>NW_024367707.1:13046880-14381066 GCF_014805655.1 Passer montanus | reverse complement strand
GGCCGGCCGGCTCCCAGCTCCGGCTGCGGGGGGCTCGCCCGCCTCCGCTGGATGCGCCGGTCTATTTTTACAGCTCTTCGAGAGCCCTGGTTTCCCCTGGCAGATCCACTGCTAATACTATTACCCGACAGGAGAAAAGGAACGAAGTTGCTGAAATAACTGCGCATCACCGAAATAGAAGGAAAAGGCATTTTAGGTCATGCAATCCGTGCCCTGGACGACAAAGGTTGCTCCCTACAGAATAAATCTGAGAGGACCGTAGATCACCTTTACGTTGATGCATTGTCTCCTGAGGAGGAGGGTTTTCAGTTTCTTTTGGTGTCTATTTTTTTTTTAATTGTAAGATAAACAGTGACCAAAATAATAGTATGAAAGGGCACAGCTTCATTAATAATGGTTTACCCCAGGCACAACTGAATTCCTTTTCCTTTTTTCCTTTTTTTGGCTATTTTTATGACATAAAATCTTGCTCTCTACAATATAGAAATGTTCTGCAAGGTCACTCGCACAAAATGTAATAAAGTAAGCTTATTGTTTCTCAGAAGAAGATTATGTTTGAATTTCTCTAGTCTCATTTTTTTATTTAACCTGCTGTCTGGTTCACTTTGGCAGGGTTCAGCTGTGAAAGTCACACAAGCCCTGACTGCCCTCTCATAATCATATGTTGGGTTTCAGGCTGTTTCAGTCAGTGAAGCAGATATTCCAGGGCTTTTCTGGCCCACTTTAAATGTTGTAAAAGTTGATGGCGTTCAAGTGACCCTGTTATTCCCAGGGTGCTTAGGTAGCCAGTTATATCCAGAATGACCTTCAGTGTGTGTCCTGCCTTCTGACTATTTATTCTCTCAATTCTGTATCTACGAGGATGGCAATCAGAAGGAACCCTTGGCAACCTGACCAAGGGGGAATCCACTCCATGGTGTAGCCTAGCTGGAACCCCTTGAAGCAATGGAAGAAAATTGGAGGGAGAGATGGAAAATAACCTCTGAAATCCTGGTATTGCCAAGATTTCGTGCACCTCAGCTGAGATGATTTCAAGGCTACAGGCACACCTGCATTCCCAGATCTGAGAGCATTTCCATGTTTCTGAGCCAGAGTATGTGCTCTGGCCAGCTCCTAATTCTACACCAACACCAGACCTGCATATAACCCCTTGAACCAGTGGAAGAAAATTGGACGGAGAGATGGAAAATAACCTCTGAAATCCTGGTATTGCCAAGATTTCGTGCACCTCAGCTGAGATGATTTCAAGGCTACAGGCACACCTGCATTCCCAGATCTGAGAGCATTTCCATGTTTCTGAGCCAGAGTATGTGCTCTGGCCATGTCCTAGCTCCTAATTCTACACCAACACCAGACCTGAACAGCAGCTTTCTCCAGCCTGCTGCTGTGTGTCAATAGAAATAAAACCCTGTGGGTGAGGCTGGCTGGGAATGGTGGCATGCTCCTGATGGCAGTTGTCCACCCCCATAGAGCACAGGGGAGCTAAGTCTAGGTGTGAGCCTCTCCTTCTGTCCCTTCCGATCCAGTGGACAGGCAAACAGATTAGGTTAAAGAATTGGCTCTTTAAAGCAGTTAGACTTCAAGATGGAATGGAGAAATAGTGCTTGCAGACTCAGGAGCAAGTATGAGGTAGTTTAAGAAGCTGCTTCTTATCAGCTCTCAGCTATTGGTTTCTGCCTCACAGCTAAGATGGAGCCTGAATGTGCCCTAATTTTGATGTGATAAGGTTGGACCAAATAAGAAATCCAAATGTACAAAGACCATCAGGAGAAAAATATTAAAAACTTTTTTTTAATTTTTTTTTTTTTTTTAAAAAAAAAAAAAAAATTAAAAAAAAGTTTTTTGGTTCAAAATTATTTTTTTTTTTTTTTTTTTTGAGATTTAAAACCTGTATTATTGGCAGAGGAGGAAGTTTTGAAGAGAGACAGGAATAGATTACAAACAGCACACCTCTGCCTTTGAGATAAGGTGGATACCTTTTGCTGTTTGCAAGTCAAGGCTATAGTACCTATAACAGGCGGCAGAACATTTCTGGTTTACTGTAATAGAGCAATGGTAAACATACTATATAAGAAGCATGTTAGAGTGTTTATCCATGTGGTTTTTCAGCTGTAAAAAAAAATAAATTCCCAAATCTAATCAGGTTTACAAATAAGACAGCCATGTTGGGGGTATGTTACTATGGCGGTAGATTATGAATTAAGCATCTTTATAATTAGGAAAGGAACAATAGCCAGCCGACTAAATTTAGATAATTGTTCATAGTATAAGCCCTATAGAGTACCAAGAGAAGGGAAACAACATTTCAAATTATTCCTTCAGCTGGAGACTTCTTGTGATACCTGGTTATGATTGAAGGCACTGGTCCAGGTAGAGGACAAGGTGACCTGAACCCTGTTAGAAGGTGAAGAGCAGAAAGCTGAGGCAGTAACTATGAACAGAAGGGGAAGTCAGGGTATCAGAGCATGCATAGGCACAAAAGAGCTAGAAAAGGAGTTGAAGAGGACAAAAGAAGTGACAGCAGGTCTGTGCTGAACCTCTCAACCTCTCTCTAATGTTCTATGAGAGACAGAGCCAAGTATAAGGCTGAAGAAGGCAAAGAAACTTACAGAGACTGGGGCAAACAATGGGAGTTAGATACTGCCATTGTAGATTGAATGATGAAATACTAATGACAAGCCAGAAAAGGACGTGCAGAGGCACTTATAGCAGAGGAAGCTATCTAGTGTTGAACTTTTCCCAGATGGTTTCAGTGGCTAGGCATTTGGCATGAAAGGGAGCTGAACACTGCTGAAATTTATGATAGTTTATTTTCTATGGTTTATTAAAAAAAAAAAAAATGAAAGAAATCCAAAGAAATGCATTTTTATCTTTTACAGCTATTTTGTCTATTAAAAGTGTGACTTCAGCCCTTTAAATTTCTGTTTGTAGCAGCACTCCAATGACTCACAGGGTCCTTCTAAGCAGCTAGTCTGTAATAGCTCTTTCCAGGCATCTGCTCAAACTGTATCCAATTAAAAAACTAAATCTGGGAACAAACTGCTCCCAGTCTCAGATGACTGGCAGGTATGGATTCTACTTTCATAAAAGGCTTACTCCTGTGCTCAGTTCTGTTTACAGCAGTTCAGGAAAGCTATATCATAGCTATCATATAACTTTCAAGTCATATAACCTTTAAATTTATCTAACATTGTCATCTGCAAATACAATTGGAACAACATCAAGTCAGTAAAGGAAACAAGACAAAACATCTCAGAAACCTAAAATGTAGTGACATACCTCATTATGAAATACTACTAAGAATTCTTGTGAGATAAGTGCATCACATTTCATTGGTTTTGGGGATAAATCTTATTGATTTCTGCTAAGGCTAACAGACTTCTTGTTTTTAGTAACCACAAAACAGAAACAAAATCTCTATCAGTGATGATACCTTCCACCTCTTAAGCCACCCTTGCTTAAGAGGCATTCAGCTTGAGCAGTATTAGTATCCCTGTAGAATGGTGCAAGATGAGGAGCTCTAATAAAGGCATAAAGGTAGGATTTTTGGCACATAAATGTGCTAAGGCAAACTTTTGCACTTGAACCTCCCTGCGATTTGCAAGAGCAAATGCTGCAGGCCATGAAGCAGCAACAGTGGGGCAGGCAAGTGTTAGAATTCACACTTATAAAATTTATAGGAACCTGTTGGTTTTGCAGGTGTACTGCCTAGCACTTGTGTACACCCAGTTGCTAGAGCAGATAAAGTGTGAGCTCGGGGCTGGAATGCAGGTGGGAACTGGGGAGTCAATCCCACCCTGGGGCTGCAGCAAGGGGCCTGCCTTGAGAGGCAGAGCTCTTGGCTCTGTCTGTGAAACAGACCCTTCTATGGTGTCAGGTTTGGCACTCTGAAATGTAGGTATCTCTAAACACTGCATTTTCTTAAAAGGTTAATCAGGAAAAAATGCATATCCTTAGAAAATGTGTACATTTAAGATAGAGGCTGGTATGAGGTCTTTAGCTAATGCAACTCATAATGACGAGTCAGACACTTTTCTTTTAATTGTCAGACATAATCTCCAGCTCTGTATTTACTACCCATCTGCTCAGACGGTTATACTTGCTAGCAGATTTACTGGGGGAGTGGAGCAGGGAAGAACAGGAGTGGGAGAGGTGTTAGAAGGAAACAGGAGCCCCTCCTGTGGCTGCTAGGACTGAAGAAGCCCTTGTCACAGAGCACAGCTCCTTTCCCTTTTCAGGCTGCAGATGCAGGGAAGTGCAGCTTCTTTTGAAAATCACAAGAAAAAACTTTTAAAATTTGACACTCTCTGGTCCCAAATTAATTATCCTTCATTTTTTTAACATTCTCAGGAGCACAGGTTTGTAAATGGACAAATGCATGAATTTATTATTTGCATTTTTAATGCTAACTGCTATTAAAAATGATACAAATTGATCACTGGTATAGCAATATTTAGAGACAGTATTTCATTAGAGTTTACTGGTTGCTGTCATTATTACAATTTCTTCTGTGCTTTCCTAGTAATTTTTACTGCTCAGAATGAGGAAATCACTCACTGATTTCCCCTTTCTAATGGACCTTAAGAAACATGGCTTTCTGTTAAAAATATATGATTATAAAATACTTTGCTGTTGATTCTTAAAGCTAATCACATGATTTTACTCCATTTATCAGTGCCAATTAAGCTTCATAGCACTAACAGCCTTTAGGTATCATAAATAAAGACTCATTGGTTGGTGTAGATTATTTGCTAAGTTATCCTTTACTGTTTCAAATAAGCCATGCATCAAAAGTTACATAGCTTAATGGTGAAGGAAGAAGTGCAATCTTTTTAGATGCTGCTCCCTAACACTGAACATCTGAGGACACCAGTTATAACATACCATAACATTTTAATAATTCTGCATGAGAAAGAGCTAGTTCAAGATTCTTTGCAACCAAATCTCATGTGAAATATAGCTGTGAATACACAGATCCAAATCCAGGATATACAAACCCTGCTGCGGGGAATGCTTTGTCACTTGAACCTCCATATGCTGCAGATCTAGTTTAGGGGTGGGAGGGGGGAATATGCTATCTATTTGCTTTCTAAATAGACACTGAGACACTGAGAAGCTGACTGTAATAACTCATTTTACAATCAGGCAAACAATTTTGTGCAAAACCCATGCCACTCCTCTCACTGCCCATAGTGGTGAAGAGGCAGAGTAGGGCCTGACTGAACCCTGGCCCCCGCACTCCCAGCCCTCCCTCCATGTAAACACCACAGGGTTGGAATGCTGCTGGAATTTGGGGTCGGGAGCCAGCCTTTGAGGGGAGCGGGAAGGAGCAGCTGCTTTGTGTGACAGGCTGTCATACAGAGCTTACTTAGCTCATTTGAAGCCAGGGAACCTTCTAAGGCTGCAGAGAGGCTCCCCAGGAAGACTGCAAGGCTCAGGAGTGAGGCTGGAGGGGAGCTGCCAGGCAGCTCCTCCTTGGTGCTGAGAGCAGCCATGGATGCCACATGTTCCTAAGCAATACGATGCCAACACATCTCGCCCTTGCTGTTGTGTGGGGAAAAGCAGACTCAAAACACATATGGCCCCTGTTCCTCCTTCAGAATGCATCAATTCATATGCAGAAGTACCATGTGCCACTAAACTTATGGTAATTGAATGTTTTAAAATCAATTTTGAAACTGTTCTAAGTGTGTGATGGTAACTGTAGTCCTGCTCGTTGCGTTTCCACTCAGTTTGACACAAGAATCCTACTTAGGCTTTCTTTTAAACTTTCATGGCCAAGTCATCTATCAGGATTGAATTAGTTTCTAGTGACCATGTTTTGCTCAGAGCATGATAAGATACCTGCTGTTCTCAGCTGTGTCCCATGGACAACCCTGTGCTGATATTCACCAATAGATAAGAACTGAAAATAACTTTCTAGCTGAGTGCCCATGAGGACAAGGCAGAAAGACAGTCTATAAATCAAGGTAATACTTTCCCCTTCTATGCAGATTTATCTCATTTTAAGATATCGTGTATTGCAGAGAGACTTCCTTAAATTGATTGGTGAGAACATCATATTCCTTTGGGACGGGAGCAAGTGTCTCATTGTTCCTTCACTACCGGTCTGTGTCATTTTGTGAAAATGTAGTCTTGATTCTGAGTTTCCTGTAGCTCTATCACATAATGTTTGCCACACATTCAAGCTAAAGCTCTGCACCTGCAAATTCTACTTAAACAAGGGAAAATATAAGGAAGCCTATGTGGCACACACATTAACCCAGGAGAAATAAATTTGACTAAATTGCACCAAACTGTCATTCTTTTGCTAGCAAATACATTTTGTGCCTGAAAACAGACCTAATTGTCAGAACTCTTTGAGCACAGTGAATAGCACTTTAAATAGCCACTGATCTTCATATCATTAGTTCCGTGTAAAAGAAACTGAAATGCCCTTTAATTATCCAGCTGTAGGAATATATAACATGGTACTAAATTTTGCTTAAGTACAGACTATTGCCAAAAGAAAGCCAAAAACCATAATTGCATTGGCATTAGCATTCTATAGTTGTGTGATATCAAACTGCACAATGGCTGGAACATTCTGTGAAGGGCAATGCTGTCTGGGTAATGTAGCAGAAACACTTATCTAATAGCATGCCCTCCTGTGCCCTCTGTCAGGGCGCCAGCACATTAGTCCTATTATCAGCCTCCAAATACTGGAGGCTTCCACGTCGTCGCTGCTGCCAAAAGAAACAGTCTTCCCTGTTACAGGAGCAAATGTCTGTGCACATAAATGAAACTGAAGAGTAATTAGATTACAGTGTTTCCAACTGACCCCTATGCAACAAAATATTCGGGCTCTCTAATTTACATTAATAAAGATTCCACTACATTTACAGCATGCTTGGTTTAGTTCACAGGTCAGGCGTTTTCCATAATACATTCTAAACAGACTATTTCAGTCAAGTAGGGAAGAAATGTCGAGGTGACTGCTTGTAATTATCTTTAAAAGCACTGTTTGTCTTTTCCTTCCCCTACATTATGCAGGTTTTTTCACATGGGGTTAGTATTGATGGGCTCAGGGCTTGTTTGTTTATTTGTTTTTCAATTTGCACTGAATAGGTAAAAAAAATGAGAAACAGTAAAAAATACCTGTCCAACCACCACCACCAAAAATCCATCAGGAAGTTATTTAATGTTATTTAATTTATCTCCCTCATTAGAAACATAATAGAACAATCTGTCATCGTATGACAGGCATATTTCATATTTTACATGAAATGATTCCACTTAGTACAAGAAATAGGGAACCAGGTTTTTAAATGAGATCTAAACCCCACACAAACAACTGCCTCACCTGTCTCAAATTAAAGGACATGTCTTTATTTTAAACAAAACAAATGCCAGAGTGCACTTTTCATGAATAAATCTATCCATTTATTGATAAGCACTCTGATCAACATCATAGAGTAAAAAACATCTGTTCATCGGAGGACATGTAGTTGAATTCATATTAGCTTGTATAAACAATGTATGTAATATTGAGCCCATATTTTTAAATAAATCAGTGATCAAAGAAGGCAAGAGCCAAGGGAGGCAAGATTTTATGTTTTATAAGATTGTTTTGTTTATAAAATTTCAAAATATTTTCATGAAACCTGAAACAATAGTGATCCATTCACTGTTTTTTTTCAATTTAAATGATTCTTTATAATTTGAAGAATTTGTAAGTGAGGAGAAACAAAACAAAGTCTTGAGATTTTTCTATTTTAGGTTAAGCGTTGCCATTTTTGTGAGATTTTTCTGTCCTACAAACTATTCCTGGAACTGCTTATGGGAAAAAAGGATTCTGATGCAAATAAAAGCTGTCAAGTGTCAATCTGTAAATTGCTGTCATTTGTCAGAGATCCTAAGGAGCACTCCATTTAGGGCAAGACAGCTTCTTGGGTTATTTGATGAGCTCATTATAAAAGAACCAAGGATTCAGCAACTAATTTATTTACAATGGTGAATTGTGTTTCTGCAATCTTATGAAAATATGCATTAAAAATAGTGTAATATGACATGACACCTTTTACACACATAGTTATGTTGTGACTTTAAAATAGTTCTTTTTCTATTAGTAATAGAAATAGTTCTGAGTGTGTCATTACTGACAGTATGGGTTACCACTGTTACCTTGCAAGCATGTGGCTTCAAACCTGCTCTTAATATAAGTGAGAAATTTATTTCTTGCTATTTTGCCCTAATACACTTTAATACTGTGAGTAAGTTGTGGGTACTGAAGAACACTTTCCTTCTCCTTCCTTTGAAATAAACTTCCTTTTTTCAGTCACAGGAAAGGCTAGTAAGGTGTCAGAACAAGTTACTGAGAGGTAGCAGGCCTTGCTATTATCCAGTGATCTGGAAAAGACAAGAAAAATGCAGTGAATTACAGGTTAAGGGCAAAACCTTCCTTATCTCAGTAGCAATAACTTTGGAGAAAAGAAAGAGAAAGAGAAAAATAAAGAGGAAGAGAAGAAAGAAAGAAAGAGAGAAAGAAAGAGAGAAAGAAAGAAAGAAAGAGAGAAAGAAAGAAAGAAAGAAAGAAAGAAAGAAAGAAAGACAAGCCGACACATTTATTTGCATTTAGAATGTGTACCATTAACTCTCCTTCGTAGAACCAATGCAAAAGCACTGCATCAGCACCCCCAGTTAATCAGTACTTTAGAAGAATGTGCAAGCACCTCACTTCCTAGTAAATAATTCTGTATATACTGCAAGGGGCAAAGCCTGATTTCCAGTGATTCCTGCTCGTAGTTTTAGTTTCCAATACAAAGGCTGCACTGTCAGCACAGTTACCTCCTCTTCTCTTTTGTTTTAGTTACCTCTGGGTGTTTCCATATCACCTCCGGCATTTAAATCCCAGCACCTCCTCCCTTCCTTGCAATACATACAACTTTTGATATTTCCTGTGCACACTACAATACCTGCATAGTGGTTCTTTGTATGGCCTGGAACAATAAGTGCGGCTGTAGTGTTTTAAAATTTGGTCTTTGGTAGGAAAACAAACTAAAAATGCAATTTTAAAAATTCCCCTTGGCAGAATAAAGTGCCAGGGAGAATGCTGAGGAGATGTCACCAGCAGTGAAAGTGGGAAAATTGTGTTTAATTCCTTGTTCTGCTCCAAATATTCACAATATTCTTCAACAAGTTATTTGACAAAAATTTTCTATATGAAACAGGAACGTAAGAGCAATTTTATGACTTCCATACTGCCAGCGTTGTATGGCATAGCACAATGATCACTATGGTAATAAGGGACAGATCCAGGAAAATGCACAGGGAATGCCAGGCAATTGGAGAAAAAAAAACCAGCAAACCTGATGATTCTGTCTTCTAAAGAGGAACTTCATTAATATTTAGTGAAACTTATTTGCAAACAAGTATGTTCCATCCTGTTATGTGGAGATTAATATTTTTCTTTGCCTACAAATATTCATGCAATCAATTGTAATTCACCTAGGGGAGGGCATTTATCATAACAGAGATGGAAATTCATGTGTGAAGACAGTATCTGCCTAAACTATGCAAAGCCTCAGTCAGGCTGTTCTCACCTAGATACTGAAGCCACTTAGTTTAGGTGGCATCCTTACCTTGCATAAGGTAAGGATGTAGATATTCTGAGATGAGAAGAAGAGCAAATCAAATGTCAGTGGCTTTCAAAGAACCTTGTGTATCCCGCCCTTCTCAGGCAGGAGCAGCAATGAGAGGTGTATAACACAAGGGCAGAGATGCTGTAGTAGTAGCAAACTCTCTGTCCCAGTGACACCTTTAGTGTGTTTCATCCTCCAAAGGCAGTACGACGTACCTGTAGCGTGGTACAGTACCTAGGGAGAGGGATCAGCCTCTGAGAACAGCTGAAGGAGACATTGTGTGCTGAGGTCTGAAATGATCTTCACACTTCTGTGTCTCTCTGCCTGCAGGGTGAAATTGAGGCTAGCCCTGCATTATTGAAAGGATCAAGGTTCTGAATTAATCTTGTGTAATTATGGGATTATTAAGGGTGCCTAAATTAGGAATGTAGCCACTTCACACTCTCTCTGCAGACCTTTCTATCTTTGAGATGTAGTTACTGTCAGTAGCCAATTTGTCTATGCACTTTTCATTGCTGTAGATTGTGTGTTTTTGATGGACAGCATCTTACCATGTCACCCTTGTACAGTCCACACTGAAGGTGGTAGCTTTCATTCAGTCTCTTTTTTGGCTGGTTTAAAAATTGTTTTTATGCTTTCTTGCACACTCCCTGAATCACAGTGTTTTCTCTATGCTAGCCAAGTCCCCTAATTTTTATTCTTGTAAATAAGTGTGTAAAATCCTGAAACAGCCCCACGTTTGGCATATTCATTTTAATTTACCTACAGAAATAACCCCTCCTGTTGTGTGCTGCTGTGGTTTTCCTTTGGTGTATTGTTTTGTCAAGCTCCACAGCTACACTTCCATTGGAGACTCATTCATTTGCTCACTGAGGCAGGAATTACAGCATTTAAGCCTCTCACATCTTTGTTAAAATAACTAATGATGTGACCAATCACACAGTGATTATATGAGGATATAATATTATATGAGGACATGAGGGTGCTGCAACTGCTTGGTGAAGAAAAACACTCTGAGGTCTTAATTATTTACACAATAAGATCCAGTTCAAATAATTACGGGGTTCTCATTTATTAAGCGATTACTACAAATCCACAAAAATTCATAATAATAAGAATATTGGTAGATAAGGAATTGGCTGGTCACACTCAAAGAGTTGTGATCAGTGGCTTGAGGTTTGAGTGAGACCAGTGACAAATGGTGTTCTTCAGGGATTTGTATAGGGATCAGCACTATTTGACAGCTTTGTTGATCCACAGTGGGATTGTGTGCACCCTCAGGAATTTTGCTGGTGACACCAAATTTTGTGGTGTGGTCAACATGACATCCAGAGGTACCTGGACAGGCTTTTGAGGTGGACCTGTACAAACCTGATGAAGTTCAACAGGTCCAAGTGCAAGGGGCAATAACAAACATGGGTGCAAGCTGTGCAATAAGTGGATTGAAGGCACCCCTGAGAGACAGGCTTGAGGGCACTGATAGATGAAAAGCGCTGATCCAGAAATGTGTACTCATAGCCCAGAAAACCAGCAGCATTCTGCTGCATCAAAAGAAACATAGCCAGCAGGTCGAGGGAGGGGATTCTCCCACTCCACTCTCATGAGACCCCATCTAAAGTGCTGTGTCCAGCATAAGAAAGACATTGACTTGGAGTGAGTCCAAAGAAGGGGCACAAAACATGGCCGGAGATCTGGAGCAGATCTCCTATGAAGACAAGCTGAGAGAGTTGGAGTTGTTCAGCCTGGAGGAAACAAAGCTCCAAGGGAGACCTTGAGTAGTTTTCCAGTACCTGAGGCAGGGCAACAGGAAAGCTGGAGTAAGACTCTTTATCAGGGAGTGAGTATATTGATAGTATGAGGGGTAAGAATTTTGAACTGAAAGAGGTCAGATTTAAGGCTGGATATAAGTAAGAAATATGTCACAATGGAGATTTTGAGACATTGGAACAGACTTCCCAGATACATTGTGGATGTCCCATTCCTGGGAGTATTCAAGGCCAGCTTGGATGGGGTTCCAAGCAACCTGGTCTAGTAAAAAGCGTTCCTGCCCATGGAAGGGGATTTGGAACTAGATGATCTTTAAGGTTCCTTTCAACAAATAGCTTTTTCTGATATTATAATAAAATTCATTATCAATGTTTACCTATAAATCCTAAAAGGAGGCATACCTGTTGACAGTTCAGAATGAATAGTCTGGCCAGCTGCAATCTGAAGTGTCCAGATAGGAAATCAAAAGTAAGGAGCCTGTATAGTGTCTTGATACTTGTATTTAAAAGATGCAAGTTTTTTATTTCAAATTGGAGTTAATATGCAGGTTGTATAAGCGTGGATAATAAATGATGACCTGAACTTGTCTGTGGGTACTGTTGCTTGTCCATTTTGGTTGATTTTTTCTCAAATTCGCTGCAGACAGACTTCTTTTATGAGCAATATATTCCATAGTTCAATCAGAAGATTGGACTAAAATCATTATGAATTGTCCAATCTGGTTTATATGTTTGGTTGGAGTAAATTACCATTTTTGCAGTCTTTTTATTTTGCAGTCTTTGTCTTTTTGTGCAAAAGACAGTTGTTTCCTGTCAAACAGATGAACCTACCAGAAAGTAGATTTCACTTTCTAACTACTGATCTATGCTCATTTATAAAGATATGGCCTCTGTGTACTTCATGAGTATAAATATATTTTCAAAAAGTGGTTGTAATGGTCAGATACTTAAAAGAAACTACACAAAGGGTTTGCAAGTTTGGGTTTTTTTGTTGGAGGTTTTTCTTTTTCTTTTTTTTTTTTTTTTGTGATTTCTCAAATTCTACTGCCTGCTGGTCTGTAACTGAAGGTAATTCTCATAAATTTGCTGCATTGAGCTGTTTGAGTCTTCTAAATGTACAATACTTCTTTTCCAGTCATAACTTGATAGTGCTTTGATTTATAATGAAAATAAGGATTAATACAGCTGCGTGCAAAAAAGACAGGGTTAAAAAAAGAAAAACAAACTATGGCTTACATAACCATCACCAGGTTCCATTGTCTAACATTACTTTTATTGCATTCAAAGTGTTTGAACTAGTAGATCCTTGTAGCTGGCAAGAGGCAATAATAGAAAGAACTAATTTTTATTCAAGGACTTGAAATATATTAACAAAACAATGAAAAGAGAATAAAGGCAACAATATAAAGACGTTTCACAGCCTCCAATTCAAGAACAGGAAGGTTTTTCCTGTAAATTGTTAGAATTTTTTTTCCATCTAACTGACACTATAATGTGTACCAAGGAGCCTTTCTAACTTATTTCAATCATCCTTAAATTCCTACAGTTCTCTTTGTAAACTTGAAATATGAAAGCCAGTTTTCAGTTGATATAATTATCAGATATCATACTCAAATTTACATATTTTATTTTCACTAGAAAGATCACACTGACTTCTTATCTGGAGCTTGTACTAGACCTTTCCTCATCTGAAATAATTCACACAGAAAATTTTTACACAAAATCTCAAAAGTTTCTAAATTATGCCACTACCCAAAATGATCCAGCATGTTCTGGACTAATCAGGGCTGTTCAATGTGCACAATCTGGCAGTGAAAAGTGAAGCAACCTGAGTTTTAATGAACTTCAAGAGAAATTGTTAAAGTTGACAGAACAGTCTGGCATGCAGTTTAATAGTAGTTACTCATATATTCTCTTAAAATAATTTTGTCTCACCATTATCTAACATAAAATTACAAAGAGTGGATAAATGAATTACATTTCAACTATTTATCTTTTATATTCATGGTAAGGTTTCTCCTCCAAAATAAATGTATAGCAAAAACATGTGACTTCACTAGCCAAAAGAAACAACATTGCCAAATCAACTTTTTTCTTTTTTTAAATTCCCCAGAAAAGCGGGGGGTGTATATGACATAGCTGTAATATAACCAGTCTTCATCTTGCATAGATTGAAAGTTTTGTTCTCCTTAATTAATTTAATTCAAAGTCTATCAGAAGCATGGAAACCTTCTTGCTGTACACAAGCAGGGAGAATATGCCTCATCCTCTGCTTAAAACACAGAAATATTGCATAGATACCAAATATTGCAGCAAGAATTCTTCTTGCATAGCAATTAGACCTCTGCAAAAGACATTTTTTCATTGGAGATTGCTTCCTTTTTACCTTGCAAGACATTCCAGGCTTTCTTACACAACAGCTTCTTTTCTTCTGAAAAGAGGACAGAAAAATATGTCACTTTCTTAATAATTTCCTAAATAGGACTGATTTTAAGATGAAAACAACACTTGCAAGGAGAATGATTGGAAACTCTTGTCACTGGAGTTACAGCTCCAGCTGTAAGCTGCAGGTGTGATGACAAATGCCTGCAGTATCATGACCTGATGCTGTGTATTTCTTTCCCTTATTCAGGTAAATAGTTCTTATTAGTCACACCAAAAATAGTGGACTAAACCCTGAAGATTTACTCTGTGCTTAATCAGTTGTCAGGCAGCCTCCTTGGAAGTCAGTGGTAGTTCGCCTTGGAATTGACAGAATAGGAGTTTATTAAAGCCCTTAAAATTGAAATATATTCATAAGATTTGCAGGATCAGGCCTCTAATTTAGCATGCACTAAAGATGCTGAGGGAAAGTTGGTCATTCAGAAAGCTGTAGAAAGGCTGAGCTGGAGTAGGCCCAATTCCAGGAAGTGCCTGCCATGTCTCTGGATGTTGCGGGAGTAGTGAAATGAAAAGTGACTGATGTGGCTTGACAGAACACTTTAAAATGACACATTGAGCTAGATTCAGTGAAAGGGTAATGGACAGATGTTTTTCATTTTAAGAAATTTAATGGCTATTTGACATTTTTGTCATTAGTGATCCTGTTTAAAACGTTATTGAATAGTGGTAATTTTTATTTCTTTTTTAAACAGAACAATAGCTCTGCTATCTCTACAGCCAGCAAACCACATCTCTACTTCTCAGCAGAATGACTGAGAGATTCTTTGCATACAAAATATTTGTACTAATTTTTAACAAAGAAATTGTGTGAAGGGAGAATTCATTTATTTTTCCTTCCTCTGATAAAATGTTAAAAAATGCTTCCTTTTTTCCTAAATGAAACGCCTCTTCCTCCACCACAGACTAATCTAGTAATTCCTTTTAAAGAAAAACTCAAATTTTTTCCAAACTTCTGTCTCAAATTTCAACTTTACAGTGAAGTTCAGGCTGCGAGGTAGTAGAAATAAAATTTATGTATTTATTTCAGATGTTAAATAATTGATCACATATTCTGGAATTTCTCCTTATTTATATTTTTGATCTTTATATTTCATCTGCATATTCTGAAGTCTTTAGAAAGTGCCAGGGTATCAACTCCATTTCACAGGGCACAATTAGATTCAGAAGACAACAGCAAATGCAGTGTTTTTCTTTCTTGAAGACACAAAACCCCACCCCTTCTTTCATCAATCAGATTCAGAATGGGTGTATATACATGACTTGAAATATGAAATTACAGTCTCAGTGAGTAACCTGAGGTCCTTTTTCAAAACATGAAAAGACATTTTATTTGAACGTTTTATAATGTTCTAGTAAAAATCTGGATATGAATTTTTTATATTGTTTGCTGATTTCTGCCTTATTCATATTCTGACAGAAAGCTCATGACTGCAGCAATACTAATGTTCTTCTCTTTATTTCTTTGTAAAACCAATGCTGCTTTATTTGTTACAGAAAGAATAGGATTGCTCCAAAGATGTAAGCTGATATTAGGAGGTCTACATGCTCTGAAAAAGAGGCAAGGATAAAAGTCCAAATTTGTGGTCTACTGACTCTGGCAGTGTCCTTTTGAAGCATTATTGTTTACTGATGGGTTCATGTTATCCGGCACATTCCGTTTTCATTACTTATAAATGGTACAAGGCTTATTTCATTATTTATTTATTTAGATCCCATGTTATTTTTCCAAGTTAGTGAGTATCCAGGTAATTCCTGGAGTGTGATGCAAAAGGGCAGATTATCAGCTCCACTTAGCTTCCCCATTTTCACTGAAATGCATCAAAGCCCCTCTCGGGTATAGGCTGCTGGCTGGCTGCTGGCAGGAAACCCTGGATGCTGTAAGAATTGCTCCTGTCCCTCTGCACTGAGCACCCCCAGCTGCTTTGCCGGTGAGCAGAGTGGATCTGTGCCTTCCTGGCAGCAGAGCAGATCCAGCCTGTGCAGGCATCTTTGAGCGGCCCTTGGGCTGCTCCAGCCTGGACTGTGGGGATGGCTGGGAATGTCAGTGGCTGTGGGGCAACCTTTGCCATCCCCAGCATCTCCACCAGACTGCACCTTGCTGCAGTGTTACCTCCTGGCAGTGCTTTCTGGGCAGGCAGCCCTTCCTCCCAGGCAGGACAGAGTGCCCACTCCCAGGCTGTTTGCTGCTGCCCCTCAGGCGGCTCTCGGGCCCAGGGACACCAAGGCCAGTCAGGACAGAATGCTCACACCCAGGCTGTTTCCCTCTGGTCCCCTCGGGCCCAGGGACACCAAGGCCGGTCAGGACAGGGTGCTCACACCCAGGCTGTTTGCTGCTGCCCCTCAGGTCCTCTCGGGCCCGGGGACACCAAGCCGGCGTGGCAGCCCAAGCGCATCGCACTGGCCACTGTAGGATCAGTCTGCGGGGCTGGCCCCAGCTCAGCAGAACTTTAAATTGCTGCCACAAGGATATCGCTGCTCCCAAGGAGGTGAGGGATGGGTGGCGAGTGCTGCCTGTCCCCCTGTCCTGTGTGGTGTTGCATTTTAGTTAATGGTATGCTCTGTTTCACCCCTCGAAAATGTACGGTTTATTCCAAGCTGTGACGCTCCCCTGCAGTCTCATGTATGTGTAATCCCATTGGCCCAAGTCTTATTCTGCGCCCACTTTGAATCTCTCTCTTATGCTGTGCGAGGGAGATCAGATGCTCTCTTGACCATGGCTCTCCCTCCCTCTCACCCCTTTCCTCTCCCTTCCCCCCTTTTCCCTCAGTAACCATGCTGCTCCCGGGGGTGGCACCCCCAATAAACCCTCATCTAATTAGCACCCTCAGAAGCCGTGTGGAGTCTCCTTGTGTGCCTGCTGCTACCAACAAACTCTCAGTTTAGGGGTCCCTCCGGGGACTCCCCGGGGAGCCCCCCAAATGAACCACAACAATCCCACACTGCTGTTTTCACAGCCTGACATTGTCATAGCCTTTGGGAAGTTGGAAAGCAATTTTTCAATCCCATTAACAGGTGTCACAATGGCAAACCTACACACCTGGGTGGTAAGTTAAAATGTGTTTTGGAAATAAATGTTTGGAAAGAAGAAATGTCTCCAGGTCTAATTTGAAGCAAGAATCTGACTTTTAAAAAAGGGCTTTCCTGCTGTCTAGGCAAGTGCTATCAAGATTAAAATTTTCTCTGAGAGTAGAAACCCTTCCAGATTAAATAAAATCCCCCAACAAAGCTTGTCAGCATTAACTAGCTAATCACCTGCAGGACAGAAATCAGTCAGATCTCGCTTGCCACTTTACCTGGCTGGAACTAAAACATCAGTGTAGGGCAAAGATTGTTTTTTTAAACCAAGGAAGCAAGCATTTAAAGAAGAACATCACAGTTAATGTTAAAAGTTTTCAAGTACTTATTTTTATTTTAGTGTAGTTCTAATTTTTAATGGCTTATATTTCTGACAAGTCACTGTTGCTACTTACATAATTTGATTTAAAATATTTGCATCTGTAAGCAAATGGGATGTTATTAGGATGTAGATTAACTCTCACTTTTACAGTGAATGGCCAACTGATTTTTTTTCCACAGTGCTTTTAGAAAGGCAACACAATTTTTGGTCCCAGCTTGTAGAGATCTTCCTGTACACCTCTTCAGCAGTGTCTCTAGTGAAGCTGGTAGGATAAATGCCAAGGGAGCTGCTTTTATTTCTTTGTAGCATGACAACCTCTTCAGCAGGAATAATTGGCTCAGGCCAAGAACTTGCTTCATGTATATGGCAGAATTACTGACCCAAGCTGGATCTGAACCAGCAGCCATATGATTTAAATAGGAGATGAAAATTGATCTCAAAATAACCTCAGCAATCTAAGCCAAGGAAGCGACAAAAGGATGAATGCTTAGCACTGCACAAAAAATAAATATCCTCTTTTAGAAAACAGACCTTGTCACAAGAACCAAATACTCATACATCATGCAGTAGCCTAAGTTGAAGAATATGCCTCTGCTGGTAAACATAACAAAAACAATAAGAAATAGTTCTCTGTATTTTTACAATATTATGTACATATCACATACTTAATGTGTTTTATCTCCCAAGCTTCACATATATATTTGCTATCTCCCAAGTTTAGCAAATATTCATTGTGACCTTTAGTGAAACAGTAGCTCCCTGAATCCGTGGATTGTATTCTTCATGGCAAGTCAGGGCCCCCCAAAAAAATTTATTTAGCAGATGGATAAAATTTAGACTGTGAAAATAACCCCACATTCTAACTAGACAAATGGTGTGGGTGAAAGCCATGTCACCTTGTTGCCTACTTGTTTCCTTGCAAATTCTGGAGTGTGCTGCTGGACAAGGTACACTGGCACCAGATGTTCTAATGCTCTGTTGCAGAAAATTCAGGGACAAAGAGATTTTTCTCACAGAAAGAGTTCTAAAAGGCCTTCTGACAGGAGGAGTAGGTTCTTTGCAGCCTGTGTGACAAGCATTTTAACTATACAAGGGGATATGTTCTGCCTTTGGCATCCAGTATATAAATTACAAAGAAAATAATAGCTTCAGTCCAAAGGACCATCCACTAATCTCCTTGTTTATATCACAGGTAATATGTAAGTGCTTTTCAGAGCTAATCCTTTCAGCCATAGCATAAATGCAAAGGCCAATAAGATTACTTGGAGATGAAGCATTTTAATAGCATCACAGAGTCAGGAAGTAAACAGATTATGAAAGGCAGCAACTGGAATTGATTTTATTTTGCAGCTTGGCCTGAATGTCCTAAACTTGATGAGTCTTGTAATCAATCTTGTTTGAATTTTGCATGAGATTTTAGCTCATCTTGAGGCTAAGAAAATAAGCAATTTCAAAAATCAGAACATTAGACCACAAATCATGAGAGGGAAAAAAACACACAGTGTAAGACCCAGTAGTGAAATCCTCTTTGCTGGGACTCAGAGGAACCTGACAGGGTTCAGAGGACGAGTCTGTGAAACAGCTGTGCAGAAGATTTCTGTGATGGTGTGCTCCTGGAAGCACAGGCTCTCCAGATAGGGTCAGATTCTGCATGTGTGTTGATAGACAGTCTCCAGGCTTTTCCATCTCCAGATTTATTTTTCTCCCATATTGCTGTGGTCAGTTCCAGTGAGGACTATGTCATCCTGCATTGTGGGTTTAATATGAAGGCAGACATCTAGAACAGAAATACAAGCTTTCATTCTTCTGAAGGGCTTCTCATTGGTGAAACAAAAATGCTTTTCCAAACAGACTGATAAAAGGGGCAATCAAGCAAATAGTCCCTCAAAACTGCATTGTTGCTTCAAATCAGAACACTAACATAGAAGAGGGAATGTGTCCTAAATTGCCAAATCAGTGAAATCAATGCCCTGATTTTCATCGTTGTGGTCTTTCTGATAATCACCATCCTGTAAGAGCTGTTATTCATTGTTTTAATACTACTGTGAAAGTTCTTTGCAACCTTCATAGAGACAGAGAACTATTTATCTGCAAGAAGGACTATTTTGGAAAGCAAGGGGAAAATTTAGATCAACAGACTGCATACCAGCAGTCTGATTTTCTTCCACAGAAACCTTGAGTGCGGTGGGAAAAAATACTGTTTCATGAAGCTGACTACCATGACTAAATTAACAAAAAATTTGTACTCTTTTCATACAACAGGAGTAGTTGACATATCTTTTGCCACAACATTTTTCTCACCAAAATGTTGGATCATGTTCAACATTTTGTCATAAAACACATGAAGTCTGTATCTGAGACAAACCCATGCATTTCTTCTTGTGGAGGTACAGCTGCAGATTTCCACTGGTGTTTTCAAATCCAGTAGATTTTAATATATTTTCAGTTGGTTCAATTTGAAATTCAACCCTTCCACTCTGTCCCTGCAGCTAGATACTTTGTTTCTGGGACAATCTGCTTTTACCTAGAATTTATGCCAAATCTGCCAGTGCATTTGTTTTGTGTGGTTATGTTTCCATTTCATACTTCCAGGCTAAATGTGATGGCAATTTTGTTCCCCTTTGGTTAAGAATGACCTGAACAAAGGAAGCTACTGAGCAAGAGTGGGCAGGGAGTAGCTAATACAGTTTAACAAATACCCTTTGGTGCTGTGAAATAAGAGGGATTGGTTGAATGTGAATATGAAAGACAACAGCAGATACATACTGAGCACAGGCTGAGAACTAACAGCATGCTAAGAGGAAAGCAAGAAGGAGAACTGGAAGCTGGTGAGACATCAGCACAAAGAGTGTAGAAACAATGCAAAAGCAGTTCAAAATGCTCCTGAAAATAATAGAACTCTTGTTGAGAAAGACTTGTAACGGATGACAAAGTAATCCTAAAGTCCTACTGACTTTGCTACAGAGTTTAGGTCTATATAAACTTTTTCGTATGTTTAGGTCATATGAACTTTTTCTGCCCATACAAAGGATTGCATAAAACAGGTGTCTGACTCCACCATCAGATTCTCCTAACACAGAGAGCCCTGAAGCACTGTGACAAGCAACCATTGCACAGGTTTAGCTCTGTCTTTTGGGCCACTCTCTCCTGCAAGGAGATGACTGAGGTCTGGCATTATCTAGATTTATAAAGCATTTCAAATCATGACTTTCACTGAAACCTTTGCTCTTAATTTTGTGGTTTTAATTTCTATGCCTTTGGGACTTTCATCTTTCTCAAGTTTTTGAATCAAAACTTCTGTATCTTTTGGCAATGCACTACTTACCTTAAAAACCATCTCAGAACTGATGTATAAATTATCATTCACAACTGCAGATTATTCTCAAACTCTTCTTTTCCAATAAATATGTAAGAATCAAATAAGTTATAAGCTAGTTTACTGAGGGCATTCACAACTGCAAATTATTCTCAAACTCTTCCAATAAATATGTAAGAATCAAATAAGTTATAAGCTAATTTTGTGAGGAAGAAGGGTGGAGGAACAAAGTAAAACTCCTAAGGAAGGTGTGGAAATCCAGGATTGCACAAATAATTTTTTTCTGTGAATTTGAAGGAGATGCATGCTATCTGAGAGTCTGATTTTGTCAAAAGGGAAGGAGAAAAGGAAAAAAATTCTTCAGTATGTGTGGCATTTTGGAGAAGTGTTTCTTTTAAGCTTTCAGAAGACGAGTAGTTTCATGGCAAGTGTGTAGTGTGAGTCTGTCTTCATTCCCTTTGAGAAGCCTGAGGCAGGGAATATGTGGCATGTTATACAGCGATACATGAAAAAAAAAAAGTCCTTTGACCAATGAATTTTTTATAAAAAGTTGGTTCTCCTGAGTAGCTGTAACTGTGATTGCCTTCTTAAATTTGTTGTTTTACCTTTTTCTCTACAAGGTTGTGAATTTTTCCCCGAGGCAGATCAATGCTGTAATTTTAGCACCATAATTTTATGGAAGTTTTCAGCATCACTGCTTGATTTTTAAGACTAGTTTTGAAAACTGAATAGAAAAAGGAAAATAGCCCAGGAAAATTAGCCTCAAAAATCACCTTTTTGTTTCTCTCTTCCAGTTCTAAGGAATCATGTCATCACTCATGCTTATTTTAAGGAAGCCATGATCCTTTTGAAACTGTTAGAGATTTTTCTCTCCAAAGATCTTTTCACTTTCTTTCACCAGCTTGTTTGCCATAGCATCTCCCTTCACCAATTTGCAAAGGCTGTGGAAAATCCTTTCCAGCTTATACAGACCCTTGTTAGCATCTGTGCCCTCTAACAGTATAGGACAGCAGTTACTGCCCCTTCTCAAGAGCCTTGGCTGGGATTCTGGCATCCAAAAAAGTGTGTCAGAGATTTTTATGTTTGCACTAACCTGCTTGAGAATATCAAGTGACGTCTCAGTGCTATCACAGAAAAGTCTTCCTGCTGTTTTTTTTTTTTTTTTTTTCCATGGTGGAAAGAAGGGGTAAGGTGAAAACTGCTACTGTAGCCTTCTGTTGCTGGCCAGAGGTTCATTACTGGACTGAGCATTATTCAGTGGCATCCACTACCTGGTTTATTCCAATTTATTCTTCTAAACCCCTGTCTGGGTCAGTCTATTCACCTCTCTTTCACTCTATGGTGAAAAACAGTTCATCTCTTTTCATCTCTTAGCTCGCAACCTGCTTGTGGAGCCCACAGGGAGACATTTTAAGTCATTCCCGCACATTTGTAATGGATTAAAGGGAAAAGAATGGCCAAATGCAAGTTCAAATGTCTTTTGAACCTCCCTATTAATGAAATAAAGATTTAAGTCTCCAAAATTAAAAACAGATAGGTAGCTACAGTACTATTAACCAATGGTTTGTAGCACTTCTCTTATAGTCTAAAAATGCCATTAGTGTTTCAGTACTTATGTTACCTCTGTTAATGTAAAACATCAGTAAAGCTATCAAAACAGAGAGCTACCACTTAAAAACTCCTTGATGGCTAGTCTATGCTCTGGAGTATGTAAATCATGGCATAAGGTATTATCCAGATGAATTATTCTTTGTGGCAAGCAGTTGGGTCCTTCTGAAATTACCCATCTTGCAAAGCGAAGCCATAATTTTCAACACATACTGGGCTAAAGTGTGGATCTGCCAGGGGAAATGCTCACCTCATATTGCAATCAAATGGCTGAGTCTCTGTGTAAGGTGATCAACAGGCACTGTGATAGGTAAAGGGCTCTTCTGAAAATGGTGTAAATTGGTTCCTTTCTATCTGTTAAACATTAAGTACTGTATAGCCGCTGATGGAACTGCAAGGAAACAAACTGTCTGTATTGTTATTTATAATACTGGTGATGCTCCACAGAAACATAAAAATACAGTTTTCATCCTCCCACACTCCTGTCAGGTATGCTACTAATTATCCTGGTTTATGCTGTTGGAAAAAGGGCTCATACATTCTCGTGCCAGATTGCTGAAGCAGCATGTTTTACAGTATGGGAAAGCACTCATTGTTTCCTTTCATTTGTAGAAGTGTATATACAGCATTTCATTGTACCTACAGCAGGAAAATAGGCAATCTGTTTTAAACAAGTTGGTAGAAAAACTGTGCTGTGGTCTGGCATCTTCACTTTCAGCTGAACTGACAAAACTTTCTTGAAAAACCCATCATGCTGCTTCAACTCTTTCTGTCTCTACCTTCATCTTCTTGCAATATAATACTCTGTGTATTGTCTAGAGAAGAACACTGATTGTAAGTCCACAATCTTTGTTTTGGGTTCTAATTTTTTCTGAGCATTTTCTATTTTGACTGTTATGTTTATCTTAGTTTAATGATGCTGGGACAGATTTTAATATAAGCGCCAATAACAAACCTATAATGTAGTTAATTTCTGAGACTGAATTTGAACCAATAATCCTTCTGTATATTTAAAAATAAAAATAACCATTTTGAGAAAAGTGGAAATCTACATCAACATTGGATATACATTTTCACTTTCCCCTATTTATTTTGCACATTCATGAAAACATAACAAATAAATAATACTACATGTAAAAAATGTTAAGTACAGGGTAGGAAATACTTGCATGAATTGAAAAGCAGCGGAAATTGTATCATTTAATTAGCATTTGTATGATATCTGTATTCCAAAAGTACTTGCTTAAAAATAGCATACGTAGACTAATACTGGAGTCCCTATTTAAAGTATTTAAAAACTCATAGGACGTACTAGGAAAATGCAAAATATGGGAAGTGAATCTAAAGAATTTCAGATCTCCTAATTTTTAAATCTATGTGTAGCAAGCTCTTCCAGCAAAACTTATATTTATCTCTGAAGTAGAAAGTCAACCTGAAATGGACTTAAAAAGTAAGGGCACGCATAAATAAAATTTAGAATCACTTCAGGATCAAGTGGCTACTTAGTGAAAAGATCAAATAGATGTGATTTCCATTGCAGTAAAACTTCAGGCAAGTAATACATAGAGTTCATTTACATATTTGACAAATATTTTTCCTGACTGACAAAATCAATATTTACTGTTTAGGACACATTAATTTTATGTTGTACAAAGAATAAATATCCTGGCCAACAAATCCTTTTGGGAGATTATGGGGTAGCAATCTAACATAAGCTTTTCTGAATAAATGGTCTTATTCTAAGCATATTAAAATTAATATCTTCCTCCTACTCCCATGATTCTTGGTCTATGTGCAAGGACCAGTTGATGAAAATCAGGGAGACCAGTTTCAAGTTTATGAACTCATTAAAAAAACAAAAACAAAAACAAAAACAAAAACAAACAAAAAAAACAACCCTGAAAACAAAGGTCTGCAAAAGAAATTAAGAATTTTGGTTTTGAGATATATTTCAGTTGGGCTGACTTTAAGCTCTTTTCATTTAAAAATCTTAAAAAAGTCAAAGCTCTATCTATTTTCTCTATAGAAATAGAATTTAAAAAACTAGTTATTTCTGATCACTGTTTCTCTATAAATTCTTTTATTTATCTTTCTGGATTTGCAAGGAAAGACTGAAACTGTTCAGTCTGGAGAACAAAGGGCTCAGGGGTATCTTAGCAAAGTGTATAAATCCCTAATGGAGCAAATGAAAATGAGCAACCAGGCTCTTTCCAGCAGTGCTCACTGCCAGGACAAAGGCAAAGGGCACAAATTAAACCCCATGAAATCCAGTATGAACACAAGAATAGAACGTTTTGTTGTGGGAGTAGTCAAACATAAGCACAGGTTGCCCAGAAAGGCAGTGGAGCCTTCATATGTGGAAATATTGGATATTTGAAATCTGTCTGGCCACAGTCCTGGACAACTGCTCCATCTAATGCTGCTTGGGCAGTGAGGCTGGATTGAATCACCTGGAGAGGTCTCCTCCTAAACATTCCTGTGACTGCATCACTTCAGCCATGGAGCTATCCCACTGGGTCTCTGTGATCCCAACGAGATTACAGCATTGTAATTTCCTGCAGGTCTCTCATGTAGCTTCTAATTCTGTAGCACTCCATGCTTCTGGATTATTGGTTTGCTTTTGAGCTACCAGCTTGAACTCACTGCAGAGGATCAGGACCACTTCTATGTAATAAATGTTTGCTGACTGCTGTAAGATGGATTTTTGAGTCTTGCATTTTCTTCTGTAATGCATCTCTAATAATTAAAATGAAAAAAAAATCCAAGAGATTTTTAAAAGCTGTCTATGTGATTTAATTACATTAGTCATACAGAAGAGATTCATATTGTCATAGTAACTAAACCAAGATTCTTTTTTTTCCTCTTCTACTGCCATAGTAGATTATGTTAATATAATACTTGGTCTTGTTCTTGGAGAGGCAAGTCTGAACACTTTTTAGGATATTTTTTATTGCAACATACGTTCTACAGATTGCTGTTCAGATGTAATTCTTCATCTCACAAGTGTTGCTTGAGCTTGGCTTTACAGAAATGAATATGCCATAAGAGCACAAGACCCCACTCATCTGTGCAGAAATCAGTGTAAAGATTCAGGTTACTAGGGCACTGAAATTCATGCTTACATTTGAACTGGAATTTGGACACATACTGCAAATTAAGTGATGGACTGCTTCACCTGTTTTAAGATCTAAATCTTTGCAGAACTGGGGCCTTAGGATTGAATCTGCAACCACCTTTCATGTCTTGGGCTTATTTGATACCTCCAGTTTTGTGGGGAAACACCTTTGCTACAGAACAATGCAATGATACTGGAGTGTACTGCAATGAACTTTTTGCTTGAATTGTCAGTCTTTGTTAATACTTAAAATTATAAGGAATTACTCTGAAGTAATTAATTTTGCCAAGTGTACTTTATATTTACATTGTACCTTGCTCATAAGAAACAACAAAAAGTTTATTATAAATCTAGCAGACTGTGTTTTGAATTTGATTGGTAGAAAATCAGTCATCAATCCAGGAAAAGCAGTAATTTTCCTGCAGAGCTGCTCAAACATGCCAGGGAATTTACTACAGAAAAAGAAAAAAAAAAGGGATGGAGAAAGACATTATCAGCTTTGTAAAACATTGATTAGAGTTTATTATACAAAATAATTACATTTAATCAATTATCACAGTTAGCAAGTGACTTCTTGGGGATTTATATTACCTAATTATTATTAAAGATCTGACTACAGATGGCATATGCAGTTCATTGCTTATTATTACTTTTACAAGCACAGATGGCACAGTACAAGCAGTAAGACTTGCAGACAGTGATCTTTTCTTCCCAATGTTGTAACAAATGAATGTGAAGAGTTTTTTTTTTTTTTTAATTTTTACTAAAATGCAGCAAAATAGCTAATGGATTCAACTGTTCAGATCATATTACTTCAATAGCAATTTCTACGTGGTGCATGTAGAAGCTTGCAATTTTTACTAAAATGCGGCAAAATAGCTAATAGATTCAACTGTTCAGATCATTTTACTTCAATAGCAATTTCTACGTGGTGCATGTAGAAGCTTGCCCATGAGATTCTCAAATTAATGTTACAGACTCAAAATATTTGCCTTATGATGCTCATTCCAACTTGCCTGAATCTACCCTTTGCATAAGAATCACTTTAACTTGAACTCTATGAACTCTACTGGCAAAACTTCTAAGGCATAAAAATATCAATAACAGTCATATAAAGAAAGGAAGGAGTTAGCTCAAGAACATTTTAAAGCTATTTATTTAAAAAGAGAGTGGTAGATTTTTAAGAAATAAAAGAAATTTAAAAAAGATACTTATGTAAGAGTCAAAAAAATCCTTTCAAACTAGCAAGAAAAATTATTTCATCAAAAGATCAAAAGTTTGTTCAGGAACAAAATCACAGCACGTATGTTATACTTTTATACCTTCCTTTCCATCTTTGTGTCCTAAGGGAGAGGTGGGAGGTTAAGTATGTGATTTTATAGGCTGCTTACTTGGAGAAAATGGATCCCTATAAGCAAGAAAAGTGTGCTGTGATAACTACAGCTTAATTACTTGGCCAAGTCTATCCAATAATTATCTTTTGGACTGACATTCTCTCTCCAGGTCCCCATCTCTAGGAAGCAAGCCAATCATGTCATTCATGGTACAGTGGCATTGTCACAATATATAAAAAGTCTTGCACTCCTAAGGCTTAATTACAGTACTCCTCCATGAGAGGTTTTATACTCAGTGGTTGCACAAACCTGGAACATGTTTCACTGTTCATCTTAGGTCATATTAAAAATGTATTGTTAAATCATACCACTGTCCTTTAGAATATCCTAATCATATTTCCGAAAAGGCAAACAACAATGTTAAGTGTTATCATTAAAGAAATGTTATTGGAATACTCCAGTATGGAAAAAATGAAAAATATATCTCATGTAAAGGAGAGCAAACATTACATCATGTTAAGTGTAGATAATACAAAAATAAAATTAAGAAGAAGAAAGAGAAGAATCATATATCAAGATTAAAATCCCTAAAATTAAATTACTGATAAATTAATCAAATATTTGCAGAGGGCATATATCACAGTAGTTATATCCCTAAGTATGTAGCAAATAAAAAGAGTGAAAATAACACCATTTATTTTTAATACGCTTGTGTTCCAGTTCTGCCATTATACTAATTCTGCCATGCACTGATTCTGTCTCTAACTTCAATCAGTGAAATGGCACTTCTAACACTTAATCTTATTATTAAAACACTCTAACATTCTCTGTTTCCAACCCCTTCTAGGCCTGAATCAGCCTGCCAAGGCATCAACAAAAAAAATGTATCTATTCTTATATATGGTATACTTACAAGGTCAAAAACTATTTAATTTACTTGTCTTATTGAATTGCTACTGTACAGCTGAGCTGTGGTAACTGGCAAAGTGCATACCCTAGTAGAATCCATTTGGTGAGTAAAAGCCATTAGCTTAAACCACTAAGAAACTGTGCATAAGAAAGTCACCATCAAGGAGCTGTGGTTTAACTGGTGGTTTGATTTAATGTGTTTCACTTATCACAGCTTGGCAGAGAAGCAGTCGCTTGTTTAGCCACAATAACATGATAGCTTCTGCTCTACAACCATTTCCTTATACATTTTCCATTAACTTCATCAAAGAAGGGCCTGGTTCTACCTGACTTACATTAAAAGGGTGCTATTTTTAAATAGGCATGACAGAAAAGCACCCACATGTAATTTCTTTCCCTAGCATCTTTAATTGAGAGCAAAATAATCTTGCCTTTCAAGCTCTGAAGAATACAGGAAATAATACAGACTCTTAGGTGGGTATAAAATGGCAGATATGTCAGGTTCAGAGGGTAATAATCAATGGTTTGATGTTTGGCTGGTGGTCAGCAACTAGTAGAGTACACCAGAAGCTGATACTGGGTGCCTTATTTTTTAGCCATAGTCATTAAAGACTGGGATGATTTTGAAGTGTACCCTCAGCAAATTTAAATTAGAGTGTAAGATTATCATAACAAAGAGTAGGCGCTGATAAACTGGACAATAGGAGCAGTACAAAACTCATGAAATTCAGCAAGGAGAAGCATCAAGTTTTGCATACCAGGTAATACAGCCCTGTGCAGGATTATGGTCTGGCAGCCAGGTGATCAAAAAAGAGTCACACTGAAAAGGAGCCTGGGCCCAGTCAGGGCACTCTCATCATGAGAAAGGCAAATCATGTGCTGAGCTGATGTATGGTCAAGGAACATTAATCTGATCTGTAGATCATGTCCTCTGCTTGTTGTTGGTGAGGTTACATCTGGAATATTTTGTCTAGTTTTGCACCTCCCTGTTGAGGTGAGGTAAAGCTGAGGATCTAACTAAAGGCTGGGAAGTAGGACATGATGTAGAGAGGGTGAAGGAAATTGGCTTCTTTACCTGGTGAAAATGAGCTAAATATGATCTAAAGGAACTCATTATACATAAATGTAAAGTAGCTTCAAAGATGAGAGATGAGGTACTCTGTAGGATCAGGTGATGCAGAACAGAAGGGGCAGCCACAAGACAGGTTCAGGTTACCCAGACAATTTGTGAAGTTGCCATTACTAGAGAGCTTCATAACTTGGCTGAAAAAAGCTGTGACTGACCTGACCTTGTTGCTTCCTACTTTGACTGTGACTTTTGAGTAGAATCTCCATAAGTCCCTTCTACCCAGCATTTCAGTGTTTCCTATGAACTATGAATCTATTACAAAACTGGCAGAGGAACTATGTATGATTCAGATAAATATTTTGGAGTTCAGAATCAGTAATACAACCATTTTCAGTGCATGAAACTCATGACATCAAATGTCCAACAGCAACTGATAAAAGGAGGAATTTGGTCATATAATTCATAGTATATAGATAAGAATGGTTCCATGGTTCAAATATAAGAATACCCCTCGCAAAATTAGCCTTTTAAGCATTAAGTGTCAAAATTTTAAAATGAGGGGGGAAAAAAAGAAAAATCACAAATATCTTATTGGATTTATTTCCTGTGATGGTTAAAACAAGTATGCAAACCCTTAATTAGATTTTCTGTTACCTAAAGATACTCACTTCCTTCTCTTTTCAATACTGATTTATTAGGATAGGAAAAACCAATTCCAGGAATTTTAAAGAAAATTTGATCTAATTGCACACTAAAGAGCTAAAAATCTATGTTGCTTTTAAGTAGACTGTGAATATAAAATAATGTTTAAATACCTTCATGTTTCTGGACTGTACTTGTCACAGTAGTATTTTTCTTCTCTAGTTCCTGTTTTTTTAAGTATAAATAAGTTGATAAGTTTTTATAATAGAGTCATTGAATGGTTTGCATCAGAAGGGACCTTTAAAGACAATTCGGTTCATCCCAGATTATCTAGTCCAACTCTCTGGTCTGTTTTAATATGTCTTGTGAAGTGTTTTAGCTCTAACTTTTTCTTATCTTTTCTTGTCTGTTGTCTTTTTCTCGTCTTTGCCATTTGGTCACTTCCCCACTTGAAGCTTGCTCTGACTTCTTTTCCCAACACTACGCAGAGAAGCAAATGGTTATAGAAGTGCTTATGGAAACAACAAAATGTGATGCTACTGGAAGCACCAAAACCTGGGAAAAAATCACTTAGAAAGATATTAATATGCCAGACTGTGGGAAGTATTGGTGGAGATGGGAGTGAGGGGAACCTCACTTTCCTTCAGCCTGTTATTATTATATCAGACTGTGGGAAGTATTGGTGGAGATGGGAGTGAGGGGAACCTCACTTTCCTTCAGCCTGCTCCCCATGGTGTATAATTTTATATTATTCTCTACTGCTGATGTAAGAGAAGTTTATTGCAGAGTACATGGTTCACTTTCCTTTTCCTCTTTTTTTGCTAACTAGTTCATAGTCAGCTACACTCATCCATACCCTAGCCTCTCTATTTCTTTCCACACAGGCTATTTGAAGCCTGCATGGTGCAATATTTCCCCAAAATCTTTAGTCATCTGGATAATTATATGCAAAAAATAAGCTTCTCTAAAAATTGTTGAGACCTTACAAACTATCTTTTTATTGTTACAGTTGTTATGGCTCAGGGACAAAGCTAATCTTCATAAAAATAATGAGGGAAATGTCAGTTTAAAAAAAATAAATTTGAAATTCAGAAGATTTTGATTAAAAAACCAGTTTTTATTGGAGAGTCAGCACTTATCAGAGCTAAGATGTAAAGATTTCAATTTCCAGATGTGATTAGAAAGCAAGCCCAATGTTTTCTATTGTTCAAGCCCTTCTGTAGTGAGTGTTTTGTCCCTTACAACAGAAGCTCTTAGCACTTCAGAAAGAAGTGGCCAGAATCCTGCTGTAATAATTGGCCTCAAAGCATGGTATAGATTTATAATCATTAAAATAAAAATTTTAAAAAGCTCATCAAACCAATTAATATTGTAAAGTAAACCAAACACAAAAGATCCCTTTGAAATACTTTTTCAAAAGGAAAAGTAATGATCTGGGTTCCTAGCACATGGACATGTTCAACAAGAAACAAAAGAACATTCGTGTGTATAGCTCTACAGGCAAGCATGGCAAACAGCTTTATGTGACTGTTTGCTCAGGGTTTGTTTTCTTTTCAGCCTCACTTTTTCTCTTTTTGTATTCATTTTTGAAAAGCGGTATGGATTGTTACCATACATCTTGGCCTTGAAGCTGACAGAGTAATTATTAGCAAAACTACTTGACACATGAGAATTTGTGAACTCTTCTAATCTGAGAACAGAAACAACACCATATGACTCGTCTGACCAGTCACAACTAATCAACACAATGAGAAAAACAAATATCAGGCATTGCATAAATACAGAAAACTGTTCACAAGAGGTCTCAACACTAGTGTTGCAAAACAAGCACTTATGATCAGCTCATAGATTGTTCAGTATTACAAAGAAGGAGCCTTCAGGTGGTGACAAACAGAATTACTTTCTTTCTGTTTTCTTTGTTTTGACCACATGTACGCTTAAATGAAAATTGCCTCCTTCATGAAGCTTTCTCCATTAGAAAAATAACAATTCTAAAAGAAGCTTCATGCTAAACTTTTGATTTAATATTAATTAAATCAAACATTCCTTGCTCTGAAGATCACCTGGCTGAATTCGTAAGTCTAGTCTTTAGCTTGGTCACATTGTGTTTTTGTGCACATAACTGTGTATTCACAATACATGTAAGTGAGGAAACCAGTTTTGGTATGATATAGTAGAGCCACAGCTTTGCCCAGTCAGTGCAGGGAGTTCGCTTTTTAAAAAAGTGGTTTCTCCTAAGTACTCTAAAATCCCCACACTTCCTCAAGCCTTGCTCCTGGAGACAGTGAGAGGTGTGGATAGAAAACCAAATATAAGAATATCTGAGAAAGAGTAACAAGGTAAAAAATGCTATTTTAATGAGTTGTGGATTTTCTTTTCTCTTTTTTTTGGTTTGCTTTGACTTTCTGTTTGGATATTATTGTGCTATAATGATTGTTCCTAACATAGCCTCACTTGCTGAATATTTACTTCATGCTTGGCATCAGTTGAACCATTGGGAAAATGTCTAAGAAAATTGTACTCAGACACATATTTTTCCACTAAACGAAGTCTAAAGCTAGTTCTTGTGAACCAGATATTCACTTCAGAAGAAAACTGCCCTCTTCTCAAGTTCTCTTCCCTTTTGAATTGGGTGCATCACCTGTGGCTTGGGAACTGAGGACCACATATGAAGAGAGGTAGATTACTCACCTATATTAATCTAGGATCTGGGGAGTAATTTACTGATGACTTACTTTTTGAAAAGAACATGGGCAGATGTTTGGAAGGCTGAAGACAGCCTTCCTCTGTGGGCTTTGCAGCCTTAGAGTTCACTGTTCAGCAAGGAAAGGTGCTTGTTATTTCCACCTTTCCTCAAGGTCTGTGTGAAATACTTTTACAGTGCTCCTGGTTGTCTTCCAAGACAGGGTGAAAATACCATGACAAGAAGTCAAGTGTCTGTTACTTTTTACAAGCAAAAAAGAAGCATAATTGCTGATTCAGAGCTGTTTGCAGTCCAGGGAGCTGTCAGTACCACATTATCATTAAATATATTTAATATGACCTGTCAGTAACAGGATGCTGAATTTCCCCTTCAGCAGCACATCTCTCATATTCTACTTCTTTGTTCTCTCAAATCCAGTTGGACAAGTTGCAATTTCCTGGTTTTTGGGAGAAGATTGCACCTTTTCAGGCACACATAACTCAGCCTTTGGAGCATCTCCAACAGATGAAGGAAGCTGACAACCAGATCATGGGGTCTGAAAAGTCAGTAGACAGGAACCAGTGTGAAAGAACTTGCCTGCCAATACTTCTGTCCATCACCATGAGTCTGTGAGGACAGAAACACAGAAGCTGAAATTTTCAATTTGCAACTCACCTAAGTCTTTGGCATTTACATTTAGGGCTGCTACAAATGTTCTCATCTTGTTTAACTTCTCCTGTGTATTTACTTGGAATTCAAAATCTAGATATCCCTGCATGTGGGTTTCCTCATGTGCCTAGTTCAATAGACAAACTCAGGTGGTGCTTAGCAATTCCAACATGACTAATTAAAATAGGTTCTTTGATCTGAAAGCAGAGTGTTCACTTCCCCACATTTTTGATAAAACACTAATTAGGGCACTCCTCACTAGAAAGCTTTGGTCAGAGATAAATAATACCTCTGCTTTCTATTTACAATAAGCCCCATGCTACAGAGTGAAACCATATGCAGCCACAACCATAAAGGCCATTATGTCCTCTGGTAGAACCAGAAAACATTTGTAACCTTTGCACATAAAGTTAAAGGTCTGCTGTTATAGTTACACTTCCACATCTGGATCTACTAATTGATGTAATTTAAAAAGAAAACCATAATTGTGGGAAAATTGATATGGTATGTGCCTTCTTCCTACAATATCTTTTTGTGACTTACCTAAAATGTTTTAACTCTGACAATTTCAATGAATTTTAATCAATTTTAATATTGGCTATAGCTCAAGTGAGTTCTGTAAAACAAACATATCTCAAGCACATCTGTTAATGAAATGTTATCAAAACACCATTTTAAAGTAAGTAAAGAATTAATTTTTGAGATAATTTTTCAAGGTTTCTTATAAAAAGACATCTGTTTCTAGTGAATCAGTATATGAACAATAACCCATATTTTCAGAATTTTGCAAGTTGATTTACACTTCCTTTGTCAGAATTGGTTCAAGACAGTTTCACTAGTCTCTGGTGTTAGATGGATATTTCTTCAACAGTTCACACAGAAAAATATAAGGTTTATTATCATACTGACTGTAAAATTTCTTCCCACTGGTGCTTCTACTCACTCTTGTGATTTGAATGTTTAGCACAAGTAGCCTTGGTTTCCATTTGACAAACCATTTTGCTCATAGGATGTCTGGCAAAGCTACCTGAGAGAATTGAAATAACCTTATTCTTCCTGTCTGACCTCATTCTACACTCTTAAAGCAAGAAAAAGCAGGAAAAGTGTGTTCAGTATTAATACTGTACTCTCAATGACCTGGGATAAACATAGTGAGGAGTCACATGTACAAGGAGTTGCTGCTTTTGCATACCCACTGTCGGAGCAGAACAAGACAAGCAACTTTAAAGAAAGCATTCACAACATCTTTGTGAATTCACAGCAAGCTTGAGTCACAGAATATACTGTGCATTGAAAGACACCCATCTAAAGAATAATTAGTAGGCAATCCATCTTTGAAAATTATGAATGAATTAAGGGCACCATAATACATTTATTTGTGTAACAGCTAGATCTAGGGATAATTTCTAAATGCTTGCTTACAAAAAATTTAGTTTACCCATTTTAAAGTAAGTAAAGAATTAATTATTTGTGTAACAGCTAGATCTAGGGATAATTTCTAAATGCTTGCTTACAAAAAATTTAGTTTACTGAATACATTTTGAAATGGGCTATTAATGTCATTAGATATGTGTCACCTGTAAAAACTTGTTGAATGCAACTATGTTCACTTATTATCTCCAGAAAAACAGTAAAAAACAAATAGTGTTATAATTTATCCATTTAGGTGCTAGCATAGAGAATATTTGCTGACTGTTCCTGCCATTCATTTAGTCCATTATTTAAGAGAACTTAGCTGTGCACGCTTGTTGTGCCTCTTAGGTGGAAGAGAGCAAGTGTTCCAGTAGGAAGGAGAAGCTTCTGATGCCCAACAGCCTCATCACTAATACATTGCAGCAGTATTTGTTTCTCCTTCAGGCGCCAAAAAGTTTTGCACTTCATTACGAAAAAATTATTATTATCACTGAAAGCAAACACGCATTCCTAAACCACACCTAAACCTAGACAAACACAAGGTATAGCTTTAAACGTTAGTAAGCCTCTTCTCTGTTCTACAATGAAGACAGTGCTATAAGCCGAAAACTGGGATCTCTAATACCAGATCAGCACTCTACAATGAAGACAGTACTATAAGCCGGGATCTCTAATACCAAAAGTGTTTAAATCCTTGCAGGGGGGCCCAGGAACAAATTTCCAGGCATCACCAGGGGGTGTATTTGTTTCTCCTTCAGGCGCCAAAAAGTTTTGCACTTCATTACGAAAAAATTATTATTATCACTGAAAGCAAACACGCATTCCTAAACCACACCTAAACCTAGACAAACACAAGGTATAGCTTTAAACGTTAGTAAGCCTCTTCTCTGTTCTACAATGAAGACAGTGCTATAAGCCGAAAACTGGGATCTCTAATACCAGATCAGCAAAAGTGTTTAAATCCTTGCAGGGGGGCCCAGGAACAAATTTCCAGGCATCACCAGGGGGTGTGTACTTAGGTTTCAAAAAAAAGGCTTTGAACCCCATTTGGGTAAGAGCAAGAGATGTTAGTCACAACTTAGTCAAAGGCATTTGATAAAGAAGGGTCTTGGCAAGAAAGCAGGGGACCCAGGCATCACTAGAGGGTGTGTACTTAGGTTTCAAAAAAAAAGGCTTTGAACCCCATTTGGGTAAGAGCAAGAGATGTTAGTCACAACTTAGTCAAAGGCATTTGATAAAGAAGGGTCTTGGCAAGAAAGCAGGGGAGAAATAAAATTCCCTTTTTCTCTCAATCTCTTTTTCCTCTCTAATTTCCATTCCTTCTTCCTGTCTTTCAGCATGATTGGTGTGCTCCACTTTTGTGATTACCTCCATATTTCTCTTGTTCAGTCAACCACATTCCTAACCATCTACACAACACTGACATTTCTGTGGGCCTAATTACCACTGCCTGCAAGACATTGCCCAGAAAGCTTGTATCAGTCCTCAGATGCTGCAATCTAATGAAGTCCAAACTGGAGCTTTCAAAAACACCTGCTTAGCTGCCATTATAAATTCAGATGTGTCTAGTTTGGTCAGCACCCTGCTGTGGTCCTTACACCCTCCTACAGCCTAATGGCAGTGCTGTATTTCCCTACAGCCACAAATGTCTGGATATGTGGAGTTAGGCATACAGCTTCCTTTGAGGGTGCTGCTCTGAGCTCTCTTCCTCTATCAACTGTTTTAAAGTCTTTTCAGCCCTGGGCAGTGGACAGGACATTGTCTTCTCGAAGAGCCAAAAGGGAGTTTCTATGCGTGGATTGTGGGTGTAGAATTTGCCTACATTTTTTTTATCTGCTCTTGAACAGAGATTTTGTCCTTTAATGTTCCATATATGTTAAAACTGGCTTACTATATATATTTGTATACAAGCTGCTGCACTGTTATCTCTTGGTCTTTTTGTGTTTTCCTCTTTAACATAACTGTATGCCTTTATCTTGATATTTTCACTGAGTATGTTTTAACTAATTTTGGCATGATGTAGTAGTTGTTAGTGCCAAAGGCCCAGTGTGTTTTTAACTTGATTTGTTGGTTTGAACTGTAGCAAGCCTAGAGCAGAATTGATATGCTGCATGTATTAGCATACAGAACACAACTCTATGGAAAAAGGTTATTCTTTAGTTAGGTTAGGTCTTAGCTGGGATATTACCATGCTGTGAAAAAGAACATCTTTCTACAGTTAATAGTTCTGAAAGCCTTTTTTCTTTTCCATTCTGGAATGGAATAACAAAAATGGAAATCGTTATAGAATCATTCTCTGAAAATAGCTGAAGTAATAACATGGAGATGAATTCAAGTTCCATAGCAGGATAAACAAACAAAATCCCCAGGAAGCTAAACTTGACAAACACTAGTAATGTTGCAGTACTTGTTATTTCTGTTAAAGCTTTCTCTATGTGTTATTACCTGAGCTATGTGATTCACTGTTTAATTAGGCACACACAGAGTAGCAGATTATATTGTGTCTCCCATGAAATCTTTGAAATTTCAAAATATTTTCTGTTCCACATCAGGATAAAAGCTACAACCTTTTGACAATTCTCATTTAGGAAACAGCATACCAACCTCAGTGAGCACTCACACTGAGATGAAGGCACAAATCACTTTGCTTGTTTAGGCTGACTTATCAGCTTTTAACTTAAAGACCCACAAAATTGCTCTAGGCATCAGGCTCTGCAATATTCTTGAGTGGCAAGTCAACAGACATGCTCTTTCCTTTCCACTGCCACCCCTAGCTGGGATTTTCTCATTAAAATGTTTGTTTATATGTAAACATATATATGTATTTAAATTTTGACTAGCTGTAAGAACATATTTTCTAAAGGCTTCTTTAGGTTTTGTGATCTATTTTTTAGCTAGGCCTGGGTGAGGCAAAGTTTGCTTCAGGAGGGGTTTTTGCCAAGGACTGTTGTAGATGACATTCTTTTTGCAGCAATATTAAATGAAGTTTTTGTTGGTTTTGTTGTTATTGTTTTTGTTGCATTCATCTTTCTTACATTGCCATCCTCAAACTTTTAGTTCAGTTTCTTGTATATAAACATTTAGATTCAATTAGCCACAAGCAGATATTATTTCTAAAGGTCTTGGTTTCACAGTACAAAAACATTTCCACCTTTGGATATAATGATAATTGTTATGCTCATTTATAACAATAATAATGAGAGGTCAAGTCAATGAGGAAACATCATTTTGAACTGCTGCTTTTAAATGGTTTGAGATTATTTATTTGGGGATTTAAAAATTAATTTTCTGGTGGTTTTGTCTATATTAAACTTTCAGATTAAACGCACAGTATTTTGGAAGATACCTCATTTAAGTACACAGTAAAAATATGTGTCTTTTTAAGAGCCTCACCAAAAAAGCCCACATTACATGCAAAGCAATCTGTAATTTCCCTGTGTAAAACATAACACCTGAGGCAATCTTGCATTCTCCAATTTCCATACAGAGGCACTAAAGCAGATTTCTGTTGTATGTCTCACTTGTCACAAGATAAATTTGTATTTGTATTAAAGCCACTGAAAAACAGTTTTTCCCTATGTATCTATTTCAGTTGTTTTGATTTGGTGCTGTTTTCCAAGAAAGGAAGAAACACTTAGGGAGAACTGATGAAGAGGAAACCTGAGTAATCTACACAGAAAAGTCACATGTTCCTGTGTTTATGCAAAGAAGCTCATCAAGTATCTGACAGTGAAAAGTCAGAGCAGTTTGCCACATACAAACCTGTCTTCAACTTCTGCTGACATGGCTAAAATAGCAAATAAACAAATCCAAAATCATTGTTCTGAAAATAAAAACTGTTTTATCATCTTTCAGAATGACCTCTCTGATTATCAATCATGAGAGCTGAATAAAAAAAAGAGCAAAATATCTATGATATTATTAACATACCGTGGCTACAGGGCCTGTTTTCCCAGAACAACCCCACTGTTTTGTGCATTTCAAGCAGTTGCTTGCAAAGTCCAGCTTAGTAATCAGGATAAGAGAGAAGTGCAAATTTCTGAACATTTCAGTAACAGTAAGGGCAAGAAAATAATAATAATGATAACAATAATTATATATATTTATATATATATATATAAAAAATGATAGTATCAAGAGTGCATACATGCTAGAAATGTTCTAGGGCACTTGTTTATCTCATCTACATTCATTTTATCTCTGAATAGTTTTACCAACTTTAAGAGTTGTACTGGGTCTGGCTGGGATGAACTTAACCTTCTTCACAGCAGCCTGTATGGTGCTGTGCTTTGCCTTTCAGGAATTCTGTGACAGTGTTAACACCCCAAAGTTTTGGCTACTGCTGAACCATGTTTGCACAGCATCAGGGTTTCCACTCTTCCCATGCACAGCCAAAAGTGAGTAAGTTGAGGGATAAGAGAGTGGACAACATAGCAGACCCACACAGAAGACTCAAAGTGACCAAAAAGTAATCCATACCATGCAATGCCACGCTCAGGAAGAAAAGCTCAGGGCAAGGAGAATGAAAGGAAGATAATTGTGGTGATGGAGTTCATCTTCCCAAGCAAACATTACATGTGCTGAGGCTGTGCTCGCCAGGAACTGGCTGGACATCTGTCTGCTGATGAGACGTAGTGAATGAATTCCATATTTTGTTTGGCTTATGACCACAGATTTTGCTTTCTGTATTAAATTGTTATTATCCAGATACACGAGTCCTCTTGCTTTTGTTCATTTTTTGCCCTATCTTGTGAGAGAGGGAGGTGAGCAAGCAGCTGGGTGGGTGTTTGGTTGGGCTCAACACACAACAGTATTTTCAACACTTTATACAGACTCTGAGGGAGTAGAAATACAGAGCAAACATTTGAATCACCCCCTGTTTTAGCTGCAAAACATGGGTATCCTTTAAGACCTATTTTGAGCTGAGAAAAATAAAAAGTATTTATCATCTCAAGTCACATTACTATGTAATTTTATCATATGAAAAGATAAGAGGCTTACATTAACATTTTTCTAAAACACCTTTAATGAAAAGTATAGTTGGTTATATGGGTCTTAGCAAAATTATTTTTTGTAGCTGATCCAAAACTGAGCCTGGCTTTATGATTGTGTCTTTGGAATATCAAAGCTGTCCTTAAATCTGGCAGTGTGCATACACAATTTCATCTGCATTAGGAGTAGGTGAGGGCAGGCTAACCTCCCATCTGGTTCACTGACACCCATGGGTTCAAGGGCAGAGTTGGCATCCTGCCCCAAAATTCACATCAACATAGTATGGCTGTTTCTGTACCTGAGGTAATTTGTTTAAAACTGATTTTGGAATATTTATGGAAAGGCATTTTGTATTGAACACCAAGTATACCAGTGACAAAATGGTTATGAATTAAAAAATAAGAGCAATATTTACTCAGAGTTGACATGCTCAAAGCGCGTCTCACCAGAACAAAATGATTCATTTAGATTCCAGAAAAGATAATGAAATTTCCCCTTTGTTCTACAAGGTAATGGCATATTGTCTGACTTAGTGTTAACAATATGTACACTCATAGTTAATCATTGACTACTGAGATGCAACAAAGAAAGTGGAAGCCATCACATAAGCAAGACTGAATTTTGCTGTGTAATGATGCACAGTCAGAAGGCCTTTTTGTTGTAGCAGATGGCAAAAAAGTTTGAACTTGAGCTCAATCAGAGCTCAGTGCCCTTGAGTCCTTTCTTTATTAACCACTAGCTGTTTTTGTCTTGCCAAATAATCTTATTACTTACTGTCCATCCATGCTGTACCTGTTTTTTCTGTGTAAGAGAATTATACTGTCAGGTGCAGGGAATTAGAGACATGTAAATTTACCTTTTTGGATGTATATGTGGGTATTCATTTTCTCAGATTCCAAAACTCAGAGATTAATTTTGTCTCTTGAGCAAAAAGATGTGATTCTCTCTTCATAAGCTGTTCATAAGAATTTTTGGCTTTGATAATCAAATCCATACTTAACCACCCTGACAGTTTGCCTCGAATTCCTCAGTCTGCCAAAAATATGTCAAACAGCATTGAGTGGTGAGGGGCTCTGAGATCCATCAACTCATTCCTCTTCTGAACCTGAAAGCAATGCTGAGAGAATTGACTCTTCATTTGGTGTTGTTTGCTCTGTAATGGTATCTGTGGTGCTCTGAAAACAGTAAGCCAATTTTGCCTTCTGTAGATACAAAGGGACCCATAAGTCTGCTTTTACAGGTTTTTACTCTGATCCAGAACCTTGAGATCTTTTAGAAAGCACAGGTTGTTCTTTACCTTTCAGCATAAGTATCTGAACTGGTGTTCATGTGAATGTTTATTTGAATTGTATTTCACCTGGCACAGGTACTGCTATTCATCCTGAGGTTCTTTTCATCTTTTGTGAACCAAATGGACATTTAGTACTAGTACCAAAGATAATATCAAATACACAGCTGACATGAATCACTCTCTGGAGCTGCTCAATTACTTCTGTCAAAGTTAAGATCTTAAACTTGTTGGCAACTTCCTTCTGCTCTGTGTCAATATCTACATAAAATAACCTATTTCCTGCTGCTGTTCCATGGAGGATCATGTAACCAAACATAATCCCCTCTGAAGAAACTAATTACAAAAGCTTCACCATGGCATGGAGTCTTCCTTTGTTGGTGTCTAGATGTCAAAATGGCACAGAGATTTTTTGACTGATGACCTCTGTTGTATGATGAGGAAGAGTTTAGATAAGCTTGTTAACCTGGATACATTTATCTAGGAGTTTCTGTTAACTTGCCCACAATCTTCTGAAAGTAAAATGTAATAGAAGGAACCCCTGCAAAAAGTGTTCATTTTTGTGGGTAAATGGAAACTTGTGGTCAGTCTCTGATAGGTAATTTAAAGCCAAGTATATTTTTTTCTCCATAGAGAATGTAAGTCAATGTTATGTCATAGGAATGCCTATGTACAGCTTTGAATCCTTCTGATGAATAAACAGATATGTGCATGGAGTATGAGGGGAAAAGCAGAGTTCCAGCTTGTCCTGCAAGTTTTCTCAGTCTGTGCCTGGGGAAGAAAAAGGACCCCTCAAAGATACTCCTTCTCCCAGCTGCTTCCTTATCAGGCAAACCAGCCATGAACACTTTATTTATCATTAGTTTTCAGTTAATCAGGTTTTGCTTTCTCCAAATTATTCAGAGTCTCCCTAGAAAAAAACAAATAGACAAGCAGGTTTTTATTTAAATTCAGTGTTTGCTATTAGTAACCAGGGCTTCACATCCAGTTGCTCTATCTTTCCTTTAAGTGACACTTGTTAGATTCATATTTAAATGTTTACACAAGTTACAAGCACACTGAAGTGATAGCTCTTTATCTACAAATTGTACCTTAGGACCTTCAACAGCTGGCAGTGAAGTTTAAAGATGTATCTAAACTGGAAAAAAACATCAGAGATACTTGATAGTTTTAAGTAATTATGAATGCTGTAACTGCAATATTTAGGGCATATTGGGCCTGGATATGTGTCCTTCTTTGTTTAGTTTCTGAATAACTTTGTATTGCTCTGACTGGAACATTTTCCTTCATGACTACCTATTTGAAATGTAGCTCCAACTTTCTGATGCTTTTTCATTGATAGCAGTAGCTGCACCCCAAAAATATTCAAGGGGTCCACAGTGACCCATTCACAACACTGAGGAGATGAGAAGCTCCTCACAAATATTGCCCCTCCTCTGGAGGACCTGCTTTTGTAGCAGAACTGCCAGCAGAGTGAAAATATTTAATAGAAATAGATCATCCCAGCTCCTACCCACAGTGACCCCAGCTGCTTTCTGTTAGAGATTTGATCTTTTTAAGGGAACTTTGAGAACACTGTCAGAAGTACTGCTCCTGCTGCTTTCACTTTCCAATGGTAATTTCAGCATTTGGTGTCACAGATCTGAAAGAGACTTATCTTAGGTCCAAGTACAATCTGCTTGGTGCTGTAGCTGATGAGGTGACTGTACTTCATACTATCTCCTTGTGTGTTTTAGCTACATTGATGTCGACTAGAGTTCTGGCTTCTTGCATTTCCATATTCTTTAGTCCAGCTTGATGAGCTAACTGTATCCAGAATCCTAGAACAGCAATTAATGTAAAAGTTTTCCTATCTTCAGCCCAGCTGGATTCAAAATTGGGTGAACAGAATGATAGATTTACTCTTTACTAAGGACTGTGGACTTGTTCTGAGCGTGCATTGTTATTTTGTGGACAAAAGTGCCCACAGGCTTTCAACAACAACAACAACAGATGGTCCTAGGGGCACTAGCCACTTGAGGGTGTTTGCAACAGGTAATTGTATGTTGAATAAGGTACAAGTATTTTCTGCTCTCCTTTAATTGCTCATGTGCCTGCTTTATCCACCTCCAAATCATGGCAGCAGGTCAAAAGAGGCACAGGTTCTCAGGGTTTTGTGTGAAGAGTGCTCTGCTGCTTGAATGTTTCTTTTGTTTTGTCCTTTTTCTTTTCTTCATCAAGCCAGCTTGGGAGAGATTACTGTTTCAGTCTTTTCTGCTCTGCCCTTGGGAGTGTTCTGAGCTCTCCTTTCCTCTTGATAGAGGGGGAACTGTTGGACTGGGGTAGTGTTTATAAACAAGACATAAATGGAGGTTTTTCTCCCTCCATTTATGTCAGTGGCTATGACCTAAAAGATTTGAGTATGTTTCCTGGGCATATGAAATAAGTCTGTTAAATGGAAGTAAAGTTTTTTATATCTCAGACTGTGCTTTTCAGGCTTAATACATTTAATACATTTATTTGACATGTTTGTTATGTCTGCTCCTGTGTGAGCTCTAGGAGTCTACATAATTCTTTCACAGTCTGTCACCTCTGTGTGATCTGTGCAACTTCTGTCAGGAATGTTGACCTTGGGCTGTCCTCATGCATCTCTGTCTGCCCAGGTCCATGGTGACCCTTTGTTTTCACGTGAAGGGAAATAAAATGATAAGGAAATCTGTGACATTTTCATCCTACTTTAAAATGCCCACAAATAATAAGAATTTACTTATTCAATAAATGAATTATAAGCAATTTTTTCCTACGATGGTGCAACACATACTGGGGCTAGGAAACTGCATGGTGTATTCCATGGCCAATGTTTAAGCAACATTGCTTTTGGATTCCTTTCTAATTATTAAGATGTTAGGAATAGCAAATCCAGAAGCTTTCTTTCCACAGCCGTGGTTTCTCCCTCCCTTTCCTTCCCTACTGAACTACAATGAACTGGTCATGGATCTATTAATATATTCGCATTTTGTTTGAATATGTTGAATACTTGTTTCACATTTACTGAGTAGTCCAATCACTGTAAATTCAACTAAGTCAGGAACAAATGAAATAATACATCTATCTAGGAAACAAATATGTCGAAATGAACATTCCAACCAGTATCCTTGACAACTGACTGAATATTCAGATGTTTAATTCAGCCCCTTTCTACCTGCTTGTGGTAGGCACCAGGAGTACAGTACCTTCTGCTTTACGGACAAATATATTTCTATGCTTCAGACAAAATCATACCTGAGCATCTTGGCAGCCCATTAATGCTGAATGCAACCTTCATTGGACTACAAAATGAGATTTCTGGACACTCTTTGGAAATTATTTTATGAAAAATCTAGCCCAAAATGTCAAAACTGTTTGACAAAAAATATCTTTATAGCTAGAGCTCTCAGAGGAAGCTTATATCTGAACATAAAATCTTATGTTTTCAAGTATCTTGCTATAACAATAATATTTACAAGAGAAAAGTGTTTGCTGTATTCTTTCCATACATTTCTAGAATTTATGAAAAAACAAACTACCTTTGGGGTTATCCAGTAGAATGAGTGAGGCTATGGGGGCTGTTTTCAATAGTGTGTTTATACTGCTTTAAAAATGCCTAAGGAAGCTTCCGAACAGCTCACTCAGGTAGTGGAATCCATCTACCACAGGCTCAAAGACAGAGGAGTTCAGATTTCTCCAGGAAACAGCTTGGCACAGTATGCCTGTGCTGCAGTTCCAGTGTTCCAGGTCCCCAGAGAGCTCCCTAGGGAGGGGTGCCACACAGCGTGTAGCCATGATATTCTATGAAAAATCCTTTCCTAGGATTTTTCCTGTCCTGAGGAGCTGAGAGACTCAGGAAAGAAATGTAAACAATAACTATCTGCTGCTGTGGAATGCAACAGGTGCATCTTTCATTGGTGCATGTGGATAGTTTTCAATTAGTGACCAATCACAGCCACCTGTGCCAAGGCTGTGAGCAGTCACAGGATTTTGTTATGCACTTTATTTCCTATTCTATTCTTGTCTTTGTAGCCTTCTGATCCTTCTTCTCTCTCTGTTCTTTTAGTATAGTTTTAATGTAGTATTTTAATATAATATATAACATAATAAATCAGCCTTCTGATGAAAATTGGGTCAAGCCTCGTGTCCTCACACAAGGGGTTGTTGAAACAAGACAGCGTGACCCTGTGGCTCCATCGCAGGGCTGTGTGGCTGTGGATGAGTGCAGGAGGCACTGCACTGCCTCCTCCAGCACAGTCTTGGCAGGGCTGAAGCCTCAGATACCACACTCACACACAGCTCTGCTGCTGCAGGACCCAAACCAATATTTGTGTGAAGGGGATCTGAGACATCCAGTCCTACTGGATCAGGACTGGCTCCATTTGTGACACAGCCAGGCTGAGCAGGTACATCACTTGTGTGGGTGCTCTTGGAGGCCAGTCAAGGCTCACAGGCTGCATTCAACTGTATCCTGTCAGTCAGCTCAGATGCCACCTGGGGACTGGATGTAGCATTTTGTCCTCCTGTTTTTCTCTTACTTTTTCCATTAGGTTTTAATTTTAAATTACTGAAAGAAAAAAAATTCAGGTAGTATGGGTAAAGCAGTGCCTCCTATTTATAGCCTATGCTTGGCGGTCACTTTTCACCCCTTGAAGAAGTCAGCCTTTCCCTGTGTCCTTCTAGAACTCAGGTGTACGTGAGGATGGACAATTGCACCTGGAGGGGAGGTCCATGGCTGGCCATTGGGGCATTCAGGGCTACACTGGGGAAGTTGTCCATAGAAAACCTCTGAGGAAAGAATTTTCAGAGACATCTGAAGTATGTGAAGTATGTGTAGTTGTGTATTGAGAAGAAACTTTGCCTTGTTAAGGTAATCATAATATCATTAACACTTCTTCTCTGGTAATTGCTTGTGTGTATTCTGCTAAACATTAGGAAAAAATTGTTTTCACTATGTACTGGTTTGCTTTTCTGTTTTTCTTTTACTTTCCATCCTCCCTCACTGCATTTTTTTTTTAAGCTCACTGAACTAGCTAAAACAGCTCATACATTGTTTTGGAACTTGTAGTACTTCTGTTATGCAGTAACTTGCCTTTAAAAAGGGAAGCTTGATTGGCCCAGCCTTCGAGGAGCTGGAAAATAAGGACTTCTGCAGTGCAGCATAAAAAAGAGATCCAGACTCAGCCTCGTAAAGAAAAACATCTAAACATTTATGTGATTACCAGGAACAGCGTATTCTCCTGCACCCATGTGCTGCTGGATGCATTCCAAGATATTAATAGCAGTAGTGGCAGGGCTGTACATTATATTGTTATTTCCTCCTTGGAGAGAACAGAATGTTAGACTGTGAGAATATGACATGGAAACTATGTGAGTTGGCTGCCCTCTTCTACTTTATTTACTCCTTCTTAGATCTTTCTAACTTTGGGGCTTTCGCAGTCACTTGAAAAGGGATTCGCTTTTTGCCCAGGAAGAAGATTACTGGAACTGCTGCTCTGGATCAGATTATGGATATTAACCCTGGTCTCTGTCTCTATCTGTTGGAAACAGAACAGACCTGACTTGTCAATAAGATGTCAGACAAAGGCAAGATCTTAAATCTACTTCCCTCTTGAGTTACAGCAGTGATCAATACATGTCAATAGGTAAAATATCTATACATGTCATTATTTTTCATCCTATTTGTACAGAAATAAACATTACACCTTCCAATAAATGTCCTTTCATTTTATCATCTGTCTCACTGAACTCTTCAATGACATTTTTGTCTTTCAAGAGATTGATCTAGGACTCAGCTAAGAGTGGGCCAAATACTGCAAAGAGACAGGCTTAAGAAGCCAGGTGGAAAATTGTAATTTAGTTTTTATTATTGTAAGAGCAAGGGCTGCCCACTTCCTGAAAATCTGCCATTCTGACACTAAATGGGAACCCACGTGTCTCTTGAATTGCCTTAATCTGGATGGTGTCTAGCTTCATTTTCCAAGATTAGGTTTTTAAATTTGTGGTTTTTCCAGCACCCCAATGAGGAGGTAATGCTCCTGCGAGTTGCAGCCTCCTCTTTTCTGCACCTTCTTTGTTTTCCCATGTTTTCCTGCCCTTTGCACCATGCTGGCTCTGGCACCAAAACAATCATCTGCATGGTGTCATGAAAAGGCAGATCAGGGAATTGATCCAGTTTGAAATTAGTTGTTAAGAGAGCTCAAGCCTGTTTCCTTTTCACCATTCAGCTATACCAGTTTGCACTGCAAGGGTGCACAGGGTGGAAGTGAGGAGGGTGAGGGAAAGGAGGAAGATAGCCAGAACTGCATCTACCTGCAGCACTACTGCTTTATGCCATTTAAAGTATTTTTGTAAGTACAGGCTTGGACATTGCCAAGATTGCATTTCTTGGCAGAACTATTTTTTCTGGAGAAGAAAAAAGTCAATGCCCATAGTTCCTCAGGTTAGGAAAAAAAATCCATGTATCTCAAGACAGACAAGCTTAGGATATGTATGCTCTCTGTGATTGGTAGCCAGTGCAAGCTTAGAGGATGTGCTAAAGCTAAAGTAAAATTGCTTCAAACTAGAGACAACGAGGAAGGGTTAAAGGACATTGACAGATTTTAAATGTATGGAAATAGCTGATAAATTTATTTGTACCCCAAACTGAAGAATTGTTTCTCTTGGTCTCCAGATTACAAGAGGAATCTGCAGATTAAGGCAATAGTACTGTTAAATGTTGAAATAACACTGCATTTCTGGGCATATGCATTCAGTAATCCATATAGTGCCTTTCAGTTCTCCAGGCAATGTTATCTGTTACAAGACAGTGACACTTTGAAGGGCAGATGTTGTCTCATAAATTATCAATGGGGGGGTGGCAGGAAAGATGCAAAAGTTTGATTTTCATTTCTCTCTGATGTAGATAGGGAGCAATCAGCAGCTCCTATTCTCTGAAGACTGTGTGGCTTGTTCACCATGGGACAGATGGTACAAGATAAGTCTTCCCACACCGTTTAACAGAAGTTGTTTCCCATGGACAGATTTTGCTATGGATAGAACCAAATTGTGTAGCCCACTGGCAGAACATGTAAGACCCAAATTTCATGCAGTTGTGTTTACACAGCTTATTGGAGGTGGTGTTTGGCATAACCTAACCCCTTACCCCCTGACCTGTCATCACCATTCTAGATTTAGAAGCTTAGGAAAAAATTGCCTATGTTGGTCTAACTGGCTCTTAAATTCTTCTATATTTTGATTTAGAAACTGAAGATGCTTGTTTTTTGTTTCTAGCAGAAAGTACTACAAATGCAAAACTTTTGCTTTCTGAAAGCAATTTTTTCTTGTTAATATTTCATTTTCTCTTAGTGTGTAATCACCTTGAGAGTCCTACTCATTATTTGTGTGATAAAACAGTGCTTCTGTGTTCCCTTTAAGATTGTTCTGTCAGAAGTCCATCACTTTTCTACTTGAATGAAAAAATGCTTGAAGACAATTGGATCCCAACTCTCCAATGCAGTTTCTCAAGGGATCCTGCTTCAGGATTCTTTGCAAAAGCTAGTCCAAGACCAGAAGTTGAGTTCTGTATTGCTGCTGAAGCCATTCAGATGCTTGGTACTACAGGGAGTTTTGAAAATAGCAACTGATGTGATGGTTTAACTCCTTATGAGGTCTGTCTCAGAGTGGCAGAGCTGATGTGCAGACCCTTTCCAATGCAACAGAAAAAGGACTCCTGGGCTCTTATATGTTCCAAAACTTGCTGATGAAGGTGCCCATTGAGAAGATCAACCTCAAAAAACCAAACTTTCTTTGAAGCTATTAAAGGAACTTAATTTCCTCATAAATCAAAGAAGGTCATCAAGAAGATTTGTGAAATGATGATACAAGATTTTGTCCTGTTCATGGCATTGCTTTTTTTTACTTTCTGCCACTCTTCACTATGTCTGATAACAAGGAAAATAAGGTGGCATATATGCAGGACTGTAAGGACACTTAATGAAGTATATATATTTTAAGTTTGCATGTTTTAGAGGCTCTTTATTTTTTTAAGTGATGTACTCAAAATGCATTTTTAACATCTAATATCTAATTTAATATCTAATATCTAATTTAATATGTAATATCTATCTACCTTCCAAGATTTTGCTGTGGTACCTTCCAGCAAATAAAGACAAAGTGTCACCCTTGCACAGTGACCTCATCAGAAAGTTACTTTTGGAATAGCAGCTGCAGCAAGTGTTAATCTAGAGAATTGTCAAGGAAATAAGGGGGACTAACTCACTTTCCTGGAGTGTCATTTAGGATTATATTAAATATTCTAATAATGTGCAGACCCCAGCATTCAGAAGCTGTCAGAGGAATATCACAGGAATCAGGTTTTGCATAACAACAGGAGGGGATATCCTTGCTATGTTTCCTCTTGTTCTCTTGTTCTCAGTCGTCCCTGTGACTGGAATGTAAATTCTAAACCAGGGAACACGGCAGCAAGCCAACCCACAGAAGGCAGCTGGCAGGTGGGCAGCAAGTGGTCAAGACAGCAGGAGAACACCAATACACGCTGTGCCTGAACACTCGGTGTAGCTCTTCAGGCATCTCAGAGCACACACAGCCTGTGCAGGAGACCACGGCCCAGTGTCCAGGCACACGAAGAGTGAGCAGGCAGTCTTGTATCTGCACATCACTCTGCTTGCTGGAACACTGGTTTTGAGTACTTAGAAATCTGTTTAGTCCAGAGATACGCCAACTTACATGGTGTTTCTTCTTTTTGCATGCAAAAGGAATGTTCTTTAATGGTGGTTCTTCTGTGGTGGTTTTGTGGACAAAGTGACTTTCATCTGTACAGTTCATGCATATGAATTCACCACATAACCTTGTTTGACCTTAGGTGGTCCTTTTGAGGGAGAGGGGATACTGCCTGCCCAGTAACCAGTCTGGTGCTCTGCAGAATTAATTGTGTTTATAAAGTAAGATAAAATATTCTGTCTGGGATTACTATTTTTTTTAATGAAAAAGAATTTAGAAGCAGCTAAATGGGAAAAAGCCAAAAAAACATATGAAGAAAATAATATCCAGAAAGCCTGGGACATGCTAGAAAACCAGCAATCAAACAGGAGCAATAACAAAAAAATCAATAGGAAGAAAAAGGACATATACTGAATCCAATTAACTTTGGATTGATTATAGAGAGAAAAACAAAACCAAATTATAATCCTCTCTCTAATATTTGATCCTGAGAACAGTGCACTTATTTCAAACATTCTCATTATCAGTTTCCTTTATACTGTGCTTTTTCCTCTGACAGTGTGCATTACACCACATTTGACATTTATGTCAGAACAAAATAAAAATAAAAACAAGAAGCTGGTATAATCAGTTTCAGTTTTGAGAACTAAAATAACAAAAGCACAATCAAAGAACTGAAAGGATAATTAGTAACAATGAATACAAAAATGGCAGTTTAAAGCCTCTTTCAGATTTAGCAATATGTCAGAGCAGGGCTAAGGCAGCAGAGACAATGAGAAGAATGTTTCTTCTCAACAGAGTGGGGGACAAATTCAGACCACAGCTAAGGGCCTAACCAATATTTCAGTTAAAATTCTTGAGGTTAGAGCCTTACACTGAGTATAAAGAGGCAGTTTTATTTATTCACCTAACTGCTTACTTTGTTACCAAACTTTTCCAGGTGATCAAATTGCTCTGGCTGCTGTAAGATTTTACATCAAGAAAAAGGTCCATATAAAAACCTAGATCAGACAAGTGGGTAAAAAACTAAAAAATAAGGCAGTGTCCAGACCTTTTAGGACTTTAAATTTCATAAGCAAGATAATTAAAAACAACTAATGACATTTGGCTAGCATGATGAAAACATCTGTTCTACCTTTAACTTACGTTACTAGTCTTGAAGATTCATTGACTTTCTAGGCCAAATGAAGTTGATGTCAGTATTAAAAGTAAATATCAGAAAATGGGTAAATTTAGGCTGTGCAGTAGTACATCCCAAATCTCAGTGATATTTACACAGAGAGCTCTGAGATTGCTGTTCTTTTGTTTCTTATCAGTTGTGAAATATCTATTCAGATATTATTTCTATTTTAAATGTGCCTGCTTCTCAGGCAGTGTAAAAAGCTTGAAGTGTTCATCTCCCTGTTAGACAGTTAAACTTAAATAAGAGGAATCACAGCTTGATCCAAATCTACAAAGGCATCTGTTGCTGTAAGCAATATTACATTGAGAGATCTGACTTCAAAATGCTACAGTTCATAAACTCAGTAGCTGTGGACACTGTGATTAAACATGCAAATCCATGAGCATTTCTTGCAAGACACATTCCTGAAATATCTCCTCCCTCGGGTTTATTTCTTTTTTTTTTGCCATCCTCTCACTCAAATAAGGCTTCCCCATGTTAACATATGCATATTAAGGGAAAAATAAACAATGAACCTGTGTAGTCACGAGGGAAAGAGTGAAGAAATTACCTTCACTATCAAAAAAATAATTATTTTGGGCACCAAAAAAACATTCTGACTTGTCAGAAGGGTGGAACTATAGAAAAGGAAACTGGAGTTGTAGCAGTGTATAACATACTAGTTGTGTGCAACAGCAGGTCCTGCTCTACTCTGCACTGGTGTGGCCTTACTCTGAATATTGTGTGCACTTTCAGGCTGAGGTCACTTGGTTTATTCAGCCTGCAGCAGACAGGGGGAGACCTCATTGTGGTCTTCAATATCCTCATAAGGAAAGTGGAGGACAGGTACCAATCTCTTCACTCTCATGACCAGTGACAGGACTTGGGGAAATGGCAGGAAGTGGAGTTAGGGCAGGTTTTAGTTGGATTTCAGCAAAAGGTGTTTCACCTAGAAAATCCTAGAGGGTGGTTGGGCACTGGAACTGACTCCTAAGGGAAATGGTCACAGCACCAAGTCTGACAGAGTTCAAGAAGTGCTTGTAAAATGCTTTCAGAAACATGGTGTCATACCTGGTGTTGTCCTGTGAAGGGTCAGGAGTTGACTTGGATGATCTTTGTAGGTGCATTCCTATCAGGCATATTCTATGATCCTGTGATTCCATGATTCTATGACCTGTCAGTGAAAACCTCCAGAGAGTAGATCTTATTGGCCCTGACTCAGTACGTGAAAGGATAATTTGGCTTGCTGACCTCCAGCATCCTATTTCTTGCAATATTGTGAAAGGTCTTTTCATTTGAAAGAACTCTGAGCTTACATAGGACACATATGAAAAGGTCCAGCCATATTTTATAAATCTCTGTCAGTACTGCAGAATAGAGACTGTCTTATTTCCATCTGCCAAGACTTGAGCAGGGCTATGCATGAACTGAGGTGTTACTCAATGTATTTGGAAAACTTTAAACTGAAATATTGAAATGGAATTTAGCAAAATTTGAACAGCTGAGCAGGATCACAGCTTTAGCCTTGGGTGTCTGTGTGTTCTGTGCAAGTCCCAGTTTTGGTAAGTCCCTTTGGCTCTGCTGAAGCTGTGGGATGTGAAAGTGCCTGCCAGCTTCTGCATCCCTGAAACTGAATCCAGTCACATACCATCTGCCTTTCCTCCTCAGGCTGTGGTCTTCAGCCAAAGCATATTAAGACATACAAGAAGACAGTGACAGCAAGTCTTAACAAATCCTCTAAATGAACGGGGTGTTTAGGACTGGGTGAAGTAGGGTACCATCAAGGACATGCAGCATAGAATAAGAGATCCCTCAGGCCATATGAGTAAAGACAATATATTCATTGTTTCTGTGCAAAACAGTAGTGGATATCAAAAGAGGGATATTCTGCCCTTTGGTGTAGGCATCATCTCTCTGAATCTTGTATAGGCAGCTGCCCAAAATTAAATATGCAAGTAAGTAAAGCTTCTGAGGAGAAGAAATGTTTTCTAATCAATTTCCATTAGATAGAAAGACGTTATGGATAAGTAGGTGGTAAGCTTTTCTGCCAGTGAATTAATACATCTATGTCATGACCATCAATTGTTGTCAGAAATGTGTGCGTGGTCTCGAAGACTTTTTACAAATTGGCAGTGACTGGTCAGGCTGACAACAGGTGTATCTATCTAAATCTATTTTGACCTTTGGTTCGTGGCATATGCTCATGTCATGTCACATTAGCTCATCATATCACAAAAGCTAAATGTCACATCTTAAGCTAAGGCTTAGCTCATCAGCCCCACTGGTGTAACATCCTGTACAATATAAAAGAAGCACAGTATATACAACATCCTGTATATTATTTCAGCAGTTATCAGTCACATAAGAAGTTGAAAGCAATATTAATGTAAATGGAAAGATACAGCATAATTGCTTTGGAAACTTTTTGGGGCTTATTTTCTGTTATTCCCATAAATCATTTTGCTGTGTGCTAACAAATCTTTTGAACAATTCTTCTCAATACTCAGAACTGCATGCCCTTGGAAATCTGTTGCTTAGGACTCCCTGAATTATGACCATGTTTAAGGTGAAAGTTGCACCAGAGGGCAGCTGGCTAATAAACCTGTCCTTGTCTTCTGCTTGTGAGATTGCCTGTCTTATCACAATCCTTCTTTTGTCAGCCTATGACTCAAAGCCTAGTAACTTAATCTAGGCTTATGTTATCTGAGTATGAAACAGAAGCAACCCTTTGTAACTTAGGGCACCAGTCACGTGCTTCCAAAAATGACTGACTGTGGGGCTTGACTGCCAGGACATAGTTTGTTTAGATGAATGGCTGACAAAAAACTGAGTGATACACAGGTTTGGATAAATTATAATCAGCCTATGGGAAACTCATAAACTGGGAAAGAAGTCGGGCAAAGGATACATTCATGTTACAAACTGGTTGAGTAATCTCTCCAGGTATACACAGCCCATGAAATGCTAGTGTGTCACATCAGGTTGCATGTGGTCAAGTAAAGGTTTAATCCTCTAAGGACAGGTAGTTGCATGCAGCTGCAAAATGACACCTGGTGGCCTTTTGGGAGAGTGATTGTCATGCTTTCTCAAGACAAGGGCACAGGGCTGGGCAGGTGCAGTTGCTTTCAGAAGACCTTTGCTTCTGATGACTGATAAGTTGTGAAGATCTGGACATAGCAAGTTGCAAAGTAAATGCTCATGACTGTTCATCTAACTACTCACACCTAGCTACCTGTGAGTACAGGCAAAGCCATTATAATAACCATGATTTTGTCAGGCTGTACGACACAGCTTCATTTCTTTCTCTCCTTCTCCTTCCACTCCATGCTGGGCCTGTAAGGAAGGAGGGAAGGGACATGCAGGATTCTGCCCCTCCTGCAAGGCTGTATGCTAGGATATTTCCTTTTCTTGTTTTTTCTATGGTCTTGTCTTGCCAACTGTCTCACACAGAGAATCATCAAGGCTGGGAAAGACCTCCAAGACCATTGAGTCCAGCTTTTGACCAAACACAGCCTTTCCAACTAAGTGCCATGTGCTGATGTTTCTTGCACACTCCCAGTGACAGTGGCTCTGCCACCTCCATGGGCAGCCTGTTGCTAGGTCTGACCACCTTGTTATGGGGTGATAGGGGCTTTGGGAACAGGAAATGAGATATGGGATTCAACAAGGGAATGAGGATTTATGAGGTAGCAACCTTAAAACCAAGCAGCTCCCTTACATATCAGATCCTTCTGTGGGAAATGCGGAGCATCTGTAGGCTCCTCAGTAGCCCAAGAAACAAAAAGTGTTTGTCAATTTCCAAAGACTTACTGGAGATACTCAATTTCTTTCAAGACTACAGTTCCCCCATCACTCCCTCATTTTGCTTTCTTGTTCCTCCTTCAGTTGAAATGTCTGATACTTACTAACTAAATCATTAACCGAATCAAGCATTTTAATAGGCTGAGTAATTATAGCCCATGGTCATAATAAATTATATGGAGAGGGGGAGTTTCAATTAAGATATAGTTTCCCACCCCTGTGTTGCATGTGACCTTCAATGTATAGGCCATATTTCTCACTCATTCTGCCACCCTGAGGGAACTACTTCCCTTTATATATATATTTTTAAAATTGTTAATGGTGCACTCGTAATCACATGGCTGCATTTGAACTAATCTCATTCCAGACTTTCCCTGGAGGGTTTAATTATTCTGGTTTGTGCAGAATTACACCCAGTTTTAATTCTGTGTTTCTGACTGCATCTGCTTGTTCATTTGAGCATCCATTCTCCAAACCAAGTGCACAAAGAAGTGTGATGCAACAATCAAACGAACAGCTTAATGAACAACTGTAAGCTGAACCTGTCAAACAACAGCTATATGTACCTTTCTGCAGAATAGCAGAATTCTGAGCTATCCCTTCAATGTGGGAAAAAAACATGATGTCAGTTATTTTCATTATGCAAATTAATTAAGCATTTTCTTTTTTGTCACAGGTATTTAAAAAAATCAAAAATTGAAAAGAAGTTCCTTCCCTGATATCCTCCCATTAAAAGTTGGGGTCAACAACTGACATCTGCTACCTTTCTAGAAATCTGGAGGTGATACCTGTATTCCAGTGGAGCAGTTCAGGACTTATACCAACTTCAATGTGAGCTAATTTGGCTTTCTGAATATGCAATTGTTTTCAGCAAAAAAAAAAAAAAAATCTATTAATCCCTTAGGGCAGTCGGTGATTGTGGCATTTTTAGAAATCTGGAGGTGATACCTGTATTCCAGTGGAGCAGTTCAGGACTTATACCAACTTCAATGTGAGCTAATTTGGCTTTCTAAATATGCAATTGTTTTTAGCAAAAAAAAAAAATCTATTAATCCCTCAGAGCAGTCAGTGATTGTGGCATTTTAACAGTAACAGCCAGCATGATGGAGTGTTTTCAGTGCTTACTGACAGATGGTCATTGTGTTACAAAACAGCCTCCAATAAATAATGATCATATCCACATGAGAGGTGGAAATAGTTCTCTATTGTCAATCCTTTTTTCTGCACTTGGAGCAGATAAAGCAGAAATGTTTCTTCAATTCTACTTTATTCTGATACTGAAAGTCAAAAACTTCAATTTGAACGAAAAGTGATACGAATTTGAAAGCAGAAATGTTTCACGTTTTTTTTATTTGTTTGCTTACCCATTTCTTTGCATCTTATAAACCTTTTGGTTAATGTTATTTAGTCCTTATTTCATTGTATACATTTCCCTTCAGGTGCCAGTGAAGCTTCTTATAAAAAAATCACAAATAAGCTCAAAGTGAAGATATTGTTTCATATTCGCAAGATGATGGGTTTGAAACTTATTCCTCATAACATGATGAGCATGAGCGCACAGTACTCTGTATGGCTGGGAAAGAGGTTTCATTCTAATCACAGTGCTTCAGAACATAATGTGTACTAACAGATTATGTCAATTGCAGAGCTGTGAATTTACTACCATTACTAATGATGTTATAGAAGCTATGACTCTTACATTTTAAAAGAATCTGAAGCATCAAGTGTGTTCAATACGTACCTCAAACATATTACTACACGTCTTATGGTACACTAGGAGCAGCACAGTAGAAGTATGACTATTTCTGACTGGGTAGGAGGTGAGAGTCAAATGAGGGGAAAAGTCTTGCATCAGATTGTTGATGAATAAAAGAAGTATTTTTCACAAGGACTAAGACTGACTTACTGAACAATGCAGACTTCAATTTTTGAGAATAAATTGATGATCGGTACTTATCCTGATGTGCACTGCAAAAAGTCTCAGTGATCCAATCGAGCTGAAGTAGAATGATGAAGCAAAAATAGAAAAAATATTACACAGCTATTTGTTTACATGTTACCTGTTCAGGAGTTCTAAAAGTAGCTAAACTGTTTTGGGTTTTTTTTGTCTGGAAAAGAGCAGGTAAAGCTAAACATATGGAATGAACATATCTATGAAGCAAGAAGGGTTCCTGTCAGGTCTCAGAAACAAGCTATCCTTCAACAGTAATTTTCAGCCACATCTTGTACAATCTACAGCAAAAACACTCATGACTGCCAAATCTTTATCTGTGCGGGACCTGATTGCTCACCTCTTCACATTTGCACTTGACTACATGTTTGAGGTTTTAAACTGGATTATTTTACTGACTCTTACTTTGTAATCAAGGGAAAAAGTAAAACTTCCAAAACCACAAGCATCTTGCCTACAAAAGTTTTCAGGGCACACTTTGCATAAAGTTCACTACTATGGAGGTCAATGATCAGATTGAAATCAGAAACTTCTATGTGTCTAAATGACCCTTTCCAAGGGCAAGTGCTCTTGGGTCATAACCCATGTGTTTTATATTCGTCTATGTGTTTACATGTGTTTAAATTAGGAATTGTCTGAACTAGGTTCTGCAATTAGAAACAAGGAGCTGTGCTTTTATTAGAAACCATAATGAGTTCTCAGAGCAAGCCACTTGACCCCGACAAGGTGTGGGAAAGATTTTCTATGGTGGTTCTCACTTGTTTCTGATAGTGAAGTAGCCTCTCCAAGACCAACTAATCTCAGTAAAGGTGAGAGACATTCTCATATCTATTAAGTAATGATTTATAATTCAGAAGAACATTTATGAAAGCAGCAGCATGTCTTTTGTCTTCTATATATAGGAAAAATTCAGTGTTTAAATGAAGTGAGCACTTTTGCAGCAACTTGTTGGCAGTTTGAAATCCTGTGAGGAAATGAGTTCATGGCTTCATCACCTGCTAGAGAGCTATCACAGCTCACCCATAGCTAGCAATCTCATTAACCTTGAATGGTGAATGATTATAGAGATTTTCCTTATACTGGAAAGGTGGTTTCTTAGAATCACACAATGGTTTGGTGTGGAAGATCATCTAATTCCAACCCCCTTGTCATGGGTAGGGACACCTTCCACTAGATAAGGGAGCACAAATACTTATCCAACCTGGCCTTGAATACTTCCAGGGATGGGGCATCCACAACAGCTCTGGGAAAACTGTTCCAGTATCTCAACAATCCTCACAGTAGACATTTTCCTAATATCTAATTTAAACATACCCTCTATCAGTTTAAAGCCATTACCCCTTGTCCTGTCACTACTGCCTTTATACAAGTCCTTCAGCTCTCTCGTAGCCCCCTTTAGGTATCGTAAGGTGCTATAAGGTCACCCTTCTCTGGCTGAACAACCCTAACTGTGTCAGCCTGTTCACATAAGAGAGGAGCTCCAGCCATCTGACCATCTTCCCCTGGACTCATTCCAGCAGGTCCATGTCCTTCCTGTGCTGGGGACCCTGGATCTGGACGCAGCACTGCAGGTGGAGACACAAGAGCAGAGTAGAGGGGGAGCAGCACTTCCATCAGTCTGCTGCCCACACTGCTCTGGACGCAGCCCAGAACAGGGTTGGCTTTCTGGGCTTTGAGTGCACATTGCCAGGCCATACTGAGTTTCTTGTCAACCAACATCCCCAAGTCCTTCTCCTCAGGGCTGCTCTCAATCTCATCTTCATGCGATTTCATGTCAAGGCTGCAACAAAGCAAAATGGATCTTGTAATAGCAGTATCTGGATAAAAAGATGACTCCTGGCTCTTGGCAGTTTCAAGATCTTTTTTCTTAGGTCTTTTCCAGCCTAAAGAATTCTATGATTCTAAGATTCTTTGTCATATTTTAGGTCATTGTTTTTAAGTTAAGTGTATGAAAAAATGTATGAAAAAAACAGCAAAGAAGAAGAGAAATAAAATCACTTGCTTCCTAATTTTCAATTGTCATAAGCTTGTGAAACTACTTTCCTGTCCAGTGGTACTTTTGATATGTTCTCTCATTGCACCCAAACAGAGTTAAATCTTGCTTTATCTTACAAAACTCTCAGCCACCAATTATTTCCATGTATGAAAAGCAGAGGGAGACATAGGAAGTATTAGTTCTCCAAATAAAAGGATTTGGAGCTATCATGGACTGTACAGGGAAAGGAAAACATTTCTAACACGTGAAGACATATACAAGAATAGAATTTGCAGAGCTTTTGTGAAGTCTGAATTTCGAATCCCAGTGTTCCTATAAGGGCTTTATTTGTAGTAACAGCTAAGGAGAACATGTTAAGTTTACAGACAGCATAAGACACAAGTGCACACACATTCACGAGGTGTATCTCCATGCAATACCACACCTATGACAATACAATTTGCTTCATGCCAAGTGCTGTGTGCCATAGATAGCTGTCTCAACACAGTACTCACAAACTCCACCAGACTATACTCAGTTTCTAGACAGTTTGGTCTTCCAAAACTGTTTTTTTGTCTCTCTAGAGGGCTTTGAGTCTTGAAGCCCTGTCATGTCTCAGACTGTGGGCATGCTTTTCTCCACTGAGACCTAAATGAGCATCTCTTAACATTCCCACACTGTGGGAGAACGTTTGGCAATTTTTCATTATAATTTTGAATTCTGGCCCAGCATTTTTATAAGCTTATTTGAATTTGGTGCCATCCTTAGTTTTATACAAGTTCTTCTTCTATTCAAATAACAAATATTTGGGGTCTCAGATGACTCTTAAGAGATCTAATGTGGAATCTCTGCTTCCTGCCAGTTTGACAATGATTCTTTTCTTGGAACTTATTTTCAGCCATCTCTTTATTTACTTCATTGTGAACCAAGGTTGCTGTCTATGAGACCAGCCTACACTCTAACTAATGAGATATGATTCAGGTAGGTGGACTTCATGTTTGGTCACAAATTAGGTGGACCACCAGGTTCAAAGTGGATTACAACAGCATAAAGTCCAGCTGTCAGCCACATAGTAGCTTTCCTTCAGGGTTAACACTGTATGCTTATTAATGAACTGTACAATCAATGCATTTGTGCATAATACACAGCAAATTCTGTGTATACAGCAAGATGAAGAGGAGTCAATGCTTCAGTTATAGTCTCTGGAGGACAGGGCTGATGTGTCAGTGGATGCTGGCAGCCTGAAGGAATGAGCTGGCAGAACTTTAACATTGTTCAAAAACAAATTGAAATTTGGATCCCCAGTGGAAAACCCCTACGTAACAGAACAGACGGGGGGCTGACTGGACAGGAAGCAGCTTTACCCATGGGGGCAAGAAGTTTCAACAGCCTGCCTTGGCAGTAAAGGAATCCAACCTAATCACCCTCTCTGAGCCCCTGAAAGAAAGATGTAGCGAGGTGTGGGCTGGTCTCTTCTCACAGGTAACAAGTTGTTTTAGGATGAGAGGAAATGGCCCCAAGGTGTGCCAGGGAGGTTTAGACTGGAGGTATTTAAAAGACTTGTAGATGACATCTAGGGACATGGTTTAGTGATGGATTTGGCAGTATTTGGTTTACTGTCAGACTCAATGTCAGAGGTCTTTTGCAACCTAAACAAATATATGAGTCTCCTTTTCTCTCCCGAGTACAGTGCCTCTTTCATGATAAGAAATTTGTAGTCAGATGGAGTCAGGAATTGGAAGCCCAGAACAGCCAATAGGGAAACCCAGTTTAGTCCTGGCTACCTCTCCAGAAATGAGGCACATAAAAGGCAGTAATATAGGAACTGAATCCTCACTAGGATCTGGCTTTTTATTCCTATATAGGGATTATATAAAATACTAGATAATTATATATTTTTATTTCAATTAGAAGATCTTATTTGAATATTTGGCAGGACTCTTGTACACACACAGAAATAAGTAAATCATCTGTAGGCCACAAAAATCAGCTGGGATCAAATCCTGAACTTAAGCGTACATCTTTTTAAAATCATGGACTTAAACCAGACCCACATTCCCCAGCTACAAGTCAATCTCTCTGTTGAACAAATAAGTCTGCTACAGAGTGTTATGTCTTGTCCAGAAAAGCAAGCACACTTACACAAGATATTTGATAGGAATCATCCATCATCATGACTTTGATCAACTAAATATAAGGTGTTTCCCACCTCAGAGAAGCTGAGGTCTGGGTGTTTGTCTCCCCCAGGAGACAAAAGATGCACTCTTTCCAGGCTGCACGATGTCTGACTTTGGTAACTACTCAGGCCTGGTGAGAACTCAGGGATTACCTAGGACAAAAGCTTAATGCAGAAAGAAGTCTTTAAACTTTGAGAGCTACTTTTGGGACATTTTCTTGATCTTAGATGACATAGCATCTACCATGCTACTTATGATACTGCTAAAGCTCAAGGAGCCCCAGTCTCAGCATGAATATAGAAGATATGTTTCAAATGCACTAATTTCCATATTGTCTTTGTTTTACCTTTTCCCTCTTCTAAAAATCCTGCTAAATTCATATTACAGACATGGCAGCTATGTTAGTAAAAGCTAGATGTGAACAAATACTTTCAGTAATCACGTTACTAAAGTACAAATTTAGATGACTAGAGAAGTAATTTCTATTCAAGGTATTTTTAACTGCTTTGACTGATTGCGACGAGATTCATTAGGCAAGAATTGAGACCAAATCTATATTCAGGCTACTGGTCAGAACCATGAGGAAGGTCATGGTATCTGGAAAATTCCAAAGCATTTACCCAAACTTACCCATTCACTGAAGAATGTTTTCCTATCTTAGTCCTATCAAATTAGGGAGCTTCTTGCCTGACTATCTGATTTGTAAGGCTCTGACCACTCTTTTAGGCAGTGTCTGCACTAAAATCAGCTAGAGATGGTTTTAATTCAAACAAACCACATGGAGTTGCCTTTCCAAAAGGATACACAGTCCCCTAGTTTTCTGGCCATCAAGCTGTACTACACTGTGAGACAGAGGAGCTATATCTGCATAAAAATTAATTTAATAGCTCTGGCTATTTCATTGCCACAACTTTCTAGCCTAGTAGTTTGGTAACACTTGAACAGTGAGAAAGTTGCATTCCAATACTCATTTTTGGAAACACGTAAGTAATTTATATTAAGCTTTAATTAGAAAGAGTCTGCAACACATTTCTCCCCTTTCTCTGAGAGTATATGACAGATTCAGCACTTTTCCTTCTGTTCTCTAATGTGTATCAGGAGACAGGTGACTACATATCCAGGTAGACTGAGAAGGGGCTAGAGCCCAAATAAAACACAGTGAGGGCACAAGCATTAGCTAATAACTATCACATGAACATTGCTATGACAGCAATATACCCATGCTTGTCAAATTTTCCCTGTTGATACTTCAAAAGACATCAGCAATTCTCCTGCATTTCACAACAAATATCCATTAGTGTGTTTTTTTCAGAGAAGAGTGGATTTATGAAAATGTATGCTTGTGAAGAGTTGAAATTATGTGTAAATTCAGACTGCGTCCAATACATAATTTCAGCTAGAAAAGGTGAAAAACATGTTGAAATACTGAAATAGAATATTCTATTTCAGTATTTTAAAGGATTTTTTTCAAAATAGAATCATAAAGGTTATGCTGTAATTTAATTTAATTTAATTTAATATTTTCGTTTTTATCATAAAAGTCTGATTAAAAATTAGGCTAAGTTGACAGGAAAGGAAATAGGAAAGTGCTAAGAGGGGACTTAATTTTCACATAGATGAGAACCAAACCGAGCTAATTAAGGCTGAAATAAATATGTCTAACTAATTTAAGAGGAGGTTGTTTTGTTTAGTGTAATAAATCAAAAGTCCTCAAAAAGTCAAATCATGTCTTGATAGAACTTTTGCCTATGACACTTCACAGCAATATGCATGATTTGACCAGATCCAGCATACATTCATGGGTTGGTGACAGGGCCAAACCACAGTAAGGAGAACAGACAGTCTTTGCTAATGATCTAATTCTCACAGCCACAGTACAAGCCAGCACTGGGATTTATTTATTTCTTCTCAAAAGGAAAGTCCTGAGTATACAGAGAACAGCAGAACTGGAAGAAAAGCATTTTCTTCTATTTTGTTCAGCTATTGTCAAATAGTTATGCTCAGGTGGTGTTTTCTTTTTAAAAATTATATATTTAAAACACAAAGCCATGAAATGTTTAACACCATTCTGGAAAATTGATTTGTACAGAGTTTAGTTACATTTATTATTTAACAAACGAATGGCAAAACTTACTTAAAGTTCCTCCGAGCATTTCAGATATTAGCAGGCTTTATAGAGATAAGAATAACAGGATTACTAGGGGTGCTAATACTATACAGCAGAATTAAAAGCTACAACTAATATGGCTATTACTATCACTTTAGAACTATGCTACAATCTATTATGTTTTCTTAGCAAGTTAATGAAGTTCTTTGTCCCACACACAAAGGATCTGCAGTATAATAAAGTTATTAAGGAAAGTAATTAAACCTGTTAGAATAAAAAAGGATCACTGGCAAGAAAAAAAAAAAGTAAATGCAATTCACTTATTCAACAATCATACTATTGTTTTGTAAACAATACAAATTTTTAAAAGGCTTATCACTTCATGCTGTACACAGACCTTTTGAAAAATATCGGTGCATGTATTTCTTTGAACATCTAAATCAGTTTTTAAAAACAAAGTTTTGCTTAAAAACTGCAACAGGAATGTAACTACAGCAACTAAAAAAACACCAAGTGCTATTTCAGGAGTAACAAGTAAGGTATACAAGCTTTAAAAATTTCTCCTGCCAATAGATGTTGTTTTTCTTTTATTGTGGCTTAGTATGGTTTCATAATTTCCTTGGCTTTAAGACCAATGACTTTTTAAAGTGTAAAATATATCTGATTCCTCTTACCTTATGCTGAAGGACAGATTGATTTGTTAGGCATTTTGGTTTTTTCACGTATTAAAAATTAAGCAATAAGGCACAATGTGGAGGAGTGATTATCTGATGATAATCCCAGCATCCTGAAATTGCTTTATTGCAAATATAAATATATTTTAGATTTTTTCACTGGATATTAAGGGCATTAGCATGCCTAGAGAGTTTAATCTTCCCCTTCAGAATATTAAATTCATAAGGCTTTTTTATTTCTAAGCTATTTTTAATGCGCAAGACAGGACTTCATATACTCAAGAAATACTGTAATTGGCTGGTGCATACTCCACTGGGGAGGTTAATTTACAAGCACTGTACAGTTCTGCTAAAACTACTTCTCAACCTTTCAAAATGTCAATAGTATATTTTCCCAGCCCTGTAAACACATTTTGATACACAATATAAACTTTAATGGTAGTTTTAAGACACCTCTGGGGGTATGGTTATTTAAGCAATAAGACACAGTGGGGTGTGAATTATGGTATCATAATTCCCTACCAACTGCATTGTTAGGCTCAAGGCCAAAGGCCAAGAGACCAATGAACACACTGGGTGTGAATTATGACTTCATAAGTCACACTCTAGAGTGTCTTACTGCCATTAGAGAAATATTTAAAACATGTTTTAGAGCAAGTACTTTATTTCTATAGTACTGTACTTTAATGAAATATCATGAAAAATCTTTCCAAGTAAAAAGTTAGCCATTATGTAATCAGGAATTAAAAAAAAAATGAAACAAATAATAAAAAAATCTTCTAAGTTTGTCATATTGCACTGTGGTGACATGTTTTAAAGAACAGCCCCAGAAAATATACATCTTACCCAAGTTTGCAAAAAATAGCATGAAGGCCTTCTGCACAAGGGATCATAATCTGCTTTGCTTATTGTCTGTAGAATCAGACTGCCAGAATTAGGGATGTATGGCTTCTCCCATGTAACTGTGTTGCGGAAACTGCTAGAAAATCTACACACCTTTTTTTCCATGCTTGTCCATACTTCTGTAATAGGGCACAATGTGGACTTTGAACAAGTAGCAAAAAAGTTCCTTAAGACCTCATTTGAACTCCTGCAGTTGAGTTCCGGAGGCTGCTCACAGTTCTAACACAACTTTTAGTAAGGACTGCAAGTAGGATAATGTATATTTATACTGTTTCCCATTTTAAACTCCATTTGACAAATGTCTTTTCTCCCCTCTGGGTACTCCCTCATTCCAAGTGCAGCAATGACAACAGTGTCATCTGGAGATACACAAGCTCACCTTACAAACAGCTCAGTCACTGGGAGCAAGCTCACTGCAGCAGCAGGGATTTTGGCATGATCTAAACTGGCTTCTCAGTCAGTTTTTACAGCTTGTCTTAAACTTCTAGGCTGCTGTGGATTGATTGCTACCAGTGGCTGAGCCAGCTAGAGAGCATTAGGGTTAGCAATATGATAGAGTTTATGGCAGGGCTGCTTGCCAGGCCCATTTGGGGAGCGATAAGCCTCAGGGCATGTCTGCACGTCTCAGTGCACTGGGGTGCTCAGCACTGCTAGGCTGCCTGGGTAGATGTTGTTCTGACTGTGGATAGAGATGCTGTGCCATGTAGGGATAACAACCTGCATCCTGGAAGCAAAATAGCTGCAAGGTCAGGTTAATTAGCTTTTCTGCATCCAGTTCTGGAGCTGTCACTTCTTGCACTCGCAGAGGGATGTCCGTGTGTCCCTGGTTATCTGAGCAAAAACCAGAAACCTCAGTTCTTCCAGGCACAGCCTCATTCTGACATAATTGTCTAGCAGGTGAGAGTTATTTTCTGCATAACCTCACTCACAGGGGTTGCCTGCCCCTCCTGGATAAAGTCATTGCCTGTGGCCGTTTACATCAGTCAAAGGTAAGATTTGGAATCTAGAGTTCCTCATTCTCCATGAAATAGAAATGGATAATCTTACACAGAGGACTTCTGCAAAGCTAACAATGGTAACAAGGTATAATTCCGAGCTAACTTGGTGCCTCCCCTTCCTTGTTCACTCAAAATGTCTCTTTTAATCTCCAGCAAGAGAAGCTGCTTAGTTCTGCCTACAGCTTGATGATACTTATGGGAACAATTTGAGTTTTGCTGCTTCCCTGTATAAACAATCAAACAAGCATTTGGTTGCTTTTTGCTATTCAGCCTGATTGAAATATCTGTCAAACATGATGGAAAAACCTACACGTCTATGGATTTTTTCCTTTTCCAATAACTTCCAACCAAGTGTGAGCACACCATTTTAAACCTAGCTCATATTTTAAAACATTTGTTTTATATCCACTTACAAAACTGGCAACACTTTTCCCTGCATCTCAATAGGAATAGGACAAACAACCAAGAGAAGGGTCCCACACTGGCTCTACATACTCCGAGAACTTAAAATAAGTAACCCCAGAAAAGTACCTTTAAATATATATATAAATTACACCTTTTAGTGGCAAAGCAGCATTTCAAAGACTGCTGGGCAATAACTAACAAGTTCCCAGCAGCATGTTTTTCATAGATTAACATTACTGCTCAGAACTCATCTACACTAACTAGAATGCTGCAATTTCTGAACCCATTTCATTACATGAAATTTGAGGTATAAATGCATCACTGTGCTACCATAATAAGGACATAATACTTTGATATATCCATCTCTGCAAAGCCTTCTGGCCTGTAACACTAAATCACAGACCTATTTTCATACCTCATTACCATTATGTATCTTTCCACTGACACCTGACCTTATGCATAATCAGTTATGAATTTCAAACCACACTTATAATCTAAATGAATGCCTCATTATTTTACATAACCCAGAATGAAATAAGATTTGAGATGTAATTTCAAATTCACAGTTCACACACTCAGAAATGCAGGTCCATCAAAAAGAAGTAATGGCCTCTAATTCATGACTGTGAACAGCACCAAATCACTCCTGCACATAGGAGCTTTGCAAGAATTTCAGGATTGGATTTTAGAAAGGATATTGCCAGTTCTGAAAAAAATAACACAGTGTTGAAACTGTTTGGTATGTTGTTAAAGATGATCTATAAAAGAAAAATGCAAGTACTGAATTTATTACCTGTATTTTGAAGAAAGAACGACAGCACCAATTGCATGAAGTTATAAAACACCAGAAATAAACATGTAAATAATCTCCATGGAACACAGACATCTACAAAGAAATATATATATATGTATACATGTAAGATAATAAATCCATTCATTAGGGAACAAGAAACATATTTTTGTACTGTATAAAACAGCTGTACAGTGTGCACACAGACTCTCCTGATCTCTCCAAAATGTCTGTCAGTCACTTCTCCCATCATCATTTGCTTAACATATTTTCTTCATTGTCCATGGGAGAACTCTAAGTGACTGTTTTATACTTTTAAACTAAGTACATATAGTGCAGTTTGTCTCCATATATATATACACACATGCATACATATATATATACTTGCTGGTGCACACATATATGTATACATGTGTATATATGAAAAGAACAAACACACACATGTACACACACACACACACGACAGATCTAAACAACTCCTCCATCCTGTGCTATTGAATTAGTGCCTGTAAAAAATCCCTGCACATTTTGTGAAGGGAAGGAAACTTGCTGATTGTGCAGATTGAAGTCATTAGGTGGTTCCATTCCTAAGAGTCTGCAAACACATGTCTGAATCATATGGTGGTATCCCATATGCCTGAAGAGAGTCTGTTGCAGGAGGTATCTTCTACCTTCTTCAGCAGCGTCGGCTTCTTACAAGGGGGTGGAGGTGGGGCTGAGATTCTTTGCTCAGTATTGTGCAATATTTGCTGCCAGTCTTCTCTCTCTTCACACAGCTTTCTCCTCCAATCTAGAAGCTCTTGTAGAGCCACACTCTCATTTTCGGAAAGTCTAAGCTGATGAATAACCTGTGAGAAAAAAATAATAATAACAACAGTAACAATAATAATAAAATTGGATAAAGAAAACAGATCAAGTAAGCCTGTAAATAATTTGAAGCAAACTTGTCCTCCAAAAAGGTTTTAAACTCTTTACATTGAAAATAAAGAATATTAGTGATTCAGAATTGCCTTATTGCAGTCTCATGGCTGAAGTGACAGAGTCTGAAGTCACAATGTCTGAAGTTGTATGAAGCAACTGCCAAAAATGAAACAAACAGAAAAAAAAAACTCCTGCGTCATCAAAGATTACACAAACACAATTCTCTAAAACACACCAACAGACTGCCTACAGCTGCTGCAGGAGTAGCAAGGTTTTTCCTCTAAATGTAAATACCCAAATAGCCATAACCAAGAAAACATAACCTTTGTTGCATGTTAGAATCAGTAAAGCTACTTGTCAGAGACAGGTGTTATCCTCAGCACCAGGGGCCAGTCCCTGTCTTCCTCCCGAGTATACATTAACAACTTTAACTGCACTTTCAGTTGGCCTGAATCTACTTAATAAATTCATTCAAGTAGTCACAGTTCTGTACTAGATTCATAATCCACTTAGAAGAAACTGTTCCCTTCCATTAACTCTTCTGTTGCAGTGATTATTTATTTTGTTCAAGTCAGTTTGAAGCCCTCATGGCAGCACAAGTCCATGAAGCAATGAAGTCCATCTCACCATCCTTTAAGACTTACTTGACACCTATGCAGTACAGCAGTTCCTAGAGCAAGGATTGAGATCTATTGGCTTGGGAGCATTCAGTAGCAGGAGAGGCTTAACTAGAAAATATGAAACAAGCCCATCATAACATCTAATAGCCCACAACCCTTATCCTGTTACCTTCTTTCTTAAGAACCGCACAGGAGCACCTGTAAGAGGCGCCTATGGCATGATGAAAATGTCCACATTTCACCTCACACAATGGCCTCACACTAAGGCTGCATTTCTACTTGTCATAATGAGGGATGACTGCATGTTAGTTCTGAAAAAGGAAATTACACACAGTGCTCATGAGACACCCCACACATGATTAGTTCCAGTTGCAAGGAAAGCTGAGTGACACAAAGGGCATTCTTGTCACTGATAGATAATGGCGTTCCTGGGGCAGAAGAACTGCCTGTGGGCTATTCCTGTGGCTCCTGCTCTTCCCTCATGGAACAGCAAGTGGCTGGGTACAGAGTTTACACTGCTATTTCAAATGTGTCCTGTGCAATTCAGACCTTTCACATGCACGTGGTGTCAGAGAAGGAATGAGTCCTTACATGGATCTGCCTAAATATGTACAGGGAATTTGCTTAATTTCTGGTCGGTTGATACTTCAAAGAGAAATGCATTAACATATAATATGTCTTAAAAAAACAGGTATAATAAAAACAGTTTAAAGTTATGATTTTTTTCTAAAAAAATAAGAAAAAATGAAAATGTTTGAAAGACTTAATTAAAGTGTATCTCAATTGCATATCACTATAAAAGCAAAAACGTCTTTGCTTTTATATTTATACAAAATGCAACAGGGCATCTCAGCAACTCAGAAAAAAATGAAATGTTTGACATCTATTGCTAGAGGGACATCAGATGAAACATACTACCTTTTTTTTCAGTGGTTTATAGAAGATTAGAAGACAAAAATTTGCACTTTGAAACAACTTATCAAGAAAGACAGGTCAGGTGGCTTTATCCTATAGAACAGTTGGTAGTTTGTGAGTCACCACGGCTTACCCAGTCCTGGCCATTTTCCGTAGTTTTTTGTGGGTTTAAATTATGAGCATAATCCATTTTAGAACACACATAGATTGGAATACAGTCTTCTCAATTTGGACACCTTATTTGTCCCTAAATTTTAGACATTTCATGGATCTGCACTAGGCAAGTTTCTCAGAGAGGTGCTGGGACACACAAAATCTAAGCTTTATTAGACTGTCATTGCAAGAGTTTCACATGAAAGAGTGTCAGAGATAATTAATCAAAGACATGCCTGAACACTGGAGGATAAATATAGTTATAAAAAAATAGATATTTTGAAACTGTGTAATTGGATGTGCTCTGGTGACAAAAGTTTCATAGCATAACTAATGAGGTCTGGAAGAATTTTCAGACAGAGATGGACAGAGTGTTTGAAAAGAGACAATGCTAGTGCCATTCCAAGGAACATAAAGGCACATAGATGCAGGTGAGAAGTACACTTTGCCTGGGCATGGCAAAATCCTGTTTATAGCTTATAGGCATTGAAGAAGCTTTATTATATTGGCCCTGCTTATGCAAGCTGTAAATTAATATTAGGTTATCAGTTAGAGCTCATTTTCCAGTGCATAGTGGAAAAAAAGTTGGTCCAGTTCACAAATAATTGTACATATTTTATCTCATTTTCTAAAACAAGGATAGAAAAATATCTCAAACATTTATTCACTGTGAAACTGATCTGGTAAATAAACTGGAAAACAGCCTGGATGAAGGACATGAGATGAAACTGCAGTCAAAATGAAATGGGGGAAAATGCATAAGAAGAGGCAGAGCTCTAAATGAACCAATTAATTTAATTAGATCTATTTGAATAACATGATATCTTTCCTCTTTTCCATTTATGATTAGACTTGAGACAAGCTAAATATCTATTATACATATTCATTATACAAAAGGTTGGCTGAATAATTTTACATGAAACACAACATAAAACAGTAAGCTATGTTTCTTCATTATTATTCCATATCCTGAGCAGGTATTTTGTGAAGGGTGAATGATGTGTGTAGGAATTAATTACTTTAAGACCACGGATCTTTTTAATGGACACTAAACAAACAACTTCCACCACCTGTATCAGCAACAAGAACTGTAGATGAGAATTTTCGTACTGAGAGTCAATGGTCAGTCAGACATGGTAAACACAGCATTTGGGTTAGACCCACAAAACATTGGCATTTAACAGCTCTGCTATGGGGTGGAAACACCATACTGTGTTTAGTATCCAGAGTTCTTTATGAGCAAACAAGAAAAGCTGAAGTGTCAAAGTCACACACAAAAGAAGAACTTTTCTGTGGAGTTACCACAGCTATTAACTCGAAACAGCAATGGATTGAAGGAATTAAACCAGATCCATATTTTCCACTGCAAAATATGGCAAGATGGACAAAATAAATCTGTAATGAGCAGCCCAGGGAGGAGCTTAGAGGATTCATTCTTTCCACTTTACAGCCCAAACTCTCAGGCTGTAAAATCAAATTCTCTCTTACTGGCATCAGGGATTTTGGTTGGTGACAGAACACCAACGACTCAGTTCCATCACAAGATGTATGGGAGGACTTTCATCATTCTCTAGAAGTTAGAGCATATTAGAAAATTAGAAGATATGGATTCAGCTTCTCTGTGTCAGTCCTAGCTGAGATGAAAATAATTTTCCTCTTTGCATTGGGAGCTAGAAAAGAGCTGATAGCACTGCAGTGTTTTGGCTGCTGCTGAGCAGCGCTGGCACAGCCTCAGCGCTGTCTCTCCAACATTCCCACCTGACCAGTAGCCTGGGCATGGCCAACATTTTGGGAGGGGACACAACTAGGCTAGCCTACCCAAAATGACCAAAGGGATATTCCATACCATATGAGACCTGCACATCTAAAAGAAAAAGGATGGGGAAGGGGGGACATTAATTATTTACATAGTTTGCCTTCCAGAACAACCTCCACATATGATGAAGCCCTGCTTCTCAGGAAGTGGCCAGACACTGTTTGCTGAGCAGAAGTAGAGAATAAAAACTTTTTGTTTTCTTTTTGTTTTCCTTTGCTGCTTGCACATGCACAACCTTCACTTTTGCTTTAGTAAACTGCCTGTATCTTGACCCGTGAATGTTTTCTGTCTTGTTTTTCCCACTGTCCTGTTGCAGGGAGGAGAGACAGAGCAGCTTGGTGGGCACTTGGTGCTCAGCCAGGGTAAACCCACCACAGTTCTTTCAGGTTAAGGAAGAGACCAAGTTCACACATGCTGGGTGGGGGACTCTGTCTACTGTGCTTTGTGCAGTCAGATTAGTGTGCTAAAGTAAATCCTTCAGAGAGAGTCCCTTCTGGCTCTAATGCAGAAAAAGCCACTGGAGAGAGAGAACTTCGGTTATAAGCTGGCAGTCACAAAAGTCTTAGAGCACAATTTTGCCTATACACATTTAAGTATTGCATAGTCATTGAGAACGACACTCTGAACTGCCTTTTGAATTTAGGCTTGTAAATTCTGCCTAGATTTCACTTTGCAGCCTAAAGAAGACATACTGGACTTCAACTTTGTCTTAGAATCAAGATGAGTTGCTATAAGTCAATAAATTATTTTAATTACAGTCTATTTCATATGCAAGTTAAAAATTCAGCAAGCTTTTAATTACAGAAAGTAAAAGGTTTCATATTTTAAATAATTTGTAGCAAAAAAGTATGCCAGATAAAGTGATTAACTGGCACATTTAAAATTAACTTTGACTTATTAGAGATTTAGCTCTACAATTTCAAGAAATTCATTCCGCATTAAAAGATCAAACACTATAACTTAACAGAGGATGTTTTGTAAAATTCAGAAGCAAGGAACTTACATTCTGTGTTTGTGTGTCAAATGCAACAGTCTTAATCATCAGTCTATAAATATAGGGCTCATTACACAGTCTGAGAAACAGAGATTTATTATTGGTAGATTCTTTTCAGTATTTCACCTCAGTTTGCTCCCTCACTGATGAAATGTAGGGTTTTTAAAATTTTAAAAAATATGTGTATACCACTCCAGTATTTTTTCATTTGTGAGTGCATTGTTTTTATTAATATCCACCAGAAATGAAGTATTTAATGGCATATGATAATTACATATTATTTAAAACATACAAATAAATTTCTTTGCAAAAAAATGCAGCACTTCATGTTTTATTACTAAACTACCAACTAAAACCAGTTGTTTCTTTAAGTTCTAGCAAGGTTCCTGCTTACAGACATATGAGCACAACAAAAAATTACCAAGCAATGTAAGGACCTGCAAAGCATATAAACCTGTGTTCCTGAGACATTGCATTTTGTGGCTGGTTCATATTTTTTACTTGGAGAAATAATGTCAGTTGTTTTCTTCAATAGATTTATCAATATTGGTGCTTTAAAGTAACTGTCAGTAAATGTTCACAGTTAATTATTACATCATTAATTTTTCTCTCCCATTAGTGAAATTGAGGTCCCATCATGGAATCCATGGGAAAACTGAGTTCAGGAGAGCAATGATTTTACCATTCTAAACTTTTATCAGGATCTAAAATGAATTATGTGATATATCTATAATGTTGATGATGAATATCATAATTATTTTAGAAATGAAACTGCCTTGACAAAACCCCTGTTTACAATCTCTTTCAGTTTGTAGGCTGCCTAAATATGAAAGCCAAATAAATTTCAGCCATTAAGTGACTCACAGTTAACCTTATTACAGCCCTCAAAAGCAGTTCACAGACCCCAGTGGATCTTCTGTGGATCCCCAGTTTTAAAGACAATAATGATAAGGACCTCTTATTTGAAAATAAGACACCATTTCATTCACTAATTCAGAAAATAATTCTGCACGCAATTATTAGCAAGAGCAACATTTTTTGATTCAACTTGTATGCAACTCTCACAAAAATGTTTCTAACTAATTTTTGTGGCTTTATTTATTTTTTTTTAATCAAAAAGGCCCTACACTGACTCTTTCCAAACATGCCTGTCACAACTTTATTTCCAAACTACAGAACAGGCACACTGCAATCTCTCAAAAAATCCTAACTCTTCAGGTGCCAACAGATATGTTTGGGGTTTTCTTTTGTGTTAAAAAAAGAGCAGAAAACAGGAAAGGATTCCTTTTCCACCAACTACTGAATCAAGAAAAAACAAAAATTTGATAGTCTATATGTTATTTACCAATAAAATATTCATTTAAATATATAAGGGGAAAGCACACAGTAAGTGTGTTATGAAACCTAGGCAAGTGTTCAACATCAACCAAATCAATCTGTAAATTTGTATTTGATTGGGAAACCTACATTGATCATGAATGACCCCAGCATGGAGCAGTGAGCAGCTAAGACAAATGAGCTTACATGCTTCAATATTCCAATTAAAATCCTCAAATAGAAACATAACACTGGGACTCAAACTGATTCATGTGATTGTAATGTGAGTGCTGGGACAGGCTTTTTTTTTTCTTTTTGCAATAGCTGAATGTAATAACTTGTTATGTGATATGCAAACATAAAGTGATTTTAGTTAATTGTTCTTTTAAACTGCTGATGATTTTTCTTTGTGTTGGAGCAGCTTTACAAAATCCAAAAAATAAAGCTCCAAATGGATGTCAAATGGGTTCATTGGAAAGGAGAAAATGGCAAAGAAGACAGGTACTCTGTCTGGTGCAAATCTAGAATTTCTCTGGAGGAAGTATGACAGCAAAACATTAGTGAGATCCATAACTGAAAATGCAATGCATTTGCTTTCTTTTCTAAACAAGAAAATATTTATTTCTCTCTCAGTTAAAATTTATAATTAAATCAAAAGAATAAACTTCTCTTAGATTAAATGTTGCTATATAGATGACACACCAAAGGAAGTAATTACTGGGCTGACCTATACCAATTTGGGATAATCCTAAAAGTAACTTTGTAATTAAAATAAAATTTAAAAGGGGCAACATTTATTAACAAAGATGTATTGCCACACGATTCAGGCAGAAATGTTTTCTCTTCTGAGGATATTTATGTCTATCTGTTGGATATTTTTTTCAAGGGAAAGATTCAATTTTCTTCCAAACATCAGCGGTGGAATGATGCTGGAAGTGGGATAGTCTCATGTCAGAGATCATGCAGACACAGGAGTCTTTGATTGCCCAGTCCAGCCCTCTGCTATCACATGGCACTCAGAAAGCTCTCAAATGTCAACCTTAAAAAATTAATTCCACTGTTTGCCTTAGTTTCACTTTCTGATAGGATTTTCCTGAAGAATTAATGAAAGAAATGAAAGAAAAATATACTAAGGATAATGATCTATTAAATGAACTGTGCCTCTGGAAACCGTTCTTCACAGACCACTGAAAACTGAGAGATCACACTTGCAAAAGGGACATCTCATATCTCTGACTTTACTCTGGGTAGCAGAGGCTTCTTGTTTTTATTAGAAAGAGAGTCTTGGGCTACACACATCTATACTGTGCCTCAGGCAGGGTATTTTACATTCATCATCTAACTGCAATTCTATTTTGGGAGGAAGTTGTCTGATTTTCTACCATCAGAAATGTTGTGGTTTCCTGTAGGGTTTTTTTTTTGTTTTGATTTGTTTTTTGTTTGTTCTTGTTTTATTTGTTTGTTTATTTGGTTTGTGGTTTTGTTTTCATTTTATTTGAGGAGGAGGGAGGTGGTTGTTTGGTTTGGGGTGATTTCTTAATTATTATTATTTTTTTAAAAAATAGATTTTAGTCGCAAAACAGGACCTGTCTTCCATAAGCTTGTATCTTTTAATGAAGTAGTTATATCAATATTATTTAAATATATCAATAGTTATATCACAGTGTTTCCAATTAATTTTTTTAGCTATCTTCTATACAGACTGGAAGTATCTCAGCAATCAAACAAAGACAATATATCTTTGTGAAAAAAAATAATCAGCACAACAATCTTGAGTACAACTGTAATTTGCAATCTGGTAGAAAATATTAGTACAAGATATGCAATGTTCAATAATATATGCCAGTACACATCAGACGCACTGATTACCACAGCTGAGAGTAGAGTTGGACAAGTCTATACATTCAAAACAGCAGTGTACTGTCTTTATTTGGATCTTGTGGCTTTCAATTTTTTTTTTTTTGGCTGAGTGTTTTTTCAACTCTAGATTTCTGATGTCAACAAAAAGGTAACATATTCCAAGAGTGACTAAAACATCAACCATCATTAAATATTGAATTTGTTTTGTTTTTTTTCTCTCTAAGGTAATATTTATCACCAGATAAACAATTTGCAATGCTCTCTAAAACCTTCAAGACTTCCTCCTAACTTGCCTCTGATGCTTGAGAAAAACATAATGTTCAGACAGAAACTGTCTTTCTCAAGATGAGTTCTGAAAACAAATCATTTATTACAGAGGTTTTTGGAACAGCTCACCTAACAATGCTAATACTGCTTTGCACCTAATCTAACAAAAAATATCTGACAAACAAAGTCATGCTGCTGCTTAATTGATCTCTGCCTTTTTATGACATTAATGGAGATATTTTGACTAGATGGAGACTATGTTTGCCACAATGCTTTTAAAGTAATTACAAAAACAATCAGCTCATATTTGCTGTAGTTTGGTATCATCCTTTGTTGTATAAAAACCCTATACTTATGGTCAAACAATGTCAGAAAAAAAATCATTTAATTTATGGTCAGTTAGCAATCGAAATCTCTGCTATCTGCATGCAGCAGTGTGTGACAGCTAGAGAATGAAGGGCAGAGGAACCAATTTATTCCCTCTCACACCCAGCACTTCTAAGTGCCAAGTGCAGTCACTCTCCACAGTGGGGTGGTGGACCACACTCTTCTTGAGCTCAGATTGGAAGCAGCCTTTTAGGGTGAGCCAGTGGCCATGGTGGCAGCCCAAGAGGGATAATTACACTCCTTAGCCAAACACCAGAGCTTAGGGAGGGCATGGGAATGCTCAGAAAGTTTTGTTCCCTTCTCTTATACAATCTCCTTTACCAGGGGCAAATGCAGTGAGGATGAAGCACTGGAGAAAAAAGGGGCCTGGATTGTGTAGGGGACTGGCTGTGACATCCACTGGTTCAAAGAGGAGGATCTGTGCTCTTGCCTGTGGAGGTCACAGCAGTCAGATCTGGGATATACCAGCTTAGCAGAGGGGCATCAGCCCTCCAAGAGCCCTTCAGCATAAACACAAGATAGTGTATTTACTGATGAATTTACTATGCATTACGTCATGCCATTTAATCTATAAGGCACATGCTTTTGACTGTAAGTCTTCTAAAAATAAAACCACAATGTGTTATAGTAGGACCTGATTTTCATTGCTGAGTTTGACATTACAAAGAATATTCTTTGTGCTACTGTCAAAGCAACGAAGAAAACACAACACAGGGGGATATACTGCTTCAGATCAATGATAAGCATATTCTTGTTTTCTCTTGGATGTTACATGTTTACAAAGGTGTTAGTGAGTTTTTTTGATTACACCAGACCTGTTTGATTGCCACTTTTTTCTTCAAAGATGATCAAAGATTACTTCCAGCTAATGGGCAAACATGATGGACAACAAAAATGAATGTCAGAGCCCAGTGTTTAGAGCCGTGACAAAAGGTGGGGGATAGCAACACATTGCAACACATTCTTGACTATTCATTTTTTTAAACTTTTGAACAGCCAACAAAAGAAGTGATTGGCAACAAATATTAAATCAAGGAACAAAGAAGACCCTTGAAACCATAATGAATATGCAGCTCTTTCTGAGGGAAGAGACTGCTGAAAGCAATGAGGTTTCATGAAATAAGAGCTATGGCTTAAGCTGTAATAAAACAATAAATACATACTTCAGGAATATGAAAAGACACTTCCAATTTAACATTGTCAGATGTTGGCTCCTATATTACTGCAATCTGCCAATCTGCACCATAGGCTTTAAAAAAATAGAAGAGATAAGACTGTGAATTTTCTAATATAACCATATGTGAAAAAAATAACCATGATATTTTATCTCACCTCTTTGAACACATGGCAGATAAAACATATTTCAGAAGTGGGTAATCAAAATCCTACACCAGAGTATGTCATATGTCTGATATTACTTAACCTACCAGGATGGCAAGCTGCTTGTTTATTTGTGTTCTCGTTCTTTCCATAGGATTGAATGTACATGACATCATCTGATTACAAACAAGCAAATATCCAGCCACTCAAAGCTAAACTGGACAGAGGCTTTGCATCTATCAACAGAAAATCTTATACCTTTCTTCTGGGACAACTGAATCATCAGGAGACTATGGTTAAGACCTAACTTGCACAGAATAGAACCCTATAAATGTAGGCAATCATATTTATTTTTATTTTATGACACATAAAAGATCACATTAATATGTGTGCATGGATTTGAATATCATATCTGGAACATCTCATAGACTTTCTACTTTTTTCCTCCTTAGTCCCTCTCTTTTTACTGTACCACACTCTGCTCTGTTCTTGGTTCTTTCCCTCCTGTTCTTATATTTGTTTTAGGGTTTTTTTTCATTACTTCTTCATGTTGATTTTTCTTTCTGGCTCTTCTACATTTTATCTTTCCAAATCCCTTATTCTGTTTCATTATTTACCTACTCTCTCAGTTATTTTATTCTTTTTCCAGACTTACTTCTTAGAATCATCCATTATCTGTGCCTGGTTTACTCCCCACTCCCGCCCCTCACACACAGTTATTATCACTCTAGTCTTGAATCTGTCCCTCACTTCCCATCTGTTCATTATCTTCAGGTTGTCCATCTCATCCTCTTACAGACAGACCATGTTGCTTCTTGCTGCCCACATAAGAAAAAAAAGAATCTTTTAGCTGGCTGGCTTTTCTTGATTCCACTATATCTTTCTCACACCACTTCCCACTTCATAGTGAATGGTAATAACAACTTTAAAATACCATTGAAAAAAAATCCAAACCCAATCCACCAAAAAACCTCACAGTCCTGGATCTGTGAAAAAAATGCAGGGCCACTTATCTTTTGTGTGAGGTCCAGGCTTGCTTTTATTGACACTATTTCATCTTGCTGCCATTGCTGACATGACAAAGAATTTATATATTTCAATGGTATTTATGCCCTTTTAAATATAGACACTTATAGCAGCTGTTGAGAACAGAGGAATCACTAAAAACAGTCTGGAGAGAGCCCACTGGACTGGTTAAGGAACTGAGAAATACTTTGTGTAAAAGAAAAAAAGCAGAAGAAAAATATTTCATACAGCTTTTTTATTTTAGAGGAAGTTTTGGGTTTTAGACCCTGCTGAGAAATTTCAACATTTGTGGAGTAGCCAGTATGCTTTGGGATCACTTCCTAGAGTGTGACTGAATAGAAATGACTCTCAGTAATCCAGAATTTCCTACCTAAGCAAGTTTATGACCAGAAGAAATTATCATCTCTTTCATTTTGGTGAGGTTTTTGCCTTTGGAAGGAAATTATGGCATAAGAATTTGATACTACAGTTCCAGGCACACTTGGAACTGCCAAACTGTTTAGACAAATCACTGGAGCAATTTGAAACAATAATTATTTAAATAATTTTAAATCTGTAATTTAAAATCAAGCTTGGAATACGAAGATTCCTAGTTTTCTGCTGCTTGGGGAGCAAGAAGCAACTATAACACTTTTTCTACAAGTTGATTTAGAGGCATAGCTGCAAAGAATAAAATTTTCTTGTGAGGGTAGATTAGGATATTGCTTCTTGCAGTACCATTCTACTGCAGATTTTTTGTTTTCAATTTTGAATATTTCCTTGACTAGAATGTTTTGGTTTACAAGGAAAGCACAAAACACAGGAAAGCTAGTGGGCTGGGTTGGGGAGGAGTAAATGTGTAGCTCTGCTAACAAATAATTTCTGGAAGATCTACTGTCTGAGCAAATGAAAGCACATGAAACTTTTCAATAATGGGTTTCACCCCCAAATTAATTGTTCAACTTTCATCTTCACAGAGAATGAAGTTACAGTGCTATATCAAATGTTAGGTTCTTTATGTTTTTATGTGATATTTTGCAACCTATTGATAAGAAACACTTGGAAATCTATAGCTGTAATGGCACAAAACAATATGAAGAAAAAGGTAGTAGTTTAAAACCCTCATAGTTTGTTGTTCTTTTGACATGCAAAGCTCTTATTTATTTTGATGTATGTTCTTTCATTCCTGAGGAGACAAAAATTAAACCTTAATACTCCTCCACTTTTTCTAAAAGAATAAAGTAGAATTATATTGCATACCATTCCAATGAGAAATATTCCGTTAGTATTTGAATTTTCCAATTTTTATTTTTTTTCATTCAGGAAGAAATGCTCTTTTTGTAACCACTGCCCTAGAAAATAAACATTTATGGCCAACAGTAAACCTTTTTATTTTTTTTATTTTTTTTTAGCAGACTTCATTTTAGGATGATCATCTGGATGTTGTTTTAGGCTTGGTAACTACTTTTAAAAAAGTTTGCTGAAAGATTGATTCATATTCTGCATGTTGACAGATGCTGACCTGAAGAACTGTCTCTGGAGTGTGTAGATTTGCAGTGTGCAGGATGTGTCAGGCAGTGATGCAGGTAATTAGCACCTGATGTGACAACACAATGGTACCGTAGCCACAATGTCTCAACTTAATGGAATGGATATTCACCTTGAGATCCTGTGACACAAATGAAATGAACTAACCCTTACTGTCACTTCAGTAAGGAACTAGCAGGGAGATATTTAAAAAACCCATGAATGTTGGAAGCCCCGGAAAGCTGATGAACCAGTTTCCTTTAGTCGAAGTGACAGTGTCTGCCAAGATATCCAAGGACCTACATTTTTCCCTTTAGAGCAATTAGTCAATCACAGATCTGTGAAAAAATATGTCCCACTTCATACAGCTGTGCAAGAATTATTTTAAGTGATAAGGTTACTACACTGAAGCCTGGCAAGATTTATACAATCAGCTTGTATGCTGTTAGAGTCACTAGCAGCATGCTAAGAAATGTCAACAGTAATTAAACCCAATCATTTTCAAATATATGCCGTGCTTTGGCAATGCTGGGGAATGCTTTTCACAGTAAGAATTCTCAGCCCTGTGAGCATGGATTTTTTTAAGATTCTTTTTTTTTTTTTTTTTTTTTGGGAAGAAGAACATTTTTCTCTTTTTCTTTTGGCAATACCATTTTGGAAGATGTTTATTCATTAAAGGAACTGTATCAAAAATCACAGACCTACAGGTTTCTTCTCTCAACTTGTCACAGCCCTTACTGAGCTTGAATTTAAGGGTTGTCCTTGCGTGTAAAATGGAATTTATTAAAAAAATTTGTGAAACACTTCGGCAAAACATCTGAAAATTTACTGAAAAGTGTCATTTCAAAATACTAAAAAGAAATTCTGTTCAGGTTTTGGCAAGTAGTTTTGGAAAAATAAAAAGCACAAATTTGTAAATTGTTAACAACTTGCTTCTAAAATAAATCATTTAAATGTTGTTTCCTTTTGCAAAGAATTGAAGAAGAGGAAAGTGGCTCCCCTATGTCCAGTTCATTTAACTTTTAATACTGTACTGATATAGTAATTTAAACATGACCATCTTGACCCAGGTAAGCTGATTAGCAACAGAGGTGTGAGGTGCTTTTAGACAAAAGCTTCTCATTGTGTGAATTTGTAACTGAAGCAGTGTCAGAGACTTCTCATTTGCTAGAAAGGTCTCTTTGGCCACTGTCATAGGTAACAAGTACTTGGTTGATGTAATAAAAATGTAACAGAGACAATTGAAAACACCCTCATCTAGGATACTCCTCTGGAGACAGATGAAAGCATTTTATTCACAATAGGGTCAAAGTCCATTTTTGAGAGTCTGAGAGGTATGGTGAGGTGTGGTGTGCAAGCTGGATATGCTCCCATCTATGCTCTGGTAAGCTCCAGCTGGCCTTACTCCAGGGATAAGTGCAGTGCTGAGCGCTGCCTCGGCACAACTTTTCAGCTCAAAATAGGCCTGTAGTTACAAGTTTCTGACAGTAATGCAGAAAACCAAAAAGTGAATGATTTTGTACTGGTTTGCTCACATATTTATCCAGTTGAAACTTATTGTTTTTCAGAGCTGCATTAACACTGAGTATGACATTGAAGGTTGAATCTCGCTCCTGCTGGAGTCAAGGGCCAAACACTCGTTTAACTTGGCTAGGGCCAGTGTTTTGTTCCTATGAAATGTCAGCTGTCCCCCACAGCCAACAAATAATAAAGCACTTCTCTTACCTTCTCGTAAAATAGTTTTGAAATGGTAAAACTGGTTAATGAGAGGTTTCTGTTGAGAAAAATTCTCTTAGCTCCAACTTGTTTCCTATTTGGACAATATTTAGCTTTACTGTAGACTTACAATCATCTCAAATAAAAAAAAAAAAAAAGGCTTGGGCCTACCCTTATAGAAAAGTGCACTGAAGACATAATGACAACAGGAGAATACAGTAATGCTGTTTAAGTGAAGTAATATAATAATAAAATTTTTGAATGCCCTCATGCCAGAATTGGATACTTAGAAAGTAATGTGGTTCACATGAGATACAAAATGTTGAAGAAAGAATTAAGAAAACATCTTATGAAAAAGTTTATCCCTTTTTGTTCATTTAATGCATATCAAAATCAATTTTATGCTGCAATTTTAAAATTACTTTAACTCATTAGAAATGTTAAGAGAACTAATGTAAGCTTCACATTACCTTAGTACCTGCTGCTGTTTTAACTGATAGATATTGATTTTATTACTTATTGGTATTTGTACAAAAATTGTGAAGAGCATTTTTAAAGTCTTCATTGCTTTTAAATAAAAAAATTATGATAAAATTATGCATTTAATTCCACTAGATTCATGCAAGTATTTCTAGTATGATTGAATCAGTATCTTGAAAGAGATAATATCTTGGTCCTCTCGGGGTTAAAAGACATATTTCCTGCATGGAAATAGCATCCTCACAACCAGCAACAATATGTTTCATAAACTTTGAACTCACTATAAAAACCTTTCAGGATGATTATTTTTCCAGCAAAAAAAATTGGTAGTAAATTCATTATTGTCTTTAGCTCAATACAAACCTGTTAAAGAAGTCTGCATTTTTCAATGCCAACACCCAAATTTTAATCAAGAGAAAGCTTTCAACATGTGCCTACTATGATCTTTTTCTCTTTTAGTGGTTTAACAGACCATCAATGAAATATTTACCTGACTAGTGTGGCTCTCCCTGTGCCTTGGAATCGATGAGCCTGCTGTAGTGCTGGCAGACAGTCTGGAAAAGTCATTTTCCTCTGGTAATCCTGAAGCAGAAGAATACTACATTATAACCTGAGATTTATGCACTGAGGTTCAAAAGACCTTGATATGTTTTATTAAAAAAAGAAACAAAAAAAACCCCAAATCACATATGTCCTGAAAATTTATTATTTCCATGCTTACTGAAACAGAAAAATTATTTTTTACCATGTAGGGATAGTATAATAGGTATGCATGCTGATTGACAAGAAGGAGCAATTGCAACTAAAAAGCCTGTAAATAACACTTTACCTATACATTGGCCAGGGATTCCTCCTGTAATGCAGAAATCCCTGGTTCCTCTTTTTCTGGCTTGTTTTCATGGCAGAAGAAATGCAAAGGCAACAAAAACCACACCTGCAGCATTCTGCTCTCAAATTATATCTCTGTGTCACACAGTAAGTCAATATTAGGTCCAGGATTCAAAACTTTATCCCCTCGGTATAAAACATGTTTTTCGTAGGTCTTATAGTGCACTGTCAGTGTGGGAATTAGCTGTCCAAAATTTAGCTGTGCAAAAACCAGTGTAAAACAGCCAGGTAATCTCCTTCTGTAGTCAAGAGAAACAAACACCTCTGCAAAGTGATCCTGTAGTGAGGCTCACAGCTTGTGCTTCCCATCACTTCTGCAGCAGTGGGAATACCATTCCCATAGCACTACAGGGGATCTGAAAGGTGGGATGAGGGGAAGCAAAGGCAGAAGCAGAAACAAAGGGAGTCCACAATGGGCATTATTAAGCACCTCACAGACCAGAGTCACAGACACCATGGTAGGTCTGTGTATTGGGTCTAGCAGAGCTGGAGATCATTTTTCCCATAGCAGCCCTCATAGTGCTGTGCTTGTGGTGGGTTGACGCTGGATGGATGCCAAGTGCCCACCCAAGCAGCTCCATCACTCCCCTCCTGAGCTGGACAGAGGGGAGAGAATGTAACAAGAGGCTTGTGGGTCGAGATAAGGACAGCAGAGATCACTCACTGGTTGCTGTCATGGGAAAAACAGACTCATCGTGGGGAAATGAACTGAATTTATTTATTACCAATCAAAATCAGAGTAGAAGAATGAGAATGAAAACAAGGCTTAAAACCCCTTAAAGCCCCTCTATCCTCCTTTTAGTTTCCCCTTTATAACATATAACTTTCCCCCTTATATGAAGTTGTGTCCCTTCCCACAACTTTGTAACTAGGGAAAACAGTTTTCTAATTTTCTTTGTTCTTCTGAATAAATCTCATATAAAGTATTCAGAAATATGGATCTTTTTTCTACATCATCTGGACTTCCTCTGAACACAAAAATAGCGAAGAAGGCAAATCCCTTGTTTGAAGCTGAGGAACCAGATCAAATCTAGAGAGTCCAGCATTTCAGCTCCTTACTGCTTGCTGTAAAGGAAATCTGACCCGGTTCTCTCAGTAATTGGAACTATGTATTGTTTTGAGGTAGGTTTCTCACTTTTTGAAGCTGGGAAATGATAAATTAGGTATGTACAGGGGAAAGGTGTGACATCCAAGATCTCTAGTGTACTGCTAGTCTTGTAAATTATATGTCAGGTACCCCTATTGCATTCTTGTCTGCATTAAATTCTCTCTACTCCAGCTAAAAATTCTCCTTTTGTAAGATCACATGTTTTTGGTTGAATTAAATGCTTGAAATAAATTTCCCTCTAAAAAATCCCAGTTTTTGTGAATGCAAAACAACACCCTTTTTCTAATAATTTCCTGAGCTAAAAATTTGTTTACATGGATTCAGTTTGGATCCATCTCAAACAAAGCAGTAAAAAATTAACAAAATTTTAATGCAAAGTACCTTCTAAAAGTAGGTGCTATTCATTTAATTCAAATAAAAGGTAGAATGTAAAATATTTTCATAATTCTAGACCACCACAAATGAATAAAAATACTTTCCTAGGCCAAACAGCAAGTTCTGAAAAATATATTGATTTTGTACTATGTTAATACACTTTAGGATTGACTTCCCAGGACAGCCTTGAGCTAAGAATCAGGTTATCAATGATTTTCTGTTTATTTCTGTAAAAAGCACTTTGATAATTGGCCTTATCAAATAGGTAAAGTTTCCATGTACAGCAACAGCACATTGTCACAGACATGGCAAGCAGGGGCTTGGTAGAGCTTGGAAAGACAAATGGAGCTGTTGATTACGTCCTAAGAGCTTTCCTTTACGTACACCTAAGTAAATATTAGGATATCACAGTCGTGCATTGAGCAAGACCTTGTTTAATGCAGTCCAAGGTTAGAGGCATCAGTTTAGCAGGGCCAGAGGCAAAATTACAAGAACCTAAGTTAATCAGGGGTTCAGTCTGGAGTACAAACGACACCATCTGGATTGGGTTTTCCTGCAACTACTCTCAAGTTACCAAAAGTAAGTTGAATTTGGCATTTTTTTCTTTTGGGCAAAATTAAGTTTTTATAAATTATTGCTGCAATTATATGTGGCACTATTTGGGTGATGTAGGATCACAGCTTTCAGCATTGCAATTTAAAAGGTTATTTCAGGCTGTCTGATTACTTTGTGTATTTGGCAAAAAGCTCTTTCAGACTAAGAACACTTCTAAGTGTGGATGATTTGTGGTGAAGTCACTGTTTTATAGTCCAGAGATATAGAAAGGTGCTACTCCTTCTGTCAAAAATAAAGTAAAAAATAAGAGCAATTATATTCATTACACAAAATGAAAAAGCAACTTCTATTAAAAATCTGAACTCAGAAGTGTTATTTCCTTAGGATTAATACTTTTAGAACCTTGAAACATATTCTCTTACTGCTCTTGAATCATTTTGTATTGCAATGATAAACAATATTTCATTCACTAGTAAGGCACCTACAGCAAAGGGAGATCCTGATTTCCTATTTTCTGTCCTATTTTTATTGATTATAGGATCAGAATCTCAAATCTCAGTCCTCCATACCTTAGGCTGTTTATAGACTTGGAGCTGAAGGAATTACAAATTCCTTAGCAAAGGCTGTTTTATGTTGTTCACATTCAGCTTTTATTGCAGAGGGGCTTATCAGTTCACACATACAAAGTTAAGCCAGTTCCAGAAAGAAACATTTCACAACTCAGAAGATTCCAGCCTGACTATATCTTACAAAGCTCATTCAAGGAAACACTTCAGTAATTGTATGTTAGAAGAGCTTTGGGATTAAAAACTACTTACCATTTGATACAGAATTTCCATTTTCAGCAGTCACAGAACTGGACAATGGATTAGATGACTGAGTTCCATGATTATTTGCATTTTTATCCTGCGTTTCTGATCCAGGATCTGATGTATTTGGATCTTCCCTGCTCCTCAAGTTCAGATTAGTTTCAGCACCTGACAGAAACAGAAAAAAATGATTGTCAGCTTCCTTTTAACTAGTGCATTTCACACATAATTAAATGAAAACTAAACACAGAGACACCAAGTTACTTTATTAAGTTAATTAATTACTAAATTCACAAGTCCAGTGATAAAAGCGAAAGGTTTAAATCAGTGATTTTTGCAGGTTTGGCTTTTTGTTTGTTTGTTTGGGTTTTTTTGTTTGTTTGGTTGGTTTTTTGTTTGGTTTTTTTTTGTTACTACTCTGCTTGAAGCTTTTTAAAGTTTAGGGGAGTGAAAGGCATTACAAAATTTCATTTGTATTGTTTCTTCCCACACAAATATCAGTGGATATAGCTCACCAAGTGTTTGTATTGTCTCTTTTTTAGATTCTATTTCACCTGAGCTTGCATAGCACTGTCATCACTGCAATGGCTTTCTTCATTACACTAAATGATTCTAGCAACAGATATAATGTGATTTTCTCCTTTTCTTTTACCACCTACCAGAAGAAACAAACTGGCTTTTGAGATTAAACTATAGTAGCAATATTCCTCCCAGCAGATCCTCCCTGTGGCCATTGTTTACCAGCCTCAGGGCTCTCCAGCCATCAGTTGTCATTTTCTATAAAGTGCCAGCTTTTCAAGTCAGAGCCTTTTAGTTAAATTTCTTCAGGACATCAAGAGGAGGTCTGATCCTGTAGGAGTTCCAAAGCTTTTTAGCATTTGTTCAAAGAGAAGGGCAAAACAAAGCCCTTATCTTCTTCTTCCTCTGACTGACTGCACGTCCAGGAAAATCAGAGCAGCCCAAAGCAAAGTGCCTGGAGCTGCCTCTGAGCTTGCCTGGCTCTGTCAGCCCAGTGCTCCACAATAGGCTCAAGTCATTGCTGTGCCCAAGTGGTGCTCCCCTCTGGAGCTCAGGGGCCAGGGACACGTTCAGAGCTGGAAGACAAGATGGATGGGGACACTAGCAGGGTCCCCACTGCAATACCTGTACCCCTGGATATCCCCACTCCACTCCAGTGTGACACAGCTGATGAAATGCTGCACTGGCAAGGTTACGCATTTTCTTAAGGATTTGTCTCTCTTTTCTATGTTTTTCTTTTTATTTTTTTTTTTGGTTGGTAGGTGGGTTTTCTGTTTGTTTTTGGTTTGCATTTTTGGGGGTTTTTTGTGTGTTGTGTGTTGAACAAGTTTTTTTGTGTGTGTTGAACATATATACATATTCGTTCCTTGCCACAGTCAGGTTTGATTCATAGAAGACAAAGCTGAATTTGGTGCTTTCTCCATTTCAGTCTTCTTAACTATTTCTGCTCCCTTTGAGGCCTGGCTGCAGGGCTGCTGTATTATGGCTGACCCTGGTGCAAAGGTCCTCCTGTAACACTATAAAATAAAAATGTTCCTTCTATGACAACTCTGAGAGAGTTATTCCTTGATTTTGGTTGTCATAATGATAGCAAGAACCAACAGAGGTCAAAAGACTAGCTATTAAAACCAACATGTGAGCATTCATCCATACTTCTAATAACATCCTCAGCTTTTCCAAACATAGGATATATTCTTATAAACCTCAAGCACATGAAAATTTTTCAAGGGGAATGAAAAGCATTTTTTTCACCAAGCAATAGATACTTAACCTGAAGATTTTACAGCCTAATGTGACTGTTCTGACAATTTTTCATTTTTATGCCTGAACTAAAAAAATCCATCTGATTTGGAAAGCACCAATATTAAAAACTTAATTAATGAAATGGAAACTATAAATCCATTCTGGTTATCTCAAAATATTTAATTTAATTGAAAAGGTCTTTCCTATCTTTAGCTCTTAGTTATCTAGCATTGAATTGTTCTTAATATTTCCTTGTCTAAAAAAATCTGTCTTGAAAAGTCAAAAAGTTCATTTTCAAATTGTCAGATAAAACATTTCCATGTTTGTTTGATTTTTGTCCCTTCCTCCCTTGCCCTCATTCCTTGATCATTATATTTTGTCAGATCTGATTGGATTGTTTCAGTCAAACTGAAACATAAAATAAAACATTTCATAAAATGGATCTTTAGGCAAATGTGCTTTGTATTGAAAAAATTAGGCCAGCTCTACCCACAGTAACTGACTTGAGAGAGGCTGAGATGGAAAATCTGAGATGGAAAATGCATACAGTACAATTATAAGAGCATGCCTGATTTAGCTTTTGTACAAACAAGTTGACTGCAAAATGCATTTTTGAAGCTCATTTTAAATTTGTCTGAAAAGGAAATGTCACTTTTAGATGTTACTAGTCAGTGCACTTGCCTATAGATCACAATCCACCTACATAATTATTGTGCCACTTTTTACACAAAGCTTCTTGGGGAAGTGGCTGGGAGCCTTATTTTTCTTGATATTAGAAAGATTTATTGATTTGCCTGACATGCGTAATTCATTTGAGAATGAACAAGTAGAAAGAATTTTTCTTGCATTGGTGTTTGCAGAAGCCTTTTGTTTCATAGGTACATTGATATCTTTTCAGGGCATTCATGCAGGGGTCTTGGAAAAAAAAGAATCTTTTCTTTTTTGTATCTGAAAAATTAAATGCTACAAAGAATTGTGGATAGCTCCTATGAAGCTAGAATATCATACTAAATTGGCAGAAATAAGGAGTGGAATATATGCAGCATATCTTTGGGGACAGCTATCTGGACAGAAATTTGTTATCCCATTTACTATATTCAATCATTGTAAGAAATGCACCCCTTTAGTTTCTGAACAGAATACTATATAGAGAAAATATATTTCATAGTGCCTTATTTAGCTGATCTTGAGGGTGGGAAAGAACCCTATACTTTATTTCAAAATAATCTGGGTTATATAAAAGTACTTGAACTAATTTCCTATACATAGGCACCTCCAGCACCTCACTGGAGGAGATTCATGTGAGCCTATAGAACAAGTTTAACTGTGTATGTCAGCAAACTTCAACCAGATGTCAGGAGAGAGCCCCTGAAATCAGCTCTGCCCCACACTGGACAAGCTCCCCCTGCCCCAGCCTCTGCTCCCAGGACCATGCCTCAGCCCTGAACCTGCACTGCTTCCAGTTCTGGGCTCCTCAATACAAGACAGGCAAGCTACTGGACAGGATTCAGTGGAGGGTCACAAAGATGATGAGGGGTTTGGAGCATGTCTCTTATGAGGAGAGACTGCAGGAGCTGTGCCTGTTTAGGCTGGAGAAGACTGAGAGGGGATCTTATCAATACGTATAAATATCTCAGTGGTGGATGTCAAGAGGATGGTGCCAGGATCTTTTTGGTGGTGATCAGTAACAGGACAAGGAGCAGTAGCCATAAACAAAACCACAAAAACTTTCACCTTCCACCTTCTGAGGAAGAACTTCTTTACACAGAATGGCAGAGCACTGAACAGGCTGCCCAGGGGGCTTGTGGAGTCTCCATCTCTGGAGACATTCAAAACCCACCAGGACACGTTCCTGGGTAACCTGTTGTAGGTGACCCTGCTTTGGCAGGGGGTTGGACTGGGTGATCTCCAAAGGTCAATTCCAACCCTAACAATTCTGTGATTCTGTGATTGCTGGAGTAAACTTGCTCCAGGTTATCAGCATCTTTCTGCAGTGGGAGGCACAAACTGGCCACAGTACCTGGATGTGGTCTACCAATGAGTGCTGGGTGGAGGAATGACTGACACAGCCCTGGATGCAGTTGGCTGTCTCTGCTGCCAAGGCTCACTGCCAGCTCCTGTCCAGCTCCCAGGGCCCCCAGCACCTTTTTCCCAGGCTGCTCCCCCAATCCCTATATCATTGTACGAGATAATACTTTCCAAGGTGGAGCACCTTGCATTTGCTTTTTCATTAAACATTCCAGAAGGTTCTGACTATCTTCTGTGCTGAGGTATCTCTCTCTGTCCTGCCTCCATACTATTCAAAATATCCCTGAGCACAACAAAGGTGTCTCCTGACATTTTATTATAATATTTTTATTTAAAACTCCTACTGATTCCTATTTTATCTGTCAAGCATTGGTCTGAGAAGCACTTTCCCCCCATATTTTCTTAGTCACTTAACATAAAAGTTTGGACTTTTTTCCACATTAATGTCGATGTGCTCCTTCTGCCATCAAACCCTGCAAACATCAATTATGCAGTGTTCTCTCATCCCTTATCAACATTCTGAAACTATCAGAAATATTTTAAGACACAGGAAAAAAAAACCCCTATGGTTCCTACATTTGAACATCTTCAGCAACATGACAAATCCTAGATTTTTGTTCAGACTTGTGCTCTGCTGTTCTCACTAGACGGATGGATTATTTACCAGGTTTCAATATTATTTTTTAAAGTAATGACATCCTTAACAGTTTTCAGCTGCTAATAAATTTTATTTGAAGAGCCATCCATGCCTTCTTGGATGAGGCTAGCTACAAAGAGGTATCAGCTGTAGAGCATGGTAGAAGTTCATGATTATAAGAGGAATACAAGATTTAAGTGAAAATCTAGAGTCTGCAAAAGTGAACAGTATTTTGATTTTATTTCAGTAAAATGACTTTGCCAAAAAGGTATCTCTGACTCAGTAAAGCCCTACTCTGACTAATCTTGCAGTTAATGAGGATGTATGGACAAAAATGATGTATGCATGTTTGGATTGAGGACATCATTTGTCCCTCAGCTGTTTCATATTTACTAGCTGGGAGCAATTACATGTACAGTGCTTTTAATCAGAGGATGACAAATCAAGGTGTAACAGTTATTTCCTTACAAGCAAGCTCCATATTCCAATAAATCCACAATTAATTACATCAGCATTACTTGAAAAGTGCAAGGGGAACAGTATGCAAAAAAGGCAGCTCATGAAACCCTCAGCTGCTTGTTATTAGCACTCTTGGAAGCGACTGAGTTTAAAACTCAAGATAAAGTCACAGGATGGACAGAATTACATTTATTTTGTAAAAAAAATTCAGAGTATGGCAATGATGTAAATTAATGTATTTGCTTTCCCCCAAACCCCATTTTTTAGTCACTATCTCACTTTCAAAAGAAACCAATACACTAAAAGTCTACATGCTAGAACTTTTTTGTTGAAAGACTGACTTAAACTCTTACTCGAGCTATGACTTCCAAATATGCTATTATAAAACATTTTTCTTAAACATAAAATGTATGATCCTAAGCATCATAGTTATTTCATAAGTAGTATTTAGGCTGAACTAATGCTTTATCACCAAATTAGAAAATGAGCCAGTATTATCTCAATTCATATGACAGATTAAAGTACAAAACTGAAATATCTTGAGAGACTATTCATTTTCTAAGGAAATAATATACTTAGCCTATTTTATAAGGTCTAAAGACAAAATATAAATCAATGACTAATACCAGAATTTAGGTGGAATCATCATAGACTAATTGTACAGCAAGATATGAAAACCAGTATGTTATTAAAGGCCCAGCAGTAACTTACTTGATAGGGTTGTATTCTACTTTTCTGTCAAATCCTTTGTTTTGCTCTCCTTTCTTTTAATATAGGTATATCCATAATATATATTGATACATTTGTCCTCATATGTTCTTTTTCAAATACTTTTCCTTTTAACATTTGGAGTCTAACTGAAAGCTCATTAATAACAACAGAAGGCTCCACTGCTTTCAGCAGGTTTTGGATCCCATTCATGTTTACCTTGGATGATTTGTGCAGCACTGCTTGCTTTGTCTATCCTGGTTATTCAAATGTGATCACAACTGTTCTCTGGCCCTGAGGCAAATGGTAAGAGACCTATATCAGTACTGCTGCACTTTCCTTGCTCTCCACAGCAGAGAGGAATCCAAATAATCTGCTGGGAATAGTCCCTGGATCTGTGTCTTTTCCTGAACCACGCCCAGATCTGTCTGGAAGGGAGCCAGCCTGTCAGGTCCCAGGAAATGCTGGGGATTGCTCTGCACTTCGCTGTGCACAGGAGTGAGCTGCTATTCCAAGGACATTCCCTGGCATTGGCTCACTTAGTAAAACAGATACAGCCCTTCACTTTGACAGCACTAGTTACTACAATCAAAAATCAGTGGTCAGGATCTATCTCAGGAAATAAAACCAAAACAAACAACAACAACAACAAAAAAAAAGACTAAAAAAAGGAGAAAAGCTGCCTTAAAATCATATGGGGCTGGTGGAGCACTGAACTGTTGCACAGCTCCTACTGAAGCCACATTTAAAGGTTTCATTGTGACTGTACAGGGAGAACAGATTCTCCCTAGTTCTGCTCTGATATAAATGAAGCCATGAATTCCTCTCAGTATGATTTGACATGACCATTCCTTCAATGCACACATTTATTTTCCTTAATTAAACAGAGAGCTAATGATGAGTTTCCAGCTGAGGAAATTCAGTGTCACAAGCTAGGCAGGATGTATCTCTGTTCTAAAACTGAAACAATCTCAGTATAAAATCAAACATTATTTCCTCATTAATGGAAAACATGCCTTTCTGTAACTAATTATCAATACACAGTTTTAGGTATCAAGATCCACAGTTATATGTTCTGTATCAGCAACTATGAAAGCAGGAAAGCACATAAATTCTGACAGATAAATCCATTTAGTACAGGAGGAGAAGTTTTTGTACCTGTGCTACCATGGAATGTAAAAGCTAAATAGCTCAATTTCCTTAAAACCTTCAGCTGGTATCCAGCAAAATATAAATTTCAAATCAAGCAGCTTGTCATTAAGCATGCTAATAAGAGAGAACTGATGGATGCTATTAACCAGCATCTGAAAGTCAAGACTTTGCAGACAGAAAGGATTTCTAATCTGTGTTCTCACTCTTTCTTGGGAAAGTTAGGAATACACGGAATCCTAATGGCTGACCCTGGATATTTTTTTACATTTACTGTGACAAGTGGATGTTGTGAAGTGTGGAGAAAAAAATAAAATATGGTGATTTCAGAAAATTTGCAGATATTGTTTGATGAAGGAAAGGGAGAAGAAGTTTAAATAAGAACAGGCCATTTTATTTTGGCTCAAATGTTTACCCCTGTGTTTTGTTGTACCTTTTCAATTACACTTGGTGTTTCCTGTTTTTCTCTGACTTACTGTTGAGACACTCTTTGTCTGTGGCATTTGCTACCTACCCTCAGCACAGGCTGTCTTGGGTGTCCTTTTGCTGCATAAACGCATATTGCTTCAGAGTGATTCAGTTTACTCACACGAAGTCACACCATGACCCTCTGTAACATGACTGTTTACTTTGTCTGCTGAGAGCTGGAGGCAAACAGCTGCATCTTATTTGCTGAAAGAAGTGGAGCAGGCTGAAAACTGTCAAGACAGGATTCCCCCAGCCTATTAGCATGTGCTGCCTGTCTCACCCTTTTAGCTGTGCTGCTGGCTGCCACTGCCATCAGAGGCAATAATTATTCATTGGTTTATTTCACCTCACAAAGCCTACCCTTACAGCAGCAATTGTCTAGGATTCTCCCCCAACTAGTGATGCTCCTAGGATGGTAGCAGTGAATTTGTACAGTCACTTCCAGCATCCTTTCTTTCTGAGCTGTGTAAGTGGAGATATCAGATGGTGTTACAAGCTACTCCAGAAACCACACTCTCTGATGAAGCAGGTAAATACAGAAACAGGCCACTTATTTTGTTAGGGAAGCTGCATTTGTGGAAGCTTTGTGTAAACACTGGAAAGCAAAGAGAGGAGACACAGGCCATGAAGCATATCAAGTGATAAAACTCACTCTGCTTGAGGAAAGCGCTCCTCTGAAGAATTTTTTTGTTAGTGTGATACCAATCAGCCAAATTTCAGAGGATGAGGCTGGTAGTAAAAAGGAGCCTTCAGAAGGAGCAGCAGGAACTCCTAGGCCTGGCTCAGCCCTTAAGAGCCATCACCTCAATAATAATTTTGTAAATCACAACTCTGGAAAGTACAGAACAAGAACAAGAAGGTTCCTTCTCCTTTCTTCTCTGATGGGTTTGTACTAATAGAAAGACAGCACTCTCATTTTACATTTATTTCAGTGTCAATCATTACAAGCTACAAACCTTTCCCTCTTTCCTAGAAGCAGTGTCAGGGACATCCCTGGATCAGGTAAACTCTCAGAGCTGGTGTGGGAGGGATAACATAAATGCCTTTTTTTCCCGTCTGGAGGACTCTGGATTATTTGAATTAGTTTGTTGGGTTTTTTCCCCAGCATGAGACTAAGAATACCATTCTGAAGTGGAGAAAACAGCCTTCTCAAACATTGGTAAAGGATGAAGAATATCTGAACAGGCTGCCATCTCTCCTGCCTGATAGTATCTGAGCTAGAACTTGGAACATCTTTTCAGTGCAGCAAGTGAGCTGGACTCCAGTCAGTGTACATGTTTCAGAGACTGGGGCTTTCACTCATCACATCCTCTCTAGGAAGTGATCTCTGAAGGCCATTCTCAGGTCCATACCAAACCACAGGGCAGGAAGGAGGGGAGTCCTTGTCCCACTGCTTGGCACAATATCCAGCCTTAGAAGAAACATTTGTTCCCTCCATGTCCCCATGTTCCCCACCTTTTCAAGGCTAATATGGAAAAGAAGTAGTTGATTTTACTCTGTTAATAGTTTTATTTACTGGTTTATGTGTTTATTGGCTGACCAATGGGTCTACTTTTTGTATTTGCATGTTTAAAAACCCTGCCAGTGTGCTGGAAAAGGAGGAGGCAACATGCTAAGAAACACGGCTTCCCTTTTTTAAACTGTTTTCTTCCAGTTTGTGTGGATACAGCAGTTCTTCTTGAACATTTAAGTCTGTTTAAGTTTTCGTATGGTATCTCAGTTACAGAACAGCCTTTACTGCTGGGGTTTAGCTGCTGTTGAAAGAAACTGTGTGACAAGACACTGTCTCAACCTTCCTCCCCTTCAAACACAATTTCAAATATTGTAAAAATAAACCTAAAAAGCCACAAACAAACAGATAGGGGTTTGCCACTTCCAGAAGCATCATATCAGTGCTATTTACTGCTCCCAGAATGCTTCTACAGATATTTTTCAGGATATCTCATACTCTGGCAGTGACTGCAACGCAGAAGTCTTGGCATAAGTGACTGCACTGGACTGAGCAGATAAATTGTTTGAACAGATCTTGAGGAGCAATCCAAGGAATATTTTTGGTTCACCTGTACTGTAATCCTGCCCACCAAACAGGGAGAGCTGTTCTGGAAAACTTCTCAGAAAACATTCATATTTTGCTTTCCAAGTGACCTTCTAAGGCAAAAAAAAAGAATTTAGATATCTATTTAGTTTGTTTTTAAGTTCATTTTGAAAGGATAGAGTGATGGTCAATGACACTGCCATTAACTTCAAAGCAAGAATACATGGCTATTCTAGATGCAGTGTGATAAACATCCATATTGTGTACAAATACAGATAACCAGTGTCTAAAATCTGTCACTAAATGCTACTATTATGTCAGGATTGTTCTGCAACCAGCCCCTAAGGAAAGAGCTAGGGGAAATGATGAAATGTAAAACTTCAGGCCTAATTTAAAACACATTTTTTTTTAAATTTTCACCACAAAAAAGATACAACTAATTTTCATGCCTTTCATTTAAAAAATGCGTGAAAACTCAAGCCAAAATAGCACTAACTTAAGTTTTCTGTATTTTTCAATACTCTAGTGGGGTCAGGAAGAATGCAGATGTTCCTAACTCATGTAAATGCTACTCCTATCTCCAATACTCCAAAGCACTTGACTACTCTCTCACATCAGAGTGCAGCAGTGTGGAGAGAGCATGAGGGTCAGGGTACCCTCACATTTATGATCAAGTCTTTTTATCAGTCTCTTTTGAATTGTCTTCTCTTGCTTCTCCATCCAGCCCCACAAGATTCCAATGATGGAACTACAACATAACCCATACATCCAGGTCTATAGGGTTGCAGATTTCATGAGCTGCATGAGTCCTGCCAAAAACTTTGGGTCACCACTGAGGGGCTGGAGCTTGCACAGCGCTGGGATACCTGAGCCAAGGAGGTTAGAGGTAGCTTGGCTTGTTTATAAGATAATCATTCCCCTAAATGCCAACACGACCAATCTTGAAATGACTACTATTGAACTTATCTGGGTGTAAAAAAAGGTCAACACATTTTGTTGCTTGCATTTTCAGAAGGAAGCATTTTACTTCAGTCAGAAGCATTTTTGCCATCTTTGAGGCAGACCGTTTCTGTACTTTACAAACATTTTAGAAAGCCTGGACATGAAAGAATATTTACTTCTGCACAGAATTTTGGAAAGCTTGATTTTCATTTCAGCCAAAAACAAATATAAATGTCACAATCTTGACATTTTCTGTGAAATGGAATTATTGTTCTCTACTGAGGTTCTTCACAAAAGATAATTTAATGCTGAGATGGATGTAAAGAAGTTAAAAACATCTGAAGAGATTTCTCACTCAAGCTGAGAATTTAATTAGAGACCTTCACTAAAATATATGTCCATATTTCATTTTTCATTATGTTTCAAATGCTGGAATTCCTTTAAAATGAAATGACATGACATTTGCTGCCAAATATCCATATTCTTCTTTGGTATCAGGAACATAAGTGTGGTAAAAATAATTTTTTTTTCTCTTAGATATGGAAAATTTCTCATAATTGGTTTACAATTAATGATGTAGTGGTTCCTAAACAAAGTAACTTGTGGTTCTGCATTGTGAATTACAAATAAAATTCTTACTATTTAAAGAAGCCCATAATACTGTTAGTAAAGAGACAGTGAACCATTACTTAATTTGGAACCATGATGTCACATCAGATATTGGAGAAAAGACATTGCTATGAAAATAAGAATCCTGTAAATGTCTACCTGAATGATCCAAGTCACAATTAAAAGTGGGATATTATTAAAAACTTCGGGTTTGAAATGCACTAAGCTGAACCAGTATGGTGCAGCTATTGTACTCAAGTATCAGACAGGAAGAAGGGGGCACAAAGTAAAACCAGCTCAATGGAGAGGATGCAAAATAGAGTCATTAATTTAAAAGAAATGCCTGCAGTTCTCAGAAATGGACCATATAAAAGGAACAGAAAAGTCAGTGAAATTACTTTTCCTTAGTGCTCCTCCTCTGCAGCAGTGAGTTGGTATGAATATGAGAGAGCCTGCAGTGGGTCAGACCAAGGTGCTGCCTGCTCTAGGATCCCTTTCTAACAGCCACAGATAGTTACAGTGTAAGGTCACTGGGAATCAAAAAATGCAGTTATATTTTTCTTTGTGATCATTACAAGCACTCAAAATGCAAAATAAATATGAATTTTAATGATAATAACCTATTTTTTCCACCTGAAAATTAGACTTGATTTGTTCTTCTAATAATCTTTGGATTAAAATCATTTATGGTAATCACTCACAAAGCCTCTTTCACATATTGGAACAGATAAACAAAGCAAATTCCATATTATGTGATTCTAGGCTGTAACAGCAAACAGTGAAGTCAACAAGAAATTGATATGCTTTGGTGAAAAAAAAGTCATAACAGAAACCCAGAACAGTCTTCAGCAGTAAAATACACTTGTTTTTAGACATTCTGAAATGGAAAATTATTCTTGGTACATTGTGTTTATCCAGAAACAACAGGTGTTTTCTATGATACATTATCCAGATAATGGCATACTTCTAGATCAGGAGAAGACTGCAGACTAAGGTGGTATCGTTCAGACTGTACAGGCTATATAGATATTCTGAAAATAGGAATCAAGTGTACTTTCTCTAGACTCTTATAACCTTTTTCTGCTGCAATAACAGAAACCACAATTATTTCCTCAGAAAAATCACCTAGCATGGGCTGAATGGCAACTGTATGGCCAGCAGTTCTGTCTACTGCTGTGTAATTTTCTTTATGGGGCATCTGTGACTACCCAAGAAAGGGCGTTTTTGTAATAAGTTGCATTGAACTCTTACTAGCAGTGCTTCCTCCCACTTTTCTGCACCTCCAGCAAGAGATTCAGATTGAGAGTTGCAAGTAGTCCGTAGGGAAAGTGTAAGTTTGCCAATGGCGCTAAACTGGGAAGAGCTGTTGACTCCTTTGAGGGCAGAGAGGCCCTGCAGAGATGGACAATCAACAACTCCGTGAAGTTTAATAGGTGTTGTATTCTGCACCTGGGATGGTGCAATCCTGGATGTACAGACACGCTGGGGAACAAGAAGCTGCAAAGCAGTGCCACAGGAAGGGACCTGGGGGACCTGGTCCATGGCAAGTTGAACATGAGTCAGCAGTGCCCTGGCAGCCAGGAGGGCCAACCCTGTCCTGGGGACATCAGGGACAGCATGGCCAGCTGCGCAAGGGAGGGCATTGTGTATCAGGAAAAGGTTTCTCACCCAGGGGGTGGTTGGGCACTGGAACAGGCTCTCTGGGGAAGTGATCACAGAATCAAGCCTGTTTTCACTTTGAGTGTTTGGACAACAGTCTCAGGCACATGATGTGATTCTTGGAGTGTCCTGCACATGGCCTGGAATCAGGCTTGATGATCCTGATAGGTCCCTTCCATCTCCACATATTCTCTCCGACATTGATGACTCTCCTGTGTTTAGAGATCTGATCTGAAAATTAGTCACAGAAAGTCACCCTCACTCCCTATTAATTAAGGCAATTATGTAAGAAGTTAATCTCTTTCTGAGAAGTGTGCTGAAACTTAATTGACTAAGTTTTAATGATTTGAGAATTTTACTTTAAAGATGTAGAAGTTTGATGCCTTATACAATCATTCCTCCAGCATTTACAAGTAAAAGATAAAAGCTGAAAACACAGCTTTTTGTATTACTCATGGTTTGTAAGTTTTTAGCTTTTGCCACAAAGAAAGTATATCTATTTCATTGTACAAATAGGAAGGAATGGAGATATGATCATTATCTTAATTAAGTTGCTTAAGACAAAAAGCTGAGTTGCTTAGAGGGAAAAGGCCTGGTATTTCATCACAGAAGCACAGGTAGGGATATAATTTGCAATCCACAGTTGAGATGTTAGCTGTGCCATAGCTTGCTCTACCTGATGATAAGGGAAAATTATTTACTAGCTATCAATGCCTGCCTTTGACAGGACAGTACTTTTCATACATATACATTACATTTTGTTGTTCTCCAAATCTGAGTCAATCTCAATAGAGGGTATTTGGCAAGCTTTAGTCCCAAAGTACATCTAAATATCTGTATTATTTGTCAGTTGTAGCTATCTTCCTGTGACTTTCAGTGCTTGAATTGGAGAATGTGGAATAAGACACTGATATGTGAAGCTACCTGCTTCACAAATCATATTGAAAATATGTCACGTAGGAAGTAAATGAAGAAAGGATTCACATAGTGAATTGATATCAAGGATACTGGACAAATGATAACAGTATTTATAACAATAAATTGCTAACAATCTAAAATTTCCACACCTCTGCTGTTGTTACCAAACCCTTTGGAAAGGAATAGGTCACCGAAGAATGGATAGACTTGAATATACATTTAAGTAATATACATTCACTTGTACTGAAACACTAACTATATTTCACAAAACTTGATGCCTATACATTGGTGACATATATAAAGGAAATGTCTTTGTTTTTTCTCCTCTCTTCTTAGGCACCTAGATTTGGGGTTGCAATCTTGTGTATTTTCTTTTTCTCAGACACAGAAGTATCTATGTGAATTTTTTCTCAACAAATGAGAAAAAGAGAAAACTTTGTGCCTTCATCTCAATAGACTAATGGTAAGAAATTCACCCAGGTTAAGGTCAAATCATACCTCCTTGGAAGGAGAATACTTTACTCTGTCCCTTTCAAAATCCACATGAATACTCACTCTGCCAGTCTAAGCATGGGTGATTGGTTAGGATTTATTCTACCTTTTGTTCTGAAGGTGAAATGATTCCCCTTTGCATGGAATAATTTAATATCAACTGTACCAATTAAGAGAAATAACATCACGACCTAGCAAAATCTGAGTATCATTCCTCCACACTGAGGAACAGAAAACTCTGTCCTTGCTCATAAATATTTAATATGACATGCTTAAACATGTAATTGTCTCTTCCTTATATAAGGAATGTCTTATATGTTGAATAGTCAAAAATATTTGGTTATCCTGCTAAGGAGTGTTGTTCTGTGATTAAAAGATTGAATTTGGTTTCATGAGGTCTACTTTCAAATCTCTGGTCCTGTCTATTTGAGTAGGGGCTCTGCACATGACCATTCAGTTTCAGTCTGTCTTGCAAACTAAAATTTTCACTTCCAGAAATCACAGAGAACAAAAAAGACTTCTATGTCTGTGTATTATCACTTATCCACTCTCAAATCTCTTTTTATATGGGGTACAAACAAATCTCTGTGTAACAATACAGCTGCAGTTCCAATGACAACTCTTCCCACCCTTCGAGAAATCACCTTATCTAGGTTCTCACCTGTTACAGCTTTGCAGAGCAAAAAACTTCTCTTGTTACGTGTGAAGTATTTTGCATGGAATTGCATACTATATGATCCAGATAATTGTTTGAGCCAGCAGGGGCTAGTGTTGTATTTAAAAAAAGGCCAGGCTCAGCCACTAAGAAAAGAAAGATGTTGGCATTTTTTTTGTTGTTGCCCTTCTGAAAGACAATGCTCTCAGTTCAGTTCACAGTAACTCTTCAGCACATCAGAAAATCACAAACGTGTTCTACTGTAATTCTGGATGAGCTTTTCTCACAAAGAGGTCAGGAGCCAAAAGGACATAAGCGTTCTCAGGCCTTGAAATTACTCCTCCAGGTGAGAGGGAGGCATGCTGGGGGATCTGTCTGTATTGCTCTTATATTGGCAAGGAGGCTTTCATCTCCAAGGCTGATGACCCCATACAGAAACTCCGTGATTCCCATAGGTAACTCTCCCTGACTTCAAAATGGCCCACAACTTTACTTTCTAGTTTTATTTAAGATTGTTGACGGGTTATAAGTTCTGAAAATAAAGGAAACTGCACATTACCGAGTGCTGTTCTAGGCCATGTCTTCAACTTTCATGAAATTCTATTGATTTTTTTTTTTCACCATATTATTGCCCGTAAATAAAATACTAAAATTGATAAAAAGAAAGGGAGGAATCTTCTAGGAACTTAATATGGATTAGACAAGAGGTGATAAAAATATCAGAAGTAGCACATGACAACTTCTAGTTTTACACAACTTGTAGGGAGTCATCTCTGATGACTGCTATCTTATTACTTTGCATGAAAGGTTAAGTAAATTTTTGCCAGCTGTTACCCTAGAAAATAGATGAACACTTGAAGTACATGAAAAAAGGCAAATTGTAAAAACACACACATATGTTCACTTGTATTTCTTAGCTACTTTCAATCCATCTACTTATCATTGAACTATTCATATGTAACTGCACTTAGTATACAGTAGCTTCCTAGCTCATAAAATATTGATTCAGGGTTTTTTATCGTATATCTTTCTTGAACTTTGATCTTTCATACTTACTGCTCCCTTGATGAAATATTTAGAAGTACATTTTCCATGTGAAAGGTAAATTTAGAGTTTTTTAATGGTACCCTCTGTTAATGCACTAACTTCAACCCACATGAGACCCAAGCTGAATTCTATCTTGGTCACGTTTAGTTGATCATTGCATTTGCAAAAATCTTCCATTCCAAAGCAAGTTTTATTTTAAGGTAAATTTTTTTTTTTTTACCTGGTTGGAGTGGTTTACAACACTTTCTCACCAGGTACATTGAAAGAGACTTAAGATACATCCAAAGAACTAACTTCGATAGTTACTTCACAGCAGATAAAAATGTATAAACTATATGATAAAACAACACTCCTAACTTAAAAAAACAACCAAACAAACAAACAAAATCAACCACAAATCATCAAAAAACTCACAGAAAACATTCTATATATATTTATAGACAGTTAATATTATTGAGTAATTGTGTCAAAGCAAGCAAAACTACTGTAACAACTCCTTTACTAATTTCATCAATTTGGACACTTAGCATAAGAAAAAAACCATTCTCTTGAAGTTGAGAACTGATGAAGTCTCAGTTCATAGCTCATTCAACATACAGAATTGAATTTGGCCTACAAGAACAAGCAAGGTCCAGCTAAAGCTTTTTCAGGGTCTGGAGGACTCAAGAGTTCTGTCCACTGTATTTTCTCTGATAGCTGAATGTTTCTTGTTTCAACCTAGATGATAACTTTCATGAATCTTGTAGAAACTCAGTTAATTTTGACACCTTTATCTCCTTGTTTTATTTGTTCGAAAGCAATTTTGGCTGAAGGCTGCCAAGGTTGTTAGGAATAGACATATAGGATAGCAGACAGACATACAAAGCAAGAACAAACACCTGCTTTTGTTACAGTATTACTGTGTAAATTGGGATATGATTCTAAAATCAGTGGAGCAGTAGGTACTTAAGAAAATGGACAATGAATAATAAGAGAATCCATCATGTTCTCTACAGGATTGTTTTGTATTTCAAAAGTACGACTTGGGATTCTTCCCAAAGAGGTGACACATCAACAGGCCAAGAGACGTTCATCTGCACCAAGGCATGCAGCATGGGCAGGAGGAGCTAGAAACTGTGCAGCTGGAGAACTATGATTAGTTGAAATCATGGAAAGTGTTAGTTTTGCAGCTGGACTCAATGATCTTAATGTACTTTACAAACCTAAGTAATTCTATGATCATGTATTGCTTATTTTGAATATGCTACGCACAGTTCTTGATTAAGACAAGCTGTTTGGACAAATAGAAGTGAAGAAGCAGAGAAAACAGTCTAGAGATTTTCTTACTCCAAATTTTAAATTCACAAAATTTTGTGTTTAGGAGATATTACTATGGGGAAAAATTTCCATATAAAGTGTACAGAATATTTTCAACAGGAAACTGTTTTTTTTAATCAGGAAAGCAATGTAGTAAAGTGCTCCAAAAGTATTGGAGTCGGTGTTGTTATTGAGATGCAGAACCAGGATTTAGTTTAATTTTTTAAATATTGTTCACTACATAACTCTCTGTGCAAGCATTATTTAGGGGACTAATAAAGACTGTATCCCCAAATACAGAATTTCATGGAAATGAAATGATCAAACTTTAAAAGACAGTCTTCAAAGTAAAGCACATCTACCAGCCATATATTTAATTCGAAGTATTTTTATAGTTTGATAACATAAACTCATTTTCACGCAATGTAACATCTGTATTTATTTTACTGAGACAGCTGGAATGTTAAAAGAACATTTAAACTTGTGTCACACAAATATTTTGGTAGAAGAAAACTTGGTATCTCAGACAAAACCTGAAGACTTTTATCTCAGACAAGTCTTACCTCATACAAAACCTGAAGCTTTTATATGTCATTTATAGTCTATGTGTGTTTTTGATGACAACAATAGACCTTTAAAAAAACCCCAAACCAGTCAAGGTTTTCATTCTGCATTTTTGCCCACTTTATCAGTTTCCATGGTAAGAAAGTTTTGATGCAGAAAAAATGCACAATACTGAAACACAGAGAACTATCTTACCTTCTGGCTCCCTGATCTTACGTCCTGCTGCAGATTTTCGTAGCACACTCCTTCCTGAGTTGAACAAGCTAGTTAACTCATCAAGGGGACTGGTCAATGACCTTGAGTTTGTAGGGCTGTATGAAAATGAAGATGAATTTGAGTTCAATTTCCTGTGCTCCGCTCTTGCCACCTTTGGGGAGTAAGGCAGTTTGGAAAATGGAGAAGATGAGCATCCGAGCTGGGCAGGATTGGTTCTCTGAGGTACTTTTGGCAGATCTGAATTTGTACCTGTTTTCCCTGCATTAATCAGAAAACTAGCACAAGTCTCTGGAGGAGATGCAAAATGTGTGGAAGCCCGATAGGAAGCAGGAGGTGGTACAGGAGGAGGGGGTGGTGGCAGTGGAGGAGGTGGTGTGGAAGGAGGAGTCACTTTGGTGGAAACACTGAACACAATCAAGCCTGGAGATACTGGTCTTTCATTCTCCCCTTTCTGGCCTTTGGAGTACTGGGGTGATAATGGACTTGAACCTTCTGACTGCACAGGGTATTTTAGGTTGGTTTCCAAAACAGGAAGCTTTTTGACCTCCAGTGGTGTTAAAGGTGATTCGTCAGAAGCAGGTGAACATGTGACAGGGGTTGGAGGGAATACAAGAAGTGGTGGTCTGTGGGGGAGCAAGTTAGGGAAAGGGGCTGGAATGTCACATGAGTCTTTATAGATCAAAGCTGCTTGACTGTTTCCATCCAATGTTCCATCTTCAATATTAATATTTTTTTTGCTTTCAAACAACAGAGGAGGAGATCCAGTCACTACTGGAATTATTCCATTACCATTGCTTCCTTCTTCTGGTAGAAAATACTTCATTTCTTCATATACAGACTCTCCTTGTTCTGGACTCTCCACTTCAGCAGAACTGCTTTTCACTGCATTCCCTACCATTTCAATGTAGACAGGCTCATTTTCCTCCTCTTCTTGTGACATAAAGAGATTCAACACGCCGTGTTGTGGTCCATCAGTGGAAGCTGCTCTCTGTACTGTCACAGTGTCATAGACACCTGGTTTAACTACTGTGCTTGCTTTTTTTACATCCCCAGGCTTTTGTCCAGGTATTTCTTCATAAGACCCACTAAGCTTTGTATTTGGACTTCGCTTTGGTTTTCTGGGAGGTATTTTTTTCATGGTACTATAGTCATCACTATGCGGTCTTGGACGGGTCAGTACTAGGAAAGAGAAAAAGGTCTGTGTTATTGACAAGCTAAAGTCACTTTTTTCTTACATGGGTCTACTACTTTAAGCCCTCAAACGTTGCCCATTTAGTTCTACAATCGTCACCAGTCACAAATACAGGACTCCAAGCAAAAGCGTAAATACTTCTAGGAATAAAATGCAGAATTTTCAGCTACCCAACCACAGAGCTTTGCTACCAGGGCATAAAATCTGTTTTGGTAATCTCTACTGCCACTAAAAGATGAGATCTCCCTCTTGAGGAAGTATATTTTGAATCCAAAATATACTTGTGCACTGCAAGATCTGTAACACATGGAAATATGTGCTTGTGACTCCTGTTGCTCCAAGGGAGAGGGGCATGCTTTCAACCAGGAGTCAGCACAGTGTTACTTTGACACATATGTGATTGACAGTAACTGAAATACCCCTCTTTTATGTAATATCTCTAATTATAGGATGATATTATGTCCCTCTCTACTTTGGTACTGCAGGAGTGTCCTCTTTTATGTAATATCTCTAAATCTCTAATTATAGGATGATATTATGTCCCTCTCTACTTTGGTACTGCAGGAGTGGAAATAATTTATAACTTTAGGGAATCCCATAGCCTAAGGGCAAATCCCCAAGTGAGTATACATTTAACTAAACTAGATGTCTCTTTATGGCCTCCAGGCATGTATGGAGTAAAGAGACTGGATACCTAGATGACTGGTCTTTTAAGATCAAAATTAGATGGTATAAATCAGAGCTGGTTTTGGACAAAAACACAAAACTGACATAATTATTGGAAAATGAGTATATGGCAGAGAAACTTGCCCTATTGTTTCATATATATAAGTGCTCCAAAATTGTTTTGTGAGTATATGTAACTATGACTGTTAAGACCACACATACATATATAAATTTTTGTTCTTTCAAAACACCTCTGCTAGAACTTGGTTAAATTTCTTGAAGGTTTGCACACAGAAAGATTAAATTACTACAGACCTCCTAAAACCATACTAGTTTAAATGTATGTTGGGCATAGTTCATGTCTCCTTACATAGGAAGGAAGAAGTTAAGAAAAATGGGCTTTCACCAAATGAACTGGACATAAGAAGTACTACAGACCTCCTTAAACCATACTAGTTTAAATGTATGTTGGACATAGCTCATGTCTCCTTACATAGAGATGGAAGGAAGAAGTTAAGAAAAATGGGCTTTCACCAAATGAACTGGACATAAGAACAGTAATTATTTTGAGAGAGAGAGCTGCAAAAATTTCTATCCATTGTATACAGGACCAGGGAGTTATAGAGAGCTTTAAACCCAACCTGAAGGATCTTAATAAAACTTGAGTATCATTTACACTAAACATGACATGGCAGGCTTATCAAGGAAAGCAGAATGCATTCCTTTCCTTCATCTTTTACCCGTTCATTTCAAACGTAAAGGAGAATAGAACAAGTGAACTCAAAACCACGCTAGGTGCACCGTAATACACTGAGACACTTTGGGACACTTGCAGCACTTTCTTTCTAAACGAAAATCACTATAACCAAATTATGGCAAAAAAAATCCCAACAAAATAAAACAAACAACAACAACAACCAAAAAAAAAAAAAAAAACAAAAAAAACCCCAAAATATTCATTTCAAACGTAAAGGAGAAGAGAACAAGTGAACTCAAAACCACGCTATGTGCACCGTAATACACTGAGACACTTTGGGACACTTGCAGCACTTTCCTTCTAAACAAAGATCACTATAACCAAATTATGGCAAAAAAACCCCCAAAACAAACAACCAACCAAACCTAAACAAACAAACCCTGAATGCATGCCAACCATGTGAGCATAGAGACAATGTAGGAGAAATTTCTACTTAAACTTAATGTTTAAGTCAGTGAAATTCAAGATTCTAGCACTCTGTTTTAGTGATGCAAGATATTCTAACAATTTAAAAGGTGAAATAAAATGGTTAGTGGGGTAGAACAGCTGATGTTGACACATTACTAGTTTCTAGAGAGATTTCTACAAATAGGTTTTGATTCTTGTCAAACAGGGCAATTAGAGCACATGAGTATTATTTGCTGATTTGGGAACAAATGACAAATTGGCTAATTTTATTTACTGCCACTGAAATATTTCAAGGAAGCAGGACCTCTCAAAGGCATTTGACTGTGTTTAAAAGGATCAAAGTGAGAAGAATAAATCAATAACTCAGAGTAACATTTGCGACTGTCTCTGCCTTTATGTCTAACCTTCATTAGCGGTTTCCTTAGAAGCTGCCGACAAGCAAGCACTAACAGCCTCGTAGGAGGCACTCAGTCGTGTGTTGGGGTCCCTCTTTGGCTTGGGAGGAGGCTGTTTCCTTGGTGATGGCAGGCTATTGCTGTCGTCCATGCTGAAAACAGAGTGCAGGGAGGGGGATCTGATGGATGACCCAGCCGCAGAATGTACCAAGCCATCCACTGCCATGGGGACGGGGACGGAGCTGGAGTGAAAGTGCCTAGACGTTCGACAGCCGGCAAAGCTGTCCTCAGAGACCTTCCCACCCTTGTCTTCAGCTCTGAAAACACAGAAAAGAGGCCCAGATGCATTATTCAAGCAATAACAATGAACCTGTTCATGCAAATGTAACAACAGCTTTTTGGTAAACAATCTCACAACTCCCCTGCTGTGCCGAGGGGATGTGGGTAGTAATCTTCTGACAAACAAATCCAGATCAAGCTGCTAGCTTTCTTCCATTTCCTGTTTCATGATAAATCAGGACACCGGCCCTTTTTCACACAAATGCAGCCTTGCTTAAGCAGTCTCATATTGTTGACCAGACATTCACGGAATGAATTGTTCACACTTTGATTGTTACACATAATCAAAAGCTGGGTTTTTAATCTGAATGATAATTTCTGGGAAATCCATTTTAATAGAAAGTTACTGAGGCAGCAAATGCTGAGCCTTTATCATTATTTTCTAAAAAGACAACTATAAATTCTATTTAGATAATGCAAATCTTTAAAATATTAGATGACCATTTTAAGCGGCTATATTGGCTGCTTGAGCAATTCCACCCAAATATTCCTATGTCTCCCAATTTAAACTTAATTATTAGTTAATAATTTTAATAATAATTTTTATTATGATGTTATGTTTAGTTGTTTCAATTACAATCCAGTTTTTCAATTTTTCCATTTCTTTTTATTTTTATTTTTTGCTATTTGAATACATTTTGAGAAATAACCTTCCAGCTGCTTCTGACAAATTGATTTTTAACAAAAATTCTTCTAACATTTTATTTCTCCAACAATCAAAACATTGGGACCCTTTTAACTTAGAGTAATAGATTGAAGATGTCTATACTGCCATTTTTCAAACAAATCCCCAAGCATTTGTCTTTTTAAATTGTATTTCTGCATGGCAAATCACCAGCAGAGCTGAAATTCATGCACAGGATATAGCCAGCTGCCCATGTAGCAAATGAAATAGCAAAAGATGAAAGCATAGTGCTCAGTGGATAATTTGTTTTCACTGTAATGTTTAATTACAGTCTTTCCTACAAAGGCATTTCCTTCAATATGTAATCACTGGGATATTTGAAGCTAATTAAGCAGATGCACTGCCATTTTCACTTTTATTAAAGTCACTGACAAAAGCAATGATAGCAAAGGGAGTTGTTCTGGATGAAAATTAAGTTCCTATGGAAAAATAAACATTCATATGTCCAGCAAGATATAGATACATTCTTTCTACTGAGACATACCGATTAACTGCAAATGCTATCTCTGCCCATTCAGCGAAGAGAGAAATCAGGGACTCCATTCCTAGTGAATGGCTCTCCAGCATTTACTGGATTTGTAAAATAGGTACTCCTGAAAATTCTGATGTGAGTTAAAAAAAAAAACAATATTTGCCCATTTTTAAATAAAAGCATCCTCCTCACAATCAATCTACTTGTTTCAGTGAGAAATCAGGATTTATTAGTCTGGACTTTACTGTATTTTAACACTTTCCTGGCTGTTCCTCATGAGCTTGGCAATTTCCTGCTGTTGGTATTTTAAGTCAGAGGAATTTTTCTTTTGCTTGTTTGGTCTGATTAAACTATAATCTATTTATCACAGAATTAGAATATTTCTGTAAAAAATAAGTGTTCAGAGACTTGAATAAGTTCCTCTAAGGTCAGTGCCCCCTGAATTGGATACAGTGGTCTCCTTAACTTTCTGACTTAATTACCTGATATACAGTAAAAAAATATGACCTAATATTGATTTGGGATGAGCATATACTTGAGAATCCTCTCGCAATCCTTCCATCATTTCTATTGTTTTCTAAGCAGGGAAGGAATTCACAAAAACTGAAGAGACTCATTAATTCCTCACAGCAGGTGTTTCTCATCTTACCTTTTCTGGCCTTCTTCTGGCCTGTTTCTAGGTTCTCCCTTTTCCCTGTGGTAAGCAGCGTTCATCTCGTTGCGGAGCCGGTCATTTTCCCGAGCAATGTCAGAGGCATTTTGAATCACCAAGTCATCATATGTTTTCAATCCCATATCCTCAGCATTCTGCAAGAAGCTCTTGATTGAGGTGACCTCTTGCTGTTTGATGCTCATCTTCTGTAGCAAGCGCTGGCGAGCTAGAAATCCTCTTACAACTACCATAGTGGAAGGAGAAAACATGGACCAATGAAAGACAACTAATTGGGGAATTAATATCACTGTGTGTTCTGCTGTGAATATGAGCAAGCCAAATTCAGTCAATATCTTACACAAATTAGGAAAGAAATCTAATGTCATCTAAATAAGACAGTAAAATTCAACTCCTTCTGTTTTCTACTGCCAGTGCTTAAAACAATGTAGTGACAGTAAATTAATAAATTTGAGCTATCAGAACTCAAATTCACTGAATGCTATTTTTTATTACATTACAACACAGATGTAATAAAATGCATACATCTTACATATGCATAATGTAAGATGTATATATAGATGTGTACTACGGGTTGTGAAAGCATACATTTACACTGCAATGGTCAAAAGATTGTTTCAAAATAAAAGCCTGGATAAATTAATTGCAGTGAATACAGTAGGAATTAAATGATTGCTGTTGTTCAGCTTTAAAAAATGCTCTAAGTGTTTCAATGTACCTAATACCCCAACAAAATCATACCCAATACAAGGGTGGTTTTTTTTTGTTTGACTTAAAGACCTTTCACTGTTCATTTCCTTTCAGCTAAAACAATTAGATTAATTTAATGCAAATGTCTTGAATGTATCTGTCACATCATATCTGCATTTTTCAGTTAAAAGTTTTCACCTACATTGCATCAGCTTCATTTATCTATTAGACTTTTTCTTCACACTCTTTGTCAGCTTTATGCTGGGAAAAGATTTTAGTGCATCTCCTGTAATAGCCTTCTGAAGCACTTGGCTATGTAAGTACATTCATTACAAAAAATCCTACCCAAATACCACCCAGCATCCTGGATTTTCTGAAGTATAGCTGATCAGAAACACAAGGCACAGTGGCCTCTGTGGCCATAATAAATTGGGCACCATTTTAATCCCAGTGCCTGCAACAGGTGTCAATATTCTTTGAACCTATGTTTTGTCTTAGAAGATGGAAAGATGCTAACTGAAAGTACTGTATTTGTGTGGGTGGTTTGTTTATTTTCTTTTTTAAGTTCCACAAGACCATGTTTCCTTCCAGATGTAGAACCACTGCTGTGTATCTCATAGGGAAGAACCTGTTTTAGAATTATTTGTCTGTTGCCTTAAATTCTCTTGGTTTTCATCAATTTAAATGTATCAAAACCAAGTCAAACTTCATCACTGCTTATTATGGTTACTCTCTTTCTGGTCAATTGAGAGTTTTTCATCAGTGAAGTTAGCAGAAAATAGCCTGGGTAAGATGTTTGTTTGAGGTTGGGGGAAGATGCCGGGAGTGCTGATCGCAGGATAAAAAAGTGTAAATGTGTTAGGTATTTACAACAACACAGTTAAATTTCAGATTTATGATTAGTGCAGAATAACATTAAATGATGAAGAGTCAAGCTGAAATAATCTAAAGGAAAAGTGTCAACAGAGAAAAATACAATTAGTCTTCTATGAATATAAAATGTTATTGAATAAAACAAACAGCTGAAGCATAGGGTAATGTAAGGTATTTTTTATCATCTTCTAATGCCTTGTTTAGACACTAAAAAAAGATTTCTTTTATAGAGATGCTCAGTGCCCAGCTGAAAAGATATAAGAAAGGCTAATATTCATAATAATAATGTAATGCTGCTTCTTTCCAAAATTCACTGGGTTTGAAAACCTTCAAATTCAGATAAATTGAAATAATTTCTAATAATAATTTATGATAGACAGCTTTGAAGGTTTACACTTTTATAATCACAACTAATCAATGCCTTTAATTATATTCCATAAAATCTAACTTCTTTAAACTTTGAAACATTAATGCACATACCCAATTTACTTGAAAAGGAAATTAATAGTACAGTTATTGTTGACAATTTTATGAGTATTCATAACAAAGATGTTACTGAGTCTGAATCTAAGGGTTACTGTTGCAAAAAGAATGAATACATGCATAGAATATTACCAGAGTTCGCTGCTCACAAATATAAAATTTTTGAAAGAGCTTAATAATAAAAAAAAGGTTTTTCCTGAAATATTCTCTTTGAAACTATCTTCTGCAGAGCAAAAATAAGCATCAAATCCTGGGTGACTTTGGAAAAAAAATCTGTAGTTTAAAATAACATTTTTACAAAGGTCTGTGTGTCTGTGTGTGCTTTTAACTTGACAAAAAATCAAACTAAAAAAAAGATTGGTAACACCACCAAGGTTGGTTAAAATAAAGAAATGAAGAGATCAGCTCTCTGATAGGATTGTTAGCAGGCATGAAAGAGCAGCTTAGAGTAGCCTGCTAGAATGGTCCAGTAAAATGAAATCCAGTAGAGCTAATTGCAACATTTAGAGACTGTACAGCTACTCTGAATTATGCACTTTCACCAAAATGAAGAAACATTCAATGAAGCTTTATTAGGAAGAGTTGGCAGATAGACATCCCTCCTTTGCACACATTTTTCATGAACTGAGTAATTCAGGTTTTTCATTAAATTATACACATTTCTTCACATTTCTTTCTCTGTGAAAACATTTGAAAGATTTTGGTTTTGGTTAAACAAAGAATAATTTTATAATCTAAAAAACTGTTGTGAAATGAAACCCTCAGTTCCTAGACTTTTACTGATCAGTTTCATCTACTTCTCTTGGGTACTGGGTACTATGATTGCCTTGTGAATTTGCTCCTCATTTATGTAGATCTAAAATAATTCTCATTATGCAAATTTAAATAATTGAGGTTAGCACCCACAGGGTAGAAAAACATCTAGTACTTTAGAGTTCATCTAAGGATGAGGATTGGAATAATCAAAATTCCAGTGGACCATGGATCTGGGTTATGTGAGAAATTTATTAACTATTGTGTATAGAATGTATTCAAGTTAATTCCTCATCTAAATGAACTCTGATGGAAGAACTTCAGCATGACTGCCCTTCCTATGGGTACAAACAATTTTCACAGTGATTCAGGTCAAAACGTATCATATGTAGTTCTCATACCTGCAGAAAAAAAAATATGACCAAGTCTCTAAACTCACAGATACAATTTTAAGTGAAAGTGTTTCTACACATGCTTTCACTTTAGTTTGACCTCTTTCTTTGCTTGTGTAAGATAAGTTTCAGGATAACAGGAAGGACTTATACGGTTTGGGTTTTTTTTGGGTTTTTTCACCCAAATCTAGAAGAAGGGATTGCTAGTTAGATTTGAAGTAAAAAGAGTTGACAGGAATTTTGGGAAAGACCTGCTTCCCCTTAAATCTAAGCTCTTATCTAGGGGTATGATGTCACATTTAAAGCTTGATACAGAAATTAGAGTCATAGAATCAGAATATTCTGAACTGGAAGGTACCCACAGGGATCATCAAAGTCCAACTCTTGGCCCTGCATAGGACATTCCAAGTGTCACACCCTGCACCTGAGAGCATTGTCTGAACAGTTCTTGAGCTCTGTCAGGTTTGGTGCTGTGACCACATCCCTGGGGAGCCTGTTCCAACAAACCTCAAAGCTGCATTGAAGATCCCTTGGGTCCTGTCACTGGTCACCAGTGAGACCAGTGTCTTTCCTCTACTCCTCCTCATGAGAAGCTGTAGGCTGCTGAGGTCTTCCCTCAGTCTCCTCCAGACTGAACAGGCCAAGTGACTTCAGCCGCTTCTCATACAGCTTCCCCTCACCCTTCACCATTTTCATAGCCCTCCTCTGGATGTTTTTAACAGCTTTATTTTTTGTTATATTGTGATTATTGACTAGTTTGGCTATTATTCAATATGTTTTCAGGAGAGATCTAGCTTCCAAAGTCCCCTGCATGTAAAGGGCAAGGGGACAGAAGGGCATTGGGACTGACACCATTACTCACTAAGCATCACTATGTCAGTGTAAAGTACAGGGACACCAATTTTAGAATAATATAAGAGCAGTGTACTGGTACTCTATTCTATTCCAAATCTGTCAGAGCTCTTTGGCATGCTAATTCTACAAGTTTACAATTGCACCTGTTCACAAAAGGCACTTCTTTCATGAGCTAATGACATGAAGTTGATGTCTAACTACTGGAACATCCAAGTTCCTGATTTTCTCTGGTTTCCCAGACTGTACAAAGCACGCAGATGAGCCATAGCTTTAAATGCACACCTTTGGGAAAAATCGCTTTTCAATGAAGGAAGATAGAAGCAAAACCAAGAAAAATATTTTGTAAGGAGCCAAGAAGCCCTATTATCTTCATGCTTCAGGCAGGCTTTGGTGATCTGCTCTCTTACTTCTGCAAAACATGGACATATCTGAGGATGTTTTAAAATTTGGTGTAGGGTTATATTGAAGCATTCTGTTTGCAAATTGGATTCTGAAAGTAAATATTTCCTTTCTTTTATAAGTCAGCATAACAAGGGAAAGAGGATAAACTGTTACTGCTTTTCAAAATGCATAAATGCTACAGGGTAATTTGCAGTAAAAAGTCACACCTTGTTATAAAGTCAGCTAAACTGCAGTGTCTGTTACCTGCCATTCTCCATGTTCATTTCTGAACTGTTACCATCTGGATTTCACTTGCTTCAGGTTTTCTCTTGACTTCCTCTTTTTCTCTACATTCTTACAGTGAGGAACAGATAATTAAAATGAAAGGGGTTTATATTTCTTAAGTCTGCAATATTATGTGTCTGTCAAAAAAAGATAAGATTTTGTAGTTTTAATTTCCTTGAAATAGGTGAAAATGGGAATTGTTGCAGACATCAGACAATTAGGTAAGTAATGAATAGTGTGAAGGAAGCTTCTTCAAGCAAAGCAATATTCATATTTTCAGCAGTTATTTGAGACTGATAGAAAATGATACATAAGTAACAGGAAGTCAGGGGGCAGTGGATAGTACCTCCTTTTAAAAATATGTCCAAAAATGTCAGTGGCCTTAGGAAAAATGCACATAAAAATAAACATAAAATACAAAAACATAAAAACTAGCAGTCAAATAAGAAAGTAGTAAGAAAAGGGGAAAAATAAGGACAACTAAGCACACTCACTTATTAGATTTGTTTTTAGTGCTGATATATTTGAAAGTATTCCAGTTTTGTATCACTGTTATAATATTTTATATGCAAAAAGAAAGTAAAGGTTATATTAATGCCTTGAAAAATCACTGAACTTACTCTAAAAAGAAAATATTCAAGATCCTCTAAGTTTTAATTACATTCAAGACTTAGTCATAAAATTATTTTTGACCAACAGAAAGTGCAGAGCTATCATCTCAAAAATCTGTGTACACCTGTAGGGAAATGTATAAAACACAGCAACTCCTCAAGGTGGAGAAAATCTCTTTGCTATGCAGTATTTTGCTCCATATACAAAGCAACAGCTCAGGAATACTTGTTCTGTAACTATTACCTTTTTGGCAGGTTATAATTTTCTTCTGAAGCTGAAGGCACAAATCGTTGAGATGGTCAGCTTGCCAGTACTTAAGAAACACTTTTCGAACTCCTATCTAGAATACAAACAGCAGAGAAATCATCAACAGATAAGGCCAAAACAATGACAGGCAAATAGAGATTGCAGGTTAACAATCCAGCAAAGGGTTGAAATAATATCTGCAGTTTAGGAACAGTACAATGTCAATTCTGTGAAAGAAATGCAGTTGTCTGCATGATCACTTGGTTGAATAAAAGATGTATTTGTAAAGGATGAACAAGCTGTCAGACACATAGTTCCACTTCAGTTCCAAAAATATCCAGAACAAATAGTACAAACTTCAAGTTAAATACAAGTTGGGGGAAAAAGCATTCTGAATCAAATGTGTTAGACAACATAATTGAAAATAAGGTTTAGTTCTTATAAAGCAGAAGGGTGTGTGCATGGGGAAAGGTGACAAGACAAACCCATGCAGAACAGAAAACGGTGAGATAGCTAGTGAAGAACTTAAGCTGGAGGATGGGAGAAACTCACTGTCAGCAGGGACAATGATTCCTAATATCCAGTAAAGGTATGAATCCTAGTTCCCAGTCTTGCTTACTGAAGCTGTGCTTTGGGTCTCCTTTCAGGATCAAAGACAGAGGGATTCATTTGTGAAAAAGAATCTCCTAATTATTGATTCTGGTGTTGCGTAGTAACTTGGTTTAATCATCTAGTACTTGAAGTAACAATCATTAGATGTTCTCACTCGTTTAAAGGCAAATTTAGCTAGTTAGACCAAAAGAAATCACCTTTCTTTTGATACCTTCTGAACAAACTGAAACAGTCCTATAAAATTCTTCGTATCATCTTCAAAAGCATTCCTTTCTAATAGACTTCAGAAACCACACACAATGTAGCAACTCTAAAACCAGAAAGTAACTGGGAAAAAACCCCAATCAATAAACCAATAATTTTTCTCAGGCATTTTGTAGAAGTAACTTTCTTCACTTCATAGAAATAAAAGGAGCCATGTCAGAAAACTGTGCTACCCTAGAATATTCTAGCTTTTGCCTAACTATAATTTTTTTTTATGGCTAATAGGCCTACTGATTAATTCATACAAGTCTGGCTAAAATTGCAGAAATTCATTCCAACTGTTGTTTGTCTCCATCTTACAAGCTCACCCTCTTCTTACTGAACCATCCTGCTCCACTAGTGTTTTTTACTTTAGATCTGGAACACAGGTATCTGGAGGGTTAATTGCACACCCTTCCAAATTGTTTTTAATCCAAACACTGTTAGATGTACATCCCTGTAGGGTTGGATGACAGAAAGCAGGATATAGATTTCACAGCTAAACTCCATTAAATAAATTCAGAAATGATTGTGGCAAATTTTTGTCCCTTGGCTCCACTTCTCTCTACTGTAGAGAGAAACTGATTTGAATCAAATGTTTTAAAAAGTCTGTAATCCTGAAGTTTGAGCTAACAATGATGATGCAGTTGTTAGTCTTTTAATTAAAATCGGATGCAGTCAAATGGAAAAACTAAAATGCATTCTAATTTTTTTTCCATTAGTCTCTCTTTTCCTTAGAAAAAGTCCCCTTTTGAATTACTGCAAAGTGTGTGAAAGTAGGTGACAAAAATGAAGATGCAGTCAAATGGAAAAACTAAAATACATTCTAATTTTTTTTTTCCATTAGTCTCTCTTTTCTCTAGAAAAAGTCCCCTTTTGAATTATCGCAAAGTGTGTGAAAGTAGGTGACAAAAATGACATTTTACTTGTCTCGCCATTGTAGAAAGTCAGAAATAGGGAATAGGCTTTTTTTTGTGTGTGTGATGGTTATTCTGAGGCAATCTTCCTGAGATCCAGTTGTGCACTCACACGCTGCTTTTAGGGCCATACTCTCATCTTCATTTTCCTGAATGATGATTTGCAACAATTTTTTTTACTTTTCTTTCTCAGCTTTCAAAATTCTCTATTCACCTGGTTATCTTAACCCTTTGCTCATTGAACAGTTTTTTTTTCCAAAACATCTTGACAAACCACATTCTGAACCTGCATTATTACTAGTTTTGGCTACTAATATCTTCATCGTCTTGCTTACATTGCCTTAAATACAGAATTGTCTGTAAAAAAATAACTGAATTATTATTCATATAGTTTACTGTAATTAAATTATCATGTGGTTTTTATAATTACCATTCCATCTAAGCAGCTCTCAGAAAAAGCCTGAGAAAAATACTTAATAAAATTATATTCCTCTACTTTGATTAAATTGTCCCTTTATACTCCACCTTTCCTTTCCAAAAATCCTCAACATCACACATTTTTTTTCCTCCTGTCTCAGGCCCATGCCAAATCATCCAATTTTTCCTTATTTCTGTCCTTTGCCCTTAATTACTCAGAGTTCTGGTTTCTCCCCTTCCTACAGCAATACTGACACTCTGACAGTAGAAAAGGGGATGAAAAGTTACACTTTCAAACCTTAAAAAAGGTCTTATTAAGAGCTTATTAAGCTTAAAAAAGCTCTAGTAGTGCCCATGGCAAAATTAACAACCCTATTCTCAGTTAGTCTCATTATTGACACAATGGTTGGTCACATTTAGGCTATATTTCAATTAACTAAATGAGTTGCAATTTATTGTGCAGTGTGCAGTCACAAAATCACAGTCAAGACAATTGCTGAAGCTTATGTTGTTTTAGCTACAAGTGTCTGACACTGCAGTCACAAAGCTATCTAGGGGACATGCAAAGCCTTATTGCTCTTTTCTTTCATCCTACACCCCAGGAACAATATAAATGGAGTTATTGTGGCATCACTTATGCTATGAACTTCATTAGTAGGAGCCTGCTACAATTTTTAAGTGAATGAAGAAATACAAAATGTCAATACAAATCCACTTTTACATTCAGATAAAAGCTATTTATAGATTTTTACATCATATGACAGGTCTACAGAGAGCAGAGCTCTAGACAGAAGAATGTATAGTAGAAACTACTATTACGTTTGATTATGTTAGTACAGATAGAAATCTCTGTTGCTTAGTCTTTGAATTAAATCTGAGAGCCTCTAAGGCTAACCAAGAGAACAAGATAGTCTCACTGCCCTCTTTACAGTTCTGGTGTTCAGTGAAAGCAAAAATGCTGGAAAATGTTGGAATTTCACATGTCACATATCAAAACAGTTTTTGAGGTTGCCACCTGTCTTCATTCTGCTCTCTTCTTTAACCACAAAATGTTTCCTGCTTGCCTAGGAGAAAAGAGGTTCAAATGTTCTTCCACTAAAACACTCTTCAATATTTTTCCTGGACTACAAAGTGGTCTCATCTGAGTCTGAAATTTTGATGTCATTCTGACTCCTGTAAAAGTAAACCATCTGTGAATTACAGTCATAGTTATTTTAATTAGGAAAGCGTTAAAGTTTAAAATGTTATTTTTCAAAATGACACATTTTTTAAAGACTAAGTAAAATTGTCATTGATGACTACCAAAGCTTCAATTGCTGCTATAGGTCAGCTGGTTTTCTTTGGGAGGGAGCTGTTCTTTTTCTTTCTTCTTCTTTTTATTTATTTATTTTCAATTTTTAATTTCTTATTTTTTAATTTTATAGAAAAGGTGTAGGATGTAGAAGTACAGACATTCAAAACTATGGAATGGATGCTGAGATTGTGTGTAGGTGGCATGGAGGCAGTATTAGCTCATACTTAATAGGTGTCAAGGGAATCTGTAAAGCTGTTCTTTAGTTTAAAAAAGGCAATTTGTGGGAGTGCTATGTGTTTCTGGCAGTACGTTCAAAATAGCTACCTACAAAAGACAGAGAACTATAGTCTAATGATATTTTACACAATGACACACATTTTCACAGAGCATTAATGAAATTTAGAAAAAAGCCTTAATACTATTGTAAAATGTGTCTTCTTGCAGTGTACATGTCTACAAAGGTATTATAATGACAAACACAGGGCACTGATTTTTAAGGACTGAAATTTTATTTTAAAAGGTTTACCCTCTCTGCTTTGCTTCATACATTTTAATAGTTCTTCTTCATAAACTAGTAACAATGCACTGTGGTACATACTGAATAAACCTACATTTTAGTATACTTTATTTATGGCCTTAATATAAAGTATGTGAGTAGTCTGGTATTCAAGCTAGTGACATCAAACATTTATACACGTTCTTGTCAGGAGCTGGAGTTTAGAGACAAAAAATATCATTCAGGTCTCTGGGAAAGGGCAGAATAATGGTCACTCCTTTTCCCTAAACTGTACAAACCTCACAGCTCCTCATACTTGTGAGGCAACATGAAGAACTGCCTTACAGAAAAGGAAAGGAAGTGATTAGGAAATGTGAGATGCATGTAAGAAACACTCAGTAGGGGAAGCTCTACCTCAGTTTTATCCCATGGGATCTTGGTATTTACCAAACCTATCATTCCAGTTTTCAGAATTCTAGAAACAGATTCAGCACCCAAATGTGGTGGTATATCCTCCTCCCCACCTCCTCCCCAGGCCTGCTCTATGATCTCACTCCTAACCTGAGCCAAATCACTCATTCACAACTCAGAATAAACAATAAGAAAGGGTCTCTTGGCATGAATGAGAAATACAGGCTACAGGTGACAGGGAGAGCAGTGGCACAAAGAGGAAACCCTAAGGCAGGAGACTGGAAAACTAATCACAGACAAATACAGGATGAAGACTGGGACCAAATATGATGCAAAGTATCTAGAAAAGTGTCAAAAAGTGTCAAAAACTGGGAGAGGTGGGAGGGGAGAGAGGAAGAGGAAGACGGAATCCAGATCTGACATGCAAAAGATATAAAGAAAATTGAGTTAGCAAGACTAATAATCCTAAGCAAGACCTGAAAGATGGATAAACGGAGGGAAGAATATATTCCACAGGGGAAAAATATTTTTCAAAGAAATATAAACTAGAGCTTTTTGTTAAAAGAGTGAGAACTTGTGAGCATTTTGAGGTCAAAGTCAACCATCTGTCCTATTCTCTGACTGAAGGGAATCATGGGTTTGTCTAGTGTAGCACAAAGTCACTGAGTAAATTTGTGGGCAGTGTGTGGCCCAGGCCAGTCTTTTGGTTGTACTGGTGAGGCAGAAAGTCACTCTCTGGTGGTTTCTGCAACTAGCAAATTATTTCCAATATATAATGGAGTGATAAGATGAAACAAAAATATAATGGGACAAAATCACTTTACTGATTAGATCCAAAGTATGAGGGAAAAATAGATGTTTATGTTTTAATAATTTTTGTTAGTATGACCCCACACCCTCCCCTCCCATCCCCCGCTCCCAGAATTTTGTTTTTTAATTGACTAAAAGAAAACTGACTTTTAAAGTAAGATATTCAAAACAAACAGGAAATTGACTTCAGTTAAAATTACCAAATAACAAATGAAGGAACTGGCATACAATTTATGAGGTCTAAATTTTTCCTACTTAAGCGTAAAAAAACAGCTAAGAATCCCTTATATATTAGATTGCTTGCAAAGTACTCCAGTACTTCAGCATATCAGCTACAAAGCAATTCATGTAGCATGACCATTTTAATTTTAAGCCAAAATAAACAGTTCTCTTTAAAAAATAATTTAAAAGATTCTCTGAACTAAGCATAAAATTTACATATGTATGATTTCATACACTTCTGCTCACTCCTCTGATTTAATCATATGCCACTTATGTTCTACATTCTACTATTTAATCATAAATATATATTTTTCCAAAAAAGGACCATAGTATTATATACTGGTACACTGAAATTTAAAAATACTTAAGGACAGCTCTATCAAATCGAATAAATGGAACATCCATAGAACAGTAAGAAAATAATATTTTTTTCTCTGACTGGTAAGAACTGTGGATGAAACTTTGTTTTGTCTTTGCAGTTCTAGAAGTGTTAGAAAAATTTAAAACCTCTAAATGGACTTTGGAATTTCTCTATATTGAGGACTTATTCTCTGTTTTAATATTCATGACTGGAAGTTTGATGATACAGCTCCTCACGGGCAAAGATAATTTCTCCACAAACACTGCTGGCTCCTGAAACAGCTTCAGCAATGTTTGTAGTTGTGAAAGTGTGAACTGGCACTAGCATAGCACCTGTCTCAAGCAATTACCTCATTTGGAGCTTCATTAAAACATTCCAACTTGCTCTCCTGTACTGCTTATTTCATACCTGGTGAGTCTTTGGATCATCCCATTTGAAACTTAAGACTTAGTGGTCTCTTGTGTTCAGATTTCAAAGTTACTGATAAGAAGGAATCATTGTGGGTTACAGGAACCAGGCTAAATATTGGAAAGATAAACTAAGACAAAGCTTTTATTATAAGTTTTTAAGGATTGCTATCTTTTAACCAGATAAGTATTTCTAGCAGTCAAAGGCTAAAATATTCAGTTTCAGTGAAGTCTGATCTTTGCAGTGCTTTTATTTAACAGATGCACTTTATAGTAAAAGCAAATTAAATTGATGTTTTCTTTTTCTTCTGGTGTGGTACTAGTATTTTGCATTTCAGCAAGCTCCATATGAAGTAACTCGGAAGGGTTAATTGCAGACTACTGACCTTAGATAAATAAAATGCAGAGCTACAAGTTTTGATGAGAAAGCTCAGTAAGCTATGAGCTAATAGCTAACTCTTTTTTATTGAATTTATATTTGCAAGCTTAAAAGTGTGAGGAATGATAATCCAAACAAATGAAAGTTTCCTTATGTCAGTAAAAAGAGCCAAGGACTGTTTGTGCCCATACTTCTCCCAAAGCATGATAATGTTTGCAAATTAAGTCATGCCATTGGGACGGTAGGTTTTGCTTAGCTAATGCATCACTGTGTTACAATAAATGAACACAGCACTGAAAATGCAGATTTCCTAATATAAAGACCTTCACATATTTGGGGGGGGATGGGAGATTATTCTGCTTTACATGGACCAGCCAATACTTCTTCTCAATTTAAAGTTACTAAATATCACCTCACTGACTTCTCCAGGGGCTAAACAAGTCTATTACTTTGTCTGGAGCAGAAATGGTTTGTTTTGATTTAGCAATCTAATTTTCTCTTATATCAGATGTGCTAAAAAATCACAGCAAGTAGCTAAGCTTGTAGTGATCAAGTATATATTAAAGCTGAAAAAATACCTTATCAAGACTACACATAGAGTCAAGATGCAAAAATTGCCTTTCATTGGTAGCTCTGCATTTTCATAATTCCAGTACTTAAGTGCATGACTGAAACTGTATGGTATGTCAGCTTCAATGAAACCACTATTTTATTGTCCTAGTTTAGTTATCTCCAGCTCAGTTTACCCAAGGAACAGCAACATTTCATGAAGCTATCAACACTTCTGTCCCTACGTGACGAAAGACAAGTCGACAGGGAAGAAGACCAGCCTGGCTGTATAGGGAGCTTTTGCTGGAACTCAGGGGAAAAAAGAGAGTTTACAACCTTTGGGAGAGCCAGGCAACTTAGGAAGAGCACAAGGATGTCACTAGGTCAAATAAAAAAAGGTTTAGAAAGGTAAAAACTCAGCTGGAACTCAATCTGGCCACACTGGGAAATATAGTAAAAATTGTTTTTATAAATACATTAACAAAAAAACAGGCCCACGGAAAATCTCCATTCTTTTTTGGATGCAAAGAAGAAAAGACAGAGGTATTTAATGCCCTTCTTGCCTCAGTCTTCAGCAGAAAAACTAGGTATTTTCAAGGCAATCAGCCTCCTGAGCTGGTGGACAGGGCCAGGGAACAGAACAGGCTCCTTGTAACCCAAGAAAAAGTAGTTAGTGACCTATTGTCCCACTCAGACACTCAGAGGGCACTGGATGTGGTCCATCTGGGGGTACTGAAGGAGCTGGTGGAAAAGTTTGCTAAGGTGTTCTCCATCATTTATCATAAGTCCTGGCTAAACAGAGAGGTCCCAGACAATGGGAGCTTGGCCAGTGTGATGCCCATCTGCAAGAAGGGCCTGAAGGATGATTTGGGAAACTACAGGCCTGTCAGCCTGGGCTCAGTGCCAAGGAAGATTATGGAACTGAACATCTTGAGTGTCACCACGCAGCAGTTACAGGACAATCAGGGGACAAGCAGCCAGCAGGGATTTAGAAAAGGCAGGTCCTGCCTGACCAACTTTATCTCCTCTCATGACCAGGTGACCTGTCTAGTGCATGAGGGAAATGCTGTTTGTCTACCTGGACTTCAGTAAAACCTTTGATACTGAATCAGTATCAAAGATCAGAATCTTTGATACTAATTCCATTCTCCTGGGAAAGCTGCCAGGTCATGGCTTGGAGAGGTGAACGTTTTGTTGGGTTAAAATCTGGCTGGATGGCTGGGTCAAAAATGTGGTGGTGAATGTGGCTGGTTCCACATCCAGTTGGTGGCCAGTCACTAGGGGGGTTCTCCAAGGCTCAGTATTGGAACCAGTCCTGTTTAACATCTTTATTAATGGTTTGGATTGAGTTACCCCCAGTAAGTTTGCAGACGACACCGAAGTGGGTTGGAGTGTTGATCTGCTAGGAGGCTGGAAGGCTCTGCAAAGGGATCTGGACAGGATGGTTCAATGGGCCAAGATGAATGGTATGACATTCAATAAAGCTAAGTGTCAGGCCACACTTTGTCCACAAAAACCCCAGACAGCCTTTCAGGCTTGGGTCAGAATGGCTGGAGAGTGGCCCAGCAGAAAAGGGCCTGGGGATACTGGTTGACAACTGGCTGAACATGAGCCAGAAGTGCCCAGATGGCCAAGAAGGCCAATGGCAGCCTGGCCTGTATGAAGAATACTGTGGCCAGCAAGGCCAGCGAAGTGATTGTCCCCTACTGAGCACTGGTAAAGCCATACCTCAAATTCTGTGTCCAGTTCTGGGACCCTGACTCCAACAGAGAAATTGAGGTTCTGGAGCACGTCCAGAGAAGTGCAATGGAGCTGGTGAAGGATATGGAGTGCTCCTGTGAGGAGCAGATGAGGGAGCTTTCATTGTTTAGCCTGAAAAAAAGGAGGCTCGGGGAGGACCTTATCACTCTACAGCTACAATGACAGGAGGTTGTAGGAAGGTGAGGATCTGCCTCTCCCCAAGACAACTAGTGACAGGACAAGAGGAAATGGCCTCAGGCTGTGATAGAGGACATTCAGATTGAATATTAGGAAGAATATTGTTCACTGTAAGGGTGATGAAGTATTGGAACAGGTTGCTTAGGGAGATGTGGCAGTCACCATCCCTAGCAGTGTTCAAGGAACAATTTCACATGCCACTTAGTGCTATGGTCTAATTGATGTGGTGGTGTTCCATCAAAGGTTGAACTCGGTGATCTTGGAGATCCTTTCCAGCCTTAGTTATTCTATGATAATAAATACTTGCTTCTAACATGTAAGCTGGTGAATCAAGCACAAGATATTGGCCAGGTAATAGTGTTTGCTCTTATGCGCTGCTGAACAGTAGAAAATAAACCAAAATTGGACCTTAGTATTGGATCTTCTGCACTTTTTGTCTATTTCAAAACAGACTGCAGTATTTACAAGAGAAGAAAGAACATGTTCTGTGAGTAGGGTCTGAGCTTTGTTGCTTTGTGTGTTAATAAAACGCTCTTCAAATAAAGCTTATGTAAGGAGGAACAGAAAAATTGTCAAGCAGGAAAAAAAATTACAAAGATACCATTTTCTCTAATCATTTTCAGGGATTTTAATTTAGAACACTTTTTCCCCCCAGGTTAATATCATCTTTCTCAAAATGGGATGGTGAGGTACATTATCAGAAGAAAGGTTAAAGTATCATCCAGCTTCACTCAGCTAAAAAGTCCAGATCTTTATTTTTCTCCCTCTGCTCTTGAGCTTATTAGGCAACTTCATCTTCTGATGATGACATATAAGCTGGAGTTTGATTTCAGATCTGTGTTGCTTTCTCCTAAATATCGTCATCTTTGATGAGGGTATTTTAGCTATCTTTTTCGTTCATTTTTTTACCTGAATTTGCATCAGCTCTTCAGGGAAGTGCATGTAACATTTTAGGGAAGACAATTTTTGATTTATTCATGAACTCCTGCAACAAATAGATTTTCAGTTCCAGCAGTGACTCATTTGAAGTAGTTACTGCTGGCAACAGTGGCTGAATAAACTGGTTATATGTGTAACCCCCTGCTTTTTGGATGATTTTTAGTAATGCACTACAGATGACTCCTTTCCTCTGACTTTGCTGGCTGACATCATCCTTGCTTCCTAATTCCTTTTCTTTCCTTTCCTCCTCCCTCTTTCTACCTTTTAAATATTTTCCTTTTTTCAGAGTGCTCTGCTGTAAAAGCATAGAGGAGAATACCCATGACAAATCCAGATTGTGTAAGCTTCTTCATTTAGATTGTTATTTGAAGTTCAACTTTCATGATCAGTGAAATGAATCAAAAAGATAATTGAGAGAGAGATTATGTGACACAGATATTAGTCACTACTGCTGATAGTTGGGTATGTGGTTTTGCATCACCTATACAAAATAGGTTGGTACCAAGCTGGTACCACTGGACATTTAAGAAATTGTACTTGGAGCGAATTTTCTTTTTAAACTTCCTTCTACACTTTTCATCTTTCCATTTGTTTTTATACCTCTCTGTGGCTTGAAAAAGGTGTATGGAGAAGGTCACTTACTTATTCAAACCTTGTTCCTTGCAGTTTAGTCTGTTGCCATGTGCTTCTTAGTCACTGAATGACAATGGTAGAACTCTCACCCACAAACCCTCCTATTCCATTTAACTTATCAGTGTCTCTGAAGAGTTTTGAGCTTTCTGGTCTGAGTGATAATGCATTATGCACTGCTGTAGTTTTGCACACCTGACTTCTCCTGGAGTTAATGAGATTCTGGAGTCAGAACTTCTGAAATCTGTTTGACATTACAGGCTTCAGTCCTCTGCATGATGGAAGGATTCTGTTTTACGATTTCCTTTTAAAATTTTTGTCTTCCTAGGTTTCAGTCTCGTTTTCAAATGCCCATCACTACAGAATCACTTGTCTTGAGCACTAGGCTTTTACTGATGACCAACTGTTTTTTTCCTGTCCTGTAACAATGGTTCTTCTCTGGGGAAATAAACTTGATAGGCATCCTGCTCTGTGTTTTGTGACTGGAACACACACTATGCAATTACTGTTACATAGCTTTTGTCCAATGTCAAGCTTGTATCCCCATATAAGCTCTAAACATGAGGGGTGCTCTCATCTCCAGGTACTTGTAAGTGAAGGTACAGTTTCCAGTTATTAATGATTGGAGTTTTTTTAATAGAGAACCTTGTGGCAATGATGCAGAAGCAAACTTACAAAAGCTGGGTAGGAAAAGCAAGTCGAGTTTAATATTGTTATCTTTTTCAGTCTTTTGGTCTTTTCTGTTGAGAGAGAGGGTGGCTATATGTGCCCTCTGCTTTGCTTGGTGACTAAACTGATGCTTTAAACAGTATTTTGCTTAAAGAAAAATTTTCTTATATGTCTAAGTGCAGGTGATCATGCATGTGTGCTCCCAGTCTAGTGGAGGCCTATTTTTGTTCCTGTTGTTACTAAGGTATCTGGGCCACTGAGAAATATCCACAGCACACATTCTGACTTAGTCCTTGGCCTTTATAAACAGATTGCAGAAACTTTTCTGGGCATCTTAATACTCAGAGGCCATACATTAATTGGAAGACCTCATCCTTGAAACTGAAAAAGCCTGTAGGAGTGCCCTAACCACTATCCAATCCCTTAACTTCACAGCTGCCCCTGAAATTGGTCTGGATGCTCTCTTGTGTACCATATTTCAGTCCTGTTAAGATGGAAAAAGGCCTGAACCTGAAGCTTACACTGCCTGCAGGAATGATCTGTATGTGAAGCCACAGAAAGCTTCATTTTTATTCAATATCTTCTATACTATGCAAAGGAACATGTTTTTCTTTTTAAATGCACATATTAAAGAAATCAGTCCTACTCAACTACAAATCCACCCAAAGCACAGAACTGTGTACTCTGGACAAATGGGGACATCCACCTTGCAGTCTTCATACTGTTGAGTATTATATGATATAAATAAGATAAGGAGACAGGATAGGGAGTTGATAGTTTCCTGTTTAGAGTTTGGTACTTTTATTTTTTTAACTTCACTTAATGTATGGCAACCTCAGGTTCTCTGGTGGATCTGCGGATCAGCATGCTGGCACCTACAAATGCACTGACTACCTGGGAAATCCTGATTAGCTGTTTTTAGTCTGCCCTGCTATGACAGTAGAGCATTTAGCATAGGATTTAAAGAAATAAAATACGTAAGATTACTTAGGAACCATTCAACCACTAAAATGTATATACAAATACCTTCAAATATCTTGACAAAAATTTATATAGTGTGCATGGTTAATTGAATATTTTTCTTCCCACAAGAATACACTGGGTTTTTTTTGACACAATGATCACAGCTACTCATAAAACTCTGAAAATCAGTTTGATAATTTATCTAAGCATATATTAAATGGCAAAAAAATACACCACTGCAAAGGATGTGGTGGCTTGCCACCAATGGAAATGACTCAGCTAGCTTGTTTAAAGAATGATATTTTAATTGCTTTGTAGATCACAAACCTGCCAGCCTTGTAATTTACACTGCTGAAGAACAAGACGACATCTCTCCTTGGCACTCAACTTCTTCTTCTCTCCTGCTGCTGTATCAGCCAAATCTTTGTACCTAGAAAAATCAGCAGAGGCAGAGTTACTGTAGTGTTGGTCTGATTGATGTCTTTGTAGAAAATGTCGGTTTTCCGTTGACTCTCAAATTTTTGATATCCAAACTGGGAACTTGGGATTCTGATCAGGATGAAAAAAACAAGAAGGCAAATCACTCAAAATCTTGTATATTGTTAGACATGACCTTGGTTAATAACAAGTCATGCCTAAAACCCAAATTTGCTTCCTGTCTGTTCTTTGGATGCCTCACTGAAAATCAAAGCCAAAGAAATGGAAAGTCTACTCAGTCAAGATCATTAGGACTGAACTGGGTCATTGAAAAGAGGAAAATATGTTTTCAGTATGTGTCATACAACTTATGCCTCTTAAGGAGCCATTCGTAGAAAGTGACATTGACAAAAATTATTTTCATCAACCTGAGATAAATTTTCATTTTGAAGAAAGCCATGTAGCAAAGAGACTTCCAGGAACTAGATCAGTTCACACTACTGGAAAGAAGTTCAAGAGGAGACTTGATTATAGCATTATGTTCCTTCAAAGACAGAAAATGCTGGATATATAAGGGCTCTTTGATGTATCAGGATAAAAATATCAAGGAAGGAAACTTAAGTAATACAAAGTCCAATAAAATATAACATTCAATTTTTACTGTGGCCTTATTAAATTTATTGTAACTTATTTCTAAAGAAATGTAATTTTATACATCTCAATACTACATAATATCACTATACTTTCTTCGATGTATTCCTTTGTCTAGATCTGACTGCATGTAATGCAGAATGCTTTTTCATTACAAAAAACCCAGGCTTTGAAAAGGATATACACTTTGTAAACATGTCACTTTTGATTAAACTCCCAGTGCAATTGATAAGTTTTGAAATTTGTGAGCTAATTACATTTCCTGACATTTCATTTATTTATTTATTTATTTATTTATTTAACAGCTGAATTCATCTATATCTCTCCTGCAACACAAAGCTGTGCTGTCTTGTTGTCTTGTTGCGTGGTAGGCAAAACTGCGGTGCTGGAATGACTCCAGGGACATCAATTGTACCAGAAGCTGTGGCAAATCTGGAGCAATATCTGCAAGTAAACTACTATAGGAGCAAATTTCACCTAGATTTCTAGTTTCATGCAGCTGCACAGACCCTTGTGTACCTCAGCTCCTACAGTCTGGAAATATTCTCTTGTCTGGTAGCAGTCCTGGTGAGGACCACACAGCTAAGTCTACACTTGTAAATAAAAAGTGAGAGGAACTGATTCTCTGGCATAAAAATCATCTGGCAAAACTCTAGCCTGATGGTTTATTTATGCATTTAATATTATGTAATCTGTTCTGTTCTATTAAGCTCTGTCCCCTTCCAACTGAGTGAACCATGTCTAAGCTGCCTTTGACTTGTCACTAGCCTGTCAGCTCCCAAGTTGTGCCCAGGAACCATTTGGAGGAATGCTAGTAAGAAGGGTCCAAACCTTCACCACAGATTGTGTATTTAGTCTCATTCTCCAGATTAGCATTAGAAAACTGGGGATAGCACTTTCCCAGTATTCCACTAGCTGCATGGTCACAAGGACATTCATTTTACAGGTTTCTATTAAGGCCGGGGTCACCTTGTTTCCCTACTTGTATCAACAGTTTTTTTCTTAGAAGCATGGGAAGTCAGAGGTGTTAGAGAAACAACTGCTGGAAAGCTTAGCAACTGCTGACTGAAGCGAAGATTCATGACTAAGCATTGACTCACAATGCATGAAGAAGTAACTGCAAAAGTGGTCAGCCTGAAACTCCCTTACAGCAGAAACCCAAAGAAACATATTTCTCTCCGGAAAAAAAAGCCAAATTAAAATTTAAAAGGTTAAAGTTTTATGTTTGGCTCAAATTTTCTTTAAAGATATGCAAATGATAGAATTCAAGGATAGCCAAATATTCCTTAAAATCTCTATTATACAGGATACCAGACAAAAATGATCCACCATTTTCCTCCAGCTTTTAAAGTCTCTGAAATTCCACCACATTATCCTGGAAGTCTAATCACAATTCACAATCCTCTTCTATCTGTTACAGGAAGCTCTATCTTACAAAAGGAGAATGGGTTATGGTAGTACAGAAAGAGGAAGCTATGGAAATTTAACTGCGATAAACTTCCTCTGTGAATACAGCAGGACATTTGGAAGATGATCTACTTTCCCTATGTTAGACACTGAAAACCTGTGCTCCTAGCCTGAGTTAGTCACCTTGTTCTCAAAACAGTCTGTGAAGACAGGTATTTTCCACAGGGTGACTTGTCCTACGCATTCTAGATACTTTTGAAAAAATGAGAAGACATTGCCCTCTGGAGGTGCCTTTCTCCAGTGGCCATAGATGGACTCAGAGGAGAAGTCCACATGGGATTCTTTCATTTGGGTGCCTGAGAGGAAGCTCACCTTTAGGCCTACTTGTCTGATTGAGCTACTCATCCTGCAGAGTAACTAACAGAGGGTCTTCCTTATTTGTCCCATCACTGGTTCAAATCTACTGGCTAAGAACCAAAAATGAAAAAATGAAAAAATGAAAAAATGTCCTGTGTTATCATCGGTTATCAAAATTTTTCATTTTGTATAAAGATAAAAAACAACACAAAATTTGCAGCTATTTTTAGCAACGATGCTGCCCCAATATGGCTCTCAGTCCAGTTGTGCATATACTGGTGGCAACGCCAGGGAATTAATGGAAGTTCCTAAATAATGGAATAAGAGGACTATACCTGTTGGTGGGAGCCCAGATTTGTTCTGGACAGAAGGGATGGTGCAACCATAAGCTTACATAATTTCTTCTGCACCTAGTTTTAAATGAGTGAAAAAACAAAAACCTTTTTCTTTAAATTGACAATGAGCTAAAATATAAAGAAAGAAATATAAACTTACAAGTGTGACATTATTATCAAAATGCAAAATATTTTTTTGGGTATCAGATACTTTTTACTGTGGATTGACCTTGTGTTTCCATGTAGACGCAATAATTTAATATCATCTTAAAATTAATCATTCTCAGAATGAGCAAAACAATTTATTTCTTTTTATAGGATTTATTCTATCACAGAAATTAGTAATAAACATTCTGAAATTATGGTGCAGGCTTCTATAAATGAACTTGAATTACTTGCAACAATGGGCCTTGCTTCTGGGGAAATGCAAACTGGGGTGTCATTGAACCTTTCCCTTACAGAGAATTTTTCCCATAGCACTCTAGCCTTAGTTTACTCTGAAGTGAATGAACACACTCAATTGAGTACCAGGCTTCTTCCCACCTGACAGGTCACACATTTTGCCCCCAGCAGATAATGCAGAATGTATAGAGAGGATCCAAAGGAATCCAGAAAGCATACTCAATGTTACCTTGCTAAAAAAAGTCTTTTTATTCTTGTGAAATACATTTCAGCTAAACTTGGACTGACAAGACACTCACCTAGACTTTCTTAAGAATCAGTAGAATAGAGTATTCTGGTGTCATATTCCCAACTGTAATGGTGATGTTTACAATAGCTCAGATGAACTGTGCACTGTGAGACCATCATGTCTTTCCACTGAGTATAAACATGCTCTTGCCTCCAGCCTAGACATCTAATATCAGACAAAGTGAATCTCCTTCATAGCCAGGAAGCTAAAAATCCCCAGTATTTCATGGCTAGCCAGAGCAACTCATTCACTAAGGGTTCCAAAATAAAATACAAAACAGGGAGATCTAAAGGATTAATTTGAATCAACACCACTCCATTGGCTATGCCAAGACTAATGTACTGTTGATTAGGCAGTAAATGCAAAACCTTTTCTAGTTACAAGTTGAGACACTGAACACTACTATCAGGGTGAAGGAGGGTCTCCCCAGCACCCATCCACATGACAACAGTGTGAGAGAACCATTTTCCCCAGCTTTTTCCTTTAGCACCCTCCTCGTCCTAACTTGTCATTTTCAGAAGCATAAACAGAAGAAAGACATTCTGGCTAGACAGGCTCACACTGTGAGCATGTACAGACTGGCCAGGATTCTCTGGTGTTGCAGAAATGTGCTCTGACCTCTCTTTCTTTGCTTCTGAATGATGTACTCTATCAGGGAATTTTTTTGTTTGTTTGGAATAGATACTGCTGCCAATAGCTTGTGAATAGGGAAAACAGTTCTCTCAGGTCTTCACAGATAAGGATGTTATCTAATCATTTTCTCCCTCACCTCCCTAAGTGCACAGCTGACAAGATCCAGCAGGCTGTTTTTCCCCAAGACAGAATATTCTGCAGTTCAGGTTATGGCACAGTAACCCACAGCAATATTCTAAGGCTCAGCACGCTATTTGATTTACACAGAGTGTGCACAAATGGGCTGTAGGGCTGTACTCCCAGTTCTGTATGCACAGCAAATCTTTAAGCATTGGAATAAACACAACTCACTCAATTTCAATAGCACAACGTGACAGAAGAGGCTAAAGGAAAAACACAGCAAGTACAAAGGGCAGAAAAACAAGCAGATCCAAATCAATAGCTTAATAAAAGATGCCTTTGAACTGAAGCCACAGAACTACTTTTGTTGGTTGGTTGTTTTGCTGCTCTTATTCTCAGGTCTCTGTCTTGCCTAATTAAGAAAGAAACACCAAAAATAATAAAATTAGAGGTAGCTACTGACTGCAATCCAATATTCTCAGTAAGAGGATAGTTTCTAATGTCTCAAGTCATATATTCCTGAAGGAAACTACTTCCTTCCATGTGTTTGTCTTGTTGCTTAAAAAATAAAAATTACATATGGCTGGCAGGTAACTGCTTTAAAAGAGTGATAAGTTATGTACTTTAAAGTTTTAAATATCAAAACACAACATATGTAAAGAAAAATGAGTGACACTTGTCAGTATAATTCATTATGTTGTAGCTTAATTTTCTCTTTTTTGCTTACTACAATATACCTGTTTGCCAAGGTAAACTGGTATGACTTAATAAGATCTAGTCAAAAAGTAGTGAATAAAAGGCAGCAATCAAAATTAAATTATGTCCCATATTTCGGCTAGAAGAAATGCAAAAATTGCTATCATAAAGGTTCACGTTGTGCTGTCTCAGTAAATTGTCTCTTTTCCCCTTTCTATACTTCCTTTTCTCTTTCTTTGACAATCATTAATTGTTGATACCTGAAATACATGAAAGAAATGGACTTTGTTTGCCAAACTTGTCACTATGTGCTTATAACTCGGGATTTTTAGTTTTGTTTGTTTGGATTTGGGGAGGATGGGAAGAGTGAGTTAGGGAAGGTTTTATTTGAAAAGTCTATCAAGTGAAAGCTGAAATATCCAGAGAGCCTATCTACTGAAGAGAGATTGCCTGAAAATTTTTCAGTAGAAAACTTATAAAATCAGTGAATAACGAAAAATAGGATGGAATTTTGATTAATGTTATCTTTATATAAAGGATAAATATTCATTAATTCATTCATCTTCCCTCTGTTGTATTTTTTTTTCTTGGAAGAATAACTTAATTATTTTTGAAATATGAGGAACACAGGAAATTCCAGATAATTAGAAAAGAGGAAATAGATTATTATAGTTTCCAAGGAAAAAAAAGTGATTCCTTCAATCTATGTACAATATATATGACATAAATATCTTATTAGGGAGCATGAATATTAAAAACCAAAGCACATACACAAAACTTTTGAGAGAAGAAATCTTTGGATGTGAAGAAGAAAATGATGCTTTTAGAAAATAACAGATTACATCAGACAGACTGCATTTGGGGCTTTTTTGGTAGGACTTCAAAAATTCAGTATAATATCATAAGGTTCACCTTTTTATTAAAAACTTTGCACCAAGGCTGCTTCATAGACTTACAGAAATAATTCAGAATATTGTAAATGTGAGCATGAAGTGCAATGTACCTATAACAATTAGTAAGTATGAATGGACAATGGCAATGAACCAAAACTTCAAAGTACCTGCCTACCATATTATTTTTTTAATACCTTAATTGATATCAAAAAACACAGTCTTAAGTGACTAGATCTGCAGACCAATAAGAATTAAGTGAAAAAAATAAAAGTACAGCAATTTTGGAAAACTAATAATACTAAAAGTGATCTTACAACAAACTGACAAGTTATTGTAGTTTCACCTATATATTGTGAATGCCTCTGGATTTTTTTTCTGGTAAAATAAACTGATTTTTTTTTTTACATCAAAAATCAAAAATTCACTTCCTATACAAGGGGTAATAGAGAAATATACAACATGCTTTAATGTGTCTGTGGAAAAAGGAAAATATACTCAAGAGTATCAATAAATGACATTTAACTGAGATAAAATAGCAAAATTTAGGACTAAGAAATAAAACTAGAAGAATACTCAGAAAATCCCCAGAACAAAATCTTACAGTGGCTCAAATGTGAGTCAGCCACTGGGCCAATGTAGAACTCAGTACAGACTTTTGAGAGAGGGTCATGACTACGAAATCCACTGAATCAAAACACCTTTGCAGAATTGGCCATTTGGGATGTTTTAATTTAAACTGAATAAAAAGCAAGAGAAATTCCTCAGATAAAGATACTGCCTTATGTCAGATGATAAAAAAATGGATGGAAAGAATTATTTTTTCCTTAGTTTTATGGTGTTTTCTTGCATTAGGCTTTGCAGCCCTTAATCTTTTCTAGACATCTGAATTTCACTTTCTGAACAAAAAAGTAGCAATGAAGATATGTGTGTCTTAGTCCTGGATTATTTATTCATCTACTTCCTGTAATTAGGCAGAGGCTTCCCCATCTCAGACAATGTGGCAGCAGAACAGTGAGTAGAATATAAATTATAGTTCAGCTCTTGGGATTAGTGGATTCAACTATGCAAATACAAAATATGAATTCGCAACATCTGCTAAAGATTTGCAAAATATTTACAATAATTTTGCACCATCTTACTTAAAGCTGACATTCCCATTTCATCTTGACAAAGCAACGTAAAACATATTTACTTTTAAAACTGGCAAAAATCACCCATTGTCTCAGAAACATGCTAGCACTGAGCAAACAAACAGCTCTATTACATCTACAAACATATTCATCTGACTCTACCTCAGCAAATGTTTACCTTTAGCTCTTGCTAGGTAGGTCTTTCCCACAGCTAACCACCTCTCCATGCTTGAGCATCCCACCAACATGCACAAGGGGCCATAAAATGCTTCACTGTACACAGAATACATGGGCTACATTATAAATTTAAATTTCTTTGTTAGCCTGCTAATTTGATTCTGTTTAACAAAAAGGTGTTGTAGGACTGGTGCCCAGTGAAGCTCCTTTCCTTTCTCGGCAGACACAGCCATGTGATAATAGGGCATCAAAATCAAAATTTCAATTGAAACACTGAAGTGGGCTTGTACAACTTTCCTGCTTGGTCTCCTGGTGACATTGCCTCTTCAGTGGCTCACTGTTTGCCAAGAAGGCACTGCCCAGCTCATTGGGAAATCTGCTGAGAAGGATGTATGTTGCAGAAGCAGAAAGTAAAACCAGAGTCAAATGGAAATTGTGTTATTAAAGGGAAATAGGAACAGATTTGCTGTTCCACCTAGATAATACTTTATTTCTTCATTCCTTTTGGTGTTTTTTTCTCCTGTGTAACCAGTACTCAGCCAAAGTGGGATGGAAACATATAAAATCCTTCCCACAATACTCACTAGTAGCTGAGACAACATTTATTGGGATTATGGGGAAGGAATTTTGGACCTTTTTAAACCATATGGCAAAATAGTTTCTCTGTGAGATCATCTCTACTTCTGCTCTCTTCTGTGGGAGCTTCCCTTGTGCCTTTGATTGAGTGTTATCAGTCTGGGTAACAGGGATTCTCCTGGCTCTGGAGTGTATAATGGTTAGACAAACCATATAAAAGCATCGTTTTTCAAGATATACTAAGGTCATGTGCCAAGAGTGGACCAGATTCTGCTCTCGTTAAGAGTGCCATACAGCTGGATGTTAAATTAATACAGATGATGTTAAATTAATGCCACATTGGCCTAAGCAAGAAAGCAAAGTAAGACCCAGTGATTAAGATGCATAAAAGGATTTTACGTGCATGCTTGCATAGGATTTTGTGTTTGCTCTCAGATATCACCAGTATAAACTGCATATTATTATTCAGCCTGTCTAGGAAATCTCGCTTGAGGAAGTGTCATTCCAGGTTCTCCTGCTGAGGATTAAATGGTTGTAAAGAATATCAAGATATGGATAAGGACAAAAAGGGTGAATAGCTGAGTAGAGTGGAAAGAATTTAACAGCTGCATAGCTACGTAAAGAAGAAACAGCAGGAGGGTCACAGTTGTTTTTGAGTGTGAGGCAGCTGGACTGCATCTATACAAGTCCTATGACCTATACAAGTCCTATGACCATAAAAAAGCAGCACTCAAAATCAACTAATATTTTTCTAAACAGTGAAATCACATAGACATATTTAATTAAGCAATAAATAAGTACGAATTATTTTAAAATTGTACAATAAAATTAATCTATGTGACAATTTGCACCTTAATGTGATAATTCAAAGCTCCTGCACAGTGCCACTGGCATAAACTAAAGTGTTACATACTTACTTCTTTAAAATACTTATTTTAAATATATTCTGTATTAATTTAAGAGGTCAGTAATTCTAACAAGCATTTCCTTAGAAGAGTTTCAATGTATAAATATTAGGGAAAATATTAGTGCTTGATAATATTTTAAAGGGTTTATTTCTATGGCAGGCATTTAACTGAATTTCTTACTACCACACATAAATCTATGTTCATTATCTTTGTCATTATGTGATGTCAGCAAATTATAAAGTGCTCAATAAAGATTTTTGTTGGAACCTTAAGGTTCTGAAATAAAGTTATTAGCTGCTTGTTATAGGCACATTGAACTCAGTCAGTTTGTGAGATATGGGTCAAGAACTTTCATTATACTTATTTGTGTACAAAGATAATTCTATCTATTTTTGTAATCCATGCTTTTAGATGAAATCCAGTGCTGTGGTCACTTGTGACAGCATTTCTCCATTTTTAGAAAATTCACAGATGTAAAACATGCATAAGGTATTTTATCACCTTGTGACAGCATTTCTCCATTTTTAGAAATAGCACAAGCTTTAAAATTCACAGATGTAAAACATGCATAGATTTTTATAAGAATTGTAAGTGTTATTTATTGATCTAATAAACATTTTGTTAAATCTGAGGGATAAGAAATGTCAAGTGCTAGTGGAAAGCAGAGGTACCAAGGGTGGCACTTCAATCTAGAAATTAAATAACCATTTTAAAATTTCACAGATCTAGAAGTTTAAGAAAAGAAAATCACAATAACTGCTGAAAGAGTTCAGCCAGAATTATGCTTGTGTGTGCCCAATAGATTTATGGTTTCCTAAGGAAATTAATGTAGTTGTATGCACCTAACAGTGGAGGGAGAACAATACTATGAGTTTTTCACTGAAACAGTTTAAAAACGGGGACATTCTCTATTGCACAAAACAATAGATTCTGTAAGAAGCTTCACTAAGTTTTATGCATTCTATACTAAATGTAATATACATAATGCTGGAAGATTATTCAGACTGCACATCAAACATTTGAAAGTTAGGAACCATCAGATTTAACTGGCCATGTCACCTTTATTTCCCTGTATCTGGCTACTTAATGACCTAATTACATCCTCCTGCTCAAGGGACCCCTTTTCTTGTCAATCTTGTAGAACTGTTAAGTGCATGACAGATATGAATAATTCAGCTGACTTCAATTGTTTACACACATTTACACATTTGTAATTGCTTTAGCAAACGAGAATTGCATTATAAGCTTCTGAAGATGCCTGAGCAAACAATGCTGATATTTATTTTTGCCTTCAAAATATAACTAGATGCCTTCTAAATAAAGTCAGGTGTCTAGTCTTCCACTGAAAACTCCAGTCAAAAGAGAAACTCCTTTCTCTTATAGCCAGTCATTTTTGCACTCTCACTAAGTCCCAGAAACACCAGCAGCTTCATCATCCTCACAGTCCAAACTCCAAAAAGTAACATAAGCACTGATACTTTGTATTTACAAGACTAATTCTGTGGGCAAGAGAACTGATAATGCCATGATATAGCTTCAGAAACTGCATCTGTCTTGACTCCAAACTGTTGTTCTCTGATTTTTTTAGAGCATGTTACAGAGCATTAATTCTTTCCCTTGCCATAGAATGAATCTACACTGATTCTGGGAAATACCTGCAAAACTGGATAAACCTAAGACTAATCAGTAGAATCCCATCCTAAAAGTGATCACTATTCTTTAAACCCTACAAATTAAGTCCAGGTTAATTAAGCAATTCATCAAAGGCATATGGAGTTATCTTGTGCATTTCTCATTTCTAAAGTATCAGAAAGGTTCTAATGGGGAGAATCGGGCTAACAACCTAAATGGATACAAAGAAAACTCCAAAGGGAGCAGAACAGAAGAGTCCATCTACAGTCAGACTGCATGGGAAGAGCTATTTGGTTTTTCCATAATATGAGTAGCTTGGTAACTCTTGTTACACTGTCACCTTGCACAAGTAGATTTGAAATGGTCTGCAGCCTTTAAGACAGTCCCAAATACCTAGTTACATCTCAGAAATTCCCCAGGGTGATTTACTCCAATTCTAGGCTTGTCAGGAAGAATGCCAGAGCATTCTCCCTGACAAGTGTAATCTCCTACAGTGTAATCAATCTCTACCAGTGAGGTTTCATGAGGAATTAGTAATTTAGAGTAATTCTGAGTGCTGTAAATTATCCTAAACTGAGTTACCATATCCGAAAGGTTGGTGAAAGGAAAACAACAAATAAAAGCTGAGGGTAGATAAAGGAAGAAGGGACTTCCAGAGTGATGGTGTTTGTCTTCCCAAGTCACCAGTATTCATGATGAAATACTTTCCTGTCTGCCAATGGAAAGTAGAAAATTAGTTCCTTATTTTTAATTTATCGGTTTCTCTATTCAACTGTATTTATTTCAACCAATGAGTTTTGTGACTTCTCTCCTAATTGTCTCCCCCACCCCACTGAGGAAGGAAAGAGCCAGTAGCCACGAGGGATTGAGCTGCCAGCTGGGGTTAACCAATGACACTTCTTTATCCAAGTGCTTTATTCAGGGTGGATGAAAGGCTGGACATGAGCTGGCAATGTGCATTTGTAGTCCAGAAAGCCAACAGTATCCTTGGTTGCATCAAAAAAAGAGTGACCAGCAGGTCAAGGGAGGTGATCCTGCCCCTCTAGTCCGCCCTTCTGATTCCCCTTCTGGCTGTGTCCAGCTCTGGGGTCTTCAGAACAAGACGGATATTGACCTGTTGGAGCAAGTCCTGAGGAGGGCCATGAAGATAATCAGAGAGCTGGAGCACCTCTTCTATGGAAACAGGCTGAGGGAGCTGGGGTTGTTCACCCTGGAGAGGAAAAGGCTCTGGAGTGACCATACTGTGGCCTCCCAGTACCTAAAGGTGGCCTACAGGAAAGCCAGAGGGGGACTTTTGAAAAGGGTAGGCAATTACAGCACAAGGGAGAAAGGCTTTAAACTGAAATTTAAAGGCTTAAATTGTTGGAAAGGCACTGGAACAGGTTGCTCAGAGAAGCTGTGGATGCCTTATGCCTGGAAGTGTCCAAGGCTAGGTTGGTTGTGGCTCTGAGCAGCCTTGTGTAGTGGAAGGTGTCCATGGCAGGTCATTTGGAGCAACATGATCTTTAAGGTCCCTTCCAATCCAAACCATTCTATGACTCTATAGTAGTTACCAAAATTTCCAAGGACACAGACATTTTGAAAATCACAGTTTTAAACTTCAAGGATGAGCTTCACCCCTCACAGGAAGTTAGTCATTACCACTTTTATGAATTTGCATTCAAAGTGCCCTCAAAACTGATGACTTTAAGATATTTCATTTACTCACCTTTACTTTCATTCTGAAAGAAAGACAAATAAAAATGATTACCCTCAATCAGAAATATCACTTCCAGCTCTAGGTCTGAACAACAAACTCCACAATTGCAAGACTGCCATTTGATATAAATTGATATCATTACGTCTATTTTAATGAAATACTGCTTTTGTAGCAGCAGTCAGATTGCCTCTTGCTCTCCTTGCAAAGATTTAAGGTGTCATGGCACATATCAATGTAGTGCTCCATGAGATTACTGATGCTGCAGACAGTAAAGCTGAAAGGGCCAGTGTGATGATGACCCATCACTTTGTAATCTGCTCTGTACATCATTCTCACTAATGCCCTAACTTACTCATGATTAAATTCAAAAATTATATATTATAAAACATTATAGCTTCCCTGCTTTCAAGAGGAGAAAAAAGGGAGAGGAGAAGGAAAGAGAAAAAAAAAGTCAGCAACTAAATGCTTCTGGATGAAGGGAGTATAGATTTACAGTGATGACTCACACATATGATTTACAAACATAAACAACATATCTGTGCAATACATCATCAGCTAATAGCACGAATTTGGTGAAATTATTACAATAGCTATTAAAAAGGGCTTTATAGGAAAAGGACAGACATTACTTGATAAAGCAGTGATATCAGCATTAACATAATCTTTCCTGAGAAAACAAGACATCTCTTCAGAATGATGTCTTAGCAAAGTCAATTATTTAAAAGAGTTAATCATAATTTAGTACTGTGAAGCACTAAAGTTTTGATGTAAAGATCACTATTGGAGCTTTCATTATCAATGAATGCTGCTCTGACTAGAAGTACAGAATTCAGGATCTGCATTTCAGTGCAGCTTGAAGAACAAATTAAGAACTTCATATTAAAATCAGAGGAAAACCTGTAATTAGAACAGTCTTTGAACATACTTGTTTCACCCTCACTGCTATGATTACCATGAGAATACATTATCATTGTGTTCCATATTCTTCCTTCCTAATATTTCCTATTCAAATGGATGTTTCACCATCTTTTGAAGTTACCTTAAAACAAAAAAGTATCAGCATGTTAACTCTTTATTTCCTTTTTTTTGATAAAGCTTGCAGTTGGTGATTTCGATATTTTTACCTTATTCACACAGGAGATCAAGGTTAGAATATGAAAGGAGGGCAAAGAAGGAGAAAAAGAGGAGAAGATGGGGAAGAGGAGTGAAGGAAAAGAGGACAAGGAGGAGGCGGATGAGAAGGAAGAAGGCATGACATTGTACTCCAAACCACCATGTACATATATACATATATATATGCTTTCAAGATTTTTTATATATGCTTTTCAAGCTTTATAAAGCTTTATGGCTGCATTAGCCTAGGTAAAACTAAAGATTAGGAAGGAAAAGAGGACGAGGAGGAGGCGGATGAGAAGGAAGAAGGCCATGTACATGTACATATATACATAAATATATACATATATATATGCTTTCAAGATCTTTTATGTATGCTTTTCAAGCTTTATAAAGCTTTATGGCTGCATTAGCCTAGGTAAAACTAAAGATTAGATTGGTGCAATTAAAAAAAATTAAAAATATTATTAAAAATAGTAAATCATAACATTCTAGTGACTTATCTCTTCTTGCCACCATACTGTAAGGAATGTCTCTACATACAGCCTTCATGTTCTCCTTCAGACTGTGAAATTTTCTCTGCTCTTCCTTGAGCAAAGGACAGGATGGAAGCTCCATGATGGAAAACACAAGGGTAAATTGATAGAATTAAACACAGGAAAGATCATCTAGAAACCTGAGAGACAGTAATGAAATTCCAACAAACACTCAAAAAGTGCAGAAATAAATGCGAAGAACGGAACACTAGAATTTGGGCTTTCTGAAAACCATTATTTTTGCCATTGAAATCCTGCTGTACTCATCTGCTAAGTGAAAGGTTCAAATTGCTTATCAGTTCCAATAATCCAGAGGTTATCCTGAGCTTCAGCAGCTCTGAGTGTTTACTGTAACCTGGCAGGGAAGGCTAATACGGATGCCACATTTAAGGACCTGTGAAACTGGACCTTGCAGTCTCCACTGCTAAGCAGTGTCCCAGACACAAGAAACCAGGGACATGTGAACCTCAGTTTCTGAGTTAGTAATGCATAAAGTCTTCCTTGGGCAAGGAAACTGAAATACAGACAGAGAAAAAACTGTGTATAGTTTAGAAACTTGGTGAGCAACATTAAAGTAGAAAGAAGGCATTTTTTTTAAATTTCCATTTCAATGTAGAGAACATGGGTTGTTTGTAGAGGAGGATGCTACCAAAATAAAATTTTTCAGAGGGAGTGAAACAAAGCATCTCACTACCTCATTTTTACCTGAACATCCCTGAACAGCTGTATTGTATTTTGCTGAGGTCACCTCATGGGTCTTTGATCACTATAATTACTTCCAAAAATTTATACTCAAAATGGCTTTTGCATGTCTTCCTTGAGCACCATGTGTGGTGGATGACACAAAAGTCATCCAGGATCCATTTTATTAATTGGTACAAAGAGATTAGATTCTAGATATTAAGTTTGTATAATGAGGCTCTGTTTGTGCCCCAGTGAGTTTCTGAGCCTTATTGTTCTGCACTAGAAACAGTGTAGACACTTGATACTTACTTTTCCTGTTCCACGGCACTGACTACCAAAACCATAATAAATTACTGTTTATACTAATGGGCTTTTTGTAGATCTTATTCTAAATTAGATACATTTTTAAATTAGAATTATTTTAAATCAGAAATAATTTTAAAGAAGGTATCAAAACACTTAATACTGGAAAGAAGCAGACATCTACAGACAGTTGCTAATTCCATGGCTATTTTACTGTTTTCTTTCTTCCAAGAAAAAATATATTTAAGGATACTTTACCTATGTGTACAATTTAGACTGCAAATTGGAAATTTTAAACCCTTTAAAAATTTATTTGTGCCATTGCTTTTACTTAAAAAGCAAAGCTAGAATTTAAAAAATAGTCCACAGAACCATTCTGAAGATAATAAGCAAAATACATGGATAAACTTTTCCAGGAGTGTAAAATGTCTATTAGTCAAGGTTTTCTGTTTTTAAGGTTAGGTAAAAACTGATCCCTGTCGCTCTGCTCACAGAGCTTTAGAAATTGAACCAACACTGCTGGTAAATTCAGCAGAAACACTGCATCTGGAGTTGGCAAATCTGTTGAAATCACATATATGATTTTTTAATTATCCTACTTTAATGGGATTTAATAGCATCTGACCTTATGAATTCTCATTTTATTATATATTCAATGAGGAGAAGTGTCACATCTTCCATTTAATAATGAGAATTTCCACAAGATTTCTCTTCTGATCAGCAGACTTTGGTGATTGAGGGGTTCACCTCACAGCTGGCAACTTTTACTTTGATAAGACAGAAGTAGAACCAGTAAATCCAAAAGGATAGCAATAGAAATAATGACTAAGCTTTGTAGCCCAGGAAGATATACTCTTGCAAAATAAGACATTTCTTTAGCTACCTCTCTCTTAAGCCATTGTAGGAGTTCAAATGGAACTCATAAATAGGTTAAATACAAGTCGTATTAAACCCTAATTAGGTAGCAGTAGAAATGTATTTAAATTCATCCAATTAAGAATGAACTCCACTGTCTGGTGATAGAATATAGGTTTTCCAACATTCCATCCCTTTGCCACAAAGTCTCCTAATTCAAACATACTTTCTTCTTGTAAGCCAGCAGAAAAAAAAGTGTTTTAATTTTTAATTAATAGCTATTTTGAATTCTGACCCCATTACCTATATGATAAAGAAGATCCAAAAAGTAAATGCACAAAAACTGCAGGGATGGTGAGGGAGAATAGTAATTTCCTATCTTTTGGGAATTCAGGTTGGGATTAGGGCTACAAATTCTCTTTAGAATACTAGAAATACCAGTTTGACAACAAAGGAAATAAGAATTTGAATGGTGAAAACTCCATCAGGTTCAGGTGTGTAAACCTATGAGGAAATATGACAAAATCATTTCTCATTCCAATCAATGAATAGAAAGACAAGACCAGAGTGCAGCTGAACAGACAACAAAACGAATACAGTTAACAAAGAATCACCAAAACTAATCATTTGGTTTCTAAAAATAGCGTGTTCAGTTACCAAGGCAATATAGAGATGTAGCACAAATGCAGGTTTTTAGGAAACCTTTTGAAAAGGTAACTCATAATCTCTGAATTCAATATTTCTTTCTTACCTGCAGTCTATTGGCTGAAAAAAACATACAGCAGAGATTGCCCATACAAACTCAGAACATGAAAGTTTTCCCAAATCTCCCACTATGTGCATCTTCTCCTCAACCAGCCTGCCCAGCTTGATTCACACTGGAGGATGAATATTGTGGTAGGGCACAGATAGTTTATTTGTGAAAGAGATAGAATTATAACCTCCTATACTCCTCACTGTTTGAGGATTTACAGAGAGAAAAACTTTCTGCCCAAGCAGTAATTTTACATCCACAACTTTTTCCAAGAAGACAACTCAAACTTATGTGTAAGCAGCTAATGCTGTTTTTCAGAAGTAAAATAATAAAGGCCAGATCATGCATGACTGCTTGATATACATCAATCAAAAAGTAGAACATGCAGAGAGATAGAACTTGTCTTGAGTGCCTGAGGCTGCTAAACAAATATTTATTGGGCAAGAAAATCTTCTTTCTTTCCTGAATCTTTTAAGAATTAAGTGACCCGAAACCCCAGTACTGAACTGGGAATGGGGAACAAGAGTTTGCCTTCTGACAGAAGCAGACCTTTTTGTCTTTTCACCTTAATTCACTGATTTCTAACAATAATAAAAATGGAGTTGTGGTATGAGCATTAGTACCTCATGACCAGGCATAAAAAATCCTAGCCTATGAAATACAAATACTGAACCCATGACACCTACACCTAGAAAGCTGGAAAATTAGACTATCTCTCCTTCTCCTTTTTAATATAGGAATATATATTTTTATATATATGTATTCTTATATTAAAAAGGAGAAGGATAGTCTTATATATCTTAAATCATATAAATAGCATAAATTGTAAAAAAGGGCTGCTTTATGACGTCATACTTTTAAAACTTAATTTTTCTGATTACCTTTATAAATATATTTCTACATATCAATATAAATTTTATAAATGTATCGATTTATAAATATATTTCTGAAGTTTATTATTTGTTCAATTAAAAAGTAACAGACCTATACCCCTTGCAGGCAGACAAAATTTTCTCTGAAAAAAGTCTGAAAGACTCATAAGCAAAACAACATTGCAAGCACTACCAGAACACAACAGAAGGCTTTGTACTGTAGGTAAGAGAAAAGGTTTTATGAAACTTGAAAGGATTTACCTTGACAAGAAGTCTGTGAAAGAGAGACGTATAGGATACCCATGACGGATAATTTTGACCATGTCTAGGACACCAATATACTGCAGTTGAGCAGACACATAAAAATTATCAAAGGTATCTGGCAACCTGGAGTTATTAGGTTTTATACAATGAACGAATTGTGGCGTGCAGTTCTGCAGCTTCCCAATAATATCTGCAAGTGATTTCTGGAGAAAAAACAAACAAACCAACCAGAAATTATCAATCATTCTTGTGCAGTTAAGACAGTTTTTCAATCCATATGCTCTTCCTAACTTTTTAAGATCATTTTCTCATAAAGGTTGACCAGGTCATGCAAGTAACAGTCTCAAACATAAGACTTTTCTTTTATCCATTGCAATCTGCAGAGGGTAATCCTGCCTTTGAAACATCTGGAGATTCTTTTGCAAACTTCTGGCCATAAGATGTTCACTGACCCTGAGCTGCACTGCCACAGTGGTTGGGCCCCCTCGTTCCAGTCTCTGAAGAAATGAGGACGTTCCTTTCTTTTTCAACAGCTGTAGAAGAGAAAAGCACACACACAACAATATTATCTCAAGATGGGCAGTAGACCCCTATTGTCATTGCTGCCGGTGACTAATGAAGGCAAAAATTTGTGCCAACACTGTGACATAGACAAGGATTGAGTTTCAGAAAGAAATGAGAAGTAGATAAACATCCTTAAGTATTTGCAGAGCCACAACTTAAGTTTTGATTTCAAAAGCAGCTACATGCATTATAATAATACACCTTTTACAAATAACTGGGCAAATCAATATGTTTCAGAACTCTGTGGCAGAAGCAGGACTTGTGCAGTTAGTACCCCACAGAGTCTAGAAGTATCGTAATTCTGTAACTCTGCAAGAAGGACTTCTCTTTTAAAATACATTTTAAAGACATAAATAATTAACAACTTCCTGTCTCATTAGAACCAATGTTAGCCCCTACATCAGAATTGGGAGAGGAAGATGAATTTATTTTTCACTGCTCTACTTCCTATCTTTGAGACTGAAATGGAAATAGTCATACTAAAATTAGTCCCAGAATTTAGGATCTTTTGTTAAACTTTCTAGAAAAAGGCTGGCAAAATTATTGCATTCCAGGATTTGGCGAAGCTGTGAGATTTAAACCCCCTTATCAATGACAACCTTTTCAACTCTGACTCTCCATTGCCTTTCTTCAGTCCACCTACACCATAAAAATCCCTTTCTATTGAGTCAGCATATTCTGGCCTACTACTTTTTCCAGTTTTATCAAAAAAAGCTTACATCTTCTCAGCTTGGCCCATTCAAGCCAAATGCCATTAAAAATATTGCAGTGCAAGCAATTTTCTACTCACTGTGCTAAACTTTGGAGCTCTTTTTTATTTCACTTACTAGGATGCCATAAGATTTTAAAGGCAAATTCATCCTCACCCTCAACTTCAAAACTAAAAAGAGATCTGCTTGTTCCAGTTTTTCTCATAAAACGAGCCACTAGCACGCCAATGACACTTTTCAGTTAAAGTTTAAAAATAACTGAGGAATATAACCGAAACAGAATTTTCTCCACCTTACAGATAATGATGTCACTCCTTCCTCTCAATATTTAAATCAACAATTCAAGATTGTTTCCTGACTTAGCGGGAGATCTAGGAACAACACTTCAGATGCTAAACTTTCTGCCTGCTCTCCCATGTTACATATGACTTCCCATGGGAAAGAAAAATTTGTTTTAGAATGAGAGAGAGAAAACAAATGAAAAATGAAAAAAAAAAGACAAAGACAAAAAAAATTAATTTAATTCTAACTCTCAAAACTTGGAAATCTTTAATCTTCAGCTATGGGCTAAGGAAAAAAGATATATCACCCAAGCTGTACTTCTCTATTGTCCTATAATATACAATTTTACATTGGAATATCTTATACCTCTAATATACAGAAAAAAAACAAAACCCCACCTATATATATATATATTTGAAATCTCTATTAAGAAGCTAAAAATCTCTTCCTAAAAAAAATCTAAAGACTTTTGCTGTATAAACTCTGAAACATACCAATTCTTCCAAAGTAAGTGAGCGGAAGACAACAGAGCCAAAATATGCACCAGAAAAAGATTAGAGATAAACAAGGAGCAAGAGTTGATGTGAGCAAGAGTTGAGAGAGTGTCAATAAAGATATCTTTCATTTGAAAAGGGCACATGATCTTCATAAGTCACAGAGTATTGAGGTGACATCCCCAAATTCCTGTGACTCCTTATGTGCTCCAGACTTCTGGCCAGTTAAAAGATCTGTTCATGTCTGCCTTAGAATGGATGCATTGCTGTCTTGGATCCTACCATGCCAGCATTAGTTCAAAAAGGTATCCTACCTGTGCCAGCATGCCCAGCATCAAGGGTCATTTATGGAAAGGTAAACAGATACACAGCCATATCTAGAGACATTTATAATTATATAACCAAGCATTTAGCTAGGATTGCAGTGACAAGATGAAAGAGGAGGGGACTCACAACACAATCCTATTTGACTTTAACTTTCTCTAATTCCCTTCCCTGGATATGGTGGAGCCCAGGTTACTGCCCATACACAGCACCATGTGTACCTTGCATTTAATGATTCCTACTGCTTACAGTATGATGTATACTGTGACTCAGACTTGAGATATAAAAGGAATGTCAGTCTCTGGTTGATAATTTTTGCCTTAATGTCTCTCTTTCCCTCCCTCCTCTATTCTATTTCTTTTTCTTCTCTTTGTTGCCTTTAGCCTCTGAATAAATTCCAATAAAAATACAGTGGTAATGATTTTCCAACTCATAATAATTTAAATTTTAAGACAAGAAAAAGCTTTGCATTTGCAATTACAGTAAAAAATAACAAACCCATTATTTCAGTCCACCATGGCAGATTTTCAAGGCTATACTGAAAAAGTGATGGAATTATTTGGGACTGGATAGTTACAGATGTGGGCTTGATCCACAGTAGAATTTAAGAACTTACCTACTTCCAGCTCCTGCAATGAGTGCCTATTCCAAAAAAAAATGAGTGTTGCTTTTTGCCAATGGAACAGCTTAGATTCCTAAAGTTCTGCTGCACTCCTGCAATGAACTAAGAACTAATTTCCTTGCTCAAATTAAGCCAACTTAGTATCAACAAAGTTCTGTCTCACCTGCACAGCTCTTCTCAAAGCCTGTGTTTGAGAAGCAATGCCATCCTTGTCTTTGCAGACAGATGAAGGATGAAGTTCTTCCCACCTTCCAACTAATGCCTAAAGGTTTACAGCATTCTCACTGAATCTGAAATTTCTGATATCATGCTTCACAAAGGAATTGAATGTCTTCTGTCTCTCAAGAGAGTAATTAAAGGTTAAAAGCAATTCTGGACATGTCAAAAACTGCACAATTTCAGAGATCCCAACTGTGCAGTGTTTTGCCCTGGTTTTTAACTCAGAAATGCTTTTCATAGTTCCTCCCATGTATGGGGCTAGGATATTTTTCACATCCTTAGGAAGCTTCCTCTAGGAAGCTATTACCACAGTGGAAAGGTACCTAAAGACACCTTGTAAGGTCTCAGCTAAATATAGCCTTAAACCAACACCATTCACTTCAACTTAAGTTTTTCCACTGAGATTACTGACAAGAACAGTAGTCAGGAATTATGCTTTTATCAGCAGGGGGACTGTAAGGAAAGTCCCATTGCTAAAGCCTTCTACAATGACACATGAGTTCAGGCTCCTTAATCCCATGACAGAATCAATTTTATGCAGCTGTAAACCAAAAATAGAGTTGTAAGATTCAAGAAGCCTGGTGAGGCAGCTGATGTATTGTGAGAAGTGCGTGCTTCTTTTACAGAAGGATAAATTCCAAAGCTCTGTCATGAATTAACTCACTAAATCACATTATTTCTTTTCAAGAGAGATGTTCCATGTGACATGAACAATTAATTTTCTGATAATCTTCAAAGTTTCTGTCCTGCTCCTCTCTTTTTTTGCTTTTGTTTATGGTTTGTGGATGGTGTTTGTTTGTGTTTTTCTTTTAACTTCTTTGTCTGACTTAGCAGGAAAAGAAGTAAGTTCAGAGATGAGGGATATTTGATTTGGTTTCAAGCTGACTGGGAAAATTTACTATAACACACCTTTTAAAATAACAATGGTGGCGAAAATTTACATTTGATCTTCATATGAAATCACACAAAACTGTGTTTAGCAAACCAGAAATCTTCTCATGTTGACATAATAAGAAGATTAAAATTTTATTTTTACACTTCCTATGTCTTAATTTACTCAACTATTCACCATAAATCCTTTCAAGGAGAAAAAATGAAGAAGTGTTCCTATACAACCAAAAATTGGTAAGACTGAATTGACTGCTAATAAGCCCTGGAACCAGGCAATCCTGGAATGATTCAGGCTTGAAGGACCTCATCATCTTGTTTGACCTTCTGCTCAAAGAGTGCAAGAAAGAGATTTCTGAACCAGAATTATTCGTGCTCGTAAATTAGAACCTTTTCTCACTTTTGTTGATTTGTGTTGGTACTAAGTACTAAATTATTTTAATAATGTTATGACTACAGAGAATGAAGCAGAGAATAAGATGATTTCAGAAATGACAGAATAACAGAAAAAACTTCAAGGAGCCAAGAGCAGAGAGAATCCTAAATTCTCACCTTGCTGAGTTCAATATACTTCTTCGCTTCCCCACTTGCACAGGTTACAGATGTTTTTTTACTGAGCAAAGCTGCTTTACACCCTCTGATTTTAAGGGAATGATATGGAGGAACAAGTGATCCAGTTTGTGTTAGTTTGGACTGGAACAATTGATTGATGACCACATTTTCACTAGCTGGAAATAAAAAAAAAAAAAGAAAGAAATGCATGAATAAAAAATATAAGTTTGAAAATTATATTTATTGTATTTGTCAGTAAAAAGACACAAAATAGGAAAGAATTAAATATGTATATCTAAAACAAATGGAAAAATAAAAAAAGAGCATTATCTAAGTTATCAAAGAAAATTCAATGTCTGAAAATATTAACACTATTTTTAACATATTCAGGTTCTGTGCTGAACCAATAGAGGGCATAAACCAAACCCCTTCAGACTGATCTGTCTAAAGTTAATTACTTATGGGATCGTCACCTCTGAATTTTGTTCCATTACAGATTCCAAATTTATCCTATTAAAGCAATGTAAGAGATGAGTTCTGCACAATTTTCCAGCATGTAGTATTTGGAAACAATCAAGGCATTTGACAGAAATAAATTATACACACTCACTGCACTAAAGATTTATATATACACTAAACACGAGAAGGGATTTTTAAAAAAGGCAATGCAAAGAACAGACCTGTAAGGAAATTTGGTTTCTCTACAGTAAGATCACACTTAAAAACATTTACAGAAAAAAAGAGAATTGCATACAGATATATTATTACTTGTACATATGCTTCCAGGAGGTGCTTTTAAACAAACAAACAAAAAAATCTGAATTTTAAGACAGAGTATACTTTATCCTAATTTCAGTCTAATTATCCTTTATGAATTTATGGTCACAGGGTTTTTAAGATGAACATGATAATTACATGCTGCTTGTACTGCCACAGCACCAGTAAGTGTTAAGAACTCATTGTGTGATACATCCTTAACCATGCTGAATTCCAGTTAATTTTTTTTTGAGGACTAGAAAATTGGCATTATGATCACACATATCATATGAATAAACAAAAAACTCAGAAAGATGAACAGGATAAGCATAATAAATAATAGCTTAGCAGGTAAAAATTTGCAGTTTGCTCTTTAATAAATGTTTACAGGTTTCTTACTATATGATAAATTCAATAGATTTGTTTCCCTTTTTCTGTAGAGATTCTTATTCCTTACTTAACAGGAACATTAAAATGATGAGGTAGATGTGGAAGCAGGTAATTGAAATTATTTTGGCACAGTCAGCAGCAATACACATATGTTTAAAATGTAATAAGTAGATTAGGATAGGCACAGAAATTATATCTTTTGAAATAAAACCGACACATCCTACGTCAATAGTCTCATCTGATAATTTTCAGCAGGTATTTTCACATTCCTACACATATATACAAATTATTTTAATGTTATTATAGTTAAAAGTTTTGATTGAGGAAATGAAATTCAAGGAAAATCAAAGGATGCATGCACTTAAGTTATACATTACACAACTTGTGAAACTGGCTCTAAAGGAAATATGTCACTGACAATCAACAGGCTTTAAGCCTAAGTCACTTTAAAAAAAAGGCACTTAGCCCTTAAATGACTTACATGTTTTTAAATATTCTCGCAGACTTTATTATTATTATTATTATTATTATTATTATTATTATTATTCCTCGTCAGTTGTATATATACTCATACTCATCATATTAAACTTTTTACATCCAATCTCATCCTCCATTCTTGCTTTTTAACAGTTGCATAGCTGATTACACAAAACAGCAATGAAAGTGCAATGAAAGTGCAAAAAGGGACTATGTGAGAGAATGGAAGAATGCTCTCTCATCGAACATACTGGGTACTGCTCTTTGGCAGATTATCTTATATATACCAAGTAGTGAGAACTTTAGTATCTCTAAAACTACAATCAATAGGCTTATATTCAAGATAATTTCTTTCATTTCTTTCTTCATTCGAAATGTACACTTTTTGCATCTAAAATGCATCAATTATTTTATTAGGGTGCTTGGCTAATTTTACAGTAAAATTGCTAAAATTAAATAAATTTTAACAGCAGGCCTCTATTTCTAAGGAAAGAAATATAAGTATATGATATATTAAGTGAAAAACACTACAGTGGTTGGAGAGATGACAAATGATATACCTCAGGGAAACACTGGCATTTCCCCAAGGAAAACATTTTGGTTTTCCTCTCCAGAAAGGGGAAATGATACAGGTTTTCATTAATCCAATTATGAATCATTAATTAGGAATAATTAATTAATTATTTGATTACAATATTATTATTATTAGGCATAATTATGCAATATGCACACTGAAAGGATTTAATTTTGCATTTCAATGGACATTTATATCTATTCACTGAAAAAACATAAGAACGCCCACAAGTTACTGCTTTTAGAAAGGTACTCAAGCATTGGAGTACATCCCACTGCTGCCCTTATGATTTTGGGAGCCCAATTTACTTCCCCTATTTTCTGAGTTTTATTTTTGCTGCAGTTCATATTCATTGTCTTCTGTAAGTCATTCTCAGTGATCATATTACACCTTCTTTTTCTTTACACCACATCACATGATAAAGATGCTCTATGTTCATGAATCTAAAAACTTTTAAATTAGAGCAAGTTTCAAACAATACTGTATGCAAATACTTCATAAATATAGGGATGACTTTTTTTTACTGGAAATAAAATATATAAAAATGTCTCTTAAAACTAAAATTAAAATTAAAATCAAGTCATAATGTCATAATTTCTACAACACTAAACACAAAAGCATTTACTTACTTTTCATTACAAAGATGAGATTTTGTGAAAGGGAATCTTTATTTTTTTCTATCGCACCAGCAATTTCATATGTAACCTATAACAAAATATTGTGACATCATTAGTAATGACCAATGCATCTTTTAAAAATCTTACAGCAGTAGAAATGAAGCTATGTTTTTTTCCACTCAACAGTTAAAGGCTGGCACAAGGTAGTATCTTTTGGCATTTTCTAAGCACCTACAATGCTGACCAGAAAAACTGGTTGTTGAACATTATATGACTCTGCAACTATACAGAAATTTCATTGGACTGGTTTAAAACATTTCCACTATACAAGGCTTTGAATCAAATATGTACTGTAAAGCAGGAGACACTGACCTAAACAGTGCTTTCCCTGTAGGATGAACAAGTCACTCCCAGCTCACAGATCTCCCTGTCAATGGGAAACTGTCCCCACTAACCATGACAAAACAGTCTGAGTCCAAACTCACACTCAGGACAAATTCCAACCATTGATGTATCCTTTGGAGATAAGTTCAGTCAATAGGTTATACACACACGCCATTACATTTCCGACAACTATGCCCACAAGGGTTTTGGGTCACCTCAGTTACCTGATGTCCTGATTTCAATAACAGACAGCTGGATTGTCCCTGCATCTGTCATCTGACTGCAGATAAATTCTAACACATGTGGTAGACACTCTAAAAATTGAGCAAAAATCTGAATTCTAGCCAGAGGTGTTGAGGGTACACACAAAATGAAGAAATACAACCAAATGTCTCTTTTAATACTGAGCCTATCCCTGAAGACACTGTATAGAAAAGGAGCACTAAGACAAGAAAGCAGTTGTTTTTTTGTTTTTTTGTTTTTTTTTAAATTTGTATGGGGATGGATGAAAAACAACTAGTTAATTTACAGACTTTAGATATAAGAAGCTCTGGCTTGCATAGTAGTAGAATCCAAAGAGAATTTTTAAGTCAAAAAGAAAGAAAATTATAGATTTCAGTACTTGCATGATTAGGCAGGTATTAATGGGAACTTAGAATACAGTTCCGTATTATTTACCTTGGGACCATGTTTCTATTTAAAGCCTTCTTTCATTTTTTCTATTGGATCTATATCCTAAAGCCCTTAGGTGTTTGGGGAAATTTTATCCTTGTACATTTAATAAAGCCGTAAATATATAATTAAGATCAGTAACACTAATCAGTTAATTAATTTTCCATGGGGTCACTTGACAATTATGCAATGCTATCTTGCTCACAAAAGAAATTACGTGATTTGGAAGTGTATAATCTGTTAGAGTGAGTAATTGTCAAATGATGTAATTACTGTGGCATCTGACATGAACAAGGTATAACAAGAGAATTATGGTTCTTTCCATGACAGATCCAATGTTATGTATTTTCTAATTGCATTTCCTAAGAACATACAACACAGTTAGCAAACTATTAGAGTTCTTTAAGTATACTATTAAATGCTTTTAGTGTACTCAACATAAATGTTGTGCTATCTTGCTCCATAAAAGGTAATTAACAGAACTTATATGACAAATCCATAATGCCAGTTCCTAATTGAGTATCTTGGGCTTTCACTAAATTAGAAGAAGAGAATTAGTATTGGTGGGAAGAGTAGGTAAGTATGGCAGTGGGAGATACTATATCATGATTAACTGCCTAGATTAAAACAGGGAGAAGTTTCAGTATTAATGCTGGTGTAATATATCACAAACTTCTGGAACTATATTCATAAGACATATTTCATATCACATAAAACAGATAAAAGTTAAGAGGATTCCCTTTTATGAAGAAATTGCTAATGCTCTAAACAATTTTCCCATAGACTTGAGAAATTAATTCACTGCCTAAAGAAATGAAAACTGACTCAATGAAATGACACTCTAGGGTTCCATAGACATTGCTAGTCCCACAAAATAGAAAAGGATATAAGTCCTCTTCCAGCTGCCAATTTTGTTGATTTCATCTTGCCCTCATCAGACATGGAAAATTACATGCCACCTAAAGCACATTTATTTCCCTCAGTTTTCTTCCACTGTGTTTGTAAAATAAACCTGACCCAAACTCTGCACTGGCTGGCACTCAAGCACAGTGGATATTTATTCTGGGGAGACAAAAAGCAAGCAAATATTGTTTGCTTTAGACAGGAAATGTGCACTCACTTAAATAATGGGTCCAGCATTATAAAATATACTCCTTATAGTCACTTCTATTTATCACAGTTTGCTTTATCTTGCATTATATGATGACTTTTTAGGGTAGACAGTGTGCAAACCTATACGTCTGTGTTAGCCAAAGGAAACAAGACCTTTACACAGTATTTGAAAAGCTGAAATATTTTTATTAAAAAAAATATGTTCCACACTACATTTTATTTCATTATAAGAGATTAAAACAAAATGGAGTTGGATTTGCTTTCCTTCTAAATTTAAGTTCATAAAGGAAGAATGCTTAACATAAGTCATAATGGGTATGCCCAAATATTCCTCTAGTCCTGAATATTTTGGGAAAAATATTGAGGAGTATTTCCACTCTGCCAGCGACCAGTTCCCCTCAGCTTTCAGAGCTCTGCCCATGAAGGTGCTCTTGTCCTGCAGGCTGTATCTCACCTTTGTCTTTAGTACCTCTTGACTCACATTTCCTCCTCAAATCTGTGTTTCCAGATCTCATTAATAAGACTCTGTGTCAAAGAGTTTCACTAATTATTAAGTTTGAGGAAAAAAAAACCAACCTAAGTTTATTTGTTTTGAACCTACTTTCTGCTTGTTCAAGTTACCATAGCTGGTTTTAACATCATAAGAACTACAAACAAGAGCTAAAATAACCCAGCAAACTGGAGACTCACCAGATAAGCACAGAGCTGACTTTGGGAACTGTGTATTCTTTTATACTCTTATCTTTTACATATTCTTGCTGCTTTGCTTCATTAATTACCTTCATGCCAGAAAATCTTCTGACCTAAAGTATCCTCTATCATAACATCTCACTTGCTTAAGGGATTTTCTCCAGGTTTATTTGCTATCCCAACATACTTTATCAACAGCACCACCTTGACACATAGTTTTCATCAAGTATCCTTAAAATACTCTTTTTTCTTTTTTTGGTAAATAATTTTCATATTTTGTGATAGGTCAAAAAAGCTCATGGTTAATGGCAGATTTGGCAGGAACCCTAAAACAAGCTAGGAAAACGCCACCTGGAATATTAAGAACAATTTGGCTGCATTCCCAGTTAAAAATGAAAATTTTAATATTTTAATAGCAAAATGTAACAGAGAAACTCAGTTTTGCCTGTGTTGTAAATTTTAGGTAATAAGAAAATAATTAGTTCATGTAGAAAAGGAGAAATTTTTGAGAACACGTCCAAGGACAATTTGGTGCACAGATAGACACTTGTAGTTGCTAATTTTCTGCCAGTATTTGAATGTGAGTGATATGCATACATGTACCATTTTTTAAGTATCATTGGGTTTATCAACCTCTCAAAACAAATTTTGCTAAGCAATGAGTGAGTGAAATAATTTTATAGTCTGTCAAGTCTTATTCTAATGCTGTGATAGAATAGCATTTTGAAAGAAGGAAGTATTTAGAAACAAAATAGATGGGCGGGGAAAAGCATTTTATCATTTTCTCCAGTAAGTGAAAATCCCAAATCAAGACTACTTAAAGAAAGCAAGAGAGAGAGAAAAGGAGAAAAAGAAAGACTGTCTTGCCTATGTGAAAACCAGAATCTATGTCAAGTGGCCTTTATATGCCTTGGTACATTTAGATTAGACTGATTTGCTTGTTGTGTCTGGGGATTCAGCCTGGGGGAAAAAATAGTGAAAATGAAAGCATCCTTATTGATTAATCCACCTCCTTTTGTCTTTTGATTTAGAGGTTCAGTTTCAGAGTTTGCCTGGGATATACAAGACATTTCAGAACAGAATGTCTTGGTAAAGGTGAGCTGACAGCTGAGAGGTATTTTTGATATGCAGGCAGCTGAGAAATGAAAGACATTGATGTGCACTTAAAGGAACATTATGTGCACTGGTTATAGAGCAAAGAAGTTGATCTTTAGGTCTGGTCAGTTTATTACAGTACAGAAAGTCAAAACAGTAGCAAGGCAATCAGTCACAAGGGGCTTATTTAATTTGTAAATTCAAGTTTAATTTAGACAGCAGAAAGCTTAAATTATGACAATGTATTATTCAGATCACATAAATAATGAGGCAAATACTGTTATGTTAAATATGACTATTAGGTAAAGCTGTGTCTCTTGACACTGTGCTAAGACAATATATTTCTGATTTACTTAGTGATACATTAATTCTTCCACAAAATTAAAAAAAAAAGAACTTTGAGTACTTAAGAAAGTTCAATGATGGAAATGTTATTCTTCACAAATCATGGCTATTGATATGCCTGACAGTTCAAATATATAATTAATGTGAAGCCCTTCCTTAAGTGAGAGCCCACAATGTAAATATTAATGTTATCAATAAATGAACCTAGAAATTCAGTATTACAGATTATTAAGATAGTTTCAGCTGATGGTCAGATGCACCCATAAAATGCTTTGCTACCTCAAGTCAAGCTTGCAAAGTGTTGTGTATGCCTTGTCCCCCACAGACAGTCTCTGTGAGAAGCATCTCAGGATACCCACAGTGATATCAGGCATGAGAAACAAAGCAACGCTTTGATGAGCAGAAATTTTCTGCTCATCAAATAATGAACAGAAATTTTCTGGAAGAAATCAGATTGCCAGTATTCAGAGAAATGTGTTGAACAACCTCCAGATAAAGCCTTTCACTAGGATTAAGGTTTTTTTTTAGCCATAAAACCTCTAAATCATTTTCTTCTACCTTCTGCCTGAACAAAACAGATAAGCTTTTTGTCTTACAGCACTCAGATACCAAGACATTAAGCAGCTCTCAGAAAAGACTCATAATGTGTCAGGGCATTGTAGGATTCTGTTCAGCTGTAAAATTAAAACTAGCAGATAAAGTAAAATATGTGACATGAGAAAGTACTGATGCTCATCGTGGCCTTTGCTAAGCATGTGTTCATATGTGTTCACAAGCAATATATCATATTGCCTATGCAGAAAAAGAGAGATTTAATCCTGTTCAGGAATAATAGCAAAATTCAAAAGAAATGAGGCAAAATACATTTTCTCTCTTCCACTGGATCATTTTGTCATATTTGTGTAAAACTATATTCATTCTCAGATGCCACTAAAATATCTGAGCCCTGTGCTGATTTCTTCCATGTGCAGAAGTTAACTTGTGCATATCGTTCCTCTTTCTTCCCACCAAAACAGACAAGAAAATAAGAAAAAATCCAAGGTTTCTCAGAATGGTATCATACACGCAGACTTCCTTGAAGTATTGATTCAGCCAGAAAATTAAGTATGAATTCCAAATTATTTGGATTTCTTTTCCTCTTTACATGTTACTTTGAGCGTCCTGTATGTTCTTTGCCACAATTCAACATCGTGCTTTCTTTCTTTTACTTCTGATTCTGTCTGCTCTGGACACATCTGTATCAGCTGTAATTATCTCAGAATATAAAGCTGGATATATCATTTTTGTCCACAAAACGTTGTCTGTCAATCTCAGTTAAATATACAAAAAGAGGTCTTTTCAGTGAGAGAGTATTTTTAATAACTGCATTTTCCAGTTAACAGCACTTCTGACTTGCTAAAATAGCTACTGCAAGTGTCTGAGTAAAGAAATGAACCTAATTAATTCTGGACTTTGACCTACAACCATACACTACTGATGAAAAGAAGCCCAAATTACAAGGGTCATAAGTGGTTCATACCAGGGCCAACACAGAATATTAGCTGCTCTTTTTTTTATTTTTTTATTTTTTTTTAACTCAGAGTAGCTCTTTAACACTGTCTGTGAAGTACATTGCAGTTACAACTGTTACCTAGAGAAATCAGGATGTCTGCCTTCACACAGAGCCTGCTGCATTCAGTGTGACTTCCTCCCCAGCTGCCAGCCTAGACACATCACCTGAGCATAAATGATTAACACTAGAAATGAAGACTTTTGTGTTTGATCACCTGTCACAATTTACTGGTAATTCTTTCTCTACCCTCTGGGTCTGATTCATTTCCAGTTACACTCATGTAAATACAGAGAAGCTTTACCAAGTTAAAGGAGCAAAAATCAGTGGAACATTGTGGTGAGAATTAAGCCCCCTTGTTTTAAATTTGGAGATCTCTGAAGGCAACAATCGATGGTAAGATTGCTTTTACTTCACTTATGTTAGACCCATTTAATTGATATCAGACTATAAAAGTAGGTCTCAAAACCTGTCAATCTATATTGATACTTTATATATGAAATTCTTATTTTTGAGTGCCAGTAAATCCTGATATACTTAAAAGCCTCATCCTTTAACAATTTTCATGAAGCATATTTCACCAATGACCTCTACAAAGAGCTACTAAATGTAGTAACAGTGCAATCTAAAGAACAGCATCAGCAGTTTTAAAAGCTGAGTTTTTCATATTCAGGTTCTCAACATATGAAGACACACTAGTCTCTGAATAAACTCGATTTGTGTCATTTAGTACAGTCACACTATCATCAAAGTTTTATATAAATACATGTCATGAAACACTGGCAACTTCAAGCTATGATAGGTAGATAACAGTCCCACAAAATACCAAAATGCAAGTGTCTTTAAGGATTTAGCTCGATTACTATTAAAGCAAGCAGAGTTAAGCAGTTGCAAGAGAACTTTTCTGTTTTGGCAGGGCAAAGAATTTTACTGTTGTAAGGATGCAAAGAACAACCTGACTGGAATAGTTCCTTGGCCAATGTAAATCAAAGGATCTCCACTGACTTCAAAAGAATGTGTGGATTTACATTACTTCGAGAGCTGTCTATTTGTTCATGCTTTTACATTAAATGTCATTACTATTATTAGGAAAAGGTCAAACCAAGTGTCTATGTTATAAAACAAAAAATCTAAACAAGCATGCAAGAATAAAACACATGTTACTGAAAAGTGTCCTCTTTATCACTCACGGTTTAACTTTCAGAACCTGAAATACTGGTCTTTACAAATCTTCTGATTGTTTCTTCAGAGAATAAGAAAAAAATTTCTTGCATTTTGAAGAAATTTGCTTATTATTCTGCTTGTGATTTTAATGCAGATGCCTTGCTGCTGCTGCCATGTCAAGTTTTGGGTGTGGAACCTTTTTGAGCTCTTGTGATAAAGTTGTATAAGCAGAAAGGCATAAAAATACTTGTGTAACAAGTATAAAAAAAGTTTATAAATTAGACATCTGAAGTTCATGGTCAGTTCCTTATTCCATCACTTTAAGTCCTAGTAAGCTCCACAAAATCTTGGTAGCATTGTTATCTAATCACTGTGTGCCCACATTCCAACTGACAAGTCCCAATAGTGGAGGTATTCAAACCACTTAACTTTAGTAAATAATTTGATTCTAAATATAAGGCTTTGTGACGAAAGAAGAACCTACAGGGAGTTATTCAGAGTATTTGGGTTAGGAACTTAAGCAGTACTCAAACAGTCCTTTCCATAGTGACCACATTTCTATCATTGGGCAGGAACAAATTTTCTTGTGTCAAAACACAATTCCAGGCTTCCATCAGCTTCATTTCCAAATGTGGAGCCACAAAACAGATCTGTCCCTATTTATACCACTGTCAGATTATTTAAAAAAAACAAAATAAAACAAAAAAAACCCCCCCGCATAACAAAAAAAATATCCCTTTAAACACATTTCTTACTTGCTTGCTTTGAGTTGTACGTGATAGTGGGGACAATCTGAAAATGAAGTATTGGAAAGGGTAAGAAGTCTAAAATAACTGATTACACTGTTTCTGTGAACACTGCAGGCAAGGGAATAAAAAAATATTAATTTAATTTTATAGTCATGCTGAAAGACATTTAGCATGTTCTGGGGTTTTTGTAGAAAAAAAAATATTATGACTAACAGAAAAAGTGGGGGTTTTGTTTTTGATTTTTTTTACCAGATTCATGCTGGTAACCCAGGTATCTACATATAAAGCAGAGCAGCTACAGGGAACCTGTACTGGTCTGGAACCACACCTGTATGCAAAGTGGAGCCAACTAGAATGGCATTAAACATCTGTGCTGAGGGATCTGAATCACACTCTTCTACACTAAATGCTTACAAGCAAGACAAAATTTAGGAGCCAGAACTGGGTAGCCCATATCCTTCATGTTGTGATGTAAGCTACATATTTTATATGCTAGATATGGCATTGAGATTCTAAGTTGTCCTCTGAAAATTTAGCACTTGACAGTGAAATCCTATTTATAGCCAGGAGTTGGAGAAGCCATGTAAAATTTTGTTTTGCTAACTTTTTTCATTAACTGCATGTAAATGATATTCAAACAACTTACCCTCCCAGCATAATGCATAACAGTGAAGGTAGAGCCCAGATCTTTTGGGGCAAGGTTACCATTTCCATCTTTTGTGGAGGAATAGACTGTATTTGTATCTGATGTATCCAGGTAAGACTGAATGCGTTTAGAAAGACTCTGTTCAACTGACCAAATAGATTGGCTTTCTTCATCCAGCATTGACAAAAAGCCTGATGGTTTCTGAAACGAAAAACAGATTTTTTTAATTTTATGCAGGAGAAATAGATTTTCTCATTTTTATACAGGAGAATTTCATCTATTGATGATATGTTAGAAATTGATTGTGCTGATTGCTTCTTGGAAGTTGTCCAGAAACTAGCTGCAGGCACTAAAGAAGCTGCCAGGCTCAGGACAGAGCCTCCTCAGCCCAATGACAGCACAGTCACCGTGCCACAACACACAGAGGCTACACGGGAATTGGAACAGGCAGGGAGAGTGTGCTGCATCTTCCTCAGCCCTGTCCTCTTAGTAAGCTCTGTGAGCCTCTGAGCTGTCACCTCTTTGACCCATGACCTTGCCATAAATTGGAAAATACAAGCAAAACTTTGTATTAGCCTAACATGCAATGAGTTTGTATAAATATATATGATTTAAAATGGATCTGGAAACTACCTGAAAGAAAAAATCCAAGACTGCAGTATGGTTTCCAGGAGAATACATTGTTTCCATGGCAACTCCTTCCTGTACACATTCTGCTTGCTCTTGTAGGAAAAGCACTTCATTGATGTACTGGTGTATCTTCTCGTTGGTCATGTTGACACACAGCTATTGTAAAATGAAGAAAAAATAATGAATTTTAGACGTTTACTGGATAATTTATCAATGTAGGTTTTACTGCATGTCTAATATTGAATTTGAAGAAATGTCAATCCAGAATATGGTATCTCTTGGTAGACCACAAATTTAGGAAGACCCTAGGGAAATTTAGATTTTAACAACCATTTTTGTTAAATTGGCAATACACAATTTTCTGCCTGCACAGTTCATTGTGAATTCCACAGTTACCAAATAGCAGCATTATCAAATGCAGTGGAAATTTACACTAATTCCATTGAATGAAGAAGGATAACTCTATATATTAATTGGTATATTTAATAATCTTCTGCATTTTATATTCAGAAAGATTATGCAAATACAATGTGCTTTTAGGAATTAAAAAAACCAAACAAAACCAAACCCTGCATATTTAAGATTCTGACTCTGTAGTTAGTTCAGTGCTAACAAAGACAGAACTCTGTTTCCACATACAATATCACTGAAGTCTAAAGCACTCTTTGAAGAGCTCATTGTGTTTTACCCAAACATATAAAACACCTAGGGACATTTTGTTAGATGCTGCTCTCCATTTTATACATATTCTAAGGGAAGGCTGGGAAGAAAATGATGTTCCATAGAAAAGTTCAATGTTTGGGGAGATAAATAGTATAGAAGCTTCTAAAATATTTTTTTATTGCCTTATAGATGTACAACTAAATAGATTCACAGAAATTTGATTTTCAATTAAAAACAGCTGGGAATTGTATCAGCTTATTAATGTGCTTTTGTATTTTATTCAAAGATCACCTGCTAAAATAAATAAATATTTAATAACCTTGTGGAATAAATGTTTTAATTGTTTTTTGACATTAAAGTGGAAATATTTGTTGAAAATTTGAAAACCTCCTCCAATGCTACATTAACTATGACTAGGAAATTAAGAAAACAGGAACTTCTAAAAGGTTGTAAGAACACTTCATATGAGGAATGTTATAAGGAATGCCTGCATGCATTTTCTTTTCATTCTAAACAAGTTACATATTTGTGTTGGCCAGCCATTAACTTTATCTTCCATGAATAAAGTGTGTAAAGCAATTCTACCAGCAATTCATATTAAAAGGTATGAAATATTTAGATCAATCCTAATTTTACATGGCTTAACATCCAGATGAGGGAAGAGAACCCAAGTAACGTGTAAGAGCTGCCTGAATTTTCCATTAACACCTCCTGTTAGCATAGCCAACGTGTACTTGCTATACAATAAAATGGACTAGTGTGAAAAACAGCAAGAAGAAATGCGACAAGCTCATCTTACAACCAAATGTCTATTAACTGTCTTTACTAATGCATGACAGTGCAGACAAAAGACAGTGTCGAATAAACCCAGTATTTGTCTAAAGTGGGATTTATAAACATTCAGATTGTTATCTTCTTAACAATAGAAGTATACAATTGACTTCCAGTGTCTACTTATTTTATGGAAAAGACAGCTTTTTTAACTCTTTGGCAGGCAAACTCTGCTTTACTGATCACTTCTGGAATTCTAATTACAAAATTTTCCCAGAAGCTTGTTAACATTATTTTATAAGGCAGACAAGCTTACACTTTGCAGAATATGGTTAAGCCTAAAAATGATGAATGCTGTATATATCTTTATTTGCAGATGACCTATTTAGAGAACCAGGTCATTCAACTTTACAAAGGTGTATTTTACAATAAGAAAAGCGGTGCTCATGTCAAAATTCCTATGAAGTCAAACATAGTTTTATCACGAGACAATCTCTTAAAAATGCATTAAAAAAAAAAAGTATTTGAGAGCCTGACTGTGCAGCAAAATTATTGTACTACACAATTTCAGATGAAGGAAAGATTGTCTTAGACACATCTTACAAAGATCTGATAAACAGCATTGGTATTAAGTAGCAAAATAAAAGGAATAGTATTTTGTTAAAACATTCATAGATGGTAAAGAAAAAAACCAATTTTTAAACTTCTACCAACCAATGTATTATGACATACACTGGGGTGCCTCTTAGCAACAAAAGCAACATTGGCAGATTTTCCACAATGCCACTAAGGTGCTGCAGACCAGGGCAGCAAGCAGCTCAAGCACTTGTACCAACTGCAAACTGTCCCAAAGCTGCTCTCCAGAGCAGTGGCTGAGAGAACAGCTCTGCAGAACCAGGAGACCAGCCAGCGGCTGCTGGAAAGCTATGCATTCTGATCAGCTCTTTCTCCATTTCAGCATTTTATACAACCTGCTGGGAAAAGGTAATGAAATGAATGTTTCAAATTAAAAGCTTGGCACAGGTTGACCTAATAGGTAAAGCAGCTGAAATGTAGAAATGGGATGAATATGAACTAAACTAGCTTTGCAAATCCAAATTCTCTTGCTTCAAGTCTTCTAAGTATTACATAAAAAACTATACACTTTCTGTCCAAAAATTTGAAAAGTTAATAGAATCACATTTTTAAACATATGTTTAACTGTACTCATGTAAATTAGATTGAAATATAACAGTAATTAAAAAAACCCCAAAAAACAAAAAACAAAAAAAAACCAAAAAAACAAACTAAAATTTTCCTGCTCTTTATTCAATTTTCAGTAAAACAAAACCCCTCAAATAGATTTTTACCTAAAAAAAAATATTTGGGAAATGCCTTTAAGAACTATATTTGCTTTAATTAGTAGTATAACTCAACAATACCTATGGTACTTTTTGTCATTAAACACTGTTAAACTGTTCTTGATATGCATCTCGTGGACTCCATATTATGTCTTCTAAGAAGTTCTCTTTCTACCAATCTTTTTTACATTAACTCACTATCACATCTCAGTGAAAATAAATACACCATATATTTGTCTGTCTTCTCTAAGAAGTCCTTTAAGAATATTATTCGAAGAAAAAAATACGCTTGTTCAAGTATTACAAAAGCAAACAAACAAAAAATCCAAGCAAAAACAATTGTAACTTGCAGCACTACCCAAATTTTAGATTTTGGAAAAATAATACAGTGGCATTTAGTAAAAGCAATGAGTATTCATCACGTTAGTCTAAGTATCCTCCAAATTAAAATTTAGGTAGAATACAAAAACTCTGCTGTGCTCTGAAGAGAGAAAAGCACCCATGACTAATGAAATTTTCCTGCTCTTTATTCAATTTTCAGGCTCTTATGCTTATTTGAAAAAGGCATTACCAAAGAGGGAAATTTGTGGAAAGCAAACTTGGGGACTGTCAATCAGTAAGAAAAAGATGGATGCAAAGACCCTTTGGAAAGCTCATTTACATGCTTTGGTCATGCAGAAGGATTAGTTCTCCCAAGGGATGTGTATTCAGAGCATGGAGTAGAGCTAACAGCTGTAATTTCAACACATCTATCAGGTCCTAATTTATGGGTTGAGATGATGAAGTTACAATGTCAAATTTAACCTGCAAGGAATGCCCTAGCGTTTCTCAAAAATGTAATTTCTAAGATAATGAAACACAGAATCGTCTTTTTTTCTGAGGTTGAACTCAGAAAATATTTTTAAACATAAGCTTGACATTTACTTATTTTTTTAGAAGCATCTTGAATGCTGTTCCCCTTTGTGTGTGCTACCCAAACATTTCAACATCCTTTTCTGTATGTATAGTACCCATCAGAGTATTTCTAAGGAATTGATAACAAAACCAGAACCATAACATTTCTTCCTTTGCCTTTTAGTGCTAATAGGATCTAACAAAGATTTCTTGTTCTCTATGCAGCTCCAACACAAATTCAGACATTGTCCTACCTCTGTCAGAAGATCTTTAATTCACTGGGACTCCATGTCATCTCTGGGATCAGTTGCCATTAGCTGATTCATGTTTCTCAAATAATGTAAAAGAGAGCCTGGTGCTATATTATAACTTTGCAACAAGTACATGTCACCTGAGAAGCCTTCCACAAAGGATTGCCTGAAACGCCCCTCAAAAAAGGGACAATTTCCATACAAAGTGGAATAGTGCCCCACTGACTTTTTGTAGATATTAAAGTATTAAACAACCAAGCTAACAAAAAAACATGGTAACAACAATCTTTCCCTGAAAGAGTTTGGAAATGTTCTGAAACTGGAACAGTTCTAAATTATTTTTTCACTCATAATGCTGGCCAGAAATGAAGTACTATGGGATAAAAATGGGTGCTACTGCGGAAAAGTAAGTATGTATGTCAATTAAATGTTGTTGTACAGTATTTCACCAATCAATCACAAACTAAACTGGGAATTTCACTTTGAGATAAATTATTTTATTTTTGGCTACAAAATATCTACTGTAAAAGAATTAAAAAAAATATTATTTTAATGTCATGTTCATGATATGCCAGCTTTAAAGTCAAGTAACACTGGTTTTCCAGTGGCTGACTGGAACACTGGAAAGATAACAGTGCCCTGAATAAACAGAAAGAAATGTGTGCACTGGGAAGAAGACCAAAGCGTCTAAGAGGGAAGAGGGAGGAGTACACCCTGAAAAGGCCATGAAGAGTGTAAGATCCTCAGTAGTTGGACTGAGGAAGAAAGTAAACACAGGATTGCCAGGCCCCTGAGGGAAGGAATAGTTTTTTACAGCCCTGCTCAGCTTCTCCTGGGTCCCCCACCCACTCCTTGCTCATGGGCCCAGCCCCAGGGGATGCCATGGCAGTGCCAACTTCCAGCTCTTTCTCCATCTGCCTGTGATGGGTCCCAGCCCTATCTGGCTGCTTGCCAGGTCAGGGCTGCTGCTGAGCACTGTAACCAGCCCTGGCTCTGACCCCCGTGCTCCAGGAATGCTGCCCAGCGGGGAGGGCATGGCCATTCTCTGGCTCCTCCTGTTGCCTGGCTCCCTGGTGCCAAGGATCACCTGGTCCTCACTGCTCCACAAGGCTGTTAAAACCTTTCTGTGTATGGAAGCTAGTAAAAGCCTGAGTTAAAAATACCATGTCATATTTCCTCATTAAAAACTGAATTAACATAATTAGCACTTTCCATCAGCCTATAGGGAATAAAGAATATTCCAGCACTGGGAACTGCATGGAAGATTCTGCATTAAGTCCCTACATAGTAATAGAGCTCAACGTAGACCAGCAGGTCCCTATTCCACAGAGGGACACTGCAACATCCATCTATGCTCTGCACAGGCAAAACCAAAGAAGGTTGATTTCTTCTGTATAAAACAAAATCTGTAAATGTTCTTTCTGACTGTCCAAATGTAAAAAACCTGTGTGTGACCTCCCATCTACTATCACTGCGGCACCAGTGACTGTAGAAAAGTTACATCACACAACTTTTGTCTATTCATATCCATCCACCTTCAAAATAGACAACACGACCTTACATTTAGACAGCTAGAAGCAGTCTAATGGTTGAGACAATGCAATTTAATGTAAAATAATCTATTATGGTTGTTTTGGCTAGGAAATGTTAAGTGACAAAAATGTAGTGTCACCAGACTTAACCATAGAAATAACATGCCAAATTAAAATCTACCACACCTAATAATAATCATAGGTGAAAATTCCACCAGAGCTGGGTTCTATGACGTCTTTTGTTTCATCATAGTGACTGAAGTAGAGTCCTGAGTGGGACAGGCAATGCTCTCTGCTCTCAGAGCCAGCTGGTTCCTTTTGCAGGAGATGTGCTGCACAGAGCTGCCATGGAAGCTGTGCCTCTCCCAGCACTATACTGCATCACACAGACAATGTGGATGTACTTTAATGGGTATGGAGCTGAATGGGAATTAAGAGACACTTGACTGTTGCAGTGACCTGCAGTACTAATTTAGATAAATCACTTTTATTTCCTATAAAAAGAATAATACATAGACACTTTCTACTGCAAAACTTGAGGCTTACAAATGTAAAATACCATGCAAAAGCTGAACACAGAATTTAGCAAGAGCTAAATACTTTCTTCAGTTTCTGATTTGAATTCTATATTGGACAGAAAAGATTACTAGCATTGCCCATTTAACTTTATTGCATTATTGTTCTTTGTGGTGAATCTACAACTATAGACTTCCATTTCTGTAGAAAGACCTGACTTTCGGCAGGGGAAAGAAAAGCTACTCTTTCTCCTCTACTGTATGTTTCTTCTTCTATAATACATTTTTCTTAGATACAGCTGGGGGAAATTGGTACAGCCAACTATCCATGCTGCTTATTGCTTCTTATATTCATTGGTCACGAGTTTGTAGTCAAAAACATGCCATCATAAGTATGAAGTCTGTAGTGTTCATTGACTGTACTATTTGGAATCATGCTGTGAAGGAGCCATGAACAAGATCTCACCTAGTTTTAAATTCTATTAGAAGAGAAACAGACATCTAGTTTTAGAGGGGTGCGGAATAAACTGGAAACAAATACAGTCCCTCTCAAACAGGGAAGCCTGAGAAAACATTGAATTAACACTCGAAACTGACATAGATATTTTTGGTAGAGCACTCATATTTCCTGAAATGACCACAAAATGATGGCCATTTCCCTACAGAATAGGAAAGAGAAATTGTGCTCACTTCTGACCATGTTTCAGTGTGGTTGTATACAAAGCTCTTCTGGCACAGCAGCTATGCAGTTGCTCCAGGAAAATGCTGTTGCCAAGCTAATGATCACTGCTAGGAAATGATTGTAAATTGTTATTAGGGTGGGTGAGCTAAAAGTGTACTGTAGTCATTTACCATAGCTCAGCTGATGAGCAGTAAAAGCAGTAACTCACTGAGTCCTGGTAATTCAGAAGCTTTCAGTCTTTATTGAGCAATGACTCCTTCAGATTGTGCCTTCTAAAAACAGTGTTTCCTGCCTTTCAGCTTTTAAATTTCATACCAAAAATCAAAACTCTCCTCACTATTGCTTATTCCACACTCTTATTTACTTTTATTTTAAAATTATGTGTCCCATTTTTGCTCTAATAACATATCACATATGTTCTATACAATAAAGGCTTACCAATACTCACCCAGTACAAGGGAAACAATTAATGTTTTTTAACTTCTAATGCCTTCTTATTTGCAATGGGCTATAGAAGTTTTCTCTCTATGAGCTGTGAGCCACATAGTTTTGCCCACAGAATTTATCAGATTCTTGGTGTAGGCATAATTCATCTTACTTTTCTAGTCCTTTGACACCTGTCTTCCTTTGCATTGCTCATGAGTTGTTCCTAGAGCAATTCTTCATTTGACTTTGATATTTCAATACTCTGATGCCTTGTCATTCCAAAACATACACTGGAGTAAACAAGTTATTCTACCCAGTTTATCCATCTCTGTTTGTCTGAACCATCTTCAAACACAGTTTATTAAAACTGACATGTGATTTACTATCTTATTACTCTCTTAATTATGATATTAAACTGTCTATCTACCAGCCTGATATAAAATTCCAGAAAGAGTCACACAGCTACTTTGAATGTTCCCAGTTTTGGGCAATCAGGAGATTTTGATTTTTATTGAAAACAGTAATATTTTTTTCCCAAGAAACCGGAAAACAGATATCACAAAGAATGCCTTACCATACACTAATTTGAGAAAAAAAACCAAACAATTCCCTAAAATTACTTTTCTGATGAGATTTTAGAGTATGCTAATCTAGATATGATTAAAAAATAATTTTTATGGCCCCACTACTGTCTGGTTGTAACATGTAATGCTAACATTCTGCAATCACAGGCCTTGACACTGGGCATGTTTGCAGACATGATGCAATGTTTTGCATGAGGACCCTATCTGGACTAACAAGACTGTTTATTGTTAGGGTTAACAAGGCCAGGCAGAACTCTGAACTAGACTAGATTGCTAGAGAGCTCCAGCATTGAAGTTCAGGCTGTCTGGGATAAGTCTGCATGATTAGTATGTACCACATGGAGATACAAACTGCTTGTCTTCACTGACACTAGAACCCACCAGTTCAGGAATCAAATACATTAAGTGCATTATACAGTTCATATAAAAAAAAAAACAAAACCCTCTCACTTCTGCTTCGTCTTTTCAAGAATGCAGTTAAATAGATTCTGAGATGGCTCAGATTATTACTTCATATTATTCAACAAAATTAATTCAGTCCAGGTGGAGGGACAGCAAGTGTCTCTTGAAATATATTTATTTAGAAAAAATGAAATAGAAATGCAAATATGACTTTGAAATTATCATGTTTGCCACACAGAAATAATAAAATTAATTCCTTTTCACTAATTTTTCTCAGATTTTGTATCTTCAAGTATCCTTTGCAGTTATTAAGCAGAAAATTACTTACTCCAGAAAATTGAATTCATGGTATTTCATTATGTCAATTGCAGATCTTTTATGAGCTTTGTGACAAAAAAACAATGCAGAGCAGGGTCAAAGGAAAATAACCAATAAGTCCCAAGATGAACCCCTCTCTTCTAAGAAGGATTTAAACTGCATAGAATACTTCATACTGATTAATCAGGAGGCTTATGGATTTTTTATATTTCATACACTCTGTTAAAATGTTTTTAATTTTTCACTTTATATTTTCCCATAAAGGTGGCATTCACAATGAGTAAATGACTAGGAATATTGGTACACAGGAAGAAACCTTAGTCCATCAAATATTCAAGCAAGGTAGAACTGTAACAGCAAAAATAATTTTGTGAGAGGGAAGCTCAAATTTATTGTATTGCCTTCTTACACGCTCCTTTGATATACAGGTAAACCTATCGTGTGCTTTCAAGAATTTGGAAACTGGGTAGCAATGTAAGCATGTTATACAAGCTGAACTGATGTGGCTCTATGACTTCTGTTTCACCACAGGGAGGAAGCTGAGCCATAAAAGAATGGACTGACTGGGACAAAGGGGAAAATCCCTATTTCAAACAATATCAAGTCCTTTGTTGCTGATGATGCCTTCTCAATTCTTTTCTCTGCTTTGATTTTTTGTTCTATGCTTTGATTTTCTTCCTCTGCATCACAGAATGAATAAACAACTGAACAACAACTTAAACACCTCTTTGAGTGTGTTGTGTAGTCACTAATGCCTTCTGAAATACATAATTTTCAGGAGCTCTGGTGTTCAGTGATTAAGGTTGAAAGTAGGCAAACATCTTAAAGAACATTTGGTATTTAAAATGATTTTAAAGAATTAAGTGACATAAATTTCAATTTATTTTCCATGGATGCAATTCAATTTTTTGAAAAGTCACATGTTGTAAAGTCACACACAGGTGAATTTGCCAGTAATGGCACTTAGCATAATGCAGCATTTTCATTGTATTTTTTCTCAAAGGCATCTGAAGACCTTTTGATCTTTCTTCCAATTCAGTATATTGTCCTTGTACTCACTGATAGTTGAAGTTTAAATACCACAAGAATGAAAACAAACAACACTATTCCCTCAGATTGTCTTTCAGTGCTAACCCCTTTTCAAAATCACAATATACATTTACTTTATTATTTTTAAATTGTCAACAACTGTAAAAAACCCAGCATATAATGCATACGCATATAGGTACAATGGAAAAAAATATTTTAAGAGAAAATTTTCACCTTCATATATATTGGTATTCTGATCAAAACTAGTTAATTAGAGAAATAACAACAGGTACATTAAATTCAGCAAAGCATCCACACTTGCCTGTTCAAAAGTATTCTTTTGAAATTCTTCAAATCCAAAAATATCTAATACTCCAATTTCAAACACCTGGTCACTGGGGAAAAAAAAGATATTACAGATAATAAGAATTCAAGCAAGTGAATAATACATCTGTTGTTTTTGACAGAAGTATTTCTGTTCTAGGACAAAAGCAAGCTGTATTTCAAAAACATGGATGAAATACACAAGCAGACCATGTACAGAATAGAATGAAAATTTTACTCACAACCTGGACATACTGAACAGAAATAGAAAAACAGGGTTCAAGATTGCTTTAGCAGCTATGCTAAAAACTAAATTTGCGAGAGAAAGAAAAAATCTTAACCTCCTAAAGTCCAGTTTCTAAGGTACTAATTTTCTGACATCAAGGACAACCATTTCAGGGAAGTTTCAAAAATGCCTGGTTGCACTCAGTTACCCTTTCCTGTTTATATTTCTTTGGCAGCCAGAATTGTTTCTACAAAATATACTTCAAGGGAAACTTGTTAAGCACAAGTCCTCTCTGTTTCGGCATCAAGCAGAATTTCTGGGCTCAGGCTGCCCAAGAGGTTACATGTCCCAGGGGAAAGAAAGTCAGGGGTCAGAGCTGAAGAAGGCAGATGTTTCTTCTTTGTATAAATGAAAGAGTATTTGCTGATGTTGCATCTAATTTGTTGTGTGTCACTGCATGCATTCAGGGAAGGGATTTTATTGTGTCCAGGTGGAAGGAGTGGAAGGATCAGGGTAGAGCAGCCACCTAGGATATGGACAGAGGAAATGGGAAAAGGACAGAGGTATTACTATTCTGTACTTGGGACTGAGTCATTGTAAGCCTGATTTGGAGAGGAAACTAAATTCACTGCAGTGAGCAAAATGAATATTTTGGGATATCCTGTTGCCTAATTTGCAATAATATTGCAGAGTGCTTGTTCTGAGATTCTTCCATATTTTATTTCTCCATATTCCAAGTTTCCTCTGTGTCTAAAGCTCTGTGCATATCAGGCTAGGGATGTAAAGGAGAAAAAGGAGAGATCCACTGTTGAAGGACATGAATATAGTTCTATTGCAGTCATTGTAACCCCCTACCATGCCATTAGACGAGGATCCAGCCCTCAAAATAAATGCCTGTACAGCAAATAAACAAAGTAATTTGAAAAAAATGCATATTATAAAAGAAGCTGGGAAAGACAATCCTCAGGGGCAAGCAGAGCCTTTATCAGAAATCATGCCCAAGAAGTCTGTCTTCATTTCAAAAGCACACCAGTTCAATGCACTACTGATTGTCACAGGACTAGCTGTGTGCATAAATGTCAGACATGGATTGTTATATAATAAATCTAGTCCAGAATGGCTTTGTTGGGCAGGGAGGTTATCAGGAGGTCGATTATTCTCCAAGGGAATTTCTACAAGAAAAGGCATAAAGCTGTATCACTACATCTATCTCTAGCAATGAATGAAATTTAAATTGGGTTTTAAAATGTAAGTCTCATTCACAACTCCTCCTGATTAGAGATGGGAGGTGTACATTCCTTGTCAGAACAAGTTTTCAACAAAATCTGTCTATTTACAGAAAGAAAAATTAAATTTTTAAAAGCAAATTACCTCAGAGAAATGAATATTGAAAATCCAGAATAATTGTTATTTAAATTTGTTTCAGGGAAAACAGAGAAGCTTGAAATTTCAGAGTGTTTTATAGGTTTTCACTGTTTTTTTTTCTTTTCTTTTTCTTTTTTTTCATTGGGGAAAAAAGAGAAGCTTGAAATGTCAGAGTGCTTTATAGGTTTTCACTGGTTTTTTTTTTCTTTTCTTTTTCTTTTTTTTCATTTGTATGTAGATTTGTATGTAGCCTTCCTTATAGGAAGGCAAAACATGAACTGTTGTGTGGCACTGTACAACAGCTGAAATATTGCATTATATTTCACAATTTTTGAGGACTACTTAATACAGACAAAACAGCTTATCACTTCTCTGACTGATTCAATTAATAATTTGAGGCTGGGTTGTTTACATCCCTGTTGAGTCTGTGACTGCTATTTTGTCAAATTAGTCTCCTACTTTCCCTCAAGGAATATATAAACATTTGCATTAGGAAAAGACCAATACAAACTGACTTAATGAATTATTAAAAGCCAGGCAAAACAGGAACCTGATCCTAGCTTTCAAAACTCTGGGTAACTCTTATCAAATTCCTTATCAAAACAGTGATATTTGTGACAAATATATTGGCTTGCAAATATACTGAAGATGCATTTGTTGACAGAAAAACATGTAGTCTCAGTGTTTTTATGAACTCTTCTTGATAATTTTGGTCTAGTATTATTAGGAGATGCACACACTACATTAAAAGAGCTGGAGGTTTTACATAATTAATATCTTGCTAACGGGGCAAGTATAACAGCACTAGGCTCTGTACCCTCTAAAACAGTGACATTTTACCATTACATTGTGCTATTTATGTGCAAAATCTCTTCAACCATGATAGTAATTTTCTGTATTAAATTATTGTCCAGATTTTGGAAACTAAATAACAACTGACAATACAACATCCAAATTAAAAGCATTTCTTTATATGTGGTTGCAAATTACTTTGTTCTTTTAATCTTTCTTCTTGTCTCCCTCTTTTTCATATTACTTTTCTTGCCAGAAGGAGGGTCCATACGTCTTTCTACTGGCTAGCTGTCAATCATATTAATTCCACCAAAATTAGTTTCCTTAAATAATCACAGCAGAGATTCCCAAGGCAAAATAAAGCATGAATGATTCCATGTTAACAAATGAAAGAACATGCCACCAGGGTCTAAGATAATATTACAAAAAGGTACTTTTTGTTCTGAATTATTTTCTTATTTTCTGGTTACTAATCATCACTGACACATTTCTTCATTGTATTTCACATATTTAATATTTACTATCTATAACTAAAAGAACTGTGGCTTTAATGGGGACTGAGACTTTGATTTCAAATTTGAAAATATTTCCCAGAATACAAAGTAGAAAAAAAGAATTTGCTGATGTTAGAAGAACTTTTTTATTTCATATCAGCACACGGGTGTAAATACTTTAAAAAAGCATGGATGTTCTCTAGAAGTCATTTGGTTTTCTGATACACTTACAATATTTTACAATGTCTCCAACGTTGCCTTTTCTTCTCAGAACATATATGTAAAGATATCCTTATAGACTAGAAATACATTTTTAATCTTGTACACTTAACAATTACATTATAAAGAAACTACATAAAAATTCCCAGCAACTCCTAAAAACAATATACATACAGAAGACATCCTGTCTGATAATCTACCATCCTGGCAGACATCTTGCCATTCATCAAGAGATGCTCTCAAACCATTTGCCATTCCTGGCAAGGTGAACAAAACTCCCTTTACAGTACATCTGATCCAGTGCTTCAGACAAACCTCCAGAATGTTATTTGTTCACTTTTATTTCATTGCAGATGGTTCTAGCTTGAAAATCCATAGGGTCCATTCCTTTTGTTGTCTTTTGCAATCTGCCAGCATAGAGCAGTGAGATGAATCTGTTGGGGGAGGGTGATCTAATGCACCTTTTCATCTGCCCAGGACACAACAGTTCTTGCTCTTCCTCCAACTGCTGCCAGTAATGAGGAAGGCTTATGTCTGATCTGGATATACTGGAAGTGATACTGATTAATGAGGAAATATTTCTCTGATTAGATGAAGTATACAGCCTAGCCTTCAAATGAGGTCCTTCAGAATCCTAATTAAAAAGTCCTCAGTTTTCCCAGGGGAGCAGATTAGACCTGTTGTCACAAACACAGGTCCCTTCTTGAAGGGAATAGGCTGAATACTTTCAGTTGGATATGTTGTTCATCATCTGAAACAATTATCAAACAAAATTAGTTTCTGAAATGTTTGAGGGAGATTTTTGAGTCTGAAGTTTTTGCTGAGATCCAAGAGCACATGGCACAGAAATTAATTCAGATGGCTTTTGAAATCTCCAGTGAAGGAGATTCCACAGCCTCTCTGGGCAGCCTGTTGCAGTGCATGGTTACCCACACAGTAAAAAAGTTGTTCCTCATGGTCAGGTGGAACTTCCTGTGCATCAGGTTCTGCCCATTGCCTCTTGCAATGTTGCCCAGCACCACTGAGCAGAGCCTGGCTCCAGCCTCTTGACACCCTCCCTTTAGATTTTATAGACTGAGATGAGGTTCCCCTCTCAGCCATCTCTTCCCAAGATTAAACAGGCCCAAGTATCTCAGCCTTTCCTCATAAGAGAGATGTTTCAGTCTGTGACTCATCTCCGTAGCCCTCCACTGGACCTGTTCCAGGAGCTCCATCTCTCTCTTCTTCTGAGGAACCCAGAGCACTCCTGATGTGGCTTCACCAGGGCTGAGCAGAGGGGCAGGATCACCTCCCTGCTGGCAATGCTCTTTCTAATGCCCCCCAGGACACCATCAGCCCACCTGGCCACAAGGACACTGCTGGCTCATGGACAGCTTCTTGTCCACCAGCACCCCTGGTCCTTCTCCACAGAGCTGCCTTCCAGCAGGTCAGTCCCCAGCCTGTCCTGGCACAGAGGGTTGTTCTTCCCCAGGTGCAGGACCCTGCCTTTCCTGAATTTCAGGCAGGTCTTCCCTGCCCATCTCTTCCCTGTCCTGGTCCTCCTGAAGGACTGCACAGCACTCTGGGGTATTGGCCATCCTCACAGCTTTATGTTGTCACTGACCTTGCTGAGGAGCCATCTATCCCATCATCAAGGTCATGTATGAACAAGTTAAACAGTACTGGGCCCAGTAATGGGCCCTGAGGGTGACTGCAAGTGCGCCGTCTCCAGCCAGACCTGTGCCCTCTGGGACCTGCTGTTCAGCCAGACTTTATCTAGAAAATATTTATCAGCTCTTTATCAGGTTTTATCTACAAATAGAGAAAAGCTTTTCTAACTAGCTGATAAAAAACGTGCTTTAAACTTACTAGCAGGCAAGGAACACAGTATCAAGATTTTCTCAGGGACATATACCTAATTAGCTTGTTTTCCATGAGAAATGAAAAGCAATATTCACAGACATTCTTAAATCTCCATAAAGCAAAAGCCCTCTTACAGAATGAGCCAGGAATTGTTGAAACATTACCTTAAATAATTTCATTACTCATTTGGATCACCAGATCCAACTTTGCCAATGTGCAATCAATTACATTGAAATGCCACATTAAGGCAACCATGAACCTACAAAAGTAAAAATCAGGATACTTATCTGAGTAAACTCAGAAGAGTTAAGAGTCTTAGGAAGAAATTCACCAAGACTATTTTGATAATAATAACATCAGTAGAAGGGGAAATCATTGTATGTATGAGTGAAAATAAATATCAACAATTAAAAAAATAATTATAAGCACCTGTGAGAAATGTTATTAGCTTTCTTCTAATCCTACTCTAGGGGCCAATTTTGGCAAAATAATTTCTACACAGTTGATTTCTTAAAATTCTATCAGAATGAAAAAAGTAAACAAATTTCAGATCTTGCAACCAGTCTAAACTAGCATGTAGGATTATGATTTAGTTAAAACTAGGCAAAATTATAAGTTTTTAAGGAAGAGAACAACATTTCTAAAGGTGCATTATCTTACTTAACACCATCATTAAAATTCTTGCTTTATACCTACTGAATAGTATTTCAAAGTAATTAATTTGCTGGATTCTGGCAACACTTTTTATTTTATGTACTTCATACCTTTAGAGTTTGGTCTTTGAAGCTTTTCACAGAACCATCTCCCCTTTGCTTAGGTTTAATGATACTCATTCCTTTATTTTGCCTAAAACCTGTCACAGGGTTTTTCTTAGTAAATATAAATCAATATCAAAGACCAAAATCAAGTATTTCCACCATAAAAGTTAAACATGAATAACCAAGAAAAAATGCTTCTTTTAGAGTTACTAAGCCAAGAAATCTAATTTTATTGCTTCATAAATTCTCACTGGTGTGACAGAAGTACAGCTAAGCTGCTTCACAACAGAAAAGGAGAACTGAGTTAGAAACCTTATTCCAGGTTTCTGATGAAGGCTTCATCCCATCTGATAAGTAGTAATTCTGTCAGTTTCCAACTGGGGAATAAAGTGTGGCCTGGAATGTATCAGACTTACGTACTCACATAAATAAATGTTTTGGTGGATCTTTCAGCAGAGGTTTATTAAAACTGCACAAAACTGGAGATATAACTCTGCTAACAGATAGCTGCTCAGATGTATTTGAAGTAAATCTGATCCACTAATCACAAATTCATTGCAGTAATCTAACTTGCATCTAGAACTATTCTATGACTTGATTTACTCCTCCAGTTTAAACAATATGATTAGGCTGCACAAAAAAAAAAAGAAAAAAAGCTGTACATGGGCTACTTCAACTGAGGCTTAATATCAGTGAAGGATGATATGAGGATCAACCTTATTTCCACTTAAAATAAGCTATTTAGCTTCAGGTTTGGAAAGGGAATGAAGCTGGTTTTGGCCTGATAAAATGTAGTATATCTTGTCAGTACTGCCAATTAATCCTGAGCTGGTTAGCTTTCTATAACCAGCCTAAATGAAGAACTGTCCCTTTTCAAGCATAGGTCTAATATGTGGCCAGAGGAGACTATTGCAAATTCCTCACTTCTGATACATCAAACAGCTGTCCTGTTTTAGCTGGGACTTACAACCTCACACAGTCTTCAAGTTACCTCATAGGTAGAAATAGTTTCACTGAGAAATATTTTCACAAGCTAGAGGTCACCTCTGTTACCTAGTGATTGCACTAAAAGGAGAATACAAGGTAGACAATATACAAACAATTTTGACTTTCATTATTTGAAGATCCTATGATATCTAAAAATTATAGGTTTATATTAACAACAGAAGTACACAACACCCTGTTCTGAAAGAATGTAAGATATCACATTGTAAAATTACACACTGAAAAATTACTTCAAATAATTTTAATATTTTTAATAAATCAATTCTAAATTTCTTTTTCAACAATCACTACCAAAAAACTCACTGTAATTAGAAATGCCTGAGCTGGATTGTTGTCTGCCACAGACATGCACTGAGTTAAGCCTCTGTTCCATAAATCCCAGGAATGAATGAGGAAGAATTGTGACCTCATGTTACTGCCCTTCCTTATTTTATAGAGAGTATGTAAGATTAGGCTATGGACTGGAAAATTGCCCTAGCTTAGTGTCACAAACAGACTAGTAAAATCATTCCATGTTACTTCTGTTTGCCTTCAGCAGGAACTGAGACACTCTGGCAGTGTATGTATAATGACAGACAGATTTTAGGTGCAGAAAGCTGTTATTCAGGCATGGCACCTTTTTCTCCTAGCTACACCCATAGAATAGAAGAGATTTTCCACTAATTGGTCTATGAATAGGAATAAAAATAAGCTGGTGAAGTCCTCAAACTCTAAAAGAGGGTACCTTGTCCTATGCAGCCATAGAGATATGATATAAAGAAAACATACTTATGAAAGTTCCACATCTGCCATTAGTGGATTACCATTTACCAATAATTCCAAGCCATTTGTGTTTCATGTTCATAAGGTAGCTCAGCTGAGCATATGAGCTGTTGAACTTTGATTAAGTCACATGCATATGATCATCTCATTAGGTCTACTGTCTTAGTTTGTTGCTTTGATTCACTGAGATTTCAGGTTTTTTGTTCCTTTAATTTGTTTCTTGACTGCTTCACTGATACACATTAATTAGCATTCATTTTTCCAAGAAGCCATGCTGGATAGCAACAGCATCAAATTTAGAAAATGCAACCTAGAGAACATTCTTAGAACATTTAAATCAGTTAAGTTTAAACATTCATTTGAAGTCTTTTGAATAAAATTCTGATTTCAATACCCTCTGCTAAGGTCACTGTTTTGGGAAGAAAGAACAAGTACGTTCTGCATTAAAAAAGTAACAAGCGCCATTTTGCATGTTGAAAGACTTAGATCATTCTGTATTGTCAAGTCCTAAAAGGCTATTAATTGTAACCACCAATCTAGATTACCACATGAAGTATCATGGATCCCTACATAAGCAAACAAATAAACAAATATGTTACAGTAGAAACAGCTAGAAGGAAAAGCCAATGCTTTAAAGATCCAAGCATCACATATTGTAAAATTCTTTAAAACTTTATCAGGGTTCATTAATTTCCACCATTTAAAGGAATCATGTTTCTTTTACAATTCTGAATTTGAACAGATAATGGAACACCTAATAGTTTCCAATGGTACTCCTACCTGTCACTCTCATCTTGATTTTGAAGATAGCAGTTGATAGTGTTGACTAAAAAGCTAAATAAACGACCATATAGAGATTTTGCCAAGAGATCCCGGTAAAAATCTGCAATCTCTATAGTGTGCCTCCGAACAATCGTGTCTCCTAAGAGAAAAAGCAGAAAATGGAGATGAAAGTGTGCTGTAAACTTCACCTTCAGTAATTTTAGTTACAGTAAATTTAGCTACAGTTACTTCTCCTTTGCCAAACATTTACATGGTGTTAGCTTTTTTCTGAAGCCTCCAGTGCAAGATGAGAAGACTGTCAACACTCAAAAGATTTGGAAATACATGCCTTTATACTTTGTTCAAAAGAAATGTGTATGAGTACTACACAGAACTAATATTTTACTGAAAAGATTTTTTTCAGATTTTTTCTGTAAGACACTCCTGTTGATTACAGTTCTTACTAATATTCTATATTATAATACCTAATCTGTTATCTTTACACACTTTTGTAACATTAATCAAGTTAGGAGCCCATCAGCATCACAGTGTGAAACTGCTTTGTTCCATATTACAAAGGCATTACTAATTTAGTGGTCCAGTCTGATTTACTGCATGGCAGATAAGCCTACATATTCCTCAGAGGGAATATTGCCAGGACCATATGAGAAATAAGAAACAAAAAATTGACAGCTTTTAAATTTTTTAAATCAGAAGGCTCAAAATGCCACCAGGTCTGATCTATGAGTGTAAGCTTGGAGAAAATTACCTTTAAAATACTGAACATCAGTTGTTAAGGCTGAAGCAAGCTCATCTGGTGAAACCTGCAGCATCCCTGCCACTGAAAGGAAAAGAAAATGTAAAGAAGAACTCATTTATGCAATACTGCATATTTCATTTTTTTACAACAGATTTTCTTCTGTAGATTTCTTTTTGAATAGTGAAAGATTCCAAACATGAAAGAAAAGGGTGCTGTCACAGAGTAATCAAAATTAATGAACACATAAAATCGGATTACTATAATCAGTACTTTGTGAAGTATGAACCTATCTGTATATTACATTACAGCTTTCTTTCCCCTTCAAAGACTGCTCAGGACTTTCCCCAGGGTTTGGCAGACTTTCTATGGTATTAGAGTGAAGGTATGCTACTCATTGACATTCTGTATCCATAAGCCACTTGCAGGAGATCTGTTAGTGACCAAGAGGGCAAACTTCAAAGCACAAAAGCAAGATTCCCTTTTCAGACATAGGTTTTGAATGTAAAGAATTCAATTCAAGGCAAATTGTTCAGCTGTTGACAAGCAGTGCAAAAGCATTTCAAAACAAGACTGCACAAAGTGCACTGTACAATTTCTTTTGGCAAACGATAGCATTAAATATGACATTTAATTAGCTAATTTGCAATAATGGCATTTTATTTCATCCCTTAAAAATCTGTAATTTATAAACCATCCAAGTCAATTGGGTACTGTCTTCTTACAGTAACTTATGAGTTTTCAGAAGTCATTTTTTTTGTGTCCCTGGAATTGTGTTTCCATCTGTCGGTGGAACAGTGCAACTTCCCTGCTGTGGGACCAGGCAGGCACCGCTCCGAGGTCGTGTCCTACTGACCTTGCTCCAGCAGCTGCAGGTCTGACACGAACGCTGTCTCAGCATCTGTCAGGGCCGTAAAGCGAATGTCTCCAAGATGCAGGATTGCTGAGAGAATCACAAACAGGTTCTCCACCTCCTGCACAGTTGTTTTTTTTTTTTTTCAGAATTAAAGATAAAGAAAAGATCTGTTGGACACACCATTGAAAGGCAATGCTTTATAAAAATATAAATTCTGTTAGTTTTTATAATCTGCCTTTGATAAGTTGAAAAGCATTCGCATTTGAATTATTAACAGAAAATTTGAAATCAAACTGGAACCTAGCTAGGACATGAACCAACAAAATTACTTTTTATTTCCTTGTTTTAATGTCACATTTACCAGTGGGTTAAGATAGTTTTTATCCAATGTGATAAAAATACTGAAATATCTTTAATGAATGCACGGTTTCTGTAGGAAATAAAACATATCTTGTCCATAGAGAATTCCCATTGAGTCAATTTCTGTATCTAGGAACAGCAAGGGGTTTTTTGCCTCAACCAACTGAATTCACAGTGTCTAGCTCTATAGGTTCCTGGTATTAAAAGCTTTAATTAAGGTCCAAAAGAAACAAAAGCAACTTTACTTACCCTCACACTGTCCCTCTGAGATTGCATACTCTTCCGTGATGTCTCGGATTGTGAAGCAGTTATCTTTAGGGGCGGATTTTTTCTGACCTCATTTTTATCACAGCAGAAGAAAACTAACTTTCATTGGTTGTTTTGGTTGGTTAATTATATTTAAAATATTTTTAAATTCAAAGAAAAATATGATCTGTGGAATATGAACCTTAAATCCTAAAATATGGAAAGCATTGTGTGTTTTTGGAAGTTTTTTTTTTAAGGGCAGTTATATAACAATGGTGCTTCTTAAAATGGTAAAAGAGGAAACCTGATATCCACTATGACATTACATGGCATTATTTATAGAAAAATTAATTGATAATTCTTGAAATATTTTTTATAAATAATATTTAGAGCCTGATTGTGCTAAAAATGCAGAAGTGACAGTGAGAAATTTCACTTATCAGAATTTACAGACTAAGATTATACATACACTACTAATGAAATACACAGCTAGTACAACCTCTTTTTTTTTTTCCAATTTTTTATTCTTCATTTCTTCATGTTATTTCCCTGATAAATATGCCAATAATCAAAGGACTTAAGAAAAGCTTAATGTCTTGCTGGGATAGATTATAGCACCTCCAGTGCTGTTTAAGCAAGTTTGCTTCTCTGAACTACACTTTAAGACAAGAATGTCAATCTCTTTCTGCATGAGAGAGGTGTCAATAGGGCAACAGTGTGTGTTAGCATTACAGGGTACCAAAGCTGAAGATTCAAAAAACCCAATATATACAGAGAAAGTCTGAACAGGATAACTCTTAAAATAGAAGAAGTTATGCTAATATAGCATTCAAACTAGGGTGCCATACTCTGCTTTTGGGATGGTATCTCGAGCAAGATGAAATGGCACACTGGCAGTGCACGCTCCTTGCTTGGACTTTAACTCCTTCAGAACTGGTTTGGGGATTACTGTGCAGCACTGAATGACAGTGAGCTGGGATAGCTTTTGATTCTGGTGATTTTGGTAAGGTCTCAGGTATATTTCACATTCCAGATTCTCAAACACTTTATCATTGTGTAAGATGCATGTTTCCCCACCTTTAAAACAGTAGTTGGTTTTAATAAACACTAACATTCTTTGGAAGATAGCATTAATGGCTGCTAAGGAATTTTTATATAGTTTTTCAAAAAGATTATCCATTCTATCATTAAATATCGCTAGGTAGTCAAGGAATGATACATACAGACCTCTCCCTGTACCTCAGAATTAATGGGTAGAAATTTTAGGAATGTGTTTTATCTACATATTGCCCTCTAACATTCAACATGGGAGATCAGCCTGCAGTACTTGAGAGTTTCATAGATTTCTTGTCCCCTAAATATTATTCTAAAGCTGCCTGAATACAGACTAGCTTTCAAGATGTTGACACTTTTCTGAGAGGTAACTTATTTTTAAGAATTCTGAGTGAAATTAAGTACTAGATTCAAAAGAATACTGTATATGAAGCATTCTCAGACAGTTACTGCAGGCTTAAAATCATGATCCATTTAGCATTCAATTATTTACTTATGGGCTGAACTCCTTTCTCAACAGAACAGAAACATTAATGAAAGAGCAAGAGAGATCTACTGATCCACCAACTGTGAACACTGGGTTAAATCCAGAAGTGTCTGGACATTTTGTTATTGAAATCTACTAGTACAGAGCTTGAACCACTAAGAGTAAGGAATAATATTGTCAAATATGGCCATGTCTGTTCAATTTTGTACATGGCCTCATGAACATTCATGAAAATAAACCCTACTCTTCATTGCATTGAAAGGTGACACTTTTTACTGCCTTAACTAGGGAATGCCAAACAGCTCCATGGTGTACCACTACCACCACAGAGGTCTAAACTTCCCACCTAAATAACAGCTTCAGCAGTTCACAAAATTTTTGCTGATAGCCCTTGATCCTTTTTTATTAGAACTGCTGCCTGTCTGTCATTTTTGATGATATTTTAACTTAGAGTTACATTAACTTTTGCCCCTTCTTTCTAATGATATTGTACAGGAGTAAGTTCTTACCTCCTCTAAAACTACTGTTGCTTATGAATGTCTCTTGCAGAAGTGTTCCAGCTACAGTGTGCTGGGTTGCATACACATTTGTAAGAAATATGGGGAGTTTGTTAAGCACTCTAGTATCCTGAAGGGATGCACAGTTTACATGAATTCTTATATTCATCCTTCTATTTCTTCTGATTTCTGTCACACCTCTGTCCTCTAGGACCTCTTCTTGATTAATTTTCCAAATTATCTCCTTCATTAGTTTCATAGAACTAAAGACAAACAGTGGGCCTATCTTCTTGTTGCTTTGGGGGAATTAAGTCAGCTCTTTCAAGTTACCTGGCTCTAATTTTCTTTCCTAAATAGGTATTTACTTCTTTTCAGGTGCTGTTAGCATGTGTGTGTTTCATAAAATTAAAAAGGATGGGAGATAATAAGGAAGAGGAAAAAAATTCCGTGGCTTTTATGAGGTGTCATATGGGATTTGATTGCTTCTTTTTATCTATGTAATTTAATTGTTCAGAGTATTATACCTTGAAGCTGTTTTGTGAATCTTTAAGAACTAAAAAGATTCACATTGTTGGTTCTGTGTCTAATTAAAAGTGATTACAGTAATTTCCCTGGAGTGAACTAGTGCTGTATTTGTTTCAATGTCTTAACTAACAGGGGAAAAAAAATTTTTAAAAAGAACAGAAAGCTGCTTCTTTTACTCACAAAAGGTTATCTGTGCGAGTTACTTATGGCCTACTTTCAACTAACATGATTATTTTAGCCACAAATAACATAAGCTCATGTAACTTACCAGGCTATTGAATCCCAGAGCACCTAGAGCTTGTTTTAGTATGGTTAATTTCTCCCTGTTTTGAGGGTTGGCTGCTAACATCGTCTCTTCTGATACAGTCTGGCTTAGATACCTGCACAGAACAAAAACAGCATATCTGGTATTTACAAGGCTGGTGCATGATCAAACTTTTGAAGTTAAAGTCCAGTTTTACATCTCTAACCTGAGGTTTATTGCAGATTTTTCTCAGCCTTTGGAGGGAGCAGTACCAGCAACAGAATATTCTGTATTTCATTCTTAAACTTTTGCTTAAGGCTCCCCTCAACCCCAACTTCAGCTGCACATGGGAGCTGAAATTTCAAACTGGGTTTATATCACTGCCAGTTTTGCCATTCTTGTACTACCAGAGATTCCCCTTCAGAAGGCAGATTTGAGGAGAACCTCTGACAGTTCTGACTGCTCTAAATTCCCCTCTTGCTGACAAGGGAATAGATCAGCCCTTAACTCCCACAATGTTCATTCCTTCCCCCAGCAGCTGAATGGGTGATAGATAGGTGTACTCAACCTCTCTCAAAATGAAGCAGTAACCAAGCACACAGAGTAGCAAGTCTATAGCCCTTAAACTGTACTGCTTTGCACACTGCAAAGCAAAAGGAAATTTTATGTACCTTCCCAAAAACAATGAGTAGCAGAGAGAAAGAGAGACACTTGTGCAGCAGCTAACTCAGGAAAGGAAAAAAACTCTAGGAACACAAAGAGTAATAATACAAAACAGATTAATCACAAACTATAGCAAAACAGATTATTGAAAAGTCCAGCAATCTAGCCTTTACAACCATTTATTTTGACCCTTTTAAGTAAGTCCGTATTTTTAGAAGTATTCAGGTATCTTCACTTAGCTGAAATCACTAAGAATGAGGTATCTCATTATCTTACAGGATCTGATTTCTAATTACATAGTGCTGAGAATGTAAGATACTGTCTTTTATTGCTTTCACTAAGCTATCATAATCATTAAAATACATATTCATCACACAATCTGCAATCTTCACAAATGTCACTTAAATAAGCAAAAGAACTCTCCACACCTTTGTCCAAATAACATCATCACTACACCAACAAAGATGGACAATTTACACTACACCAACAAAGGTGGACAATTTACACTCATTTCAGCCCTCACCCTTCACCACAATTACAACAAAAATTCCCCACAATTATTCTGCTCTCTACTGATGTTCAGCCTACGATCTGTCACTTAAATATGGGAAACAATACTGGTTTAATTTTTCACAATTCTTGTTTACAATCATGTTCTCATACCACTATAGAGGAGACAAATTTTCAAAATAAACTCCTATTACCACAGAAGGTCTGGCAACACTTTAGTAGGGGTGGTAGTTCTTATAAGGATTCCCTTTTACATGAATGTGTGTAGGAAGAATTATTTAGTATTTCCACTTTTCTAACAGATAAGGTTTAAATAGTACCCACAATGAAATATCAAGTGCATTTTTAGTGAATCCATATCAGATTTACCAGTGTGGATTCCCCTTGCAGTGATAATGGCATGATTTACCCCAGCAGGTGGGCAGAAGAAGAATGATGAGGTTAAAAATGTGTGCCTGGGAGCATAAGTACCTTTTGCACCCACAGGAGGACTGACTCAGCAGTTATCTCAAGTATGAACATGCCTCTCACATCCGTGGATAAAGCTGGTGCTTCACAAACCTTTGAGAACATGTGTCTGTGAGCATCACAGCCAGAGCTCAGCACTGGTTCCTCAAGGTTACTAAAACATTAATTTTGTCAGACTGAGATAGGTACAAATGATAGCACAGCTGTCAAATCAGCTAGAGCAGATGATATAAAGTGTAGCGGGTTTTATGATGTTTTGTGGGGTTTTTTTCCTTTTTTTTTTTTTCCCTGTGGCTTTATGTTGTTTTGTGGGGTTTTTTTTCCTTTTTTTTTTTTTTTTCCCTGGGGATTTTTACATTGCCTGTATGTTCAAAAGGAGCCTAGAATACATCTAATACTGAATCTGGCATAGAATCTTCTGGTGTAAAGGTTAATCCATCAGAAAAATTTCCACTCTTCTGAACTGCTGCATGAGCTTATGCCAGTAACATGTTATGCATCATGAGTTGGTGGCACTTTTTGCTCCATAATTAGGAGATTTACAGCAGCAGCCACTCTGCTGTCAAAATATTCTATTGTTGAATGTTGTAGGAGTTGGAAGCATATGGCCATTTCTGCAAAAAAAGCCTCCTCCTCAATGGTTTTCTCCCTAAATAACTCTTTGTCTCTCTCTGTACTGAGCAGGGAGTAGTCTTTCCTGTTCTGTGAAGAGAATACTCCACACTTCTCCTTTTTAAGCCACCCCATTTAACAGCACTTTTTTAGCACAGCTGAAATGATAGTGGGCACTGCTATTGCAAAAAGCTGTGTGAGTACTACCAAGCCCTCTGAAAAAAAGGCTGCAGCACAGCAAAGTGGTGCAGAACCCTCACTCCCTGAGAGGAAAGGGCTGAGCTGAAACCACACGAGCCAGTTTTGCCTTCAGCACAGCGCTTGCTGATTCAGCAGGGGGCAAACTGGGTACCTGCCAAACCAGGTGCCTGTGGCTCTACAAACCATCCATAAACTGCAGCATCTGCTGGGACCTGCCTGTTGGAAGAGAATCTGACTTTCCCAGCTATACACGTCCTGAAGACTTAATCAGCAGATGTGCTGGTGTTCTTGGAAAGGGATGCAGCTGGACATTTTCTAAGGTGCACTTCAATTTAGTTTCCCCATTCTAAAAGCAATTAAATTATTTTATACCATTTCATGAGGCCCACTCATTTTTCCAAACTATTTAAGGACTAATGAAATATGAAACATTGCTTTGAAGATTTGCACATTTGGCTGTTATACCTTTATAATATAGAGTATACTTATAATAAGGATGGACTAATTGTATAGAGCACTTGGAACTGCTAATGGGTATCATACCACCCTCACAAAATGTATATTTCTAAAAGAAATATACAGTGTAACATAATATATTGTACCCATACAAGGAAACATATTTTCCTAATTATTAAGTTCGGTCTGCCTCAGAAACATAGTAACATTTGGATAGAATTTTATTTTTCTTTTGAAACAGCTCCCTGGTAGCTCATTCTTTCCACCTTAAAGATGTTGAGGACTAAAAGGGTTTGGGACAAGATTTGTGTCAATATCACTACTCTAACTTATTTATATTTAAGAACCAGATCTTAAATTGTCCCCGCTCCTACAAAATTAAGGAAAGTGGAAAGATATGTGTCGCAGTGTAAAAGTCCAATTAATAATAAACATTCCCTGGTTGAAGATACATCAAATCGCTTTTCCATGAAATGTAAACCTTTTTTTAGGACGTGTATCTTTCCTCATATTTATAGTGCATTTTCATCTTTTGACATTCAAGTGGCCTGAGCAGAATGGCATTGCTGGTGATAAAGAGGAACTAAACTGCTCAAAATTTATATTTTGAAACTACCATGGAAATTTTATTTATTATTTTTACTTAGATTTTTGCCATTGTGAACTATACCCATGAAAACCTACAATATTATTTGAGTGTGTGCAATGTTCCTATAAATAGTCTGTGTTCAAATGTAAACCAGGAATGGTGACTCCTGAGTTCTTTGTTACTGATATTTTTAGTAAAAGAGGTACTATTGCTATACAATGCACAGCTTATGTTCCATAATATCTGATGCACACAGGCTGTGCACCAGTTTCATGCTTACTTAGTTCAGTTTTACTAGCCTTACTGGCATATCTCTGTGTGCAAATTCATTCTGAAAATGCACAGTCAAATTAGTTTACTGTAGCTTTAGAAGAGATTCTCAGAATTTGGATGAAGTTGAGCCACTTAACTGAAGGTAGCTACTCAGACAAATGATATTTATATCTCTCACAGAAGCGACAAACCACAGAGTTTATGCAGTTCTAGTAATTAATCTCTTTGCTGACTGTGTAATTATCTGTTTAAATGCTACCCCATGCTGGCATTGGCATATCAGCACACAAAAAAGTTTTAAAGACATGGTCAGTGATTTTCATTTAAGAAAGAAGAAACTCACTGATTCACAAGACTTCTTTTCTTAAAGAAGATGAACTAATTGAATTGCAGTATAGTCACTTTCAATAAAGTACAATGGTACATTACATAGACAATTTCTTGAGAAATATAAGGGACTGTATAGTTTTTCTTTCTGATTTTTTCCTAACAGTTCTAATTTGCAGCACTGTAGCAATCTCATCTCTTCTAGTTTGTAAAAGAAAAATGTACTATGTCAAAGAAAAAGTAAATGGTGATAATTTTTAGTATATTGTTTATCATAATATACAGTTTTTCAACCATCATTAGAATGACACCATAGATCACATTTTCAGGTATGGGTGTGGCTAGTATAACTAAGAGTATAAAAAAAGTACTTAGTGTGACATTCAATTCTTAAATATTATTGACCCATATAATTCCATAATTACCTTACTTGTTTACCTTATCATTCTCATTATAATGGTTACACATCATCACAATTATTCAACTCATATATTTGGTACACAGATCTCAAATATGAAGAATAAAGATGTATCTCAGACTACCTGAACAATACTGAACTTTTGTGACATAAGTGTATTTCAAAATTTCCTACATAATCCCACCAGTTAAAAATTTTGTTAAAGTAATTAATCTTCTGCTTAGTTGATTGAGCAAATAATGAGGCTAAAGCTACAGCTAGGTAAGACAAGCAAAGATTAAAAAGAAAAGTTTTGACTATCAGTTTGCCGCTGACAGAAACTCAGCAAAATAATACCTGAAGAAGATTAATTTATTTTCTTTTGAATGGTAACCCAAGAGCATTTGGTATCAAAGTGATCTGTCTCATTCAATATAAACAATTCAGGTAATTTCTGCTTATTCTTAGAACTGCTACATTTATATAAAATCTGTGAAAAGACAAAAAAAAATCTGACAATAAACCTTGATATTTCACTAACAGAGTAAGTAAAATGTTACCAAAACTCTATCCTAACCCTTTGCATTTGTAGAATGTGACACCTGAAATGTTCACATATTCTGTAAGAGCAGCCTTTTTATGCCACACACAATATGTAATATTGTGCTCTATAGGATATAGAAATATCTACTTCATTGCAGTGGTCACAGTCATACCTGACAGGGAAACTGTTTGAAAGAGATTCCTAGGTTGGAACCAGTTCCCAGAAATTCCCTTTTGTCTGGACTGTTAGAATTGGTTTTCAACAGAAGATGAACCGTGGATTTGCCAGATGGACACTTCTGAGAGCTTTCCTGAAGTAAATCTCTCTTTTCCTTAATAATTAAAAGAACTCTTGGTAGGATTATATCATTAGGTGGCTCTAAGTCACTGTAAAATTTTAGGATAAAGCCCTATGATTTAAAAAAGGCACTTGGTTTTTTTTTTAAGCTAGCACCTAGCTGCTTCCCACTTGACTCCTTTCCTGATGGAAGATGAGTGCTGGCACACCTCCATTTGGCTGTACAGCTTTCTGGGCTCTTCCAGGTTTGATATAAAGTAAACAGTACAAAATCAATACAAAAAAGTCTTGAAACTTTATTATAGATGATAGTGAAGTAAATGCTGCTTGTGGTAATAAGGATTTCAGCAACCACAGTCAAGACTGTCACTAAAAAAACTCCTCAGTTTACAGGCAAAAAGCTTCATTTTCTAATTGTTTATACTCAGAACAATCTGATTTGATTAGAAACAGAGGACATATCTTTAATACCAAAAAGCACCCAGAAAAACCAACTGAAAGCAACCAACCAAAACCTCACAGAAAAGCAAGGGGCTGCCTAAGGGTATCCTGTTTTATTGGTCAGAAAAAGTGACAGAGAACAGATGAAAGCAAATTTTGTCCCGGAATTAGGCCAAACAGAAATGACTATTAAAAAGATATAATTCAACAGCAAACAATTAGAGATTAAGACAAAAGGATACCTGAAAGTACAAATTCAAGGCAGGTAAGGCTGATTAGGCAGTGGATCACCAGAACAGCATCTAGTATAAACTAAATGAGAGTCAAGTATGCCTCGACAATGCAAAAAATTATTCATCATATATAACATCCTTATTTGTATAGGCCAACACAGGAGTAATAAAATACTTAGAATGGTTAAAGTTTGAACTGGACTACTCTGTGTGATTTGGGGCACCCATTTCAGGAAAATCAGGATCAGTTAAGAGAAAATCTACAGGAAAGCAGCAGCAAAAATGTGTCAGAAAACAGATATAGGAGCAAAACAGTTGTCATTAAATATCACCTACGAACACTGAGAAAGATATCACAAAGACAAAAATTCCCACAGTCTGGAAGAATATACCTGGAGGTTTTCAAGACTCAACAAAGGTCTGAACAATCTGATCTGATCTGCCAGCTGGTACTACTTGGAGCAGACAGTACAGTAGAGACCCCCTGAATTATTCTTACCAAAATGAATTATTCTGTGACCCTATGAAAGACATTAAATTTATTTCTCAGATAAGTTGGGATCTCTTGTTTTGGTTTGTTTGGTGTTTTGTTTAGTCTCACTTAATATCAGTAACTTTGGCCCCAGAAAGGTGGCACATCAAACAAAGCTAGGTCTTTAATTGTTGTAGACATTACCTTAACCTTAAAGTAGGCCCTAAAATGCAGAAATTGATTACAGGTGTTAGAGCCATAAGATATCTAAGGATGAGTAAAATTTGATCAGAAACTTACATTGTTCAATATCTGAAGGGATAACAGGCTTCTAAAATCGGAAAAGTCTTAAACACCAGCCTCCTACAAAAGGATGAGTCAAAAAGGAAGATAATATTTCTGCTCTTTTGCTCAGGTCAGCAACCCTTCCATTGGTCTAGCTAGTAGTTTTTAAAATCACTTCATATTTTATAAGGAGGAGAATTTCTTCTGATCTTGAAAACAAATATTTTGACACCAATTTCTAAATCATCCTTCTTTTTTAAAATTTTAGAAAACTCAAATTTTATAGAATTTTTTTTTTTTGGAAACCTCAAATTTTAAGAAAAAATTATATGCCAAATTTATCATCAGGAAATTTCCTTTTATGATCTATAAACCAAATAAAACCTCTTTTAAGATTTTTAAATACTTTCAAAATACCTGGATTTTTTTAAAAAAAAGACCAGGGGCAGAGGAACAAACTCTTGGAATTGAGGAAAATACCCAAAGCAAGCTGGATCAAAATAATTGTCAGGACACATCCTATGACCCCACATCTCCAAGCAAATACAACTTAGCTTGATTTTGTATCTAGACAGTAAATGGTTTGTATCTTCCACATGGAATTATTTATTAATAATACTACCAGGATGGCTGAATAAGAATCCTTTCTTGCACATAATCACTTGGGGAGGATAAGATCTTTATTCTACTGGGCTCGTGGGTAAAGGTGTACAGTAAATGAACTCAAACTTACTTAGACTTCAGTTCTTATGCTTTTTCACTTATGAAGTGAAAAAAAAAAAAAAAAAAGATAGGGCTGGAAACCACAACAGAAACTTTGCTTATTCCAAATATCATCCTGAGGCAGAAAATCACAGGTTTCAAGATGTGGGAATGAAAAAATCATGGTCCTGATAAGAACTGGGAACATGAATGCGAACCCAGATGAAACTGCCCTGGCTCACAAATCAGTCATATTTTCTTTTGTGCTGCCGAGGCAATAGATTTTCAAAGGACCTCTCTATTTGCACAGTAGATCCTGTCTTGATACAAAGGCTTGGACCTTTGTACACCAGATCTCTGGAGGCCTTTTCAAACCAACAGCAAAGAAAATATTATTTTCCCTGTTTATATTCCTTTAGTTGGTAAAAGAAAAAAATGGAAAGAAAATAAATGAATGAGAAGAGCTGAATGTCATAATCTATTCTTTTTTGAGACTCTCAGCCAACTGGTTCCTGTGAGGAATTAAAACTTCTATGGTGTGCTTTCTTCTGCTGATCCATTTGCCCACATGTCATTTCTCTGCTATTAGTAGGATACCTCTATAACTAACCCAGAGAGAAATAGAATAGTATCAACTCATACTCTAGCACAACTGAACACAAAATAGGGTATATTTAGTTTAAGAGGAGTTTAAAATATTGGGTAAAGGAGTTTAAAATATTGGGTAAGGAATTTACATGGAAGGAGCAAAGAATAAATACTTAGATAAACTAATCACTAAATACAGGACTCTCTATCAATACTTAATTAGGCAGTGCCAGCCTCTGCAGATCATGCTGTGAATCAGAAATTCTGGATTTTGTCTATAAAGCCCTTATTTCTTTTATAAAAATGACATACAAATAAAATACTTGATATTCTTTCACCAATTGAAAATATTGTAAAAATACATAAAATATTAAAAAAAGAAAAATCTTAAAACTGAGATCCTGATACTTAGTATTTATTTATCCAAAGCAGAAGGTTTTTGTTCCAACTTTTAGGACAAAACCCCCATGTTTTGGTGGTTTTTTTTTTTTTCCTGTTGTTTGTTTTGTTTTGGTATTTTTGTTTGTTTGGGGGTTTGTTGTTGTTGTTGTTGTTTTTTAATATATCATGTTTTAAGCCTACAGAAACCTGTCATGCAATCGTTCTCCAAAACCATTATGTGCTGTGCAGTTAAAGAAATTTAGAGGAGATGATTGAAACCAGGCACTTTCAAAACATCACCCTCATCCTGGATATGATTTCCTGCATATATCTCCCCTCACACAGAGGTGTCCAAATTCTTTCTCATCATGGTGATAAGCAGGATATAGAACTGACTTGTCACTTGCTATGCATGAGCGTCTCCATAAGTCAGCTTTATAGGCAACTGCTAGGAAATACTGTGCCCATAGCTCAGAGAAGAGCACATCAGTCAGATGGAATGGATTCAGGAATGCCTACTGGAAACATTCATTTTCTTCTAATGCTATATAGGCTTTGCTTACAGCTTGACCTTAATTAAAATGTGTCATTAAAAAGCACACACAAGTGCGCTCTCAGTGCCAGCTGCTATAAAATGCTGCATTGGTTGTTCCAAAACCAGGCGCAGACCATGCCCATCATGACATCATATATAGTGATTTTATGCCACTGGAAAAACAAGAAGTTGGCTTCTCTTCTTGCCAAGGTTACAAGTACTGTGAAGTAGAATAATGAATTATTTCACCACTGTGTATTGTCCCAATTCAGCATAACAATTCTGCCTAACTTCAAACCTGTGCTTTGTCCCACTGATTTCAGTTGGATCTTAGAATCAAAATAAATATCAATAACTGCAAGTTATAGGTGAACACCCTCTGTTGAGCTCTGGTTCACTGAGAAAGAAGGAAAGGCAGACTGAGGTGTGTGAGTCTGGAGGAAATAAGTAGTACTGGCAAGCTAGACTTAAAGCTGTCTCAAGCATTGCTTACATAACTTTTAGGCCTTAATAATATGTTATCTTACACTTATTTCTACTCTATGCAATGTAGATTTCAAAAATACACAAACATTCCTGAACTGTAACTGTATGACCTAGGCATAGTGGAGAGTATTTATCTATTTAGCTTAGCTGAGCCTGCCCCAACACAACCAGGGCACTTTTTGCTCAATACCATTTGGGAGTCTCTGATACACTTCACAGTGAGCCACACAGACTCATCTTTCAGCTCTACTTGTCATTATATAAAGTCTAAACCAGAACATTATTACAAAATCTTCATTAGTTGATGCTTTGTTGCTGTAAAATTCTCAAGAGAGCCAATGTCACAGGAAGATGGAGTGGTATTTCATAATCAGGTTCCAGCTCTAACACAATCAATAGGCATGTTGTGGGTGTCATTTAATGTGACATTGTATTAAGAAGCACGGATTAACAAGCTAAATCCCTTCCTTCCCCTTATTAGTGCTGCCCAATGAACCATGCACTTGCACAATCATGTGAAAGGCGTATGGCTTTTTCCTCTGCAGTCCCCATTCCTCCTTCCCATCCAGTTCAGGGTAGTAGCCCAAATCAAGCACAATGGTCATCAGTAAAAATTCAACATTACCAGATCAGTTAATTTTTACTTTAACTTCACATACAAATCATAACATCTCAGATATGGGTTACAGACAAAATATAATCAAAATATATTTAAAAACCAGTTTTCTTACAACTAGGTCAGTTTACTGCCCTCGCATTAAATATTTGTGAAGAATTTCTCTGAAATACTTTAATTTTTGGTAAGAGTTTAGCTATTCCAGGGACTACTTACTAAATCCCAAGATGCAATTTAGGTGTAATTAAATTTTAGGATTGTTTGGCTTGACTGAAAATTAATGACTTCATAATTCTACATATGTTTTAAAAATGCTTTCAGAACTGCTGGAATGAAGGGTATTGAGTTTATAAAAGCAAGCCATTACCTTTCAAAAATAAATTCCACTAATCCCTACCATACTTACGAACTCACAAAGTAAGACATTTCAACAAACATTTTTATTTCTTTAAATATTTCATGTGAATATGGGAGGACAATGTATTCTGCTTAGTGAGGAAAAGCTGCTTTGCACTTAGCACTGTTTGATATGTAAACAGGAATGAGATAAAGACAAAGCAAAACAGTTGACATCAATGAAGTAAATGACATTTCCAAAACATGATAATGAATAGCTTCTGGTTTTTTTTCTCTCAGGGAAAAAGGGCATGTACTATTGCTCTTTTTTTCTGTTGCCCCCAGTTTTTAAATGTATTCGAATCTGAACAAATTTTATACCCTTTGAACCTTGTTACCCAGTAGCACTGAGCTGGAGTCACTGCTTATCATTTAACTGCACATATTTCTGCTCATAATTCATACAATAAAGTATCAAAAGTAGCACTTGAAAAAAATCTGAATAGCTTTGTTAATGTCAAGGGGTAAGGTATCAGCATAATGTTAATTAACTAAACACTGTAGACAGATTTGATGACAGCCAGAACACAGCTTTTATTTCTAGTTTTCTAAACTAACAAAATTACAAGTTATGTATGTGTTTTGTAAACTGGTTTTAGCACAGAAAGCTTATATTAGCCCATGTGTTATCCAGCAAGTAGTTTTGCCTTGATATTTTATAAAATGAAATTTTAAATAATTCTGTAAGAAAGACTGTGTGTACTATGAAACACATAAGTTTTAAGGACAGTGAATATACAGAAAAGGAAAGCAAAGAAATACATATCGGTCTGTAGCCTCAAAATGCTAAATGTTGTTCAGCTACAATCAGATATGTTTTTTTCCTAATTGTATTGACAATCCTGTGGAATAGGTTGAAATCAGAGACTCAAGCATTCTTTTCCTAAAACTACACAAAAACATAAATTTAGAATTATTCCATTAAAAAGAAAAATGAATGTGCAACAGGAGTGACTCTAAATAGAAATTTTCACACGTCTGATGGTAATACAAGAATAGATACAGACAGTAAACCTTGAACTGTTTGTCTGACTCATGACTCAGATATTTTACAGGACAGAATCACAAGATAATAATTCTGTACACAACCCATTCTAAGAGTATAATTTTGAAACTTTATATATATGAAATAAGGAGCATAATGGGGATGGTGATGAAAAAGTAGCAAATAATAAGTATTGCTGAAGATGTAAAAATAGTAATCCAGTCTGCATGCAAGTGCAAACTGGTTCAGTCCATTTCCTGAAATGCTTCAAAAATTGTTTGAACTTTGCTCCTACAACTAAAAGCAATTTTGTATTTCTGTGTTCAGATTTTGGCATTGTTTGCCTGGCAGATGTCATGCAGTTTATGAGCCTCAAAGACATTTCTCCACCAGCACTTGCTACTTTTAAAATGCTGATTCATTAAATAAAGTTTACTGAGTTAAGAGCCACAGCATCTGATCTAAACTATAAAAAGTGCTTAGGAAATCTGCTTATAACTTTCACCAGTATCCAGTTAAAATACTGTAAATATGCTTCAAAATTATTTCATATTACCACTGGTTGTAGTTCATGAATCAGTTTCAGATAAGCTGATTTACAAGAGGCACTCTTCTTCCTGTATATGTAGGTATGACCATGTGTATTCAGGTGAGTATATTAAACAAATAATTCTGAACAGTAAGATCCATTTAAAGCACTTTTAACTTGGTTAAAAATAAAAGGTAAGGCTGCCCCAAGACACTAGGCAACTTTTTAAATACTGGGAAATATATATATATATAATTTACTTAAGAATGAAATTTATTTTCAGAAGTATTAATATAATTAATTAATTAATTAATCAATAAGGATTATTCAACTTTCATGGGCTAAGAAAGTATCATATACTACACAAATATGATTTGGTGCAGTACCAAACTTTATTGTACCTTATTTTTTTTTCTACAAAGCAAGAATATTCTCCTTGAAATTATAAAAGGAACTAATTAATGTGTATTTGTGTATGTTATCTATTTAGAAATCAACAATTCACAATCAACAGTTGCCACTCCTTTAGAGTAAGAAGAGTATTCTGCTTTTCACACAGCCACCAAGCTGCATGATGCTGGACACAGGGTTCAGTAGGGGAGAGTGCCATCTTGCCATCTGCTCTCCTATGCTCAGCAAGACCAGCTTTGCCCCCCTGCCTCAGGACCCATTTTTGTCCCAAATACATTCCAGGACAGTCCAAAATATGAACAGGATGGATGTATGTGCCTGTTTCTCTCATATCTTTTCAACCCTCACAATAAAATCATACTGGATGAAAGATCAGAAATTAAATAGTCCTGACATTAAATCCCCTACAGTGTCTTCCTTTGCCTCTCACAAGGCATACCAAGGATACCAAAGCTCAGCAAACCTGAAGAAAACCTCAGAGGCTGCACACCAAAATCTCAGTTGAAGGGGTGCATCTAAACCACTTATTTAGGTGTTGAAGGTACACTGAACTTATACTGTATAAAATATTGTATAAACTTCCAAAAGCACATATTTAGACTACTTTCATGGTTTGTGTGTCAAAATGGGACAAAGAGACTCCCTACTGGGTTTTAGTGCTAAAATCCACACCAAATAAGGATTGCAAAGCTAGGTTTTATTCAAATACATTGCTACGTAACAAAAATAAAAACAATTTTAAAAGGTAACAAAAATAAATAGAGAAGAAAGATGATCACAGAAAAAATTATGCTTTAAACTAGTCCTTTCCCTCCTAAGGTATATGGGAAGCAGGAAAGGGAATAGATTGGAGAGGAATGCAATTGCATGTTTAAACAGGCTCCAGAATAAACTGCATCACCAAAGAATTTGAGATGTTCCCATTTGTTCCAGTTTTGTCTTAGAGGCCAACCGAATTCCATAACATACCCACTGAAGTTCAGCTCATCATAGGACATATTTTAATACATGCTGCTCCATTGCTCTTAATTTCTACCTGATTTAGGAGTCCTGTTTAAACAGAAGATTAGGTCTAAAATGTGGAAAATATACATAACGGAGCTGAAAATATACTGGGAAAGCAATGTCAGAGAGCATAATGAAAATGGGGGAAGGACTGCAGCTGCAAGGAAGTACAGATGTATCTCTTCTAGTGAATCTGATTTCTCTAAACCCAAAGACATGAATTATAAGTTATAAAGAAGCAAACACAAAGAAATACTCAGAAATACTTGGATAATCTCTAGGAGTGCCAGTGTTAATGCATCTCTATTTGAGACAGAAAAATGATAAAAAAATAAATTCAAGTGAATAGTTATTTAAATGGAAAAATACATAGAATCATCATCACTATTGAAAGGCTTGGGCTGGCAGGGACTTTAAAAACCAGGTTTTTAAAAATCTGGTTTCAACTCCCCTGCTATGGGCAGGGATGACACCCCCTGGATCAGAGTGGCAATATTTATAACAAAGAAGGGTCATACAGACTTTCTCTGGTTTTTATTCAATGCTGGAAAATTCTAATGACATAGGATAGTCTCCAATTGTTTTTCAACAACATTATTCTATGAAATAACTTATTTTACTATTTCAATTATTTACAGTGAAAGGCCACAGACTTATTTTTACCAGTGGTTAGTGAGCACTTTTCCTAGTCTTCATAATCCTCTTCTTGGTTGAAAACAAAACACAAAACTCGTGTAAGTGTACCAGCGTCAAAATAAATACTGCAATTACTGTGTAGGTTTAATACTAAGCTGTAATGCCAGACTGGTAAATTGATTTCTATCCATTTAATGATTTGATTTGGTTACAATTTCACAAAGGTTAAAGAAGAAATTAGAAGGTGCCAGCAGTTGTCAGAAGACATACACTGCACTTCTCTACAATTATGATTACAAATACAGTTTGTTGGTCAAATGGTATTTTTACATTGTTTCAGTTCCTTTTCCTAACATTTCAGTCAGTAGAAAATTTGCAGTAACTTTTTTTTATTTCACAATGCTTTCTTGATTTGCATGTCTCTTTGTGCAAACTGCATCTGTTCTAATAATTTTCTCACCTATATTAATACTGTTCTAGAAATGTTTAAACTTACAATCAGAAAAACATAAGGTTTATTATCACAGACAGGCCACAGATCAGAAAATAATAGAATGATTAGGCTGGAAAAGGTCTTTAAGATCATCGAGTCCAAAATCCACAAACTTAAAACATTCTGGAACTATTCAGCTCTCCCCAGCATGTCTCCTTCTCTGATCTGGAGCTCCATTTACTCCGGACTGGTAAAAATACAGCTTTCTCTGGTTCAATAGGCTAATATATGTGTGCATTTTATATATATATATATATATATAGATATATAGATATATATATATACACACACACACACACACATACTCTGTGCCATAATTCCAAGAGATGTGTCATAAGCTATCTGGATACAGACAAGACCTATTCACAGAATTAAAAAGTTCCAAAGATCATCTGGGTGATGGGTGATTCATTGAAAGAAATTCACACACCATTCTGTCCCACATCATTTTGCATAAAATAAATTCAGAAGCCAGACTGATAGAGTTGCCATTCTGAGAAGCCGTATAAAACTAAGATCCTGACATCCCCTGCTCACTAGCACTCAAATAGAATATTCAGAAAAAAATAATTAGTTACTTGTAAGCTTTAGACAAAACTCAGTTTTAGTAACTAAGTTCAGAAAATACTGTGGAAATCCATAAAATAGAAATAAAGTTCACACAAATCTCACACATTCAGGTTTAACCTCAGAGTAGTGGTAATTTTGAGTTATGATTAATGAAAGAACTAGAGGAAGAAAAGTATGCTACACTTTGGGTTGTCCTTGCCTGACTTTTCTAGAGAGAGCTGGCTACCAGTGCAATGAAAAAAAAATACATGGCAGCACAGGGAGCTGTGTGAAGGCAGGAAGTTCAAACAACGGTGAAGAGTATCAGCTCCACCAGATCTAACGCTGAGATGAGCTGGGTTCAGCGACTGGGGTTCTGTATGTCAATAACAATTTCTGAAACACCCAATCCTGACTGGAAATTCATCTACAGTAATTGTATCAAAGCGATTCTAAGAGTGACTTTCAAAACATAAATTGCAGAACTGCGTTATCACACTAGATTTATGGAATGTAAGAGCTAAGTGTTTTCAGGAGCTGAATCCACTGAATCTCCTTCTACATATGAGATGATTAGCAGCCTAGTAAAGTGCAGAGACATATTTCGTACTTAAAGTAAAAGTCAAATTAACTTGTCTACCATTTAAGTGAGTAATCACATCTACTTTCAAGCCAGGGCTTCTTTGGCAATCTCACCTTTTGAAGCTACATCCATTTTCTGTCTGACATGAAACACTGGTAGGCTGCTTAAACAGTCAGGACTTAATTTCAACAGTGGATCAAATTTAACCTGAATACATGTGTGTGTGTGTATATATATATATATTTATATATATGTACATGTATATAAAATTTTCATAGCTCTCTGAAGATTTCTCTTTTTTTCTAACAAAAGCTTGAACTTGGCGCAGAAATGTAAAAGTGTAAGACACTCATCAACAGAATTCACAAGAAATTGGAGAATCATCTGGTACATGTTATGTTTAGTTTTGCACTTGCTTTCCCCGTTTAAAGCAATTTATTCTAAACAGTGTTTTATTGCATGTATATGTAGTTTTCTGCTAAAAGTAAAACAGATGTGTTCAGTAGACTCTGAAGATCCCACTACTCTTAATAACCAAGTTTGTTTCTTTCTTATGAATTAAACAGATTTCAGTTTTTTCTTGCTTCCTATTCTTCATCTTTCATGCCATGCCATGGACATGAGTATTGGAGTATTCTTCTCCTATTTGCTGCACCTCTTTCTATATCATACCAAAGAAGACAAGAAAGACAAAACTCTCTAAACCAAATCATATCAAATGGTATCAATGCTAGTGAAAAAATGTAAATGCAAGTTTGTGGAATAAAACTAAACATGCAAAAATAAACTGACTAAAGCAATAAAAAGGCAAAATCCAGAGCACTTTTATATGGTCTGATGCACTTTTCTCTATTCCAAACTGACACCAAGAGAATGTAACTTACCAATCAGATATCTGAGTCCTTTTAGGAAAACACAGAAATACAAAGAAGAGTGACTTGGCTTTACTGTGCCACTATAAATGAAAAATTCATTCCTGAGAAAACATGATGTGTTCATTTACACATAGTTTTACAGGTTCTGCTTGTTAGAGTTATGATGGAGAGAAAAAAAAAAAAGTTGTTGAAAAGAGAAGTAATCAAAATAAGTGATTTCTTTGCCTCTCAGGGTCTGCCAATGGAGGACTGAACATCCTCTGCCACTAGTCAATCAATATGTATGAAGAATAATACAATGAAGAGGGGATTGTTAACATCAAATGAAAGAAAATACCCAGAGGAATATGAGTTTCAAATTTGCACTCTTGAACAAAGCAGAATTTCTGCAGCACTTATTCCGAAAGCCAGACAAATAACAATTACACTTGGGACCTCAGACAATAACCCTGAGCTGTCTCAGAACAATTTTACTACCTTCACCTTGCTAAATAAAAATTCTTCTTGAATTTCAAGCAAGCTAATGATTGTTAAACATCACTGGAGGCATAATTTTTTAAAGCATCCTTTGGGAATAAAGCAGTAATATTAAAAGCTGCTAATGTCGAAACTGGAATAAATAAATTAATCATTAAAATCCAAAGCTAAGTTGCTTCTGCTTTCAAGAAGAAAAATGCTTTGGATATGTTGACATGTAATTAGAATGCAAGTGTGTAGGTGTGTATGTAACTAACCCTGAATTCAGGATGAACCACTCAAAACAACTGCGCAGCTAGATACTCAAAACAAATATTGTGAAATAAAATTAATAATGTAGAGGTACACCTTATGCAGGTGTAGGTATCTGCAAATAGAAAAATAACCACTTAATTTGAAAAATAAAGCAGATAAATAGCATTTCAGTTTTGTTTTGAAAACGTAAGACGTGATCCTGATTATATATTCTGTAATTGCAATGCCAACCTCCTAGAAATGTATCTTGTAGGACACAACTATCCACAAATGTCTCACAGAAAGGGGGTTTAAGATAGAGGAAATGCAGTCAATTTTCAGAAACACACTGTATATTAAGTTCAACACTGCACTGAATATTGTCAGGTATTTCCTGAATATTAATATGCACAGTGATGATCTTAAGGAGGAAGATTTAATCCACATGGTCCAGTCATCATAATTCTCCTGCTAAAAAACACCAAAAAACTCTTAGCTACTATACACTAATAGGCTCCTTTGGTTTCCATCTAGTTTTCATAAAAATATGGCAGTCTAAGCCTAAAATATGACACTAAGCCTAAAAACTAGCTGAACAGAAGTGAAGCACACAAGTAAGTAAAATAAGATGAATTAGACCACAGAGTAAAAAATCAGTATTTTTGAACATTCTTTTTTAGAAATCAATATTGAATGAAAAAAATCCCCAAAATTACATCCCGTTCTATTTTTTAATCTCAGATATATCTGAAAACAAGTATTGTGAAATGTTACATTAGAATTAGATAAAATTACTTCCAGTCAATCAATATCACTTTGAAACATGAGGTTGTATATTAATACAACATGTAATATAGTTTCTGATGTCCATTCTCAATAAAACTGAGTTAGTCATGATTATTATAACAAATCACAATCATAAGACATTTACTGGTGTTGTCTCTACAGACTTCCTTCTCTGAAATGCAAAGATCAACACTAACACTTGAAGATCATGGTCCAAGAGGTTAATGGAGCCTGACCTTCAAAGAAAGAATAAGAGAAGAAAAAGAGGCTAAGGAAAAAAACCTCACAAAAACATAAACATTCCTTTTATTTAAATTCCTGCTTACATAAAGAATAAGCCAACTTGAATAAACTCATGAGTACTATATGCTCAGAAAACCTGTATGAATGAGGAAAATAAAGGAAAATTGAATAAGGTAAAAACATTGGGATAAAGACTATTATCTGTTGAAATAAATAGGAACTGAAGTTATAAGAGGATAGGGAAAAATATTAAAGAGAACAGTGTGAAAGCGCATTTTGTTGGAATATTCATATGACCTACATGCAATAAAGGTGATTCAATCTCAAAAAAGAAATAATTTTAAAAGTTTAGACAGCAGTAAATACAGTACAAATAGGAAAAGAACAAATAGTAGGCAGCAAAAGTAAACAAGCAAAGCACAAAAGACAACAGATAAAATTTAGACAATTCTTTTGACATTGAAAATATTCCAGATTACATAGATATTAAACTCACTGAAACAAGTTTAAATCTGCTCCAGAGTCTCAGACAAGTACATCTGCTTTATATCTCTTCCCATTACCTTCCTGATAACTAGCCTGGTTTAGTTTAGCTGTCAGACCTCGCTGGAACCTAAGTAAATGGAATTGCTTCATTACATTCAGAATGTGCAAATCTTGCCCTTAAAACAGTACTACTCATTGTAGATCAGATTTTCATGGTGGCATTGCATGAAGACAGTCAAGAAACAAATGTTCACAGTTAAAGCTTTTCACTAGACAGCTGAAATAGAAGTAAATCATATCAGGAAGATGCATACTGATGAATTGCACAATGCAGGTTAAAAAAACCCAAAACCAACCAAAAAAACCAACAAACAATTCAAACTATTATCTTTTTTATTTAGGGTTTCACCTATCCATATCCACTTATTGTACTGAAACAAATTTCAGCAAAAATAACTTAGACCTAACTCTCTTGTTTTTGAAATCTTCCATGTGTTTCAAACTGTGTCTTCATGCTACCACATTATTTAGAAAGATTGTCAAGTGTGCTCCAAAAGTCTTTATACCCTTTGCTCTCAAGGTACTGCTGCCCTACTGTACTGTACTGCAATGCTACTGTACACAGCTTGATCTACTAGTATCACTGCATTGTTTTATAAATGTCAATGTACTTAAAATGCAAGATTTTTGGAGAAAAGAAATGTGCTGCACGTAATTAAGTTAGGACAGGAAAACCTGTACAAAAACATCGACAAAAAATTACAACTTTACTTGTTCAACCAGAACTTGAATGCTTGTTTTACATTCAAGAGATCTGTGGAAGGAGGTCTCTTTGTAAATAGAAGGACTTGACCTTTGTGGCCATTCAGCTGCAGTGATGGTGATCCTAATATCTCCTGCCACAGCCACCCTCTCCTCCTGTGCTGACACTGCCCATAATGCAAAAGTGGAATACAGCAGAGCAACCTCTGAGTATGATCTTTACCCTACTCCTAAAATTAAATACAATTAATTCCAATTTCCTGATAGCCTAGAGCTTTAGTTTCTGTCAGCAGACTTTAAAACTAAGTTGATCCTCTACAGCGAAGTTCAGGGAGTCTCAACACTAGGCTTTATTTGGGTAAGACTTAAAACTTTGGTACTATCGCATGCTGAGTTTCATCACACAATGTCTAACAGCAGTTTGATAAAGTGATGTAACTTGGCACTTCATACAGAAATTATCATTTCAGCAGGATGGGAAAGTCAAATGTAACTCTTACAGATCTAGCTGCTTCATTCACAACACTTAAATCCACCTAAATTTATAATTTAAGCCTAATGCTTGGATTTTCCTCTAGTTCTCCATCATACACAGATATCAGCATCAAGCAAATTGTGGAGCAAAGGCATCAGAATGGTCCTGTGCAATCACCTCTGTGAACTGAGCTTTTCACCATAGAGCTTTAAAAATGTCAATATGCACAAGAAAAAATGTCATTTATGCTTGAATACAAGGAAAGAGCATTGAAACATCAGAGGAATGGAACATTCCTAAAATGTCTATTTTTCTAATTATGTGGGGAAAATTTAAAAATAACAAAACCCAAACCACACACACAAACAAAAATAAACACCCACAAAAAACACAAAACTCCTGCCCAAAAAAACAAGCCCCACAATAAAACAAACAACCTCAAACAACAACAGAACAACAAAACCCCCAAACCCCTACAACTTTTCTCTATGAATTTACTGTTAGACTACCACAGCAAGGTTTGTAGACAAAGAGCACAGGTATGAAAAACTGGTAGTTTCAAGATTACAGTTTCTTTCTGTTGCACTTTAAATGAGAACCTAATCAAAGGGATGGAAAAAAAAAGGCATCCAAAGACACAAGGAAAGAAAAGGAAGAGAAAAGATGTGGAAATGTGCAGTGTTTTCATAGTCAATATCTACAACAGTTAGAAAATAGACAGGCTGCCACCTCAGTGTATTGAAAAGGGGAAATCTGTGGTAACAGGCTACTTACAGTCTTGAAAATTCACATCTTGGGCTCTTATATGTAAGGGAAAGGAGGAGTGGGGATCAATATGGATGTTACTAGAATAATCATTATTTTTAACACATTATATTACTGCTTGTTAGAAAAGATGATGACTGGAAACACAAAACAAAACATACATAAGGCTCTCTTTACTGGGATCTTTTCTACTTCATTCACTAATTTTTAAGCCTTTTTTTTAAGATCAGCCTTATAATTTAGAATGGAAAATGATTTCCTCAGTGATCAAGATTCAGATTAGTTTAGACTTTAACAAAAAATTCAATCACTTTACTGAAATTACTCCTTTATACATTAAATTCAAGTTTTCTTATTGAGAGTGAAGAGAGCACCTGCACTGAAAAACTGTAAAATAAAGCACATCAGTTCCATGAAGTGATCTACATCTGTTGGGGTAAAAGAGTTTCACTGCTTTTTAAGGGCTGTGTGAAACATCACAGGCAGAGAGAACACACAGTGCAGTGCACACCATTGTTCTATCGGAGAAAGGAAAGTTTTACACATCTGGGAACAGCAGTTTGATAATGCAAATACAAAAGGTGCATGCCCCAACCACAGTTCAGCTTGGATGAATGTATGTATAACATTTTCCTCAGCTTGAAGTTATTCACTTGTTTTTACAGTACAATGAATCAGGAGAAGTAGGAATCTTGTTTAAACGGAAAATGGTGACATCAAACTGAACAGCTCTCAAACCTTCCATCTCTTCTGAAATAATTTTTGAGAGTTCAGTGGCCTTAAGCTATATTTTTAAATTTAAATATACACATGTAAAGACATGACTTTTAATAACAGTATGTTTCAGTGTCTTACATTTACACATTACACAATGACATTCTTACATTTTTCTATACGCCACAGTTTTGAAATAGAAATACTAATATGAAGCATTGGCCCAAAGCAAAAAAACAGGACTTTTTACTTATTTTCTGGAATATTTCCCCAAAATACTTTCTTTCCTATTGCTATGATCTTTTCTTTTGTTTCCTATCCTTCCTTCATTAGCATTGAAGATCATTTACAAATCAATCTATCACCACTGCCACTTCTCTCCACTTCTCTTACTGTTAGTTTCGCCTTGGTTGCAAGATTCATCACTAAGTTAGCACCTACTGTAAATATGAGGCAAAACTAAACGTGCTAGAAAAGCTTTTTTGTGAGGCTAAACTTCAGAGACCACAAAAGTACTCCTTACAGTCATGGACTGTGATCTTCAGCCAGGGGAAAAAAAAAATAATACAGAGAAAATCAAGAGCAAATTGAGAATATAATTTCAAGTTGTTAATGTCTCTGTATTACACATAATTATCATTATCAAGATAAAGAAGTCCTAGAGTTATTTGAAACACAGTAAATTAATAGAAAATTTGGAATTTTTCAATCAACCATTTGCTGATAACAACCAGATTCCGAATATAATAAACACATGGGAGTAGTTGTCAATCAAAAGGCTTTAATTTGCCCTTTCAAGACTCTCTCTTAATTTCTGACATGCTTCCCTGGCTCAGTCTTGAAAAATGATCTTACCTTTCAGCAATTACTTCTGTCTTTATCCATCATGATCCACATGCAGACACGATGGGAGATGCATTCATTCAGATCCTTCCCTATACAGATTAAATTCTTGCTACTTTAAGATCCTAGTTGTATGTAAGCTCAATTGAAAATGCACAGCTATTTGTCTGCACATGATGCCTTAGCAATTACAATGCTTGCAAGAACACATATTTACGTTTCTGAGCTCAAGCTTCCTCTCAAAACAGCACCAAACAGCAGAAAATTGGAGCCAAACAACTTCCCCTACACGATGGGGCGACAGCCCAGCCTTACAGAGATTCTTAGTGATTCCAAAAGGGAGGGATTTCCCTTTTAAGCAATTTACATGAACTCTCAGTCCAGGATTATATATTACATAAAATAGAATCCACATCTCATCTTTTGTAGCATCGTATTGTCAAAATTACTTTAATCTTTGAGGTACTTTTATCTAAAATAAGAATTTAAAAATCCATGCTACATGTTATTTCTTACATTGCAATGGCTTAAGAAAATGTTAAAATAGGAGTACTTTGTGATATTTATAGCCATTATTTACTAAGATTGTTGAATCATCTACATAAAAATTCAATATTAAACAATGCAAAGAAGAATAGAAAAATTATCAAAAAAAAAAACAACTGGGCAGAAACAACTTGCCAAAGATTTTTAAAGGCCTGCTATCTAGTTAATTTTCCTGTTTGAATCAAGATTACACTTGCTTAAAGAAAACATGAGAAAATCACTTATGGATGTTACCAGAATGATGTGATCTCATCAAAATTTGACTAAGCCAGAAATAATGAGCTTATAAAAGAGGCCAGATCCTGCCTTCCTGATTCATGATGCAGTAGAAATTCATCCCTAATTTAACTTTATCAGCTGACAAAGATCTATGTCACTGAAGTACTGCACTCAGGAGTTTAAGGTAAGAAAAATTTGGCCAAAACACCCTCAAAAATGCAAGATACAGTCTACATAGGGAAAGCAAAGCTTTATTGATAAAAGCAGGTTTATGCAAATATTCACTTATAAATTACTTCTAAAGCTGTGGTACTGCTATGTTCAGACATCTATTTAGAAATACTATTTTGTTCTTTTTAGATGATTATCAGATATCAGATAAAGCTTTGTTCATGTGAATCTAATTATTCAGGTTTACACTAAGTTCTTTCCTGTCTGAGCTTCTTGCAAGGGGACTTCAAACTGTTTCACTTTCTGAACAAACTGAGTGCTTCCAAACAACTCATGCTAGAAGAGGCATAAAGTAATCATCAGGAACTTAGAATACTTTTGGTCTTCAAAGCACTCAAACAATTTAAAGTATAGAATTTAACTCTTCTTCTCCCTGCTTTGAAGTGAATAATTCTTAGCAAAGGAATTTAGCTTGAGGTTTCTTCAGAGTTAGTGCTGTATGATATTCTGTATAATACAGAAATGGTAACACCTTAAAACATTACCAAACAATGGTAGTCAGAAGACTTCTAAGTAAAGAAATCATAATGACAATTTTTCTGTAGAAGTTAATGTGTCTTTCTATTTACAGGTTCTGTATCTAGAGCTGGTGTTTTATTGAAGTAACTAGCCAAACTGGAAAATGAAAAAATGGAGAAAAAAAAAAGTGAGAAAAAGGCTTAGATGTGAAAACCTGAAAACATTCTTCTTTCATAATTTTAATAGCTATTGGTCTTTTTACAGTTGTCCACTATACTCATTTTAAAGGTAGTCAGTTTAAGAGAAGATCATTAATACTAAATAGTCTACTCTCACTTCAGTGACACTTAGGAAAGACTGAAGAGTAAAATGCAAATTAACTACTAAGTGAGGAATATTTTTTCATTATAAAATAGTCAGAATGAATAAATTCTGAGATAATCACAAAATTTACTGAAAAAAACCCAAAACCTCCTCTTATAGTAAACACTTGGAGCACATTAAGCCTTAGACATCATACATTTGGGTGTCTATATTCAACTCTTTATATTTAAGCTCTTACTATTAAACACAATGGGATCAGCACTGTTTATGAGGACACATAGCTCTGTGCTTGGGATGAACTGAACCACATTTGTAAGTCTATATACAGCCGAGCAGGGACTCAATCTCCTTTGATTGCAAATGCGAGCCAAGTGGAGTCATACAGAAAGACATAATTTTAGGCGCTGGGTGTTGAATCCTATCCTTGGGTTCAAAGCAGTCAAAACTTTTGTTTGTGTTTTTCTTACTAATTTGATATGAAGTAAGTAGCAAAATGAAAATGAAGATATCAGTTACATTTAGTGACATTTCATCTAAATCAACACATTCCATAAGCAAATTATAAATAAATCAAAGAGGTTTTACCTTAAGAAACAACTTTTCACCAGGGGGAAAAAAACAAAAATAGACCTACAGGCAACAATATAAATGGATATAAAACTCTGATCTTATTAAGAGACTATATATGTACTTCAGAACTAAATACTCATGAGCAGGTAGTCCATAATAAATAATTTCAGAACTCATTGAAAAGTTAGAAAATTTTAAATTATTAGAAGAAAGACCTCAACAGCAGAGGCATTAATACAAGAAGACTATTAATACTAAATATAAAGTTGTTTTCCTACCTGTGTGCAGATAAATTACTGAGGTACAGGCTGTATTTTTCTTCTGCAGACAATCCATCCATCATCAAGTAAAAAATATGAAAATTACTCTGGTTGAGAGGTTGGATAACAACACGAGACTTCTCCAACATGTATGTATAAATCCTAGCTGATTAAGAAACAAACACATATATTTATAATTACACTGATTGTTCTAAACTTAAATGTCTTAAACCATTTACCATTGCTACAGTTAAGAATAAACAATGTTTCTTGTAAAATGATCTGAGGGGAACATATAAAATACAGTATTACCATTTATGATCCCATGCTTTTCTGTATAAATCACATACTCAACCGCAATTACATTAGAATTGGTGGAACAAACATATTGCTACACTTACTGTTTGAAATTACCATTAAAACTACTTAATTTTGAAGATACAGATGTTGATTTGTATCAGTTTCTGTATTTGGCAAGATTTTCTAAGAGACAAGCTATTAGTCATCTCACCAAAAGGTAGCCATCTAAGCACTGGAATCTATTTTACCCTCCTCCTAAACAGAAAGATGGGAGAGAGATTCAAGACCACTTGAAAAAACACACTTGGAAGCATTTCTTCTTTCTCTGCTGGTAATCAAGAACATAGAGATTAATAGTCTTTGATTAACCACCTAGGTTCTAGATGGCTACAAAGAGGCCTCTGCAGAGCAGGTTATCAACAGGCTCACTGAGCTGAGCCTGGGGAAACATGGGCATCTCAGAAAGGCTATGATGACCTGAATAAATGAGAAGCCATGCAAATCAGCATTCTGGGGAAGAAGGTAAAGGAGGAGGAATCTGAGTGAGATTTGCCTACAGAAAAACAGCTCACAGGATCATACACAACCTTAGGCACACTAAGATTCTGAAAGAGGCAAAGCACAGAAGCAAAGGAAATATTGAGCCTCAGATTGATTTACCTTTTTGCAAGACAAAAGGCATTTTAGAGATACCTCTGAAGAGACAGGGATATTCACTATTTTGGGCAGGCTGCTCTTGAGCTTTCCCCTGGGAGTACACCACCATGTGGTTCCAGATGCAAGAGACTAAGAAAACAAGGGAATGTCCAGCTGCAGCTAGAGGTCAGGGCCTTTCTGCTAAGTGGGACCTAATATCAGCTCCCACTTACCAAGCTGCTGGCATAAATTATCTCATTACTTAAATACTAGCTGTGGTGCCAAGACGAGAAGCACTTCTCTTCACACACAACTGAGCACCTCTACCACATGGACACAGTCAATTTTACTGCAGCTCTAGGCTTTTCAATATCTGCAGTATGGCAGAGCTTTCACTGAGTCTTTGCAAGCATCCTCACCCTGGAAAGAGCTCTTGAGTTTAGAGCATAAGGTGCACTTCTCAGCAACAGAGAACCTATATTTTTGAACCCAGTAAGTAGATGAAAATATTAAACTATAGCTTCCCATAGCCTGGCTTTCAACCAACTCATTCAGGACTCATTTCTTCATGAACTAGAATTAGTTCTTGAACATACAGACATTATAAATATTGGTGCATACACCTTGCAGCATAGGAAGTATGCTCTCTAAACACACACCACTCACATATTTTTAGAATTTTTCTAATTTTTTACCTTTTTTAAGATGGCTAGGATTAAACCAATATTTTCAGAACCAGTTCTGGACTCACAGGTGTTGCCTAATGCAAAATGAAACAATTTGGTGAATGAGAGTGTGTATCAGAGATAGCTGCATCAGCCTAATGAGGCATTAGGCCAGCAGGCAGAATGTCAGTTCCTGTCACCATACAATTGCTAATGTCCACTGCTAGGTTATTGCTGTATCATCTGTATTTGTCTGGTAATTTCATTTTAAATTCCACTTATCTTTTGAAGTTCATTAAGTTTCTGTTTATATTGTTGAAATAAACACAGCAAACCTGAGGTTACTTGAAGTAGTGTGTATAAGGGAACACAGCCTTTGAGAATACTGCTGAAATACAGTGTAGATGGGAGAGAAATGAAATGAGTGAATCTTGAACATATTGTTTTCAGAAAGGCCTCAGTAGCTAATTTCTGTCAATGAGCTAAACGCAACTATGCAGGGTCTCAAAGAACTACTCTGCACAGGCTAAACCATCCTGGACACATCCCAGTTAAGGAGTGCAGAAGGTCAGTGGTACATTAGCCAGGGACATCCTCTACAACCTCTTTATGTAACAGCTCAGACATGTCCTGACATTTGCTGGCAACCAAAACCATGCCTGGGACTCTGGCTAAGAGACACTAGGACTGACAGAGACGAGTTGTACCTCTGACTTGCTGAAGCAAGGAAACATGATCTGGCCCATTTAATCATCCTACAAAATGTAGTAGTGAGCTGCTATTATGGAATCAATATTATGAGAAATTGTGTATCATCCATCTAATCCTCTGCTGCTACACTGCAGAAAAAACTAAAAAACCCAAACCTGTATGGGAAGTAGAAAGGCACACTTGGGAAATCATGTATGTTTCTGGCTCCAGTAACTTTGCAACACATTATAAATTGAAGCAATACAATCATGGCAGGACTGGCCCAGACACACAATTTCATCTGAATCAATCATTACATGGCTGTCATTTCTACAGGGTAAAACAGAATAGATGAACCTGAAGGATGATTTCCATCTTTTACTGTGCTTGTAACTTATTTCACAGTAAAACTAATCTAACCATCAATTAGTTTGAAAAGAGTTCACTGCAAACCTTTAGTCACATTTTTGTGTGGAATATTCTTGACTAAGGCTTTTATAACTACCACTTCAGGTGTTTTTAACATTCATTGATTAATACACACAGGAAAAATGTTACCAAAGGTCATCTATCATTTAACTTTAATGATGAGTAACATCACTTATTCATATGACACAAATTAATTCAGCCTTTTCCAAGTACTTCAAGTCACCTGCACTTTAATAAGGCTAAATACATTCCATCTCAACTAGCATCTCCAGCAGTGGAAAGAGCTGTTAAGAAAAGCCAAGCTTCCAAACAGCAAGAATCAAACAGAGCATCATCTTAATGATGCTAAGAGTCATAAAGAAAATTATCATGGTGGTATGCTTTTCTACAAAGTGAAGTATGTTTGTTAATCTATGTGTGAAATAAAAGGGAGAAAATTTATAAAGTTCCAAAGCAAAGTCTGTGATTTTTGTGCAATGGTAATTGTGCCTCCAGGCACAAACAAATTTTTACTTTCTTTAACAGCTCACTTGATCTACTCAGCAGCTACACAGTCAGCAAGCAGATTCTGTATTAAAAGTGTGGCCAGGGAAATCTGTCTTTCAGCTATGCATTCATAGAAACTACATTGCTCCTTCTCAAAAACCATGCTGTCCTAAACACAGCTATTTGTAAAGACAATAAAATATTTGTTAGTCCATTTCAATGTAACTTAAAAAAATAATAAATAAATAAAAAATTAAAAATCTGTCCTTGGTTTTGAAAAAGTGAATACTGAGAAAATCAATGCCTGAAAATCAAAGCAGAAAATGTGGAGAATAAGTTTTTCAGACTTTATTTTTTCTTCCTAAGTTTTTTTCTGAGTCATTTGAGGAAGTTTATAGAGGCATTCATTTTCACCTTAGGAATTATATCAACTTACCTGAAGGACCATCCTGGGGGGGGGGAAAAAAAAAAAAAATCACTCTTCTACTATTATGTTGTGGGAGTTAGTCATTCACTAGGAATGATATTAATTTTTTTTGCCAGAAGATCAATCTTTGAATTTTTAATTTATTTTAGAAACTTAATGAAATCACTGGCCTGTAGCTTATTCTAAGTGTTTGTTCCAAAATAAAACTTTTTGTTACATAAGATGTCTTCTGATATCTGTACTGGCTTTGAGTAGAGCCACACTAAAACTCCCCATTCTTGTTTTCAACACATCGTGGCAGAAATACAGTTTATGCTAAAGAATGAATCAAATCTAATGATGAAAGTTATGGGAAACATTTCAGTTATTTAGGTATATTGCACTTTCTGCTACAAGAATAAACCTTGTGATAAAAGTCAGAGCATTTCCAGGGTCTAGAAGAATTCAGCATGAACAAGAAGCTGTCACAAACTTCAGTGGTGTCCACTCAAAATGCAAGGAGTGCCACTTTGGGCTTGCCCTCTGTAGTAAAAGTGTACACATGCACTTTGCATGTCCCTGCCTTGGCAAATTGATTGTCTGATTAAAAATCAGACATATTTAGCCTCGTTAGTATCAATGAGTTATAAATTCATCGCTCAGCAAAATCAGGTGCTCTGCATATTTAAATTAGTCATTTATGTTTAAACAGTGCAAGAAAGTAAATACTGCTGCAAATGACATTGCAAATAAATACAGAGCATGCCTGGGTGGAATTTAAACCTGCCAAAGACAACATGCATTATTCTTTTCTCATTTATGGTGGTCTAAATGTGGGACAATTTCACTCAGATTGATGCTTAGCAGTGGCCAAGAAATGGCAACATCTACTATGCAAATCAAACACCAGGAACAATTGCAAATTTCAGAAATATAAAACACATTTCTACTGCTGTAGTAAGGCATGTCTCTCTTGATCGTAAATTATGTAACTTTAGGCTATCTTAGAGTTGATAAGAATAATTGATTCAATTCCTAAATAATTAGGGAAGAGGAGGGTAGATAAGTAATTTGTTTACATGTGTTAATTGACCTGACTACCCTTACATTTTCTCATTTGTTGCCTATGGCTTGAGAATCATAAAACCACAGAATCAGCGTATCAGAAAACTGACACAAGAACCTGTTTAACTGATCCTGTCACAGGCAATGGCTGTGAATTAAACTGTCAGTTCTGAGTAAAGCTGTTCATAAACCCATGTCCCTGCAGACAAAATATACTAAAATTAAATATGTATAATACAAGGGTCTGTACAATTTTAGCTTTAGGGATTGAGGTTTATTTTTATAAACTGAACTGAGATGCTCTTCAGTCCATGCTAATGTATATTTAATTTTGCATTCCTCCCACAAGAGCTTATAAATGAAAAACAAAATTGCACATTTTTAGTTTTGAATTTCTTTTGCAACCATCCTACACTCATTATAAAATAAAGCAGAAAAAAGTGTTAGCAATTTCCCATGCATGACATTTCCTATGAAGGAACTATCATATTTTCTAGACTATAGTGAACTGCTTCAAGAAAATGTAATTGGAAATATTTCCAAAGAATTTTTTTAGGAAACTCTTCAGAAAGCATAAACACACTTAAAATTAAAGAAAAAAGAAAAAAAAAAGACAGTAGATTTGGAAATGCTTATCTAACAGAATCTAATTTACTTGGAACAAAAGTGTGTTTTGCCATACAGCTTCTACATCCAGGAACAGTGCAAGTAGGAAACTATGTGTCACTGTTTCTGCAGACATACCTTGCTTTGACACCGAGTAACTTTATGATGACTGCTTTTGAAGAGAGTTTGCAGAATCAAACTGAAAATTTGCTCAATTTCTTTGGGTTTTTTGGGGTTTGTTTGTTTGTCTGGGGTTTTTTTTAAACTAATGAATGCTTACTAGGGATTCGAAGACTCACACTTTGAAAGCAGGAATGAATTGCATACTATCTTCTTGCTTCTAAGAAGAATAAACAACAATATGGTTCCTAGTTGTTTTAAAAGAAGCTCTAAGCTGTAATAAATTACTTCTGATTTCAGTATTACATTTTTTTTTGTTGCTTTTTCTTTTTCTTGTTTGTTTGGTTGTTTATTTTTTTTACTAAAAAGATTATATTACTCACTAATTTAAGGAATACTTAAAACACCCAACATAATACTATGTACAAATGCAGAACTTAACGAACAACTTAATCCTTAACTCTTACTTCACAGTGTTGCACTAGTCAGCTCTCAGTTTGTTGATCTAGGAAATAAAACAAAATGTGACCTCCTGGGAAATACGAGGAATTGCCGTCGTCAGTTTGTTTCTTGTCTTTCTCTGCCACCTTGTGGCTGTTTAGAAGAGGGCACTGCTCACTCCTGACAGTGATTTCGCAGGCTGTGAAATCTGTTCCTCTGACACTCCCTAACTTCCCCATGTCTCTTCCATGTACTTTGAATCCCTTGCTGTCCAATTTTGGGCATGGCACACTGGGATCTCTGATCTGACACTCTGTGCATGACATCAAAATTTACAGATTAAGTGATACTTACCTGCAGTTAATGTTTTTTTTCTCTCACAAAACTGTAGTTCAAAAAACTTTATAAAACAGCTGGAAAAATCATTCAAGGGTGTTTTAGCATGTCCAAAGGCCTCCAAGATACAGTTTACCTGCAAAATAATATTAAAGAAGTAAAAATAGAGGAGATAAACAGGAAGATATTTCAAGAAACATCTGTGATGTTTGCTTGTGATTAATAAGTGGGAGGTGGGGGGAAGAAGACCATTTTTCATCTTGGAATTAAAAAAAATACTTGGCAGTTTTTTTTCCAAATAGAAGACAGCTCAAAATAAATATATTTCAAAAAAAGTAATGTCAGAATAGTGAAAGTTTTAAGTGAAAAGTTCACATGTAAGCTGTGTCCCTACCAGTAGTTTGGACATGAGTGACTGGAGTCATATTCCTGGAGCTGTCATACTTAGGAAAAATATTAAAATCTTTGAAGACAGCTTATGAAGATACAGTCAGTCAATACTAATAACCCGACAAAGGAATTTACAAGATTTATATGATGTAAGAAATGGAATAAATTATTGATTTCAAGCAGAATTATTTCAGGATTATACTAGTGAAAAAGTGAGGGAAAGAACAGATTCAGACATTTTTATGGCATGTCTCACTAATGCATTTCCATGTTAGGTTTCCATGGTCACAGACACTGTATTTAGCTTTTCTGTGTATAATTAGTTGTTTACACCCTCACAGTTTCCCTTCAGAACCTTCCTCTATGCATCCTTGAAGCTGATTGCAATGTGGTGCATACACACTGTTATTCTCATATCACTCTTTCATGAAGATGGATGACCTAGCTGGGGAGGGAAGAGGTCTGTGCTCTGAAGAGCAGAGAAGCTCTGAAAAGTAAACCATTCACAATTATTAATTAAACCAGATGTCTGTGCAGTAGGTGGCAGCAGAAAACTAGCCAGCCAAATTTTGGTTCCAGTTCAACTCTAGCAGTGTTGTTTAGGATGTATTTGCTCTTAGACTAATTCAGCAATTGCTTTAACCTGTGCAACTTTATTAATTTAATGGTGCTATGCATAACTGCAGCAGGAAGTAATCCAGACAACTGTGTTAATTAAGGCACCTTAAAAGATAGCTAAATTAAAATCTCTATTCTCTATGGATGAGATCTGATACATTTACCATCTAAAGTCAGACACACCCCATCCAAGCTAGTTTTAAAGGATATTTCTACAACCAAAATTTGGTAATGCTCTTCTACCTCCATTAAAAGCCATTGATAGCTGCCTCCGAGTTGGTATTTCAGATGAGAAGTTTCAGCAGGAAATGTAATTCTATAAAGAATTTGAATTGGCAATCCAGGGTTCAGCATAATTCAAAATGTCAATGTGAACCTTTCTAGCCAATAAAATAGGGGTATATGGAAACACATATTTTGGAAATTAAATGACTGAACAAATATTCAGAACTCTTACCTATTTCTTAAATATATTTAGTACACAGATATTGATCCTTATAACTTGATTCAATCCTTGCAGTTTTCCTGCAAGTTTACATTTTCTGTCTTGCATACTATTACTTCAGGTGTCTCAACACTTCTTATACTGTCCAGCGAATACCATACAGACAAATTTATTTATTTACTGAAGGCAATTAATTTAATGTTTAAGAAAGAGTTCCTTATCACAGAAATGTTTCCTATTCACTGCAACACTGATTTTCAAAGTCACCAAAACATAGAAACAAAACTGTCTCCACTTTGGAGATTCTTCTTATTATATCAATGTGAGCTTAATCCCATTCCCATTCATGGAAAAAAACCCAAAACTTCCTTTGACTTCAAAGGTGAAAACAAATTTCTACAGAGCTGATACCTGATATTTGATACAATTCAAATATCTCTGCCTACCCAAGAGGCTAAGGTTTTGCTTCATTCCACTCAGTGGTCGGAATGCTACTTACATGTTTTATCTTTGTATCAAAGGTATTTCTGCTGCAGCTGGCTCTGCTAGTGAGGTGTTTCACTATCTGTTTGCAGGCTTCAGTCTTCCCAGAACCACTTTCTCCACTGCAAGATGATAGGCAAGGAAGAGAGGGAGGAATCATTGTCAGTTTCACAAGTGAAATGTTATTTACATTCTCTGCTAGATTTGTTTGAAGGTACCTCCATTAAACCTTTATTTCAAATATCAGAAGGTTTATGGATGACAAATAAAGAAAACAACATAGGAGACAGACTGACTGACTGATTGTCTGTGTACATGAAGGCTTCAGAGCATTCATGTACATTCAGATACACTGTCTGATACTACAGGTCAAACCAATCAAATCTAATGCTTTCAAGTCTTTTTGAAGGTGCTTAGAGCACAGATTTTATATTTTCCTTTATCTTTTGTCCAGTAAAGGAGCTCACTAATGCTGCCTGGTTCTCTTTGCAGATGGGAAATTACTGCTGTGGTAATGATGGGGAATCAGAAGAAACAGAAAGTGAAGAATACAATAGAAAGAATGGAAAGAAAATACAAAAGGAAGAGAAAAAGCTGATTGATTTTACAACCTGCCCAGTTTCTGTAATACACTCTGACTTTAGTGATTCTATCTAGATCACTGTGATTTCTTGTTTGTAATATGGAATAAATATTCAAAAGAATGAGAATTTCTGACAGGGAAAGTGATCAAAATAAATAAGGTAAAAGGCAACAGAATGACAAAGGTGAAAAGAAACAATAGAAAAGTGGTGGGATGGAGGAAGGAAGCAAAATCTCCTACAGGGAAGCCAAAGTGGGATTCTTAGTCAGGAATTGTATTGACAGGACAAGGAATAATGGTGCAAACTGAAAGAGGGGAACTTTAGGTGAGATGTTAGGAAGAAACATGAAGTTTAGTTAGGAAGTTCATGAAGTTTTGTCACTCTTCCTCCTTTGGCTTTCCTTTTCTTTACAATTACCTGATGGAGGGCCTGTTTCCTACTATTGCTTTATAAATACTTTGTTAATACAAGCTTAATTACAGCTCAAATATTTCTATCTTCAAATACTATGAATAATTAAAAAAAAGTTCTGTTTCGAAATTTAGAAATAATTAAAATCTATTTTTTTTAGGAAAAAGACCAATGGAAAGTGTGAAAATACAAAGTCACGTGAAGCAAAGAACATGAGCCATAATATACCCAGGGGAAATAAAGAAGCTACAACTTCAAATCCACGGGATCTGCATTATCATCCATATCATATAGATTGCATGGAGGGGGATTTAGGGATAGACAGAGCCATTACATGGAAACATTTAATCAAGGAAGCCCAGGTAAAAGAGTCAGAAAATAGCCAACCCCAGGCAATTTTTAAGAATTACTTTCTGCAAGTACTGAAAAGTACTTGCTTATCCCCAGTTTCTGCATCTTAGGCAGGTTTATCTATACCTTTATGATTTCAGAACAGTGGATCATTATTGGATCATTACTGTTTGGTAAACAACAATCCCAGTATAAAGAAATTCTATAATTCTAAAATTTAGGGAAAACATGACAAATACAAAACATATAAGGAGCAATATATCTGTAATTTCAGATGTTATAAATGACGGGTCTTATTTTTTGCTCTTCATTTTCAATTCTGACCAAAAGATACCACACTCATACAATACTTAACAAAAAACTTATTCCTACAGTATTTGAATTATGATCAGAAGTGATGGAAAACTGCTGACAGAATATGTTCATATTATACTTCCACCAGATTTAAAGGAAGACAGGTATGCTGTTCTGCATGAACTTTTGAAACAAATCTCTTTGGAGCATTACTACTCCAAATTCTGATTGTATAGCAAGGTATATCCAGGGAAGAGTGACTAAGTTTGAACACTTTTGGGAGTCAGAACAATTTATTTCTTCTCCATTTTCAGAGTAGGTAAGTGAGAGGCTGAGTCTGGCTCCCAGTGACTGAGGTTTCTAGATTTGAAACAAATATGTGCAAGCAAAATTTTTAAATACAAAAGAATGAGTTTTGTATTATCAGCAATGTTATCTGTAACTGATCAATATTTCATGTTAGTTGAAAATTATATTTCTAAAATATAAAATATAAAATAAGCTAAATTTGCTCTTGTGTTTCTAAACAATGTTTTAATACAAATCTGTAACTGTACTGCAGCAGCCCATTGCATTTAAAATACATAGAATTATACTTTCAAAAAAAAATTAAATTGAACAGAATGCTTTTGGGGATGTTAAACTGAGGAAATCCAAAGCTTTTAACGAATTCCATTGTAAAACACAAGGACTTCAATCCATTCCAGATTATTTGGCTTAAAAATGTGATTTATGTCACAACAGTATCATTGGATATTGACACTCCTGGCTTTAACAAACGAGACCATTTTAATTTATGTATTCATTATGACTTTTTGACTCACAAAATTAGCAATCAGCATGCCATAAATCTTTGGTTTGATTTACTAGGGATCCTGAGCTTTTAACAGGATTATATTTAGGCTCCCCAGATAGCTCTTTACTTATCTTGTCAGCGCTTAATGTATTTTCATATCCTTAAAAGCAGGAGCAAAATCAGAAGGAAGCTAATAATGAAAAGTCCACCTACTGGCTATTTAAGAGCATAACTAATAATATCATTTTATTCTGTAACTTCCATTAGAAGTTTATACAAAGACAGCTCTTGGTGTTAAGCATACATGAATAAAGCTGGCTTGCTACAAACTGAAAATAATTGTGAATAACTGAAGTAAGCTCTTCAGTGATTTGGCCAAATGCTTTCCTGTTATGAAAAAAAATGCTCTATTTGTGCTCAAATGCTCAGTGAGTGAGCTTTTGATCAGATGTGACGTGACTGGGGGAAAAAAAAAGGTAAAATGGTAACAAATTTGGCTGCACCTGAAGTCCTGTGTCCAGATTTGGTCTCTTCACTTCAAGAAAGTATATTCAAGTGCTAGAGGGAGTCCAGAGAAGGGCAACAGAGTTGCTCAAGGGTTTGGAGCACCAAGTCCTGTGAAGAATGGCTGAGGGAGCTGGGTTTGTTTAGCCTGGGGAAAAGGAGGCCCAGGGCCCAGGATCTGATGGCTCTCTACAACTACCTGAAAGGAGGCTGTAGGCAGGTGGGGATCAACATCTCCCAGGCAACCAGTGACAAAACAGTGAGGAAATGGCCTCAAGCTGCACTAGGGGAGGTTTAGGTTGTTGCCCTACAGTGACTTCATGATGCTCGTATCCCCATTCATCTGTTTAGCCCAGAAATAAGTTTTACACCTTTAAGACTGCTTCCAAGAGTGAATCGGGGAGAGAAGAAGAGCGGAGTTTGTAATCAGGGACTGCACTTGCTCTCCCACATCCTCTCCTGGACTGTGCTGTCTGCAGCACAGACAGACAGCAGGACAGAGCTCTCCTTTGCTTTTAGTTAGTTTTTAGCTAGCTGAGGAAGAGAAGTTCCCTGGACTGTAGCTTTTTCTTTTTCTTAGAACTGTTTAAACCTGCTCTGGACTCAAAACCTAGAGGAGCACTGGCAGATCACACCTGTGGCCCAGTGGGCCAGGCCTGGGCCGCGGCATTTCCAGCACCAGAGGGACTGATAACAAACAATGAGCTGAGCCACAGCCCACCAAGGGGACTTTGAGTTTGTCATCTCTTTAGATTGGCTTTATGTTTAATATTATTCATTTTTTTGTGCTAGTGAATGCTTTTCTTCTTAAAGAAACATTTTTTTCCCCACTCTTCTCCAAAGAAATCTTTTCCCGAAGCAGTTGCGGGAGGGCCCACTTGAATTTACTTTCTAGAAGAACCCCTTTAGAAGTTTTCTCGCAAATTCACCCTAAACCGGGACAGATGGACATCAGGTCTTTGCAGGAAGGGTGATTAGGCATTGGAATGGGCTGCTCAGGGAGGTGATGGGGTCACCATTCCTGGAGGTGTTCAAGAAATTACTGGACACAGCATTCAGTGCCATGGTCTAGATGACAAGGTGGTGCTCAGTCAAAGGTTGGACCTGATGATCTCAAAGAAAAGATGGATTTGAGAGAAGAAGAATGAATAGATTTGAGGATTAAAAAGTTCCAGATGAATGCCAAATTTCACCATTATAAAACTAACATATTTGGATGAAACTTTTTTCACAGATTACTAATACTCACACTACTAATACTCACATTACTAATACAGATTAGTAATACTCACAGTCTTGCAGTTATGTATCATTGAAGCAACACTGTGAGTAAGGGTTAAAGGTTAAAGTCTATTTTAAAATCCATTTTGAAATTGGAGAGCTAAAGAACAAACTCATGGTCACACAAACAGGCAGAGTGCATGCTCCAATACAGGCACCTCACCACAGAGGTTTATAATTTAGTCAAGGACGTATCATTTTTATTGTCAATACATTCTGTTTCTAATCCTTATTCATGTAATATCAGCAAACAAACACAGCAGTTTTGAATTCTTTACCATTAAATCTTGCTCCTAATTAGATGCAGCTACATGGAGTGGCAATTGCCCAAGAGAATTTATGAACTTGAGATGCAATTAAACCTTTTTCATTTCTATTTTGCTGTAATGTATGATACAGAGATCAGTACACAGAAAAAAAATCAGTTAGTGAAAAAAATAAAATGGAAATCTCAACTGCTGAGGCCCAAGGGAAACAGCTGATAGGCAGGAGGTACAAATTAATTAATAGAAAGATAAATTTTCACCTGAGGATAAAGCATTGGGGACGCTGCTCCTGGAATAGCATGTGGTAAGCTCTTTCAGCACAGGAAAATATATGTGGGGGAAGTGAGGAACACAGTTTTCCAGAGTCACTTAAATAAAGCTGGGTGACCTAAAAATGGTAGAAAATTAAAATGATAAATACATTTCAAGACAGTTATGTTTTACCCCCTTTATCTTGGGCCTTTTGTAAAGTTTTCTAAGCATTATGAACAGAATCTTTCTACATATAGAAGTGATACCTTTACAACAGCTATGAAGATCTTAATTACAGAAAATAGAGCTTTAAACACAGAAGGTCTAATTAAAATACAAAATGAAACATAACTAGAGGACTTAACAGTACTGCTTTGTGCATTAAGTAAAACAAAACCTAGTAAGCTACTTTTTAATGCCTTGCATTTACAGTTTTTTAATGTCTTGACTTGAAAATTTACAAGATGAAATATGAACATCCCATGAAAAGTTAAAGGAATAATTTATAAGCCACTTAATTTATTACATGACAGAGCACTCTCCTACAAATACTCTCTCTGCAATACAGAATAACTTCTGACACATATAGCTGGCAACAGACACTACCCTTAAAGCCTGAGTAAATCCAATTATCTGTTATAGAAACCACTTCTTTTTTAATTTTTTTTTTTTCTGAGGATATCCTGATATATCACCCCTTTCTGTCCCATGCCTGTCTTATTTATTTAGATTCTAAACTATTCAGTCTGGGTTATGTGCAACAGTGAAGCTGAATGAATCCGCCATGATAAATTCTCAGTCAGGCATAAGGGCTACCAGACCAAAAAAAAAAAAAAAAAAAAAAATTAAATCCACACCAATTCTTCAGGAATCATTTCAGAATGTCACAAAGTACAAAGGAAAACCTTCATACATGTATGCTCAATGCAAAATGTTGCAAGTTTAGATATTTTTCTAACATGAATTTCAAGAATATATTTGTCACAAGTAAATTCTGCAGGAATGTAACAAAGCAGCATGACCACACCTCAAGCACTTCCACAGTCACTAAGATAGCTCCAAAGTTGCACTTGCATGTTCCTTGTATAATGCTATTGTAATGTGCAGTGTAGTTGTACAGTGTATTTCCATGTAGGAATGCAACAATATTATCATCTAGCAATTGCATGGAATTTCATAAGGAGAAAAGTACATCAGTGTCCATTAATATGCGATTCTTTATGTCATCTCAGACTGAATAATTTCTTATAAAATATTTTAGTAGTATTCTATTGAAACAAAGTGTGGGTAATCATTGCACAATAACAAAATTGTCTGTCAAGAAGTTCCGTACAGTATTTTTCAAAAGAAGAAGGAAACATAAAATGTTGCTGTTATTAAAAGATATATATGGTAATATTCTCGTTGCTTCATCCTTGTTTTAAAAATAGCGTCTTGCTCAATACATGTTTACATTCCTTTTCTTTTTGACAGCTAACAAACTACATACCTGAAACAAAAATGCTAACTAATGAGCCACATCATATAGCATATCAGCATTTAGTGAGGAATTGACATCATCACTTTTTATTACTTTAATACATAGACCATCAACACTAGGAGACTTTAAAACAACAACAGCTAAGCTGCTGCAGTAAACTGGAGCATTTCAAAAACAAAGTGGTTTTACAACCATGGTTTCTTGATCATCTGGGAAATACCTGCATAATGCACAACAGTGTGCAGATTACAAAGATGAAGTGAAAACAATTATTATCCAAGGTCACTCAAACAATTACAGGACAAAGAGTGATTCACGATGAATGTAATTAAATAGATCTATCACAGAGAACTAAAGATGCAGCAAACATTTTAATATGTAATCTCTTTCTCTCTACAGTTCTCTCTTAGTGCACAAAAGCATGTATCTAAGATAAAATACACAGTGAGAGGAAAAAACACCATCATCTAAAACCTTGGGGATGATGGATGATTTCCATTTCTAGAAATAAATTCAGACTCCCAACTTAGAATCTGCTGCTTCTACCATGAACATCACAGCACTTCTTTCTCTCAGATTTACTACTGTTACACACCAAGCCACATGACGCAGCAAACAGTCACAAATTACAATTTGCTTACCAAATTTTTAACCCTTTATAATTCTTGTAAGTTAAATAGACATATTTGGACATTGCCTGTCGGGGAGGCTGAGCTCTGTGATCTCCGTGCATCAATGAGAGTATAAGAGGGAAGGATAAATTAAGTTATACCAACACTGTATCTTTAAAATGGCTGGGTGAAGATGAAGGAGAGATCAAAACACTTGAATGCTTTCACATGGCTCAATCCTCCTTGCCCAAAGGCTGCCTGTGCCTGGCACAATCCCCCTTCCTGTGCCTGACCCAGGGCAGTGCTCAGCTGGTGCTCAGCACATTGCTGTCTGCAGTGCCCCAGATGAGGAGCCTGGCGATATTTCGAGCCTTTGTGCACCATCCAAGGTTATTATCTCCATAATCATGCTTTGGAAAAGGGGGTGTGAACTCAACCACTGTTTGAAATATGCATTTCTATAAGCTTGACTACAACAGAAACCACCAAGGTCATCAGGAACTATTTTTAAACAATCAAAAGAGGTCCTGCTCATTGAACGTGTTATCAAAATGGCTGTCTTACCAAAAAGACACAGAAAAAATAGTTGTATCTTGGAAGAAATTTTTAAGGTTTTGCTAAAATACTAAAACTGAGATGCATCCCATTTAAAATGGGCATATACATTAAATAACTTTAGGGGTTTGACCAATCAAATGAACTATATGAATTGTGAAAAAATATTCACAAACTTTCATGAAGAGAATGCTTACCATGGTAGAATAAATAGGAAGTTCTTTAAATGGGTTAACAAGTAACAGTATATCACCAATGTAGGTCTGTAAAAAAAAAAGACATAATTGCTTTATTAAATAATAAGTTAAATTTTAAGGAGGTTAATGGCTTTCTTCCAAAAAGAAATCTCAACAAAGCCTCTTAAATCTAGCTAACAACATGCTAAACATAATTCATGAATTCTGAGCTTTTAACTCCACAGTTTGAATTTGGGATCTAAATTTACATTTTGAACAGAATTAATTAGTATTTTTTGTAATAAAATTGAATTCTTCCTAGCTGAAAATTATGCAGAGAAAAATTGCACTACATATATTATTCGTAGATTATTTGAAAGTTAATTTGTAACTTACCACTTGCTACACTATAAAAAATGTCACAGTATCACAGAAGCTGCTGACTTGGAAGGGACCCTCAAGGATCATCAAGTCTAACTCTTGGCATGCCTACCACATAGAAAAGCTCTTCAAGTGATTTTTTGTGGAATAGATGACATAATTGAGACATGCTATACTGGTTATCCAGAGCTGATACATTAAAATATGTTGCTTGTAGGGTAAGATGGAGCAATTGATACACATACAAGTCTTTATGCAAGTGTATGTGTACAGGAACATATAAGCATGCATCTAGAAAAGCTATCCTGACCATATCAGAAAGAGTAAATCATATATGATTGCACGTATGCAAGATTTTACTATTTCATATTTGGGGCTACCCTGGGTTGACTATAGTATGCTTTTATCCCCAATTGTCTGTTCTGTTTATACTGAATAATAAATTTTGCACGTTTAAGACTTGCTCCAGAGAGTGAAGGGGGGAGAGAAGAAGCGTGAAGTTTGTTTTCAGACACTGCACTCACTCCATGCCCCCACATGTCAACTCCTCCACATTCCTACTCCTAGACTGTTGTTGTCTGCAGATAAACAGCAAGACAGAGCTCTCATTTGTTTTAGTTAGTTTTAGCTAATTGAAGCAAAGAAGTTCCCTAGACTATAGGGTTTTTTTTCCCTTTTCTTCAAACCTGTTTAAACCTGCTCCAGACTAAACACCCAGAAGAGTACTGGTAACAGGTGTGACCCCACCTGGAGCACTGCATCCAGCTCTGGGGTCCCAGCAGAGGAAGGACATGGACCTGTTAGGATAAAATGAGGGCCATGAAGATGATCAGAGGCCTGGAGCACCTCTGCTGTGAAGACACACTGAGGAAGTTGAGACAGTTAAGTTTGGAGAAGGCTCCAGGGAGGAGTTATAGCAACCTTCCAATACCTGAAGGGGCCTACAAGAAAGATAGGGAGGGACTCTTTATCAGGAATTGTAGTGACAGAATGGTTTGAAGCTGAAAGGAAAAAGATTTAGAATAGTTACTAGGAAAAAAATCTTTACTGTGACAGTGCTGAGGCACTGGAAGAGGTTGTCCAGAGGATGCCTCATGCCTGGAAATGTGTGAGGACAGGCTGGATAGAGCCCTGAGTTCAACATCTTCTACTGGAAGATCCTCTGGCCATGGCTGGAGGGTTGGGACCATATGATCTTAAAGGTCTTTTCCAACTCAAACCATTCTACAATTCTAAACACTTAAGTGTAAGATTGATGTCCCATGCCTGGAAATGTGCGAGGACAGGCTGGATAGAGCCCTGAGTTCAACATCTTCTACTGGAAGATCCTCTGGCCATGGCTGGAGGGTTGGGACCATATGATCTTAAAGGTCTTTTCCAACTAAAACCATTCTACAATTCTAAACACTTAAGTGTAAGATTGTAGGCCACCTTGCTGCTATACATTTCACTCTACATAAATAGCTGCTGCTATTGGAATGCAAACATTGCCAGACTTCTCTCTGAAGAGGTCAGATAGCAAAGCATCATGTGAACAGTTCCAGCGGTGTTGTCTTTTTCAAGATGAAGTATTGTGATTGGGGAGGTGGGAAATATCATCTTTCATAGTAAATATACAGGTTTTCTTCTAAAATGTATCCATTTATTTCCATTCTTTCACCCACGACTTCACTGTTGAGTTTTCCAGTGGAATGAAACTTTATAAAAATTCAAAAGAACATGAAGCAAGAAATGATTAGTGCTAATGAGGACTTTGGCTTGGAAATGGAGCCCAAGGACTTTCCCTTCTAAGTCTAAGAACCAAGTCAAGATGGAAGCTTCTTCAGCACTGATGCTGACCCTCTACAAAAGCACAGTGGCTGCTGTTGAGCAGAATACTAGTGATTGGTGCCTAAAAATTCCATTAAGCTAAGAGAATTCCAGAGTAGAAGATTCTTTCAGGTAAAACCTTCAGTATCTTAAAATAAAAGGCTTCCTCTGTGGATCTTCATTAATTCAGTTTAAGTTATCTGGTATCTTTGAAAGTGAGATAAAGGAAAACACATACTCATATAATGAGTATTTTTTAGCATTTGATCCATGAATCCAAACCCCAGAATTTTTTTTACAATTGGATGTCATAACACCTAAAACTGAAGTTCCCACAATTTCAAATGGAGTCACAGCAACATAATGTTCCCCATATTCCTTTAGTCAAAATAGTGTAATCAACTTATAAATTTAAAAATAATATGCATATCTCACATTTACACTCCACTCAGCTGTTTAGTAATTTAGTAATAAGTTATGGGTAAGATATGGACAGGGATACAAAAATTTCTTTTGGTATCTTGATGATTAACACTACAATATAATTATTTCTCTGATGCTGGAAGAAATGAATAATTAAATCTCCCATGCAGAATTCTAAGCTTTTAAAATCTAAATTTCTTTTACATTTCCAGTAATCATGCTCTATGAAATTAACATAGCTTTGAAAATGGAAGGCTCTTTTGGTGGTTTGAGAAGGAAGATTAAAAATCGTGGTGGTGCACCCCCACCCCAACCACACTGTGATCTGAGCAACCTTAAAACACTCATTCATGACAAGTGTCCATCAATGTTTACCAACTTACTTCCTCCATGAAATAAACACACATAAATTGTATACAAACCAGTCTGAAGTGATATTATATTTTTTATTTCTCCTTTTCCTACACAAACTTGAGGAATTGCAGGGCTTACACACACACATGCCCTCATCCATTTAAAACTAGCCATGAGTTTGGGGCAGGTTACTGTCCAGTAGTTATGATAATAATCCTATTTTTCCTATTCTCTCTTTGATCTTTTTTGAGAGCTTACTATTGATAGATGAATAGCAACTCACATATATCTGATTATTGTTGAAACGCTTCTGAATCTCATAAAGCAGGCTGCTGTCTGTTAGCTCACTCAGAGAAGCCAGGTCATCATTTGGAGCCGGAGGCATCAGCTTGATCTAGAAAACACAAATTAGAGAAATAAAGTAACTTCACAGTAAATCATTCTGTACCATAAAGTTCTAATTCTACAGTATAAACCAAGACCACAAGGATTTATGGGGAAAAAATGCATTAGGAAAGTGGAAAGTTGTGACTCCCAATAAATCCACATCATTAATCTTAATCAAGGGAAGAACATAAAAATTAATATCAATGTTATGGTATATAACTGTATGAGTGTGATGGGCTCTTAAGAAGATACCAGAGTGAAATTTGCAGTCCTTAAACTCATAAAGATTCTTGGATCAAAAGCAATTTTCCTGCTCTCTTCATTAAATGTTTATAGCAGAAGAAATCAAGAAATTAGTTACTGGACTTGTAACGTATTTCTTGAAATATTTAACGATGCTCTCAGACCACTCTTTATCATATGGGATTTGAAATTGTACATGAATTTTTCTTGCAGAATAGAAGTAAGGTAGTGAGAAATTGGAAATGTGTTGTTATGGAAACCAGAAGACAATCAGAAGAGCCCACTTTAGCGAAAACTGGTAAGTGAAATTGTTTAACACTTTTGAGATTGGGGTGAATAATATAAACACTGCAAGGGTAAGTAAAAACCTAATGAAACAAAAAAGATTCCAAAAGACTGAGATAGGAGAGAGAAGAAAGAATCAACAATAATGGAAATTTGATTAAAGACAAAATAAAGACTGATACATTAAGCATTCTGCTTATAAATAATAATCTACACTTAAAATGGGAGACAGAAATAAAAAGAATCAGTGATAATGGAAATTTGATTAAAGACAAAACAAACACTGACACATTAAGCAGTGTGCTTTTAAATAATGGTCTACACTTAAAATGCAGTTTGATTTTTTATCTCAGCAAAATAGTCAGAAACAGACAATTCTCACATGAACAGCAATAAAATTAAGTGGTTTGTTCAGAGTTTACTATAATAACTTAGGGTCTATTTTGAGAATGGACAATCAAGATTAAACTTCTTTCTTCTATTGTTCTGCTTAAAATGAAGGCTCAGGAGAAAAGCAGACACTGTCCTTTTTTGGCGAACACATCCACACCTTCAGCTTTTGTCAGTGACAGGAGATCTGAGGCAGAAGCAGACTGGGAGATAGTGGAGGGAACATGGAGCATGCTTCTGCCATGGGGAAGAGCCCAAAGACTATGGATACTTTTGTTTAGTACTGGAGATCTGACACAGAACTTCCAAGCTGTAGCTCAGTTGCCATGGGTTCAACGTCGAGTTCAGAAAACCTGACACTCAGATTTCACTGCCTGTGTCTTACAGGTAGGTGTAAGGCACCTATTGTCTACTTATTGGAGAGGTTTGTTCCTCACCCCACTGAAGTGAATGAAGATTCCTCTGTCACACAGAAAATGGCATTTCCTGCTTTTTTTTGTTTTTAATCATGGCAGTTGGATATACAACTGACTAGAAAACAAGAATTCCACTTGGCAAAACAAAAAATTAAATTGCACTTTGGCATTTGTCTTTGATGATGTCCATCGGAATAGAAAATAAATTAACCAAAGAATTCCAGGAATATTCTTAAGCGTCTTGTAGAGAGAGAACAGAGAAACAAGTCTGTGGTGTCCTTTCCTTAATAGTGTGCTCACCTGGCATGAAGGAACAAAACAGGCATCGGCCTTCACTGCACCCCCTGGTGTGCTGTCAAAACTCAGAACATCTGTGCCATAGAATGAGCTTCTTTTAAGCTATCTCTACAAAGATTAAACCTCTGCTAGGTATTTGTAAATAAAAGCAAGGTTTGGATAAAAGCACTGCCCTGGGATTCTCCATATTTTCTGAATTTTTTAGCACACTTGCTTGTACATTCCTGATTCCTGTCAGCTAGGAACCTGGTTCCTGGTTCCACTCATGCAGATGAAACCTGGATATCATTCAGGCCACATGACAATAATCATTTCCCATAGGTCATTTAGGCATGGCCCCGTCTCTGGAGGGAGAAAAATTTTGCCTTACACTTGTCTGTGGACTCATCCAACACAGCCCTAGGCCAGCAAAAAGTAAATGGCTTGCATTTATTTCATATAGTTTAGTTACATATATTTTTTACATACTTGTGTCACTGAAACATATATACATCCCAGCTCTTATGTGTAATATTATGTTATGCAAAGCTGAGCCTTGTCTGTGTCATAATTCATACTGGGACAACCAAAAGGGCATCAGAGGATACTCTATCACACAGTTCATGTAGCTAACAATACATAAAAAAGAACCAAAGGACAATTTAATTTTTTTAAAGAAGACTCAATTAAGAAAAATAAAGTATTTAATTTATATTTATCTGCAGCATGAAGCATGTAATTCAATTCCAAGCCATTAATTTGAATCTTCTCTCAAAAAATATCCTTCCCAGATGAGAGGAAGATAAATTGAAGATATGATAAAATTCTGAAAATTATTCATACTGCTTTCTTTGTTTGGCAGCACAGATGTTGACAATAGTGATGCTCAAAGAACACCTTTTATCTAGGAAAAAAACAAAAGCTAATACAAGTCAAGAAAGGTCCAAAAGGCTTTATTAAAGCAGGCACTTCATCCCCATCTCTTATACTTCAAGTGATAAAAATCTACCTGGGAAACAATATTTTCTTAAGGCTCTATTTCAGCATTTTTGCAATTAAAGGAACCCGAAGTATTATATAAATTTAACAGTTATTTCTTTCCAAACCAAAAAAGTTACAAAAGTTACAGGCTTTTTAAATTAAAAATGCATGTCTGAAATGTGTTAGGATGATTTTTTCTTTTTGATCCCCCAAAAAAGGCCTAATCTGCATGCCATATTGCCTAAGAATGTGTGGTGTTTCTGACATAAAGCATACGAAATATCATCCTGATATATTTCAATAATATATGAACATAAAATCCAAGTAATGACTCCACATATCCTATTGAAAAATTAAACAGAACATGATTACTTTGAATGTAGTTTGAATGAAACTGGTAAGAATAAAGGACAACTCATTAGAAACTCCCTATAATAGGATACCCAAAAGGCAGGAACAGCAGGAAGGGGTTGTTCAAAGATTTCCTTTGGTATCAGCACTAAATCTAAACTTTATTTCCCAAGTTGTGAAATTAAAAAATATTTATAATAAATGTGTTAAATTGATAAATTTCATCTTTGGAAACTAAAGTTTAAATATTGTTAAGACAAATACAGATATGAGACACATATACCGACGGTTCATAATGCACGGCAAGTAGTATAGAATACAATCCCTCTACTTCCAGGATCACAATTACATCAAAAGAAAAAAATATTACATATTTTAATTTGACAAAATCTAGAGATTCTTTGCTTTCCTAAAATTTAACTGTTTCTTGAAGTAATTAAAGCAGTTTACTCTCTTTCCTTCATAAAAGCTAAAACTTATTAAGCCCTTGCCACCTTAAAAGTTGCATTAATTGTTTCCTAATACAACCAGTCATTTAAAAAGCCACAGAAGAAGCACCATTTCTAACCTATCCCCTGGTAATGATAATTTCTCAGACAGGCCTCTTCCTATTCTTCCATGCTAGGGAGCATGACTCCAAATTCAGCAACTACAGAAATTTTCTAGTTTTCACTGTTCCTAAAAAAACATAGGATACATGCTCCTAGTTTGTTTAAAGCAGAATTTCAGACTGTTTCCTGCAGAAATTTCTCAAATAAAAGAGCTAAAAGAAATTCACCTTTAAATCTGCTCGCTTGTCTTTGAATTGTAACTTTTGTGGGAATTTCCACGGTACTAAACAGTAAAACAACAGGAGTGCTTTTGAAAATCTGCCGTGGGACCCTGAAGAGACTCAAGGTCATGGTGGACAATGAAATTATCAGCATAAAGAGATTTCTGTTTGTTAATTTTCATCTAGAAGATTGAAATTAATCTATTAATCTGATCAGTTTCTGTGTATGTTTTAGTGCACAAACTATAAAGCAAAATTTAGCTTAGAGATAATGAAAACCTCAATAATTTTGGCTAAGTTATATCAAAATTATTCAGGCAGAAAGAGGTATCTGTGTTCCTGTACACACTTCTGTTGAACATCTAGAAGCAAGCAATAGTCTTGGCAAGACTAAGCTAAATACTCCCCTCTCTTTTCCTGCAATTATAGGAGGATTCCTCCCTACAGGATTGCAAGCATTCACTTTTCTGACCAGCAGTGCTTGTCCCTTGGAATGGCAGTTTCCATCAAATCACATCAGTTAGCAACATCAGAAACTGCAGGACATGAAAACAAGATGTATGCCAAGTGCAACACATGTTGTGGTATCTGCTGACTGGATAGGGAATGGAGCACTCCACAGGATTCCAAAGCTGAAGTTCTTTCACAGACTGACTCATATCATTTACATATGGATGCACTGATTGATCTCCTATGATCAAGCCATTCCTCTGAAACATATCCAAATAAAAAGCAGTGGAGCACGCATTCTTCTGCCAAGACAGAGATGCAGTTTCTTTGAACCAAACATGGCTTAAATCAAACCAATATCTTGCTCCTTTGTTATGCTTCAAATTCACCGTAAATTATTTTTAATGGAAATGCTACCCTCCCCCATCTCTTGATTCTAAATTAACTTTTTCTTTAACGGCTAAATATTTCTGGAATATATGTTTCCCAAATGCATGTAACAGAAAATAAACCTGTTTCACAAAAAAAAAAAAAAAAAAGAAAAGAAAAAAAAAGAAAAAAAATCCAGACAAAACAAAAAAGAAACCAAACACAAAGAACAACCTAAAAAAAATTCAGTCCTAAACATTCAAACCTGGGACGTGCCAGATTTAGAAAGAGTAGATAATTGTCTCCTTTTGCATCTATCCTATATACTGAATGAGATTGTCCTCCTGTGGAGAAAACTGTAAAGTGTACCCAAATAATCAGTGCTGATACTCTAATGTATTATCACAAGAAAGGGAGTTAACACTGCAGCTGTAAATCTGGTAATTCCTAGCTTTGAACTACAGTCACTCTGCAACTTGATATTCCTTAGACATTCTTTTTGTTTTTTCAGTCACCCAGGTTGTGTTCATTTTGTAACTCGAAGTTTGAGACAAGCACACACTCTGGGCAGCACCACAGTTGTCCCTTCCCTGTTGCCATCCATGAATAGAATTTGAGGGGCTCTGAGCCCTCCCCACAGCCCCTGACCTGCCTCCAGTAGCTGGCAGGAAGCAGCTGTTCAATTTGCAGAGGAAACAGACAAAGTGCAGGGAGTGATCAAGGTGACAAGGCTCCACAGTGTACATGATGGTGCTGTATGGTGAGGGTAAAAAGTACTATGCTCTTCAGTTCATTAAGTTTACAATTTCCAGACCGAAGTGCTAATGAAAATTTCAAGACACTGCATGCTGTTACCTGCTCAAGTTTGGTTGTAGTGTTCGATGCTCTTCAATTCATTAAGTTTACAATTTCCAGACCGAATGAAAATTTCAAGACACTGCATGCTGTTACCTGCTCAAGTTTGGTTGTAGTGTTCACAGTGATATTTTCAGATGCACTGTCTTGAGATTGCTGCTTACATAAGCCTTTAGCTGCATCTTTGAACATGGTATCTTTCTCCAGCAAACTGTCTTGCTTGGCAATCGGTAAAGCCAGGGGATTGCTACAAAGAGAATCAATAAAGCAATTAGACTCCCACTGAAGATGACAGACAATCAAATGTGGGTGGCACAAGCACAGAACTGAGATACAGCTCAGGGCTGAAACAGAAGCTCCTGGTCCAAGTACTGAAAAGAAATTGGTAAGAAATAAACTGTTCACATAGGTTGGTCTATTCCCAAAGACACAGAGAAACATACTTTGATTCAAAATTCACCTTTATGCATGTCTTCTCTGAAGCAAAATTGAGCAAACCAAAGTGAATATGCATGACTCTGCTTTTGAGGGCACTAGGTTGGCAAATCAATAGCCAATTTTGCAACTGAAGTAAAAAAAGCACAGTTAAACTACACAACACTATTTTGAAAAATAGTATATTTAAATGTAACAATACATATGCTGCCACTGCAGTTATTAAAATTATATTCCATCACTTTTTAGCTTACTTTTAATCCAGCAATATCTAAGATACATTTTATGACCGGAAGCTGCTCTGAAATTGTGCTAAGGTAAAAATAACCAAGCAAACAAGAAAGCAAATAACAGACTCCTGAAATTACTTGAACAATGTGTAATGCTCTTCGTCCACATAAGAGTTAAAACTATTATACACATGGGTTTGTTTTCCCTATGGCAGTTCAGACAATTTGAACTTCTGAAAAATAACAATGCCAAAATCTTAGATGATTTTTCAGAGTTTTACATCCAAGGAATTAGCAAGGAATCAGCTGCAGGAGTTGAGAATACAAGTATCTTAAAAAATAACAGTCTGGATTCTGACAGTGCAAATGAGACAATCTCATGGAGTGTACATCAGCCCCTTGCCAAAATGCGTACATTTGAAAGTAAATGTGGACTCAATATGGGACTTAAAATAAATCTCATATTTACTCTCATTTACTTGAGTTTAATCACTGATTATTAAAAAAAACATGATTATACAGTTAACTGAAATGAATACTCATAGCTAACATTGATGGCAACTTGGGATAAGAGCTGCTCTTGGAAGCAGAACTGAAATGCACACATCATTTTAGAAATAAAGTATAAAACACTTTCTAGACAGAATTCATTGAAAAACAAGATAAAGTCGTTTCCCACGGAATAAATAATAGACAAACAAAAGTTTTCATGAAACTGTCAGTCTGCAAATATTGAAAGAATTATCTTAACCATTTTATAATGAAATGTAAATGATTTTTTGCCTCAAGATGTTTTGCTTCACACATTTAAATGTAAAATATCCAGAAGAACATTGGTGAAAATAAAAATTTATATTTACTGCTTAGATTCACCATAGATAATTTTGTGACAAATTTACCAAATGTCACGTGGACAAATGATCTACCATCATTTTTTTTTTCAGTTTGAATTGCAGAGCAGAACTTGGCAATTAGAATAAGACATATCAGTGATTAGACTGTAGAAGAAATTAAACACCTGTGACACAAATATAAATGACAAATACTAATTCACATTTTGCCCAGATTCAGAACTGAACAAAACATAATTAAATATGAAGTTTTCTTTCTGAGTTACCATATGCTACTCTCCAAAACTGCTCAAATTTCTTTAATTACAGACAAAAAAAGATTGTAAGAATAGCGTAAGCAAAATTCAAAGCACTGCCACTTATATATTTCTTAATAGTCATGTCATGTTTCTTTTAAATTTTGAAGATCAAGGATTTCTTTGCTGTCAAGTTGAACCTTACCCATTCAGTCTTGCCGTTTTGTGGTAACTACACAAAATGCATTAGAAACACTTCCTAAAATTCAGCTATAAACTCCTCACAACCAAATTAACCTTTCAGGTGTTTCAAAAGAGAATCAGGATGTAAATCACAGAAAAGTGTAGGGGTAAATGAGTACCTACTGTTTTGGCAGATGCATTTTGAACTTAAGCGGACAATAATAACGTAATTTAACAGGCACATTTCATGTACTGATGCACACAAGAATAGCCTTTAAATTATGTACATTTATGAGATATTAGGACTTCATGTGATAGAAAGGATGTAATTAATATGTAATTCATATTAAAACAAAAAAGGGAATGCTTCTGTGAAAGAAAAAAAAATATAAAAATTACTCTGACGGTTCATTATAATTCAGGTTCAAGAAGAGAGTATGAAAAATAAACTGAATTAAAATGTTTCCAGAAAACACTGGCTTTTTAGGAAAGTATTTCTACTAGTTACAACACTAAGTCAAGCAACGCCTCTGAATGCTCAACTATAGAACAGGGCAAGGGAAGATTTTATGCTAATGTAGGGAAGTAGATTAGCATGAACTGTCTTCTTTTATGAAAATTAATGGATAATTAATAAATAATTAACCACAAAGGAAGACTTATGCCAAAATAATGTTGCACAGTAGACAAGAAGAATTGTTATCTAGGGTAATATTATTCAAACATGGTAGGACTTTCTACCTGCCTATCTGACTGGAAAAAATATTGAATGTTTTATGGAAGAACAGTGATTTTAATTTTTATGCAAAGAAGCCTTCATGTATGGAATTAATTTGAAATATTGTGTATTTTTATTGGACATTTTTTAAGATAAAGTGAGATGTTTTTAAGTTGCCGTCCTCTACCATGTCATTTAAAAAGAGGAAAAAAAAAAGAAATCATATGAAATGTTAGAGCTGACAATCAAATAATTGAAAGTTTTATCATCAATATTGGAAGCACTTGGGCACCTTCTAATTTGATAAGAGAATTATATAAAGGCAGAATCTACAGTAATATTGTCATGGGTCCTTTGAGCTTATAGCTTTTGTTGGAGAAAATTTCTGTAATCTTCCACAGGCAATTCTGAGATGCTTTAAAAAATTTCTAAGATAGCTGACACCTGTACAGTGCATAATCTCTGAAATCTCAGTCTAAAAAACTTCTTAAAGTTACATAAACGAACCTTCAGAATAGATTAAATATTATAAGAGTGTTTGAAAACACTAAAATATTTAAAAGCCAAGTGCTACATAAATGGCTACATAGAAACAATTGAAATGCAAGAAAAATTGAATCTCTTTTCTGTTTTGCTGTCTTGAACTCATCTATTTCAATTTTATTTCACATTCTTGTGCTGATTTTGAAACACATCATTACTATAATTAATAGTTACATAAACATGCATCAGAAAATATACAATGTGATTAAGTTAGCATTACTTTGAGAGTAAGTCCTAATCAAAAGAGTAATTAAGATTAAGTATTTATCACTACCTAGATGAGTGCACTATCCGTGCCCTACAGGCAGATGTACAAGTGTAGAAGTACAGCGATCATTGTGGCCATAGCAAGAGCCTGAAGTCACTTTTAAACACATATGGCCAATTTACTGTTCTGAACTGGAAGCTGTGTCAATTAATGTATTCTGTGCTGGTATTTTTGCCAGTGGAGTAACAAATTTTCTTTTGACTGTACCATTAGAATTAAGACTGGCAAAACTTTCCAGCATAGACCTGAGGTTTGCTGCAATGGTCAACCTTCAAAAACTTCATGACATTACTAAAATTCTGTCCTTCAGATAATTTACTTGGTCAGTTATGACCAAAGAACTATGCTGGAGCAGGTATGGCCTCAAAGGTGCTGCAGCCTTTGGAGGCCCTGTATAAAGCACAAGAAAATAGCAAGACAAGAGGAGTGACAAAGAGAAATAACTGCAACCCTGCCCTGTTCCACCCGCACCTCACTGATGAGATTGAGTGCAATGCAGAAATCCAGGTTTGCTTGATAACAACATAGTTCAAATATACTGACTACTAAATTCTGCTTCCTCTCCTGTCTTTGAATTCACCTCTTCACAGTGTTCTTCCAGAAATCAAGGCTGTAATTTAAATTTCAACCAGCAAAACTAGATTTGCTGACAGAACACATGTTATTTATAATTGTTTGTTCATTGTTTTTGAGTCTGCTTTTGAATACTGCTTTCTTCTGAGAAATGGCCACAAAGCAATATGGCCACAACACAGAGTTACTAGGAACTATTGCAAAACTTTCCACCTCAGATTACTTTGTTACATCTAGAGAGTTGATGAAGAATGCATGCAATATACAATGAAGCAAAGGTATATGTGGATCATTATTGTGCACTCCTCTTCAGCACTAAAAAATTGGTTTGGTACACAAGAACAGCATAGATATTTATCTTCAAACTAGCATAGTACATATCTCTCTACAGACTCTTAACACAGCATGAAGGATGAAACTCTGTTTTCAACACTAGCCATTGGGGAAAAAAAAAAAAAAAAAAAAAAAAAAGTTGAAACCAGGCATCTAGCCTGCCTCTCTAACAGGAAGCGTGGAGCCACTCCGGAGGATAATTCACTATATCTTAAGAACATGACTATTATGATTTGGAATAACACCTCTCTGCGAAGGTTTTGGGTTTCACAATTATAAGCATGATACTGTAGAGCTGAGATAACTAACTTTGAGATGAAACCTGAATTTCAGCCACTATAAATTAAGGTTAGAGGATTTATAAGTAACATGTGTGGTACAGTTTACCAACAGTTTTCCATATTCAGTAGTGACAGCTGGGACACACATGGGCAAAATACATCAATAATTTTGCCTTCCAAGAATGCTTCCATCTCAGAATAGCTAATTGGCCAGCTGATACTTTGCTGCACTGATAGCAGAACCGAGAAGTGGGTACTGCAAAGCTCTGTCTATTGAAGTCACTAAACCCAAGACTGCTAAAAGTCTCAAGAACATGCCACAGTGGCATTACTTCAAGCTTACTGTATCCTAATAATGCCCCCCGGGCTATGGGCAAAGGATCACTGCCAAAGTCAGTGCACAGAGCTGAACAGGGCTTTGGCTTCACCTGGTGCTGTATTCTCATGCAAGGACCACTAACTAGCTGCAGTCCCACACTCAGATACGTTGACAATAAAAGCTAAACTCATCCAATTCTACACATATATCAATTTTCTATGGTTTTTTCTTCAGTGGGCTTTTCTTTTTCAAAATTTCCAGTAAAGGCTTTTACACACGGCAGGTTGCATTATGTCATATAAAGAGCCACTATATGGAAAACTATCAAAAATTAGCTATCTTAGTCTATGCATTACAGGAAGGGAAGAGTAGAGAAAAAATATTTTCCGACCACTTAAAATATGTGCAGGTCATGTCTTCCAGAGGTTAATGAGTGTTATCACTAAAACCAGTATACAGTACAATATGTGCACCACAGTACAAACTTCTAGAATATAAAACACATGGAAATGCATCATCTAAATACAAGAATGATGACTAAGTTCTCAAAGTCTCCAAAACCTCTATGAATAATTTTTGCTAGACATCATTACATAGGTATAAGTGTCATCTACCATCTACTTCTAATATTACAATATATGACTAATTAAAAATGAAAGTTTTACACTTTAGAATCTAAAGGCTTAGTTTCATGCCTCAAGATTAAAATTTTCCATTTAAAAGACAGTTGAAGGCCACATAAATTTGAGGAGTATGATTTATGTTATTGAAACAGCGGGTCAGACTACAGGACTGCTTATTTCGTAAGGAGTTACCAAGCATGAAAAATTAGTAATTTCATAAACATTAGTATCATATACCCAGCTACATGTATTAATGGCTACAAATCATGAAGCAGAAACAACACATTGTGTTTACCATCCATGAAATATTCAATCTTTACTAAATAACAGTATATCCCATGGAGTTCTGAATTTAACAGATTGATCATTTCATGACAGTTGCTCACCTCTTCCAATTTTTAATGTGTCCAAACACATTTTGCAGCCATAACTACTATGAAATGGAAGCATATATACCTTATCAGTCTCTCTGTAAGGGGTTATTGTTTTCTTCACACACTCTTTGGTGATTACTACAGAAAAATTATTATCAGTGTTTTGAAAAATTATGCAACTAACAAATATATACTTCCAATATACAGCAACTGCACACTGTACAACAACACTATTTGTAACTTTTAATATTCCCTGGATCACAGTATCTGGAAATCAGAATTTGAAATATCAGTATGTCTTGTACTTCCATAAAACAGCCAGTTGTGCTTCATACCTATTGTACATATCTTTTCACATACCATGGCAAAAATTTTAAATATTAAATATCATATTAATATTAATATTACATATAATATTAATATTATAAATTCACAAGGAAATAAAAAAGTATCAACATTTACAATTTAAAACACAAATTGACTCTTCAATATTGAGTTTTAAGTCACCACTGTTAAATGCTACTTAATTCCACTTGAATTTTAAAAATTCACATCTAAATATAAATTTTGAAATATAATTTTGACCATTATAATTTCATCTGCAATCACATAATTGATTTTTCTGTTTTCAGGACTTTTCCTTGCTTCTCTCATAGGCAATGATAGTTTTACTTACACTACACCCATCTACCTTAACAAAAGGATGTTCAATTTACCGTATTAACCTCTAATAATTTTGCTAAGGCAAACCCAGGTCATTTCTGCTGGCAATTATAATAATGTATTTTATCATTAATAATCTATAATTATAAACCTATGGGTGACAAAAAGATATGAGAGATAGAAATGCAAAAGATTATTCGGGAGATTTCAAAAAGGAGTTACTTGATCCATCAAATCACACAATCACAGAATGGCTGGGGGTGAAAGGGACTTCCTAGAGGGCACCTGGTCCATTCATCCTGCTCAGGCAGGGACATGTAAAGACAGTTACCCAGGACCATGTTCAGATGAGATTTAAATATCTCCAAGCACACACAGCTAGGACTCACAGATTGACAGATACGGTTCAAAGGATAATCTGACTGCAGGGAATTTCTCTGTAACACCATCAGCACTTACAGTCTATTGGAAATTGTGGGCAAATCATGGATGATCTCTTCATACGGCTCTTCTTGAGACAGAGCAGAAGCAGCTAAAGGGTCTTTCATTTTTTGCTCCCAAACAATTTCAGCCTTCAGAAGCATTTCCTCAATAAAATCAGAAGCTGCAACATCTAAGACATTGGAACATCAAGATATCAGACAAGAAAATGGTGCAGAAAAGCTCCTTTGAATTAAAATCTCTAGATCAGATTAAGACTAAACATGTGGCTAGACAACACAAAAGGAATTACTCAGATATCAATCATAAAATAATATTTGAAATTACTGACAACAAAGGCAAAGTAAATTCAGTACAGAATTAAATTGTCATACGCAAAACCTCAAAACTATTCTTGCTGTGTAGCAAACTGAAGTATTCGATAATTTACGGGACTTCAGGAAAAACAATACAACCCTTTTCAACACTTTATTCCTGAGAAAACACGCACTTAAATCCTTTTAAAATGTTTTACATTTCTACAAACTAGATTTATATGTTCTATACATATAGAAGTTCTGAAAACAGTTCTGTTTGCAGACCAGAAAGACAGTTAACTCAACTGTGTTAAATACCTACTAAAAATGTGGCTAGCTAACTGCATTGTTAGTTCATCTGAGTGTAGTTCACAGCCTTTTTTACAAATAAAAACCCTATCTAACCACAAACAACACTTCTAGGGTTAAGTGTCATGAAGTTCCCTGTATTTGTAGGCAGTACAGCACTTGAAGCATAACATATTTTGCTTTATTATGCAAAGGAAGTTTCACCCATAATCTGACAGGAAGTTTCTATTATCTACATTACTGAGTTCCATCTTCATTTTTTCCTAGACGCAGAATGTTGCACAACCATGCGTTCCTTCTTTTCCACACTGCTAGCTAGCACTAGTGACATCAGCTCTGCTTTGATCTCTGTATTAGACCAGTTGATCTGAAGTCCCTTCCAGCCTATCAGAGTCTACAATTCTATTGCCTTTAGAGCCAGTGCTTCGGCTCCCTGTTGCTATCCGGTTTAAGAATGTGCCTTAAGCAGTAAAAAGGGGCAGCCACACTTCAAAACTAGGTTTTGAATTTGTTTTCAGACAATAGCTATAGAAATTCCAGCTCAAGAGGCCATGTACTATAAGCAGTTGAGACAGAAAGAAACTCAGTGAGAAGTCACCAAAAATGTGTAAATGCAGCTACTACCAAGGCACAGAAGAACTCTCAAGTAAGAAACATAGCTAAAAATAAACAGGGAATGAAACAAGTGGAAGGACATGCTGTCCTTGTTGATATGATACCATGACCAGCAGTTTTCAGCAATGTGTGTAAGAATGTACGCATGTGTATGAGTATACAACTCTACACACTAAATAAACTACAGCTAACACAGCAGGAAGGAAAGAAAACAGTGTCACAATAGCTAATACATACACTATGTACATGGATTTTCACCTACCTGAAGGCTTTTCATTATTGCAGTTAAGAAGATTGGGGTCTGCCTGGTGCATCAAAAGCAGCTTCACGAGATTGGTCTAAAATGGGCAAAACCAGAAGTGTTTGAAATGGGAGAAGTAGGACAGGTGCCTGTCACTCAGTTTATTCCTTCCTTCCTGCACTATCTGAAATCATATGATAAACCACAGGCAGTACTTCCCAACCCCCACCTTCTTCAGCTACTAAAAATATTTCTATAAATCACAACAGCCAGAGTAAAATTCAATTATCCTACAATTTCAGGATACCCTTGGCAAAACTCCACCCCCAAATCACCTTCCACACACACCTGTGTAAACAAATTCACAAAGGAAAAAAATCTACCACCCATCACCACCTGTTAAGACTTAGATCACAAATATTTCTTTGTGCCTAACTAATCCAACAACTGTGTGCCAGCACTGACAGAGGGGTCCGACCCACAGCCACCACCACAGAAGTAAATCTGTTCTCAGTCAGAAGCAGAAATTGGCCCAATTATCTTATGTTTACCAAAATCATCTAATCTATTAGTTAAGGTAAAAATTCTAGCCCAGTAGGGGAGGGAAGAGTATCATATAACGAAAAAGTCTAAAACATATTTTTCAATTCCTGCAAGGAACTGTTTTTAGTGAGTTCTTCTATGGCTGCACCTAAGTCTTTAGACATACTTTCCCATCAAAGGCTGTAGCAATGTCTATCCTGATAAACTGCTCAGAAATGGGTGAAAGGCTGCATAAGGAACAAAAAATACTTCTAGAATATGAATGTAGAGCCCAACTAAATGACAGACCTATATGCATTTTTGAATACATGTTAAAGCAAATAGAATGTATAATACAAGTGTAACCCACAGGAGAGACAAGGATGAGCACAGGGGGAAAAATGCTGTGAAGGAAAGAGAAGAACACCACATCTATAGATAAATGAGACCTGACCTGGAAGTCAGCTAAGGGAAAGGATAGCCATTTGGCATAAATGCAAGCAATAAATAAAGAAATAAATAAATAGGAAAGAAGTCATTGCAATAAAAAAAAAATCAATTTGGATTCAGTGCACAGAAGGAAAATTACTAGAAAATACCATGATAATAAGGAATTCATTAAATGCAAAGAAAACCCCAAGCTTCAAATCATAGAAAACTAAGAAAATATTGTTGAAGATTTCTATAAAATAAAAAGATCTTGCCCTCCTCAGATTTCTAATGATGGCTTTTTTTTCCTTGCAATAACAGCAGAAAATTCAGCAAATTCCAAGAAGTGGGGAAGCCATAACAGGTTTATTTCCAAATCCAATTAGCCCTCCTTTCCACTTAGAAATCGCAACTCACGTAAAAATATACACATATATATGTCTTTATTAGGAAAAAAAGGAACATGCTTAGTTATGGATCTATTGAATGAACTCTGAAAAGTGGTAGTAATTGTATTAGAGGAAGTAGGCTTTGAATGCATTTTCAGTTTAGGAAAAATACACAGCTTTTTTGAGTTACCAAAGGTTTGGATTTATATCACAAGAAATACCATGCTCCAATATCAGTGCTTCCTGCTGCCAATGAAATATCTCCTGCTGAGATTCCTTGATGCATGTCACCAAGACTAAGGTATTTGGGTCACTGACAATTTCAATAACCTGCTTTTGGATACACAACTCTCTTCTGTTGGAATTTAAGTCACTCACTAATGTTTAAAAAGGACAAATGTTTTAATTTGTATTTTAAAATACAATTTAGATTGTAATGTAAAAATACATATCTTCAGAACTGTGTCTAACAGAATAAATATTTGTAGAATAATTACAGCAAAGTACCACTAAACTGAAGTATTTGAAATGCAGAATTACAAATAAAATACATATGACTAGGTCAAGAAATAACATAATACCGAATGAATTATTATAGAACCTATGAATAAAAATAGCCTTAACTGTTTATTCAGTACCTTTAGAAAGAACACCAGGAAACATGTCAGACCTTCATTTTCTCCGTTCAGACCTTATCTCTGAATATCCTCCTTCCCAAAATACAAAATTAGTTACCTTTTCTGTATTCATAAAGCATGGCTGTCTCTCTTTTCCTGGTATTCTGCTCAAATTGCAATATTTCTATCTTTCTGTGACATCTCTTACTGGATATCTTATCCTCTCATTGTTGAGAATGCTCCTGCAAAGAATATTTTCCTGTCTCACACTTTAATCTGAAAGTCTCAGCTTTTAGGTTCCTGTGGTTCCTTCTTTTCTCACCAAGCCAGAAGATCCTTGCCCTCATTTTCAAAGGATTTCAGAGATTTTTCACCATTTATGTATTCCCATTCATGCACCATTCTGGCTCCAGTTCCCACTGCACATTGGGCTGTGGCTTTGGCCATCACTAATACATTTTAAGATACCTATTCATGTACTTCTTTTAGGCTGCACCTTATGCTAATGAGGAAGCCTTCAAAATATTGGTGAAGCTAGATTGTGAACATCCATTCACAATCTGCTCTGACGTGATGCTTGCCGAAGAGAAACAGGTTATGGGCTATTTCACCACTCAGATGGACTCAAAAATGGCCCAGTGGCTGGGCCAGAGGCTGCTGATGAGTGGCCAGCAGACTGGGTGGAGACCAGTAACCAGCACTGCACCCCAGGGAACAGTCATGGAGCCTGTTTCACATTCCCATTAAAGATCTGGTTGATGGGGCAAAGTTGTCTGCTGGCATTAAATGTGAGGAGTGGCTGATATGCGAGAGGGTTGTGCTCCATCCTGAGGGACCTCAGCAGGCTGGAGAAATGGGCAGACAAGAACCTCATGAAGCTCAACTCGGCCAAGTGCGAAAGAACAACCCCAGGCACCAGTACACGATGAGGGCGACACAACTGGAAAGGAGCTTTGCAGAAAAGGACCTGGGGGTTCTGGTAAATACCTTGCTGCGGATGAGTGAGCAATGTGCTTTGGCCAGGCAGAAAGCAAATGGTTCTGTGAACAGCAATTGGGAAGAGTGCTGTCCCTACTTGACCTATGGTGAACCTTCCTCACTACTCAGCACAGTTGAGGTCACGCCTGCAGTGCTGTGCCCATTTCTGAATTTCTCAATACAACAGAGACATGGAAGAGTCTAGCAAAAGGGCAATAAGATAATTGAAAGACTGGAGCACTTCACATATGAGGAAAAACTGGGAGAGCTGCAATTATCCAACCTGGGGAAGTGAAGGTTTAGGGGGATCTCATCCGCGTGGGTAAATAGCTGAAGGGAGGGTATAAAGATGACAGAGACAAGTTCTTTTCAGTGGTGCCTAGTGACAGGTCAGTAGGGTACTGTGGCTTCTCCCTTGCACAGATGGATTGAGGGAGTAGGCCCTGTTCAGTCTGAAGACAAGATGACTGGGAGGGTACCACATCAATCTCTGTTGGTATCTGAAGAGAGGGTGTCAAGAGGAGGGAGCCAGGCTCTGCTCCATGGTTCTGAGCAACAGGACAAGAGGCAATGGGCAGAAAATTATTCACAAGAAATTTCACCTGAACATTAGGAATAACTTCTTTAAATGCAGGTGACCATGCACTGGAAGCAATCACCCACAGAGGCTGTGGAGTCTCCCTCAGTGGAGATGTTAAAGAACTGTCCGGACATAATCCTGTGCTCTGGGATGATACTGCTTGACCCATTGTGGTCCCTTCCAATCTTATCCCTTCTGTGATTCTGTGACATAAGGCAGCATAAATAAATTTACTGCAATACATACATTATAAAGCCTCCAAATACAATTGCCCAGTACTGAAAGAGAGTCTAAGTTTTACCACACCTTAAATGCTATCTAAAAAAAACCCCAACATTGCTGAGTTTCGTAAAATAAAGGCTCAGGAGCACCATTGTTGGCAAGACTGCAAGGCCTCTTGCCACAGATAAGTAACTGAAGTGACAGAGCAGGAAATATGAGGCATGAAGGAGTAACAGAGATTCCTCAAGAATCTCCCCATGCACTTGAGGCTGCCAAACTGCTCTCAAACCATGCTATTTTTCACTGGTAATTAATTAGCTGTAGAGCAGAAGCAGTATTCCTGAAAAGTGTCTTCCTTCCTCTCTTGTCTGCTCAGATATTTTCCTCAGAAGCCATGAACAGGACATTAGATGTGTACGAGCACCTGCAAAGGATAAACTGCCTGAGCTTTTAGCTCTTTTTATCCAAGTCCCAGTCCCAGAGCCACTAACTCAGATCATTTATTCTCTTTTCTTTATCATCAGAGGGATACCTGCTTAAGTCCTAAATTCAGAAAGCTGGAGGTTTTATGCAAATGTCCTCATGTGCTGTTTTGTGCAGCAATGAATATGCATTATGCAATTTGCATGAACCCCCAACAGTAAATTCCTTCAGTCTCTCATTTTCTTCCCTATCACCAGCAAAATTTCTCTCTACTTCTCCACTCCTCTCTGTCAGTTTCAACATTAGACATATTCTGTAATCTCTAAGGGACCTGCTTCACCATCAACCTTTTGGTTCTTAACCTCCTCCATTTTTTATTCTCCAGGCACCTCTTCATATCCACTCCTCAGTTCTCTCAGGCTAAGCCCTCACCACCTTCTTCTGGCAATTCTGTTCTACTGCAGACACTTCTCAATTTACCACTACATATGAACCCCATATTTTTGCTGGATATGATCCCCATCATGTGCTCATCCACAGTGAGGCAGAGATGTACAATAAGAAACTAGTGGAACAACAATATTAAATCAATCAGTATTATTTTTGACCATCAACCTCACACTACTGTGTGAAATACAGTAAAATCACCAAATATATCTAAGGTGTATTTTCACAAAACACAGCAAAGCCTCTAGACAGAACACAAGAAATATCACTGGTTACACCACTGTAATCTGCAGTATTCACCACAGAGTAAGATGACCTATCACTGCATTCTTAAGGACCAGTTTTCTATTGCTCATATCAGTAAAATTAACTTACTGGGTTGAAAAGTGCATGTTTACCTGTGTGATTTTTGTTAGGCAGTTTGCTAGGACTACTGCCTGTGAATGCTTAAGATTTTTTTTTTTATAAATTAGATGAAAAAATGAAGCACTTCTGGTAGCCAGGTAGGTGTGGAAAAATATTTTACTTATCCTTGTGAGCTCCTGTGTTTGTATGATTTGAAGATTTTTATTAGGTAGAAGATGAATTCCTTAGGCTGAGAATATTTTTTTGTTGTTGTCTGCTTGGAAAATCATCAAAACCTAGCCAGGTTTCATGACTTTGAAAAAATCAGTTACCCAATGCTTGCAAGACAGTTTGGTTTTTTTTTTAAATTATAATGGATAAATCAGGAAGCCCCCTTTTGCTAGTACAGTCCACTTCAGGTCTACATGTTAACAGAACCAGTAATAGCTGCTCCATTTAAATATACAGTTGGATGTTCAAAAGATTTGCAATAAAAAGAATAAAAAATAGAGAAGTAGTTTCCATTTTTATTAGTACTGTTATTATTATAATTACTAAGCTTGTGTGACAGAAGTGCTGTAGTTTAATGCCAACCATATATTCCATAGATCGAATAAATAAGAACAGATAAGTCATGGAGCAATATAACTCCTTAGAATAACACTGGAGACTATTTAACTAATTAAATGGGGTGATAATAGGCATTTTACCAAGCATCAAGGGCATAAAAAAGAAAAATGTAGTTTAGGAACCTTACTCCTGGCGAGTAAAAGAAATTCCAAGACAGAGACTCCCAACACTGAGAAGGTATCTATTAAGCCATTAGAGTTCCTGGTAACTGAGCTTCTAAGATCATGTATTTGCTCTCCATTACATAATAGTATGCCTTAGATAACTGTCCCTTACAGACAAAATTTCATAGGTAAAACCCTGAAAAAGAGAAATAGTGTTCAGAGGCTAAATAGCATTTCCTCTGCAATTGCAAATCTGATCCACATTACTGCTCTATACACAGGAAATTATGTCTGAAACTCATTACAGGTCTGTGCTCTCAATACAAGAGAGATTAGGAAGATTTTTTTTTTAATTATTTTATTTTTTATTTGAGTTCAGAGAAAAGGGGACCATAACCAACTGTGGTCAGCAAAGTGGAACAGGTCAGGAAAAGTAGGTTGTGGGAATAAGACTAGCAGCAGGGTAGAAAGCATTGAGGGGGAGTGTGGGGAATGGAAGAAGGCACAGATAAAAAGCTGGAATCTGGAACTAACAGCATGAAATAAATGAAGTGAAAGGGAAGAAGAGAAATGTGGCAAGGAGCCAGGATGTAGGTAGAGACAGACTAATCAGAAAAATGAAAGACGAAAGTGACATGTGAGGAAAAAAACCCTGAGATTGAACAAGGGAGATTGGGACTGTAAGCAAGTGGGACAGAAGGGCAGGAAGGTTGGCATGAAGTCAAAGTAGAAAAAAAATGAAAGCTTGGATGAGAACTGGGGAATGGAGGAGGGGCAGAAGCTGACTGTGCAAGGAATCAGGATTCAGATAAAACGTGCAAGGAAAGGGCATGAAGCCAGGCAAATGAATCGGACAATAAGGAAATAGAACAAGGACAAGAATGGAACAGACTGGAGGCAATGGGACAAACCAGGCTATGTGTGGGAGGAATGAACCGTAAATACTGCATCTGTCAGACACAGACCCTGGAATGGAACCCAAGCTCCCCAAGTGTCACCACTACCTTTCTGCAATCAGCAAGTTTAACCTATATGGTCTAAGAGGATGCCTCTTTAACCTCTGGAACAGCTCCAGCAAAAAAGGGAAGCTTAATGCTGTTTTCAGCTGTTAAAGCAAGTGGCAAAGGTCATGTAAATGGCTTTCTACAGCTGATATAAAAATTGCATGAGTCTTTACTTGAAGACTGATAACATACATTTCTATTTTTCAATCCACCAGGAAATTACACAGAGAAAAATAAAATAAACATGGAAAATGTTATGTGATCTTGTGATTAAAGATGCTTGTAAGTTATGGTCCTACAAGTTATAGATTTATCTTACAAAGATCAGAAATCTTCCACTTTTCAAAGTTTTTCCCTGAAAAGCCTTGTTAGATTTATTTTTTCATACTTGCATTTCATATATGAAAGTCACTATAAATGATACTTTAAGGAAAATTAAATTTACATTGATTGGAGAGATTCTGCAATAACCAAGTATATAGTGTAGACTATGCACACCTCAGCTTTAAAAACACACACGTAAACACTGAGAATTTTACAGTAATTTTGTAAACTGAGAGTTTTCCTAGTCTTTATATGAAACAACTATTTTGTTGTTTCAAATTCAAACTCTTTTCTTATTGTGTGAATCCATGATACCTTATGTTCTCTGCCCACAATTAGCATTTGAATCATCTATAGAAATCTTGTGAACATATTGAGAGTGAAAAAAAGATATCACAAGCAGAAATCCCAAAGTGAGCTCTCTGTTTGAGGAAAGTGAATGTAATTTGATCTGAAGGGAAATGCAGCTCTTCTACCTGAGTACAATCACAATTTCCAAACACGAACAAAAAGACTAAAGAGTGAGATATGTCTGCATAAAACATGCTCTAGAGGATTTTCTGACCATAAATTAAAGTCTCCAGCTGCTTGTCAGGGAAAATATTTATTTCCTGTGTGACTACAATCTATTCTTTTTGAAACACTAAGCAAGCATCCCCTTCTTTGGGTGCTTCTCACTGAAAGCATTTGTGGAGTGTGGTTGCACAAGTTCAGAAAATGCATTCAAAGGAACTCCTGTGGCAATGGCCAAACTTCATGAGATTGAGTATCATTTCCCACAGTGAGTTCATATATCCATCTACACTGTAACAAATTCTAGCAACAGACGTGGATTTTTTTGTTTTGTTTGGAGTGCAACGTGCTCTTAAAGAAAAGAAAAAATAATCTACAGGTAATAGTTGAGTGAAATTACTAATCTGTTTTGGTAATGACGAGCAAATTAGTTCCTATAATAAGAGAGTATATAATCTGAATTTAAGTAAGAAGCAAAGTCCCTTTTACAATCTGAAATAAATGTTGTGTTTCGATGAACTGACTAATCAGAGGGGCATGATCCAGATCAACCAAATGCGTGTAAGGGAGAAAATACTTACAGAGCGACACATTCAAAAATGACACAGGACTTACATAATTTGCTAAGAAACATGAGGTAGACCTGAGGACATCTGTAAGTTGTTTTTATTTATGTGGAGTATTCCCAATTTATATTGGAAGAAATCCTTGCTAGTACAGCAGTTACTCTTGCAGAGATTCAGTCAGCAGTTGAACAAATGTCTTATCTGTTTGGTTTTTTTTACATCATGAAACCCTTTAAACCTCAAAGCCAGAGGCTAAATCTGTCTTACTGAGTAGGAGGGTGCAATGGAGCAAGCTTAAGTATCCCTTATAATCCACACTGCTTAACTGTTAGCTCTCCCCCTGACTCTCCTTTGGACCACTCCAACCAGCTCTCTAGAAACATGACTAATCTCCTACAGAGGAAACTAGCTTTAAACAATATGAATGCGAGCCAGGCTGTTGCCTGGCTTAATCCCTAGTCCTCTTTTATTTAGTGATTTAACACTTTAGACATAAGCAACATCCCCCAAGGATAAAATTTTGGGAGAGGTAGTGTTTAAGCTACTGCAGAGTCAGCTCTGACCTGCATGTCTCCGATATCTGTTTGAAAGGTGACATTTCTGTGATAAACAGCAAAGAAACAGCTTGTGCCTGGGAATTGTGCCAAAGTACCCAAGGCAAATGTCAGAGCTGCAGCCTATTCCCACCATGGGGAGGGCGAGTGTGCGCTCTCCTGATCACAGGAGCTGGAAGATGTCCAGCAGGGACAGCACTACCAATGCCAGATTACTAGCTGTCCACAAAGCAAATTCAAATTAAGGGGCCAGCCTGAGAAACACAAGTTGCCCTTCTGCAGCTGGCACCAGAGCCAGCAGGGACAGGGCGGTACCCAGGCGACGATGACGACGTGTGCCCTGTGCTGGTGAGACAGACAGCAACCACAAATACACCAGCACTGCCCCTGCTGCGGGACAGGGACACAAAGAGCTCCAGCTGCCGTCAAAAACAGGGCTAAACATGTCTATGCCCAAAAGGCCCTGGTAAATTTACATAGACAACACTCACATATTCTAATTTCTTGAGGCTATCTTTGTTGCCTCAATAATCTTATTTTGAAGAGGTTTTTGTGTGTCACAGGCGCAGATTTGGATGTGTGTTGTAGAGGTTATTATTTTCCATCATTTTATTAGGGTAAAATGATTAAGGTAAGTAACTCTGATCTTAATACCCCAATAACATCAAATGTTTTGGTTATAATGTTAATATGCATTAAAAACACAAAATTGCCTTTACCCTTAATACTTATAGGGGGGTGGGGGAGGAAATTACAGCAGTCCTAGAAACTCAGAATGACATTGTTTAAAAATAGGTCTATTTTTAATGTTTTCAGACTAGTAGTATTTCAATTAACAGTCTATTACATCCATTAATAACCTAATCTGTTTCTGTAAAGCAGATTCCTGTCTTACAGAGACTGACCTTCAGGCAGTCGCCTCAGATGCCCTATTCTGTACTCAGTAGCCATATCCTGTACACAATCCTCAAACTCACCAGCAATATCCTGTATTCCTGTACAATAAAAATATTCTACTCCGGATCTACGCATTCTGTCACTAATAGGAAGATTCATTTACCATTCACCCATGCTCTGCTTTAATATTCAGACTAATAATTTTTTTACATTGCAAATTTATCCATTAAACTGGTTTTCTTTACACGTATTTCTAAGATAGACACAGATAATTTTTTTTTTCAACATCAGATAATACATACTGACACTTAAAACTCTTACTTATTCTCTTTCTGGAAACAATACAACAGCATTCTGCTATGTTTTGCTTGTGATAAGATTGGTTTTGTTTTAAATATCTAACTCTGCCCCTCCTAGGATTCCCTCTGTACAGCTTATGTTTTCTAAATATCATCAGCTCAATGCCCCCTTCATGATGACTAGGGAGACCCAGAACACCAGTGGGCAGTTGCACCATCATTTAGCCCCACACTTTGATCTGGATTTCTCATGAAGGATTAAAAAATGTTCAGATTACACCTCTGACATATCCTAGCTGCCCATGACTTCTATAACCAAGGAGGGTCACACCTGTAAGCAATGAATCATAATCCCTATTTTAAATGCATCTAAAAATTTAAATTTTTAGAATTTTCTGAGTTGTCTTCTAAAGGTGATTCTTCCCATTAGACAAGAAAAAGCTTTGACTTTGTCTTTAATTTTAATTTGCTAAATTTGGTTGAAAGAACCCCTGAAATAAAAATGGGTTTGCCATTACCAAGGAATCTCTATGAACCAGGTTTATTGTAAGGTGTGGATGAAATGTCTTTCACATGATTAGTTCACTCATATTGATGTATCTTTCACCAGTAATTTTACATATAAATTACTGTGGAAGATGCGGCAGTAAGATTCTTATAATCCACTTAATTCACAATTTGAGATTTGTAACAAGAAGCTTACAGTGCCTTATTCTTTACAAGTTTCCTCCTGTGCAGGAACAAAATTTCTCACTATAAATTTAAACTTACAGAGTTCCTTGGGGTTTATTTTTAGGGTTTTTTTTTGTTTTTTCTCCAGGTAATGTAAATTAGTACCATCTCCATTATTGCTATGCTCTTGCAAATAGCGAAATGTGTGGGTTTTCTTCCCATTTTGTGTATTTACAAATATAGAACAGTCTATGTAGAGGCTGAAGTGCTTCAACTTAGTCTAGATGTTACTCTAAAATAGATTAACAAGTTCTTCATATCCCAATTTTTTTTCGTAAGATGATATGTAAAATATATGTATGCAAGGTATGTGCCATAAAATAGCTCAAAAACTAAATCTGTAATTTGTATAACTAATTTAATAACATTTTATTAAGGTGAGAAGCTTCTCCACATGAAAAATGCATCTGCAGCTATTTTATAAACACTGAAAGCTACCAGTCCTTAAGACTCCTGTAATATAATATTATTCCAATATTGGATGGGGCTTGGTTGCAGGTAGTGCTAGAAAACTATTCAATGACAATTGTTTACAATAGGTTTTCTGAAGTTTCTGCAACCACTCATTAAAGGATCATTGCTTATTAGACAAGCCACAGGACAAGTAAAGGTTATTTTGCTGTTCAAATATATTTCTGGATGGACAGAAATCCTCTCAAGAACTTAAAAGGACAGCAAACTTAAACAAAATAGACTTTATGACAGTCTTCCAGTACAAGATATTTATCACTGTAGCAAGTTTTTCAAGTGTGACTTTTAAAAAAAAGATGCCACAGATAAGTGTTAAAAGAGTGTGATAGTGTAAGGGATCAAGTCCAGACTTTCTATTAAATGCTTTTTCAGGTAACATTAAAATTTTTTGCTAAAAAATAATTATTTCCTAATAAACGTATTTTAATTTAGAAGAGACTATCCAATTAATGTCTTATCTAAAGTTATTTCCTTTCTGCCAAACTACTTTTACCCAAAATAGGAACAATGATTATATTAGTCTATAATTAATTACTCAAAATGGAATTATAAATATGATATGCATGTGAATTCAAGCTAAGGCTAAAAGAAATTTTAAAATTATCATCATAAGAAAGAAAATTTTAAAAACACCCTGATGGTGTAGTTACTGAAATAAGTAGAATATATGCAATAAATCCCTTTAATAAAGGAATTTAAATTATTTACTTGTTTCTTACAAACAGAATCACATGAAAGCTGTATTTATCTGCTTAATAACACTGGCAAATTACATATGATGGTAATAAGATATTTCTAAACTTTATTATTCACTGACAGTACAAAGGGAAGATATTTGGCCTGTATTTAGCTAATTTTAGTGAAGGAAAGTACAATGCTCCTTCATGGTCTTTGCCTGTGTGTACCCATGCTGGTTATATAGAGACTAGAGCAGCTGGTCCCTGACTCCTCACTGAAAAATCCTGAAATAGTAAGAATTAACACTATTGTCATCTGGGATGTAAGGGAGATGCAGTCCAACAAAACTGCTAACAAAAAGGATCATTTCAAAAATAGCAGTCTGAGGTCTTAGAATTCCTCAAAAGGAAAGACATTTTTTCCATTAGCCACTTTCAACTACAAACTTTACATGTACAGGCCTGTTTCTAAAAGAAAAATTGCTGCTTGCACATGGAAAAGAGTATTTCAAGTCATCCAGAGTTAGTGTTGCAAACACATGCATGCTACAGACACATAAGGAAAGGTAAATCCTTTCCCAGCCCTTCCAAGTGATTTCTTTCAAGTCCTCTTCAATTGAACTCAGGTTTAGCTCTACAACAGAAGAAATGTACAGCTGTAGTATAACCACATTGTTGCAGTACAAAGCCCTAACTTGTAAGCCATCCTAAAATGTGAGAATAAGAAGCTCAAGACTGCATCACGGCTATCCCTTACTTCTGAGAAAGAGTTTTTCCTGCCCTGCTGAAGTCTGAACACAGGCAGAGTGAGTGCCGAGGGATCAGTGAGAGTAGTAGAACTGAAACAGAATTACAGAATAGGATACAGAATAGGACAGGGTGAAAATTACATCTACAGTAAATTCAAAAGACCCCTGATAACTCAATTGCTAAGAAAACTTTGGTTCAGTATATCTTTGTGTGAAATTTTTCTTTGTGCATTTACACTACCTGAAGTTATTGAGGATACACTTCAGGCCATATATATATATATATATATATATATATAAAACTCAATAACTTAATCTGTTATACAAATATGCAGATCTTTGACACTCTATGAAAGAGCAGGCACAGGGTATCTGAATAGGAGAAATCTATTACCCATCAGAACTAACTAATCCAAATAAATGTATACTATAACTTTTGCTACATTTTTACAATTTTCTTGTTATAAAGTGTATTATTTATTTTCTGAAGTCTGAGCTAAGATGTATCACAGAGGTTTTTAGAAGACACCTACAAGTAAGTGGTGATTTGTGAGCCCTGAGGTGAGTTGAGAGCTGTGAAGAACTCTCCTAAAATGGTCAAACTGTAACAAAGACTCACTGAACGTGTCTGGGGAGACTGAGGATGAAGGAGAACTGAAAAGGTAAGAAAACTGAAAACTAAAAAAAGTATTAAGAGGGACAAGTCATGTTTAGGCATGGCCTCTAAATCCCAAACCCAGGACACCCTTTCACAACTCAGTGACTGGAAAGATTTGAACACAGCTGCTAGTTGAATCCTGGACATTTATTCACGGAAATACACACAGCAAAAATCTAAATAAACTTTGATATTAGACTGTTAAAAAATAACAGACAAAGTGTTTATTTTGTCTTCCTTACAAATGTCAATGCAAACCTAGTTTTTGCCTGCAGACAAGCTGTTGCTGGTAGTACATTGAGCTGTTTTGGGTTAGTAACTTTACAAGCTTCATTCTCAAATGGTCTCTATTATTTGAGATGCCAATCTGTACTACATGAATGAGGAAGTTTATTGCATTAAAGTAAGGACACTCTCCCAGACTTGAAAGCATTTGCTATTGCTACAGAAGACTACCATAAAGGAAAGGGAATCAGGTGAAAAATCATGTTTTACCTGTCCATACTTTGCAGCCAAATGTAGGGGTGTCCAGTACTGATTATCCACTGCATTGAGATCAGCCCCATGATCTAGTATCAGAGATGCAACATTCTTGTATCCATTAGCACAGGCCACATGCAGCTGCAATATAAAAGTTAAATTTTGCATATATTAATAGTTTAAAGACTTCATCCATGGTGTACTACTTTATATCTTTACTAAATCACAGTTACAGCAAACACAAAATGTACATTTGATTACTACAGGCTAGAAAACCACTGTAGAAGCTTTTTTAGCATTTATAAAAAAGATGCACCTGAAAAAAACAATTCTAGCTTTTTGTGAGCTACTAAACAATCTATTCTATCACTTTTTATATAACTTCAAGTGAACATGCTGTCAAACACAAAGACTTCATGAGCCAAGGCAGAATCATAGATTTCAACAGAGCTTGAGCTCTCTTCAAGCCCAGAACGTTCTTTTGTAGAAGTTCAAGTATCCCAGATTTAAGCTGACACTACTCCAAAATGAATTCATTAGCATATAATCAAACCAAGCACATTGACACAGCAGCACAAAATTAGTGGCAAAAAATATTTTATCAGTTTTGTACTACAAAGATGTTATTTTCTATACTTGCATTGCTTCCCTTGATACTGAATTTTATAAACTGGTAATTGTTTAAACAATTTTAGTTGATTTTCTGTATCTCTAAACTTCATTTAAGAGTCAAAGTGGAAGAGAAGGAGGGTGGAAAATGCAGTAACAGAGAGACAAACTCAGGTTAGCAGTAACCTCAGGAGGTCAAGTAGTGCGACTTGCTGCTAAAACAGGGATAACTTCAAAGGTAGCTGTGTTTGCTCAGGGCTTGTCACTCTGAGTAGCAAATACTCTCAGAATGACAAAGTGTGAAAACTGTAATGGCAAGAAAAGAAAAAAAAAGAAATTAAAAAATATCTTTATAAATGGCCAATTTGAAGAGCTGGACATTATCTTTTGAAATGTATTATTATTTAAGGATCTGTATGTGTTTGGAATTTACATCAGCAATCAATTCCAATATATGTTATTTATAGAATGAGATTTTTTAATAGAAAAAACCCCAGCAGCCATGTGGTCTTTTATTTAAAACAAATAGCAAGTGTGCAAAATAAATTAAAAAAAAACCTATAGAATACCAAACACGTCTTGTGAACAGAGAAAAAGGGAAAGACATAATAGGGCAATAAAATTATTTTTTCTCATAATAATCAAGCAGAAGAAAATGCAATAAGGAATCCGATATCAGGGAAAATATGTAATTTGCAGGTTTTGGTAGAAATGTTATACGTGGTGAAGAGCTGTTGAGGCACATATTTCATATGATGAGATTGACCCAGGTTACAGTTTAGTGGTCTTTACTTTCTCATAGTCCTCTACTGTGATTTCAAATATTCCTTTCACTTCTGGGAACAAGGGGGACAAGGCCTGAATTTGGAATTTGGTAAAATATAACTGATCATCCCAGTCAGAAGAACTTAATACTCACACTGGTATAGGAATAGGGCACAGGAATATTGCAGAAATTGAGAAGTCAGATTATAGTTGGTCCCTGTATCCCCAGACCGCACAGCCCAACTGCATGACTTTTTCTCATCCAAGCATTGTTAGAAGTAGATATTCTTTTTCTGGTGATTGAAATGGATGGATAATGGCAATAAAAAGGTCTTGCAATAAACCTGTCACTACAACTGTGTAGTTCCAAAGTCACTGCAAGAACAGGAGACACTAAAATGAGAGCTCAAATATAATTCCCTTACCTGCTGTTTCTGGTTCAACTGCACACACAGAGCATGCATATAGTTTTCACTATGAACGTGATGGATGCAGAGGGAACGAATACAGTCAACTCATCCAAGTCTTCCCTGGAAAGGGTGCAAAACTCCCCTGGGAGCCAAACTGTGATTCTGAATGCTATGATTTCCAATGTACAAAACCCTCAAATTTTCCCTGTAATCTGGCATAGCTTCATGGTGGAGGGAGGGTGTGTTTTAACAGAAGAAACTACAGTTTCTATCCAGACATCAACTTGACAAGTGCTATTTTCAAGCACTGTAAAAGCTCCTAGGAAATATTTTATGGTTGAAATATTTCAAAGAAAAACTATTAGAGGAGAATACAGCAGAAAAAAATCAGTGTCTGTTAGTACTGCATGTGCACAAATGTAGTTGTTATGAGTCAACGAGAATGTATGTATTTATATTTTTAAAGAAACTTTTTGCTTGATTCATCTTAACTTACACATGGACTTAGAGATTATATATATATATTTTTTTTTTATTCATTTATTCTGTCAAGAGAAAACAAAACTGATTTGAGACTTAAAACAAATATATTTGTCTTTTTTGTACAGATAGATGTAGAGGAACAAAACTCTATTTCCAGAACCCTCTGATACAACATTCACAGACTGGCTGACTCAACACCCACGAATAAAGAGATAATTGTTTAAGAAGTCTGGATTTTCCACCAGTTTGTCAAATCTCAAAGGAAAGAAATCTCAAAGAAAAGCAAAGTTACCTACTTTGTATCTATTTCTTGAAAAAATCAAATTCCAGCATAAAAACTTCTCATGCAAAAAGTATCTCTTTTGTCAACATTCTACTAAGCAAACAGCAAAATCCCCAAAGTAGCCACAATCTTGTTCTTCCAGTATTTGCAGTTCTGTTAAACATCTTTCAGAAACATATTTCAACTACAAATTTTTCCTGTAATTTGGCATAGCTTCATGGTGGAGGGAGGTGTGTTTTAACAGAAGAAACTACAGTTTCTATCCAGACATCAACTTGACAAGTGCTATTTTCAAGCACTGTAAAAGCTCCTAGGAAATATTTTATGGTTGAAATATTTCAAAGAAAAACTATTAGAGGAGAATACAGCAGAAAAAAATCAGTGTCTGTTAGTACTGCATGTGCACAAATGTAGTTGTTATGAGTCAACGAGAATGTATGTATTTATATTTTTAAAGAAACTTTTTGCTTGATTCATCTTAACTTACACATGGAGTTAGAGATTATATACATATATATATATTTATTCATTTATTCTGTCAAGAGAAAACAAAACTGATTTGAGACTTAAAACAAATATATTTGTCTTTTTTGTACAGATAGATGTAGAGGAACAAAACTCTATTTCCAGAACCCTCTGATACAACATTCACAGACTGGCTGACTCAACACCCACGAATAAAGAGATAATTGTTTAAGAAGTCTGGATTTTCCACCAGTTTGTCAAATCTCAAAGGAAAGAAATCTCAAAGAAAAGCAAAGTTACCTACTTTGTATCTATTTCTTGAAAAAATCAAATTCCAGCATAAAAACTTCTCATGCAAAAAGTATCTCTTTTGTCAACATTCTACTAAGCAAACAGCAAAATCCCCAAAGTAGCCACAATCTTGTTCTCCCAGTATTTGCAGTTCTGTTAAACATCTTTCAGAAACATATTTCAACTATTCCAGCTAACTACAGGAAAGGTTTTATATATTTGGATTTATTTAAGTTCATAACCCAGTTTAACTCAGACAATTCTGATTAAAATAGCAATAGAAGTTAAGTACAATAGCTATGTGAGTTAGCAGCTTAGATAAAAATATAGGAAACTGGAAGGTAAATTAATGCTTTCATGGAATAAACTAAAGCTTATGCTGTTTCTTCCCACCCCTTCCCTGATGTCCTCCTGTTTTTAAATACAGTTAACTGCCTTGGGGTTGTCACCCCAAAAGTCAGTGTTCTGTCTCTATAGAGAGCCAGTGTCTGGACTCAATCCAGGTATGAGGCTGATCACTTTTTCAGTTATAGCTTAAACACTCCACAGGTATTAAAATATGGAATAATTTAGTATATTAATTCAGTATCAGGCAATGTAATTCAATGCAAATGCAGAAATGATAGCAATAATTATTAGTGCTCTAATTGTACTCGTACAATATTTGCAGAAGAAAACCCAAATTACTTTTCAAAACATATTCAATATATTAATGCTGCTGATTTACCATTTATTGATTAAATGATTGACTGATTGATTGACAATGGTGTTGAAGATTTTATATGCAGAGGGAACATTCCACAGACATGCTATGGAAATACACATGAAATTAGAATTTGACAGCTGAAGAAATACAAGTTCTGACAAAACAAATGGATAGAAGATCTGTTGGCAGAAAAAAAAAAGTATAATAAAACCCAGTGACTATAAATAACATGCAAATTTAGGAGTAGGAGTATTTTTCCATGTATGTAGTTAATGCTTCAATACACTGGACCAAGACTGGATTGCCACAAGAGACAGTGTTTTAGTAGAGCTCAGGCAGAAGATAGGAGCCAAAACCAGGGATCACTGAGTGAAGTTTCAGCCCCTCTCTCACACAGAACGTCAGAGACCACATGTATCTACTGCAGCTTTAAACTATGGTGCTAATATTTTTACTATTAAATTTTACTTTGCATGTTTGTTGTCCAGGAAAATTGTCATTGAGTTGTTGCACTACCCTATTTTAAAATCCATACCATGCATGGAATTGACACACAGCTATTTTCAGAACACCAGGTAGAACCAAAACCCTCCTAAGAGAATTGCCTTGAAAACATGCTGAACTTGTTGCAACACATGCATATTCCCAGAGTGATGATTACATGCTGCCACTCACCAGGGTAACTCCTTCATCATTCTTTTGATTCACACTCCCTCCACTCAAGATGAGCTGTCGGACATCTGTAAGCATTGTCACAGCCCTCTGAATCTTCATTTGGCGTAACGAATTCAGCTCTACACCTGGCAAAAGAAAAGGACAAAACTTTCTGCTATTTTATTCATCAATAAAGAGCAGATATACTGATTGTGGATTCTGGGTTTTTAAAAGCTTAATCAACATTTAAAGAGATTTTAGTATATATTTTTGAGTGTTTACTTACCTGCAATTACCAGAAAGTCTACTCCTATATTTATCAGTCGATGCATGGATGATTTAAGTCAGTGAGCAATATCCAATAAACCACCCTGATCTCCTACTGACTGTAAGAGCAGTTGCAGGTAAAGGAGGTGCAATATCATGAAACCACTGGGAGTGTGAAATAGCTGTGATTGGGAAAATAATCAAAAAATCTAAGGAGGCCACTCAAGTGTTTGGGACTTATTTAATTTTTGTTGTTGTTGTTGTTGCATTCTTTCAGCCGTCCAAATACATCACAGCACCCAGAGCAGTCCCTCAAATTTGGTGGCTGAACTGCTTGAGAGATTGAGTCAAGAAAATTACATTAAAACTCAACACTTTTTTATGTGCCTGAGTTATTTTTAACTGAGATTAGCTCTCCAGCTGGACCTAGATAATTTCAAGGCCCCATAAACCAAGAGGAAATGTGGTGTGGCAGTAGGAACAAAGAGGAGGGGATGAGAGGAATGAAGGGTATGGGATTGCTTGTGTCAGCATTGCTACTGAAGGAACAATTGTCAAAGAAGAGTATTAAAAAGAAGTTAAGCAAGGCAATTTATAACCAAAAGAAAGCATGGTCTCCAGTCTGAAGAGGTTTAGAATAAGAACCAGGATATAGCAATAGTGTGAAGTGATTAAATTAGCAACTGTGATTTGATTGGAACAAATAACCTAAATTTGGTGCTTCATTCTTCTGCTTCTGGTTCCATGTGGTTATTTAAATACATATATAGAAACTTCCTGCTTTTTGCAACAGTAAATTAATGGTTTAACACTTTTGTCTCAGTGACAGAACTCTCCCAAATACCTAAGGGCAATATACACCCAAAATTAATTATCATTTTCAGTGTTGACTTGACATATTAAACACTCAACACTGTAGACTGAGTAGATAAAATTAAACTTCACTGGTTCATTGAAGTTTTTTTTAAATGTTTTCAGGTAAGCAAGATTAAAGTTTAAAAATAGATGAAGCATTTTATACCTGATAAAGGCAGACATGCTTAAGTACTGCTGACAGAACTTATCTCAATTTTTTCTTTCTCTTGATATGTCCAGTAAACAATTAGAAAAAAGTTTTGGGTTTCAAGTAGAGAGGAAAAGGGTGGAAATTAATTTATTACCTCTTTGTCTGAGAATACCTCAAACACTAAAAAAATGAAAACTAAGTTCACAATCCACAAATTAGAAATACAGTTAGTTTCTGATTTTCCCAGGAAGAAAAACGGAAAAAAAAATCAAAAACACTGAGAGTAAAACACAGCTATTATGATTTCTTTCCTTCATCACGTTTAACATAAATTACAGTAATGCCTACAAGTTGAGAGCAGAGGCCAGCTGAGTCCACTAGCAATTTACTACTAACTTACATCCAACACAGTCAGAGAATTAACATATCAGTATATTGTTATATTAACAGTGAAATATTGATCCTTACTCCCTGTAAATTGCCTTTTATAGAACCCTGGTGTGATTATCTGGGGCCACAAAAAACCTAGCCATTGAAAAATCAATTCTGCTCATGTTCAAGGGAAAATCAAGAAAAGCATTCAGTTGCATTAATTGCTTAATAATTATTTTCTGTCATAAATGTAATGCAGCCATGAGCTCAGAGAAAACACATAAGCCATGCCACAGAGCAACAAAAGTCCCAGTCTGTGTGAATCTGAAACTTATTCAAGACAGCTTTACTGGTTTCAACCTAATAGTTGTAAAAATGAACGAAACATATTTTAATAAATAAACAGAAGTGAATCAGCCCAGCAAGAGAGGTACCAAAGTGACATGCTTCCACAGACTCCACTTTTAAAATATTCAGAATAAGTTTGAAAATGCTACAGAAAGAATAGAGTTTCCCTTTCTCTACCTTTACAAAAAATATAAAGAAAACATGCAAAAAACAATCTGTTTCAGTCTTAGAAGCATAGTTGAATTCCAAAACCCAGGAGGTATTAGGCTTCGAGCAAAGACTTCTCTGGTGGGGAGCTGAGAAACAGATTTATCAAGCATGCACATGTATCATTCTGTGAGGCTCAAACAAGGACCTTGTCAATAATTACTTTCCCTTAATCAAGTTCATAATTCTGGGGAGTTTGTTCTCCCTCCCCAGGGTGTGATACTTTCCAGGAATTTAGATGGAACAAAAAATGCTACTCATACAGTAAGTAACTCTCACTGCCTGAATTAAAGAGTGACCTTCACGTTGCTTTTCAAAGGGGAAATGTGGTTTAGATATTCAGCTGAAATGGGATGACAGCCAGCATGAATAAAAAGAGGAAGAAAAACACATTGGCATCTACTATGGGAATGGATTCGTATTTCAAAAACTGGAAAGTAAAAAAAAAAAAAGGCATATGATGGAAAAAACACTCCAAATATCCTGTAAAATCAGAAAAGCTACATGATCATGAATTCTGCAGGAGATAAGATGGAGAAGGAACAGTTAAAACAGCAGTGACCCTGCAGGGCACACATTTGGTGATGAGTATCAGCACTGATGTCAAGCAGAAGCATAACCTAAGAGCTACAAAATAAATTATCTCTTACTGTTTAAGAAAATCACCCCACAAGGCTGTTTCATGTGCTTTTGGTGTCTCACCTTCTCTGGCATATGGTTATAGAAGTGACAACCAGAAGGAACAGAAAAACCTCAGATAAATAATGCAAAAGTAACTTTCCAAAAATGTCAGTGATAAAGAAATACAAGGCAAACAGAACTGAGGGCTGCTGTTAAACACATTTTTTCTCACAAATGTCCAGTACAAAGCGTGCAAGGAGAACACCCATTCCTGGGACCAGTAAAAAGGAAAGCACTGAAGCACGCTGGCAAACACCCATTGCACACACCCCCAGCAGCCACTCTTGCTGTAGCATGCAGGTCTCATTCTCCAAAAGACTTCACATTCTTAAGGAGAGGTCAACAGCATTTTGTCTTGCAAACACAAATGCTCATTAAAAACTTGAAATGGCTTTGAGAAGCTGATCTCTCTTCTCACATTTGAGTTTTCTCTCACTCTTATCTATATATCTGCCCTTCCTGCACAGAGCTGTAGATACATCAAGGCTCTTCACCCCATGTATGATTAGCCTCTCTTACTCTTCTATAATTCAGGGGATACCACAGTTTAGAATTTATATTTTTCTTCTGCGCAGAGTAGAATAGGATGTTAAAAATAAATCATGGTACAATTCTTTAAATACTAATTTCAATTCATTGAAATATCTGGATGTATCTATTATTTCATTTGCTTAAAGTTTTAGAAAGACTTTTCTGGCTGCTTACTAGACATCTTTGTAAAAAAACATCATTTTTGTACGATTACATTGTTCAATAGCCCTCGTGCATATCACTTGGCATTATGTGAATCTGATTTCCAAAGGTCAGCATATAAACAAACACATGCCAGCAACATTTGCTATGCGAGAAGGGAAGCCAATATTTTCAGATTCTGCAAAAGAACATATACTTGTAAAACTACTGAAGCCTATAGCTCTAACTCACTGCAGCAGTACTGAGTGATTGTTGCTGGAGGGTTTTGCCTGCCTGCCTTTAAAGATATCATTACATATGTTTAGTGAAGCATCTTTAGTTTCGTAGACTGGCTTGGGCTGGAAGGAGCCTTAAAGATCATCTAGTTCAATACCCTCCTATGGGCAGGGTGACTGAACTAGAAAATAAACCTTTCACTAGACTACATTGCTCAGAGTCCCATACAACCTGGCCTTGAGCACTCCTATGGATGGGGCATCCACAGCTTTTCTGGGTAACCTATTCCTGTGCCTCACCATCCTCACAGTAAGGAATTTCTTCCTAATATCTAAATAAACTTACTCTCTTTCAGTTTAAAACTAACTGTCCCTGTCCTGTCAGTACGTGCCCATGCAAACAGTCTCTGTCCATCTTTCCTACAGGCTCCCCTTAGGAGCCTTCCCCTTCCCCTGGAAGGCTGCAACTAGGTCACAGCAAATCCTCTTTTCCAGGCTGAAGAAGCACGATTCTCTCAGCCTTTCCTCATAAGAGAGAATCTCCATCCCTCCAATTATCTTGGTGGCCTCCTCTGTACTCATTGCAACAGCTCTGTGTCCTTCCTGTGCTGGGGAGCCAAGAGCTGGATGCAGCCCTGCAGGTGGAGTCTCACCAGAGTGGAGCAGAGGGGCAGAACCAGCTCCACTGACCTGCTGCCCACACAGCTTTGGATGCAGTCCACGGCACAGTTGGATTTCTGGGCTGATTAGGTTTATCTGCTTCTAGTCTGAATATGCTATCAGAAGTGAAGTTCCCACCTCCTCCTCATGCAGATATCAGAGTGACAATTCTCCCACTCTAGTGAACATGCTTTTATTCCTCTCCCTTCTACAATAAGGACATTGATGATCCTTTCAGCTAAAATTAGTTAGTTGAACTGTCTCTTAACTTTCAGGGAAACAAAAATATTTTTTTGTAATTTATTTGAAACGGCTGACACATTTTCAAATGAAATGCATTCATTTGTGGATATGTAATGCATGTTTATTATTTTATTTGTTATAATAATGCTAGAATATAGAAGCAAAATAAGTATATCACTGTCTGTGGCTACTTGTGGTAAATATCATGTCTGAAATGAGATCATCACAGATGGTATCTCTACACTACAGATTTTACTGAATGGTTTTAATAGGCTATAGTCAAGTTTTTGTGAGAGAGCAGTAAAAGCAAGCTACTCAACAAATGCAAGGGAGGCAGGAGCTGAGGGTGAACGCAGGCCAGGCAGGTCACCATCCTTGCTGACCAGGGAACAGTCCCACAATACCCAAAAAAGAAAATTGAGCAGGTCTGGTGATGGGAATCAGGGCTAACAGAAGTTCTGTTATTGCCAGAAAACCTCCAGTGACAAATCCAAGTAAATTAGATGAAGCTAGGAGTCAAGTCAGTGGTCCAGGTTTGGGGTCAGCAAGGATTATGGCTGGGCACAGGACTGCCTCAGGCAAGGACCTGAGACTAAATATGGCTCCAGAGACAAAGGATGGGTGAAAGGCTATGACAATGCTGCTCCCAGCTTTGCCTCCCAGCTTAGCTCCTTCCCATCCCAGCTCCCAGGTCACAAGGCCACCACAGCTGGCCTGGAGCTCAGGCAGCCAAGTCCCTGGGAGCAGGGGTGGAGGAGAGGTCACAGGGCCTGTGGGTGCACTGCCAGCACTGGCATTTTTTTCCATCTTGATTAAGGTTATAGTTTTAGGAATTCTATAAAAAAGTGAACATATGCTTCTGATGGTAATGAAATAGATTGTTTCTTGATAAGTTGTTTAAAAGGATACTGAAAGGGCATCCCAATTTCTGATGCTCTTCACAATCTTTTTTCAAATCTTAGCAAAGCCTATTAGTCAAGTCTGTTTTCCTTCTAACATCTGTTAGAAAGCTACATCATAAACTACTGGCTATAATTTTAAATATTAATTTCAGTGTCAAAAGTCTGCACAGTGAATTTAAAGGTTTTCCCTTTGATAGAAATTTATGTGTGACATGCTGGAAGCACAAAAATATTAAGAAAAATCTAAGACTTCAAAGCCCCCCAGGAACTAGAAAAAATTAAAAATTAAGGTAGCTCATTCACACTTATTTTAGAAAACACAAAGGCCAAAGGAAAGTAAACATTCTCAACTATGAAATTTTCCAATGTGTCACATTCTCCATGTGCTTCATTTGAAAGGACCTACTGAAACATTTCATTTATTCCTCTGTTCTCACTAGGAACACCAACACCTAACCCCTACCATCAATTAATCAGGCTCTCTTCAGAAAATAGATTTTTTTGTGTGTGATAATCGTATGGGTAGGTGGCTCCAAATCAACAAGAATCAAAGGGAAAAAACTTTGAGCCACCCTGAGGCTGTTTTGTTTTGAGTGCCTATTTTTCTGTCAATGTACTGCATCAATATTGCTGAAAGAAACTTTGTGAGCAGAAATCAAGATCTTGGTGCATATGGTTCTAAAATAGGAAATACATTAGGGAATTTAGTTTTAGCTGAAGCTTGCTGATCTTTAGTGCTAACAATCTGTATGTATTGGCATTTCAGTAAGTTCTTACTGGAGTATATTAGCAATAATTCCTTAATGTCTGTGAAATAGTTTGAAATATTAAAGTCTAGACCAGTATTTTTCTGAAATAATATTGATTTATATCCCTTTATTTTCTTGACTGCACTGAAGAAACTCTAAGGGTTTTTCTGCCCTCACTGGATTATTAGATCTGTTCAAGAGTTTCTGTACCACAACCTCAACACCAAAACATTTTGGAGTACACATTCTTTTTTTTTAACTAACAACAAATAATCTCAATGAAAAATACACACAACTAGGATCTTCATTTTGATATTATTCTCACAAAAAGTGCCACAGTATTGAGAAACACACAAGGAAGATGAACTGTCCAGGTGTTGTGGGCTGTAGGGGTGGGTTATGTAGGGAGAGGCAGGGGTTGTCCCATCGGCTCTAGCAGACCCTCAGCAGCACACAGCTCAGCCTGGCAGCCAAGTGTGACCCGTGGCAAAGCAGACAGACACTCCTAAAGGAGCCCCATACCTGAAAAAAGCCCAGAATGGAGCAGAGGAAAAGTGTGAACAAGAAAAGGGGCAGAGAGGGAGACTGCCATGTACCAACTCCCCCAGCTCTGTGTGCTGCTTGTGATGGTAGAAGGGTTTGGAGTGAAGAAGTGAAGCCTGTAAATTGTTGTTCTATGTTTGTCTTTCTATTTTTCATTACCTGAGCCTATTCCAGTTGACAAATTCCACCAAGCTGAATCTGTTTAGCCTGTGACAGTAACTGGCATGCAACCTTGCTGTCCTTGTCAGGAAGGGAATGGGTGAGCAGCTTTGTGGGAGCTTTTACTGCAACCACACCAGATTTTATGGATAACTTCAAATTAACTTACAGTTTCATTTTGGTATATCTTCCTATCACATTCTAGATCACTGTAAAGTGTCAGGTTTGCAGTACATTTTTCCTTAATCCTTGCCCACTACTTTTCTAAATTAGATTTTTCTGCACATGTCATATGCCCCATATGTTGTTAACTGTTAGCTTCAGGGAAATTCTCCTTATTGTAGTAAATGACAAGTTGGCTATTTCTAGTTAATGTTAAAAGCCATCTTCTGTGTAGGATTCTGTACTAACATTTAGCTTCTTTTTTTTTTTTTTTTAATTCTACCTACTGCTGCAAGGCAGAAAAATAAATTTATTTCTTCTATTTTGCAGCTGAAGAGTAAGGCGGAAGGCTTAATTCCCTTGCTAGTAAGAATTTAACAAACAATGATCTATATTTGCAAAATATGCAAAATATTTTAGCTGATTTAAACAATACAAAGCCACCTAAATGGATATGGCTTGCACATGATTTTTGCTCTATATGCAGTTTTTTGAGGCACCTGAATATGATCCTTTTAGTATTCAGGGAACAAAACAGACCCATTATTCCCTCAGCTTGGAATAGCATAATAGATTTTGCTTAAGTGCATGAAATCTCTGTTACCATCAAAGGTCAATAACCTTTAACCAGCTATTTCAAATTCATTTGCCCTCATAGAAAGTGAATAATACTGTGTAAAATACTTTGAAGAAAAGCAATATCCATTTTTTCTCCAGTACGTGTCACAGTAGAAAAAGGAATACCATCCGTACCGCTGGGTAGACATGTTATTTAAATATAGTCAATCTTCAAAAAGTAAAATCACAACAGATTATTTTCTTTTGCTTTAGTAATTATCTGCTACTGCATGAAACTCTCACTACACAACAGCAAGAAAGCCATTAAATTTGCTTTGAGATCCATGTGATATGTAGACAGTTCTTTAAAAAAAAAAAGTAAACGTCCAAATATTCTTTACTCAGATTCAACAACAAGGCTGATGATCTTGGAATGCACAGTTATCCTACTGAAAACTGAAGCCTGAGATCTTGGAGGAAAAAAGAGAATATTATTTTGGAAATTAATTACAGTGAATGTGTCACCTCCTATGACTTGGCGAATATAGAGCCAATAAATGTCAGTCATTTTTTTGATTGCAAGACTCAGTTCACAGCTGAGTCTTGCAATCCACTATACAAGTAAATACCAAGTAATGAAATGAATAAAAATGTTGCATTCTTCAAAGTACTAAATATTTAAAACAGACTAATGGGAAAGGAGGAAACAAGGATCATATGCCATAGTCAGAGTTTCACTGACACAGTTCTACAAGAGGCCATTCTGCCTCTAGAACCAAGGAATACACTGGCAATCATTTAAAGTTTTATTGTTTTAAAATGCCATTAATTACTCAAGAGATTTGCCTTAAAACATAAAGCTGTTATTATCCAAAACAAAGGTTATGGAAGGTGCTGGGTGGACTTTCTTGATGATTTTAATTATCACTCAGGATTAGAATAAAGCAGGACAAACAGTGAAAAAACTATCACGTTTTTTACATTATATCCTGGGTGATTTATGATGCTGGTATCCCCAATTGTCTGTTCTGTTTATGCTGGATATTAAGTTCTGCACCCTAAGACTGGCTCCAAGAGAGAAGCAGGGGAGAAGAAGCATGGAATTTGTTATCAGAAACTGCACTTATGCCCCACATCCTACTCTTGGACTATGTTGTCTGCAGTGGGCAGTGGGAGGAAGCTCTCCTTTGCTTTATAGTTAGTTTCTTTAGCCAGCTAAGGTAGATGAGTTCCCTGGACTGTTTTTTTTTTTTTTTTTCTGTTTTTTCTGGAACTGATTGGTTCTGCTCTGGACTGAACACCAAGAAGAACACCGGGAGCTCAAACCTGTGGCCCACTGGGGCCTGGGACATGGAATTTTCCAGTGCTGGAGGGACTGATAAGAGACTGAGTGTGCCGAGCTACACCCCATGACAAGGACTTTCTGAATTTGCCATCTCTTCAATACAGCGAGAGGTTTTATTGTTTAATATTACTCGTTTTATATGCTTCTGAATACTTTGCTTGTTAAATAAACAGGGTTTTTTTTCCATTTTTCTCCAAAGAAATTTTTTCCAAACCAGTTGGGGGAGGGGCTGGTTGAATCTGTTTTCTAGAGGGACCCCTTTAGAAGTTTTCTCCCATATCTACTCTAAACCAGGACACATTAGTATTTTCATTTCACCTCTGAAGGGAGACACTTTCTGAAAGTAAACAGTGAATAGATATGAAACTGAAGGTGTAAGAGGCAACAAAGACTATTTCAAATGAAAACAAAATGAAAAGAAATTGCATAAAAATGGGTTAGCACTGGAATGGAAGCCTGGGGAGAGGTAGAATCTCCAGTCCCACCTGGCTTACTCTCAGTTGGCCTTGCCTTGGCAGATGTTGAAATCCTTAAATAAGTCATGACTTTTGTTTCATAGCAAAACAGGAACACCAGTAACATGGAAAATTGATGACATCTTGGCACAGAAAAAATTTAGCAGCTTTTACTGGTGTTTTCCCTGTAGCTGGTCAAATTAATAACCCTTGTCTTCTGTACAGTCAACATTTCCTAGAACTGCAGTCTTGGTGATAGGAGTGTAGACTACTGAATAGGCACCTACACAGAGACCTGTAAATTTAAATATCCTAAAAGTCATCCTACACAGCCGACTTCTCTGTCCCAGCTGGCCATTCTTGGCTCCCTCCATAGCACATGGAAAGAAGCAGGCAGTTCAGATCCCAATTCACATGCCTCATTACAGATGCATACCATCAAAGCATCTCTTTTGCTCTAAGAAGGGTTTGGTATGGAATGGCTACCACACATTAGATTTAGATAAATCAATCAAAATGGAGTCCTTGAGCTCATGAGCCCGCTAGGCTTCTGAATGCCTCTTGGACATAACCTCATATGATACAGTTAAGCTGTTTCACACACTTTCCTAAGCATAAAGCAGGATGCTGCATTTTCCCTTCTATCCTCCATTAGAGGTATCTTAATATGCCAGAATTATTACCCAGCAGAAACAATGCTCTTAACATACAGAGGATGTGTACCTCAAATTGTTCTCTTAGGTAACTAAGTCTGCTAATTTCTTTCTTCAGTCAATAATTACTTTCAGTATACAATATAACATTATTTATATAATGTAATATAATGCAGAGAAAACCAGTTTTTGTACAGGAAAAGAGAATATTTTGATGAAATAGTAATAATTTCATTAGACTTCAGTAATAAAATTTCCACATAACATCTTCATATGTTATATTCCTTAACAGTAAAGCATATATTGAAGTTTTCTGGCAGTTACTAGATGATTACAATATTTTGTACTCATGGTACTCATGTGCCCTAACAGATAATTTACAAGCAGAACTCAAAGAACTAACTCCAGTAACTGTTTTAAAATATATAAATCATTAGAGGCATCCAAGGCTACTGTTATCACTTATGGCTCCAGGCCTTCTGCAGATTAAATTAAGTTACTTCAAACAATGAAGAGCAGTTCAGCCAGTAAGATCTGTAGTGAAATTAAACAGATACAGTGAACTACCATAGTAGTAAAATCTGTAAGAATTTATATACACACTAGACTTGTAAGAAGTCTAATGTTTCCAATTAACAATGTTTTCTGTGGCTTCAAAGCTACTTGTTCCAATCTTACTTTTTTTCTTCTAAGTAAATTGATAGCTTCTGGTTTTCTCATTAGCTAAGCTATAAGGCACCTAATTTTACTTTTCTCCATGATCTCTGCAATTAGAGGCAATGATTAGAGTATAGTCTACTCTACAAACAAATCTCTTCTTAATATTATAAACCAGGATGCACAACTGAATGGAGAACTGAAACATGAAAATGAAAAGAAAATGTTTTAGGAATGCAGGGAAGTTTAGAGAATAAGGAAATATTCCTTATATATTGTATTTAAAGGCTGAGACTATGGTTGGGTGTTTCTCAACACTACAGGCCAAATATGGTATTTACTGGAGGATCAGGTAATCTTGTATAAAGAGCCTTGGTCCTGACCTGGCTCTGTGTTGAGGCACTCATCTGCAGATGTGCATGGAGATTGCTGCCACGAGAGGAACTTCACCAAAACAATGCACAGAGAAACACTGAGGCTGGGAAATTCAAAGTAATTCATACTTACTCATACAGTTTAATTTTCTTCAAGAATCTCCTCCTCAGTTACTATTAATTTTGGTAGGCTGTACAAATATTTCATAGGTACTAACTAAATTTCAAAAGTCAAGTGCAAAATAAGGATACTTTGAGCTGCCTATTGTTATAAGAATAATACTAGCAGACCAAGCAAAGCTGATTAGCACTTTGACACTGATCACCCAAAGGCCAGGTTTCCATGCAGTATTGCAATTAAGGGATAGGACTGATCTATCCTGACCCAAAGATTGATCTAATCTAACCCTAAGACTTGTCAACTTCTGCTGACGTATTAGTCAGCAGAAAGAAACAGTCCTGTAAGTCAGTTCTCACCTAGCCAAGTTAGAACTAGATGAAGCAATGCATGCATTTCCTCTTCTCTCTATTGACCTAAAGGTCTGGATGATTAACTTAAGCTTATCTACCTAAATTTAGTAGAGGAAGATGTCACCGTCAAAATATTTAAGTTTTTTTAATTTGGTAACTTCCAATATTCACAGAAACACTGTTTAATTAGGAATATCTACTAAAAAAGTTAGTAGAGGAAGATGTCACTGTCAAAATATTAAAGTTTTTTTTAATTTGGTAACTTCCAATATTCACAGAAACACTGTTTAATTAGGAATATCTACTAAAAAAGAGATGCCACGATAAGCAGACTACATCTTGTAATGTACAGGAGTTTTGCATGTTACCTGTTAAAAACAAGTCAAAGTATTTGGAACATTTAGACAACAAATACCTATGTTTTTCAAGACAATCTTTTAGAAGCTAATAGCTGCTTTGCCATTAGAAAAATCCAAAACCAGAGCTGTGTAGACACTGCCACACAAGGAAACGAAATCATAAAATATACAATACACTGGATGTATAGAGTATAAGACCTGACACTGTGATTTCCTTGACACTTTCCTTAGGTGTTCGTTAACAGAATATAATTTAACTTAGTTTATGTTAAAAAGATTCCTTATATGGAGGCAATTTTGAAAATACAATTTTTTACATTATTGCTCATTATATTTGCTTAATGCATTTTCCTCAGTGTTAAGATGAGCCACTGTTAAAACAACCTCTCACAGCCTCAAAAGCAATGCTTTTTTTTTGTCAGAACTCCTTTCAGAACTCTTATCTGAGTTGGGAGCTGATGAGCAACAAACCCAGTTTTTCAATATAAGTCCTGTCATCTATAACATATTAAGCATAATTCATAATAAAATTATGCTACGGTATTTTCACAATTAAAAAAACCCTAAACCAATACTAGTATTTATGAATGAGGCATAAAGTATCATATACATTTTCATTCAAATTATTTGCAAAGATTTATTTATTTAGCAGTCTGTCACTTGAAAAAAATATTCTCTGAGACTATAGATGGGAAATGAAACAAAATTGAAACCTAGTCCTTGAATAGTCAAATTAGTTGTTTTAAAAGCTTCTGTATCACTGCAGTTTCTCTACTTTGAATTTAAATTCTAACATCTCCATAAAAAAGGTCAAAAGCAGTTTTGACAATGACAACTGCCATTAACCTTTGTTAGTTGTTCCAATTTAAACACACTGGAAACATTTGTGGTTCCAAATCATCTTCCTCCCCTTCATCCCCAAACTGATATAGTTCAATTGGCTATGGCATGACCTCCATCAGGTCAATACACATCCTTATTATTTTTATGACATGTTCAATAAAACCATTCCAAAAGCTAAAAAGCTGACTTACCATTTTCTTCCAAGTACATCAGAAGGATGCTGCTAGATTCAGTCCCTTCTACAGCATAATCAAGTGCAATATTTCCATTAACATCTTGAAGAAGCACATTTGCTCCAGCCTACAGACAAGAATTAAAAGCACTTTAGGTTTTTGTACTGAAATCTCAAAACACAACTGGGGCTCTTACATGATCCTACTCAAAAACATTTCAAATCTGGGGTTCTTAGACAGCAGGCTGATTATAACCTGAAACAAAACCAAACACACAAAAAAGGCGAAGACAAAATGAAGGACTCATGAATGTCAAAAAGGCTGCCTTTGTTTGAGACAGCTGACTCTGTTGCCACACTATCTGTCCAGTCTGGCTTTGCTACACAGATGTCTGAGATGCTCATCGGTGAGTTTTGGAACCACCACCATTTGCAGCACAACACTTTAAAGTCAGCTGTCACTGACTACAGTCTGCCTCAAAACACTCCACCAGAACCAGCAGTGGTCAAAAGCTGACTGACAAGCAGCACAGACATCCCTGCAGTAGGGATGGGCAGACAGCTGTCCTGGGTAACCTTGTCAGCTGGCCTGACCTCTTAAAGCCTCATCCATCAATCCAACCTCAAAGAAAACCATCCATTGCTAAGTAAAATTGCCTTTTGTCACCAACTGGAGACAAAGAAAATGAGCTTGATAATTTCAACTGTAGTCTCTAAAGAAGCCAGGCTGAAATTTCTCTAATTTTCATTCAAAATTCAATATAAATGAGTGACAACTAAGAAGAGCCCTTGCGGCTGAAGGGTGTTTAAATTAACAGATTCATGAGAAGCTTGAAAAGAAACAACCAGCATGACTGTATTTGCTATATTAAAGATTGTTAATGTAAGAATTTGTAGGAAAATATATTTTTTTTTTAAAGTAAGAAAGCTGCCATCCTTGAAATACCATAAATGTCTGGTGGGCATAGAAGCTTACATTTCTAGTATTACATTACTAGTGTTACATCATTAGAAGTTACATTACTAGTGAATTGCCATGTATCTTCTTTAAGAGGTTGTAACATTAATTAATTTCAAATTTCTCTCTTTGGCTTTTAATGGCAAGGAATTATGAAATAAGTGTGACCTCAGGTAAATTTAATTACTTTTCTTAACAGCTTGTATGATAAAGTGTTTAATAAAAATGAGAATTGCCAAGGACTGCCTTTCTTAAAACCGCAGCAGCAGAGGTCAAATGCAATATGAAATAATTAATAGAATACATTACTGCTTTTTTTCAGGAGCTTTCTCTGTAAGTATTGTATCAAAGAAAAACTTGCAATAGGCTCAGGTTCTGGCTCAGCTTGGAATATGACACAAAAAATGAGCAAGTTCATGTAAGCTTTATGTTATCAAACCTGAAGCTGAACTGTTAGTCTGAGGTGATCTGAGTTTCCAACATAGTGACCGTGGGACAGACAGGCATCAAAAATTACTCACCTCAGCTGTCTCAGATATCTCTCACATCCTATTAGACCATATCCTATGCAGCAAAATAATCTGTCCTCCTACAAAACACACTACTTTCTTCTAGCCTTATCTTGTTGCACTGACTATAAGGGGAGCCCAGGGAGCAAATTTAGATTAGATGTATTTCTTCGGAATTTTTAAATTAAATTAGATGAGAGGATTTGACTCTCATGCTTAATAAGAAGGAATAGAAGGAGACTTACAAGTGTAAAATCTTACATTCATTATAGTGCTATGAAAATAAATTTCTACTGTCTGTCCTGCCAGATAAAATCAAAAAGATGGTAAGAAATCTGGTATCTTTAGGGGATGGTTTAACAACTGTTCATTGCACTTGTTCCACTACTAGGAAGTATGATTTATGTTTTGCTTTCTACTCACTGACCCATGAGAGTTTGTTGGTGATAAGGCAGAATTATGAAAGCAAAACAATTTCATATATGATTACTTTGCATATAAAAAATCTGCACAAAATCTTGCACGTATCTATTCTTCCTTGCATGTAGATAATCTCCAGGTAGTGCCAAAAGACCATTTTCTTCCTTGTTGAGTTAAGAAACCAAAAGACCTTTGACGTATCAAATGCAGGAAAAGTAGGATAATTGCTTTGGTCAGCAGCACACTTTTCATTAATTTCTATGATGCAATATCACAGAAGGAAGGATATAATATTGAATTACTCATATCCAAGTAATTTTTATTAGGTATTTCTATGTTAATTTATTGATAAGTGTTTGCAACGCTCCCAAACAGTTTAATTTTTGGGTTTATTAACAGGCATTTTTAATATGGTGTATCATCCCTGCCTCCCAGCTCTGCACCATCTGTGAGCTTACTGAGGGTGTGCTCTGTCTCACTGCCCACATCAGGAATGAAGACCTTGAACAGAACTAGACCACTCCTAACCAGGGGCTACACCAGCAGTGTAGAACACATTGCAAGCATCACAGATATTGTACCTTAGTTTAGATGCAGATGGCCAGAACTGTGCTAATGAACTTGAGTGCTCTATTACATACACAGCCTTGTAGGCCAGACAATATGAAACCCAGATGTGACTAGAGACAGAATTCAGATCATCTGAATATAGTCCTACTTTGTTTATAGATTTCTGTTCACAGCTCTTGAAGAAAACATGAGGAAAATTGTCCCCATGCTGCTGATATTAGTTTCCAAATTTATATGCATACCTTGTTTATGTTCTAAATGCTATTCCATACTTATTCCGTTTCAATACAACCCACTTGAATTCTGCATGTGGTGCTCAATGTATGTGAAAAGTTACTGACTTATTTATTCTCAACACATCCTCATTTTCAAATCATTTCTCAATAAAAATGATAAATGTTTTGCAAAATTTTGTGTACTGTATGCCATATATACAAAATATTTTTGAGATAATTATTTGTCTGCAATGATAAATTATTTCTATTTTAGTAAGACTATAGAAGGACCATCTCTAAATATATTACTTTAAGGTGTTTCTAAAGACACCAGGTTAAATAACACCAAATGCAAAATGCAACTGAAGTGCATTTGTGCTACACAGAATGGCATCCACATGTAGATAAAGCAAAAGAGATCGAACTCTGGTGATCAATAATAACTGAGTAGACTACCAAATTTACATAATATCCCTACATAATCAGAAATCTGAGCCTTCTGCTAAAGAGAAAATACCTTTGGCTAGTGAAAGGACAAAATATTTCCTCTCTAGCTCCAGCAATGATGATTCAAAATACTTCAGTTTTTATTACTATCACACTAGTTTGTATTTTTTAATTTTGTTTTAATTTCTATTTACCTATCTGCAGAACCTATGATGTTCTCAATGTTTTTGTGTCAGGAAACCAGAGTAGAATAGCTAACTTCCAAATAAAGTGGTGACCCTAAAGATTACCTAGAGAGATCAGGAGCAATACTGCTGGCATAGGTTAGATGTGCACAGTTCCATAATACTAATCTATGTGCATGCCCACATTATTTACCAACGTGATGCAGTTTAAGGGGACTTCCCACTCAATGGAAGAGAAATGAGCAACTTCAGATTCAGTGTAGAGTGCATGATCCAATGTACATCTGCACTGCAACTTATCCCTGATCACATCTTTGTCTGGCTAAATTTGGAGCTAATTTAGGATAGTACAGAGAATACTGTTTTTGCTTAACAGGAGGCCACAGGAGCTGAACTCTTCCTCCCCAAATCATGTTCCAGAAGATGAGGAAAGAACCAAATAGCTTCTGAAGTCTAAGCACTACTGGAAGTTTTGATTTGCAAGAGTTTACAAGAACTAGAAACTGCATGACATCATCCCATGTAAACAGGGCTCTACAGTGCTCTGTCCCGATAGAAGCTACCCCTTGCCCCTTGGGACAGGCACCCAAGTATAAATGCAGTCACAAACTCTTAAGGCTATGTTGCTATAGCTGTAACCAGTGCATCCATGTCCAAGATCCCACTGATAAGCTAAAAGTTGAGTTTAGTCCACATTCTACAGTTAGGAAGCCTAATTAGTGATACTGTAAACTCAGAGGCAATCAATAAACAATCTCTCAACCTTTTTTTTTTTTTTTTAACAATTAACTGATTCTAAAAATCAATTTTTCATGCACAGGGGCAAATTTTTCATTAAGTATTTAATTTTTTTAAAAGTCTTAAAACTTCCTTCTGTATTATTTATTATCAGGCCACTATTCCTTCCTACTTTCTTATTTCTAGTGCTGCAATACAACTTATGATTCCCAAATGAAAAATACATCTACCTACCATTACTCAAAAAAAAAAAGAAAAGAACAAGGGCCCAGGAACCTCCATTCTGAGGAATGTGTCCTTACTGAAAGATTTAAAATTATTTATTTCCTCCTATGTCTCTGAAATACACAATATTTTTTGTATCGGCAGTCTAACTTTATCAGTATAGGTGAAAACCATATGAAAAGCTGTGGGCTTAGACCTTCTCCAGCCATCTCCAGCATTCAGGCACAGAGTTCTAACCACTGGGTTGTATGTCCAGAAAGTCAGTGCCATCACAACAATATGGACAGTAGTGTAATCTGATTTAGGCATTGTTTGAGGACTCCTAACTTACTAATTTTCCCCTAGAACTTGGGAGAGATTTGGGCATTTCTCTGCCTAGGTACTACCTCTTGTTTATCTTCCCAGCTCGGATGCCACAGGTTTTGCACCCAGGCAACATTGTGGTCAGAAGGGTTTCCTGGTGGAACTACATCAATCCACTTTAGGTGGAAATTGGGCAGATTCCTGAAAGTCTGACAATGATTCAATGAAATTCTTGAAATCCTTTCTTCTGTTGCATACCTTAATTTATTCCCTCAAACCTGTGGGCCATGCAACATTTAAATATTTGAAATAACTAAGTAATTTAGCTTTATTCATATAGTAGAAAGTCCCAGGTGCATTATAAAGTATTTGTAATACAGAAATGATGACCCAGCAATTGCTTCTGTCACGTAGGATTACCACCATTGGCTTCATGAGGTTTTATGAAGGCAATCAAATATACAATAGACACTGAGGAATATGTGAATATGTGTGGATATTAAGAAAAATAAAGGACAGAGGCAGAAAAAAATTAATACACCTGTTGCCATGGAAAAAACCAAAACCAAAATTTTCTCCTAATAGGAGGCTTCTGCACAGTTCTTACAACGGTTCGATTGTTCTACAATATGCTAGCTGTGTGCAAATTGTGCAGTCACCTGTCAACGCCATCACAAAACTTGACTTTTTTATACTTACTTATATTCTTATATTAGTAATCTATTTTTATTCAATTCCACATATTCCATATGTATATAACAGTATACATTGATATACATGGAAATGTAGAAACATTTACATACTATTCTCTCATCCATGTTCATCAATTTCTTGCAGGGATAGGCTAGCATGTTTTCATTAACAGCTTGAACAATTCACTTTTTCTTTTTTTTTTTTAATATAACCACATGATTTACAAACTGCACCATTTTTTAAATGTTATTAACCAAGATTAAATGTAATTCTTCATAAAGCATTTGCAGAATTTCACTTCCTGTGACATGTGTAGTTGACTTTTTCCCCCTTTATTGACCTACTTTTTCACATTAATTCCATGAAAAGGTTTTGCTCCTTGAAGGGTATCCGAGGTTTACACACACACACACACACACACCTGCATGTTCTCATGTATGCCACAATTACTGTGCTAATCCTACATCCTTGCCGGAGTCCTTAGTACACAAACAGTTAAAAAGAAAGCAAAAGTAATCAAGATATGAAGGTCTATTGGTTTCAGAATAAGGAAACATACAGGAAATCCCACATGCTCATGGCTCCATGGTGCCATGCAATCTTGCTCTCTAACCTCAATGGCTTGCATAAATTTTCATTCAAGATACCAAATCCCACAAATCTAGCTGGCTCCTCTTTGTGGCTGCTACTAGACTTGTTTGAATCTCATTCCTTAACAAAGCAAAAGGAATAAAGTTGCTCTACAGAGTGTTGTGGTTTAGGTCGTTAGCACTGGATACCACTTTACACAAATTCAGGATGCTGAACAGATGAGGAACAGTTCTCAAGGCAAAGCTCAAAAAAAAAAAAAAGCTGAAAACTTCACCACATAAGGAAACCACAGACAAAGAAATAAAAAATTAAGTGAGATTGAGCAGCTGCACTCAGTTCAAAAGCATATCTTCCTTCCAACTCATTTCAACAACAGATTTTCTGCAGGCAGAAAATTATTTCACAGAAATCACAATACAGCTACTTAGAAGAGATGGGGAAAAAAGTGATTACAATTATACATCCTCCACTGACAGTTCCCCTACCTGCTGCCATCATAATTGAGTTTTGCTTGCTTAATAAGAAAAAACTGACAGACACAAGCTGAGTAACCTCTTTTGTATTCTCTTTATGAGCACAAAACAATCTAGAAAATATTTTACTAAATCCAAATATTGTCTCTCAGAACACTGACTGCAGCCTTAATACTTTCATTTTAACTTTTTTTTCCACATAAACCTTAAAAGGTAGACCCTTTCCCATGACACCACAGATTCTTAAGATATTTGGGAGATAGATAACCAATATCTACACACTCCAGAGTAAATATAAGATTACCATTCCAGAAAAAAACATCAAAAGAAACCCATGAAAAAGGCTGATTCAGGACTAGAAATCTACCATGAAAGAAACCTATTTCTAAATATTTACTTTTACTCCTCCACCCCCTAGGCTTGACAAAGAAATGGAAAGGAATCACAAACATTTGTAAGCTATCTACAAAGATATGGAAGTTCAGTACACCCCATGGCAAACAGTACCTCAAAGCTGCTCTAGCTGCAGTTTTGGCTTTATTGACCCTTAATGTAGCTTGTCAAAAGAAAAGGGAAAAAAAGGACAACATACTTCCCTTGTAGGAAGATAAGAGTGTGTCTGATGGAAAATCATTCTCCAAATAGGGATATCTGCTTCACAGCTGACCCTAGCAGCCTCTTTCCTTTCAGATATTTTTAAGAAAAGCAAGGAAGTGGAAATTTCACCTGTACAGAAGCAATCCTTTAAAATACCATTCTTCATCCTTTATCAGGCAATTTCCATCACTGCAGTCTGTGGGGGACACACCTGATATTTTTTTTTAATGGGAATTTCAGTAACTTCAGACTGATCACTTGAGCTTCAAGGTATTGTGTTTTACAAATAGTAAACTACATCTTCTCTTGGGCATTTAAGTAACTTGCAATTAGTCAAGTTCCACATCAAAACACCACCATCCCTCAACCATAATGGATGCCATAACTTTACCAAAATAAAAGGTTTTTATCAAAAAATTCTTATGTATTGAAACCTGATCGCCTAAAAGTATTGAAGAAATGCAAACAGGGGCCTCGTTAAATCTGAAAATATTTTCTTCCATTCTTTACAGAGTGTTTCTTAGCAAAATAACAAGGACCCAAACTTCATATCTATACATATAAATTCAGAACTAAAATCTATGGATCACAAATCAAAGTAACAGCTGCCATGTACACCAACAAGTGTTTTGTGCATGCCTTACTTGGGCTTGTGTAGCTATAGAGAAAATGCAGGGAACAAATCCTCCTGCTCAGCTGATTTCCTTCATAGTAGGGCATCATGTTAAGGTGCACTCCTGAAAACAAATTCTCTCTTAATGCAAATAGAAAAGCCTCTCACTTTCTTTTACATGGACTTGCAGAGAGCACAGGTCTGCAAACTGGACTGGCCCAGTGCACCATTTACAGGACTCCTTTCATAACCTTGAATCAATGGTTACCTGCAGCAGGAGTTTCCACCTCTCACACAGGAAAGGCTGCAATGTTACTGTCTGCAATATCTGCTCTATTTCAGGGCTTTCAACTCTGTAAGAGTTGCTAGTGTCTATAAAGCCATGTCTGTCACAGTACCAAAACTTTTCTTTCACATGGAGTAGGAACCGTCTGCCATCTGGATGAGCTTTACTTGTGATATTATAAGGTCTGAATTCATTTTCAGCATGGCTGATCCCACCCACATCATAAAAACACAAACACAAATCTCAATCCCTTATGTCTGTGACAACACAGCCTACAAAATCGAAGCTGAATTCAGAGCTTTATAAGTGCCCTCCAGGCATATAAAATAAACTTAAAAGGATAAAACACATATCTCCAAAAAAGCACTCTCAGTAAATCAGGAGAGAATGCAGTGGTGAAAATTTTATGCTAATACTTTCACATAATTGCTAAAATAGATGCAATTCTATTAATACAAATTTATGTTATGCCACTACTACTCACTTGTCCACATCATAGGTACTTGCTAAACCAGTCAAGGAATGATCATAAAAATGTAATTTGATATTCACTCATCCTTGTGTAAGTAAAGTATTTCAGCTCCTCTTTGGATAAAAGCACTTTTATTCATGGCTCTTCTGGGTTCCATGTTGCAAAAATGGGCACCAAAATCTGAATACACAACATAACTGCTCATCAAACAGACTTACTTTTTTGTTATAGTCTAGAAATTAAGATTTATGGGTGCGTGCCAGTGTGCATGAAGAACATCATAGTGTTCCAAAAATCCCAGGTGTGTATCTCTGCGACATCCTGGCTAAAAAAGGATAAAAGTATGTGCCAATACAGTGTCTGTTCATAAGAAACATTGTATAGTTTTATTTATATAGGCTCACCAATGCCTACAAAAATCCCCAATTGTATTTAAAAATATACTTCTTGATTGTTGAATTACTTCACAAAATAGTAAAAAAACCCAGTCCTTTAATATTGTCAAAGTTCCACAATCATTTTGGCAACCATTTAGATCATGAATAAAGCATTTTCCTCCTTAAACTAATAGAACACAGGCAATGTCAGTTCACAGAAAAGATTTTCAGTAGAGTTAAAAAAAAAAAAGGCTGTCATGGCACATATTACAGATTGCTTGACAGGCATAGTCTGTTTGACTAATGCATGCAGAAGATAAAAGAATTAGCACTGATGACTGAAAATGAAAGACCAACATTTTCCCATCTGTTTGTGCACCATGGGGACTTAAATTCCGCCCATCAGTGGAAGGCATGAAAAAGGCAAAGAAAATCCCACTCAGTTCCAGTACTGAACACTTCTGAAAAAACTCTAGAAGTGTAGCATGTTTGCAACAGCATCTTTAAAAGTAAAATATAACTAAGCATGCAGTTATGGAATAAAAAGTTAAAACCTACTTATCCAGAAGTAGTCAAATAAAAAGTAATGTACATTTCTCAAGTTATCACTATTGCCATGTCCTAGAACCACAACATTCCTAGGGATTGGGGAACATTCTATTGATTCCAAAGGAATAGAGATTTGTACTTGGATCTTAATCGGACAGCAAATTGTCTTTCATGGTAGTTCTTCAAATTCTGAATCCTAATACAAACCACCAATGTTTCTTGGAATTTAAGGTCTTAATTTCTAAGCTAAATATATTCTGATTTCCTTGACTTAGCTTTGCCTCAAGCAATTATTCTTATTTTCTCTCTTCCACACAAATATCTGTAATGCCCTGAGAATCATCCAGCTAGTTTGACTACAAATTGGAAGAATGGAATTATTTTTGTTGTATCCATTTCTGTTTCTTAACTTCCGTGCTTCATTCTGAAATTTTTCAACAACTTCAACTGATCATTTTTAATTTAATGAAAATCTCTACCTCAAATGCACGACTGAATTTTGCCATATAATTTGAACACTAATTGCCTCAGTTTATAACTGGTTTTATAACTGTGAGGAAACTGGCCTTAACAACAATACTTCTTCTCTTGTTTTTTTTTTTTGGCTAGATGTGCATTCAGGCATGAGACATTTTAGTGTAGCCATAGTGTAGTGCAAATGAATCTAGAGTTTCTGGTGGGACAGGCCATAGGCAGAGCATATCCAGTTCTAGGGCTCCCACATGTTATTGGATGAGTTTAAACTAAGACTTTAAACATCCAAGTCTCTAGATTCTGCACATATGTTTTATTCAACCAGAAAATACATGAACCAATCTTACTCTCAAGATATGCACTTGTCTTAATACAATATCGATATTTCAATATTTTACCTACCAAAAATTTTCGTTCCATTGAAAAAAAGTTGTTACATTAAACAGCAGCTAATGAAGAATTATATATCTATGATTTTCATCTCCAAAGCCAAGTACGACAAGAAAGAAAACAATAACTGCATTTCTTTCTCACTTTTCTACTTTATGAAGGCACCTCTTGGTTCAAAAAACATGTTGTACATTTTCAGTGAGGGCTTCTCAGAAAAGAAACAAAAAGATGGGGCATTAGGATATCAGAAGGTCTCTAAGAGCATGAAGACACTCCTTTTAGCTTAGTATGCAAAAAAAAAATTGTTTGGAAAAATTACAGGAATTGGATGTACCTGTTTGAATGTCACAAAAATAAGCTGATGTACTTTTAACTCTTTTAAAATAATTTTATCTGAAAGGATGAAAAAAAATCAGAATGTATGTTCTCACTGAAATGTTGTATTTTTATTGAAAGTAGAGGTAGACTAAAGAATAGAAGAAATTATAGAAAACTCGACTTGCATGTTATGTATCACAAAAATAAGTTCTTTTTGCCTAGAATAGCATTCTCATTCTGTTCTATTATTAAGACACTACAGCAAAAATCTAAAAGATCAGAATGAGGTCAAAAAAAGGATAGTTGAAGTACAGAAGGAGGAGTATTTGACTTGATATTGCCAGCACTCAAATTATTTGGCAAGAAAAGGGAATTAGAAAGGAAACTTCAAAGAGCATTGATGACTAAAGAGTAAAATTTCCCCATCTGTTTCTGCACATGGGACTTGCAAACTTCCCATCAGTAGCAGAGCTTATGGAAAAAAAAGAAATTATTCGAGCACTGAATGTCTCTGATAACAGTATTGAAGCACGCTTTCTTCTAGTTTTATTTTAATTGCAATCATCAAAAATTATGACAAGCACACAGAAAAATGATCAGTCCCTGTCTTATATACTTATATAATACTCCAACAAAAGGTCACTTTTCGAAATCATTGCCTTGTATTTTTAGAACAAATAGAAAGAAAATCCTTCACACAGCATGGAGTGAGTCTTTGGAATTGTCTGTCAAAAAGTCTATTAATCTGACACCACAGTTAGAATTAACTGTTACTTTATAACCATTTAGTAAGCCTGTAATTACATAAGGTCAAACAAATCTCATACGCTAGGAATTAAAAAGATCATTCCCAGGGCTTAGCAAGAGCAGTCACTTGTGTACAAAATCAGACAGTTAGTAAGGCACAGCTTTATTGTAGGCAAAACGGAGATAAGAAGCATCCTCTGATCATCCAATATAAGTACAAATAAAATACAAGATATCGAGGTTAAAGTTTCAATAATACTAATTTCCTTGCCAAGTCCTGTGTGTTTGTATGTATACACATGTATGTATGCATGCATATATATGGGAAAGTAGTCAGACACACACAGACATGTATGTATATATATATACACACACATACATATTTATACACACACACACTCTCCAAACAAAACTGAAGGACAAAGTTCTGCCTGGTAGCTTCCCTTGAAAGAGTTTCCACCTCTGGCACAGCCAGAAGAGGGCAGAAAAAAACAAAAACAAACACATGGCTGCAAAGAAAGGAAGTTGATTTTGATGGCTCAGTACAGATTGAAAGTTATTTTTTGAAGAGCATGTAGTTTACAGGTTCAGTGTAAATAATAAATGTAGAAAATCTAACTAGGGGCAAACCTGTTTAACCTGATGGTCTTCTCCTTAATCCCCACAGTTTGGGGGGATTTTTCCCTTCCTGTCTTTGCACGCTGTCATATCCATGTCTATGTATTTATGTTACTTGGGAAATACAGATGCTGAATGTTTTAGTTTTGGTTCTCCAGTCCTTTTTGAGATTACATACACACACATGTGTGTGTGTGTCTGTGTGCATAGTGTGTGTATATATGTTTGTATGTGTGTGTGTGTAAATTAAATACACTTGAAATGGCACACATGAATAAATACATCAGGTATGACATCAGACCTTACCATTTTATTAATATAGAGAAAAATGTCAGAGCCCATGTTAATGGATATACACACACAGTAAAAAGAAAGAAAATCTGTATTTCATGTCTCTGGTATAAAAAGCAGATTAAACAGTGTGCAATAAATGATAACTGTGTACAGCATATAGTTTCTGCAAAGATAAATTTATCATGCACGGAAGTAAGAGTACAAAACTGCTACTTTAACTCAGTTAATTTGCATTTTTGTTAGAAGACAGATAAATTGTGTTGATTGATAACATCAACATGTTCCCAAATGTAGAGGGAAGGGACTGTAGTGTTGCTTAATCTGCACTCAGGGTGATGCTGTCATCTTGCTGGTTAGTAATTAAATCTAGATCTTCTAGAAACAAATCATCGTGTGAAAGACCAAACCTATTTAGGGAGTTTAGTATGCCAGTCACCTTAACACAAACCTGGCTTCTCAGAACATCAGCATATAATTACAGAACTCACCAGAAGAGCAGAAAACTCCATTATTTTCCTGTGCCTGGATAATGAATAAAGTGCAGTAGACAAGAAAATCTTCCAGTCACAGTCAGTAATAACTTGCTGTGTGGGACTGAAGTTAGTCCCTAATACAGCTGTGGGAGAAATATATGCTCCATGCCCTATTTTGTAATTGATTATATGAAAAGAAAAACATATGCTAATAAATCCTAGCAATACAAGTATAACCACAGCTGACATTTTTATATTAACCAACCATAAGACTCCAGGTCTATCTGCAATAATTGGTCTCTGTGGATTATTATATATATTGGAAAAGTGGTGGAATTTTTACACAAAATTGAAATAAATACTCCAAAGAAAATGCTGTGCCATCCAAGGATTTGCCTTAGTGTTTTATCAGAATTTTTTTTTTTGCTTGTGTTCATAAATTGTAATCTCAGCAGTCAATGTTGAAGTAATACGCATTAATCTATCAACTGCCTATCACCTTGCAAAGAAACAACTGCCCATAATCATCTCTTACCATTCTCTGGTCTTCATTCCAGAAAATGAATTTTTCCACTTTCCAGTAATGTCCTAATTTTAAGAAACATCCTTCTTCCCAAAAAATGCAAGTCAGTAATCTTGCAGTATTCACCAATGCAAAAAATACTTTCCATTATTTAACATTTGGAAAAATACTATTCAGTGTGTTTTAAAAATTCACAAAATATCATAATTTCTAATGGGTGTAATTTAAATTTAAGACAAGTCTGAGTTCATAAACTTCAAATAGCTGAAGATACAGCCATTTTTTAGAAATAATATAAAGGCTAGTTTTCTCCTGTACTTTCATAAGCCAGCTTTTCTACATTTTCCAACATCTATTTAGCCTTTCATCCTTGCAGGCAGCAATCACATCTTGTTCAAACTCATTATCAAACCAGAAAAAATAAAGTACATCCAACTTTCCATTATTTTTGTTTTCATTACTAACTCCTGCACTTCACTATCCAACCCAGGCTCATTATCTTACATCGTTCTACACTGAACTGAATTACCTACTTTTTCCACACACAGTCCACAACAATTATTCTAGATTTGGAAAATCAATGCTTTTTCTCCACCTTTCCTATTCTAACTGGAAAGTCTTCAAACACATGTGCAAACCCGAGTCTTTTAATGACCTCCATGCCATCTCATTTATTAGCTCCACTAACCCTGCACTGTTACAATTTACCTAAACCATCTGCTTTCAATATATAAGCCAGTTTTTCCTGCAGCAGTTTTCTTTCCAATGACTTTACATATCAATCTTTATGGTGGCATATCAAGGTAAGTTGTCCTTGAACTTTTGATAAATTGTATCAGTGCTGCAATTTCCCCGACTGGCTCACTCACAAATTCAAGAATTCATGGAGATTCATTTGATGGTTCTTTTTTCACAGGTTCAAGCTCCCGAGACCTTTTAAATTATGCATTACAAACTATGCCATAGTCATATTTCATTCCAGTATTTCTGAAATGAAAACACATAAAAAGCCATATACAACTGGGAGGATGCTGTTGGTTTGAGTGGTTTGGGGAATTTTTTTTAGCATTCAGGGACAGCTCCTCTCCAAATAATATATTAAATAAATAATATATTAAATAATATAATAAAATAATTTTTATTTTGTTCATTAATGGTACAAACTTTTTTATTATATTATTATTATATTTTTAATGAGAAAAATTGGGTTAAATACTTCATTTAAAAAAAGAAAGTTTAAATCCTAATGATATGCTGATTCAAGGTCTGGTTCTAAGTTCTGTTTACTTCAACACTTGATGTCAAAATCAAGTCAAAATTTGTCACAGTTGGAAAACATTGCTCACAAAGATATATAGATCCAAATGAAAGTCCATTGTGGTCGTGATTACTAAATTTTACTGACTTTCCAATCCCATAGACAAATTAAATGTGTGTTTTTTATTTAAATTTGGCTAGGAAATGTCCATCTTCCCTGGTGACAGAACTTCCTAACATTTTATAAAATAATAAAACATCCTTCTTCCCACTGAAAATCCACATTTTTTAAAAAATGATAAATACTTCCGAGGAACAGAACTAATTACTGATCTAAATGCCATTCTCAACTTATTTCCAAAGACTAAACACCTAGCTTTTGTGGCCTTGGGGATTGGTTTTTTTTGATAAAAGAAAAAAGCCCTTGTTTTTTTTCTTTGATTTCATGCTATTTGGCCATTATGTATTTTGCTTTTGAATATCTGGAAACAGTATTAAAAGCAAACAAGCACAAATATTTGAAATGCTTGAAAAATGCTATGTTTGTGCAGTACTTAACTTTTCTTTTTGAACTGTGTTCTTCCATGAAATTTTCTTCTGTCTGTTTTTGGGCTATAGAAATTCAGCACAGTCTGACAGGTATCAAATATTTGCCATATTACTTTACTTGCTATTTATTTTTCACAATATTAGGTTTTTAATAAATTTTAATGTCCTCTGTATGTTACTTTATTGTCTTAAGAACACAATCATAATATTTATATCCACACAGCCTTCTGAACAGCTGTCATGTGGAAATATAATACTGGAATGGATTTCCTGAAGCATGACTTTTGTAATGCAGGTAACACATAACACATAATCTCATTTACAACTTCAAGATCAATTTTAAAGCTAATTAGGGATCAGGTTTGGAGTTTTTTAATCCCTATTACTCCTGCATGAAATGCTACTTTCCAACATATGTCTCCTAACATTAAGAAAGCTTAGTTTAATTTCTGTCTTAACTTTATTGTTGGACACCTTTGCAATCATTTGCTTTTATGCTAGCAGGAATTTCTGGTTTTAAAAGCTCTTTCTAACCTGTTCCTCTATCCTGATATATTTACAGAAAGTTTTTTAACCTCCCTGATTTGATTTTTTTAAGTACAACATACTATTTTTACTCCCTTCTATTAAGATAAGCTTTTTACTCCCATGCTTATCCTTGCAGGTTGCCTTGGTACAATTTCCCCTTCCTGAATGTGCCTGTAGATAGCTAACTGCAGGCTGTCATTACTTGCAGTAGCAAAACCACTCTTCCCTTTCTCTTGGCAACATCTTCATTCTGACAAACCCAAGAATCTGCTTTTCCCCACCTGCAGTTATATGTTTGCAGCACACAATTGTTTTAAAATTGACTGAAGCTCTGAGGTCTTTTTCCAAATTCCCAGCTGATGGTTCCTGAGCATATCACAGAAAGGTCTGTTGTGCAGAGCATGACCTTGTATTTGTACACTGAAACGTCAAGCCATTTTTATTACTTAAGTCTTCAAAGATACCCTATGACTTCTGCATGACATTACAATCCTCACCCCTATAGATAAGACATTGCAGCATTGTCTTCAACATATTTAATTATCATACCTCTATTTTTCCTCTGAAGGTTATCACTGAAAACTCTAAATAAAATAATGTCATAGGACCAATCCTAATGAAACCTCAGCAGCTCTCAGACCCATTTCTCTATTAATAGCTAGGCTGTTGTCTTGCTACGAAGTTCTTCACTGCCAAGCAGCTTTTCACTTCTGCAATTTAACTAAGACTTTTCCTCAATTCTCTACCTACTCCATGAGCAACTCACAGAATAATTATGTCAGTGATTCAAGTAGAGGCCACTTGGCATGCAGAATGAATTTCACCTTCTACAAATATCCCCCAGGGATGGAACATCCCCAGATCAGCTTCTTCATAGCACAAAACTATGTTTACTGAAGATGAAAGCCAGATGTTGATTTTCATTATCTTATCATCCCTTGATCCTCTTTCTCTGGAGAAAAAGAGAATTAGAGTGAAGCTTATCCAAAATTCACCATTTTTGTGCATGTTGTCCATCTCTCAGCATACTTTTCTTGATCTGCTCCAGCCAAAACTGGAGTTGATATTTTTTCCAATAGGTCTAACTCTCTTTTACCTCCAGGAACTTTTCTGGAAATGCTCTGATGCTAATAACTCCAGAGCATACAGGTCTGTTGCTTAATAGCCATGGTCTGTGTTCTAAGTCTCATTCCCAACCCCAAATGTTTTCCACCTGGACAGAGGAGGGAGGATGAAAGGCAGGGAGGGACAAAGGGAGGCAGAGAGGGAAAGTGTGTCTGTTTGTGTGTGAGATTTCTAGACATCAAAGAAGAATTTGCAGACTTTTACATCTTATTTTTGTGTCTACTTCCCATATAAAAAGACTTTGATTTATGCCATGATTTAGCATTCTTTGTACAGTGAACTGCAGATTCTATTTCAATGGCTATTTCTCCTGTCAATTGAAGTTCAATGCTATGTCTTTTCTCTTTATATTATCCTCATTTCTTCTCTAGGCAATCTCATTACTTTCATGACAGTGCTCAAATTTAAATGCTTTGGCCATTTTGCTGTATCCAGTTAAGTTCCTGTTCTTATCTCTCCTTAAACCACCTCTAGTACTGCATGACTAGCTAGCTTCATCACTTTTTGCCAGTCTTTTTGGAGAAGGACTAATATTTCTAAAGATTCCCATGAGTGTTGCCATCTGGTGTTCAGCAACTCATTAAAAGGCATCACCTAGATTAGTTAATTAGCGGGCTTCCTCTAGGTTAGTTTTACATTATCTCAGCTAGCAATGATGAAAGGCTATAAGCCAGTAGGACACACTCCCTGGAAGTTCCCTCCTACGCTTCTCACACATCCACCAGCCTCTGCAAACTGAGTGAATTCAAATAGATACAGCTTTCACAGAAAAAAAATGCTACTTAAATTTCCGTACTACAAATATTGGTATCTGCCTCTAGAAAGACAGAATAATTTTTCTTTTGCGTTACATGCTCATATGTATTGTAAACTGTTAGCCACTGTCTCCTCATGACCTCTAACTGCTCTTTATTCTTTCCCCTCCCTGCTTCCTCTCATATTGACTCAAAGGAGGAAGTCATACTGAGCTAGATTGAATGGGAGGGCAGAATTGCTTCCTCTGAGGAAATAATTGTTTCTGGAACTATGTAATAGAAAGATCTTTCTTTAAGTTTTAAAGATAATGCATTTTGATAATTCATCTCTGCTTGCAACACAGCCTGGTGCAGTTGCAAAGAGCAAGGACAAAATAACTATGGAATGCTGCCTGATTACATGACTTCAGATATGTGCCATTCTCAACTGCATGGGGGAGCAGAAAAGAGAGTTACAGCCCCATAAAGACTTCCTTTCTACTCCCACCAGGAAGTCAGTTCATATAAATTCTTTTCCAGTAAAAATATATCTGGTTTTGGAAAGGGGATTTCACACCAAAATCAAAAGTGGATTACCCATACAGTGGATAGCATTACATAGCTGACACTGCTCATCAATTGTTGCTGTAGATCTAATGAATGATTTCATGGTAGCTCACTTTTGCATGCTGCCAGGCACAGATTTTCCTAAGTTCCTAAACAGGGGAGAGATAAAATACTCAGCCTCAATTTTATTTTTTAAAATTTGTACTTTTGGCCTTCTGTGCCAGATTTGTGTTTTGTGCTTCAATTCCAGGTTCCAAAAATTACTCGATGAAACATTTAATTAGTTAGCAGACAGAAGGTACACTTATACTTTTTCCTAGTAAGGTCAGTTTAAAAAAATGTATTAAGAATGTTCTGAGGATGTACTACTGATCCCTTCTTTTCTAGTTAATTAAGTGCCAGGTTTATCGCAGTAATGCTTTCAGTTCTATGAAAGAATAAATAAAGAATAAATCTCTACTGTGCCACATACTGTACAAACACCAAAATACCATCTCCACCTTCCTAGTTTCATTTGACAAGACCTGCATTGAAGATGGTGAAACTCTAACATTCCTGTTGCCCACTAAAAGGGGCGTCCTGACCACAGTAAAATGAAGTGAAGTACACTATAAAAACAATCTCATCAGCTTTCTTTTTCTCTGTTGCTCTCTACCTCAGGTCAGTCAACATAAAAATATTTCATGATTCTTTGGGAGTGCAAGGAGGGAAAAAAAAAAACACCCCCAAAACCAAAATCAAAGATCCATTAGAAAGGAAAAATCATAGTTATCAATGTGTAATGTGTGACCCAAACTGTTCAGCTCCATGATGATTACCTGTGCTGTACTCTGAAATTAGTGTAATAAACAGCAAGTCATAAAGAAACCTGTGGTTTGCAACACAGACATAATTATTTTGAGAAAAAGAACTGAATGTAGGAGCTCAATGTGACTGTAAACCAGTGCCGATCCTCTAAAACACAGAATTCTTGATGAAAAATAATGCAGTCAGAGTGAACAATTTTTATTTTTTTTTAAATAAGAAAATACAAGGAGCTACAAAGTTGTATTTCTATCTACCTACCCTACTGCCTGAGTAGCCAAGGTTAATACACAAAACTGCAACAGTATCAATGTTTATTCCACCACATGTGTGCAGGTTCTGGCTGGGATTGAGTAACTTTCCTCCCAGTAGCCAGGGTGTGTTTCGGATTTGTGTTGAAGAGGGTGTTTGACACAGGACGACACAGGGATGTTTTAACTATTGCTGAGCAGCACTTGCACAGAGCCAAAGCTATTTCTGTTCCTCACCCCACCACTGCAGCTGGGGGTGCAAAGGAGCTGGGAGGGGACAGCAGGGACAGCTGGCCCCAACCCTTCAGAGGGATATCCCACACCATATGGCCTCATGCTCAGCATATAAACTGGGAAAAGGAGGAGGAAGGTGGAGGGTGTTCAGAGTGATGGCATTTGTCATCCCACTACACTGTTACATGTGGTGGAGCCCAGCTTCCCTGGAGATGGCTGAACACCTGCCTGCTGATAGGACAGGGTGAGTTAATTGTTCTTTTGCTTTGCTTATGTGTGCAGCTTTTGCTTTCGCTATTAAACTGTCTTCATCTCAACCCACAAGTTTTCTCACTTTTCCCCTTGTGATCCTGACCTGGGGGGAGTGAATGAGAAACTGTGTGGGGCTGAGCTGTCATGACAAGAAGATAGTTTGAACAGTGCACAAGTAAAGCAAAGGTTACCCACTTTTACGTATCAGTTAAAAGTATTTGAAGCTAAAAATTATCTTTTGTGGAGGAACAATTAGACTGCAAGTGATGGGTACAAGTTTAAAGCTGTAGCCATTTAAAGGGCAGTGAGAGGATTGAACACTTGCTACAGCTAACAAAGCAGGAGCAGTATCTAATACCTTGGTGCTTGGACATTCTGCAACTCTGGTAGCATGGGACAAAGAACTAATCTCAGCTAGTGTTTCCATTCAATATAGAACAAGTGTAGGGAATTAATAAAAAATATAATTTTGCAATGCACTGTAAATGATGAAAAAGACTACACCCTAACTGGACAGAACTGCTGACAGTGCATCCACTCCTGAGCTTTCAAAGGGTGGTGAACCCTTTAACCCGTCTTTAATCTGATACACAAACCCTGGGGAAATGACATCTTTTTCCCATGGGCAATGGCCTCCATTTGTGGCCACTCACCCTGGCAGACCGTGGGGTGTCAAGGGAGAAATATGCATACTTTACTGGATTTCTCCAAAACTAAAGGTGCCAGCAACTAGGACCCTGCAAGTTCTTAGAGCCCCAAAAGCCACCTCTGAGGTGATACCCAGACCTTGGGGAAATGACATCTTTTTCCCATGGGAAATGGCCTCCGTTTGAGGCCACTCACCCTGGCAGAACTGCTGACAGCACATCCAGTCCTGAGCCTTCAAAAGGCAGTGAGGCAAGACAGAGCAGATCCCTCCAATAAATCTGGTTGCTCTTCACTCTCTCAAGAGATTTCATGTGGGCACAAATGTATATAAACCTACACATCTTTGTTCTTAACCTGCTACAGGAGCCTCCTTCATCCAAAATCCATGAAGAGCTATTCCCATACCACGGGGAGAAGGCACAACACTGCTGGGGTCGAGCAGTGACTGATGAACATGGCCTTTCCCACCTCTTTGGTGTGTACAGCAGGCAGAGCCCCATGGACCACCTCTGATGTCTGCATCTCCCCATGTGCCGGCGACCACCCCGGGCTAAGCTCCTCACTGACCGACTGCTAGCACACACGGGATGTCTCTGATGGCTGCTCAGTCCAGTGCCCCCCTCCCCTTGCTGACAGCTACAACACTGAGAAGACATAAATATGTCCCTGGAAGGCTGAGCCACCTAAGTTAAAGTGTTGGGAATTATGGAAAGAAATAGCTTCAAGCATTTCATTCTGCATCCATTTCAAAAACAGTATTTACAATTCCAATAGCTTTCCAACAGGACACGACAGAAGATTACCACATTGCAAACAGTCATGACCCCTCCTAGTTTGCAGTGAATGAGCTTTGATTTTGTCATTTCTATCCACCAGAGCAAAGAAATTGTGAGTCACCACAGTTTAGGTGATGAATGACAAGTCACTATCTTGTCCCAGCCAGAGAAAGACCACCAGAAGTGGGGTGAAGTCAGAAACTGGGAGGATTTAAACAAATCTTCATTGATCGCCTTCTGGGATCTACATATACTTCTTTTTTATCCCTACTACCCCCCTCAAGAAATGTTTTAAGTCCTTAATGTGGAAATCTCCACTGGCTTCTGTGACACTTCTCCAGAAATCTGAATAGAACAATTAAAGGACCATGCTGTTACATTTTAAGTCACATCTTTAAAACAGAAAATATGGTGTTGTCTGGGCTATGAATTCAGTCCAGAAGAAATATTTATTCAAAAGTAATTCCTGAGGTTACAAGAAGCATTATTTTTTCTCCCAATGAAAAACTGTGGCATAATAGAAGCTGACTGTAGCTCATATTGGCATTATCAAGGTTCATGCTACACATTAGACATGGTCCATGAAACACTAACCTCAAGGCAAAGTAATTTCTAATATGAATTGCTCACGCAAAGGCAATTCAGAATTGTGAAAAATAAGTCTCTCCAACCTCAATTTTCATCTTCACATTGTCAAATGTTATCAAAGAGAACATTAATGTGATTATTCAAAAGCTAATATTTACCTAAGAATATTTTCTTTCCTCTGCCATCTCTTTAAAAATCTTTAAATCTCAAAATTTTAAAACCTTTATTTTAAATCTAGAAGGGAGAGTATAAAGATATTATTTATCTAATCCAGGAAACTCTGCCTTTAAATGTCCTGACCACATAAATGTGGATTTATCAGAAGTTATTGCAAATAATATGGACAATTCAAACTCTATCTGCAAAAATCCACGTGTATATCCCTGCTTATTGAAATTTTAATGTATTAATTAGAACCTTCAGATGAAGACAGCTTGTAACAAACAGGGACCAAGTCAAAAAACGTTCAAATGATGGGCACAGGAAAATTATTTTGGACATAACCCCGTATAGCAACACTTGAACCTTAATTAGATTGAGCTTCTTGAAAAAATGATCAATGAAAATTTTACAAATGCCCTCTATAACCTAAACTGTTCCCATTAATGACAACAGCACTGTATTCAGAATTTCTGAAAATTCCCCCCATTATAAGAGTTTCCCACAGTACAAGAGTTTTTTATAAATGATATAAATATATACATAAATATAAACTGCTCTGTTCTAAGTGATTTGTTTATCACTCTAGGAGTACATGCAGAATACAAAGGATACATAGCCTTCAGATGTATCTACAATGGACAGATTGAGGCAATACAAGAGATAAAACATGTCCTGGAAATTTTATCTTTTATGTGCCAGGAGTAATGACAATGTTTAAAACCAGATGTATCTGATCTCTTTTTTGTTGTTTTGGTTTGTTTTTTTTTTACTGTACAGGTTGCCTAGTGAGTTTGTGGACTTTCCATCCTTGAAGATTTTGTCCTGGGCAAGATGGTGTGCCTACCTCTAGTCTGAGCAGAGGGGATGGGCTAAATAATCTCCTAAAGATATTTCATGAAATGTATTAACAAATATACAATCTAAAAATATATCTCCCTTCCCTTTACATGTAACATTGAAATGCAGTTATAAGCATGATGAGAAACTCTGACCTTGCAACAACTTATTTAAAACATAAATATTTTAAAATTATATAAAAAGACTAAAAAACTTTAAGTCAGAGTGTGAACTGTTTCTGCACCACTGTTTTAAAGAGCAGGATCACATGAACTGAGAGAAAGAGCTGCATTGCATAAAACTAGAGTTTGTGGTCCCAGGAATGGAAGCACAAAACAGACCCAGAGAATCATTTAGAGTGGAAAGGATATTCAAGATCATCAAGTCTAACCATTAACTCAGCACTGCCAAGCCCACCACTAAATCATGTCCATATCTGTCATATCTACACACCTTTTAAATGCTTCCAGGGGTGGTGACTCTGCCACTTCTATGGGCAGTCTATTCCAATGCTGACTCCTCTTTCAGCACAGAAAGTTTTTCCAACTATGCCAACCCCCACCTTGCTACAACCTTCTTTCAGGTTTTCTCTGGGCCTTTTGTTCTCCATCCTAAACAATCCCAGCTCCCTCAGCTGCTCCTGATAGGACTTGTGCTCCAGAAAAGTCCTTCCCCAGCTCCATTACGCTTCCATGGATTCACTTCAGCCCCTCAGCATCTTTCTTGTAGTGAGGGGCCCAAAACTGAACATGGGATTTGAGGTGTGGCCTCACTAGTGCTGAGTACAGGGGGACAATCATTACCCTGGTCCTGCTGGCCACACGATTGCTGGTACAGGCCAGGACACCACTGGCCTCCTTGGGTATCTGGTACACTACTGCTCTCTAAAAAGGCTGAATGCCATATCTATTACTATATTGGGCAAACTCAGCATTAAAAATTCAAAATTGTGTATATAAATATTAAATTCATCTCATTTTGACCAGGTCCACAAATACTTTTTATGAATACTGAGTGTAAGTGAGCCAATACTTGCTTTTCACAGGAAGCTTTTTATAAGATTGTCTGAAAACTGAACCCTTAACAGAAACTGACAAGGAGAAAAGAAAAGAAATTATCAGAATATCCCATTTGGGACTGAGTGCTTATCACAGATATAAGCTCTGCACCACAGGGGAGAAATAGGAGATACTTGACATTGACATCTGCAATTTATTCACACTGAAATCCTAAAAATGCCTTCTAAAAATCCTGAGCACCAAAGCAATGTCAAGAAAAACCAAACACTGAACATATTTTCACTGATATGATTAGTAGCAATATGTTGCATTCATACAGCAGTTTCAGACTTTAGGGTGCTCCATCCTGTCTCCTTTTCAAGCACACAATGCATTGGCTTGCTTTACTTACTAGTAGCAGTAGCAGGACAATGTCAGGATTATCACAGGCACAGGCTACATGCATTGATGTCCAAAAATCCTCATCTTGATGATTTACATTCACTCCTCTGTCAATTAGAATTTCTGCAGCAAATGCATTATCGTAGCGAGCACACTGGAAGAAAAAAGAGCAGATTAGGGATGGTGTTTTCCTCAGCGTACAACTAAATTTATTACATGCAATTTAAATTGGGCAGATGAAGCATTGTAGTTAAGCTGCTGGGTTTGTAGGGAACAACAGCTGAGGAATCTATAGAAATAATTGTGTGGAGATTTCTAGTTTCATGTGCATGATTCACAGAATCCCCTATTTCCTTATGAAATCTGCTGAATCTACGATAAGGATGAGGCTTTTTCCTGTTCAAAACTGCTATTCCAAATCAGTGCACAGGCATGAGTGCATGATGTTCCCATCATGAGTAGTGGTATTTAAGTATATGCACAGCCACATATGCATATGTCCATGCATACATTAATTTCTGCCTTTTATGAAGTTCAGGGCAAAAACAAACCCCTCTTCATACCCCACTTCTATTTCCAACCCACTAACTATCCTGATTCCTGTTTGAGTCTCTCTGCCAGATAAATATTCTGCACACTGAGGGTGTTGTTGTGGGGTGGAGGGATGCACATGTGTGTGCACGTGCAAACATGTGTGCACGTTTCTATACCTTGGTCATGGCCACAATTTTGGTAGGGAAGAAGAAAATGGCCTGGACATTGTATTGACCTTAGTCCTCTGTCATGTCTGTGACTTTTTATGCATAAGGCTATGGATGATGCCTTAAAAGACAATCAGGGCACCTCAAGTTAAGATCCTAACTCTGGCTCACACACAATCTCAGTAACTCATTAGAGTAGGAACCTATCTCTTTCCCCATGGGGGGGACTAATTTTAATCTGGCGTAGAAGCCAGGATACAAAAGGAAGTGTGGAAGAAGGAAAAATGTAACTGGCTTTGACTGTGAAGTCAAGATATAGCTGAAATCTTCAGCAGAATGTAGCATCTGCACGTACCACTGCAATCATAAATATAGATAACGCAGAAGATTAATATTACATTCTATCAGGATAAAAAACAGTCCCACCCTAAATGATTTCCAAATATATTGACCATTAAATTAAATTCTGATATATTTCTTTTAGCTTGTATAACTTATCTGGCAGCTCTAGAAACAGTTTTGTTTTGTTCCATTGGTATCATTCATTGTATCAGTATAACATGAGCTGTTCTGTGGTGAAATTTAACAAATCAGAGGTAAGACATTTTATATTATAGATCAGCATAATCTAACACCAACCATATTTTCAAGACATTGTTAATTAAAAAAACAAAAACAAAAACCAAAAAACCAAAACCAACCTGTTTTAGAGATAACAGGTATCACTGAGCCGTTTTCTGTATTAATAACAGACATAGAGCCTTTTGTGATTAGTTGCAGCTTAGATTTGTTGCTGCTCCTTGATTCTTGTTTAATAAATTTTGTGAAACAATTGGACAAGCTCAAAGTTCCAGAATAAAACTGATACAGATACTTTGTTATAAGGCTTGGGGTGGGTGACTGTCTGTGTGAATTCACCTGACACCATGTGTTTTGTACTGCATGGGCAGCTCAGGCACCTGCTCACTTTTTATTGTATTTCTCCTCTCATGGAACCTAAAGAGAGTTCAGTGAATATTTCTGAAGTTACCATAGCTTGCCTAGATTCAACCATATTGGGATACTCTCTACAGAGACAAACCCAGAATCTTTATCAAGTGTCACATTCAGTTTCTTTTTTTAGAAATATATCTCATTTTGGAAGTTAACATATGAAAAAAAGGAAAATGAAATTATATAATGAATCTGATTTTCAGAAGAATGTCAAGAAATGTATATTTTCTGTTCATTCTGACACAAAAGCATTTAGCCTACAAGTGGAAAGAATAAACACTAAGCTCCCCTTTGGACCAAGCAGGGTCACAGTTGTAAAAGTAACACTTGGAACACTTAGATCTGAGTGGGCTTTAAGAATTTAACACAGATGCATGCTAAATTACTACTTTCAATTCTTGCTGGAAAATAAATTTGGCTTATCATGTTTGCCTGTATCATGATTCTCCTCTCCTGTCTGTACTGCTCCCAAATCAGGGTCAAATCCGAATTTCATTGAATTCAGGTTTGCCTCTATATCCAGCAGGATGAACCTTTTCCTGTAGATGAATTATGAGTACTTACAAGTACCTCTCACTAAACTGAGGCAGTAGGTTACACATGGCTCTCTACTGCAAATTTCTTACTGCAAAAAGCTTTCCTTCCTTTGGAAGCATATGTGTGCCTGTGAAGCAGCAGGCACCAGTTGAGAGATAATGATTGTGACAGTGAATTGGGGCGTGATGCAGATCAAGAAACCTAAAATGGCACAGTTCAACTGCAGATTTTATCTGCAGTTAAAAACTGTGCATCAGCTAAACTAGATAAAGCAACTTAAAATCTCTGAAGATTAATTTTTCTTTCTTTTATTTTAAAATGCTTGACACTTATGTGAAATCATCTACACTGAAGATAAAGATTGTCCCCTAGGGCTCTTGGCACAGGGTAAGATTTGGAATGCCTCTGTTTTGTGAATCCCAAAAATAACACTTCACTTGGACTTCATTTTTAAAGAGTGGTTGAGCATTTTTGCAGCAGACAAATAGTTGGAGAAGAGAAAAGAGAACTAAAATTTTCTCTCTTCCAAATCGGTACTGCACTTTCCCTTTACTTTGGCCTCTGTTTCCTAAAGTCCTTGGTTAAATAGCATGGCCATGGAGGATGGAAAACTCACATTAATTACATAACAGAAATGTTGTATCTTGCAAGAGCATGGACACAGGTGTGCTGGAGTCCAGTAATATTACAGGGGATCTTTCTCATCAAATTACTGTATTTTGTACACATACTATGAGAAATGTAATCCAGCTGTTCTAAAATGAAACTCTCTCCCAGCAGATTTTTCGTTACTTTGCTCAGTTGCATTTCATTGAGCCACAGTGTGCAATAAAGTTGCACAAAGTCTTAAAATAGTTTCACAGACAGCATGTCTGCAACTGAAGCATCACAGACCAGGATCATAAGATATAGGAATTATTTATGAGTTTTGCTACTAGCTTCAGCAATGCCAAAATTCTACTGCTATGGTATTTTCTGTCTGCCTGTTATGTCCTTACCTCTTGTTTTTACTTTCATTATTATACACAAATTGTTTTTCTTTTATCTTCTGGTTACTTAATCTGAATTGCTAAGCAAATAATGATAAACTAATGCAGATAATGTGTTAAGCATCCACATGTAGGAAACTGGTGCACGAAAGTACCTCAAAAACAAAAGGAAAAATGCTAAATCAATAGGATCTGTGAACCTTTGAATTGTAGAATTTTGTATTTGGAACCAAGAAGTCTTTCCTTTGCTCTTTCTTGCTGCACAGATAATTTATAAATAAACAACTTCATTCTCCTTTGTTAGCTACCACTCCTATGACATGATCCATTCTTTTGCAAGCAATTTGAAAATGACCATTTATTTCAAATGAATAGCTGAATGAAATCACAACCTTGGCGGAGTTCAGTGCAGATTAAAAAAAAACTGCTCAGCCTTTCTTTTTTTGTTAATATGCCAAATCATCTACTCACTTTCCCACCTTGTTTATCCACAGTCACTAACAATAATCTTCAATCACTCTTACCAGATGGAGCAAGGAGCCTCCTGAGGAAAGAAGCATATGAGGGTCAGCACCATCCTTCAACAGCCTTAGCACTGAAATATCAAAGAAAAGAGGAACAAGAGTTAATATACCTAATATAACAGCAGTACACCTAACTGTTAATATGCTGATTCTTAATCATCTTCATCAGGGGATTTAATAATACATTCAAACCTCTTATGTAACTGCAAAACTATCATGTCAGCATTTGCCATCTCACCTGTTCTAATACCTAAGCCTGTAAAGCAAAAGACATTTGACAATGAACAGTAAATATCAACAGTATCAAGGACTTTTCAAGTGTACAGATGAGCGTGTCAGCTTTGTACATAGGAGAGGGGAGGCCCGGAGGAAAGAACCATGTCAAGGTCATAATTACCTTAGCTCATTTGGGAGCAAAATCACAGTTAACTGGTGTTATTTTACTTTTCAAAGCTCCCATGCGACATATTGGCTTTTTCAGTAAATACTTGAAACTAGTATTCATAACTGATATCAATTGAAATTGATCATCATAGCAAAGCTAAATGATCTGCACTCAGTTTAACCTTTCCAGTGCATTGTCAGATCACTGATGCAGCATAATCTTTAAAACGATATTTGGAGCCAACTCTCCTCCCAGTTACATGTATCAAACCCCTTTGAAATGAAAACAGGCTTATAAGTGCAAGAAAACCCACAGCCCTTCACACTGGTGCTCACTCAAGTGTGAAAATTCAGCACTTTTCCCCATGGTCTTTATTGCCTTTCTAACCTTTTCAGTCTGAATCAAGGCACTGACTAACTCAGTGCTCATTCCTTCAACAGACCTGTGCAGCAGCAATGCCTGGCAGTACCTGGGGACTCCACACTGGCATTGCAACCCTGCCTTCATTAAACTGGCATGAAAAACCCTTTTAAAAGGCCTCTCTCCATGAGCTGTCAATATTATTTCCTGAGTAGGAGCACAGGTGGCTCTGTCTTCATCATCTGGAAATCTTGAGCTCAATTCTTAGTTAAGACCTGGGATGGACTTGTGCAAACAATTGCAAAGAAACTTTAAGTTGTGAATGGGTTCCACTGAGATGCCTGTCCTACAGGAAGGACAGAGGTTTGTCTCAAAGCTCTTCTGTGATTCTGTCAACAGTCTCATGACCACCACCTCTTTCCTATCTATACATTTTCTGTATCTGTTTTCTTTCCCCCAAGGATATATTGCAACTCCATTTTCAATGTACATTTAAAGCAGATGAATAATAAAAAGTGAAACATTCCTTTCTGCTCTCTCAGATCCACAAATCTCATACTGAAACACACATTTGTCCTCATACTGAAACAGAGAGAGACCATTAAAAATAGAGGTTCAACTAAGATCCTTTCTTTTTTTTAATACTTAAATTTCTGACCCAATATGGACATGCTCTCTCTACCTCAAGTTTAAAGTGAGTAAAGACTTATAAATCCTCCTTCCTTAAACAGGCATGCAACTAAATCCTCCTCAAAAGTTAATATTTCCAATGTTCCTATGTTATGCCATTTCTTTAGTAGGGCAGAAAACATTATTTCCATATCACAGAATATTTCTTAAGGCTCTGAAAAGACTTTCATTCTCCCAATCCCATCAGCATTTCACCTGAAGAAATTAACACTACAAAGTGTTCCATTTCTTCCATCCCCTGTTTTCCGGGGAAAAAAATTCATACATCATGTGGTGACAGAGCAAGCACATTGTGAGTTGGTGGCAGAAGTCTTATATTGACTAGGACTGAGGTGAAACAGAATCCTCAGTCTGTGCTTCTGCAAGATGGGATAAGGCAGGTAAGGCGCTAACCAAAGGAGTCTGTTCCCTTCCTGCATTCACTAAAGCACATACACACCTTTACCTCTGGCTAAATAACACCAGCAAAAATCAAATATGGAATTTCTTACTGGGTTACTGATATGAACTACATAATTTTGAGCCTCGGGATTACCAACAGAGGCTTTAGGATTAGTCCAAAGACAGAGGATGAAGACTTCTCTCTTTTGACAGAAGCAGGACACATGGAAAGGTCAGTGGGTTGGGAAACTGCATTGCTAACTGTATTACACAAGAATTTCATCTGGAGCCTAAAAGAGTAACCAAGAGACAGAAAGAAACTCTAGCTACTCAGGTATAAAAAACATGGGCAATTTTTTGGATATCTTCCTCCCTCCAGCCCCCAAAAGACAAGGTTCTCATAGAGAAGCCATGCAAAACAATGTAATGCCTTTCCAGATCCATTTTACAACTCCTTGCAGTTGCAACCAAAAGAACATCTAACCATTTATAGATCCGAGTTTGGAATCCATTAGAATTCATTTGTTTGCCTTGATTTTTTTTTTCCTACCAGCAGAAATGTAGACCAAGATTACAGAAGAAAGAATTAATATGTTAACTCTGATCTTCAAACAGAATATTAAATAATTGTGACCATAAACAAATTACTGAGTCACACAAAAATTAGGGTATTATCCCACATTAGGGAATGTGGATAAAAGATCAGTAGCTTTTTTTCTTCTTTTGAGGTCTGGTGCTGGTGTCTTTTTCCTCATTATTGCACACAGCTTGACCAGTTCTTCAGGAAATTCCCATCACACAGACTTGCAGGGCAAGACGTGAAAACTCTCCTTTCAAAAGTCTGTGTCCTGAATCAGGATTCTGTGCTACATGCCTCTATATTTAAAAATAAGTTAAAAAATATATTCTTTCTTTGAATTTATCCCCTTTGCAAAACACAAAAAAGAAAATCAAGAAAAGAAGATCACAGAAACTAAAAATATATTCTTTCTTTGAATTTATCTCCTTTGCAAAACACAATTAAAAAAGAAAATCAAGAAAAGAAGATCACAGAAACAATTCCCCTTTCCTACTAGACAAGTCACCTAGATAATTTACTTAAGACTTCACGTGTTCATATTGTCCTTTTGATAGAAGTACTACCTAGAAGTAGTTAGATAGTAAATATACCAGCTACTGTTAGTACTTTGGAATTTAATGCCCTAATGAGGACAGAAAGTAATACAAAACTCTATTCAAGAAATGCTAAATATCTCTTATTAATGCAATTTTAAGGAAGCTTTCACAAGACCTTCTTTTAAAACTTGTTTAACATGCACTCCTTCATGTACGAAAAGTTTACAGGAAAGATGAGACTAAAAACTGGCTTAAAAGCAGGAAGCTGACATTTACCTGGAAAAAAAAAAAGACAACCCAGAGTAAAAAACTTTCAGCAAACTCTGAAGCCCTTCCTGTATGTGTATAAACAGGTCCATACATTCTTTGATATCTTTTAGAATTGACACACAAAATTATTTACAACTTAGAACAGAATTTCATACCTAATTTCATATATAATAAAGGCGTTTTAAAAACACTGGATGCCTTGAAGTCTCATCAGAAAAGAAATGTGAGAAACAGCTTTTCTCTCATCAGAAAAGCTCCAATAATCAATGGAGCTTTTTACATATCCTTGATGTTGTAATTTTAACAAAATTATTCCAGAGAGCTGAATACCTTTTCACTTTCCATTGATTTTATTGACTAGATTATGACTTATGATATAGCCTCATAATGGAGTACAGTCATTACTGCTGTGCCTGTTACCAGGCACAGGTCTTATACTAACTTTTCCTGTGGAACTAGGCTGTAAGGTTTTACTTTTTCTGGGCTTGTCTTGTCTTGCTTTGAGCTTTTAGTTGTTATAGCAACTGGCTGATGACAAGGTGAAAATTACCTAACACAGTTTTGTTTAGCTTTGTGCAACTCTGGTTCATAATGCGTTAAGGATTTTGATATACATAACAGCAACTAGCATTTACACTGCACTGTGGTTATAATCCAGCTATGCTGGCATAGAGAGCTATCTGTGACCTTATGTCTGCTGCAGACAAAAGGAATACTGCTCTGAAGTCACAGATCAGTATTTCAGAGCCTGAAAGGTGAATTCAGAGGGCCTAGGGCTATCACCCTGTCACCAGGGATCTGCTACTGATGGCAACACAAACTTAGGCACTGGGCATTGTTGCATTCACAGCAAACTCAGTTTTAGTAGTAACAGAACAGACAAAAATAAAGGCACCTAACATATGTAAAACCTAGCATTGGTCATCTACTGTACTGTATATACAGTACAATGTAAGCTCCTATTAACTGTTCCTCTGTGGAATAGCAGCCACCAAGTGGAAACTTCATTCCTGTTAACATCTATTTTTGTTCTCTTTAGTTTAGCAGGAATAACTCCGCTGGAAGGCTTTACTTGTTCATGATGTGCATAAACATGACTGACTGCTGCAGAAGCAGAGCTAAAATGCTGCTGATTCTGGAATGGATTATCACATGCTCCTCCCACCCCAGGCTGCACGTTTTTGTCACTTGGCACACAGCAAATATTAGTTTCTCAACTAGACCAAGGTTCAGGGAATGTGGCACTGGATAATGGGTATGAATAGGGAGAATGATGTAGTCACCACTCTCACCACCAGCTGAGAGAAGTTTGGGCATAAACTGACCATGAAATTGAATCACAACAGAAGTGATACTGAAAGATGTGTAATAGCATCCTTTCACTCCTTCCACTTCCACCAGTTAAGAGTCATGTTTTTCCCATTATTTCTTCCACAGTCAGATATTTGGTCCACAGCTGGTATCTTAAATTCTGTACAGATTAATCACTTAGAATCCTCTCCACATTCATACATCTTTAGTTCTTTTTTCTCATTCCTCAGCAGTCACTCCATACTTTTCAGCTTGTACCAAAGGTGTTTATGAGAAACCTGCTACACAATTCAGCCACATGTGAGAATAGATGAATGCTAGTCTCTGGTAATTTCTTAAGCATAACACCAAATGAAATAATGCAAGATATCATAAATGTTTGGTTAATGTAGTTTTAGAAAAAAATATTTACCTCATGCCTTTGCTATGAGTAGTTAAAAATATTTTTTTTAAAAATCCAAGTACCAGTGTTGGTAATTTAATAATTCTTTTGTCTTTTTTACCTAACAAAGACATTTGCTATCACTATCACTAGTGCAATGTCTCAGGCTTTCCTTCAGAGCAAGCTCATCAGTTGACAGTGTTTATTCAGAGCAGTCATGCCCTTAATGAGCTTTGCAAACAACCGATTTGTAATCCTACTGCTTTTTACATGAAATATTTCCAGAGTTCATTGGCAACATCTGTCAGACTTGTTCAGATCTCCTCTATTTCAGGGGAACTCTTGGAAATAAATTCCCATCTTTGCTGCACAAAGATTAAAGGCAGAAAACCATAAACAAAATATGCACATTTGGACAGATAAGTGTGCCATTCACAGACTTCAGAAATTAAAAGTGGGAAATTACTCTTTCCATACTGGTTGAATTTGAGAGTACTAGCCTTGCATATCCAAGCTATAATGCCCACTGCTAAGGACATTTCCATCCTCCCTGTCAGAGTTCCCATCATTTATAATTTTTTTCAGGTAGCCAGGAATCATAATACTATGACCCCCAAAGCAAATGGGTCATTGATTGTCTTTTGAAATTAAAAGCATGATGTGAAATGTCAGGATGATTTCTGTGCTCCATTGGACACAACATTACCTTTAAAAGAAACAAATCAAAACCAGCAATGAAACAGACTGACTCAGGTAGTCCTACAGCTCCTGTCAGCATCTCTCCCAGCTTTAATGCTGAAAGATCAAAACACATGGTGGTTCTTTCCCATATTCTCTTTGTGGAGAAATCAGTCAGACCTCAGCCTTGGAAACAGCCAGGGGCTTCATCACTCAGTGTGGGAGAGAACTTCAAGCAGCACAGGTAAGCACGTGACAAGTCCCTTTTTTGTGCCTAGTCCTGTGCCACTTTCCTACCAGGCCTTGTGCCATCAGCTGTGGTGTGTCCATGCCCAGGCACTCTCCAGCCCTGACAGCCAAGACAAACTCCAATGAGATCCATTAGGAGAGTCACAGTTCTCTCATGGGACAGACATTTCTAAGCCCTGACAAACTCCAATGAGATCCATGAGGAGAGTTCACAGTTCTCTCATGGGACAGACATTTCTATCACTGTAGACACAGCTGGAATAATTTATAAGTTAGGGACTACAGTTATTCAAGAAATGCCACATTTAAAACTTTTCCTTCAGGCAAATCCCCCCTCTTTAATTTCCATGTATGTTAAGTATAATGAAGTCTGTGTCTTCACAGCAAAATATGAAGTCCACAAACTCAATGGCTTAAAAAATCCTAGTGTGTGCCCCTTAAAATGCCCAAGCAATGACAAACTAACCTATCTCCTTACACAAAAGTGATAATGGTCAGCAGTCAAATGTAACACGCTTGAGTTGTGATGTGGAAGGCAGAACAGTGGCGTGAATCATTAATTTTGACAATGGGCAGCAGCCAAATGTAACACGCTTGAGTTAAGTTGTGATGTGGAAGGCAGAACAGTGGCGTAAATCAGTAATATTGAGAAAACTGGAAGTAGCCATTCAGTTGTATGGCCCAAAGACATTGCTGCAAGGGGCACACCCAGGATCAAAAAGCAATCGTGGTGACCTGTGGGTTTGCCTCCATTTAGAACTTTGGCCAGGCCAGAGACAGAGAACTGTGGTGGTAAGGTCTTAATTGCTAATAAAACTGTGATTTTGTCTCAATGCATCTACAACCTTTGTATAGAGCAGAAGTGTTGTTAGAATCATTCAACACCACCTTACAAAATAACACATGCTTAGCTAAAAATACTGGTTCTATCATCACAGCTAATAACACAGCCAGGGTTTTGCCAGGACAGCTCAGCTACTTCTGAGGACTAAACAGCTATGTCAACAAAATCTGGTAGCACAGACCTGACTGAATCCAGAATGTCTGTTAGTGAGGTAAAATTACAATAAAACAAAGCTTTGTTTACTGGAAGTTAAACAGTCTAAAATTAACCTTTGTTAAAAGCAGCTGATCATAGAGTAAACTTAAACATAACTTTTCTTAAAACTTTCACTTCCAGCTAGTTAATGAGATTTATTTATTTCAAGGTTAGAGAGAGAAAAAAAAAAAGAATGTAATATTTTAGCATTTAGGTAATGTATTTAATTTTTTACACATATTTTATCTGTCTCCCATGTATGGATTCTCCTGGAGTTCATGACAAAGGTGACTAAAACTAATAAGAACTTTATCATCAGGCTACGGTCAAGTATTGCAAAAGCTCACAACCCACTAGGTTCACCTTTGAGGTATGCTTGAAAGTTCTTTAAATTATCAGTATAATTTTTAGGATATCTTTTCATCTACACACATGCCTGATTTTACTTTCAAAAGTTTGTAGAACTAAGTAAAAACCTCAGATTTTACAGCATTTTACTAAAAAAGTTGTATTTATTTCAGAATTTGCAAATTTCCATTTCTATACTCATTAACTGATAAACACTAAAACACACATCACCAAAAGAACTCATTCTGTGGTCAGGACCTTAATTTGAAAACCATTGTCATACCCATGCTTTTTCTTAGTTGTAACAGTTACAGAATTTGCATACAACACAAATTTTCATCTGAACAGACTGCACACCTCCTCTGTTTCACCAACATTTATGTTGATCCTGTGCCAACACTACTTAATTGGCATAAATCAGCTTACTGCTGACTTATATTCCTTATGAAGCAAAAGTCAGTCCCTCTTTAACTCCCACAACATGCAGAGCAAGTTTATGCCAGCTGGCTTAGAAGCCTTGTAAGCAACTCATTAAGATTTGTATTAGAGATCTTCAAGGATAACAGACTACTATCCTGCTCAGCAGCTGCTAAATGGTACTAATTACCAGCTGTGGGCCACTGGCTGTTAGATGCTGTGTGTCTGCTGGGATTGCCAGGGTGTGCACTGCACAAGAAAGCAAACTTAAACCAGGCAGTATAGAACAAACTAGGGGCATTACCTAACCATGCATTTATCCAGAATAGTTGTGTGTGTGGCATATGAGTGACCAAAACTATGAAGAAAATGTGTAGCTCCAGGCATATCTCACCATTTAGCATCTGTGGCTCAGGCACCACCTTGCACAGTGTGTGATCTGTGACAGTTTGCATCATGAAAACCAGAGCTGCCCCCCTCTTGCTCACGCATTAATTCACACACTCCTGCCCTCATCTTTGCATAGCAGTGCCACATGTCATGCTGCTGGGATGGAGCATAAAGATGGGAAGACAAAAGGATGGGACTGAAGCATAGCCAGACAGAAAGGAGAGCAACCAATGGCAGCCTCAATTTTAGCTTAGTTTCAAACTGTGTTAGAAACACACTTTTTATGTATCATTTGGTATTAGAAATATCCTTTGGGAACTATTAAAATCAAGTCAGTGTTTCCAATGTTTCCTTTCTTTCTCTGCATCAGCCTCAGCAAATGTGCACCAGGAAGGTGAATTGTTTCAGAGAGGTGACACAGAATTTAGCTGTTGATTCTAGGGGTGATGCACCTTTTTTTGGATCAGTTTGCTGAACTGACTTACTTTCCAGCCACACAATTGCTAAATCTGATACAAAGAGCCTACAGTAAAAATGGTGGTAGGAACAGCATCATAAAATGATGAATAAAATAGCATCATAAAATCATGAAAAAAATTTCTGGATTAGAAAACATAACATTGACATAACATCCAGCTGGGGCAGTGGGACAGGCCCCAGCTGCCAGACCCTGTTCAGCTGCCCTGGGGTGGCCCCCTTGCTCCCAGTGGCCCACACAGCAGCTGGGAGCAGCTAGCCCTCACAGTGCCCTTACAGAATTTACCTGTATTTTATTAATTTTGAACAAACTATCACTTCCAACAGGATTTCAAGACCTTTCCACACTTCCATAGGTTTCATGGGAGCAGAGTCAAGTCTCTGCTGTTTTATCTTGGTGCTTTGAATGCCCACATAATTAATTTTTTCTGACTAAAATCCTATTTATCTATATATGTTATTTTATAGCATATTAAAACTGGTGTGCTGTGAAACACTTTCTGGTTGAGACATATCCTGCTGTATGGTAAACCCTGAACTATCAACACATTTCAAACTACTGATACCAGCATCCTCTGTCAGAGACCTCAGAGATGGTCAAGAGGTGTGAACGGCAATGGAGAAATCCCATGAAGAAATTAAATCATTCCCCTCTTCACTTTTACAGAATTTTAAGATAGAGAGCAATTGGATTTTGATGTGTTCATATTACACATTTTTCAACAATATCAGCATTCACAGTCTTTTATAGTTTGCCAAAACCAACCAAGAATAACATATTAAACTTCTTAATGGTTTTTTTCTACTTCACAAGGCACATCCTCACCTCTCAAATTTCTTTGTCTTTTCCTAACACATTTCATGAGGTCTGCAAAGACTTATGGCTCCTTGCAGATGTGGACAGAATGACATCTCCTGTTGGAGGTGATGGAATAGGATTTGCATTCTTTGCCAACTCAGAGATGGAATCACCACATCCAGAAAATCGAGCTTCTGGAGAGGCAGTGTGTAGCCTCTCCTACTCTGCTAAGAACTGTTATTGAGAAACTGGTACGAGAGGTCTGGAGAGATTATCTGTACTCTTCAGGCATGATCACTGCAGGAAAGAAGCATATGGGGTCCTGCCATGAGTCTCCCATATAAACATGAACATAAAAATTATGCATGCGGCATAAATGCTTCAGTTTGGGTAAACTCATCAAGTATTACCTTACAATTCTATTCAGCACTTACTGAATTGGTTGCAAAATGATGGCTACCAAGTCCTTCTCTTACCCTGTGCACTACATAAGAGATATGAACATTTTCATATATTGGTTACATGAAAAACTTGTGCCACAAGTCTTCAAAAAAAAAAAACTATGCCTGTGCACCTAGCTCAAAGATTATTTCATTTCTCATTTCTTGTTTTCAGAATTTGATTTGGCTGAATTGCTGCATTCTTGAAATGAATAATATTTTCCCTAAAGGTATTTTAAGCTGATATACCTGCTGATTTCCAAGTCTTCTTCAGTCTGTTCTAATTTTTCACCTCTTTCTATGATATGAAGGGTCTGACAGTTATAGCTAGAACTTCTCTTACATTTTGTCTCCCAAACTCCCAGTCTGCAAGGAATTCTTTCACACTAGGCAAAGGGCAAACTTGTAACATTTCAAAATATAACATAACAATGCTTTTAGTCCTTGTTCATTTCTGACAAGGGGCCCAAATAAAAACTTTCACACTTGCCTGCTGTGTATTCTTTGTGCAGTGTGGAAGTCTTCTGTCAGTAGTGACTACAACACAGGTGCAACCAAAAGACAACTGTTAAGAGTTCTAAGGGAGTAAGGGTCATGTTTTAACTAAATTTTTTTTAATACATCCTGGAATCTTTATCAGTCTCCCTGATAACTGATGGGTGGCCTGGAGATTCAGCAAGGAGAGCAAATTGCCCACAGAAAAGTCCAGACAAGAGACATAATCTCTTCCAGTTAGGGCTGCTCTGACTGCACAAGCTCATCTTCCTGGAAGTCATCCTGCTTCCACTCACTCACATCCTACAGCTGTTTCTGAAGGTTTCCAGCTCCAGTGCATTCTGGCTAACACCTTCATAACAACAACAACCACCACTACCAATATGCCAACAACAAAACCCAGTTGAAAAATAAGCAATGAATACATTATCACCCCAAAACCAACAGATCATGTGCATAAAGCCAGCACAGAAGGAAAGAACTATGAAACTTGGAAACTGTGGCTGACACTTTAACCACCTCAGAATAAGCAAAGGAAAACATCTCCACGTATCTGCTTTGAGTTAAGGCTGTCAGTCTTGGGCAGCTGAAGATTGCAGTGACGTAGACTTCACTTGATTTCAAAGTTCAGTATGAAATGCAAAAACCACACTGGGACACAGGGGATAGAAATGACAGATTTATAACAGTTCATCTGAAAGAAATATGCAACAAAGAGACAAACTTGAAGCACAAACCATTCTACATTCAATATCGCCAAGCTTACAGACAGCTAAACCTACATACCAATCTTATGTAAGGTGAACCTACATGGGGTTACCAGGGAAGCATTTGAGAATCTAGGGAACATAGGCTGTGATGCAAGACAGACCCTCTGCCTCCTCTTCTCTGATACCAGTCAGCCACTAAAATAGCAAAATTATTGTTCCAAAGCTGGAACAACCAGCACAAAGCAAATTTTGCTTTATTCATGTTTTACTTCATTTTTTACAGGTATGGATTGCTGCAACGTGAACTGGAGTTATAGGCCAGCATGGAGAGGAGAAAATTACACTCACACAGTACTTGGTATAATCACCTCTTTTTTATAGTTTGTGGAAAGCAAAAGTCTGACACAAAAGCTAATGGTTTAATTTGGCTTTGAAGCAGAATAATCAGTTGCTCTCCACAGGAATTTCTCTGCCTTGCTTAGTCTGCTCTTGCACACCAATAATAAGAGCTGCCTTAGTTCAATATGCGAATTGTCTTATTCTTCTACAAAGGCAGCATGATATTGGACTATTGGACCTTCTGAGGTCCTTCTAGCCAGACTGATTTTTTAATGCTGAATTTAATTAATTTAATCTTGATATCAGCAAAGGGAAGGAGAAGCCAACATCACCTGACAGAAGAGGGGCTCTCAATTCTGAGCCATACCAATGAATCCGGGCTCATATACAGCCACGTGGTAGGTTTGGGATGTAGTGATGAGTTGCTTCCTCAGTGATACCCAATGCCGTATGTTCTCATTTGCTCAAACAATACATTTGACAGGTAGCTAGTACATAAATCTGATAAATCACTGACAAGCCAGAGAGAACTCCATATTAGAAGTGCCTAAGTTATGAAAAAGAGATAAGGACTAATCCAGAAGCACTGGTAGAACTACATATATTTTGACTTTACATTTGTCCTTTTCTGTTCAACTTGTATAATTCTAAATATGTGATCCATAGGATTTTTAGGGAGAGGCTTGAAAGCAAAAGAAATCTAACATTCACTCTGTACAGGAATTGAGAAGCCAGTGAAGTTCAGATGGCCATTATTAAAAGAAGAGTTGGTGCCTTCTTACATGATTTGCTTTCCATAGACTAAGAAACAAAGCAGCAGTTCAAATTTCACACATATACTTCCAGCTTCAAGGCATATTTTCTGTACTGTCAATGGGTAAATGTGGAAGTCTGGAAAAAACTACCATTTTATGTCAGCAGAAACTGTGATTGCTAAAATTTGGAGCACCGACCCTAACAAGGATTTACTGCTACAGCTGTCATATTTGTCTTTTGAGCCCAAATGTAATCAAAACACTAAAAAGTGCATGGTGTGAGAAATTACCTCCTCTAACCGTCTCATTGTCCTGTAAAATCTCTGCTGCTTCAAGGTCACCTTTACACTGCATTGTAATAGAGAGTCATCAGAAAGAAACATAGTTAAGAAAGCAGTACCTGGTTACAGGCTGACTGAATTCTACCTTGAACCTTTTGCATATGCTTGTTCAAAGGAGGACATTTATAAATATTGTGAATTTCACCTTAACTACTCACATTTACACCTCCATTCTTGGATGCAATTCACACAGAACCACAACCTAAATTAGCCATTCCCTTACATTTATTGACTGTATTCTTGAAACCTTCAATTCCTCCACAATTGCAAGCTATTACTGTAAAGGCTGCAATTAACAATAATAGAGAAGGATCAATTTTCTATACATTACACCATATAGGCTTTCTACTAATTTCTATCACAGCTAAAGAGTTTGTTCACTGTCAATTTGAAGTGCAAAAGATTTTAACAGGTAAAAAGCCTTACAGACCTCAGCATAAGTCCAAGTCATTAAGATGATACCTCAGCGCACTGAGAAGAATCCTCCAACTCATGCCTCAAACAGCAAAAAGATGACTGAAATAACAAGCAGTATATGTATTTTGCATTTTGAATTTGTATTAAGGAAGAAAAAACACTAGGCACTATATAAATAAATCTATTTCATTCTCAGATATTTGTAATTTTACTGGGAATAATACTACAATTCAGACAGAATAAAAAAATCATAGAATATGCTGAGTTGGAAAGGGTCCATAAGGATCATTAAGTCCAGCTCCTGGCCCTACACGGGACACCCCAAGAGTCCCACCATGTACCCGAGAGAATGGTTCAAACACTTCTTGAAATATGACAGGCTGGTGATGTGACCACTGCGCTGGGGAGCCTGTTCCAGTGCCCAAACACTCTCAGGGTGAAAAATCTGTTCCTGATATCCAACATAAACTTCCCCTGAGAAAAACTTCAGCCCTCAGGTCCTGTCATTGATCATCATAGACAAGAGATCAGTGTCTGCCCCTTCTCTATTGCCTCGTGAGGAAGCTGTAACTGCAGCAAGGTCTGTCTTCAGCCTCCTTCAGGCTGAACTGACCAAGTGCCCTCAGCTGCTCCTCATATGGCTTTCCCTCGAGGCTCTTCACCATCTTTGTGGCCTCCTTTAGACACCCTCTAACAGTTCAATATCTTTCTTTTATTGTGGCACCCAAAACTCCCCCCAGCACTCGAGGTGAGCCCATCCCAGCTCAGAGCAGAGCAGGACAATCCCTTGCCCAGCTGGCCATGCTGTGCCTGATGCCCCCAGGACAGGGCTGGCCCTCCTGGCTGCCAGGGCACTGCTGACTCATGCTCAACTTGCCATCGACCAGGACCCACAGGTTCCTTTCCATGGCACTGCTCTGCAGCATCTCACTCTCCAGCCTATAATTATAACCAGGGTTGCCCAATCACAGGTGAAAAATTTGGCACACGATCTTGTTAAAAAACAGCAGAATAACGAGGCTCTTCACCATCTTTGTGGCCTCCTTTAGACACCCTCTAACAGTTCAATATCTTTCTTTTATTGTGGCACCCAAAACTCCCCCCAGCACTCGAGGTGAGCCCATCCCAGCTCAGAGCAGAGCAGAACAATCCCTTGCCCAGCTGGCCATGCTGTGCCTGATGCCCCCAGGACAGGGCTGGCCCTCCTGGCTGCCAGGGCACTGCTGGCTCATGTACAACTTGCCATGGACCAGGACCCACAGGTTCATTTCTATGGCACTGCTCTGCAGCATCTCACTCTCCAGTCTATAATTATAACCAGGGTTGCCCAATCACAGGTGAAAAATTTGGCACACGATCTTGTTAAAAAAGAGCAGAATAACAAAAAAGCCCTAAAAGATTTAGCAATTACAACAAAATTTTTGCTGCATTGAGTGGCTCTGGTTATATTAATTTAGTTACGCCTTTGATGGTTCTAGAGAAAGATACTCCATATAGTTATCCCATTCCACAAAACCTCCAAATTCCACTTCATAGAAATTTTGAAGGAATGCTCTTCTCAAACTGGCAACTAATCTGATAGTCATAAAATAAAGTCTGCATGTTGCAAGATATGAGAATAAGGTCTTCTCCCAGTCTTACGCTTAAGTATTCAACTTCATTTTATTTTCTGCTCCAATATAGTAATTTGAATATGCCCTGGTAGAAAAATGTTACTAAAATTGAATTTGAAACTGGAAAACATTCTTTAAGACTTATTTAAGGTCATTTTTGTAAAGAACTGTGTTATTGCCATAAAGGTTTGCTCATAAAAATAATAAAAAAACAAAACACAAACAACAGAAAAGGGTCTTTACCGATTTCTGTAGTTCCCCATCTTAATTTCTATCACAGTGTAAGTTGTGGTTGAAATGAAAGCATTTTAAAGTAAGTGATATTGAAATATGGATATAGAAAAGTTTTCCCTTTGTACTGCAATATTATTGGAAATCAATATGAAGCACAATAATTACACTGGAGATTAAATCAAAAGCAAATTGCATAGAAAATATTCTATTCTTGTTCTCTTTTTATTTTGTAAGAATAGGGATCTTTTACCATTGCAGCAATGGTTTTTTTTAATCAGTGACTTATAACAATAACCAGAGAACGTCAGCAGTACCTGCTACTCAGTGGATACCATCTTTCACAGAGAGAACAGGCTTCTGATTGCTGCCAATTTAGAGTCTTGCATCCCACTGTGGATCCCCTTTCAAACTAACAAGAAGAACTGCCAGGTGCCAATTTGTAGGTTGCTAATGGCTTAACGAACCTTTATTGGCATGACAGCGAATTTGTGAGTGATTAGTCCTGTGTTTCTTCATACTTCATACTTGAATGCCGGAGCATGCTGTGCTGGTTTCAGCTGGGGTAGAGATAATTTCCTTCACAGTGGCTGGTAGGGGGCCATGTTTGGATTTGTGCTGAACACAGGGTCAATAACATAACATTTTTGTTATTGCTGAGCAGAGCTTGCACAGAGCCAAGGCCTGTTCTGCCTCTCATACAACCACACTGGGGAAGGAGTTGTTGGGAGGAGACAGGTGACCCCAACTGACCAAAGGGGTGTCCCAGACCATAGGAAATCATGCTCAGTATATAAAAAAGGGGGGAAGAAGGAGGAAGGGTGTACATTTAGAGTGCTGGGATTTGTCTTCACAAGTCATCGTTACATGTGATGAGAACCTGGTGTCCTGGAGATGGCTGAACACCTGCCTGCACACAGGAAGCACTGAATTAATTCTTTGCTTTTTACTGCTTGTGTGTGTGGCATTTGCTTTCCCTATTAAATTGTCTACCTCAAATCACAAGTTCTCTTCTAATAAGTCTGATTAGAAGTCATGAGTAATATACATGACTTTTCCAGCTGCAGAAAATCTTCATATCATAGTCCACCAATATAAATATTTTAGAATTTTGAAAATGTGTTCAGAAGTAAAAAGAGGGAAAAATGTGTGGTTTTACAAAGGTGAGAATTTTGAAAATGTGTTCAGAATTTAAAAAAAAAAGAGGGAAAAATGTGTGGTTTTACAAAGGTTCTCTCATAAATATGTTTTATGCTTGTGATTGAAGCAACATTTATGATTTCTAGTTAATCAAATGTGGTTTTGTTTGGATATGTAGGGTTAAAGTTCAAGAACGGACTTACCTGCATAGAAAGCAAGCAACTCAGTGCCTACATTTTAGAAATCTGTGATTCATAGATAAATCTGGAAGCTGAGTTTCTAGAAACTCTCTATACCAGTAAGAAAAAGACATGCTTTTCAACAAATCCTTCAGGGTCAACTTATAGACACCCTAAACCACCAAAAAGGAACCACAAAGTTCAAATACATATCTCAGTTTTTGTTTATTCAGAGCTTAAGCATGTGAAACAGGACTGCAAAAATCCACAGTTAGTAGCAGCCATAATTATAGCACAGAGATTTTTGTAAAACAGTTTACTATTCATTCAACTTTCTACAGGTTACTGTCATGTAAGCAAGAGCAGCCAGATCCAATTTGCCTCCCAGGTCCTTTCCCAGGAGAAAGCCATGCCAGGCTGGACGCTGCTCGGGATACTTGAGGTGTGTGGACAGAAGGGCACAGAAGAGCCAGTGGGACAGAGAAACACACAGACAAAAATGGCTCTCAAAGCAACCCACAGGTAAAACCTGTGGGCAAGCAAAAATGGGCGGCTCACAGCTCCAAGCTCAGTTTTTATGGACAGAAGGATGACATCGTAACTCCATTTGATCAAAAGCCAGGTAAATTGCACTTGGAGTAAATCTCCCTACTGAGGGAGACCCAAAATAGACATATGTTTTTATTTCCCCACTTGGCACAGGCAGAGGATAGCTGCTCAAACAAAAGTAATTCTGGGCATGTGCAGAGACAAAATCTGCAGCTGAAACAAACCAGGAAAACTTAATGGCTAAGAGAAAAGTAGTCATGGAGCAGAAGCACTCCTGTGGTTAGACAGTCCACATGGAGAACAAAATGATAGATTAAACCTACACCCTCAAGTGTATTGTTCACTTTTTGATGTGCCATACCTTTTTTGGTGAGTCTTACTTTTTCCAATTAAATAAGGGTTGTATATTAGCAATCATATATATTTTTATCAACAGCAAATCATTTAATATTTGTTTTCAAATTCACTAAATTACTAAAAATGTAAACATGTGGACAAAAAGCACATATGGAATCCTGTAGGAATTCAGATGTATTCAAATTTCATCTCCCTGTGATTTTATGATTACTTTTGAAATGGCCTGCTTTAATTACCAAACATCTGTTACCCAATAACTAAAGGCATTATGTTTCCTTGCATCATAACAAAAAGATACCCTGTTTTGCTGAATTCACCACACATGGAGCCAAAGAAAGTTAGAACCATGCTGAATCTATAAGGTTGAAGCCTTGCCCTGGTTTGAAATGTGTCTACCTTCTGGGCCTTTGGAAAAGCTTCTTCATCAATGGATGGATTGAGATGGGTGATTGATGCTCCATTTTCCTGTACAGAGGACAGATCAATCAGCAGCAGCATGTTGGACAGTCAGCTGTGTTAGTGTCATCCAGAGTAACAGACATGATTCCCACTCCAGAATGCATGAATTTGTTTTGTGAAAGCATTCATTTACAGTATCTACTTTTCCTTCTTTCCAAAAGCCCCAATTCACAAAATTTCTCTGTACTTCATTAATTTCATATGTGCTGACTAGGCTCTTGACTCCACTATTCAGTGTCTAGTGCTCATGTCTCTTAGGGATTGGACAATAAATATTAAATTGTATAAATTACCAGACATGTGTGTTGTGATTTCTTCCACAATAGATCCCAGCAAATCAACATTTGTAAATAGTTTTAGATTACTGTCTAATGTACATTTTCCTCCTCGGATTCAAGGGAAACACTGTAAAATCCAAAACAGCTCTGTGTGGGGTAGTCTCCCTATTATTACATGCATAATGAAATCCATCTGCTTCCCTGGAAAGCTAAAAAATAGGCTTTAATTAAGTTTAGAGTGAGAGTAAATAGTAATCTGGAATTAAAGTATATTAAATAATGCTAGAACAATCTGAAAAAAAGCACTATAAAATCACTGAGAAATCCTTGATTTAAATTTTGAAAAGGACTGAGCATGCTTAAATAAGGTGATACAGAGTACGTAATACATTTTAGTTCTGTTCTGGATGTTCTTGACTATTCAGAGTTTTAAATTCCTCAAACTGAAATTAGATTAAATTGATTTTTTGGGCAGCTTCTTTCTTCACTATGTCACTATGCAAGACCTTATTAATTTGTGTTATTTGTCTCATGTCTCATTTCCTATTAATTCAGATTTTGACCCAATGTTTAATTTCTTTTTTTTTTTTTTAATCTGGGAGCTTTCTTTTGTCATGAAGGTTACCTGTGCACGCTAAACCCACTACAACTATTTGCCATCTTATCCTTCTCACAGCTGGAATAACTGGTAAAAGTGAGGTTTCCCAAAAGAGTGCATAAAATCAGGAGTGCATGGAAAACTGGGGAAAATTATTCAGATTACGCAACAAAATTCTGATTTGCCAACTGTGTTTATATTTCTGGCCTTTATGCCTTAGTTATATATGTATATATACACACACTTCTTATATGTGTATTATACCAATCTCACCCATTTACTTTCTCATTATTATTTATTATCATTCAGTATGATTTTAGCCCTGCCCCTCCAGAAGGCTGTAGCTGCAACATCCAGTATACAAAAGAAATGCTAATTAAAGTACCTTTGGGAGCAGAATGGAATGAAAGAAGGTGATATTAAATATTAATCATAAGAAACAAGGCAGGAAGATTTTTAAAGGTGGAAGCAAATAAAAGTGGATTATGATAATTTCTGATGGCACAGAAGATTAATCTGCACTTTCACACAGAGATCCTTCTCTTTTCCAGAGTCACCTTTATTTTAAACTCAAGATGGAGTTATTTTTGCCTAATTTAAGGAAACCCCACCTTCATGATAAGGACTTGAGGGATTTAATGTTACACCTCTTTTCCACCTCTTTCCTAAACATTAAGCACAATAATGTGTTTTATTACTTTGTATTTCTGTAAAACTATCACTAAAATTCTGTCTTTAGTAAACATATTTTTATCTTTCAGTCTCTTCTAGTAGCAAGAATTCCTCTGAAATTTTGGCACACAAAAACACAATCCTCATCCAAGGGTTTAGTGAATTTTAAAAACCAGGCATTGCCATGCTCAGAGCCTTGCTTTCTCACCATTCATCCCTGAACATGCAATAGTAAAAATCATAAAGGCTGCCTGCAATCCGTTTGACAAGTGAAGGTATCATCAAACATCTAAAAAAGGTTTTCTGAAAGTCAGAATCCCAACAGCAGACAGGCTACCTGAATATGTTTCCATTATTCTTAATTATAAAGGTGTTTGCCAGGAAGAGTCTATGTTACACACTGTTGCCTGACAACAGGTATCACCTGATGGAGCCTTGCTCTCACCACCCTGTCACGACTGCCCATCCTGCTTCTTCCAGATTTTCAAAAATACTTCTGGCAATGTTAAAACTGATTGTTGAGGATCAGTAAGTTTGCCCCGAGATGTTTGTCAGACACAGTCAGTGCAATCCACTGTTCTGCAGAACATCTTGTATGTAAGTAACCAGCCAAGCTGTTGCTACTGGAAAAAGGACAGTAAAGCATAACCAAACCTAATGTAATAGAATGCAAAAATAAGAAGTTGGTTAGAAGATTTGAAAACAATGCAAGGAAATAATAAAAAATTGGTTTATTTCTGCTCAGTTTCAGCCTCAGTTTTCTGATTCAGATTATTTCTATCTTTTTTCCATGAATAGAAAGGAGTAGTATAACACCTCTGACACATTCTCTTAGTGAAAACTAAAGGTCAACTCATCTGCCACCTTAAATTAAAGATATAGTCTTCTTCTGAATAGATTTTGGTTCCCTCCCCTGAGCCCTCTTTATAGCCCAAAGTTGTTCAGATGCAAATTACAGTTCAGCACCAGCCCCACCTGTACCCCCTTTTATGCTCACTTACACACCCTTTTAATTAACATAACTGAAATTTATCATAACATGGTACATTATACAGCACTCATTAAAATAACTAATGGTACTAAACCCTTCCAATATACTGATTATTCCAAGCCTTTCAAATATCCTGATACTACCAATACCACAATAATATTACATCTTTCAAATAGGCAGAGAGATACTGGCATCAGAGGAAGGGAAGCGAGATAGGATTCCTGTTTTCTTTCCTACACTGTGAAACTGCTCTGCAGTCAATCAGCTGGGGCTAGGACCCAGTCCCGGGAGGCCTGCCTTGGCAGTGCATACTACAGGAAAAGTAGGATATTGGTATTCTCTTCTTTTTAAATCACCTTTTCCTGACATACCCTGGTGAGAAAAGGGAGAGTAAGACTATCCCCAGCCACCATATCCCAGCATTCTGTCTCTGAAGGCAAAGTCATACCTGCCACTCTGCAGGGTTAGGAAAAAGCTCTGGGAGAATTGAGGAGGACCGACTAAAACAGAGAGTCACTACAAAACGACAAAGAATGATTACTAGAGACTCAGCATTATGCTAACACACACTCACTCTGGTGTTGCTGCTATTTAGAATCACAATGCTGTCACAGATGAGCATATTGCTCATCAGAAGGATGAAATGGGCTTTAAATAGGTTTAGGGAATCTGCATTTCCCTTTTGTAATGCTGATTTTCACAGAAGTACCTCTTTTGTCTCCACACTGAATTTGATGGCTCTCTGCACTTTGTACCCTGACCTAGCACCACCTGCCAGCCCTGCAGACTTTATAGTACACATCATGACTGCATCACAACTGAGAGATTTTACAACAAAAGATACTTACTATGTACAAAGATTTTTCTGACAATCCTACATAATGAATAATTCTGCAGGATGACTGAGAAGGTGGGTTACAAAATATACCAAAAGATTATAGAAACTAAAGCCAGTCCTTTAGTTTCCCCTATGTTAGATTTCAGGTACAGGGCTGTCACATCCACTTTCAGCTACTGTTTTCATTGTAGCAAGATTGTCTATCAGCTCACGTTCCAAAAAGCACATCTTTCAAAACAGCCACTGTTTCTAAGAGCTGTCAGTGTCAATAACTGCACCTTTGCCTCGGGAAGGATGCATACCCCTTATTCTCAAGAGGCCCAAATGCTAAGGATCTGTGTGACTACCTTGTATTTGAAGCAGAAACTCAGACTGGCTCAGTTTATTTCCTGAGTGCTGGGTTAATTTCTTAATCGCTTGTAGATGAGTCTCAGCTGATGTGCAGGCTCAGCAAATACCGATGTATGATTTGTGTGTGCACTAGAAAAGACCTGGGTCCACACGGCAATGCCACACGTAGGTGCAAGCATACCTAGTTCACAGTGGGAAGGAATGGGTTGCACAAGCCTCCTCGGCTACCTCTCCCATTTTGCAGTACATTTATATGACTGATGCCAGCAAGACAAATTTTCTGCTGTGCATTTTTATTAGGGATTTAATATTACACAGGAGAAAAATATATAGATAGTATTTAAAGGAAAATTAACAAGAGGTATTCCCGTGCCAGCAGTAAAGATGTACAAAATCAGTGTCAAAAACCAGTGCACTCACGTATTCATCAGCTTCTGCTTCTATACATGTCAACACTGAGAATAATAGTTGCAAGATCTCCCAAAATGCTCACTGCTAGTAACGTGGGTGGATGTGGCCCATCAACAGCAGTAAAAACATATTGCTTTAAAACAGAGAAACTACAGGAAGCTGCAAGGAGACAGAGAAGGAGGTTTCCCCTTCAATCTCCCTGGGCCAAATGAAATACTAAAGAACAGTTACTAATAATAATTTTAAAAATAATAAAAAAGACCAAAGATACATAATTTCACTAATTTTTAACTTATTGAGAAATCAAATGAGCATATATTTAATTCATAAATTTGATACAAAACAGGTCACTAGTAAAAATTTCTCAAAGCCAGTTCTAAAATTAATTTTAGAGCAAACTAATGGTCACTCCTGTCAGCATGCAGTAACAGGAACGCTTTTTGTGCTCAGAAGCGGCTGCTATAGTAATTTTGGAGAAGGTTTTTCATGAATAACAAAGACAATGAATTTGTAAGAGTGAAATTCTGACCAGACTCAATTGTGAAATGTCTCTGCACCAGCCACATTACAAATTCATCTTTCTATATGTATTAATGGTATCCAATTTATCTCATGTACCAAACCAGAACTACAACTTAATAACAAAGACAATGAATTTAAGAGTGAAATTCTGACTAGACTCAATTGTGAAATGTCTCTGCACCAGCCACATTACAAATTCATCTATGTGTATTAATGGTATCCAATTTATCTCATGTACCAAACCAGAACTACAACTCACCACTTCAAAATGTGTTGTCCAATCTATATAATTCATGATACTTCAGAAAAACTGAACCCCTGGACTTCACTTGGACAACTACTTCTATCCCCTTGTTATGCCCTCTTTCCACATTCTATACTACACTTTTTATTTTTTGCATTTCATTCATAGAACTGCAAAACACCTTTCTTAGCTGTCTTTTACACCTATCCAAAGCTGTTGATTTTTGAGCACATTGTAAAATATTATTAAATAGAGAAGATAAACAGGTTGTACCAAAAGCCCAACTTCCCCAGCTATATCCCATTACTTCCATGGGATTACTGCAGGTTCTGTCTAGCTGAGCCTTATAAACTGAAAGCTCATTACTGTTTTGGGCACTAGCTGTACTTCCAAGACCACATCTTCCAGTACTGTTTTGCCTGAAAGGAATCTACATTACAAGCTCCATAAAAAACAACCAAACACAGCAAATGAGATATATATTACAAAAAAATATGTCTAATTGAACAGAAATTCTAATGTACATATATTCACTAGAGTCATAGTTGTATATTCCATTCAGCAACAATAGTAGGAAACCAGCTTTCGTGTCTGTGAGTTTAAACTTTGCTGTTGTTCTTGTTCTGGGGTTGGGGTTTTTTTGGTTTTTTTTTATGATAACAATTATTAATACAGCATTTTTCACTCCAAAGCAAACAGGTTCCAGAAACATTTGGCTAAAAACACAATAAACAGGCACTTGCAGGTCCCCAAGCTACCTAAAGACAACAATCACACATTTTCATAGTCCTGGGCAAGAACCACAGGCAACAAATTCAGCACTATGTTATCTGTGGGCTATTTGATCTCCTTGCTTCTGGGGACCTGTTTTATCTGTTTCAAGTAGTGCAGGACAACATTCCTGGTTTTTCTCCACTTCCCTCTGCCGGAGATACCTTCCCCTTCTGCTTACATTATTCAGTTTTAGCACCTGCTGAACTTTATATTCAGATTCAGGTGCAGCTCAAGCCCAAGTATAGGTAACAAAATACTTCTGATGCACTTCCACCACTGCAACAAGCAATCTACATTTCTTCAGTGTAAACGTCAACACTAGCCTCAGGTATCTGAATTTTACAGAATGTTAAAAGCCATATCTGTTGCCATCTTGTTGCAAAAACTTCATACCTTCTTGATGATTCCTCATGAGCAGCTCCTCACAGCACTGGCTCCTCCTCCACACAGCCAACAAACCCCATCTTACATCTCACCCAGCCAACCTGCTCTTTTATAACACCCCTCCTAATTGGATCCAGCTGTGGCCTATTAAGGGCAGGCTTGTTCTTCATTCTTGGTAATTAGCACAGCTGTAACTCCTTAGGGGTGATATTACCTTCACCACTATCTCTATTGTCCTACATTATAACTATCCACACATATCTAGTGTTTTGCTTGGTTTTTAAAGAAAGCTGGAGCTATGGGAACATGGAGGAAGATCGTTGTTTATAATTCCTGCTAGGAAGAAGCAGGAGAGCGAAAAATTGTGAATTTTATTTATTATTTAGTTATAAATTATGCCCTGTGCACTCACTTTAAAAGAAGAGCTTTTTGATTCATTCCTTCTAAAGATCTAAATATGTAGTACTATACCAGAGTGACAAGCAATAGTAGACCAAATGCACAATAAAATGAAAATTCAGGAGTGAGTAAAAAAGGCATACACAATCAAACTGATAAAATTTAGGAGAATCTTGCAAAGTTCTTTGCATGATGTGTGTCTGTCTTAGTGTCCTCTTCTTACACTAATGTGATTACAGAAAACTGCTTAAACTCTTTGCAAAGGAGTTGCCAATAACACTGCATCAGTTCTTTTCTTATATTCCTCCCAACCACACAACAGTATGGGGATTTCTGGGGACTTCTAAAAGTTGGGAGACTCTTACTGCAAGGTTTGGTTCACTTCTGAGGAGTAAATTACAAATTCCTCAGGTTACTATCAGCTGCACCAAGGATTCACACAATGCCAGGAAAATAAAAAAAGAACACTAAAGTGTGGTTACATATTTCAAAAGGAAATGAACATAATTTCACAAGCAGAAAGATGACCTTCTGTCTGGTGTGACTATGGGTCAACAGTTTCCTTGCCCTAGAAACGCCAATGTCACTAACAGCAGCAGCATCCCTTACTCCAAATTTTGACTAAAAATGAGAACCTAATTTTCAAAGTAACTTGTGTCAAATTCTATGGCACATGTAGGTATGTAAGAGGACAGGCATAATCATAGATTCATAGTCCTTACTTGTTTTGAAATATATTAGCTTATATTAATCTCAAAATAAATTCATTATGTTTCTGAAGGTTTACTCACCACACCTTATTCATTTCAATGAGAAGTTGCAACATGTTCTATGCAATACATGCCTGCATATTTCATTGACACAATCACTTTATGATTAGTATTTTGTATTTTACTTAGAGATAGATGAGCAGAACAAGAAAGCTTTTCTTCTGAAACTTTTACTGTACAAAGGAAAATATCATACAACATGAATATGTACCTTCTTTATCATCATGGCGTATGATGGCATCCTGTATCATATCAGCAAGATGAAAACAAACTCGTTGGTTCTTTCCATGTTTCAGCTTCTTCCCGTAGCCCTCCCGTTTCTGGAGAGCTTTTTCTCGCTCGTAGTACGCCTTTATTTGGTCACAGCGCATGCGCTTGACCAGCCGCTGCCGCTGGCCCAGGGGGAGGGACTCCAGCAAGCACTGCTCAATTTCCATCTCATGGGTCCGAAAAACATTACATAGCTGGAAACAGCCTGCAAGGAATTAAACAAAAGCACATTTAGATCTTGCTTTCAAATGTGCCATGAAACCTCCACCAATTATGTTGTTGTTCTAACCATGTGCAAGTGCATCATGTAAGCTCCTCCTACTCGACCAAGGCTGACTACATAGAGTCTATGTAGTCTATGTCATTATCATTTACATTTTGAAAATAACACAACTCATTCCATTAAATTACTGATGCATTTTTTAAAAGCTGGCTCAGTTCATATGAACAAATGTGAATAGAAAGAAGGTTGAAAGTTCAAATGCGAGATGGGAAAAATATTGAAATATTTCAATAAAATTCAAGTGGCTAGCACTTGCTTACAAACAAGAAACTACTATGAAGACTAATGCTAGTTTGATGCCCATGCCTCATTTTTATGCATTTTCATCTTGTGTAGGTTGGCAAATTCCTGTATTCAGTGAGAAGAAAAAGCATCATATAATAATTTTAATGAGTTCATTAGCATGCAGCGGGCACTCAGGTAACTAACTACCTCTTTAAAAACATTAGTCATTTCAGATTTCTAAACATGTGTATAATTTTTTTTTCTAATTTTATAAATGTTTTGATTGTATAGAAATCAAAATTGATTGTTCTAATGAAACAATCAGATACTAAAATCTTAATGTGGAAACAATCACAAATGTATCTTTGAACCACTCACAGCACTTCCTTTAAGTTAGATTAATTTTTTTGGTTTTACCATTAAATATAGTATTTTTGCTGATATTGCAATAACACTGTTTTTTTCAAATATGTTCCCTTTTCCACTGACAGCGAAGACCAAAGACTAGGAGACTTGAGTGCTGCGACTTACTTTTATTTTATGTTACAAAAGGAGGCAAATGGATTGTCAGATAATTTTATTGCCCAACTCCTTGAATGTGAGTATTATTATATAATATTACATGTATTCACTATAAATTACAACCCATGGTCTCAACCCAGACTTCTTCAAACTGAGGAGGACACATTTATCCAAAAAGTGCCCAGAGTGTCTTGTTGGGAAATTCTATGACAGAAGCAGACATAGAATACAACTCTACCAGTCAAGTTCAGTCAATTATTTTTAACATAGGCTACTCTCTCCTATAATTTCTGTTCTTTTCTTAGCATGCCCTTCTAGTTAGAAGAAAATGAGTTGTCAAACTAAAAACTGGAAACACATATTGGCTTGCATTAAGGCAAAACACAAACCCTTTCTTCTTGCATGTCAACGGCAATAACTCCTGCTGTATAAAACAAAATTTTCCACTTGACCTTAAATTATATGTTTCATTTCATAGCAAAAATTATATGTTTCATTTCTTTTATTTCCTTGTTGGAAGACACAGTGAAATGAATGGGTAACTCTGTAACACTGCAGAAGATATAACTTTATTCCTGGTTTCAATCCCAGTATTCAGAGCACTCAATCCCAGAGCTGAGCCATACTCAGATCATCCTCCTCCTCAGTCTGAGGTAGTTTTCAACTGTATCTTCTTTTTCTCATGATAGGACTGCAGAATAAGCAAACTTCAAATCTTCGCTATTAGAATTGTTCTGCTATGTATAAAATATTTCAGCAGCCAAGCCTTTAGCCTACACAGGCCTTTTGGCTTGTAACACCCTAAATTTATATGCTAACACTTCTAAATGTGGCTATAATGACTGCCAGCAAGGCTCATAGCCACAGAGGGAAAACCAGCTCATTGTGTTAAACCATTTTTGCCTGCAGCTGGGAGCCCACCCCTGCTCTGCTCATTCCTTCTCCTTTATGAGGGGAAGGAGGAGCAGACCTACACTTGAGCTCCAACAGACTGCACCTAAACTTGCTGTTTACATTTTGAAAACTCACCTAAGGCTGAGAACTGTGGCTACTGTCTTAGTCATAGCTGTAAATCTGCACTGTCTGCTACCCAAAGACTTTAATGGTATCTTTGCTTTTCCTCCACTTAGCTCATGGGCGGTCTCTGTTCTTAGGAGGAACTTGTAGTGTTTGCTGCCATATCACAAATGAGACTGATGCAAGCTGTAGGACATCTTTGCCATCACACTGCTCTCCTCTTCCAAGGCAAGAAATCAAACAAATCAGCTCAGTGTCTTGGTCAAACACAGCACAGCAAAGATGCTCTCTCACAGGCAGATTCCAGTTTCGGGAAGGATGCTCCTGGCTTAGCGTCCTCTGCCTCTCCACTGGAATGACTTTCAGCTTGTATGAGTCTTTGTCTATTTGCCCTATGAGGAACAGGGCTTGACTACCACAACTGGCCTCACATAGCAGTTCCCAGTGTGTGGCCAGAGTCAAAGCAGTTCAGGCCAATTGAGAAAAGGACTCTTGATCCATCTGGTCACCTGTCTCAGCTGAGAATGAATGAATTAAAGATAAAATTTCTTTTCTGAGCACATCTGGAACCTGATACATCCCAGATGAGATCAGTATCTGACTGTGGGTGTAACAGCTGCAGGTCAGCAACCTCATTAGATTAAGCCTAGATTAAGAAACATAGTATAAATGCAAACAAGGCAAACTGCCTGAATCAATCTTTCAGGTACTCATCTCTAAGGCACGCACCACTGAGTCCCAGTTTTAGAACCAGGCAGAGCTCTGCTCTGTGGTCCTACTAAGCACTGTCCACTGTAACCTCTGCACATCCTTCAGCAGGGTTGCAGCTCAAGTCAATCAATTCCCGGCCTGTACTGAGGTATAGGGTTAGTCTGCCTCAGGCATGAAAATATGCACTTCTTGAACTGCCCGAAGTTTCTATCAACTCAATTCCCAGTATTAAGCTCTCCCATTTGAAGTATGACAACTACTCTGTCCTAAGTGAGCATTGCCAACAGCAGCAACAGGTTCAGCTGTAAAGAAGCCCTCCAGGGAAAAAAGAGCTGCTAAAATCCACAAATTTATTAGATGGATATAAACAGTTACTGCTTAGAGAATGACAACTCAACCACAGTTAGATTCAAAAAAAAAAAAAAAAAAGCTATTAGAACCTCTTAAAAAGTAACATGTGCAGCAAGCCTGTCCATCCTTTCCTTCCCCATAGATGGGAAGACTGGCACAAACTGCCATACTAATTTGGTACAAGAACACTGTATGACCCCCCCATTAAACAGCAGAAGATAGATGGAAAACATGATTCCAAACAGAGCTGGTTTTGAGTGGGCAGCATGGTAAGGATTTGTGGGGAGGGAAAAAGGTTGTCGTCTGAATCTATTTGCTTAAGAGTTTGTATCTCATGACATAAGATATCAGATTTGAAGATTATTTCATGCAGTTCTTGGCTCAGTGCATGACAAATTACACTAATGTGCAGGGACTCAATAAGGCCACTGTGATGGTCATGACAGACTGCACTGGAGAACACCTTGGCAGTGTCTCCCACGAAAAAGCTGGCAAGGTTTACTGGGTTATTATTTATTTAATGGGATGTTCTGGACAAAAGTGACTACATTAAACATGATTGTCAGTATGCATAAAGTTTTAAGGTCTGCATCTTCTGTATAAGCACACAATATAGAAACCTCTATAGAACACTGACATATTAAAACCAGAGAAACTTTTACTATGTTACACTGATTACTATTAGTTCAGGACAAAGGAAATCATTACCACTGTAACCAACAGGAAAAAAAAAAGAAAGAAAAAAATGTTCCAATGATGCTTGCTAGCAAAGAGCTGCTTCATTGACTGGTACCACCATGAACCACAAGAAAGAGAAGAACTGCTGCTTTAAAACAACAGTTTCATAAAATTGTAGCAATTTACTCACAGAGAGTATGACATCCACATCACAAGACAAATTACAGTTTTGATCCTGCCTGTATAAACAAGAGATTTCTGAGTAAAGAGGAATGGTTTGCTTTGAATTGTCACTGGTTCTCACTGTGAAGATGAGAGAAAGAATATTTTGTGACATTACAAGCACCACCTCCTGAACAAAATGAAGAGCAAAGGAAGGGTGATGGGACATAAACAGAGAGGAAGAATGGGTACTGTTACAGAAATATTCTTCCATCTTCTGAAGATGATTTGAGCTCAAGTCACTTTACAGTATGTAAGGACATTTTTGCCATTTCTTTTCAGAAATCATATTGATACAGGTTTCCCTTATACTGCTTCTTATGGCTTTACATCTATTAACTTTAGTCACTTGGTCTGCCATTTAAATTAAGAGACTACTCATCCTAAAAAATGCACCTCAGATGGTAATTCACATTACATGGGGGTGAATATGTCTCTGGGGGTTTATGATTATGTCACAGATTTCCAGAAAGTAAACCTGAATGCCTACATACATGCACACACAGGCTCACCTCTCTGCTCAGACCTATTGTATTTTGACGTTGCATGTGACTTTTCATTAAAGGCAAGCACACAATAAAACTGTTGACATTGCTTAATGCAGCAAGCCTCTCAAATAAGGTGACATGGACTGTCACCTTAAATTACAAATTTCAAAATAATAAAGGACATTCTTATCTTTATTTATGCAAACAAGCTGATTTTTATGATATTTTAAACAATGAATAATTAACGTTCTGGGTATCTGAAAGACTACAGTCTTTATAGCATTGAAACAAAATATAGAAGGTTTAAAATAGCTGCAAAAATGGTAATCTGAGATTCTGAGAATGTATACTGCAACCAAAGAAATAGTCTTTAGGCAGGTTAATCTCACTCAAGGAAAAAGACTAAAAAAATCCAAAATATATACTGTGTTTAGTTTGAGTCCTCTGACACTTTGCCCCTATCTTTGTCTATTCTTGCTACAGATATGACATCAGCCCATTTTCACAACTGCAATTAAACATCTACATTCTAATTTAGATAACTGAAATTGTCCTGAATTGCAGAAAGATAAAAATTTCAACAACTTCAATAAATGTTTAAATAGATTAGCATTCATTCAGCAAATAAAAAAAGACTTTTTTTTTCTGTAAATAAACAAAGACAGCACAATTGTACAACACTTTTAAAGCTGGCTAGCTAACTATAACCACAGTACTAACAAAGATATGTGGGAAAGGCATGCATTGAGCAGCAAGTGCTTTGGCACTTACAGATTCAGATACATGGATGGTGTATATCAGTGCAGCTTCATCCAGTATAAAAAGCTACATTAATGTGCACTCCATGCTGGCTAACAGAAGTCAGACCAGAAATTTAAGCACTGGCCCTTTCAGTAATGCACTTTGCTGTTATGCATAATGATTTTATTATCCAGGTGTTGTTTTTTTCTTCTACTAACAATGCATATCATTTAAATTTGTTATGTTGAATTAGAAATAACAATTTATGAGTATTTATGAAGCTGAGACAAATTTCATATGAAATAAGTGTTATAAATACTATATTACTGAAGTAATAACTGAAGTCATTGTGTCTGAATCACAGATCAATGCATTTTTTACAGGTGCTCTCTTCAGAAATCAAAAGTTATTATGTATTTTCTACTGATCTTACAGTTTCCAAAAGAAATGTGGGTAAGAACAGCCACAGGAAAGGCTGGCTTAGGTTAAATCCATCTCAAATTGAAACATTAAGGTCAGCATCAACATACTTGGATTTGAAAATCCTTTGTTCAGCACAGAGAAAATTACTTACCATTTGAACAGCCTCTCCATTACATTTATTAAGCTGTGAATGAAGCATGGTGCTTGCAACCACTCAGCCTGACTTCCACAGCTGAAACCCTTCCATCAGGTCAGAATGGATCTGTTCACTGTAGCAATGGACTTCATCCTTTTTCTCTTTTCTTGGTTCCCCTTCCCACCCCAAAGGAGATAATCATGAGGGAGCAGTATAACTATTTACCTTGTAAAGAATGTAAAGAATTCAATTAAGGCTATGTCTTCTGAGAATAAATTACATTGCGGTAAAGGAGCTGATGTGCTTCTCCTATTCTTGGCTGCACAGAGCTTCTTTTTGATCTAATTAGAAAGTTAGGCCTCTTAAATGGCATGATACACAAAGCTTCCTCAATTTCTGCTTAACACCCAATTCTGTCTTTGCTGAAGAGCAATCCTGAGCACATTCAAGCAGCCACTCTCTTATAAAACCCTACTCCTGTATGCTGCTCTTCAAGAGCCTTTCGATGTGACTAGACTGGTAAGTAGGAACTGCAATCAATTTCCAGCTTGATACCAAGGAAAAGTTACTTATCAGATGTTATTTATCAACTCTACAAGCTTCCTAACAGACTCTATTATCTATCTATCAGCAATTCAGTGAAGTTTCACTGGCATTTTCTAAAAATTTATTATATTTAAATCAAAGAATGAACCAGTTTGGGATCTTGCTATTGTAGTGATAGAAGAGAGTCTGAATAATACCTAATTAAATATAACAGAGAGCTCTGCACTGTCATTTGTGATTTATGCCATGCAGCAACCTGTGACATATGGAGATTTTATGTTCTAGGTAAAATTCATTAACTGTTTGCCAGCTTATTCAAAAATGCAGTCAAACTCCTTGCCTGTACATTAGCCTTCAGTGTAATGAAACGCAGGTTTCAAATACATATATATGGGGTTCTTCTCATTTTTTAGAAACACAAAAATTCATTTTCTTCTGTCTGTTTTTGATGTACAGAGAATTCACAAGTATGAATGGTCTGAAAGTCTGTTTGCCCCAGAGCAGCAGTCCTCACCTGTGGATCACATCTAGAAACTACAGGAATGCAAGCAAAATGAACATATATGATCTGGTCAAGCTCATACTGTTTATTTTGGTAAAGCTATTTCCCATCTTCTCTCTACTGCCATTATTCCTCTGTACTCCCTTGGACGATGAGACAAAGGTGCAGTCTGGATTCCCATAAACCACAGCATATTTCAAGTAATTTCTCCTGTAAACATCAGAACCTTATGTGAAACAAACTAAGACAGCATTGTCTGCTCTGGAGCACAGGAGTTTCCAACTGGAAAGACTGCAGAGTGTGGGATATGAGTAAAACACATTAACCCATTCATCTCATATAATATGCCAGGTGGACTTTTTGGAGATGAAAGTCTGTGCTCAAGATAAATTCAGGGCTTTATTGTAACCTCTTTAAATAGTGAGTGTTCAGACAACAGGTTGAAACACTGCTTTTTTGGAATTTAAGTAAGTTTTTTTTAGCAATCAGCCACAAAACTTAGGATATAAATATTCCCTGACCAAAAAAAACCAAAACAAAACAAAAACCAAAAAAAAACCAAACCAAACCAAACCAAAACAAAAAAAACCCAAACCAAAGCTTGTCAGTTAAATGTCACACACCAGCTCATGTTCACTAGTGAAAGTTCATGCAGAAAAAATGAAACACATGTAGACAGCACAGCATATAGTCCTAGTTCTCCACTGATTTTGCCGAGCTCTTTTGCTCTAAGATATAATTATCTATTTTTGTGGCTTCTAAATTTCACAGTATCTAAAATGAAGACTGCACTGCAACATAGGAGAAAGGTGTTTTACAATATAAACCCTGGTGTTTATATATGCTCTAGTAAGTAGTAGGAGGATATATGTAGGCAGGGAACAGTATTTGAGGATAAATGCTTTTTGAAATAGATGAAAGATTGCACAGGAGACAGGACACACAATATGGGGGTGTTTCATCTGTCCTGACTCCTCTCAGGAGGAGTCTCTAGGTATCATCCATAGCCTTTGCCATAGAGAGAGCTAGTAGGGACACTTCAAAAATGATCCAGCAAGCTAAATAACAATGCTATAAAATATCAGCACTCCAATGCCTTTCATTGTTTATGAAGTGTAGACACAGTCTCTGAAGCTTGCCCCACCAACACCTTATCTTTTGCTTGCAGGAAGGTAAGTGGTACAAAGTGTGCACGGCATTGCTTTTCACCCAAGCGCTGTGGTTTGACTCCAGCCACCAAACCCCACACAGCAGCTCAGTCACTGCCCCACCAGCAGGACTGGGGAGAGGATAGGAAGGGTAAAATAGAACTCATGGGTTGAAATACAGTTTAACAGGGAGAGCTAAAGCTGAAAAAAGAAATTAATTCACTGCTTCCCATGGTTTGGCAGGTGTTCAGCTGTCTCCAGGAGAGCAGGACCCCATCACGTGCAATGGTTGCTTGGGAAGACAAACACCATCACTCCCTTCCTCCTTCTTCCTCCCTACTTTCTATTATAAGCATGAGGTCCTGTGACCTGGAATATCCCTTTGGTCAGATGTGGTCACCTGTCCTGGCTGTCTCCTCTCAACCTCCCATGCACCAACAACTTCCTGCCCACCGTGGCTGTACGAAAAACAGAAAAGCCCTTGTCTCTGTGAGCCCTCCTCAGCAAAAACAAAAACATCTCTATATTATCAGCCTTGAGTCCAGCACAAATCCAAAACAAAGCCCTCTACTAGATACTGCGAAGAAAATTAACTCTACCCCACCTGAAACCAGCACAACAAGAAGAAGAAACTTACTTGTAGCATGCTTAAATTTCCTTGCAAGACTTGATGTTACTCGGTACCTTGTGTGACGAGATAATGGCTTGTAAGCTAAACCTGACATCCATATGGTAGAAAAGACACATTATAATTTCTAAGCATAATTAAATAGTTGTACAACACTACTAGGCAATGTAGTACTCACTTTTTTTAATAAATCATGTCATAATTAACCTGGTTTTGAAACATTTTCCTGCAAGTGGGTAACGGATTTGGAAATTATCATGGGGACAAAACCCACAAGATGCATATACACAAGTAACATAATCACAAAGACTTTGTTTCCTTAGAAAGATCAAAGCAAAATATGCTTATGTGTTTCCCAAAGCTTAATGGTAAAGCAGCTTTTATTTTTTTTTTAAGAAATAGTCCAAGTCCCTATGTCAGGATCTGAAGAGAGAGTTTAAAGCAATCAGAAAACAACAGTCATCTGATTAACACTGTCTGCACTAACACATTTTTATTTTTAATATATATCTATATACAGACAACTTAGAAGAGAAAATAAACTGGCTGTTTGCACTAAACCTTACAACTTTTGGCTCTATGAATTTATGTCACTTTTTACTTGGCATTTTCAGAAGCAAGCAATGTATATTTGTTACAATAATATATTAATTAATGCTTGTCACCTGCAAAGCCTGTGAGGAGATAGCATCAGAATATTTGGTCATATTTGAAGAATCTAAATTGCTGTAAATCCCACCAAAGCAAGTAAAACTCTAGAAGCTCTAAATCAGAAGGCAGAATGAGAACAAAGAAGAATTGGGTTTGCCAAATGACAATAAAGAAAGATAAGAAAAAACAGATGAGAAGTCCTCCAGAAAACATAATTTCTTCTAGTCCTTGCTCAGACCTAGCTGTCTTTATTTGACAGCAATACAAGACTTATGAAGTGACAATTAAGTTTTGACAATAACAGTTATTTCCTTACAGTACATTAAATGGAGAAGTAATAACACATGCATCACTAGCCCACACTTTCAGGTATAGGACAGAGAGAAGGGAAGCACTTGCACCAAGGAAGAGACGCACTGGAAAATTCTTCCTGCCATCGCAGTATAATATAAAAGTTTTGTTACACAGGTACTTAACAAATACACAGTGAAAAACACTAAGACTGTTGTTAATACTTGTAAATCTGAAATTTGGGAAAGTGAATTAACACACTAGTGCACAGTCAGAGGAAGCCAAAATTATAGTCGCTATACCTCAAGTGTACTGAAAAAGTTTAACAGCAGCAGCAACAACCAACTACTTGAATAAAGAAGCAAAAAATCAGATTGTTTCAAAACCTGGGGCCACTCTTTTATCACAGACATTCTCAGATATCACTATTTAGTCAGCAAATATGCCAGGGCTCAAGAGTCACACAGCACATAAGAATTACAGAAACCATAGAAGAAAAACACATAAATCAAAATTTGCAAAAACCTGCATATATAAAAGCATTATGTGACTCAAGACAAAGAGGATATTGAGTATCATACATCATAGGGAGTTAAAAGTCAAAAAGGAAGCAGTGGTTCACAGACCTAGCCATAAGGACTGGCAAGCACACAGGAAAGGAAATCCTATGCCAAGTGAACTGTGGTTCTACACACAATCTAATAATTTAAAGACATTACTGTAAAGTAAAAGCAGATGGAAAAGTAGTTTACCACACAGTGGAGCTAACAAAAATTCTGCAGCAGAGCTAATATGCAGGCCTTTGGTCACTGTTCTGTGTACATCAAGGGACTGCCATCTCAGTTTTCAAATAGCAAGAGGACTGGAAGCTGGCCCTCCTCCATTCTGCAGAAAGGCAACTTATCTGGAATATTGCATTCAATTCTAGACAGTCAAATTGGAGCAGTTCAAAAGAAACTACCACAAATGGTTTTGAGGCCCGAGGGACTGATTTATGAGGAAAGATGAAAAGAATTAAATATGCATAGCTTAGCTAAGCAGTGACTAAGGAGAGAAAAGTTAGCAGAAATTTAAAGAGTGAAAGGGAAAAAGAAAGGCTATATACCATAAAAGTAAAGAGAATATGGAACAATAAAATGAATTTAATATAGTGCAAATTTAGGCAGTGTACAAAGACAAAAATAGCATATATAGATGAGATTAACAGGTAAAATCACAAAATTGCTTGTTTGGTGTACTGAGTGGACAGCCACACAAAAGCAACAACATGTGCACAACAGCTCTGTGTTTCTGGCACTCAGGCCAGCTTCTTCACTAGTTCTGAAATTTCCAAATGACCCTGTAAAGCTCTGTAAAAAGAACCCCTCAGTAAAGTGAAGAGCCAATCCCTGAACATTTCTAGCATGTAAAGCCACGCCACTGGCATCTGGAAACCTTCTCTCCCTTGCACTGGCGAGGTAATTATTGGGTATGTCCTAGGTGAGTCTGGCTAAGGCTAGAAGAGCAAGGGTGATTGCTAGTGAGAGCTGGATATTCACAGGTAAGTGTAAATGAAAGCAGGCTTAGTGGCTTTCCTGACACCAGTGTTTACAGCAGCCTCTAAGGTCACCTTCCACATCTACCATCCAGCATTACACTTGTGGCCATATAATACTATAGGACAGCTGCAGTAGGACAGAAACAGAAGTGAAGATAAGCATTATAACATTTGATTGTTAACACATGCAGCAATGTCCTTTCTGGGTCAAATTAAAATAGGGAAGTAGAGGAAGAGAAAGAAGAGGAAGAAGAGAAAGAAGAAGAACGTGAACAGCTTGATCTCAGTTGACCAACTGAAAAAAAGCAGTACCAAAGGATGGACTCCTAATCTACACAAATCTTCAGGCACCTTTACTGAAGAAATAACTGGATGAATATAAACAGGTTTTACAGATGTTGAAGAAACTGAAATAGAAATCAAACAGAAATTATTATTGCAACTCAGACATTACTGCTCACAAGAAAGAAAAGTCACTCCAAGACAAAATAAATCTAAATATTCATTGCTGATTATGAGGAATTAAGTCATTTAGTTTGCCCTAAAAGCTTTACTTTTCACAGCTATGTCTATATGATTTACACATGCCATTTCTACAACTAACATTAGTACTGCAGCTAACAGAATCAAATAATTGTGTTGAAAGGAAAGCAACTGAAAAACAAGCTGTTCAATTCATGTGCAATCTGAATATAAAATGTCTCTCCTTTTACATAAAATGATTTTTGAGTAAGGAATATATTGTTCTAATGTTTCTTTAGAGCTTCCTGCAATAATCTAGCTACCTACAGACAAAAATACTATTCTTCCCACAAAGACAGAAAAAAGAGGAAATTTCTACATTGCTGCTTCCCTTGTTTCTCAGTTTAGATGTCAACATTTACAAAACTTTTCAAAAAAGAAAGCTTTGATTCCTTTTATGGGAAAGGGATCACATTTGGAAGCTATCAATGAAGTCTCAAAATATGACCTTAATACATTGCTCTATTTTCTGTAGATGCCTTTACAAGGTCCCATATATATTTTATGTGTTGCACTTCATAACAGCATTTGCACCTAATGGGACCACAGCAGGAGTCCACCAACCTGAGGTGGTATGGCCCAGATCTACTGCCTGTCTGTGTGCTCTGAATACTGCTTCCATCTCCTCTGAAATGTCATACTGCACAAGAGACATTCACAGTAGGATTTACAAAAAAAGATATCATGTTTTCTCTCTTTCTTTTTTTTCCTGAGAATAAGATTTTTTGTTTTAAAATCCACTATGAAATGAAAGAGAGTAAAGTACACTTCTAACAGGAATGTCCATATTCTAGCTGGACAAAAAGCTAGTAATAAATGACCAAGTGCTCTTCCACTGTGTGTAGTGCCCTCCTGTCCACACTCCTTGCCAGGTCCCATCCTTACATCAAAAAGAAGTTTAAAGTGGACTAAGTCAGGGCTCTCTGAATTGCCTTATAAATGGGGGGAAGTTGTCAGGGACTGTTTCTTTCAATGTACAAGAATGGCACTGGCAAGAAAACCACTACTGGCCATGCTACTTGTGTTTGTGTTTCCGCAAGTGATACCACACTGACCCATCTGTTGGCTGAAGGGATGTGCAGAAGTCAAAACTTGCAGATTTCTCTTAGCAGGTCTTATATTGCTGTTGTTTACACTGAAGGAATTTGCTCAAAAGCAAACAAAAGGAAAGTACCTCTTGTAATAAACAAACAGCATTCTTTCTTTAATTGCTGGTGTTCTTTCATAATATATACAAAAAACTTGCATTAGGACAACTCTCTATTTGCTCCAAATCAAACAAAGCTTTTTCTGAATTAATTATTTTCATTTGTTTAAGAACAAATTAGAATTAGTTCCATCTCAGATTTCACTTGCTTTATAATAATCATGTTTATACTGCTGCAATTTTGATTCAGGTGTTAATCAATTATCTAAAAATATTTTCTGTTTAGTTTTATAACTTAGAAACTGTGCAAAATTCAGCATATGATGCAGTTTAATTGGTATGAAACAAGAAAAATAAATAAATGTGATTATTTGGAGCAAGAAGCTATATCAGGATTAAAAATGGCTATATTGCTACAATTTCATAAATGGAAATAAAGGGATTGGGAGGGTTGCCTTGGTGTGGGGTGTTTTTCTGCTCTGCATCTGCAGCAATCTTAAAAAATGTAATATTGGAATCTGAAGCTTCACACATGCTGTGCCAATATGGTGAGAAAATATGGTACTTTGACCTTTATAATCTTCTTTCATCTGATTTTTAGGGTGGATAGATTTTTTGCTCTTTGCAGAATAATTATAAGAAAAAAGCTCTTCAAATATTAAAATTATAAGGAATTTCTTATAAGCCCTCGGTAAAGTTTTCCACAGAAAGTGCTGATTCTTCTCTTTACTGACAGGTGTTTTAGAGTAGCAAACAAAACAATGACAAAAAATAATTGGTGGATGACTGTGATTTCCAATAAACTACTATAAATAGAACCTATTCTTAGTTAAATGCAAAGTTGGAAATACTATAGTCTTCACTTGTCCAAGTTAATACTGCCCCATTTGCTATTATTTCAAAGTGTATTTTTCCAAATTTAACATACATTTAATGTAAAAATGCATCTTAATAAAATTATTAATTGCTATTCTATGTGGTTAGGAAAGTTGTTAGTGTGAGGTAAGTTTTATTTACTGGAAACACTTAGCAAATTATTAGACTGCTATCACAAATGTGCCAACTGGCTTATTGACAGCTCAAAATACATTTTTCTAAATATAACTTCCTATGTCTACATACTGATATAAGCATTTATTTTTTTATCTTTTTTCTTGCACCAATGTCATGAATCTCAAACTTGTTAATATTTTTACTAGGTAAAAAATTAGTTCAAATTAAAAAATTCCTGTTGCATTTCTGTCATGAACTCAGGAACTGGAGAATGAAAGTAGAGAAACACATCTAACTGGTACAGACATACTGGCATTCATAGCTGGTAAATAATATCCTATTTTCCCATTGTTATGCACTTACCCTGTGATGACAGGGAGAGACATGGAACTAAAAAGTGTAATAGAAGTAAAAATATTCTAGCTGTGGCTCTATTTTTATTAAGGTTAGTAAGATAAAATCCATTTGTTTTTAACTGAATAATTAAAAATCTGGTTTTTTAGATATCTTTCATGACACCTGAATTATCATATAACTTTTTTTAAAAAGTTTGCACTGCATATCACTGATACATCAGACAAAATGGAATACAAAATATCACGTATTGCATTACCATTCTCTTACACATTTTGACAGTATAAGCATCTCAAACAAATACCTTTCATCAAAATCTCTTTACTCCCCCAGACTTGCTTTATGTGCCTTCACAGGACCTTAAAACTCCCAAGCAGTGGTTCATTTCACAGAGCCACTCCTCCTGCTCTTTCAGGATTCCCAGGGCCACTGACTCCTGACTCTGCCTCCCAGTTTCATTTCCAGCAGGCAGGATCACTCAGCCATGCTAAGCATCTCATTTCAGTAACAATCTTAACCTCTTGCCACAGGTCACAGTGTTATAAACATGTACAAGGAAAAGGAATTTTTCCCTGCAGCCATGGTGTACTTAGCTCTCTTATTGCAGAAATAAACCATGACACAAGAGTTAGCAGACACTATCATGAACTATCAACCTAGATAAATGGGATAGGTGTTGAATAAGGACTGTCAGAGACATCCTGCTTCTGTTTACAGCTCTCATTTCCACCACCTGCATATTTTTACTATTTTGTTCCTTAGGCTCCTGACTGGAGGCAGAAGACATGTCCAAGAAGATATGAGAATTCTCTGGGAGACCAGAATATACAATAAATATATTATTACCACCTCCTGCCTAACCCTGGAATAGAAGAAATCCTGTTCATTGGAAGGAGAAAACACCTCAAAAAATCTGCTAGCTCTCTTATGTCACCAACCATCCAGTGTGACAGAACACCCATGTGTCACTGTTACTTGGGTCACCACACATCCTGCACATGCTGCCACAGAGGTGAATGGTTCCTGGGTCACAGACTAACTAAGGGTCTCCAATTTTTCTTTTCAGACTCCTCTTCTCTTGTTTGTTCTAAACAGTAATTCACTCTACCGAGGCACAGATCAAGGTTTCACAGGCTGTCTCACAGTAAGAAAGCTGATATGAAGGTATCACGTGTTTCACCCCCAGTATTACTTCATCCATGAGAGAATCAGGTTCAAGTCTCCATGTGAAAACTGAAACTAATGTATCATATCACCTCTTTCCCCCACCCTTTCCAAGCTCCATAGGGTTCAGGTAGACACTTCTGGACAATCCTTGCCATGTAATCAGATCCTGAAGGTAATAAGGGATAGATATTGAATAAAATTATTATGTTTATTGTCTATCTTGTTTCAAATCCCGGATTAAATTTATCAATAAACATCTATGAGTATTTCCATTCCAGATCACTGCAGGTGTTGGTTTGCTACGTGCACAATTCAGTGGGTTTTAATTCATACAAAGCATTTAAAGGAATTGGAAACAGATAAACCAGAAAGAAGTAGAAGCTGATGTTCAGATTTTATGATCCTAATATTTGGATAAATTCAGCTGGCTTGGACTTCCACCGGGCATGATTATAACTCCTTCTAGCAAGGTTTTTATTTTGTTTGCACTTATGCACCTCTAGAGCATTTGCAGTGGAAATCAGACTCCAGAGTAACAAACTTAATCCTCCTTGCAAAAGTACTATTTTTCTTAGTTACCTTTGCAGGTCCCTCAGAGGAAGTCCAGAGCAAAGGTAGAAAACCACTGCCATAATGTGTAAATGATGATATACATAGCATAACTAGATATAAAAGGGACAGAAGACAGCAGCAAGGTGCTGCTTAATTTGCAAAATTACATTCATTTGTACAATCTGTCACACAAATCATCAAGATAAAATGGTACCCTGCAGCTGGCAGATAATATGTGATACTCTGCTACAAACCACTGTTCTCTTTTCTAAATACTCACACTCACCGATTGCCAAGGATAAACTACCAGCACAGACAGGGACAGCTCTGAGCAGCAGCAATACTTGGCTGCAAAAAGGAGATGGGCACGAGTAGTGACAACAAGAGCTGCTCCAGCAGGCAGACACACATTTGGCTTAGTGTTAAATGCTGCAGGTGCCAGCTAAAGACAACATGATGGCTGCAGCAGGCGCAGTTCCAGGGTAATACTGGGATGAAAGACCTCACTGGGCATGGTCCCAGAAAATCTGGTTTGACCATGCAGCCACCCCTGCTCAGAGCAGGAGGGAGAATCCAGAGAATGGCAACAGAGCTGGAGAAGGGTCAGGAGCACTAGTCTTACGAGGATCAGCTGAGGGAACTGGGGTTGTCTAACTTGGAGAAAAGGATGCTCAGGGCACACCTTATCACTCTCTGCAATTGTCTTAAAGGAGGCTGTAATGAGCCTCTGCTCCCAGGTAACAAGAGATAGCACAAGAAGAAATTACCTCAAGCTGTGCCAGAGGAGGTTTAGCTTGGATAGTAGAAAAATTACTTCCCAGAAAGTGTGGCCAACACTGGAACAGTCTGCCCAGGGAATTGGTTAAACTGGAATCCCTGGAAGTGTTCAAAAAATATGTAGATATGGTCTTGGGGCTGTGGTTTAGTGGTGGATATGGCAGTATTAGTATAATGGCTAGACTCCATGATCTTAGAGGTCTTTTCCATCATTAATGATTTTATAAGTCTGTGGTGGACTGAAGAGCTTTCAAAGCTGAATCTTTCCAAACAGAAAATGCTTGTGACTAGATGGTGACTTACATGGTGATGTATATCTGATTTTCACAGCCTTCTAATGGAAGCAATGCCATGAAAAAAAGAAATAATATTATTAAAATTGTACTAACATCATCAGAGAATAGCTATAGCCCTTCTCAGCTCAGATTCCACACCCAACTTCTGCAAAGATTAAAAAAACCAAGATGCAAACATATGCAAAAGCCATAGCACTGTAGTTCATAAAGCACTAGTTTTTAAGTGCCATTAATTTGTGCCTTTTAGATATTTCCTCTCTACACTAAGTAGTCCAAGAGACAGTGCTCTGCCACCGTGCTTCCTCTGGAACAGTGTCTTTTCTTTCTGACCCAGAAATAATCGGTGAAATGAGTTAAAAGCAAAGTGGGGTGTGAAGAGTCACGTTCCAAGCGCTGTGAGATTCAGCTGTTCTCAGCACATCTCAGAACACTGCTGGTGCTGCAACTGCGCACGCAGCCCTGGCCCATCTTTGGTCCCAGCTGTCTGCCAAACACAAATATCTGCAACATATTGGCACGTTAAGTCAGATAATAATGCTCAGGGGAGCATCGCAGAGGAAGTGCTTCTCCTTCACTAATTACAGGTGGAAATGGAAGCACTTCTACCAATTCTGAGAAGCACGGGCAGTGAAGAAAATTCCTGTTAGGCTCCAACCAGCATCCGTTGTTTTCTAAAGGACACTATTTGGAAAGAAAGCTGTGTGGTAAAACACCCCAACTGACTGAAAAATCACTAATCAAAATTCCAAATCTGAAAAAGAGGAAACAAATATTATTGACAAAATTGATGCTGTACATTCACTTTTCCCTCTACTGTGTTTTAGTCCTTCATCTCTGCAATCAATGCAATGAACATCCCAATTAGTCATCATTTGCTTCCTTTTAACAGAAGAACCTCAGGGTCATCCTCATATCTTTCCTATAGTTTCACTGAAGAGTTATTTATTTAACATGCTATTGACTTTCACATGCCTATCTAGATTTGCTACAATTTCACTGTAAGATTAATTTAAAAGTGAATAAAAACCAAACAATACTTTTTTGATATGTTCATGATACTTACATTGCAAATTTCTCATTTGCATTTATCAAATCTCAATACAAGCTCAAAGATTTATTCCTAGAATGCACCTCTAAAACTGTGCAGTAAAACTAATCTCTGCTTCTCTGCATGAACAGGGAATTGTAACTCCCACTAGTATTAAAAGCAGTCCATACACCAGTCCCACTGAATGCAGACAAGATAAATAATTTTTACTTGAATTACTAAAATACTTCCAGGGCACCTTAATTTCATATTAAGACAGCAAAAAACCACATTACTTGTATATTAACTAAAACACAATGTTTTAAAAATAGTTTCAAAGTGTCCTTGGTACACTTAACTCATCAAAGACCATGATCTAGAGAGAAAAACCTTTTACAGCAGTTTGCTATTTGACATGTAAAAACTGTGCCATAATCACTAAAGTCTGAAGTTTTCTAAGTCTTTCAGTAAAAAATATCTATGCCTATTGAACTACTGCTGGCTGTCCAAAACAAGTATTTAAAGAATAATTCATTTCTCTGGTGTAAACCCAGCAATTTCCACTCAGACCTTGGATGCTTTCAAAGGCAAATCCTATAAGAGAAAAATGTGCAGCGAGGAAGACAAGCAACCTTGGGAAAAAAAAAAAAAAGAAAAAAAAGAACTGGTAGGAATTTCCTCTGCAATGAATCAAATACTAGCATAGAACCTACTTTCAGGATGTCCTTAAGGAGGCAAGCTTGCATGATTCAAGGTTAAAAGTTCATTGTTATTTTTTTGAGTCTGTCACACCAAATAGCTAAATATTCTGACAAAGAGGGGATACAAGCATTTGGTCTACAGTAGATGATGAGCTGGGCTCGCAATTTTAAACCTATTTTCATTTGTATATCCTTGCAAAGTGTGAGAGCCATGTTCCAAGGCTGTCCTTAAAGGCGTCCTTAACAAAATGCTGTCAATGACGTTTCCTCTTTTCGGACATTACATTCTTTGGTGATTAATTTGAACAAAAGTTTTAAAAGCTTATCATTATGAAGTTCAGAATGAGAGCATTATTACACACACAATGAAGTTATCTCTGAATAGGGGAGAGAAAGAAACACTGGGCTCTGCATATTCACATGCAAAGTAACAACTCCCCTTCCCCACTACTATGTTGACATCATGCAGCATCTGCATTCGACTTTTTGCATAGGTAATGAAAAGACACACCTCAGAAAATAAAGACAGTTTTAAAAGTAAAATAACCATTTTGTTACTTACAGCATTTGATAAAATGGTAATGAGACATTCTTTCATCTCAGGCTGTAGTCTCGCTACAGGTTTCAGCATTCTCTTCTGCTACAACTGTCATGCCCAGAAAATGCATTATTTAAAGCCCTTCCTCAGGTATCCAGTACACCTCAGAATACATTATTTAGCGTAGTTTCTGTTCCAGGATCTTGCAGAGGCTTCCAAGTCACCTTCACCCGGCTGCTGGAGTTACGATTAGCCTCTGTGCGTCTTGAACCATGACTACTGCACGTGCTATTGTAGCACAATTGATTGACACTGCTCCTAATCCCACATCCCCAGGAATAGAAAGATTTAATTGGTGTGCACTTGCAGCCACATTCTTCCAGCACTGAGGTGTGCTGCTGCACTGCGGCTTTCACAGTCCTGCCAGTTAATGGCTTTTCAATAGCTTTCAAATGGCAGCAAACTAAGCTTGATGAGTGGGCTCGAATGAAATAGCAGAACAGGAGATCTTAAATTTTATTTGTGCATGTTGTTCGTGTGCCAAATGCGACCAGATTTTTAGCTAGTACGAAACCAGGATTATTTTTAGTTGCCACCAGTTGCTGTGTGAATAGGAAATTGATATAGGTTTCCAAGAATAACCATCTTTTAGCATCACAGATAATTTTTCAGTACATTATAAGGTAAAAATTGGGATAGAGCTTACAGCCATCTTCAGACTCTCATGGTTTATGCATGTATTAATTTACATTGAGCTAAAAACATGCTTGTGTGTACATTTCTTGATATGTTCCTGTTCTATCCTTTCTTTGTATTGCAATGCATCTTTTTCACAGAGGGAGTATTTATGTCAGGAGACAAAAACTGCAGGCTCTGCATGGTTTATATCATGATTATGCGCATGTTATCTAATGACATTTAAATCACTGATTGCAAGACAAAAAGCCTAAGAAAATGTATCACTAGGAACAAGTCCATACAATTATTTATCACACTGTAGAATAATAAGTCAATGTACACTGATGCATTACCCGGTTTCAGATTAAGGGCACACAAAAGGCAGACCTGCATTGTATTTTAAACACCCAGGCTGCAGCATCCTCTGAGAACAATTTCTGCATTACTTTGCCAGGAACAGTTACCATGAATTTGGCTACTACTTCTGTAAGAAACCTACAGCTGAATTGCAGTAAAATATTTTTATACTATCAAAAAATAATTTAAGAAAACTGCACTCAGTGAAGACCTCCATTTGCTTACCGTGCATCACGCTTGCCACAGCCAACACTTCACTGAGTGAGGGCTCTTGTGAAGGAAAACTGATAGCCCAACCATATTTAAATCTTTTATTCATCTGAAAGGGTTCTCACCTACTACTTTGTATACATAACATTTTAACAGCTACAAAGTGTTAAAAGGACTACAAAGGAAAAAGGGTCTAACTAATTAGTGAGGATCACTGATTCAGATTCTATTAACTAATCTGCAAGGTTCCCACAAGAGCAGAAAGATATATATTCACAGGCTTCCAGTGATCCATTAGCAAAACCCTTAGGTGAAATCTCTCAGCTCCTAATAGCCACATATTTCACATCTGGTTTAAAGTCAAATATGCACAGCAATATTCTTTTGCAGAACTAATTATTTAGGTGTTTTGGTTTTCTTCCGGAAAACATAGTTTTCCAGAAGAAAGTGAAAAAAAAATCAAGAAATAACCAGGAGAACATAGGGATAAATTACATAAAACACAATACAGTAATTACATTACTGTGGGAATTTTTTTTTACTGTAAAGCTCAGAAGTCCAATGCAATTAAATCTATCCAGACTGTCTTTCACACCTATACAACACTAGGCCAGTTTGGGCCATATGGCTTATAAAATAAACATACAGAGTGTTTTAAGAGGCAATGTTAGTCATAGTTCATGAGCAAGTGTCAAGCAATCTGACAAAAAGGCCTTTGAGCAATACTTTTTGGTGGAGACATTCCTGACAGGTTCATCTCTGGTGGCACTGTCAGGCAAACAGGCTGCTGTGTCTAATAACATCACGCTTCACCATCCCACACTGGTTAAAGCCAGGAGCACCTTGGTGAACAATGGTAAGTGAGAGAAATGTACAAATTATACTTTTCAGCAGACAGACATTAAAGGAAGAAAAAGTACCTGATTTGACTTGAACAGAATGTGAAGAAAAAGTGTTTGGATCTGTCTTACTTTAAATTGCCGTATATGTGATTATGTATTTAATTGCCATAGTAAAAATTTAGGATGGTGGAACTTGGTAGAATTTATGTGACAGACTAGACTCCATCCTCCACCTGCAAGGAATGAGAGAGAGTTCAACAACTCTGAGTGCAAGATCCTGCACCTGGATCCTCACCTGGTTGAGGCAGCCCCTAGTATCAGTACAGTCTGAGGGATGAAGGGACTGGGAGCAGCCCTGCTGAGGAGAACTGGGAGTTATTCATGAAAAACTGGACACGAGCCAGCAACATATGCTTGCAGCCCAGACAGCCAACTGTGTCCTGGGCTGCTTCAAAAGAACTATGGCAGGTCAAGGGGGGGGATCCTGCCCCTCTCCTCTGCCCTTATGAGACCCCCAACCCTGGAAACATTCAAGGTCAGGATTGACATGGCTCTGAGCAGCCTGATGGAGTTGAAGATGACACTGCTCATTGCAGAAGAGAGTTGGACTAGATGAATTTAAAGGTCCCTTTCAATCCAGCATGTTCTATGATTCTACATCTTTTACAGAAGAGCATTTAGGTACAGGACAGACTCTTGAATGCAGCAAGATGTTGACTCAATATTTGCATCAGACAAACTGGAAGCAGTGCCATTCTCTGTATGCTCTGATTTCTTCTCTCTTAGTGTGTGTTGGTCCATGTTATCAGGGAAGAATGTGGGACTCTTTGGCAAAGGAGGGTTGCTACCATAGCTTGGCTCTGTGACCTTCAGCTGGACTGTTGGACTAATCAATTCCATGAGCAGCATGTACCCACCTGAAGCAGGGCACTGTGCACTGCCCCATTCTCCAGGAGTCTATATGCCAAAAGTATGTGGCCATTTGCTCAAGTATGAAAAACAGCCCCCAGAAAAATGGAAAAAAGACACAAACTTTTCAAGAGGCAGCACCTGGCAGATGGCAACCTCAACATGTTTTTATTTTAGAATACGATGTTCCCTTTTTTTTTTAATTTTGTAACATATCTTGTTTTATTGTGTGGGTAATTATCATTAATGGGTTTTGAAAAAGAAGTGAAAGCATAAACGTAAAGAAAACATGGAAAGTAATGTATATTGCTATCAGCAGGAAGTTCTGACATATTGAAGGTAAGCATCAAAGAGAATTAAGAACAATAGATAACTGCAAGTGCAGAGACAAGATGAACCTTCAAGAGAAGGGTCAGCTAAACTTCAGGTAAAAGGAAGCCATAACCTAAGAAGCCAAAATCTGTTTCACCTGCTGGAACAACATTATTTTCAGTGCAGTCTTTTGCTATGTTGAGAGGAGAGGAAGAACAGAAAAGAAACCACAATGGTGGTGAGTTGTCCATTACATGAACAAAGATTTCAAGTGTAAGAAAAAGAAAGTAATACTTAGTTTTTTGGAATGACTCCAAAGGAGGGAATACTTCATTGTCAGTGATTTTACAGAAGAAATCATACAATTTGTTTATTCACAAGAAAGGGATATTAGCCGTGTTAGGCATTCTCTCCTGACTGAACTCCAGCAAAAGTTCAAAAGAGAAAAAAGATATAAACAATCTGACATATAAACTATGGAATTATACGTAGGCTCTGAGGGCATTATAAACCTTCTTTCTCTAAAGTAAAGGTAACATTGGCAGGTTTTCAATCACAGCTCCAGTGGTTCTCTAAAGACTACACCAGTGTTTAAGTCTACATAAAGGCACAAATGCTCTTGATCTGGGGACAAAGACTGAGCTGGTACTAAATCTGGTGATAACACTCATGTATTTGATTTTGTCCAGCTCAGCAAAAATATAGATAAAATAGAGTCAAGGTCAGAAAACAAGATCTATTTAGCTCTTCTAGATAAATTCCACCTCTCTCTATAGAGAAAAAAAAGACAATTTCATTCTGTGTAAAAATTTAGCATTCCATGAAATCATAGAGTTAAAGAGAATCTTTAACCATCACTAGGATAGTTCTATTTCTTAGGATAAACACCCATCTAGGGATCACCATCTCAGAGCAGACACTGCTTTCATATCTCAGTTTCCAATGCTCAGACCTCTACTTACAAAAGCACCTATGAAGCATTCCTAAAACAACTGAGCAAACAAGAACACTTTAAAATAAGGTTTTGCTGTTACTTAGAAATGCACCTATGAAGCACTTCCTAAAACAACTGAGCAAACAAGAACACTTTAAAATAAGGTTTTGCTGTCAAGAACTGACACACTGTATTGTACTTATGTCAGGTAAATATCTTGTTACTCTTCCAGTGTCTCCTGGTGTCACAAACAATTGAACATTTGATAATTTTATTCTTAGTATTTTGAAATTCACATATAACTGAAAGATTTGATAGAGGTATGCAGAACTATCCAAAAGCAATTTGAATAATGAGAAAAGCACCGTGACTATTGGTTTTAAATACATGACAGATGCTCCCCATTTATGCCATTTTTGCTCAGTGCAGCAAAGCTTGTAATATTCCTTCAGATGTTACTACTTCATTGCACTACTTATGGGTTTAAGACTGCAGACAAAAAAGTGGAATGCAGAGTAACATTGACATGGCTCATATGTTTTGACAAGTGATACTGCTTAGCAACCAAACCTTGGCCATTCTATCCAGCTGCCAACAAGCCGCTCTTCAGATAACATCTGGTAGCTCTGTGCTTTATCAGGAAGCTGGGATGAGCCCTAGCAGATGTAAATACTTAGGAAGAAGGACTCTGTACTAATTCTCTCTACATGAGTCACAGCAGAAGAAAACACGGCAGCTTCTCCAAATAATCTTTTCTATGAACTTGCATGTCAGATGGATGTGAGGTTTGCTACAGAGATTGCAGCAACAAATCAAATCTAATCACTCAATCAATCACTCAGCATGGCTGACCTCTAGAGGATCAGATCAGTTTTGTTTTATTTACCCTCTTCCCTTCTTCCAGCTTTTGCACCCTTTCCTTGTTTTCCCATTTCACTGGAGATGCATTAATTCTTTCAGGAAGCTGGCAATCTTTCTCCCATTCTTCTACCTAGAGATTGAGAAAAGTGAAAAAAGAAAAATCCTTTTTCTTCTTCCCCATGTACTGTTGTAACTGAATTTATATGGGTGGACTAATCTGTAACTATTCTTTAATGTATTGAAAACAGGAGGTTAAAATCACAGGATATTATTACCCACTACTGACAAAGTTTGCAAAATTACCAGTAGAAGCCATTTGAAAGTATTCCTTGCTTCCTGCCACACCCAAGATGACAGTTTTTCAGGCTGTGTCTGTCTCGCAGTTCCTTAACTGGATGAGATGAAGTAGCTCTCACTTCTTGTGGGAGAGCCTAGAACAGAGGTAATAACATGGCCAAACACAAGAAGAAATCCCAATAGTCTCATATATGGCTAGGCTTATGTTTGGCACCAGTACTGACTCAATAATTAACTTCTTCATTACAATGTGTGAATATGCTTTTTAAAATTAGATTTGTAATAGACTTGATGAAAGACTGCTACAGAGAAAGGCTGCCGACATTTTATATGCAAAGCCCCTTACGAGACTGAAAAGACACCACCAAGACATGTTAAAATGATATGCAAAAAAATAAGATAGCAATCACAATGCCCAGACATAAGAAAAAAAATGAAAAAAATCCATTAATTTCCATGTAAAAAGTTATTATATGGTCAGATAGATTTTTTTTTTCCAAAGTTTAGAACATTTGGGAACAGACACCACCCAAGACAAGTTAAAATGATAAGCAGAAAAATAAGACAGCAATCACAATGCCCAGACATAAGAAAAAAAATGAAAAAAATCCATTAATTTCCATGTAAAAAGTTATTATATGGTCAGATAGATATTTTTTTTCCAAAGTTTAGAACATTTGGGAAAGAAATAGGCAAGAAAACGAATTCAATTCAACATGAGAAATGTACTGCTATCGTCTTGATAATTACCAAATATGATGACCCTGTACTGTATCCCTAATTTTTTTTCTTTTCTAACTGATTTGATAATTTTAAAACCAGGAGACAAATCATTACAATACTATTAGATACATAAAAAGTCAAGAGTAGACTAGAGGAATTGTGTATCCTTTATCAGAGCATATATTATTACAACATAAATCTTGAAGTATAATTAGGGAAAAACTGAAAGGACTGCAGAAGGAGTCCTTGAGATAGAAGGTATTCCTAATTTGGGAAAAAAAAATAACTTGGACAGCTGCAAAAGCCAAAGAAGTGATAGAATAAGACTCTTCTGGGACTGTAGGACAGCACAAAGGACAGGCAGGCAATTTCAAAAAAATTAGAAATTACTCTAATACTCTAATTTAGTAATTACTCTAATTACTCTAATACCTGGTGTCCCAAAAGGAAAAAAAAAAAAAAGAATTGATATCAAAGATTTGTAAGGAGTGGTGAAGTGATAGTATTTTAAATGTCAACCATGTCATTCAAAAAAACCTACCAAAACAAAACCACATGTGCCATATGCTGTACCAAGTTCTGTAGACCAAGACCAGAATGAATTTAAGTTTAAACTGAAATTACAAGATACTAAGGGGAGTTCTGTAGATGCAACAGGAAAATTGAACAACTGACAATTATTGTGCTGAAAATTATGAGGTACATAACGGTTTCAATACAGACACTGTAAACAAAATGGAACATTATTAAATTACGTTAGAAAAATCTGAAAGACAAAGACTAAACTTAGGCAAGAAAAGCTACCCAAGGCCTATTTTATTTTCTGATTTTTTTCTACTGTACATTTTATCTCACTAAATACAATACTACTTCTTTTCCCCAGCCTTTCTGCACTTCATTTTTCATGTAACTCAGCACAGGTTGTTAATGCATATTTGTCTTACAAATTTTTTCATATGTAGCACAGAGAAAATGGAAGAGAAGGAAGGAAAGGTATGGAAAACTACACATAACTTTTATTAAATTGGCTGTGCTGCTGTATGTGCACAGTGCAGCGATATGCAGCTGGGGTGGTCTCTGCTTCTGCACTTTATTCAGTTTCTAATGCACAAATTTACTTATTTCCTGTATTTTCTTTGTCCGTGTCAACATGTAAAGAATTTATCATCCTGACCACAAAGACCAGGTGAGAGTCCAACTTGATAAGAACAATAACCAAATTATAGGGTATGATGGTAAGAACTTTTGAAATGACATAAGATAACATGATATTGTTAAAGATGATATGGACAGGTCCACGAGCTCACTGAGCAAGAGAGGCATGCAGGATTTACTGCACTCTGCATAAGTGAGAGACGAAGAATCTACTGCACTCTGCTTGAATATAACAGAACTACATCTCATTCTCAAACTAGCAAAGAGTGGATTAGAAGTTAACAAGAACTAGGCAGCTCCTTTGGAAAGAAAGGGGTAATGAGAAAAATATATGAAGAAGCGAGGAAACAAAGGTGTAGTAAGATGACTACTAAAGGTACTGATTTATAGAGACATCCAAGCAACAGTGAGAAAGAAGTAAATCTATATAATTTTAATTACATTATCTGAGGTCAAAAAAGGGGCATTCAGTGAGGCAAGTCACAAACAAAGGCAGTCAGAAAGATAGTGGAAATGAACTTCTTCCATGTGAGCAGTGGACAGGTCACAGCTGAGTTGCCAGTGATCAAGAGCAATAAAAGGGAGGATTCCCCAAACACAGACTAAGAATGATGTGAAGAGAACTGAGGATTAATCAACAAACACAAGATGCTTGATAACCAGTTCCCTCAAACAGAAATAAATGAAATATTCAGTTCAAATCTCTGTGTTTTGTACAAACATAATAATAAAGGCAAAAGCCAACAAGTCATCAAACAGCTGCTTTACACATGACCCAATAAAGAGTAAGGCACCTTTGTACAGTTACTGCACATATCCCTAGAGCATCAATAACCATCAGCACATGAGCTGAATTTTGTTAAAATTCAGGTAGCTGAAATATAGTTTTCCTATTTTATAATAATATACTCTTTGTATATTTCATTGCCTATGATCTGAAAACCTGTGGAACTTATTCTTAGAGTACATTCACTTTTTTCTCCAATGGCTGGTTGTTCATAACAAACAGAAGAATTATTTCTTTGCTCTTAAATGAACTTACTCTTTAAATCACTGTATTACAACAGTAGTTATTATTTTAATTTTGTTTTCTTGAAAATACAGTAGTAATTACCTTTAATTTCAAACAGCAAAAGGCACATGAGAAAGTAAGAAAAAGAAATGTACAAGAATAATAGGGTAAAACACTTCCATAAAAAAGAATTATCCAGTAGGGTAAATCATGTCATCCCAACCAATTTATAAGGCTTTTTTTGTTTGATTGGGTTTTTTCTTTAATTTATAGCAGAGTTTTCCTTCAGAAAGAAAAGAAGCATTCAGCACCTTGCCATCCTGGCAGAGGGCAAAACTGCACAAGAAATCATTTCCTTCACTCCTTAGCCAAAATACCTTATGCTGAAATCTCCATGGATTGCTACTTCTGGGCTGTAAATTCTTAGAAGAGAAAGCCACACAAGTTGGTGTTGACTATAAACCATTCTTTGATTCTTAGACCTTGACCTCAAAATCAGCAGGGGTTCTGTCAGTGCCTTCAAAGGATGCAAAGTGAAACACTTAAAAGTGAATGATCTAAGATTATTGGAAAATGACATAAATGAGCTATCTTGGAAAAAATAATTAGCAATTATGCATAGCACACCAAGACTAATTTGCTTAACATCTCGCAAATGCTCCTGTTACAGCTGGTGTTAACTGAAGACCATGCATTTATCCATTTCTCAGTGTCTTTGTCATTTCAAAACCACTTTTCCTTATCATTACAAACATATTTCTGTCATATTTGAGGACAACACAGCAGTAAGTAATGCTGATTTTACTAGAGAAATCAGTGGGATTTTTTTCACCAAATCTAGTTTCAATCTTTTATTGAATTGGCCAATGTCAAGAGAGGATCAGCACCTTTCACTACCAAGCCTTATGGACATTCTATGTAAATCAATCGTTTGGTTGGCATAGCTTTATTGAGTTAGGTTCTGTATCTCTTAAGGAGAAAATAATTACATCTGCTGAAAAATATCAACATTTTCTAAACATAATTATAGTGCCTGAATGTAAGACACATTCAGAGTATTTGTTAAGGACAGTTTTGAATTAGAATGCATTCAAATCATCAGAAGCATATTTCAAAAATGGACTTTGAACATACAAAAACAGTTATAAAGGCCTAGCACACATGCACACCAACAATAAGATGGAAAGTTCAAATACTTTGTTATATTAACACGTTTTTTATTGTATGTTTCTGACTTTTTCTCCTCCTTTTTATTTGAATACTATGCAAACTACTGAAGACCAGTTATAGACAATTTTTTGAGGTTCAATCTAAAATGCACAACCACATTTAGAATACTTCAAAATTGGCATAGCTAAAGAATGAGTTAACAGGGTCCTTCAGAGACTAAATAATGATATAAAGGATGATAGAAAAATATGATTCAGTAGATACAGATTATTTCACAGTGAGCCTGGGGGTGACAAGGCAGGTGAGAAGATTTTCTTCACTGCATTAAGATGCTGATGATGGACATATGAAAACAGCTCCTGATATGCCAAAGGGACACCGTATCTCAGGAGGATTGAGGAACTACAACCTGGATAAGTGACATTAATATACCTCAAAGAATTATCAATCTGACTGTGACCCCTGTAGAGACAAAAAAAATCTCATGAATGCAATCGGAGACATTAGGTTAAAAATGTAGTGCCTTTAACAATGCAGCTCAGGAAACCTGCAGCAAATGAACTGAATAGAAGGAAGGAGGGTTTTCAGATTTTTTGAGAAAAGAATTAATAGCTAATTTTTATTGCTTGTTTTTTCCTCTTTTTGGTATAAATATTTGAAGCTATAAGTTATTTTGCATGTTATATTTCTGATTACAGTTATCTGAAACTAAAAGCAAGTTCATGGTAGCTGGCCAACGTCAAAGAACTTCACATTAGTCAGCACAATTATGACTTTAATGCAGGAGATAAAAGGTCTCTGTTGAAAGCACCTAAGTTGCCAGCACAGGCAAGCACACCACTACAAGCCATGATGGCTACCTCACACTGTTCCTCAGAGGAGCTGCAGGCCCTGGCTCCCCAGTGATCCTCCACCTGTACACTGAGTGCCCTGCAGCTCCCCAAGATACTCTCTGACATGTTGCAAACAATAACAATGAGTGGGAAAAGACCAAGGAATCCCAAAATGCTTTCCTTGAAACAGATGCATGAAAGGAGCAAGGTGCACCCAGATTGTCCCAGCTGTTAAACACAGAGATCCTACTACTCTTCTCCAACAAATAAGCCAATGATAAACTGTTGGAAGCTACCCCCTTCTTCACAGATCTTTTTCTTTCTCTTGATTTTCCTCACACTGCACTGTGGAAAAATAAATGCTTTTCTCCCTAGTTATGGCTTTTCAAAGTCCAGCTTTTAAACAACCAATGCTGGGGGCTCTAGCTCTTCTCTGCTTTGAGGCAGTTTGTATTGTACTCCTCTGGCTTTTTTTGATATGATCATGTCCTGGAGAGTTGACAGATTTTTTTTTCTCTTTTATCAGAAGGATACCACGAAATGGTGATACAGGAGAATACTTGCAGCAGTGAGCATGACTATCAGAGAACTGAGGGCAAGAAAATGAGAGGGCACTCAAGGTGCACTACTTCCAGTCCTCCTGGTGAGTATGTCCTCAGCCAGTCACAATGGAAGAGAAAGGCAAACCTGCAGCTGCTCGCTCTGCCCTCCCACCAGCTGCTCCAAACACATCAAGGGTGGAGAAACCAGAGAGAAGGGTGAGCAGCTGCTGTCAGCTGTAGGGCTCTCACAAGCACATCCATCAGTCCAGCTCCAGCTGGCCACCCCTGTGACACAATCTGGGAGGGCTGCCCCAGGACTGCAGTGTCAGAGACAGCAGTCCTCAGGTGCTGGCTCAGCCCACACACAGGGTCTCCTAAGAGCAGCAGCACAGGGAGGGCAGACAGAGAGGCACAACAGAGATCTGCAGGCTCACGGTGCAGCTCTGTGCATTGCAGACAGGTGGTAGTTTATCAGTCCTTGACAATGATGTTTGATGGGAATCTTGCTGAAAGACAGAGGAGCAGACACCTGTCCCTACCAGACACTTCCAGGGCAGGGGGAGGCTGAACCTAGGAATAAACAGGCCTGATTGCAAAAAGCCTTTGTGGATAAGGAGTGGCAGAGCTGTTCCTGACTGAAATGAGATCAGATCTGGACAGCACAGCAGTGCCACAGCTGGGGAGCTGCAGGAGCAGTTTCCACCCTGATTGAATTTTTTTTTTCTCTCCGGTGAAAGTCTGAGGGAGAGAAGACCAGAGGTTTGACAGCAGTGAGATGAAGAAAATGCTGTTTTGACATGCATTAGCCTGAGACAAAGTCTTTGACTTTCCATGATATTGCCTTACACATTAATAGCATTTTCTTGTCCAAGATTCATTTTCCAAAATGTCTCTTAAAAAATCTTCCAGAATCCCTGACCTTGATGCCTGCACTCTGAACTTTCAGTGGTTTGGTGTCACTGAGTTTTTAGTTTTATTTTCATCCTAGCCAAAGAAGAAGGCAGCTCCTCCCTGGTAAGGAACACAACCCTTCTGCTTAGCTGTTTTGGCTGCTCACTGTGTGGCTACGTACCAAGGTCATTCATGGAATATTCCTGCAGATTACAATGTTAAGTTAATAACACACTCTTCTAAAAATAAGCATCTCTACAGCACATTTCCTGTATCTCTTTAGGCCTTTTTATAAATATTCATACACATAAATTACAAGGAAACTCTTAAAACAAAACCTGAGAACAAAATCTCTTGTGTAACTTGCTCAAACAGTAGGTTTGTTGTGTAGAGAGGGTTTGCTGGCAAATACACACAGGCTACTGTTTGAATAGGTAATGTCATGGTCCATCTACTGCTCTTGGATGACCCAATTGTACTTATTTCCCTGTAGGAACACCACAAAGAACATCAGTGTTCATTTTTATAGAGTATGAAGTATTCAAAAAGAAAATCAGTGTGGGAGCTAGACTATATTCCTTTCATTTTTTGTTTAGATCTACATCTGAAAGGAATAATAACCCATCAAGGAAGACAATTTAACTATGACAATACTGAAGTTTTGAAAGGCAGCACAAAGACTCTCTATGGCATTGCAGCTTCTCTGTTGATAAACTACGTAAGGAAATCTTAGTTTTTTTCAGATGATCTGTGATTTAACTGTACCTGAGAGATGAAGGACAGATGGTACATATCCAGGGTTGGCTTTGCAACACAAATAACTGACACCAAAGTTTTACACGAAAATGGTATTAAAATATATGGAGATTTCAAGAGGAGTACTGAAGAACTAAATCATATTTTACAGAGATCAAATATTATCAACAGGACATTATTTTCAAGAAGCTGAAAGCAAAAAAAATTAATAGAGAGCTACATATAGAAGACATACTGGTAGTCACAGAAATTAATAAATCATAAGCAATAGAAAGGTGTACCAAAAAAATTGTGATGCTGCTAATCCACTGAAAATCTCTTCACTGTTTTAGCCACGTGACTGAAAAAAAAAATAGTTACCCTGAATTTAAGTGGAATTCTAAATTATTATTTTAATTAATATTTGTCTCCCTTACCATCATTGGTATTTTTCATTTCATGGATATGATCTGACCCACAGGAAAAGCATACTGAGCTTGAAACTTTTGGTGGTATAATCTTTGTCACCCCTTCTCTGAAACTTACGTGTCTCTTCATGTGTCTTCCACAGAATTTATGATGAATTTTTTTCCTTCTGTCCTTAAGGAACAATGCAGATGTTTAGAGAAATTTTACTGAAGTGGGGATGATACTGGGTGTTGTTCCCCTACAGTCCCTCTGCCTTGCTTGTTAACACCACTGGCACATGCAGTCGAGTATCTACAGCCTCCAAAGAGCAAGGGAGGACTGGTTTTGTTGTCATGCTGCCAGAGCTTCAGCTGAACTCCCACACTGATAGACTTTTAAAGTATGACACAGTGTTGCAACCCACCCCAACCCAATGTTCTAAGAGCCTGCTGAATTCAGAGCCCCATCAGAGAGTAGGACAGCTCTGCCCTTCAGCACAGCACCACAACCTCCCCTCTGATTGTGCATGTAGGTGCTCTGGCCACACCCGGGCAAGGAAGCAGCCACCCCAGCGGCCAGCCCATCCTGTCCTTCATGTTTGACTGAAAAGGCTGTGTAAAAAAAATCACCTGAGACATATGAACAACCATACATAAGGATGAGGCACCAGATGAATTCATCTTCAAGTCCTTTAATCTGTTTGACCATGAAGGAAGAACACAGACCAATAAAAAGTTATTTACTTCTGCATAGAGAAGACTGCTGTGAATTTAGTACAGCTTCTCCTGGTGCAGGTACGAACACTTGAAATAATATGAGAAATGTCATCAGTGAGAATATCTCACTCCATAATAACCTTGGCACAAAATATGAAAATCATAAGCACAAGGACACTGCCTGTACATTTACAGAAGAAATGGGGTTCCAATCAGCTTCAATAGTATCTTTGAATATCTGAACAACTAGAAGAGCTTTAGAGTAGCTTTAATTTTTTGAAAACACACAGGTTTGTTAAACACCCAAGTGTTCTTAAGCAAAATCCCTTATGTATTAAATCAAAGAAAACACCTGTAAATTGTGTAACTTGATTTTCTATCTTTATTTTTTTTTTGTTATTTTAAAATGAATTAAAAAATCATTTCCTATTTCAAAAGTCATTTTATGAGTCCAACATATGATCTGTTCCTATAAAATATACAAACAGCTCTAACAGTGGTCTACTACTCACTTATTTGCTACTAATATAAAACACTAGCTATGTTTCATCCATTGCTGTAAAAAATTAAAATATTTTAAAACACAGAGTTCAGATTATTTTCTATATTCTATTTGTACAGAAAGCATTAGGCATGTGTCCAGTTGGTGACAGGAGCAGCACTGCTTCAGTTTATTTGACACTTTCAGCTCTGCCCTTCAAGTGTCCTTGGCCTGCTCTGTATGTTCTTAAACGTAAGAGCTGAAGCCACCTCCTTCCAGAAACAACACTCTTGCATTCAGCATCCCCTGCTTATTCCTCACGTGCTTAGCTTCTTTCAGTTCACGAAGACTGGGAGAAAAACACAAACCACCATAAAACCCAGTACATTTGCATTTCATTTCTTTTCACCTCATGTCTGACATTGCCAATATCTTTAAACCTGCATCAATTAATTAGCTTTCATGAATTATTGTTGTTTACAGTGTTGACAAAGAATGTTTTATCTGATGGGATAGAAGTCATCACCACATGAACAAAGAAAATGTTCATAAGCTAAAGGACAAGGCAATGATGTCAAAGAGATAATTTTCTATCTGACTAGGAGATTATCAACAACCCTTGATAAGAATCATGAATTATGCCCAGAGAGCATAAGAAGAGATCTAAGACGGAAAGAAAGATGTACAAAACTCTGAGAATAAAGGAGAAGAAAGCACAGGAGTGAAAACTTGTTTTCAAAACATTTCATCAGAACAGGGATCAGGTTATTAAAGAGAAAAAGATGTGTCTGCAAGGACTAGAAAGAGACCTTCAGGAAAGAAAAACCTTTTGAGTAATCCTGTGTATAGTGGGTCCATGTACTGGGAAAAGATTCTCTACCTCAGATCATTAAACTCAGACTGTCTAGGATGCCATTTTTGTAAAAGTGAAGGAGTTATTTTTAGTTTTTTCTGTGTAAGACTCTTATTATTAGAATATGCAATAACAGAAAAAAAAATAAAGAAAAGATAATATACTGAAAATACATGGGCAGTTATTTCATTTGGAGTACATAACCTTGGAAAGCATGCCTGGAATTGTTATGTACAGTTGACTGGAGTCAGGATAATATTAAATCAAATAAGTCATCACAGCAAACATAAGGCAAGAATGCTAACGTACTGTTGAGGGGATTAAGTACAGCCTGTATTACATATAAAATCTTGAGAAGTTGTTTTATAGATCAAATTAATCCTCAATATTTGCTCTTATAAAAAAAAGTTTCTTATTTATTTCCTTGTTTTTTTAAATCAAAAACTTTTTACAGCCAAAGAATTACAATGGAATGTATATTCAAGAATGCCCTTATTGTGTTCAGTCTCTAGTGTGGAATTCCCACAGATATAATGAGAGATCTGGGGTTGTGAGGGGAGCAAGGTCAGGCTGTGTAATCAAAAGGACAGAGATATCACCAGGACACCAGCTGTGCAGTGTACAAATGATATTAGATAATTGGTCTTGAAGTGAAAACATTTAACTTTTTGGTAAAACAAACAGCAACTCCTACAACATAACCTTGTGGTTTATTGAATTTTTAAATAGACATTTAGTTTTAAAACATAATTACTAAAAGCCTGAATCAGTGTCAAGTAAAGCGTCACAAAAATGTTTCCACTGACTAGTGGGTGTTAAATGCACTGCAAGGTTTCTCAAACGTCTTACTGAAGACAGTTCCACTCCTAATATATTATGCAAACTTAGCAAGCACAGATACTGTCATTAGGGATATGCAAAATTAAAAGTTATGTTAAGATCAGGGTGCTGAGATTGGACACAGTATAGAAGGACTAAAGGGTTTGGGGAGAGACACAAATTGGATTGGGAAACTGGTACCTAAGTAGGTAGATGAAAGGTTCCTGAGATGGAGAACCTACTCTTGGTCTGAGAGCATAGAGATCTATGGGGTTAGATGAACAATTTGGTCTGCAGATCCATACAGGGCACAACCCTGATGCTTCATGGAACAAATTATGTGTATTCACAGCAGTCACACTGTTCCACTTGGTACGCTTGGTACAGGTGACAGCCACCTGAAACACATTGTGAAATCACCTTTGCAGACCATGTGAGTCTCTGCAAATGACACCTAAAATTGTTTTACACCCAGGATGCAAGACAGGTGATGAGGTTGGTTACTAGCTTGGTTACTGTCTGGTTGACATCTTGCAGTGGCATTTAGTACTTTTTTCCTCAAGTCCTTTACCATCACCTTTCCTGACCAGTAACATTGTCTCAGTGAGGGAGATAGAAATGATTGTGCTAAATGATAGAAAATGTGTTCCTAAAGGTGTTATAATCTTAAAAGGAAGACCAAAGTCTTCATTTTATCAAAAAAAATGAAAATGTGTGCCCTGGACACTGTGGTGACTGGGGGGTGATCGTAGCTGTGACATACTTGATGTATTTTGCCTTCTGGTACCTGCTCAAAGCTATAGCCTTTCTTCAGTTCTGGAATCCTGAGCACCAAACAAATCTGGCAAATAAAGTAACACCAGCAAAGTCTGGTAGAGGAAATCCATTCCTGGGATAGAGGGAAACAGATGCTACTAAAATCTTAAATACAGGTACCACAAGAAAGAAATGGACAGGGACTAGGAGTGTGCTTTTGCTCTTCAAAGCCTGAGACTTGCCAAATCAGGAAGAGCTGCTGCTCTAGGTTTAAGTACTGCTGGCAGGGTACTCTGAAGGTTACTTCAGCATTCCCAAGACCACCCAAAACTGTTTTAGCAGACTGAAGCTCTTGGCAGGTGGGGTCATACAAGGATGTTCTCCTGAGCTCACGGGCAATAAAGACATGAATAGAAACAGCATGGAGGGAATTTGCAGGATTTGGTCAGTTTTCCAAAGCATATGTCACATGCTTTTCTTTAAGTCTGACAGGAAAATCTGCAGCACAAGCTCTTTCATGCCACTATGCTGAAAAACCTAAAAATACGTGTAACAAAGTAAAACAGTAATGTTCATCTGCCCAATTAGAAAGAAGTTTATAAACTAATTTATGAAACTGTACATTCACATGTTTGCTGGCTATCTTGGCAAGAAAGTGACTCTTGATCTTGGTAATACTTGTATGTGGTCTAAAAGACAGCGAGAAATTATTTAAAGGGAATGAAAAATCAAGACAGAAACAATGTCTATATAAATAGACATTCTCTACAAATACAGTAAAAAAATACCCATAGTCCTGATTCTTCAATACAAATTATACATAAGGTAAAGATTAAGAAGGAAGTAAGAATGGATTTAAATATAGCTGCCAAAACAAATTATAATTATAATGTCTTAATGTTAAGCTCTCTGGCATAACAACGACTTGCTCACAGAAACAAATTTTCATTGTCAAATATTGATCACTAATGCCATCTTTCTGGAGTTTGTTTTAAACATGTTGCCAATCACAATTTTTTCCAGCAGAACAAGTTTTAGTAAAATGTCAGTTGGGTGGGTTTTTTTCCTGGCAATTAACAAAATCCATTTCCAACATCCACTCTGGCAACCCATCACAGTACCACTAAGCATCAGTTATGGTTTGCTTTTGGGCTAGAAGCCACCTCTAAAAAGACAATTTCACAAAAAGAAAATATCAGTCCCTGGCACTCTTATATTTGGGTAAACCCCAAAGTTACTGGACTTCTATATCACCTTTAAAACTTCATTAGCACTCATGAAAACAAACAAATAAAAAACCTCAAGACTATGGCTTTCCTGAAATTCGTGTCTTGGAGACTGTTTATACTAGAGGTCTGACCTCTAACTTCAAGTAGAAGTAGTGTTAAGTCTTAGAAAAAAAATGTGTGCCTGTGTGGAACACCATAAATACATTGAAGTGGGGGGAAAAGTAGATGTGAAAGTTAAAATAAGAAAAATGAGGGCTAGTTTTTGCATGAAAACTTAAGGTAACATAAGAAAGAAGCCTCACCAGGAAAGGTCAGTATTTTGATGTCAGACAAGACACAACTGTACAGATAGATCCAGACCCAGAGATTGCTTTCTGCCTAATTTCCAGATAGATCAAAAGAGAGCTTTAAAACTGGCCTTTCCCTATTGAGAACTGTAAGTGATGGTCATTTAGATATCCATTTTAGGAAGAGGATAAAAAGGAGTCTGGGAGGGTTTGGGGTACAATGCCAATTCACAAAAACCGGAAAATTGGTGGAAACTTCCATATATAAAGGATCCTCTTTTTTGGAAAGGATTTCAGGTCCCAAAATAGATTTCCTGGTCAAAACACAACAAAACACCAGAACAGACAATGGGGCAATGATCAATATATGACTTGGCTGCAAGAGGGGCAAGTCCTATCAAAAGCCTGCCAGGTTTCCTGCCAGCTTGGCTGGTGACCTGAAAGGGAACAAAGCCTGCAGTGTCTCCAGGCAGTCTTGCTATCTGGACTGTCTCCACATCATGAATCCTCAGGGTTCTAGTGACTGCAGTTCCAGGAAAGCCCTCCCACAGAGGCATCTTGCAGGTCACTGTTTCAAGAATTCCCTGTGCTGGACGTCCTGGCTCCCAAGACTATTTGACTCCCACTAGAGATGACAATGAGCAAGTGGCCTGGGAGAATAAAAAGACAAGGGCTGAGCCAGAAAACCTTAGTCTTGGGTTTGAAGCTTCCTACACAAACTGAACAAATTATCTTATCCCTAAGTAATTTTATTCCTTCTGTGGAAGGCTTGCTTCTGAAAAGTGCCCTTTTTTAGAAAAATTTTGTGGGAAATAAAAGTTCCAATGGATTAATTATTCTAATTAAATCTAATCTAAGCTAAATATTTTATTAAGCAACCAAATTGTATCTCTAACAGCATCACTGAATCACAGAATATGCTGAGGCTGAGGGGATCCTCAAGGATCATCAAGTCCAACTCCTAACTGTACAGCCATATCCCCAAGAATCACACCCTGTGCCTGAGAGCATTGTTTAAATGCTTTTTGAACTCTGTCAGGCGTGGTGCTGTGACCACTTCACTGGGGAAATTGTTCCAGTGCTCAAATACCCTCTAGGTGAAGAAACCTTTTTCTAATATCCAACCTAAATCCCCCTTGACACAAGTCCAAGTCATTCCCTTGGGTCCTGTCACTGGTCACCACAGAGAAGAGATCAGTGCTTGCCCCTGCACTTCCCCTCACAAGGAAGCTGTAGCTGCATTGAGGTCGCCCCTCAGCCTCCTCCCCCTGAACAGACCAAGTGACCTCAGCCCATATGGCTTCCCCTCAAGGCCTTTCACCAACTTTTTTGCCCTCCTCTGGATTCTCTCTAATAGTTTCATCTCTTTTTTATACTGTGGCACCCAAAACTGCCCCCAGCACTTGAGGTGAGGCTGCCCCAGCTCAGAGCAGAGCAGGACAATTCCCTTCCTTGCCCAGCTGGCCATGCTGTGCCTGATGCCCCCAGGACAGGGCTGGCCCTCCTGGCTGCCAGGGCACTGCTGGCTCATGTACAACTTGCCATCCACCAGGATCCCCAGGTCCTTTTCTGTGGTACTGCTTTACACCAGTGAAAATTCTCCATTGTGAAAAGGATGGAAGATCATGACAGAGTAGCAAAGAAATTCTATTTGTGTGAATAATACTTTTATTCTTTGTTCAATGTAACAAGAGGAAATTATGCCAAGACCAATACACAAATACGGTTTAGAAAACTGTCTGACAATCAGATTCTTCCTTTTCACTACAATTGACTACAGCCTACCACTACCACCCCTCTCTCATCTAGAATACAAGCATCACAGTCAAAGGCTCTTTTCCCAGGAAAAAGATCCTTTTCTGTAGGATGGCTGCAAAATGGACATATCTTCACAGTAACGTGGCTTGGGTTTCTCTTTTCAAAATCTAGTGATCACTTTTGTTAAAGTATCCCAAGCCCAGCGTTTTAGCGTTCATGTCTATCAAGGAAATAAAAAACTTTGGTAGTCACTTTGTGCTCTTAGAATTTATCTCTGCCCTGCTAATTTTTCCTGCTCTTTCTCATTACCTGAACAGGATAAGTATGTGAAACCTTACAGCATTTTCTTACACAAAACATTCAAGTCTGTTCAAACTAGAAGATGACAAGCCTATTTTCAGATTTGCATCACAAGTGAAATCACACATTCAAATGAAAATCTCTGCAAAATCCGAGACAGGGTTTAATTGAAACTTGGGAGTATGTACATATCCCTTCTGCAAGCTGCCTGAGACCTTTTTTTCACAGTGTATCCCACCAGATGCTTAAGTTTGCAGTCTGTTTGCACACCCATTAAATTTTTATTTTTGGCTGGTAATGATGTCCCCACATACACGGTCCTCCAAAAGTATGTTCAAGGTTATAAAAAGATCCTCCTGCTTTCAGTGAAAGAATATTCAGAAAGAGCAAACAAAAAGTAGCAGAAGAATGAGAAAAATATACTCCAGCACCACAAAAGTAGATTATTATTAAACACTGGTAATCATCTCCATTTCAAATGGGGCCTCAAGAAGTGATCAAAGCCACAGTGTATGGAAGACTGCAAGCACACATGGGAGAGCAGTCTTTTATCCTGATGTGTTGGGTGTCCAAAGACATGACAGTGTGCTAGATATAACCAAGTCCAAAGGGCAAAACAGTAAAAATGAATACAAAAATCTTAAACCACAGCAGAGCAGCTGCTTCCAACTGCTACGTGCCCAAAATCTAATCAACTTTGGGCCTCTGCCCGTTTCTAAAAAATTAACCTGCATTTTTCACTCCTTCAGCTGACAGACACCAAGTGTTAACTACTGCACAGCTATGAGGGTTTAGCACGTGGGATCCTCTGAGCTGACATGGTCATTGCCCCTTTTTAGCTCATTTTCCTTGCCAGGACCCACTGCCAACCTGCCAGAAGCCGGCTGTTTCATCCCTGCTATAGAGCCAGTTGCCAAACAGCTGCCATGGCGAACAGCATTCGAAACTCTACTGCTAGCGAGTTAATTATTCAAGTGTGGGAGGGATGATTTAAAACTACACATAATGCAGAACCACACACACTTATGTTTGCACTGGAATTATCATGCTTCAGATGCTTGAAGGAACATTAGGTCAGCAGCTATAACAAGTCATGTCATTTGCTGATTTTAATTCTCATGCAGTGATAGATATTCCTTGTCAGATGGTTTACTAACTATTTTCCATCTTGTGTTTGGTAAATTGCAATGTAATTCTCAATCCACATTAATTCTACACCACAGTTAATGACAAATGAGTTAATCATGATGAAATCTTTACAGAGGTTCCTTTGGGTTACCTACTTAAGCTACTGTCAGCATTACACAGTCATCACACTCAAATTAAAGGATCATTATCGCATGTATTGAATATTTGGCTTCACAGCAGGTAAATTCTGTTCAAAACATCTAGGATGCTGAGAAACAGTCTCCTTGATCCCCCCTCTCCAAAACAGCACTAGCAGGAGAAAACTCAATGGTATTAGCACGTTAAAATATTCCTAGAATCACCTGCTTTATATTTCCTTCTAGAGTGCTCTTGAGACTGCTTCCTATTTCACATCAGTGTCCAATAATAATATGATCACTTGGTACCCAGTAATCACATCACTCTTACAAATCCCCAGTTCCCCAGTGCAAAAAGACATTATAGCCTTCACAGCAACAACCCCCCCAAAAAAAGACTGCAAGTCGTTTCTATTCACCACCATTAGCACCAACTCTATCCTGATGCACTGAGTAACTGGATGCTGAAGGAAACACAAAATCTCTTCTTTCTTGTGCCATGTCTCCTCTGCAAGGTGTTGTTAACTAGAGGTGCACTGAAAATTCTCCGTGACACGCGATAAATATTATCCTTACACTTAAGTGCAATTCCAAGGAGGCAGGTTACATATACAGACGACAGTCCTCAAGGACACCCAGGAAACACTCCATACAGCAACAGAGAAATGAACACTAAAAATCCTCAGTTCTTGGGGGAAAGTTGTCCAATTATCTCAATCCTTTGTGGTTTCCAAAACCCTAACCCAAACCCTAAGCAAAAACCTAACCCTAACACTACCCTAACCCAAACACTAACCCTAACCCTAACCCTAGACCGAGGCAGGAATAGCAGCCAAGGGCTAAGGCTGAATGCTGGGAAAAAGCTGTGGAGTAAAGCATGTTGTGGCAGTTTTGTGTTACCCCACGGATGCTCTGTGCAGCAGCAGTGTACCTGGAGCCCTGGGCTTTGTGATTTTCAAATCCCTAACTCTAAGCAGGAAAAGAACCCTAGGGCAAGGGCTGGTTCCAGGGAAAAAGCTGTGAAGGAAGGCATGTTGTGGCAGTTTTGTGTTCCCCTAGGGATGCCCTTTGCAGCTGCAGTGTGCCGGAAACTCTGGGCTTTGTGGTTTTCAAAACCCTATCCCTAACCCTAACTCTAGCCTGAGGCAGGAAAAGCAGCCTAGGGCTAGGGCTGGATCCAGCGAAAAAGCTGTGAAGGAAGGCATTTTCTGGAAATTTTATGTTCCCCTAGAGATTCCCGCTGCAGCTGCAGTGTGCCTGGAGCCCTGGGCTTTGTGATTTTCAAAACCTGATCCCTAACTCTTACCCTAATCTTAAACCTAACCCTAGCCCTAGGCAGGAAAAGCAGCCTTGGGCTAGGGCTGGATCCTGGGAAAAACGCTGTGGATGAAGGCATGTTGTGGCAGTTTTGTGTTCCGCTAGGGATGCCCTTTGCAGCTGCAGTGTGTCTGGAGTCCTGGGCTTTGTGGTTTTCAAAACCCTAACCCTAGGCTTAACCCTAACCCTAGCCCAAGGCAGGAACAGCAGCCTTGGGCTAGGGCTGGATCCCAGGAAAAAGCTGTGGAGGAAGGCATGTTGTGGCAGTTTTGTGTTCTCCTAGGGATGCCCTTTGCAGCTGCACTATTCCTGGAGCCCTGGGCTTTGTGGCTTTCAAAACCCTAACCCTAATTCTAACCCTAACCCTAGGCAAAAAAAAGCAGCCTAGGGCTATAACTGGTTCCCGGGAAAAAGCTGTGGAGGAAGGCATATTGTGGCAGTTTTGTGTTCCCCTAGGAATGCCCTGTGCAGCTGCACTGTGGCAGGAGCCCTGGGCTTGGGAAAAATGCTGTGGATGAAGGCATGTTGTGGCAGTTTTGTGTTCCCCTAGGAATGCCCTGTGCAGCTGCACTGTGGCAGGAGCCCTGGGCTTTCTGGTTTTCAAAACCCTAACCCAAACCCTAACCCTCGCCCTTAAAGTTTTGAATTTTGAAGAATTTAGTGGTTTTATTTTGAATATATGTTTTTGATGTTTTTTAAAAAAATGAACTGTTTGTTATATTTGAAATATTTTCTGGAAAATTAACCCAGTTGTTAACTTGTATGTTCTAGAAAGAACAACGTTATAACTGCACCCAAGTCTACTATGCTACACTTGATCATGACCTAGCAGCCTAGGGATATGGCTAGTTCCAGGGAAAAAGCTGTGAAGGAAGGCATGTTGTGGCAGTTTTGTGTTCTTGTTGGGATGCCCTTTGCAGCTGCACTGTGACAGGAGCCCTGGGCTTTGTGGTTTTCTAAACCGTAACCCTAGGCTTTACCCTAACCCTATCCTGAGGCAGGAAAAGCAGCATAGGTCAAGGGCTGGTTGAAGGGAAAAACCTGTGAAGGAAGGCATGTTGTGGCAGTTTTGTGTTCCCCTGGGGATCCCATTTGCAGCTGCAGTGTGCCTGGAGCCCTGGGCTTTGTGGTTTTCACAACCCTATCCCTAACCCTTACCCTAATCTTAAACCTAACCCTAGCCTTAGGCAGGAAAAGCAGCCTAGGGCTAGGGCTGGATCCTGGGAAAAATGCTGTGGATGAAGGCATGTTGTGGCAGTTTTGTGTTCCGCTAGGGATGCCCTTTGCAGCATCTGGTCTGGAGTCCTGGGCTTTGTGGTTTTCAAAACCCTAACCCGAACCCTAACCCTTGCCTGAGGCAGGAAAAGCAGCATAGGACTAGGGGTGGTTCCAGGGAAAAAGCTGTGAAGGAAGGCATGTTGCACTCATTTTGCGTTCCTCTTGTGATTCTTTTTGCAGCTGCATTGTGCCTGAAGCCCTGGGCTTTGTGGTTTTCAATACTCTAACCCTGACCCTAACCCAAAGTCTAACCCTAGTTCGAGGCAGGAAAAGCAGCCTAGGGCTAGAACTGGTTCCAGGGAAAAGCCTGTAAAGGAAGGCATGTTGTGGAAATTTTTTGTTCCCCTAGGGATGTCCTGTGCAGCTGCAGTGTGCCTGGAGCCCTGGGCTTTGTGGTTTTCAAAACCCTAACCCAAACCCTAACCCTCGCCCTTAAAGTTTTGAATTTTGAAGAATTTAGTGGTTTTATTTTGAATATATGTTTTTTATGGTTTTTAAAAAAATGAACTGTTTGTTATATTTGAAATATTTTCTGGAAAATTAACCCAGTTGTTAACTTGTATGTTCTAGAAAGAACAACGTTATAACTGCACCCAAGTCTACTATGCTACACTTGATCATGACCTTTTGCTGAACTGAATTTCCTTGAAGAGAGAAAACCTTCGTAACCCTAGGCTTTACCCTAACCCTATCCTGAGGCAGGAAAAGCAGCATAGGTCAAGGGCTGGTTGAAGGGAAAAACCTGTGAAGGAAGGCATGTTGTGGCAGTTTTCTTCTTTTTGAGTCTGTCACTTTTAAGTTTCAGTATGACAATTTAAGAGTAACATTTTAATTACCTTTTGAGCCCAATTTTTATAAATTAGTTATTCAAAAATTAAGATATTATTTTGCAATGAATTGAGGAAATGAATAAAATTATAGATAAAATACATAATCAGTCAGAAACAAGACAAGTATAAGCTAAATTAGACATATCCAAAATTATTTGAAATTTTAAAATTTTTTTTTACTTTTAATTAGTTTTATTTTAGGTTTGTAAAATTTTATAATTTATCGCACTAATACCTTTTGTTATTTAGGGACCATGGTATAATCTAACTCATTGCTTCAATTCACTTCCCCGTATACTTCTCACTTGAGCTACTCTGGATTTGTGTAAAGAAACAGGTAGGGTGTAAGTGTCCAGACTTGGCCTTCTGTTCAGCTGGACCAAACAGAAACCATGACAGTAGTACAAATCAGTGGAAGGAAGAATTGGGATCATACCCATACTAACCAGTTCTGAATTCCACAAAAGAAATACCCAGATGCATGTAGAAGTAAATTCAGGCCTCTCTGGGCTCATATTTTTTATGACTCTCATTGAAATGCTTTGTATCTGACTACATATGGGGGCCAGGCCTTTAGCTCCCTGCACCATTAGCAGCTGCTTTGGCACCTGCTCCAGCATCACTGCTCTCCACTTGCCCAAAAGCCAGCCTTGCCCCACTCACTCTTCCAGGCCTCCCTCATAAGGTAGTGCCCAGCACCCATGGGACACCCTGCATCCACTGGGCAGCCTGGTGCTCATCTCCCTTCCCTTGCCTGATACAGCACTGTCTCCTGCACTCCTGATGACTGAGTGCTACTCCTAAGGGTCTGAAAGGTTATTCTGGAAATGAAGAAGAAAAATCCCTACAGCACTTCAAAGTACAGCAATATCATTTAACCCTACTAGTTCCTCCTGTGTCACAGACAGCAAACAGCAACAGTGAAGAGTAAGAGTAGAAAAGTAGATGAACAAAAAATAAAAATCAGTGCTTTTTTTTTCTCTCACTTTGGGATACCCTCCAAATTAACAAAATTTTCTCCGGATAAGGTCCAATATTAACACTAAGGCCATACTGAATTAGCAGCTTATGATTCAGGTGTTGCAGAAGTACTTGGCAGGAAGGAAACACATCAGCTACGCAACCAAGGGGAGTGATTTCTCCTTAATTACAGCTTCAGCAACAAGGTATGACACTAATCAGAATAGAGTTGTTTGAGAATGGCACACTTCAATACTTCTCCCTTCTATAATAAATATTCATGCATTTAAAAATATATTGTGCACTTGTATGTGTTTGTGGGTGTTTTATTATTTTGAGTTTGTTTGTTTCTGTTTGAGACAATGTTGAAGCACTGGTATGAGCCTACTATGAACATCACAGCACTCTGAAAAAAAATATTGGATTAGAAGTGACCTGCTTACTGTGTTCTGGGTGAGTAGACTAAAACAGAACACAAATATTCCCATTGGGAACTACTTTCCTGGCTTAGCTTGAAAGACTCCAGTGCCTGAATCTTGTTAAGAAAAAAAAAAGACCAAAGTCAAGAGCACTCAAAAGAAAAGAGAATTTAAAAATAAAACAAAACACCCAGCATGACCCATGGACTGCCCCAGTGACAGTTTCACAGCATTCTACAGTCACACTGTGACATACAGTTCTAACACTTTTCATTAACGAGAAGATACTATTTTTTTTTGTTCAATTGTGCCAAAAGAAGAAAAGAAAGAAGTTTTGGCTTTGAAAACATGGCTGTGAGTCCCAAACTGAGCTATAGCATGAAGAGCACTGCTAATATAATTATACCTGCATTAGAAGTCTACTAAAAAAAAAAAGAAAAAAGGACCAGGAGATGAACCAACTCTTTAAGGTGACTGAAATACATATAATCACATTTCCTTTGAGAAGTGCCATCACAGGAAGATAAAGTAATAGAAATAAGAGATCCTTGATTTGGAAAAAAAAAAAAATAACCCAAAAACCTAAATCTTTTCCCTTATTAAAAAACAGTCCTGCAGAAAAAGTCTTACTTCAAAGCTCTTTCTGTTTACACAGTAGTAAAACTTGCATATACTATATTACTGGTCCACAATTTTACAACTACCAAAAATATTCTTTTATAAGCTGAAAAATCCAGTTACATACAAAATTACTCATCTAGATGTGCATTTATTAAATAACAGTGACTGAGTGAACATCATAAGCCAATGTAACAACACAAGCTTTTCATCTTGCTCTCTAAGACAAAGAAAATGGAGGAAAGCGTTTGCCAAAAATGTGACAAATGTCCTTTTTCTCTGCTATTTTTCTACAAGTATTATTAACATACAAAGCAAACACAAAACTTTAAAATATGCCAAACAACTTTCATGTAAGATAACTTTGCATTGTGTAGCACTTTTAAGACAAAATTCCAGCATAAGGCTGTCAGAATAATAGCTCCAAAGGGCCCATTTACATTTTCCTAGCAGCTAATGAATTGCCATGGAAAATGGCAGCAGGCAAGCTTATGGGAAGCATCTTTAAATCTGTTTTTCCTCTTTCAAAACTATGAGCCCGAGTGCTTTGCTTGGGAGTGAAACACTCCCTGTCGGCTTCTAACAAAGACTGAAAGAATCCTAGTGTACCTTTGGAAGAAAAAATCATGGAAGTAGCATACATTGTCACACACAAAGGGAAAATGAAAGGAAAAGGGCAGGAAAATACACATGGACAGTTTAGCCTGCATTTTATAATGTCTACTATCAGTGCTTAAAAGAAAACCATATGCAACAGGAAAGAGTATTTACTATAATTTTTTTTAGGTGCCAATAGTTACTCTAAGACAGCAAACCTGATAGAATTGAACTTCATGCAATGCTTAGCTTACAGTGGACTTGTACTCAAAAGCCTCTGTACAAGACAATAACATATCCTAATTAGCTCTAATAAAAGCCACTTTAAAGGCACAGCTTTTCATAGCCCTCTTTTGACCTCCACGCAAACAGAGAAGAATATGAATACTGGAAACAAGTTAATTATGTGAAAAATTGCTTACTTTATATCCAAATAGTATAAACCAGTTTAGTCTTAAATAGGGAAAACAGAAACTGACCTTGCATAGTAGGAAAATGGGGTATAAAATAAAGACTGACTGCTTTTTTGGATGCTGACATGATGAGGTCTGGGTCTCAAGTTTACTTAGTCCAGGACATCTCCATAAGATGATTGCAAAACTGTAATAGTGAAACCTAAATATTATTAAACTGATGAAACACAGTTGACTAAGCATTTAACTAGCCAGAAGAATTTGGGACACATGAATATTGGTGACAAAAGAAAGCTTATGTAAAGTTGATGACCTGGGATATGACCTAGCCTGATTAGTAAGGAAACAGCATATCACTTTTACAGGGAAAATAATAAAAAGAAATGTGGAGGGAGCAACTCAAAAATTCTTCCTTCCTGAGAGTTTCCACTATAATTTAACAGTACACAGTGTAACCCACTCCTTGCTCTCCTCCCTCCCTCTCTCCCTCCCTCCCCCCACATTAGCTTCTATTGTTCAATCATCCAAAACTCCCAAGACAAACTTTCTCACAACAGCTCCAGAGGAAGAATCCAGCAAATGAACAAGGGTCTTACTGTCTGTGCCTCTCTTCCACAGTTACCATTGCCCCATCCATTCTTAATCATAGGCAACAGAGGATTCAAGTATTAAGGAATTATTAAATTATCAAAACAAATACATTATGTCAGAACTGCAGAATATAGAAGCATGGCACTTAGGTCTGGGCAAGCACCTAAGCCACATCATTACTATGCAATGGGATAAAACCTGAGTGTACAATAATTCTGACCCTCAGGAATAAACTCAAGGCCACTGCCTGCATGGGAATGACAGCGTATTGTGACCAGGTCACTAAACAAAAAAATTAAGAGATCAGGACTGTAGACATATTACAGCACAAGAGTATTCACTTAAGCACAACATCAACAGCTTGACAAGCCATGCCTCATTGCACCTTTGTTCCTTTCCACCCAATCTTTCCTCACAGTGGAAGAGTTTGTGAAGACAGCTATATCCAAAGGTATGTAGGAGCACCCAGGTGAGACAAAGGTAGGGAGTACTGAGACAAAAAATTACTTCATGCCATCTCACTGCTGTTCAATCCCAGTTTTGCAATTACAGAGAGCATCATTTTGATCGTATGGTCACAACTCCTGGGATTCCAAACCATAGTCATCTTTTATTTTTTTCCCTTTTTCAGAAAAAAACCCCATCAAGTTTCTAGGGGCTGCAGCATCCATTTCTAATGGCACAGGCATCTTTCTTTTCAGCTGTCAAAAAAAAAGTATTCTGCTGAGAATTTGTGCTTCACTGCTTCCATTCTGTTATTAAACAATGATAAATAAGGATCAACATTTGACTTCACAGTCTGACTGAGACCTTTATTATTGTCATGCTGTTTTCCACTGATCAATCCTACTGTAAAAGTAAGAATCCAAAATGGCACAAGTACACCTGAGGTCCAAATTGATTCATGCCCTATCTTCAACCATATTTCAGAGAACGGGAATTTAAGCAGTTTATATAAATTACATGCATTTTATTCTCCACTGACAATTTTATAAAAAACTACTTTGCTCCTAGGCTGGTATTTGCCTTGCACCCAAAAAGCATGTACTTCTGGAGGAAAGATTATACACCTAAAATTTTGAGCAAAAGACTTCTCTCAAGACCAGCATAAAAAGTAAGTTTTTGACATTTTTAGACTCCTGTACATTTAAATGCATCCTCTAAGATCAGTTCTTCTGGATAATATCTTAGAAATTGCACCTCGGCATTTCTCAAGGAGATCCTATTTGTTTGAAAGCTCCCCTCTAAATTAACTTCAGGACTGGGAGTGTATTTTCCACAGTGCTTGCTTTTTCAGGAAACATCATCTAAAGGTCTAACTCTATTGACTGCAGTTCCTGTTTTCCCTGAGACTAAACTGGCCATCCTTGTTTGATTAATCAGGACTGATTCCCAGAAGCCTGCTTTAGCCAGCATCTGAATTACAGACTACCAGCAACGTGCAGCACAAGCGTAACAGAGCTCCAACTAGTCTTGGACTCTCTACACCTCAAATACCCTAATTCCTTCAAGTGCTGCAAACCTCTTGAATGACTTCAGGCAAGTCATTTCACTGTACCTTAGTCATCTTCCACGAAATTGAAATACTTACACGAGCCTTCTACATAGGAGTTACACATGCAGCAGAAGCCCAGAGTTAAGCGCTCTGAGGCAGTTTCAGGGATAATTTTAATAATGCTTCTGAGAAAATTCTATTGAAGAACAACTTCAGTGGATAATTTTAATCAAAAATTTGTATTCTGAACAACCCACACAAGACAAAGTATGCTCTAACAAATGAGAAGAATCATTATCCCCCACCCTCTCATAAGTGTCCTTACTTCTTTTGGGGAAACAGGTTTCCCCAAAACACTATCACTGTATTGATCTATTTAGCCCATTTAGCTCCAGCTGGGGCCGTTAGTCTAAGAAAAAAAACCAAAAAACATTGCAGCCACTCATTCTTCATCTGATACTCACCTCATCTCCAGCTGTTTTCAAAGCATTTCCTGAACCTTATATGATCTATCATACTGCTGCTGAGTAACCTCTAGATATTCCACCTCAGAGCACTTGATTGGCTTCCCTTTAAAGTCATGCAATTCAAAGGTGGGAGGGATATACTCCTCTTGCCTCCTCCCCTCAAAAAAAAAAAAAGTTATTTTGAACACATTGTGCTAGCACATGTCCTGCCTAGCAGACTGTTTTGAGTTTTTCCACTTAATTGCCAATATCTTTATGCTGCTGACCATAGTGCTCTAGAGAGAAGAATAAAGCCCCAAGTATTCAGTGCTGGACCCAAAACTCAAAAAGCTCCTAAAAAAAAGATAACAATGACATAGTTAAAACCATGGTAAGTCATTAGAAACACTTCACTACTGCTAGAACAGAAAAGTTGGCATAGTGTTAAAATACAATGAACAAAGCAACAGAAAACACTCCCACCGTATTAAACAGTGGGAACAAAACCACACAGACAAATGATGGATTGTTCACAAAGCAGATTGCAATATTGTTTACAATTACAATCTCACACCGTTCTTCAAATGTTCTTCCTAACACTGCTGGTTGCTTGGCACTATGTTTATAACAAACTTTCTTGAAGGTCAAATTGTACCAGAAAACTCTCTTGGTATTAATGGATGTTTGCATATTTGTTAAGCACCCCACATCTCACACCACTGATCTATCAGAAGAAAGTACTGATTAAGAAGAGTCCTCTTCATAGTTTTTCTACATACAGTGATATAGGTTCAAATTCAGTTAATCTAATGTAAATGGTATCTGCTTGATTCAGCAGGATCTGGGTATAGGCATGATTGTAAGGTTGACTTTTCAACCTTTTTAAAAAATCACTGGGTATAGAGCACAAATGCATCAAAAAACAATAAAAGCCTTTTTTCTTTTCTTAATTAAAGTTCTTATTGAACTTATATCCTTATTGAAAGTCAACAAGTCTTAAGAAAGGAGCATTTCCGTGGAATATTGTCATTTATATATTGTCAGTCTGATACGTAAGTTCTCTTTCTGTGAAAGCAACTTACAGATGTGCTCTCTAAGCCATCACATTGCATCTTGAGCTCTTCCTTGTAACCAAGACTCAAGGAAAATGTTTAAGCTTGATTTATATTTCATGAGTTAACTAAATGTCAATAGAAGGAAAAAGAAATAACTTTATTCAGTCAAAGAGAATTCAGGAAGCAATACCAATAAAAGGCTATAGGAAGTATAATAATGCATTAAAAAAATCTATTAAAGCTAATCAATTAAGAACTTTTTAACATGTCAGCAAACATGAAGAATCTTGGGCATCCAAAAATATGTAAAATGATCCTCTAGGGGAGCTGTATACAGTGTGTAGCAGTTATGGCTAATGGGCCCATGTGTGAAAGGTACGAAAAAAGGTTTTTTGATTTAAAAATGAAAAAAGTAGTTTTGCAGTTACAGAAATGCCTCTGGACCATAAGTGTTTCTAAGATTAATAAGAATCTAAATTAATTAGAGCAGAACATACAGAAGCAAAATGAAGAAACAGAAAAAATATACACAGTTTACAACACCGTATTGCAGGATAATCATAAAAGGAATGAATGAAGAAAAAATGTTGGGGTTGAGGTTTTTTTCAATTTATAATACACTTCATTTTTTTCTATTTTTTCAAGTCTGAATGCCTTTTCCTGGTGTATCCCTACTATAGCACTCTATTTAAATTACTGATGAGTTGCTTTCTATCTGTCTGGCCTTGCCAAGACATTACTACAGTGTCATATGATAACAGCCCATTTCTGTTGTGCAACCTTGAGAAGAGTAATGACACAAGGGAATAATATGCATGACACATGCATCACCTTGTCCAGTATCTTTTGGAACAGGCTTTATCATCACTTCAAGTCACTTCCAACATTTTTGCCTCCACTACTCTTATTTTGGCAGCCACTTCAGAGTAGCTTGTGGAACAGACACTTTTATGGTCAGAAACGGAGCCACTGAGAAACTCTCTAGCAAAACAAGAGTCTCACCAGAAAGAGTCATCAGCTGATTCTAACCTGATTTAATGAACCACCTTTCAAAGAACTGAAATTAAATCTTGCCTGACTTCCCAGTAGGTGGCTGGAAGTCTCAGTACCAACATGTCCAAAGCTGGAGTAGCTAGCCATGAGGAGGCACTTTGGACATCCCCATTTACTTAACCTGTACCAGTGCCAGAGATCCTGAAGCTTCTAATTATCTTGGACTGCAGGTGTCCAGAGCTCTGACAGCTCAGGGTGTCTCTCACACTGTGAGAAACCTGTTCTGGCTGCACAGCCTGAGCCACTTGAGGCTCCATTAGGCAGGTCAAGTAGTTTCACACATGCTGGTGATGTTCTTCGTGTAGAATTAAAACTTGCAACAGAGCAGGCCTGGCAAGCAGGCTAATACTGGAAAGGCAATATCCTGCTTTTCTTCATCTGACTTCTTTACTGGATTTACATGGCAAGATGCTATCAGTTGGGCATGCTGCCACTCTGTTTTAACCCATGATGGTAACAGATAACACTGTCCTTATCTGGACCCACCAGATTTGTCTTATTTTCTTCATTTTCTGTTGAAAAAGGCAAGGGAGAGAGAAGCTGGGTGGGCATCCAGCAGACAAACAAGGTCAACTCGCCCCATCTTCAGTGTGTTCTTTCCCAGAAATCCATTTCTAAGAAGTGAAGGAGATGTTAAAGAACCCCAATTCTAAAGGAGATATACAGCCTGACTGAAATTACTCTTTTCTCCTCCTTCACAACTAAACTTTACCAATTTCAATAATCTTTTCATGAAAAATGGTAACTTTATAGTGGAAAGCATATATTTAACAGTCCTAGTAGAAGAAGTAGTAGTGCTGCTTACATTTACTAACAATAATTAACTACTAACATTTACTAAGAATAATTAATTTCTAACAAGTAAAAAGTGATGACTGAAAACTATTAACCAGAACTAACACACAACAGAGAAGTTTTTAATTATCAAAATTGTCCTAGCTACTTTTTGATAATATAAGATATAATTTTCTTTTGAAGAATCCACAAGGTGGCCACAGTTGCGTTGGAAATCCAGTTCCTAAAGCATACATTAAAAAAAAAAAATCTACTGCATGATGTACCTAATGTAAATTATACACCCAATGCAATATTCATTCATTGTGAAATAGACCCACATGAGAATAGCAAATCCAAAACTACTAAACGTTTCCCTAAGTCTAGTCTTGCATCTGGGCAGGTTCAGATATGCAAACAGGTTCAAGAGCCATAACTCATTTTGGTGCACAGGGTAGCTGGCTACAGCTGCAGACATCCACTGACTGAGTAGCTAAAAGACCTTGAGGACCATGTGGGCATAATCACAGGATTGAAGCTTTATTCACATCTGTTTAGGCTCTTGCACTTAACTTTTATGCTATGATTTCAACTTAATATTCTGGGCTTACACCTAAGTTGCTCTGTTCAAACTGTGGGGTTTTTATTATTTTTGTGCACATCTTGTATACTCCATGAAACTGGATCACTGCAACTACACAAACATAGCATAGCTATACAATATTAAAAAATATTACATATAGCCCAAGCACAATGCAATTGGGCTTACAACTAAGTTGCTCTGTTCAAATTGTGGGGTTTTTATTATTTCTGTGCATATCTTGTATACTCCATGAAATTGGATCACTGCAACCACACAAACATAGCATAGCTATATACAACATTAAAAAAATATTACATATAGCCCAAGCACAATGCAAATCCAATACTGAGATACAACAAAACAGGCTAAGATGCTTATTTAAAAAAAATGCTGTGAATATGGAAAAGTGGACTGTGCAAGCATCATCCCCAGCTTCCACTGCTGCTTTCCCAGATCTTCACCATTATACCCTTAACCAACATAACTGCAGGGGTTGCTGCCTGTCATACAAGGCAGTCAAACAGGCTATTTTATAAAGAATTTGAAAAAGAGTTACAAAAGTGGTCTAGACCACCTTGACAAAATTCAGCAAACAACTGGCTACATGTCTGTCGGCTGGCATTTTGGCAGTGAGCAGTGGCTGGTGTAACTAGCAAAGCCATGTCCCAAATTGCATGAGTCCATGCAGTCATTTTCCTGTTCTGTGGGATAAAATACACCTCCATGATAAATGAGCAAACAGATTTTATGCAGGTGAAAGGAAAAAGAGGAATGATGGCAGAGAGCTTCAGTGAAGTGGACAGCAGGTCTATCAGGCTGGGAGCAGGCAGAGCTGCCCATTGCCATCTGCTTTCACTGGTGGGAGCACCAGTGGGGATGCTGCCATCTGTGTGCAGTGCGTGCAAACCAGGGCAGGCAGAACAATACCTGGAGTTAGGGACTGTCCTGCTTCCAGCACTTCCTTTGGCCACCAGTTTGACCACAGCCTTGAAAAGCTGGTTTTGTGATAAAGTTCATTTACGCCTATGAAGGGGCAAAGTCAGCAGCAAAATGCCTCTGCAAACTATATTACATCAGTCTTGGCCAACTCCTTTTCCCCACAACCTCATAAACATTGATCATTTTTCAAGCTCCCACACAGGACACTGTAGGATCTCCTTCATCTCCCAGCAGAGACACATGCAAAGTAATGATACCTGAACATAACTCTATGAAGATTTTGATGAAAAATGCTCATGCTAATACTGAAATGAGCTTTATTTTCCCCTCAGTTATAATTATTTAGTCCTTTCTAAAAACAGCATCTTGTTACTTTTGCACATCTCTCCTTTTCCCAGTTTCCTACAAGAATGAGAGTCACCGACCACTGCAATGTACTAACTACACCCTATGGCTTGGCATGGAGACTTCAAAGTTCAAAAGTACCCTTTTCTTAAGTGAATCTGGTTTAGTTGTCTGCTCTTTCTTTGCATCTCTCAACAAGCTTTCAGGTTTGTTCCTACATAACCCAAGCTTTTTGTCATTCTATTTCAAGCAAGTTAAGCATAAAACAACACAGACATGGAGAGAAGCAGAATCTCAAAACTGCCCTTTCCAAACCAGAAATGAGGATTTTTTTTTTTTTTTGTCTACAGCAACCTAGTAATAACTTGGTTATTACTATTACTGTTCACCAATAACTACTGGTGAATAAAAGACATGGGAAAGTTAGAAAACAAAAGTATTATACAAACCTCCATCAAAGCTAGCAAGAAGACCCTTATGCACCATTACTCTTTCTGTAATAAGATAGCAGTGCACTCAGTGAATAGTGTCATCACCAAAACTAGCTCTTTTTGCACTTGGTTTAAAGCAGGTATATAAAGTTATAATCTCACTGTTCAGTGGACACTATAGATTGTATTCTTTTACTATATATGGAACCCAGGTAGATGGGTTAATGTCTTGAAACATGTCCCAAAGGAGAGAGCAAAATAAAATCGTGAACGATAGAATTGCAGTTCTGTGTCTCATAAGTAAAATTCTATTTAGTTAGTTTTTTTCAAAATGTATTTATTGTCTTTCATAAAAACTTGGAAGTAAAACACAGAGCTCAATAGACTCAAATGATCACAGTGGGAGAATATGCAGATATTGCATTCAACAGTAATGTCACAACAAAACTTAGGCTGTGTGGAGAAGAAGAATATAGAAAGGAGGCAGTGATAAGGAAGTTGCCTTAATGATACAAAGAAAACATCAGCAGCCTCAATAGCCTGCTTCTTTTTAAGTCAGTGAAAGGGAGGTGAGGTTGGCTCTTGACTGTACTCTGTGTTTTCTACTGTAGAGGAGCTCCCAAACATGGATCAAGAAAGATGATCCCTAGTTCATGATGGCTTTCAGATCTCTGGGTACGTCATATCACACTGGGACTTTGATTTCCCATATACATGTACTTTGATGACAAAAATTTTCAAATTTATTGAACAAAGTTATGTTAAACAGTGGGTACACACAGCTATTATCTTCATCCTAAAGACTCAATAGTCTCTTGGATGGACTCAGTCCAACAAAGAAGCACCCTGAACAAAAATATCCTAGGATAACTGAAGAAGTCTCTGCAAACCAAGAGAGTGGGTGCTGGTCTGAGACAATTGTAACAGTCTATTCTAACAAAGGCATACACTTCAGCCACCCATACTTGGTCACATTTCTGGGGATATTTCTTCCACATGAAGGAATATGCCATGAATTCAAATGTTGCAAAACACTTTTTTTTTAATCCGTAAAAAACATCTGTGAATTTAGTTTCAAACAACTGTCCTTCACTTACGAAATTATTTTAATCAATAATAAGACACCAACAACATTGGTTTAACCAATATCACATGGAACAAAGAACTCTTGTTTAGAATTTTGTGTTGCTGAAGTCTGTTGTCAAATGATGCTAAAATGTATCCAGGGGAAAACTTATTCTTTAACAGCTCCACAGCCGAAGGAAGTCACAGCTCCTTGTTCTATATTACCTTCCAGGGAAGGATGTACATCATTAACCAGAATTTTGTTTAGATCCCGATACTCTCATACACCCATTTGAAAAGTAGATATCTCAGGGTCAGTAGTGTGAGTTGTCATCATAATTCACTATAGAACAGAGGTAGCTGCCTCTGGTACACAGCAGAAACAAAGCAAAACAAAAACTCACCCCCCTCACAAACAAGCAAAAAACCATCAAAAGTCCCAAAACAATAAATTAGTATCTTATTCTGGCATGAACATGTGGTCAAAATTATTAAGTTACTCTAACCTGAAGCTTGTCACCTAGTTAGCTGTATGTGCACAGTTTTAGCCCTTCACACTGACTTCCAATGCATTTACTTTGCATTTAGAAAGCCTACAAGCACATACACTGATTTTGGCTAATGGTACTTTCTATACTACTGCAATTGAATCACTTATGCTCCTAACTGCTGATAAGTTAACATAAAAACATCTTTCTTTGTCTAGCTTGCCCAGGAACAGAAGGATTTGATATTTTGAGGGAGGTATATAGGATGCAACCTGTGAATCTAAGGTGATCCTTTCGAGTCTGGAATACACAGTGTTTCACTACAAAAGGCAATGGCTATTTTGGCCAAAAGTGTTCATTATTTGCTTTTGTGAATCCATAAAGAGTGTGAATTAAGCTGAAAGGTTTTAGGCTGAGATTCCCTTACAGACTAATCATGACTCCTGTGAAAGCCCCCCAAATGCCTGTAATGAAGGTCAGTCTCCTGTGACAACTGGGAAGTTCTGAATTTGCAAAACTTGTCTCCTCAACTACTGTAAAAGGTTAGCACCACAGGAACCATCTAGAAGAGGTTTTGGCATCTTCCTAGACAGTCAAGAGGAAGATCACTATGTCTTACCATATTTTCTCAGCAGTATTTAGTTTCAAACCCTTTTTTCATCCAAACAAATTTATCATAAAACCCTTGTGACCACTTTGAGGAAACATGAAAAAAAAATCAAAAAAGTTCAGCCTACCTAGCACACCACTTTGTCTCTGCCACTGACAACTGAGGTGCTGTTTAGGCTTCCAGCCTTCTTTTCTCCCATCTCCTTTAGCTTATTTCCTAAAAACTCCCCTGCATTGGCCATCATATATCTCAGATTACTGGACAGTACTTCTCTCTATTACTGTTAGTATCTGTGGGCCTACTGCCCATTAATTTGTTGATTTTCCGTTTCTTTTGGTTTTCTGCTTTAAAAATGTTACATTATCTGCATTCACAAGCTCTTACAGTAGGGAAATAAATAAAAGTTTTTTCATCTGTTCTAAGCCTATCTCCTCCAAAGTTCAAATGCCATACAGCTCCACTAATAGCCCTATGATGTTAAACTTCACTCATCTTCTCCCTGTGACTCTATAGTCCGTAAAGACAGCTGCTTCCTCTTCATCAATTTAATGGCACCTCTCTGTTCCTCTACTACCCTTCCTGGGGTACAGAAACCAGACCTACACACAACTGCCAAGATTTGAGCACATTAATGTTGTATAGTACAGTATAACACAGAGCAGACACTCTCTGTCTTGTTCTCAACACCTTTCATGATGATGCCAAATATTTTAAAAACTTTTTTGACTGGTGCTGCTACAAACAAAGCTGATGATATCAGGGAATTGTTGATGATGACTCCAGGACCTTTAAAAGTGCAGCTGTCAAAATCCTAGTAGAACTCTCCCAGAGTGACAAGCATGAGATAGTTCATGTTTGTAGTTGTCTGTAAGTGGAACAGTAGCCTGTATTCTCTTTGGCTCTGGTTTTCCTTGCCAGACAAATAAATTCAAGTGAGAATGTGATACCTAACACAGTGATGTTGTCAGGAGAGGTAGCTGCAGTGTCACCTGCCTTTGTATCCTGCCTAGAGCTACCAAGATACACTATACAGGTGCAGGAAGCTGAAACAAAGTTCTTCAGGACTGGCAGCATCAGGCAGGAAGGTCTTGATGATGCAGGTCTAGGTGATGCAGGTTAACAGCCTTTGATAGCCACTTCATGAGCTGTCATCAGCTTTCTGCATTTTCCTCTTTGTATTACTGAGCACAACTCATATTAATATATCACATAGCATATATCATAACAGTTTTAAAGTTACCATCTGTAGAGATTGAGGATATAATGCTATTTGAAATTTCAATATTGTAAAATATTTTCAGTGTTTTGTTTTAAATATTAAATAAATAAATCTGAAGTTACATTTAAAATTTCTGCCCTTTCACTCAGTCAGGTTGACTGAGTATTAACTTTGGATGACTCTAAAATGTCAATAGCATGGTGTTCTCCCTCCTTAGTGTCACCTCCTTGCTTGCACTTATTCCTTTTTCTTCATTAAGAACACCAAGAAAAATTAATTCCTTTTACTAGAGTGAAAAGAAAAATAATGTTTTTAAAAGGTCACTGTTTATAATCTTATTATAACTTCTTACAGTCCAACCACTTAACAGGAAATTGAACCCATTAAAAAAGAAAATCTGATTCAAGGTATTTATATAGTATGCATTAACAAAGCATCCAATAATTTAGCTTTCTCCAGAATGGTTTAACTCATAGTAAAGCAAGTCAGATCATCATGACAGCAATATCCAAAGGATTAGCTATCCCCTACCTGAGGCTCATCAAAAAGTATTATGAGGTTGGAAAAGCCATCCAACAGCTGAGCTGAATGAAGTCAGTCTGTGTAAGAAAGTTAAGATGCATCAGCTACAGGCAGAAAGCTGACAACGAGGAGCAGAAGTCAATTGCAAGGCAAAGTGAACAGAACAGAAACCTCTGGGTAGTACAGATGGGTCTTCAGTAGGAGAGGCAAGGTTAGGAGAAAGTCTTGACTGGTTTTTGCACAGCCATGTGAAAAAGCTGAAGCCCAGAGGAAAAGAGTCTGGGCATGGTGCCATGCCTTCCTGAGCTTAGAGGGCAGCCTGCCAGCCTATACTTCTAAGTCACAACAGATCTCTCTTGACAGCATGTCTGTGAAAGAGGAGTATTATTAATTCTCTCATTTTAAGAAGGCACAATCTTACTCTCCTCAGGGTAAAAGGAAAAGCTGTAGGGAAATATGATTAGGATCTTATATTTTATTCAGTTCTGAATAAAATTTCCTATTTAAACTAGGTCTCCCAGGATGTAAGATTGGGGGAGGGGGGTTCATAGGAAGCCTGGTTTTGGTGGAAGAAAGGGAAGATGGAGGAAGAAATCTCCTGAGTGTTTTTTCATTCAATCTTCAGAGTGAAAAATTGGCATCAATTTTGATTTGTCTCTTGGGGAAAAAGAAATAATTGTTGTATTCTACTACATTATTTCAGCTTCAAAACTACAATGCCCACCTTCTTAATCTATAAGTACTTATTGTTTGATTTTTCACAGTATCAACAGTTTGTGCAGAAAAAATCAATGCCCTAAGAGAACAGAAGAGGGAGAATTAAAAATGCACGCATAAATAAAGTTTTACAGAATAAAACAATATTGTTCTTCACTATCAACAACAACAAAATATATCAACAACAGAGTATCTTGAAAAGGAATTTTATCCTTCTCATACCTCCAGAGCACTATAAAGAACTGATAAATATCCTCAGTAGGTACTTGATCTCTGCAGCTGCCATGTTGTGGCATTGCCACTTCCTTGGAGAAGCATTTCCTCCCAGATGCACTGAGCAACTTACATAGTGGCTGATTCAGCTGTCCCAGTTTCTGAACTACACTCTGAATATCTTTCACAATAATTAGAATTAACATTTATGCTTTATCCATAGCTAAAATAATCAGGACCAAGGATCACAGAATCATGGAAGGGTTTATCTCAGGATCTCATCTGACCCCCATGTACAGAATTCCAAACTGCCATGTACAAGGTTCAAAACCCCCCTGTACAGTACTCCAAAATTTTTCCCTTCACCCTATGATTACTACTACTATGCTACTTAAACTTTTGTGACCTATAATTCTTCATATAAGGTTGGTAATTTGCTCCATGAGTTGAGATCAAATTTCCAGGTGTCTTTGGCTTCCTGCCAGGGTCTCCGAGCCCCTGCCAGGGCTTTGAGCCATCCAGGGCATCCAGAGAGATGTCCTGGGTTCCGACAGGTGTAGGTTGGAAGGGAACTTAAGAGATCACCCAGAACAACCTGACTTCCATGGGCAGGGGTATTTTTAAGTCAGACTACTCAAAACACCATCCAACCTGATTCCAAACAGGAATGAGGCTTCTGCAACTTCTGTGACCACCCTGTTCCAGTGTCTCACCAACCTCATTGTAAAGTGTCCTCTTTCTTTCCAATCTAAATTAACCCTCTTTCAATGTCAAAACATTCTCCCTTGTCCTCCAGACCTTGGTAGAAAGTCTTTTCTTTGTAGTCCCCTTTAGTCCTGGAAAGCTGCTAGAAGGTTTCCCTGGAGAGTTCTCTTTTATTCTCAATTATTCTCACAAAAGAGGTTTTCCATCCCTCTGATCATATCTGTAGCCTCCCTCTAGACCCATTCAAACGAGCTCATGTTTGTCTTGTACTGAGAAACACAAACTGGATGCAGTACTCCAGATGAAATCTCATGAGAGCTTAGCAGAGGGTGAGAATCACTTCCATCAACCTGCTGGTCACATTTTTTTTATCCAGTCCAGGATACAACTGGTTTTTTAGGCTGCCAGCTCATTCTGTGGAGAATGCACAGAATTTGGAAATGTTTGTGCCATTTGAAAAAGAGCAGCAACAATACTTTCCATAAATACTCGAGTATAGGTTTATTCTGGGTTTCCAAATCCTATTTAGGTACACAAGGATGGGACTATATCACCCAGCTGCAACTGAAAGAACTACAATGTACTCAGAATGCTCAAAGCAACCATAACTTCTGTCCCAGTAGTCAAGTGTGTATGCCAATGAACACCCATGCACATCTCAGTTAGCCTAAGGTTTAACTGCAGTGCTAGATGCTACAGTGAAATATTCAGCTGAACAAATTTATTGTAAAGCTTTATCTTCCAGACATTTACAAACTTTATATGGATGAGTCCATGCCGAAGTTGTAAGTTCAGAAGTTTCTGTAGAGAGGAAGCAGTCAAAAGTTTCTCTGTGAGAGGGAAATAACCCTATCAATTCTGCTGAATCTCACAAATAAACTATTTAATCCAAATGAAAATAAGTACCATCTTAGTTATTAGTACATGTCTCTAAGAAATATATACGTATTCTGTGGTGGCAGTAACTTCTCACCAACAATCTACATTAAAAACAATGACCTATTGAATATAATACATTTCAGCTGACACAGCTATGTTCAGACACTGGAGTGTTAATATTAGGGTCTATACATGACAACCTGAATCTCCTAGGAAAAACTTTATTCACATGCAAACACCTAATTTACATGGAAATCTCCAAGCCCTGTATGATTTTTACTAGAGAGGAGAATCAGCCAAGCAATAACGTGGAACATGACAGGGTTTTATGAGCAATGGCAGTAGCTCACAGTGCTTTAATAACCTTAAGTCTGCTATAGCCAATAGAAATAGTAAAGCAAGAATATAATCAGGATGTAATTAGAGGAGATACAGGGTTACAGTCAAGAGTCCTGAGTTGGCAAAATCATGTCCTGCAATATTTTAATGCCAAGTAATCCAGGTCACACCTGCCACACCATTGACTAATAACACAGAATACCCTAATGCAGAGTTCAGTGAAGAGTCAAGAACACTGGGAAACCAGGTCAAATACCCTGCCCTGCTGAAACTGTCTCTGGGACCTTTTCACCTAGACCCTTATGCACTATTGGAAAAGATAGTGTAGCATCTATTCTCACCAGCCCTGACAGAAAACTGACTTTCCCCCAGATAACCAGGCATTGAATTTTTACATACAAGTGGAAGAAAATTAAAACCTCAACTTCACTGCTAGCTGTAGGCATAGCAAATGCTAAGAAGATACCCCAAAGGACACAAAATTTGATTCAGTGGTTTTGGCTATTGCAGCACTGAACGTGGGGACTCATTTATTTATCTTCTGGGTTTTGATCCATTAGAACGCATTCTCCTACACAGAAGCACAGACTATGCTAGGTTAGAAGGGGCCTTCAAAGGTCAACTAGTCCAACATCCCCTGCAACGAGCAGTGATATTTCTCACCTACTTCATGTTGCTTAGAGCTGCATGCAACCTGACCTCCAATGCTTCCAGGGATGGGGCATCCACCACCTCTTCTGAGCAAACTGGTCCAGCGTTTTACCATCCTCATTGTAAAAACCTCTTCCTTATATTTTCCTAATCCAAATCAACTTCTTTAAGTTTAAAATTGTCCCTATCTTTCTTATAAGCCCCCTTTAAGTGCTGAAAGGCTGCTATAAGGTCTCCCTGGAGTCCTGTCTTCATCAGGTTGAGCATCACCAGCTCCCTCAGCCTTTCCTCATAGGAGAGGTGTTCCAGTATGTTTGCAATACATCAAGTTCTCTGCCACAGGAATAACACAAAAAAAAGAAAAAAAAAGAAACATGTGCATTTAAATTTAAGAATTAAATACCAAAAATACAGGTACTGAAAGGTCACTAAACCAATGCCTCTTTAGGAACATATGCACGAGACCATTATTAATGCAGCTCAATTAATGAAGTATCAGCAGGTGAGCTGATAGTCTTCATGTCATCCAGTTCTTCAAAGACAAGGGCAGAAAGCAGGAGGAAAAAACCTCCTGTAGATACTTTTGTCTCAACAAGCAGAGAACCAGGACTTCAGGATTCACCATGCTGTATCATGGACTGTAGAGACAACCAAATAGGGTTACAATAGCAATTCAGTCACAAGGTCAGTGACTGTGTGCTTTGATTCTCTTTTAACTGCCAGGGAAGGAGGCAAACTTGTTGCTGTTTCTGTGCTCCCATTTTCACTACCTAACCTATCACATGAGCGACTCTTCTGCTTTATTCATTCTACAGTAGTGGAGTGCAAAAAGACAACTATTTAGCCTGAACATTCAACTAATAGATTTAAGTTATACATATTGGCACAAAGGGTTTTAGAATAGAGTCATATCAATTAATTAAATCTACAGCTAATGTGATCCCTCAAGGAACAGACAGTAAGGCAAAGCAGATTGTCTGAGATTTAAAAAAACTACAGCCTCCACCAAAGAGATGCATGGAAAAGTGACACAGGAAAACAGACTTCTCACACAGGACTGAAGGTAAACCATAGAAACCACTGGCAATGATGCACAAAGGAGTAGTGGATGGCACCTAGGGCTACAATAAATGATTCACCAAATGAACACATTTCAGGAAAACCAGAAATGTATTGAGAAATTCCCAAGGCAACTGTTCTGCTCAAGGAGGAGCCATATATTCCAAAAGGGCTGGAACGAGACTGTCATCAGCCCCAAAGGAAGTATAAAGGGGATTAGTGACTAAGGAGTCCACCAGAATTGCCCAGTAGATACCAGATACTGCATTCCCCAGTGAAGAAGAAACAAGCTTCTCAGCCTTCCTCAGAAGCCTTCTAACTTCTGCCCTGTGCCCCCTGCCCACATCAGACAGCTCTGACCAGACGGGACCAGATGGCTCCAAGAAAAAGAGTGGTGGAGTCTAGATCACAGGTACAGTCCTTATTCATGGTCACAACTGGGTGTCTCATCCTGCACTGAAGTGAATTGAAAATCGCCTTCACGTCAGTATCTTCTTTAATCCTAAAAAGCTGCTCTTGAATCGTTCTAACACCAAAAAGTATGCTGAGGTGCTCAAGTAAGATAATTTGTATTAAAATATTTCTAAAAAAATTAATCCCCATTTTTTAAAAAAAATAAAGATGTGAAATCAAAGAACACAGAAAATTTACCTCAGTAAATTATGAAGCAGCAAGCTGATGTGTCAGTAGAAACTAATCCAAAGGATATTCTCTATTAAAAAAAAATACTCTGGTTTTTCCTCCCTTCTTTGTATACCAAAAAATAAAACCCACTGAACAGACTAACTGTATAACAATGACTTGCACATAAGTAAGGGCTTTTAGCAGGTGTGATGTTGAATTATGTCACAGAATAAAGTGGTTTTGCTATTACACAAAACTACATATCAAGTGAGGTTAAAATCCTATGAAATAATTTGACTTTATACAGCCATATTGCTCAGAGGAAGTAGTGCCTGATAACATTCTGCTTGCACTGAACATGCCTCCATCCTTTTCACCCCTGAGCTGAGGTAAACTGTGGGTGCTGTGGAGGCAGACAGACTCGTCCTGCTGCTGCTTCCAGTGCCCCATTGCTGACACAGTGGATTATGTGAAGAAAGCTGAAACCAACCCCAAACACAGAAAATGTATAAGAAACTAAATTTACTCAAAATGCCACTTTCATCCTACTGAGTCTTGCAAAGCGTACAGATCAGGATTTTCTGGACTGTATATGTAGTTAGCTACTGGGGTAAAGACAGCACTTTTTTTCCATGCATTCATTATTCTCTTCTCCATGACTTAATTGGATGGACTGACACAAAGGTAATTGACAGTGCAGAGCATCACACACCCAAAAACAGCTCAGAGAGGAGAACATTTCCAGGGCCATATAGTGTCCAGCTCCACTGCCTACCTGAAGTGAATGCTGGATACATTTCTCCTAACATGCATCCTTTTGTTTCTGCAGGTGCTGTTAGAGGTGTCCCTCTGGGCATTGCACAGCAGCCACGAGAGCTGCCAGCAAGGGCACACTGATGCTGCTGAGGGACCATATGGCACTCATCCCATCAGGAGCACTTGAGATGACACAAGAATGGACACTGGCTTCCGTTAAAATGAATCCTTGCCACCATCTGCTTCAGAGGGCAGGAACAGGAGGCACTAGTAGTTTGACAGAGTTCTGTCCACTCACAGAGAGGGACAGAAAGCTATCTTGGCTTGCCTACTCATGGAAGACATCTTAAGTGATTTCATTTTATAGGAGATAAAAATACTGAAGGTGTAGCAGTATGCATTGCTGGAAAAAGAAGCCCTTGATCTGGAGGGTTCCTCTGGGCTGCTGAAGACACTTCTTCCTTCCCTACCCCAAAGTCTTGCTTCTTAGCCATATCTGTCTGGCAAAGATCTTGGGCGTTAAAAAAAGCTTTCAAGGATTCTGTGAGCAATGGTTCAGGGGTTATGCACACACTGGGCTCCTTACCAAGCTCTGCTAATAAGGAGACTTTCAGACACCCCTTGAAAGAGTTGATCCTTTGCTTTCAAAGGAGCAACAAGTCTCTGCAATTTTGGCAGGTGGAAAACTGAACCTCTTCTGAAAACACCTCTCCTCAAAGAGAACATTTGCCCTATTTCAGTTGTGTGCTCATCCTCATCCAGGCCAGCCTGATAATCAGCATAGCAGAAGGAGAGCTCACCAATGGGCTGGGGCAGAAGCTTCAACAGTGACAACTCTGCCTTTGCTGGGTCCCTACTGGATATCACCAGGCTGGAGCCGTCTCGAATAGGGGCACCGCTAAAATGGTCAGTGACAAATGAAGAAAGACACTTCATGCACAAACAGTGCACAACAAATCTTGATCCTGGTCTGTACTGTTTCCTTTTGCATCTGTTTAACCTTGATCTATCTTGGTTTGATCAGTTAATTTAGGGATTCTGTTCACATATGAAAACAACACAAATGCACGCTCTTGAGATCCAGCTGCTTATCAGCACATGAACTGAGTTTAGGAATATTATGTAGTCAGAACTTAACATTTGCAGGGAAATGGACGAAAATGTAACTGAAGGACTTTATCAAGATGTTGTTGTATGACAAAAGATTTTTATTCCTATCTTCAAAACTCCAAATCGCAAAAGCTTCAGTGTTCAGCCAACATCCCCTCTGTGTTTGTCTTTGCCTTATCGTTCCACCCCAATATAAAAAGAATCAGTCAGCAACTTCTTTGCCAATAATTTGGCAAATCTTGTTTTCCAAAAACTAAGTCAAAAGGTTAAATGCAAACAAATATTGGTTTCTGTTCTGTAAATAAACTCAAGTTCTGCTTTAAACCAAAGCAGGACCACAGTGGCTTTTATGTGACAGAGTAAGACTTCAGACAAACTACAGTCTTCATTTTATTGACTGTACCTGATAAGACCATTTTGGCCTTTTAGAAAATGAAAAAAAAATCTAATTTAATGCTGTTTAACTTACTATTGTTATCATACATATTTTTCTTCAGGAACAAATAAAATAAAGAGGGCTTCAACACAGAGATACATTCACAGGGGGAGACAGAATGAAACAAAAGCACATGTAAGATTTTTTTTAAGCTACAAATAAGCAGCAAGTTTAGATCAAATAAATAGTGTATGAACTACAAGCACTGAAACTCATGGATGTATGCTTCCTGCCAGAAAGCCTAAAAATGTTCTAAAAATAGATTTATGTCTTAGACAAATATAAATTTCTAATATTAATAACTCACATACAAAAAAATAACCTTCTATTCCTCTATAGCAGGATCTTTTCCAGGAATAAAGCCTTTATCATTATTTGATCATCCAAGTGAACTGAGACAAATTAGTAAATCTGAAATCCTAATTAAAAATGTGCCTGATACATATCTTATTATCCATAGATAACAAAAAATACTGCTGATAGCACATTTTGGTGTAATTCTTTTTTTTATATAGAATGTTTTAAACCAAATGGATAAAGAAATCCAAAGTATTTTCTTCCTAAGACATTCCAAACACTGGTCACATAAATCACAAAATTGGGCAATGAAGCATGATCAATATTTGTGCAATCTATTTATAAGCACAGATCTCTGTCTTTTGTTATAGCAACGTGCTATCAAATATCAAGTGTTTCTAGGATATTTCTGTGGACTTTATCACTATAATGCACACTGAGAAATAAAGAACAAGTTTAAGCCTGGTGTATGTAAAAGCATGTTTTCAAATACGACTACTACAATATTAGCATTCAGCTGGTAACAAAACTTGTAGTAACTTATTTTATCTTACTAAGACTTTATACAACTATCAACTAAATTAATTTCTATTAAAAATTATGTACTTTTAATATTTAGTTATATTCATTATTAATGGATTAAATGCCTTATATATGTTGAAACACACACACAACATCAGATAAAAAACACACAAGGGTTTATGGTGGAAAAAATACCTACAAGATTTCAATGTTTTAAAAAGTAATTATAATATATTATTGAAAATGTGAAAAGAAATAGATATTCCTACCCGAAATTTTATCTTGACCAGTTTTGCTCCCATATATTCCTGTGTTCCACTGAATCAATTTCACACTTACTCACCTCCCTGTCTCTGTGATGTGGTTTATTCATTGGTTTGATATTGCCATAGCAACTCGGCAACATGGAAACATGTTAGCCAAGCAATGCTGCTCACCTCACACTATATGGTGAATTGCTGCCTGGTTCATACAGCATATTTTAATGTATATTGATCTCTGCTTCTTACTATTAGGCTACTTATTTAACATCACCATTTTAACTCTGCATTTAGCAATCTTTGGTCATGACCTTCACAGTATTTGACTTGTAGTGGTTTTAATTGCAAAAATTATCTACTTCCTCAAATTTAAAAGCAGGATATATTTTGACTACAAGTTGAACTACTGCATTGGAACACACTTAAACAACCAGAAAAATAAACAGCACTGTTCACAACCCCTAAATTCAGGGCTTCCCCAACATTCTTGCATTTTTGCCCTGTGTAAGCAAGTGCATGCAAATCACAGAGAAGACTGTGTTAGCATGGCTGTGCACACATGCTCCATTTAAGAAGCTTTCCCTTTGGTGCATGTGGCCTGGAGGGAGTGGGGACCCTCTCACCCTCTCATGCCTCCCCAGGAACACACCAATAAACTGGATGGTGGCTAGTGAGAGGGATGGTGCTCTGTCTCAAGAAGAGATACAGCACAGGGTGAGCCCCTCAGAAGGCAGGCAGGGATGCTCCAGCAGCTTCTGCTTCCACAGCCTCCTCACAATCAGTGGGGGCTTGCAGCATGCTCTGCATCACTAAATAGAGTCAGTATGTCTTCTGCATTCATATAAAATGAAACTCCAAACAAAACAACATGTGAGAACAAAAGCAGGATCTCTGGTGCAGCAAGCAACAGAGTCTTTAAAGCTCCAGAGTCTAACGCATCAATACTATGTAAATCAGGGCAGCCCCAAACACAGATTTGGTTCACAGTGAGGAGACTAGGCAATCATCCAGGGCAATAGTATGAGTGGGAGCTGAAACTGTCTCATTGACTGAGTCTTTATCTTCACAAGCTGGCAACTGCTTCACAACTGTGCTTACTCACAGAGGAAACTTCTCTTTGAACTAGGTTGCACCACAGCTTGACCCAAATGGTTTTTCAGAAAAGTGATTTATCTGCCCTCAGACACTCTTGATAAGCTGCATAAAATACTGAGATTCTGACCACTCTTAACACAGAAAAGCTGTATGGAGACCCACAATACCTTAGGACTCAGTACATCTCCGAACAGTTATGTACCAGGACCCTTCTTTCTGCCTACTTAATACATCATGACTGTTTCAGATCTCACTGGGCTGAAGTCAAAAGTTAAAGTCATTGGGAGGCCTTAGACTAAGTGTAAAACACATCTGTGAGACAGTATGGGGTTCATAGTTGAAATTCAAGTTACTCCCACATTGTTTTAACACACTACGTTTGTGATCTGAGACATACCACAACACATCTGTATGGACTAGAAACCAAGGACTTTAATTTCTTCCCCCAGCAGAACTGAAACCAGCATTTCAGTCTGGGATTTAAGCAGGCTTGCTCTAGAAAAAGGTGTGGAACAAAGGGAAGATGAAGGAAGGTATTTTTGAGTAAAAGTTGCTTCAGTTCCTGACTATGATTTCCAGCAAACAAGCAAGAGTTACAAAAGTGCTGTGAGATGAATTCCATTGTGCCTCAGCACAGCAAAAGAAGAATTACTTGTTCAGAATGGGAAAGTATTACTATTTTCTATTACCGGGATTTGATTTGTTTCTCAACCAAAAACGTTATTGCAGATTCCAGGAGAGGTAAGTACTATACACTCAGTAATGATCCTACAATTGGTGTTTCCACTGAGAGCACTAGGAGGCCAGCTTGGGGGAGGGAATGTGAGGTGAGGAGGGAATCAGGTTAAATAGGGAGATAGGAGGAATTTGAGGTACTAAACAGGAAAATAATTCACATCAACACAGTGCTAGGAAACAACATTTTTCACCATATGGACTACCCTTACACTAGTGCAAAAATGTAGGTGATTTCTCTGCTCTCCTAACAAAATTTGTGATGCTTTACACTTCTAGGCAACTTAGAATATTAATTCTCTTAATATATTCAGTTTTCCCTTTGACAAATAAGGAGCTCTGAAACAGTGTTATAAAGAAATACTTCATTCTGCTTAATGTGAGATGTTATTTCATCTAAGTACACATTCAACTTATAATGACCTTTGCTGGAACTCTTACAGGTATTACACTGCAAAGGCATCTAAGTAAAACAAAACATTAGCAATTGGTCTGGTGTCTGCCATCCCCTTCATCCTTTCTATAACGTATTTGAATCTTTGACACCTCAATGATGTTATCTGCTTCCATCTGAACGACTTCAACTAGGGGACAGATGGGAGCTACCTTTACATAGATGGACTACAAACTCATGGCCAAAAACAGGGCATGAATATGTGGAGATACTCAGCATCATTCCCACAGGCATGTGTCCCATCTTTGAAAACAAGGAATAGTACAGTAGCAGTAGTACAGCTTCCATATGAATACTTAGCCTTTACATAATCCTTAAATTAGGAATCTGCAAACAAAACCAATTCCTACTCATTAACACCAAATCTAAAAGTCACTAGCAGCTACTCTAAATATGTATGAAGGTTCAGAAAGAACACTGATAAACACTACCTCACTTCCCTTTCACTTCCCAGGTCTCAACAACAGCACAATCTTCTTCACGGTGGGTCCTTCCCATGGACTGCAGCTCTTCATGAACTGCTCCAGCAGGGATCTCTTCCACAGGGTACATGCAGTCCTTCAGGAGGACTGCTCCAGCATGGGTCTCCCACAGGGTCACAGGTCCTACCAGCGAACCTGCTCCGGTGTGGAATCCTCTCTTCATAGAACAACAGGTCTCACCAGGAGCCTGCCCCACCCCAGGCTTCACAGCCTTCTTTGGGAATCTACCTGCTCCAGCATGGGGTCCTCCATGGTCTACAGGTGGCTATTTGCTTCAGCATGGACCTCCACAAGCTGCAGGGGCACAGCTGCCTCACCACGATCTGTCTGCACCACGGGCTGCAGGGGAATCTCTGCTCAGCACGTCAAGCACCTCCTGCTCCTCCTTTTACTCTGACCTTAGTGTCTGAAAGGCTGTGTATTCTCACTGTTTTGGCTGTTATTCCACAGCAGCTTGTTTTTTTCTTTCCTCTTCTTAACTAAATTACCTCAGAAGTGCTGGCACCATCACTGATGGGCTGAGCAGCAGGCACACCACAGAGCCAGCTGATATCAGCCCTGTTGGGCAAGGGGCAGCCTTCTGGAGAAGGCTCTCACAGAAGCTGCCTCTGTGGTCTCCCTGCTAGGCAAACTGAATCCTGCTCCTAGAAAAAAAGCAACATTTTACATACCAGACTGTAAGACTTATTTCAAGTCACAGAACCATCACACACAGCCACTAAATTGCAACAACATAGTCCTGCTTTTGCTAAGGGCAGATGTCACCTTGGGGGAGCTATCATGGGATCCTCTCCAGATTTGGCATTTCCCAGAGCCACAAACCCACAGACATAGTAGGTGCTTCACAGACCTTAGTGTCAAGGGCTACATGGTCACACTAGAATGGTTTGACAGCTTTGGGCTTCATAAAATGCCAGGAACCGTTTTTTTTTTCTCCATCCTCTGAGCAAGGCCACATCTCAAAACCCATTTTATATCCAGCCACATCTGCCCCATGGGCTGCCAATCAGACTGTTCTGAATTAAAACAAAAGGTCATACAACATAAATTTGGCTTCTATTTCACTTATTTGTTGATTTGGATCAAATGACAGGAATGGCAACTTTGATTTTACATAACATTTCCAATCCCTATATATAATTTCTTTAAAATGCACCCATGGGTACCTCTATATTCTTCTGGCAGAAATGCAGCTCTATACAAGTGGAATTTTAACTTGCTGAGACTCTCGGGAATTCAGTCTGTAAAAACCAGCAAATATACCCTTGAGACTTGTAAAATGCCCTAGATGAAAAGCATTCACAAACTAAGCAGAGCAGCCTTTTCTTCTGATTTTTTATTAAATCAGTGGACACTATCACAACAACAGAAAATCAGCTTGATAAAATGGGTTATTCAAAGAGACAAAAGGGGTTGTCAGCAAATAAACTGATTCCAACATAAGCAATCATCAGGTCACATAAGCTGATGCAAGCAGAAAACAAAGAGACTGCAAGTTAGTCCCTACACAGTAAAAAAACTGGTGATATCTTTATTTGTATTTTGAGTTTTTTGTTAGTGTTGCTATTTTAGGCCTGACATGTATCGTTATGACATTATATTGGTTTTGACTGATTGCACCCTTCTCTTTTCATTAAGATGAACCAACACTGACATGCAATGGGCTGTCTTTAATGGCAAACAAGTATTTATGGTATCATCAAAAATTACCATCACTTCATAATGTGGTCCTTGTTTAATATCTCATAGTTTGGGTTTTGGGTTTTTTTGTTTTTTTTTTTTTTTTTAATACAGTCTCAGGGGAAACTGATTTCAGAGGGAAGAAAGAAATAAAAATGCATCTCCTATAATGAAGTCTGTTGCATTACAAGGATTAGGTTAAGCCTTACAGAGACTTTTAATGAGAACTTTTTAAAAGGCTCAATCAAAACAAATGCTGTCTACTCTTACAAAGACTTTAGCAACTTCATTTTCTTCACATAGGGAAGGTCCTATACCCATCACGTTGTTAGTTTTAATGATCAGATTAACACATTTAGGTGGTTTAATATTATTACTACTACCTGTAAGTATAAAATAATAATTGCCTGTTTGGGACAGTCATTGTATCAGCAAGTTAATTAGTCAGAATTGGAGTGCACACTGCTTACTTTTATGTTTCAAATTGCAATCACATTAATTTTAGATATTACTATCTAAAATCCTACTCATCCTTCCTTGCCATATCAGTTCTTTTAAAATTTTTACTTTCATATCTTTATTCCCTCACCTATGCATGCTAACAGTAGAACAGTGTTATAAAGAAAACAAATGAACAAAAGGCCGTACTGTTTCACATTTGTTTGTCAATTCACAACATTACACAGGCCTTTAAAATAAGAGTACTTTTCCCCAAAAATCAATTAGTATTGTATAATTTGTTTATATGCTAAATTAAAGCAAAATTAGTCTGAAAAAAATATACCTCCTCATAGACAAACTTGCAAGAAATAATTAGATTATTATGTTTGGCATCTAGTGCTGACTAAACATTAGAAGAGATACTAGATGCTGTTACAATTATGAAAACATCTATGAAAAGTAAGAGCCATTAAAACAAAGCCCAATTTTCTTCAGGCATTCAACAAGATAATGAAACAGATAATGTAACAACATCCCTAGTTTGTATTGTTGGGTCTGCCACAGCTTTATTCTTTGTGTTTCACTCAGTGAGTCTATTTATTAGTACTGTTTATCAAATATATATTTTTATTTGTGCTTTGATGTAGCAATGTTGCTACCCTGATTCCGTTAAAATGATACAAACTTATCCAGCTTTGCTCTGTCACAATTAATATAATTTGATTCACCATGCTAAAGCTGCAAGATTTTGACTGCCCCTCATAACATACTGAGTGTGCCCAGCATCTGTTAAACCCACCCAGGACTTCATCAATATTTACAGATTAAATATGCTGAAATCAACTTGAAAAAATCACCACACCTAATATCCTGTCTTATTTTAAGTAATTAATCTGCTCTGAGCATGACTACAGAAAACAAGGAATTTACTTGCGGAGTACATACCCAACATGGGCAAGACTTGAATTTAACTTTATTCTACAAATAAAATTGGCCCAAAAAGAAGATTCTAGTAATAGATACGCATTGTTTGGAAATAGTTATACCAGACTGAAAGCAGATATTCATTGGAGTTGCTTTGAGAACAGGAGTGTATCATTACTTGCATTTCATAATAGACAGACACATTATGCCCTTGTAGTGGCAGACAGCTGAAAGACAGGGCAACCAAAGCTGGGCAGAAAACACACAAGGTGAATAACAGGCAAGGAAGAAATTATTAAATACACACTAGCAGCTGAGCAATTGGAGGGACTGATAAGAGTGATGATATCAGATAAATTCCTGACTCAAAAGTTATTATACTCTCTTCAGAAGTGAAGCTAGAGATCTGTTAATAAAAAGAGAGGCACGGTAAAATATAAAATTATGCCAATTCTGTTTTTTTGCTGTTTGAGCAAGATGTCAATAAATAAGAGACCATTATAATTATGATTTTTTTTCTAACAGAGAAAAAAGAACAAAAGCAATAGACACTTTTTCATATGCACCGTTTTTGTCAGTTTGATTTTGATGGTAACTTTGTGACTGCATTGCCACATACAGGAGTAGTTTAAATCTTACACAATTCTTTACTTAACATATGCAGGGGTTTTGTATTCATTTGGTGTCTACACAGAACAAAGCCCTAGAATCAGAAAGACTTGCTAGGCCTGATTCCTTGCATCAATGAAGCTTTTGTCATTTTACTGATTTCAGCCTTCCTTAAATGATACCTATATATTTATATAATATAAATTTCATATATAAACATATAAATATCTAAAATTCATTAGGTAGATTGATTCAAGGTCTTTATGAAGAGCAGCAAAAAATCAGAGCATTTTGATTTAAATGTCAGGTACTGAATAAAACTATGAAACTATATAAAATTTACAACACTGGGACTTGTTTGTGACTTTTGCGGTCGCTAAAATGTCGTTGTCAGCTGCTGTATCTTATTTCCATTACATTGATTAAGGAAGATGTTTTGCTCAATTGTCTTATTTCTATTTTCCATTTAAGTGAAGAGTTTTAGTTTTTTCTTCTAAACTTGAGAAGGGAATGCTGAGAAAAGAAACAGAATTCACATTGCCATAATTGCACAAGTCTCATTTAAAGCACAACCCGGATTTAATTACCTTCTTTTCTTCTTGTGTACAAGATTTGTTTGGATACTCTACCCTCTCTGTTAGCTCCAGCCAACTCCTTATATCCTAACCTTACAACAGGAGTAAATCTTTAAGAGCTTCAAATGCTACACAATGCAAAAGCAGATCCTTAATACATCATTAGATACAGGAAAGGTAGTGGAGAAATACCTGTTTTGGAGTCAGCCTCTTAATGAACTGCTGAGTTTCTTCAGAAGACAGAGGAAACTCTACAAAAGTCTTCTATTTCTTTCTTCCTAAAAACTCATCACCAATGAAAAAGAAACTTTTTGTGAAACCACGCACACAAGGCCCACCAGGCAAAGTGCCCATGAAGTTCTAGAGTCCCCGAAATGCTGTTAAATCAGAGCACACAGTTGGTCATCACAAACTAAGTGATTTAACTGTCTAAAAAATAAGCATTTTTATTCTGGATCTGGCCTTTATATGGTAACCAACAGAGATCACACTTATGCTGCGTTTTTTGTTTTAATTAGGGACAGATTCTGAGTTTGACTGAAAAAAAAACCATCTGAAAGAGATCACACTTGTGCTGCATTTTTTTGTTTTAATTAGGGACAGATTCTGAGTTTGACTGAAAAAAAACCATCTAATTTCACATAAGCTGGATCAGCATCACCATAGTTGATACAGCCCACTTTAATGAAAAAAATTCTCCTGGAATTTGATGAGACAGAAAAGTTATCTGCAAGATCTGTCCCTCAGACAAACATGGAAATTTCTCTGCATACTGATTTTTTTTTTCCCATTCCCACCCCACACCCCTGCAAGTCCTAAAGCTATACATAAGACTTTTGAGGCAGTAGGTTACCAAGGCAACTCATGCAGCTTATCATTATCTAGATCTCATTACTAAAAGATTGATTTTGGACAAATAGTAATCATGTAACAGGGTGTGCTGATGGATCACTTTCTTTTAAGTTGCTAAAAACCAGGGAACCTAAGCATATGATTGTATTTTGGGTTTAATGAGTTGAGGAAATGGCTCCATAAATGTCTTTTCAGTTTCCCTTGCCCACATTGTACCTATATATGGATTTCTGTCACATAGATCCTACCTCCTTCAAGATAGTAACTTCTCTGACTCAAAAAAGAAAGGGAAAAATCAAGAACTTACAGGCAGATGGTGGCAATAGAACCCCTAGGGTACAGCCAAGGTTAAAATCAGATCTCTGGAGACAACAAGGCAAATCCTAGTTTGCAGCTCAAACACTGAATGAACAGCAAACTGGCTATGAATTACAAGTCACCAGGCTCACAAAACCTTATCCTGGCAGATCAAATTTCATTCAGTTATCTAGAATACAAATTCATGCTAATTCAAGAGAGACTTATCCATATTAGACAGTTAATGAACATTCTGCGTGGTTCCAGGCTTTACTTTCAGTTGCTTCATACATTATTAGTACCACTTATCTTCCTGGTTTTCATTAACTTAGCTGAAACAGAGTCTTTCATTCCAGTTTTTGCATCTTTTCTTTATGCATTACATATCTGAACCTCTCTCTTGCCAGAGCATCCAGTACTCAGACAGCCTGGCCAGGCAAGAGCCTGAATATCCTCAGGTCACTCAAAAAACTTCTGAAGTTTGCTCAGTCTAGCCATAAATACTACAGCACAAAGCTCAGGCAGAGATCCTGTGGGCAGGCACTGCACAGCAGACTCCCATTAGCAACGTGTATAGCATTGTAGTTTACTACAACCACATGTTAGTGCTTCACACTAAGGGACCCGAAACAGCTGTTCAAGAATACTAAAAAGGCTGAAAATAGAAAGAAGAATACAAATGACATGTTTACTTGAAGCAGGATAAGCAAAGAGCTCTGCTGTGTGCTTGGCTGCAAGGTACAGCGCGTGGAAGAGCTGCGCCCACACATAGCAAGGACTGTCTGCTTCCTCTGAAGAAAGGATGCTCACAGAAGAAATCCAGACCAACAAAGGGATCTCAAGAAAGGAGTAACACTGCTTCTTGTAGACCTTGCTGTTTCCCAGTGATAGGGCACCAGAACTGAGGAAGGAAACAAGTCAATACTAGCCCAGCACTACACTGTCTCTGTAAGCCTTCCTCCATTCACCTATCCTTACTGGATGCATGAGAAACAAGTGCAACACATTTTGCTAACAAGGGTGTCATGAAAAATGAACTTTATTGCATAGAGAAACTTTAATTAAGAGTAAACACATTATTCTTGGTTATAAACTACAGCAGCACAAGCAAGTACTGTTAATAGATTTGGCATTGAAATGGCAAATCTGAAAAAAAGCTGCTGTGGAACTCAATATGACTACATTACTTTAAAGTTGTGGAGAAAAGGCCAATTCCAAGTTCATCTAGGATTATAACCAGTTTTAAGCTGCACATTTAATTGAAAATACTTGCAAGAACTGAACAAAATAGCTTTCAAGAAAAATACAGACAATGGTGAGTTTTCTTAATAAACATTTATTCCCTTGGGCATAAATTAAGTATGTTATATGACCTTTTGAAATAAGACATGTCTGCAAATCCTTCATTAGTAGGTTATTAAGCTGATCAAACAAACATACTGTGATATTTTTGTGCATTTTCATTCATTACTCTTCAGCACATCAGCTTATCCTGGTTGTGCTGAAATCAGTAAGAGGTTTAACGTTGACTTTTATAGGATTACTTCAGGCTAAGAGCATATGAACTTAGGCCTGGTGTGAGGTTCTGTGTAACTCTTAAAATACAGAAACACCTTCACTGAAAGATCTTTTTAAACATGGTTAGATGAAAGTGCAATGCTGCTTTGTTTCTGGCAAAAAAGTATAATTACAATGCCCCAAGAAAAGGAGGCTGGCATGGTGCTTTGAGATCTGAGGGTAATGGAAGAAAGCTATATTATACTAAAATAATAGATCAAGATTCAGTAAGAGACCAGTCAGATACTAAAAATTAAGTTCAAATGTAAACCTAGAGCAGTCATTAAGCAAAGATTAATGGAAAAGTCAGCTGGTTTTGAGGTTGGAGGTAGGAGGGTTTCCCATGTGGAAAACATGGTAATAGGTAGATTAGAGAAACATTATGTCAGGAATTATGAGCTCTCCTATATTGCTGTCTACACCTTATAAAAGGTGTTGTGAAGAACAATGATGAAATGAGCTGTATATCACCATCATTTTCTAAAAAGGCTACTTAGCACTGAGGGCAGTTCATCACTCCATTGGATTCAGAGCTCCATGAGAAAACCTTTATTATGAAGACACCGCAGTTCTCTGATACAGGAATATATATTATAGTTTTTGTGAGGTTTTGTCCTGCCTACTGCTGCCTGCGTTTCTGGCTTTTTGTACCACTGGCTTTGTATATCAAAGTATATGCAAGACCTCTTTTTACACCTTTCCTTTTCAAAATTTCTTTATGGAAGTCAAACTGTAAACTCATTTCCCAGCATTTCCTCCACTTCCAAAAACTTTAAGGCAAGAGCACCACATTACAAATCCAGGAGATAAAATTCTGAGTGTTAAAAACAAGTATTTTGAAATGGAAAACAGGACAAACATAACCATTACATTAGTGGCATCTACTTCAGCACTAATATGTACAAGTTCAGTTATGTGAACATATTCAGGAAACAAGAAAGGGGATTAGATATTCAAATAATAACTAAGAAAATCCTTGATAAACTAAGAGAGCAAAAATTTAAAAGGTAAATGGCACAGGGTTCCACAGACTACCATAAGAGACTGGAAAAACAAAAGAAACTCCTAAATTAATATAATTTTTCATATTCTAAGATATAGCATTCACAGAACATGCAGGAATTAACTCACACAAAAAACATCATGCACCTGCAGCAACACTTCCCTCTGAACATGAGGGAGATGCTTCACTAAGCAGCAAAAAGAATCTTCAAAAATGTGGATGATGAGCTGATGTGCTGATTTTGCAGTGGATTCCCAGAACTTGTAGGTCCAGATTCTCCAAGTTTATCCCACACACAGAACCTGGCCCATGAGACCAGCCTAAGCAAACTTCACACTTCTGGCATGATGTCAGAAGCAGGTAAGGCAAGGCATCTGTATAGTCTCAGCTTCCCTCTGTGAGGGAGATGAGAGATGAGAGGAGCAGCAAGAGAGGCTCCGGACTGCCAATTCCATGGGAGAGTTTTCCCTTGGGATGGACACAGTCCCAGATGCACACCAGTCTGATGCTGAGCTGATGGCTCCTGCTGCCAATGCTGACTCTAGCTGGGGACCCCTGAACAACTTGATGCAGGAAACCCCTAAAGAAAAAGTGCTAAAAGGGGCTAGTTCTGAGTCAGAATGTCCATTTGAAAACTAATCCACAGTGCCTCCTATCACATTTCTACATCAGGCCTGATGCTAAACTTACATCCTTCTTGCTGCTGCTAACAAGGGTTAACAGCTTCAGATTTACATCCTTTGTAGTTTTTTTCAGACTGCTATTCTGAATTTCCTCCCCAAAAAATACCTCTCCAAGGAAGAAATATATTTGTTAATTGTCTCCATGAGATGGTACTCAAAGAACAGTAATGGCTCTACACAGAGCCCAAATGCCAGATCAAGTGTAAGGGCAGTGTTTTAGTAACAAATCTCCCAGGTAAAACATGGCTAATTGCCACAGAGCACAACAAACAGAAAAAGCCAACACCAAGCTTTAACATATACAGCCAATAAAAAAGAGAATGGCACAGATCAGAAAAATTAATATCAATAACAGATGAATCAATACTATGACTTGCAAATGTTTAACAGATATAAATCCCTTCTAATATGCTCTGGTCAGTCTCTTATCATCTCCAACTGTTCAAGTCCCTGTTCAGGCATCAAATCACTGTCAGGGTTTAACCCCAGCCAGAAGCTAAGCACCACACAGCTGCTGCTCACTCCCTCACCAGAGCATCACGGGGAACAGCAAAAGTGAAAAATTAGTTTTAGAACTAGTAATCAACTGATTTTCCAGCATGATGAGCTGGTATGCTTTGACTGAAGCCTACTACATATACTTTGTGTTACTCTGTGTGGCACCCTGCTCCAGGACAGCTTTATTTTGGACAGAATCTGTATCCAACAACTTCACAGCCATAAAGAATGCATGCTGCCGCAGCTGTACCCATTTCCATTTGCCTGCCAGTTGGCCAGGAGGCACAGACAAGACAACATGTTGTGCTTTAAAGATTTCTTACCCCTTACCAGCCTAGGCACCATAAAACATTTATAGACTATTTTGAGCAGCATTTCATTGCAAATTCCATATGCTTAGCTGAACTATTCAATGCCCAGAATGACAATAAGGAGAAGATTACATTTGAATGCACTATGTAGCAAGTATTCTACCTTTTAGCTGCTACAGCCCTTTATCTCCTAAAATAAACAACAGACAGCCTACTCCAGCCATCAGCTGAGTTCTGCAATATTAGACACCTCTGTGCAGCCTAAGAGTAGCTCAAACTAGCTCAAACATCTACTCCAGGATACAGTCTCATGTCCATTCACAGATATTTGCAAAAGAGAACACAGCCTGAAGGGTACAATTTCTTTCGTATGTTGTGTAATGCGAAGGGAAAGAAGGAAAGCAGCTATAGATCCTTTCCCCAAGCAAAATGCGTGGTCTTGCTTTTAGTTACAGATATAGCCACATGATGATGATGCACTTAAAAAAAGAAAATTTGTAGTAGTATTTGAAGGAATTAAATAAAAAAGTGCCTGATCTACAGAATAATTTAATGCCTACTGATGGGAAAGAGCCCTTTATTATGGAAAATCCTTTTAAATAATTTGTCCTTATATACCATGACAAATTTACAAGGAGACTGAAGTATGATATGCAACTTCAGGACATGAAGTAACTAATTTCTTCTGCACTGTCATGCATTTGTTCTTGCATATATGGCCCAGCAAAGTGAAATAACAATACTTTTACCGCTTCAGGGGTAGTCAGTGCAGATTGGCACAGAATAAGAAAGTGTCAGCTAACTGAATGGGTTTAATGTCTCTCTCTTACCTCTCTTGCAAATGAAACTGTGTCTGCCATACGAAGCTATGGGTAGGCAGTCTGGAGGAAAGGATGACCTTTTAGAGGCTACTCCAATATTTAGAACCCTAAAGCAGCTCATTGGATCAGCAACCTAGTGATAAAGTAGTTCAGATAATCTCAGCTACATCCAGCAATGAGCTCTGGCAAAATGTCAGAGCTTTTAGTTTGCTCTGACTAAAACTGGCCAGGCACCAGCCTTGAACAAGAGCTCCAGCATTCACGGAGCTTCACACATTACTCCAAAGTTTTCTCTCTGCTTATCCTTTGTGCCACTTCACTGGAAAATTTGCAATCTATGCAATTTTAAAGTGTTTGAGGGGTTTTTTTTGCCTTGGATTCAAACATTAAGCTGTTCTCTTGAGATCTATTTTATATCACTTCATACATCCTTCTTTTGTTCACCACTCACAGCTCATAAAGTCCACTAATGTATCCTTTAAATACAGAAGAATCACATGTTTTTCTTCTCATTTCCCTTCCTGCTTTCTGCTTGTTTAGAGCTGAAAGACAGCACCTTTTGCATTAAATCATGACCAGGCCATTAACATTAGGGAACCTTTCCCATTAAAAAGGCAATATATATTGACATGCGAACACTCCACTCCCAAAAGCTTTTTTTCCAACACTTCATTAACATTTTTCACTGCTGAACCATTATACCCTCCCAGAGCATGTCTTTATTGTCCCATTTCCTCAGCATACCACTAATAACACAACAAAAGGAGAGGAGGCAATTGCAGATAAATCAGCCCAACTTCCCATCGGGTTTCCCTTCCACCCTCCTGCCATCTGTGCTGGCTGCCACAGCACTACATATGCTTGCAGACAATGCCACAGGGTCACAGTCCCCACTCCAGCCACTCGTGTCTGCTGCTGTGATTGTCACAGTCCAGCACTTCTGCTGTTTGCCTTCACGTGTTCCTCTGCAGGGACAACTCCCAGCCACCACAACTGGGGGCACACAGCTGCGTTCTCAGCTCTAGATGTTCACATGTCCTTCTCCTCAGGAGAACTGGAGACTCATCCCGTGGTTTGTACCAAGTAATTTGCAATACACAGATTTCAAGACGTGAGATGCAACATGCTGTATTTTGAATGGCCTATTTACTCCCAAGAAATTCCCCGATACAACATTATTAAACTTTTTCACACTAAAAAATGGTATTTTCAAAGAAATAAATAAGCAGGAAATTTAAATCATAAGGAAAGTTAAGAATATGTGAACACTTCTTTCTACTAGATTAACATCAGCCAAAGACAGAATCAAATATTGATCAATATTTCTGGATTGGCTTTCTGAGTTGTGCAACCACCTTTTCACAGCTGTGAACACATCACTGCAAAAAATTGATCATCGCTCACTTTGCAATCCGAACTGCATGAATCATTAGTAGCTGACTTGTTAATTAAATACGGTAGCAGAATTCTAGATTAGTCCTGCCTTTATAAGAGCACCATTAATAAATCTGTTTTTCAATTTAGAAAACATCATCTTGTCAAAGAGTAGCCATTGTATTATTCCTGCCTAACTATAATATTTCATTAATTACCTTGACAGGTCGCATCGTTTAGGCTATCCACAAGAATAAATTTCATCAGCTTGAAAATGTTATCTCTGCGTTCACAGAGAAGCCCCAGATGCACAATGTCTCCCAGAAATCTCACATCAGAATTTCCATAAAGCAGTGGGCACACAGAAAAACCCTTCAAACGGGTTTTCAAACCCTACTGCAATAGGTTTTGTCATTTATTATTGGGCACCACACAAAATGACTGGTTGAAGGACTCTCTTCTTCCCATTTTCCATTCTTTAGCCACTTGCAGTGTATGTAAAATGGAAAAATCGCTTTTCCCCACACATTCAACGAGGAATTCCAACAAATTAATAAGCCCTTAATCCTTTTACATTGCATATTCCAATATGAACATGTGCATTGTAAAATACAGTGCAACATCTGTGAGTGTCTTACTTTTGATTTATCAGTAACACTGATCCAATCTATCCCTGTTTTCCCTCAAGTATGACATCCATGGCCAACACTTGTTCTTTCAAAAGACAGCTGGCAAACACTCCTGGTACAACTACTTGAGAAACCCTCGGAAAAATGATAGCTAAAAGGGATTATTTTTTAAAAGTTTCTGCAAAACCTCTCATGCAACCAAATTCACTAACACTTATTTGCTAGATATACATGTACATCTTTTATATATACATGCACAAACAGAAGCATCCTTTGAAATCTAAAAATATTAATTAGGGACTGCCAGACTGGACACATGATGATGATTAAATGGCTAGCACTTTGAAATGCTGAGGTAGCAATACTCCTAAAATACCTGCTGAGATTCAACTCTGGCTTCATTAAGCAGATAAAGTCATAATTGTGGAAGTGCAAGATTGTCTTTTTGGCTAATGCTTAATCAGACTTCAAGTATGTATTGCTAATAACTGTGAATAATAAATTAATTCAAAGACTGGTTCTTACATGCATATAGAAGTCTGATGAATGGCTGCTAAGAGGTCTGTCCTAGAGACAGGAAATATCTTATACACATTTACTAAACACATTTATTCATTCTCACAAATCCTTAATGAGAACTTCACTATTTTGTGGTTTAAGTATACACAAAAGGAAATTTTAGAAAATAGTGGCTTATGAAACAAAGCAGAGACCAAATAAGGAATAGACACAGTTCTTCTTTTGTGCACACTGCTTCTAAGGAGAGTAACTGATCAGTGGTGCTTTTCTAGTGCATGTTTATACATAAACAAAACCTTTATTTTACAGCAAACCTGTGGGATTTGAAAAGATTTACTTTGCCTCCTCTTCTCAGGACAAAATTTCTCACCCACAAAATGAGTCTGACCAAAATCCTGTCTTTGAGGACCTGGTATGTCATACCTGTGGTATGACAGCTATGGAAGGATTAGATATTGTACACATGAACCCAACTTCTGCTCCTTCAGTAATAAGATTATTTTGCCACCCCTCCCCCAAACCTATTTTAATAAGTTGTCTATTCTCTTTTACCAAAACACATCACCAAAAAAAAATAAAAATCTAACCAGTATTACATAATTTCCACATTTAATGCTCTAAATGAGAATTATGTAAAGGTATGGTGACTACCTGGAAGGCAGAATCAAGGAGCCCATGTTAATTTGGTACAAGATACAGGGTCTTTTTCTTACAAATGCTTCCTTACATGTTTAAGCCAAACAGAAAATTTGGGAGTCTGTAACAAAACATATGTACTCAATTTCAGTGCACTCCTACAGGATTTCTGATATAGGCTATTGTATTTCTACTATATTTATTGCTAATAAACATTACTATTTATTACATGAGTATTACAGTAAATGCATTTTTGAGATCCTGTCTTTGCTTCTACAAATTGGTAGGACAGCCCTGATTTACCCTGGAGCTAACCCGACTCACACCAGGAAGAGTGTAATTCATTCTAGATTTGCAGAGCTCATACACGGAATCACACAATCAGGTAGGTTGGAAAACACCTCTGAGGTAGGTGGGAAAACACCTCTGAGATCATGGACTCCAACCTGTGACTGAACATCACCATTTCACTTAGACCATGGCACTCAGTGCTACACCCGAGTCTTTCCTTGAACACTCCCAAGGAATGTGACTTCACCGCCTCCTTGGGCAGCCCATTCTAATCTCTAATCACACTTTCTGTGAAGAAATTCCTTCTGCTGACCAACCTACACCTCCCCTAGTGCAGCTTGAGACTGTGTCCTCTTGTCCTGCCACTGGCTGCCTGGGAGAAGAGGCTGACCTCACGTGCCTACAGCCTCCTTTCAGGTACTTACAGGGAGAGACAAGGCCAGCCCTGAGCCCCCTTTTCTCCGGACTTAACACCCCCAGCTCGTCAGCTGCTCCTCACAGGATATGCACTCCAGACCCTTCACAACATTTGCTGCCCTTCTCTGGGCAGAGATAAATAGCATTTGCCTTGCATCCAAACAGAGAATGAAATCCTTAATCTCATCACTAGCATAAGAAGAAAATCAAGAATGTCAACCTCTACAGCTCAAAATCTGGTCAAAACAGAGAGAGCTGCCACTAGAAGCCAAGACCATAAGGCTGTGAAAGTCAATTCACTCTGTGGTGTTTGCAATTGTTCACATACATTTTTGTCAACTCCGCTGGTTTACCAGACATAATGCAGTACAGGGGAATGTGTGCATGAAACAAAGACAGCAAAAGGGAGACATTTTGCAATAAGAATAATAATATGGGCATTATAGAACATTAATACTTGCATTAAAAGGGACGCTTTCCCCTCAAATTAAGAGGTTTTGTCACAGAACTCTGCAGTTCATCTTATTTTAATGGATTTGGCTTGCTACTTTCTATCATATAATAGTTCATGAAACAGTTCATAAAGTCCTTTGGCAGAAATTAACTGCATTTGTTGTGTTACAGTGGTTGCAATTAACAAGGCGGTATTTCCACACTGCTACAAAATAAAGTATTAAACAATAACCTGCAGTCTTCTTTGTACTTAGAGAAGAAGCAAGATCTTATCTAATGAGGGAGTAGTCTGCTTCTTTTGAATTACTTTAAATAAATGCAATTTTCTTGGTTAAAGACACTGAATAAATTATACCAGTGATGTGCTTTTTTAGATTAAATTAATCTCAACTCAATTAATATCCTATATTCACAGAAAATATAATAGACTAAATCAAGATCAGTGTGATGTCCATTAAAGGACAAGTAATTTTTAGCTGCACATATACAAAAACACAGTCTTACAGAAAATGTTTCTTAACCACATAGCTGGGGCTCCCATTTATTCTGAAACCATTACACATACAGCCTTAAATCTCAGACTACAGCAAGAAAAAAGTATTCTTTTTTCCAGAACAATGTTTTAGTGCTGCACACCAATCTCTGACACAATTTATACATAGAGTAACTCATTATTTCAATGGAAAAAGATGCATTAAACATGTATGTCCATGAAGATGCAAGAGTATTTCAGCTGCACTACACTCAGTGCCAGAGATTATAGTTCCTACTTTGCCTACAAAGGTTGCAATTTGGAGGATTGTTTCAATTTCAAAACCAGCCCTTAATTCGTTTGTGTTGCCAGGTGATAAATTTTTCTCCTTAAACTCTAGCACAGTTATTTTCGCCACATGATAATATGCACAAAGCATATAGTTTTGCTATATGTTCTTAAAATATTTTTATTTGTTTTTCAAATAAATTTGCCACCCCTTCCCCAAAAGTACTTTAATAAACTGCCTATTCTCTTTTACTGCCCAAACACATCATCATAAAAAAGACAGATGCCCACGCACATTAATCCAATTTCCACACTCAATGCTCTAAATGTGAATTATGTAAAAGTATGGTGAGTTACCTAGAAGGCAGAAGGAGCCTTGTGGTTAACTATGTCACTTACACCGACAAATTATTACAATTAATGCTTTAAAAGGAGAGCCCAAGAGTTGCATAATGGCATGGGTTCAGTACTTAGTCTCCAAAACTGAGAAAAAGAAAAAACCTGCATATACTTAAGTCCATTATTTTCATAAACATTGTAGATCACAACCCATGAAATTGATTAGAGATTCATAATCTGAAAGTTCAGTTGCAGATTACAGGATTTAACATTTATGATTTGGTAGTCCATATGCAAATAACTGTAGAGGTTGCTAGTGAAGGGTGATGTTGGCCAGATTTCAGGCACCCACCCAGCTGCTCTCTCATCTTTCCTCCTCAACAAACAGACAATAAGACGGAAAAGGTCATGGATCCTGATAAAGGCAGGGAGATCATTTACCAATTATCAAAATGGACAAAACAGACTTGACTTAGGGAACATTATTTTAAATATTTCCAAATTAGAGTAGAATGGTGAGAAACAAAGACATAAATGAACCTAACCCTTCCTACCAAGCCTTCCATTTCCCTCCTTCATTATAATTCTTCCGGTTCCTTCCCCCAGCTCTGCAGGGAGATGGGGGAAAGGGGTGTGTGGTTAGTCTATAGACCACAACCAGTTTCTCTGTGTCAGTCCTTCCTCCTGAAACTTTTCCACTGATCCAGCCCGAGTTCTCATAAACAGCTCTAACACCAGCCCTTCTCAGAGCTGAAAGGCCAAGCTCCACTGGCTGCTGAAGTTCCTTAAGGCCTTGTCTGCCCACTCCAGTATGGGTTTCTCCATGGCTCCATGGACAGCTGGCTGCTCTGGCATGGATCTCCATGGGCTGCAGGGAAACACCTGCTCCACCATCACTCCTGCCACAGGATGCAGGGAAATACCTGCTCTGCCACTGTGCACTTCCTCCCCTTTTTCCTCTAACCCAGGTGCTTGCAAGGTTGTTTTTCACACCTTTCCCCCCTCACTGCTGTTTCTGTATCCCCCTTTCTGAAATATATTTTCATAGAGTCACCACCAGTGCCCAACTGAGGGGCTCAGATGTGGGTACAGAGGGTCTGTGGAGTCAGCTGGAGCAATGTTTATCACAGGGCAGCTCCTGTTCTCCTCCCATACCAAACAGCCCTGGCAGCCCCACCACTACAAACACCCAGATACCCATGCCCAGTGCCCTTATTTACTGACAAATAAGTTATTTCCATATATCACATCAGCCTACTCAATTCCTCACTCTCCCAAAGCAAAAACTGAATGTACAACAGCTACATTTACCAGGAAAAACAATAAATTAAGTTCCCAGTGTAACCAAGGACAGCTTTTCCCTGATACAAGCCACTACTGAACATATCAACCAGGACAAAAATATTCACAAGCATTGATGTTGGCAAGGTCCATTCTAAGAAAACTCTACATCATGCTTAAACCAGATAATATTATACAAACAATCTTTAGACTGGAATAAAGACTATGAAGAAATGTTTTTGTTTATTTAGAGAACAAAATGTATACAAAATATAGAAATAGATTAACATATTCATTGAGGAACTCTAATACATAAATTCATTAGGGAAGCAATAAACATAATGCATAAATTAATTGCTTTGTGCTTATCCTCATTAAATGCTGCTTAATGACTTAACAAGCTTGAAAAGCAATGACAAATTGCAAAAGTGCATGCAAAGGATTTTTTTTAAATATATAAAGCAGCATGTCTAACTGAATGCTGAAGCTCTGGATACAGGCTTGGTAACATTTAGGCCAGGTGGTCACTTTATCTTCTATCCTTCATGAGCAAGCACCTTCTGCCACAAGTTTTGAATTTGAATTTCAGAAATCACCCCTTCCTAAAAATAAATTTGTACTACAGGATGACTTCCAGCTTCTTAGGAAATATTAATCAGAAATATATATGTCCAAACATGCATATGTATGTGCACACACAGATACACACTAAATAGGAATATACTGCCACATTTGAGAATTATACTCAGGCTTTTGTGGCCTCTCGTTGTTTGAGAATGAAGAAAATGTAAATATGTTGCCACAGTCACAAACTGGAGAGTGGCCAGGCAGCACTGGAGGAAGTCATATCCAACTGTAAAATACTGTAAATTTTGTGAGGGGGTATGAGCATTCCAGCATTAACTGAGCTGAGTTATTAACATGCTATGGAAGACTTGGTGGCCCCATTTGTCATGTCACAGCTATAGACTGCTTATGCTCTCATTTTCTGCAGCACAAAGGCTCAAAGAGCCATGTTCTATCTTGTGATTTAAACAAAAAAAAAAAAAGGCCACAAATAGCAATTTTTCACATGCTGTCTTCCCATGCCAAAATTGAGAGAAGATGGCAAACTGCATCCCAAAATACATTAGTCATTTTGATATTATAAATGCCTTTATTTTAAAGTAAAATATAACATCAAATTATCAGTGCATTAATTAAATGGTATTCAGTGAATATTTCAAAACACAGCCCTCTCACCTTCCCAGGACACCCACAATTCACAGTGAAACTACCAGTGCTACCTTGATACAATATTTAAAGCAATCTTTGACCATCATATGAGCAAACATTTTCCAGATAACCTTGGGATATTAATCCAATTTTTCAACTCTTAAATTGTTTTGGTTTTGTTTTTTAATACCTTAAAACTTAAGCAAAGGAATCTAATTCCTCATTGTAGGAACAATAAACAGATAAAGTAGTATTCTGAGCAAAGACTGTCAGTCATTTTCAGGGATTCTCATTCCTTGGATTATGCTCTTTTTTTCAGCATATTAGTGTGCCTAATTCCTGATTCATTGAGAATCATGAGCAATATCTTGCAAATTTCAATGCCTATGATTACATACATACACACGCCAAAGCATTTTTTAATATCCTCCAGCATGACCAGTCCATACAAGTAAGATCTCAGTATCAGTCGCAGCATGAGAACACTTTTGAAACAAAATCCAGAGGAAATCAGCAACCAAAGCAGCATCAGAGAAAGCTACAATATTAATCTTGGATCACATCAAATATTTTGCATTGCTATGACAGCATCACATCATAATAACCCCACAAACACAAAAGGAAGTACACTTCACAAGAAGGTAGTGCTGATAGTACACAGCTATCAGAAATTCTTCCCTTAATAGCAAATAACTCTGTAGCCTGATGTTTAAGCAAACCTTTAACTATTTTAAAACCTAGTCACTCTGCAAACAAAATTGTATGTCCATCAATCACACTAAGTCTTTAGACATTTTCAATTGATTTTGGTCACTTAAGACTAATTCACAAAGGATTACGAAGTCACAGCACAGCTAAATGCCATCTCCATGATTGGATAAAAATGTGTATTAAACAAATCAAGACACACTCATGTTACAAACAGGTCCTCAAGAGTTTTGTGCTGACACTTAGGCAATAAGAGAGCTAATGAGAACAGCTATATTCTGCTCAGCACTGTTTAGGATGCTAACAAATTGACTTTAGATGATTTGTCATCAAGTCCCTGCAGGAAGAAGTCACACTATTTAAGGGGGTGAGGGAAGAAGAAAGGCACTCCACTCATCTGTGGAAGTCCTTGATCCCAGGCTAACTACTGTGACAATAGTAAAAATGATACTAGAAATAACATTTAACAGGGAATAATTTTAACCATTTATCTCAGTAATAATAATGTCTTTTCTATTTATTGACAGGCACTTTAACCTTCAATCATGTCTTCATTTTCAGTAGTCATCATAGTACTTTACAAGAACAGTATTGAAAAGGTATTTAAATACCATTTGAAAGAGAAGGATCACAACTCATGGCTTCCCAAATTTACACAAAATAGCCAGTGGAGCCACAAAATAAAAAATGGATGGTAAGGGATGAGAGTGTTTGGGATTTATTTTCCCTGTTTTCCTTTACTATATCTTATTATCTCACTTGTGAACCGTTATGTCTGTGGAAGAGAAAAGGAAAGGTCAACACTAGCCAGTGGCAGCACCAGCTGGGAGCTGGAAATGGCTTTTAGTTTTCAGCTGTCAAATGTTAGCTAAAATGTATTAAGTGCCAATATGAAATGATCTGCAAATCTGTAACTTTTTTTTTAAATTAGCAAGAAAAAATGAAGGATTTTGAGAGAGCAATTTGAAGTCTGTTATATTATTATAGTTATACCTAAAGTATTGCAAGTTGTTCAGTCTCACTGGTTCCCAGGTTAGCAGAACTCCCACCCATGTTCTGTGCTTAAACTCCAAAGCAAAACAGCATTCTGTATCACACTTGATCCACTCCCCTTTAAAATGCCCTGAATGCTTTTCCTCTATGCCTAAAAAGTCCTGTGAAAGTAGAAATCATCAACAAAAGGAGATTAAATAATGTATTTATACTTTCAATGGTATCTATGACTTGTCAATGTCTTACCAGCAATGAAAGAAGACAAAAATGTAGAAACAATACTGCAAAGATGCAGGAGTCATCAAGTAGCTGATTGTGTAGCAAAACTACACAAATATTTTCTGGCTTTGGGTCCAATCTCATGCTTTATATACAAAACTGTAACTTTTGTAAAATGAATGTGTCTTTCCCAGCAGCAGGCTTCCTGTGAGAACTGTGTGTGCTTGAAATGAGAAGGAATTCACATATACACACCCAGCCCACTAGTAGGACCTAAAAAAGAAGAGGATACACTGCTGTCCTTTCTGAGAAGATGAGCTAACATTTAAGCATGGAAGACACCCAGGCCCATCCTTAGGCATTCCTAAGTGCCAGCTCTTTAATCAGCACTGACTGAAACCTTTTGGAATGCACACAGCCTGCCTACCAGTGCCACCACACTCCACCACCTGGCACTGGCCTCTCAAACATTCTCATTCCCAGTGTGGAAGACGATGCTCACATTGAGTCAAGAGCCAAGGGGAGATGACTTAAGTGCCTATGCTTGTCTTTGTGTGCACAGTTTTTGGATTTCTAGACCAGACAACTGGTGCAAACAGCTACAGCACACTGCTGTGATCCATCACCCTCATCGTGCATCACAAACCAGGCCAGAAGAATTTACCTGCCATGCAGTCACTAGATTACACTAATGGATATGGCCATGCATGGCCTGACACACCTACAGATAGCCTGAAGTACTGAATAACTGGCTTTGTCTCTTCAAAATAGACCAATATTTTCCTTTCATCCTATTTCCAGGGCACAATATGTTGCATGGTACATGCTCTTGAATTGCTGACAAATTCAGTCCTACTCACTGGAACTGAACTGACTTTTTTGAATCCTATGGATTTTTCTTGAATTACAATATTTAAAATAATAAGATCTAGCTAGTATAATGATGGCTTACTATATAAACCAGAAATGCAGTGCATTCTTAGCTAATGAAACTCCTCTGACTTAAATTTTTTTTTCTATCTTATTTTTCCCTGTGGACACTACCTAGTTTCCCTTCACTCTTCTCATGTGATAGACTGAAAGCTTTTGGGGAGCAGGGACTGCCATTTATTGTATGCCTGTAAAGCACCTAGGCCACCGAAGTCCAAAGGTTGTGAAGTGCTACCGAATTTCAATGTCCCCATCAAATAATGAGGACCTCTGACTGCTCTCTCTAGCAGATAAAATTTGCAGTAGCTGTATTTAAAACTAATAATGAGAAGATTGTTTGAAAGCAGTGTTTTCCTTTCTTGGAAAAGTATATAAAGAGTGCATTCTTAGCTAAGAACATAGTATATATGTTCTAGTATATAAAGAACAATATAGCTAGTATATAAAGAACATAGACCATCTCACTCTGCCCTCTTGCAGTGTTGGGAACTGGATTAATTGCTGATCAGGTACTCAGGTCCACTGGAACACAACTTCCCTCTGGCCCATGGAGAGCTTCAGCTGCAGCAGCAAATGCTGCAGCCAGCAGGACGCTGCCCAGCTGCTGTGGGTTCTCCCTTTGCATGCCCAGGATTCCTCTTTCTGCAACTGCACTGTTCCACTAATCCAGTGCCTTTAATTAAAGCTTTGTAAGGGAAATGTAGCATCAACCTCAGACCTTCTCTGTTTGACTGGAAGTTGAGGAAATATGATGGTGGGACATGGAAAGCACCAAAACAAAAGGTACCAGTCCTGTAACATAAAGAAAAATTTCACTTTTTTTTTTTTGAGGAAACAAACAAAAAAAAAATCCCTCAGGATTCTGCAAGGAAATAGCTGAAGCAATTGAGTATTAATGCACACATAACTTCAGCAAGCCTGATTAGTAGTTACACCAAAAGACGAAACACACAAAAATGTTACCCTGTGGGTGAAAGTTACCATGAGCCAGCCTTGAGATAGGATTTCCCCACCCTAATGAACAATTTTGGTCTCAAGGCACCAGCTGTCTGTTACACTGCCCTGCAGGTCTTGTGTGCTGTTTGTACACACATTTCCTCCCTCAGGGGGAGAAAGTACATGTCTGGAAACATAGAAAAGATGATTAGATACCAAAATCTCAGTTGATACAGATCTGGAGTAAAACTACCGATGGCTGTCACCATTCACTTACCCCTCTGCATATTAAGGTATAGTCGCCATCAGGGCTAGGGTCTCTTTATTGGTAGTGCTCATATTAAAGCCCAGCTGGATCGGACATTCAGGAGTGGTTCCAAGCCATTTCTATCAGGAAGGAGGGATTAGGGCAGGGGCAGAGGAATGGACAGGGGCAGATGACCTCCTGTGAGAGTGCTAGAGAAATAAATGTTCCAGGCAGAGGAAGCCAAACTTGGCAGGATCTGTGCCCATGCCTTTGGTCCGGAGCAGACCCTGAAGCAAATTAGCCAGCCAGCAATGCCTTATTTACCTCCCTGTCCCTCTTCACAAGGAGCTACTTCTCCAATGCTGGTAGGGATACTGAATTCATTAGCATATATGTGGTGTGAACAATCAGGAAACTTGAACCTGGGACTAAAGTGAGAGCCAAATTATTTGATGCTAAAACACACTCAGTGAGGAATAGTGAAAGGGCTCGAGGAAGTACCGGGCCACTTGACATCAAAAACAGTATCTGTGGTAGGAAGTAGAAGCAGAGCAGAGTAGCTTGCAGTGTTTTTATATCCTTTCCTTTATATGGCTGTGTTGGCACACTGGGATGTAGACGAGCATGTCCTGCTGGGAAAGGAAGAGATGTGACAGGACTGAGGAATCGTGAGCCCAGGGCACGATCTTGCATGCTGAAGCGGCTCTGGCTGTTTTGCATTAAACGCACATGTCCACACTACCAAGCACACAGCAGCTCTGCCTATGGAAGAGCCATTGTCTTTTACAAAGACAAATAAGCAAAAGATTAGTTTAAAAGCCTGCTACAACTGGGGCACAATAAAAACAAGTGACAAGCTTTTAGGCTTAATTGCTTCATCAGTTCAGTCAGGGAATAAGGTATTCTGAGCCTGAGAGCTTGTCTGTTTCTTTTCCAGTTACATCTATTTAACTAATAAACAGATCTCTCTCCAGACCTTATTTATATTATACTATTCCAGTGTGGATACAAAGCTCCCCATCTTCCAAAACATTAAAAATCTAGCATTTAAAGGGAGAAGATTATTAAGCTTTAATTCTGCAAAACATGAACTGCCTTTCAGGAGTAAGAATTAGTCAAATTTATCAATCTGTGGGAAGAACAAGTTTGATCACTGAAACAACATTTGAGAGACTTTCTCTGAGGAGAAAACTGTTATCGACACCTGGTTGATGGGCCAGGATATTCTCCACCAGGTTCTCTGCCCAACTGAAACACTACATGGATTACCTGGAAACAAGCTACCAAGAACACCTTTATCATTGTAAGGCCACGCTACATTTCAGAGCAGCCTTGTGGCTGCTCCAAGTTGCACCTTATCATCTATGTTTATAAAAAGCTGCCTTGACTATAAACTGCAAAAGCATACAGCCAGTAAACCCTGGCTACACCCTGAGTCCTCCTTTTCATCCTCTGAAGCCAAAGATGACTGTGGTATAACAAGATCCAAGAATGCCTTCTCCACTAGGTAATATCTGATCAGAATTTGATCCTACAGATGCACATTCTAAAGCCAGAGTCATTTGGGTTTCAAAACCTGACTATAACTTTTTTTGGAAAGCACTCGACACATTCTGTCTCTGCCATCATGTAAAAGTACTACTATTTCCTTATAGACCTTATTTCTATGACAGTGTTGTGTAGACAAAGTTTTCTATAAAGACTAGAAGTCAGTGGTTCTGATACCCTTAAGGGTGAATTTTCCATAAAAAGTCTTGCTCCAGCACTAATTGCAAAATTAGCAAGAAGCTTACAAATAATTAGATTGGGGTGTTAAATCATGAATGTTCCTTAAATAAAACTCCTAATTAGGACACACCGCATATTTATCTACAATCTAGATCTGACAAACAGCAAAAACTTTCCTTTTCTAGCTGATATCCAGGACACTGCCAGGGAAATACCAGGCACTCACAGTACTCCCTTCAGGAAGGCTCAACTGACTTGCACAATTACAGGCAAGGATGCCTATTCCCCTCCACTTTGACACCAAAACAGACTGGCTTACTAGAGAGAGTCATCGCTATAAATCCAGATACCTACCACCAGAAAGTTATCCATCTATCTCTTCGAGGACACAGGAAGTCTGGGCACCCACTCAGATTAAGCTTCTGTGATGGAATTTAGCTGCTGATACCATAAAAATGTAAATCTAATCAACACAATCCCTCCTTCTACATGGTATTTCTCAGATTCTAAGATAAATGCAGTTGGATGGATGCTTTTGTTTTATTACACTTCATAAAACACCACCTGATACAAACACATCTCAACTGAGAATTGATCCACAATAAACTACTGCAATACAAACAGCAACAGTTACAAGTTTTTTACAGCCCCTTTACACCAAAAGTACTTAAATGCTTCAAAACTACAGCCACAATTACACTGACATTCCACACATCCTGCAGGCAGTCTTTCCAAACATTTTGTACCTTGTTCTAATTTCAAAACAAAATAATCTATTTTCTCAGAAAAACAGGTGCACAGATTTTTAAGTATCACAACATTTCTTTTTAAAGGTTGACACCAGTTTATTTCAAGTCCACTAAATATCATTTCACCTGAACACAGAATTTCTATTTGCAAGAAATGTTTCACTCCCAGTTTGACACTGACCACATAAAAACCAATATGTTTTCTGAACCACAAGCAGTATCTTTCAGCTACCTGGATTTTACTGTTTGAAGTGGTGCAGCTGCAGAACTTTTTCTCTCAGCAACTCAGTTGACTTCAAGGGACTTTGACTTCTCAGGGACTTTAAGCCTAGAAGCACCACAAAAAATTAGCATGGCTACCATGGTGCCTGTGATCTTTATTGTTGAGACTGTTTAATTAATTTTTACTCCAACTTTTAGTGTCCCTTTTTATGGAACACCACAGTAACTAGCCCATTAAAAAGATAGATATTTGCTATATCCCTTAGGAAAAAAAACTCAGTCATCTCTTCCTACAGCACAAAGTAGCAAACTATTTTTTTGGTAATATTTTTCTGCTATTATAACTTAAAATGAACTCTATTTTTCAATGGATACAATCAACCCTTTGTATTAAGATATTCATTCAGACTAAGTGATGTTCTGACTGCAGCCCATTAAAAAGGTTTTTCCCTTAGGAAAAAAACCTCAATCATCTCTTCCTACAGCACAAAGTAGCAAACTATTTTTTTTGGTAATATTTTTCTGCTATTACAACTTACAATGAACTCAATTATTTTTCAATGGATACATTCAACCCTTTGTATTAAGATATTCATTCAGACTAAGTGATGTTCTGACTGAAAGCAGGTTGGGTGTTTTTTCAAAAAGAAAAAGTTTTGCTGAAACAAAAGCCTTTCTGCAAATGGTATTGCAAATCTAATAGGCAAGTTTGGGGGAAAATGTAACAACCACAGATTTCAGCTACATTACTCAGTAGCTGAGTCTTCACATTGTCACCATCAAGACGTGAAGTCAGGTCCAACACTTCAGGTTACACACCTTGCTTTTATGATCCCAAATATTTTAGGGAAGAGAAAAATCTTTCCCTGACCAAACTGATATACTGTTTGCATTAATACTTCCAGGAATTAGAGACTAATATTTTAAAGTGAAACATTTAGAATGAACAAAAGCTAAAATCCATTATCCAACCCTTCTCTTCTACATGTGTAATAACACATGCTAGGAATATACACAATAATAGCCATGAATCAGAACATGATTTATTAATAGTTGCTCCCATAAAGGCTGTGTGAATAGTTCTATATATATACAAATATTAATGTTTATTTGATTGTTGTGAAATGTCTCAAAAAAGCTAAATGAATTAACAGCTATGCTTGGCACCACATGAAACACACACCTTAAGGGAGATAAATCTCAGTGCAAAGGTTAGAGTTAGATGCCTGCCAGGACAGGTTTTTCATCTTATTGAGCCAAATAAGTATTTGTCATCTTTTTCAAAAAGATACAAAAAAAATTGTAATTCACATGAACCTGGCAGAGTTGTAAACCAGCAGGTCTGTCCCAAAAAATGGCAAGTATCTCCAGTAGCTGCTGTTGTTGCCAATATGTGACAACACAATATAGCCAGGTACCATCAGCTGCATCCGAAGCTATTGCTAATTTTGTGCAGGATTATAACACTTTTCTACATTCATTAGCTACAGTTATTAAAATAATAGTAGCAGAAAGAAGGTGAGGTGGAAAAAACACAAAGAATGTGCAAGTGAAATTTGCTAGACTATGATCAGAAAGACATTAACAAGTCAATACAGAGCACTGAGATGTTACTGACAGACTGTACAAAGTGGACCATGCTGCTATTGAGGTTGAGTTGTTTCACTGTTGGTATTTGTTTAGTTTTTGTTATGTTTTGTTGGGGTCAAGTCAGATGAGAAACTCACTATTTTGTCACTTTTTTATAGAAATGGACAAAGTAATCCTGTTCATGAAAATCTGAATAAAAGCAGTATTCAGATTGGAAGAATATTTTTTTCTGTTGCATCTCACAATTGAACAAAAACCCCTTTTCTGTGTAGATGTATATTGCAACTCCATACTTAAAGAAATCAGCTGAAGTAACTTGTTGGTTAGGAAAATGGGGCAAAACAGAAGAACCTGATGTTCAAATCTGTAATTAGTCTCGTTGAAGTCTCCAATTTATAATGGCCACTTACCTTAAGTTTACCTTGTCAGAGCTCCCATGTCTAAGGTAAGAAACCATTCCCTTCCAAAAGGGTAAAAATGTGGTTGAAGCTGCTGTTCTGTCATTTCATGACAAAAATATTTTAAGGCAGCTCTAACCTAGATGTCCACTTTCCTTGATATGACACCTTGCATAAGCACAGTATTTTATAGATACCTTCAAGCAGGGATCTGAATTTAGCACTAAGATCTTGTTTTACAGGGGTGAATGCCAAATGCTTTTCATCTCATTATGCTGGTTTGAAATAACAATACTACTTAAAAGTAACAAAATGACAACATAAAATGCAAGAGCTCTTTCAAAGCAGTGCAATAAACCATGATGGTCAGTTGCCTCAACCAGCACTACAAATTCCAAGCAAATCAAGCTCAATTTAATTCCTACTGTACAATTACAGAATATATGATACCCTGTGTAGACATATTCAGATAACTCTGTACACTTCCAGCTGGAATTAGTTAGATCTCCCACTTCAAAATATTATGATGTTTATTGCTGTTACACATTAAAAACAGGTTCTGCATACTATACATCAAACATTATTGCCAGTACTTAGAAGATTATTCCATAATCAGGAAAGATTCAATCCACAATGAAAATGTACTATAATAGAGACAAAATATATAAAGCCAGTTGCTGTCTGGAAACTGAGCTCTGGCTAACCTATGTAATATTAGACAATTGGCTTCCTCTGTTCCTTCCTTTTACAAATTGCTTGCTGTACCTGTGTCATCTTTTCAGGCCAAGGACTGGCTTTCTCTTTGTGTAATGCGATTTGCAGCTGGGATTTCTGAATGCTGCTACAACACAAAATTACTGCAACGGTTCAGAGCTCTGCTCTACCAATCACCCTAATCCCAGTCTTTATTGGTACTTTTAATGGCACCCCTGCTGTTACAGAACAATAGCCCACTCAAGAGAACTTGTCCCATCGCTTTGAATCTACTGTAAACACACACATATATACATGTACTACTTACATAACACACTTTTTTATTCCTTTTTTTTAACCCTCAGGCACGTCTCAGATGCTGGCAATGGAATCTAGAATGTTTTTACACTAAAAATCATGCCCAAAGCAAAACACCACCTAAAAGGGCTACTACTTCAGCACTGCCCCCTCGTTTTTGGTGTAATGTACTGATATAAGTGATAACAGGACTATAAGTGGAATACATAGGAGAATAGAAAGCTCAACAGGAGAATAGTCTCTTATAAAGTTGTGGGAACAGAAGTCGAGAGAAAACACGATCTAAGATTCTGCCCAGGAACAACCCACAGCAAGAGACAAAAGTTCCTAAACTCACTGTGTAAACGCCTAAATTGCATCATACCTCTCCTCCTGAAACATACGGGATTATCCTGACGCACTATTCGCTATCTTGCCAGAGGGAAGGAAAAGTAATTTTTCCCCAGAGCGATCTTCCAGATCAGGATCTCACTGCCAGCAACCCCAGCCCTGGGGTAAAGCCAGGGCTGCCGGTATCCAGCCTCGTACCGGCAAGTTTCCAATGGCAAACCCGGGAGCAGGAAGAGATGCAGCCCGGCACGGCGGCGCTGGGCACAGGGGGCGAGGAGCCACCTGAGGCGAGCCGCTGCTGGAAGCCAGCCTGGCGCTAACATTGATCTGAAGTCCTTCTGTCACCCATTCGGGAGGCACGCTTCCACAGAAGATTGGGATTTAACCGACTGACACTAGCGATGAAAGGAAGCGTTTATCACAAAATCGCCATCCAGCTGCCTGTCAGCACCGATTTCCACCAGCGGGGTGGCAGGATCGCGACAGCCTCACCGCCCCAACCGGGGGCTCGGGAAGGGCAGCGGCGTGCCCACAAAGGGGCTGGTTTAAAGCAAAGTGCCCATCTGACGGAGCCCGGGCTAGTTTTTGCCCCAGCACACAATGAGGGCGGGCTGAGCCCCGCACCGCACTGACCCCCGAGCTGCCCTGGCTCCCTCCCGCCGCCCCTGGCGGAGCCCACCGGGGCTGGGCCAGCCTGCGGCAGGGCACGGACACACGGACAAAAAGGAACACAGAACAGATGAAAAAGCGCACACACCACCACCCTCCTCGCTCCGCCAGTACTCACAAGAGAACACCAGCCAAATCCGTCCGCAGAAGGCGCCTCCTCACCAGCCCGCTCCCGGCACGGCAGACCTGCGGGGCACCCCCCGCTGCGGGGCGCGCCTGCCGGGGCCCGCCGCCCTCCTCCTCCTCCTCCCTCCCCAGGGCGGCACTCACCTCGGGGGGACGAGGCCAGGCTGAGGGGCCGCCTCTCTGCCGGTGCCGGGCAGCGGCGGCGCGGTGGGGCGAGGCACACTTCCACTTTCTCGGGGGGTCTTTCTTCGCCGTGCCGAGCCGAGCCGTGCGGAGCCGCGCCGCCTCTGCCTCCCCCGGCACTCCTCCCCGCCCGCCCCTCGCCGCCGCCTCCCCGCGAAGCGAAGGAAGGAAGGGATGCGAAGCGGTGCCCAGCTGCCGGGCCGGCCGGGGGCGGCCCTCGGGCCCCGCCCGCCTCGCTACCTGCCGGGGCAGCCCGGGGGCGACGGGGCGTTCAGAGGAGACACCCCGCACCCCTCCTGCATCCCTCTGCCTCGCCTTGCAGTACTCACCTGCCGTGCTCGGGGCTCACTGTGCCCCGCCGCAAAGGGCTGCTGCTTTTTCGGGGCTTGACATGCTTTGTCCACCCCTCTCCTTCGGTAAACTGCTCGAAGGAAAAGGTCCGGGAAGGCTGTGTGTGTAGGAGCAGTCTACGTGTACTTCAACACAACAAAGACCCACTTGATTCCCTACCGGCACCTAATGCTTAACAAAAGAGAATCGCTGGGAATGTCATAATTATCATCCCATGAGATGGATGCAAAAGCAACACTTCTTACAAGGTTGTACTCACAAAACAAATGGCAGCTTGGATATATCTGTTTCTGTCCCGGTATTATAAGCAGCTTGTTCACACCCTACTGCTTTAGAACTGTGTTTCCTGGCACTGTGGGTAGAAATCTTGCAAAAACATAAATGCAGGGAAGTTACAAGTCGCAGTGATAGTCTTTTGCCACGTTATTGAGTAAGGAGACTGGCTGTTAAGACCTCTCTCTTGCCCACAGATGAGAACCCTAACTTCTAGCTAAAGTGCACATCAGAGCATTGTTTTTCGATGGAGGCTTAACAGGAAGCATCCCAGCAAAGTCCTCACTAGACACTGCCCTACACAACACACACTATGTAGTCTTCCACTACATCCTCTCAATAGGAGGCATCCTAGCAGGATTCACCCACTGATTTCCTCTCTTTGCCGGGTATAGCCTGCACCCCACATAGGCTAAAACTCACTTCAGGGTTGTATTTACACAAGAAAGCACTACCTGCTCCCACAACCCTTTCTAGACCTAGCTGGCATGCCAATGATACACAGAATATCTAGATACCTACACACTGTGAAATGCTATAGAATATAAATAGTATTAGTTTACCCTTCACTTGGTCCCTGCTTACCTGATGATGGCACCTGCCCTGCTGATTCAAGTTCAGTTGTATGGGGTATAGGCAGCTGTCACTCATTTAAAGCTCAGTGGTGATCCACATATAACTGGTCCACATCTGAGCCACACTCCAGGTTTTCAAGAGAAGCTCAAGCTATGAATCATGGATCTGATCACAGAATACTTCATATGAAATTATAAGGACCTGGTATGCAACTGAACAGCCAGTGTCCCTGTAGCCAGATTAGATACAGACAGCAGGGGGTGTGGAGTGCAGTGTTGGGGGCAGAGCACACACTTTCCTACGTCTGGAAGCTGAATCAGCACACAAGCTAGGAGGACTGAAATAAAGGAGACCCTAGTCTTTAACCTTGTGATTGTGCAGTCAATTAGGAAATATCTTCCCTAAATAGTTTTTATCCTGGTATTGCACAATATAGGTAAATTTAGACCTTCATTCGGACTTCTGCAGGTTAAATCCTTGAATGAATGATGTCTTCTGGTTCCTCGACTTTGAATTCTGGCTGCCTTCTGTCTGAAGCACTTTCTTCAAAAGTGGACAGAAACCCTCTGGAGCTAAGGAAAAGCCTTCAATGGCTCTTTGTTTATTGTCAAGACCTCTAAATAATCAGTGGTTATGCAAAAGGAAGGCAACTGCTTCCTTGTGCTCTTTAAGCAACTTTCATGTATATGATCTGCCATTTCCTATTGATTTTAACTCAGTACAGAAAGACTGATGTCTCAGGTAGAAAGGATCTCCTAGATTTGTGATGCCTATCTTTTTCCTTTAACTTTTTCTATAATGCAGATTCTATAGAGCCACCTTCTCTGAGGGACTAGGGGCTAAACATCTAAAATGGAAATGAAACAATAGTTGTGTAAAGTACCTCAGCAAAGTACTTTAAAGCCAGTATTTCACGTCAAAGTGAGATTGTTGCCAGTAGTACTGAGGTAAGCCCCATTATTGCAAACACCGACATCCAAAAGTTTATTTACGAGGCAATTGTGTTTCAATTCATTGAGGTGTGTCATGTGAGACAAAACATAGAGGAAAATCCCTGCAAGCTGAAAGACTTTCTCAAAAAAAAGTGAAAGCTGAAGAAATGACAAAATAATCACAACTATCTAAAAATGAACAAGCAATTCATTTTTTGTTCTTAGAAGAGAAAGGTGAAAGCTGAAGAAGTGACAAAATAATCACAACTATCTATCTAAAAATGAACAAGCAATTCATTTTTTGTTCTTAGAAGAAGAGAAAGGAGAGCACTGGTGTGAAAAAAATGTTTATATCTTAGTGTTTGCTGGTGCCTACTTCACTTAAAAGAAAATGTTTAGATGCCACAGAAGGAGACTCCAGCACTAAATTAGTTTGCTGTTTCCCCTGAAGGTGCACATTTACAATGCAGCTAAGCTGGTTTGGGAGTTATTTGTTGTCCTAAAGGTGGCAGTCCTGCCCCGAATGCTTCCTCTGTTGGAGCAAAATTTGAACATTTCTTCATAGCTAGTTTAGATGATTGAAAATGTTCCCTGAGAGTCACTGCTGGGTAGATGAGAAGGAAGCAGAGAGCAAGCAGCTGTAGTGCCAGCAAAAGGACGTGGGAATTGCCCTGGGACTGTAGCAGGCAGCCCCCAGTTTGACTGAGCTGTCTTGTGAAATTCACCTTCATAGGAAGAGCTCAGAAAAGACTGTACATTAAATCTGTTCTTCCTATGCTGTTATTTTTACATAATTAGGCTCAATGAGCTACTAAAGAGAAGGAGCTCAGAAAAGACTGTACATTAAGTCCGTTTTCCTATGCTATTATTTTTACATAATTAGGCTCAATGAGCTACTAAAGAGAAAGAAAGATTATGTTCCTTTGTGGTTAGGGCACACTGTCAGGCTGAGTGAAGACCTCACTTCTGGTGCTTCCTTGGGACATACAAAGCATCAAACCATGGTCCCCCTATTTCCCAGTGTCCTCAGTCGTTCCTCCTGCATGCTAAAGAGAAAGAAAGTTTATGTTCCTTTGTTAGGGCACACTGTCAGGCTGAGGGAAGACCTCACTTCTGGTGCTTCCTTGGGGGACTCTAGATTCACATACAAGGCATCAAACCATGGTCCCCCTATTTCCCAGTGTCCTCAGTCGTTCCTCCTGCATCTAGCTCCAAATTCCAATACCACACAGAAATGCATGCCCAGCTCTCAACTTGTTGGCATTGATAGCATCTGCATCACAACACAATCCCAGCAGCAGTGCTGCTCTGCATGGTTGCTATACCCAAGTTACCACTGCTAGCTCTGCAGGACACAGAACTCTGCTGGATAGATGTACTGTTTTCCACCAGGGAAATCACAGGAAAATATAATTCTAACAGTTAATAAAATACTGGATTATTCCACTAAACTGGCAAAATTTCATTAAAATACCAATATTGATTCTGTTTCCAAAGCTGATTATCCTATTAGAAGACCTCAAAGGTCAGTTTATCATCTGATGCATATAAGGCTTCCCACTTTTTTAGGATTCATTAATTTTCTGACACAGAAAGATGCACAGCTCTTTTTTTTTTTTGTAAAGCCACAAATTTGAAGTAAGGCAAAAATTTCCCCACATAGATATTTGAAGTTAGTGATGGTCACTGTAAAAATAATTTGGCAGATTAAAAAAAAACAACCACCAAAACCTGGATAAAATCTTAGTAATGGTGAGCTAACCACCCACTGATGTTAACTGCATCTATTCAAACTTCAATATGAGCAGAAAGTTACTTAAGTATAATTTCCAATCTTTGTGTATTCTACAAAGAATGATATTGCAGTTCATTCATTTCTTCTTGTATTGATAGTTATGAATCTAAATTGCTGTCACATTTGACACTAACCTTCAAACAAATCATCACTCCTTGCTTCTCCCCCAGAGCACTGTCATTATATATCATCAAGGGATGAAATTCTGAATCAGAAAGAATCTGAAGTAGTTTGAAATAATCAGTTCATTTCTGTAAGCTACTGTTGGTAGGAAATTCTAGTGTGGGTCCACACATTATTTTTGCAAGTAAAAGCCTAGGGAGATTCCGTAAGAAAACATGGTCATTCCCACAGCATGTGCTTTACCAAAATTCCAAGCATGCCATTGGAATAGCATGAAGAAGAGCAGCAGTTCTGCAGCTCAGAAATTCCCGTTTCATAGGAAATGGAACTGACCCTCTGTGGTTGTTCTAAAGCGGTCTTCTTATGTTCAAGTAGATAGTCTTTCAATTTCCACAGGTTTTTTAATGTAAATAATATTTTCATGCTAACTCTTCAATTTCCTCAGGATACATTCAATCTGTGAATGTCTCATCCCTGCAAGTGTTCAAGGCCACACTGGGTGGAGCTCTGAGCAACCTGCTCTAATGGAAAGTATCCTTAATGGATCCCATGGCAGGAGGCTTAGAACTGGAAGATCTTTAAGGACCCTTCCAACACAAGCCATTCTATGATTCTGTGATTTTATTAGACTTAATGACTCTCACCAGAAATATAATTTCAGCTATGTACCTTGGAGAGAACAGAGGCAGGACACTGTCTCTGCTCGTCCCATGCAGATACAACACATGCTCTGTAGCTGTGTTAGTTGCATTTGAGTGGAGTAGTCAGTTGTAGAACAAAAACATCTCTAGTTTGACAGCTAAAAGCTTAGGTAGGAGGTGTGAATCATTGCCTGAAAGCTGGGAGACACTTGTTCATGCAAATTGCATGAGGTGAAGTGAGGACAGTAAAAGGTTTCTAGGCAGCCAGAACCAAAGTGGTCTCACAAAGGAAAAGTGGGTAAGAAGATTTGAGTGAAGGAAAGAGAAAATGCATATTTTTAATCAAGTCAAACATACCTAATTTTCTAACTTTGAATGCATTCCAGTTTTGCTGCATAAACACAAATGGACAGGTCGTCAAAGAAAATAAATGGACAGATAAGTAAATAATCTACTATGCCTACAGACATGGCAGGTGATACAAAAATTTGAAGTGAAGAGAAGAAAGTGACTTAGAATATACACATCAAATGATAAATCCATTGCTTGTTGCAGAACGCCCACACTAAAGACCATTATTTTTAAAGGAGAGGTCATGCAGTATAACAGAAACATCAGGAAAAGTGAAAAGGGAACAGAGAAAGGAGCCAGGGAAATGAGAAGGAGTCAACCTTTCAGAACCAAGATCTTTATTTATACATAACCAATACACAGAAGCCAGACTTGCTTCTATTGAATAAATATCTTTGCTGCAGTCTTCGACCAAGGTTAATGAAACATTATGAAAGTTAGTCAAGGAGAAAAATTTTGTACCCATTGAAGTGTGTATGAATTTCACAGTATTTTTGTGTCTGTCATTTCAAATTATACTCATCTGGGTTGTTTTTTCAGATAAGACAATAGCCTGATCAGATTGCTTTCTGGCTCCAGCTCTACTATGTAAATTCATCAATAAGGACTAATTTTTCAGTTTAGATTTCTATATCTTAACCTAGAGAGTCATATCTCATTTTCTATTCTACCAGTGAGCTAACTACAGTAGAGGGAATGGCATTTTAAGACTGGTAAGAAAAATTATAAAGAAAGGGCCAAAGTTTATATCACATTCTATATTGAAAGGTTCACTTTGAATAGCAGTGAAAAGCACAGCACAAAACCATATAACACTTTTGTTGTGGATTTTCCCTGTATTCTTGATCTATTCTGCAGAGTGGATCAGATGCTAAGCTTGACAAAGACATTGATTTCTATTCATGGGTTTGCATTAATCAAGGTACATGGTATTTTAATATGCCACATATCTTCTTGACAATTAGTTTGGGGAAGTACAAGATTTGAAATACTGGAGCAGCCACTAACCTCTGAATAGCACCACTGCTGATCTCAATTTATGACTCCATACAGGCCTACCACAACCATAAAACTACTAATTGCTGATGTGTTAATGAAGGATTGGGTTACCAAGAGCTTCAGCTGCTTAGTTATTGCTGCATTTAAAATATTGAAGTAGGTGTCATTAGCTTTTACAGAGGGACATATGTTACATTGGCAGAAGTAATTGTTCAGAATAACTTATATTTAGGCATTTTACTGACTCATGCTGGAATATTAATCTGAGATAACTATTCTGTAGATTCTTACCATTTTCATGATTGTGCGAGTGATTTATATGCTGGGGTTAGGTGCAAAAATTATTTTGTTTCTAAGGTTAAAACATTGTTTCTTCAACCTGTAGTTCAAGGTTAAAACGCTTTCTTCAACCTTGTTGTTCAAGGTTAAAACTCATGAACTTCACAGTGGTTACAGGTATTCAAGGCAGTGAATATCTCCATTTAGCTTTAATTCAGTAACAGTGTGGCTCCAGTTACTTTAAGTTTTTAGTGAATAATTTTTAGAAACTGGTATTTTGAGAGGAACTTTTTATTCGCAGGATCAGTTCCTTCATATTGCTGGTTCAAAACCACATTTTTTGCAGGAGAAACTTTCTCAAGAGTAGGGCATGCAAAAGTGCAATCAGTGAAATGTATTAAATAATGTGCATGCCCATAGCCTATCAGAGTTACTAAATGGACAGAGTAGCTGGTTAAAATGGGATCTGTTCCTCATAACTTCAATGAGGATTAGCCACTACCCTGAATAAGGCAGACCCACAAACTAAAAATGAGTTTCTGACGCACCAAGCAATGTCCTATATGCTTCTTGGGTTTTCTGTGGATCAGCCAGCTAATCTTTTACTTCACTGTTTCCACAATTTCCAAAGGTTTTTTTTACATGCTGGTGATAAAAGGGAGTGTTTCTAGTGGTAGTGGGAAAAAATTGTGATAGTCTTGGCAAGAAATTAATAAGGTGTAGCTCTGAGGTATTTGAAAGGAGTTTGACAGCTTGGGCATGATCACAAAGGAAGCTGGAGGAGAACAGAGGGGAGCAGGTATCAGGTGTAGCTCTGAGGTATTTGAAAGGAGCTTGATAGCTTGGGCATGATCACAAAGGAAGCTGGAGGAGAACAGAGGGGATCAGGAGGAGAAAAGGGAGAAGTTGGATAACAGAAAGTGTTTCATCCTTGATGACGTCTCCATTTCTGTCCCTATCCTTCCCAGAGAAGATGGCAATGCTTAACTCTCAAATATCTCTACATAACCTTACGCCTACCCTCATGAGCAGGAGGAGAAAAGGGATAAGTTGGATAACAAAGTGTTTCATCCTTGAAGACGTCTCCATTTCTGTCCCTATCCTTTCCAGAGAAGATGACAATGCTTAACTCTCAAATATCTCTACATAACCTTACGCCTACCCTCATGATCTTGGATGAACAGATAAGGGTGCCATTGTTCAGGGCCACAGCACCAACCCTGACAAATTCCTCTTCTTCTGCCAGTAACCCACATTGTATGGGGTCACAGCTGAGGACAGTGCCTTCAGTCAGCAGTGGTATTCCTCCACTCCACAGGAAAATCAGCCTGTCAGTCTCCACTGGCTGTTGATGAATATCTCTCAAGGAGAATGCCTGAACTTTGCCCATGGTTCTAGCAATAGCTCAATATCTTCTGGCTGTTCACACTTTAGTAATAGGCTGAAACTGGCTTTACAGGTTTTATGAAGCTACTCAAATGTAATGGATGAAATTAATATATCCAGGAAAAAAATTAAAATTTGACCATCTGCATCCAGTTTCCTTTGAATTGGGCTGAAGGACTGGGAGTAAAGGTATTTCTTGTCAGAACTTAGATTAATCTACCCATGTCATTACCTTACGTAATCTGAATAAACTGAGTGATTCTCAGTAGTGCCAGTAATCATTCAGTCAAATGAATCACACCAGCAAACAAAAAATCCCATTTTGTTTGGGAAAAAATATTGTTTAAGAAAGTTATCCTGATTTTCATCCCGATATGAAAGAAATTTTCCTAAATTTCTGCTAAATATTGCTTTTTAATATGAATTTAAAGCTTTAGAAAATAAAGTGTTTGCTAGTCACTTTTACATTCATTAGGAAAAATGAAAAGCAAGGTGAACTCCACATTTTTCTGGCAGGTTCCCAAAGTTTTCTGGTTATCACTAGCACAAATGGAATTTTATCTGTCATTCTGGATAAGGGAATGCTTTTAATTTCATTTTTTACATTAATAACACAAATAGAACATTCTTATTTGAATTAACATTTCAGTGCAGAAAATTTTTCACGCAAGGAACAGACAAATTCCTCAGATGACTTAACCAATCAATTAGGCATAATAAAAAAATATATCTTTCCATTAGGTTTACTAGATCTGACCTCACACAAACCAAAATAATCCCTGTTCAAATGTTTTACTGATGGAATTAAAACAGTGTCAAGGCTGGGAAATTTAGACCCTGATTTAGTTAAACTTTCATACATGAACAAAATTCAATACTTATTTTTAAAGTAAAAGAGATAAAGATAGATATGATACTTCAGTGAGGTAGTGTTTATGTTCGCTTAAATTGTATGATTCAAAACAAGTGACCTTAATTTACAAATTTAAAAGAAATTATTGGAAACAGCAAGGAAAACATTAATTAAAAAATAAGAAGGGTCATTTTTATTTCAGCTCAACAAACTGATACCTCTACTACATACAGGGACCAAGGAAAAACTCATTTTACTAGTAATATTCATATTACAATACCACAACTCTGGTATTCATGCTTCCTTCAAATACAGACTTCTTCACTAGTAGGCAACAAATACAGAGTTTAGACTGAGTCTACTTCTCTTGTCCACCATTATCTCAATTTCCTTGAAGGCAAACACTTCTGGCACTGTGCTCCTTATCCTCAGCTTATTATGACAGCCTTGACAAAATCACTCAGAGACCTATTGCACTTTACCTTGCACTAGTAGAGTGGAGGGTGTCCACCTGAGATTAGACAGCACATACACATGAATACCAATACTAATGAACTGTCCTGTTCAGCTCAGTCAGCATTTCAAACACATGATGCCATCACTAGTATTTCAATGAAGAAGTGCTGAGCCATTGCTTTAGTTCTAGAACTTTTTGCAATTTGTTGTGGTGCCTCGCTCAAGTTTTTGATGAGTTTTGCCCATGGAAGATTAGATTTCCCTTATCTAAGAACAACCTTGGTAAAGAACCAGCAAATGTTCTACAGAACTAAAGAGAAAAGTACAGCAAAATTTATGCTTCTTTCAGTAAGGCTGTATTGGAGGGGATTTCAATAAATCCAGTGGAACCAATCGCTAACATGTTTATTTCCTTGCCACTCTTGTCTCCCCTTCTTACAGTCACACAGCTGCACTCAGCACAGCAAGGGAGGCTTGTTTCTTCTTTTTTGCCCCTTCAGGCTTTGACATAGTCTCCCTCTCCCTATGTTTGTGTGTAGATACTGTGGAAAGAGAGATGAAAAGGTTTGAGGATAAAATCTTTCTGCCTCCCTGTCTTTGGCCTGGAACTGATTAAGAGCCCTTTGCTACGACACTCTGCTCCCCACGCTACTGTACCTGAGACATGAAGTTCAAAGACAAAGGATTTATAGAAGATATCAAGGTTTCTAGGTTGTAAGTTATATAAAAGTACAGATATGGGTTGCCTTTTCTACAGTTTGATCCTATTCCCACTCCAATCAAATGCCCAGTTTTGTGCTAGTACTTCACTAACAGAATATCTGAAGAATATGCTCAAAGAAAACCCTATTCAAATTTTAGATTTGTTTAATAACAGTGTTAAAGATACTTAGAGAACAGATTCTGTTTTACAACAGCTTTTGTTGGTAATGAAGAATGAACTAACTTGAGATGAATAGTTAAATAGAAAAGATTGCTAAATTATTTTTCCTTCAATAAATTGACCTGCAATGCTGAGATGTCTGAGAATAAATAGGACTACTGCCTTTTCACTTTAGTCCAGTATTATGGTAGGCAAATGTGCCATTTTAACCTTTTTCCTCAGCAACACCAATTAAGTAATATATATATCAAATAGATGTACCTATTTATTTCCAGGAAACCAGTGAGGTAAAAGGGTTAAATTGTGTTTAACCAGAATGTATACTTAGTGTTCTTTATCTCCCTGGAACTTGTTAGCACTTTGAGGACCAATTCACTAAGAAGGAATAATACCATGAATGACATCAGCTTCCGCCAACATGCAAGAGGTTACTATGGTAATGGAGAAAGTTTTTCACAGTACAAAACAAGTACCATACTTGATATATTAGCCAGCCAAAGAAAGCAGTCACATATAAACTACAGCATTTTTCTAATGAATAGCCATTTATGCAGCATGCATGTTAGCAATTCTGCTGAGTTCCTCTGAACATCAAACTGTTGGCAGTTATATTGAAAAACTTGGCAGATTTACAAAAGTGCTAACATTTTGTTTTCAGCAGCTTGGTTTTTTTTTCTTTTCTCAGAGCCCATATCTTCAGCATATTCACAGAGTCTTTAGGCAATGCCAACCAGGAAGGTCTCTGATCTGAGCTTAAATGTACTGCATACACACACTGAGAAAGCAAGATGTACAAGCCATGCAAGTGACTCAAAGTAGATTTTTTTTTTATTTGGGGCAGAAGAACAGATGGCTTCTTTATTAGGTGGTAATTTCTTTTTCTGTTTGCTCACCACCTTTTCCATAAGAGTTTAATCCACAAAACAATACAATGTATTTGCTGATATGCAAGAGTCAGAAAATACTGAAACCTTCAAATCATAGCCATGCATATAGATGGTTATTTCAGTAATGGATCAAGACCATATCAAACCACATAAATATCCCCTAATTCTAAACGGAGGCAAGATATTATTTCCTTACTCCTTTCACTTTCCAAAAAAAAAAAAAATAACCCAAAAATAAAAAACCAACCCAGTAACTTCTTATTTTGGATGGGGTCCTAGCAAATCCATCCTTTCTTGCAGGACATTGAGAGATGAAGAAATCAGAAAGCACTTACAGACCACTGATTCCAGGAGTCTGCCAGCAGATAAGTCTTGGGTTTTCTACTGAAGTAAATTATTGTAAACCCTGCCCCGATAGACTGAGGTATCATCTGACAAGACTTTCCTCACAGTACTTTTTCTGTCCTTCTCCATTGCATTCCTCTTGCCAAGGATGTGGAAGTGAGTAAAAAGGAAAGGAATGAGTTATAGTGAATGAACTTTCATGCAATTCCAGAAAAAAAATCAGTAACTGATCTTGGATTCTGTCTTCTGCCACCTATGCAATACATTTTGGCTGAAGATGCTGCCAAATACATACATCTAAAATGCTGCCAAAATTAAACTTCACTTTCTAAGTCTTTCTGAATGACTGGATGATGATACACAACCTGCCATTGTTTTCACAGACATTAGAGGTTTTTCCAATCACTCCTCTGCACTTCTTATCAACCCTTCAAGTGAGGTTTTAAAATGGATTTTAAATTGAAAACACCTTTCACTGGATGACTTCTTTTATAAATTAATGCATTCTTAATATCAGAATCAGCAAAATACTCTATATTCTAAAATTGGTATCCTGCTGGCTCTATATTTTCAGCTATGGCATTTAAAAGATTTTCCATTCTTGACATTTGAACTACATATTTTAAAGCTTTTCTTCATAGTGTATTAACATTTTAGCTTCATCTCTGTTGTCTCATCTACTACCCTGCCAGTTGATATGTTGGCAATGCTTTTTGTTTGGTTCACATACTGGCAAAAGTATAAACAAGAAATGGAAAAAAAGATGGGAAAAAACTTGTTTTGTGTGAAATTATATTCCTATATTTTTTACAGCTTTGCTCTAAGATATTTCATGTTTAATTGCGATTCTGTAATTGAAAGGTATGCTTGAAAGGTATGGCAGATCTAAGAAGAGATACCCAGTTCTTGGAAATGGAGGAGACAGCAGCACATACAATGCATGTTGGCCTGAGACTACAGACTGACCAGTCTTAATGGGCAAGCATGACACTGGGGGCAGAACACAGCCCACTTCCCTGTGCAGGAGTGTTCTCCCTTTTCTTGGTATTCTTAGTTTCTGCAATAAAGATCAGAGATGATCCTTTGGGTAGTACTTTTCCATACAGCTCAACAGTATACTGTATAGAAATACCTGTATTTGGCAGTATTCTATCATTTGCTCATACAACTTTACCTGTATTTTGAAAATATTGGGTTTTCCCCAGTCATACTTTTTGTACCTCGAGAAGGAACATAACTAAGTTTCTTCTTTATAGCATATTATTTAATGTTCCAACACCATCTCAGAGGGAGCATTAACTTTCATTAAAGAAAAAAAATCAACCCCAGTACTTTTTCAAGTACTGCCACCATATAATCCTGAGAAGACCTGATCTGCTGTTTTATAAAACAAAGTTTGTCATGAGACAAAGCTTTTGTTAGGGCTGTACTCTTAAAGGTAGTTAGATATCCACCTTCTTTTACATGAACATTGACCTTAGTGGGGATATTCAGCTGTCTCCCCACAGGCACTGCACTAACTATGAAGACTCAGACATCTTTTGAATTACTCACCACCTACCTTCATCATTGAGGGTATTTCCTCCCCTTGGGCATATAGGAAAGCAGCACCTGACAGCTTATTAGTCCACAAAAAACTCACTCAGTAAGACTTCTGAGAGGCCTTACAATTGTTCATGTCCTTTGAGTTACACACATGGAAGAAATACCAACAAGATATTCCCAAGTGCTCGAAACAACAAAAAGAAGCTTTAGTAGTAACTTTAGAAAATCAAAGAAGTTTAGCAAAAATTAAGAGCAACAGTCAATCAACATAAAAAACTTAACACAGTGCATTCAATTTAACAAAAATTGTGTTTACACAAAAATTCCCAGAGGAGAGACTTAAAAGAACAAAGAGAAAGAGAGAAAACATATAGAAAAGTACTTACATTGTCGCAGTTGAGACAACCATAACGCACAGAGTGCCATCTTGTAATAGCAGAAGGCTTCAACCCCTACAGAGTCACACCACACCACTTCAGAGGGCTCCGAGCATCAGCCTGCCTTGTTCTTTAGCCCAACCTTTTATACCCCTCACGCTGATGCACTGCACCTGTGTGCCTCTGTTCCCTTTGGTGATTGGTCAGTGCCCCTGGGCGCTCCATGGCTCATTGCTGTCAATGCTGCTCACCTGCTGCTCACACCTGTAGCCTGTTGGGGATCAGGCTTGGCCACAGCCCCACTCCCAATTACCACAAACTACCTTACATAACTACCTGCATTTCACAACTACCATTCCTGGGTACCAACAGTGTTTAGCTGATGGAAAGTCCAAGAGGAGGCAGGGTCAAGTTGTGTGCTTGCTTAAATATACCTTGGCCAGCCTGGGCTCTTTCCCTAAGATGGGACTCCAGTAATTTGGGCACTCAGGAACTGTGTTAGTGGCTCCAGGGTTGGGATGGGGAGCATTGCCTCTGCTGTGCCAGGGATTGGAAGCTACAGGGCTGGAATACAGGCCTGGGTTGGGGAGGTGGAGTGTGTGCAAGGCCAGGTCTGCCTCCTCCCCCACACAAGCATCCAAATAAATGTTTGGAGCCAGCAATTCTTCCATTCTCTCCCACAGCCCTGGGGACAAGGTGTTGGACACCCATTCTGCATCACACATGTTCTCCTAGTTATCATGTTAGGAAGCTGGAGCAGGAAAGCTGACTACAACTTTGCATCTGCAAATTCTTCACACAGATTTTCATCTCAGTGGGATCTCAGTTGAGCTGATGCATTTATAGACATTTTATGTACTCAACAGAATCATGCCACAAAACTTTATGTTCTGCTTCACAAATTTCAGAAGGTTAAGCACAAATTCAGGATAATGATGAATAGAGTACCTGACACTGAAAATAGCTACTCACCCACACTTGCTGAGCAGTTTTATGAACAATAAGTTATTTTTTCATTTTCCTATTTTTCAAAGGATGCTGACAATAATTTTTGTTTCATGTGACAGCAATTTGTTTTCTGTGTTGTATTTATATAGAAAGAAACAAAAATGACCAAAACAATAACTCAAGCTGAAAGAGAGTTCTAATGATGAATACAAAAAAGAACTCCTCACTCTCCATCATTCTCCCCTGCCATGATGGTTATTTATCATTGGCACTGTTTGCAATAACTGTTTTTCTGGCTTAAAGTTCAAAAAACTTTTTTTCTATTTTATTTGAAATCAAAGGTACACCTCTATGGAAAAAAAAAATTTTGATGTTTCAGATTTTCTACATCCCTTTGCTGTTACACTTAAAAAATAAAAACCACAACAAAACAAAAACATATAGATAGTTGTAAATTTAAAAAAATAAATTAAATACTGTCTGATATATAGACAGTTGCAATTACACCACCAAGATCTACCAAAACAATTTATAGTATTTAAAAAGACAAGTTCAAACCAGCATGACTCTACCTCTACTCTGGCAGAATACAAATGAATGTGCAGAGGAAGATATAGTATCAAATATCACATCATTATTTCTTGTTCCCTCATCAGCTTTACAAGCATGAATTATTTATACTGACTGAGCAACTAGAATCAGTCTCATTCACAACTACACACAGGTGACAAAATGTAACAGTGATAATGATGGTAATCTTCTCTTGCCCTCAGTTATTTTTCTACTACTGATGATTATGAACCTGCATTTTTGACTCTTCTGTTGTTTCATTTACATAACATAAAATATCTGGAAAAGTGACTTGCTAGATTTTTTGAATACTTGGAATCCTGGGACAGTTTTGAGTTCATGCAGTTGAGAACAGTACAATTTTCTCATCTCTCAACACTCATGCGTACTAAAACAGTCTCTTGATGACTACAGAGTTTTGTAGCTTGGACAGTGCTCTAAGCTAACTAAAGAAGTGATTATACTTGAATGAGAATTTCAGAGATAATTTTTGAGTAATTTTAAGTTCCCTTAACCTGCTCTAGCCATTGTTCTTCCTTTTGCAAGCATCTGATTTAAATCTGATGTTTGCATGCTTGTAACCCTGACATTGCATTAAAAGCCTCAAACTCTCAACACATTCATGTACAATTTCACTCATTCCTATTGTGTTATCTTCAAATCTCCTTTGCTCTGCCCACAGTCTCCTCTTTCCACCATAACCCAAATGCATGGCACATTTGAGTGATACACAGAAATGCACGCAGACCTCAGGTATTGCTGTCTTCTGAATCCACTTCTTTGAAGCAGTGTGCAAATGAGATGACATTAGATGAACAAGGTATCATGTAAGTGAATAGCTGGGGAGAAAGAGCCAACAGAGGCTGGCTGTGAAATCCCACAGTATTTCAAACAGTTTGTGCCTTCAGCAGAAGACAAATCATCAGGTATTAGTGTCAGAGAGGAAAGCAAAGATGAATGTGGGATTCAGTCTCTGAACGTGTCTTGAGACTGATACTTATCTTATAAGTAATGTGCCATGGGTGAAGTGGATCCACTGTGCAACTGCTAGGCAGAGAGCAGAGCTTTGAATGGAGTCCAGAGTAGGAACAGACAAATCCTGAAAGGCTGGCACTCAGGGTTTCAACAGGGTAGAATTTAAAGAAAAGGCAGAAGCTGGGCAAGAGAGAGAAATAGAGTACTAGGGTACAGACTGGTGGAAAACTGGTGGTGAGAAAAGAGCTGGAAAAGAAAGACGGCTAGGAAGGAGAAGTGGACCTGCACTTCTCTGGAACAATCAGAAGGCAAGCCCTGGTGTTTCTATTCTAACTTTAGTCTGGTTCATTAATTTTAATTTTGTTATCCTTTTACCACTTCTGGGTGCCACATTAGAGGTAGCTATTCCCAGTCAAAATGTTCAGGAGAGCTGTATCTTTTTTTGTCTTTTTCCTCTCTACCTGAATTCTGAGATACTCTTGACTACCCTTCTCTTTTATTTGTAGAATTGCCTTTGGCTGCCAAATATCACCTACAGAATAGGAACAGTGTGGTGCTGAAGTTTTTTAAGTGTGACTTTTACTAGGGATGTAGCAAAATGTCAGATCTTTCAGTGATGAAAAAAAGTAGGTTTAGTAAGCAAGTAACAGAGGATTTGGAAGCCACGTTTCACATGGCTGACTGAGTGCCAGACTTCAATCTCTGGCAAAGAGCTTGGTGCTACACTGTACCGCATCAATGCCCTAGTTTGAGTTTTAAATAGGAATTATCTGCCAGCTTTCAGTTATAATGAAACAAGTAGGAAAGCAGTCTCAAGCTATATATAATATTTGGAATTTAAGCTCAAGCAGTAACAGGAAAGCCTAGTCTGTGATTCTTCCTCTGCAGGTATGAGAGAGAAAGAAAAAGGATTGACAAAAACTGGTAAAAATGTCTAGAAGGACATCCTGGGCATGTCCCTGCTATTGTCTTTCTCTATACAACAGCCCCCACCACCCCCATTCCCATTAGCTGCCTGACCTTGTCAATGGGAATTAAATAAAAAAAAAAAAAAAAAAAAAAGAGGTTTACGTAAATAGATAAAGCAAATTACTAGAGAGAGAAAAAAAATTGACCTGACCTTCCACCACCTTGGTTTTATACACTTAAAGAGATTTTTAAATTTCATTTTCTGTGACATATCTCATTCAAATGAAAACAAGAATTCTATGGCTTGTGGCTTCATATAGTTTCTGGGAGATGCAGCTTCAATACTTCTTTCGGCTGAGGGAATTAAAATTTATATCTGCTATTAAGCCATTAGACTAATTTCTGTTCTTCATCAATTGAAACTTTTTTTTGTTTGTTTGTTTTGTTTTATTTGTTTGTGGGGGTTTTTTTGTTTGGAGAATTAAAATTTATATCTGCTATTAAGTATCCAAGCCATTAGACTAATTTCTGTTCTTTATCAATTGAAACTTTTTGTTTGTTTGTTTGTTTTGTTTTATTTGTTTGTTTGTGGGGGGTTTTTTGTTTGGTTTGGTTTGGTTTGGTTTGGTTTCAAGGATCCAGAGTGATTGGTGCTTCAAATTCACAAAATCCTCTTGTTCTGCTGATCACCTCTGTCTACTGAAGATTGCCCCAGGGACAGTGGCTCTTGTTAGATATGGAAGGGTTAATGAGGCCTTTCTTTTTATAAGATGATTAAGCTTGACAGTCTGGCTCACGAGATCACACAACCTAACCCCACAAGTTAATCAGCCACGTAACTAACTGCTGCCAAGTCCATGCCAGTTAGGATTGCATACATTCATGTCAAGAGGGCATCCATGTGTTCCCATCTGGAACGATTCCTTGCACTTTTACACCTCATTCAGATGAACCTCAGCAATAGCACTGGGCTAAAATCAAAGGTGAATTGAAAAAACTGAATTAAGTATTTCCTAGTGGTTATAGGGTAGACTGCCATACAACACAATTGAAAGAAAGGAGGGAAACATCTCCCAAAGAGGGGGCAAAAAGTGACTAAGACAGAATGTTTGTTGTGGTGATATTTCAATAGCTTCATTTACTTTCAGAATACCCTGGGATATTGCTTGCAAGAATCTTGAAAGGGTAGTGCAATATTTTTATTCTGATAATCCATTTCTTAGATTTGGCATCGGGTTATTCTAAGCTCTAGATTTGCACAAACCCATACAGACAGGTTTCCATGTTTAGCTACAAAAATCCAAACTCTGCACAGGTTTCACACACTTCTCGAGGTATAGGCATTCACACAGGAAGGTGTGAAATATTACAACCACATCATGGAAGTCTGTATATGAAGAACTAACAACATGTCTGTGTTTTCAAGGAAGTTGTAAAACACTATGCTCACTACTGCTTTACAGTTGTACAAAGAATTTAAAAAATTCAACAAAGCAGGAAAGAAATTGCATGCTTGTGTTGTACGCTGGCTGTGCAAGCAGGGCAATGGAATAAATCTCAAAGTCTGGGCTACATATTAACATCTCCTACAGGTTTTGTGTCATGCTGTCATTTCCCCACTCTGCCTCGTCTTCATAAGACATGTAAAAGTTAGGAAATTGAATGTCCATTAGTGAGCTTATTTTATTGTAACACTGCTGACTACTGCTACTATGTATACAGGCATGATTATTCACATGTGAAAAAGGGATACACTTGTCCTAGAGAAAATTAGTGTCTGATTAGATCCTCTGGGGCTACTGCATTCCAAACAATTAATCAGATCCATAGTATCCAAATTGGTCAGGAAGGCTACAGACATTAAAAATGGGAGGTTTTTGGCCTGCAAGCAAACAGAGGTCAACATGAACTAAGAAGACCTGTCATCAGGCCACCCATTAACAGAGATTTCACCATTAATTATTTCCTCTCAATACAAGACTTGGGGAAGAAATAAAGAGCAACTAACATGGTTTAATGAGTTTATTGTATAAATGTAAACTATTTCAGTTTGTGCTGCATTTTCATGTATTTTGCATCATAAAAATTAAGCAGAAAGCATCAAAATTGGAAAATATAAGTATATAGAGAAAAAATAGTTTTAAGATACATAGAATTGATAGAATAGTAACAGAGATTTAAGACACTGACATTCCATATTAACATGTCTTCATTGTATTAACAGTGCTAGAATGAATAGCTGTGCTATTTGCAGGGGCTTTAACAAAAAAGAATGATCATGTTAGCTCAGTCCCTGTGAATAATGTATGAGGCTGAATTCAACTTATTTGCCTCATCTTGCATTCAGTCTAAAACCCCCACAAAATAAAGGACTACACTTAGCATTAAGTAACAATTTCTTGTTTTAACTTCCATAGTGTTATTTCTGTGCAGTTAGACATTGGTTAGAAAATTGCATATTGGGATGGTTTTCCATTTATTAGAATTTCCGGATGCAGTCTCAGTGTCAAATGGAGGCCAGTCTGGGAGTTCTTCTATTTTACCCATTTAAATCCTTTAGGCCCTCAATGCATTTTTAATAGGCCATAGAAGAATCAATTAAATCTTGTTATTTGTATGCATTACAGGGTTATGCTCTTGTGGGTATCTAGCTAGTGTTAATTAACCAAGGAGGAAAGCATTTTGCACTTTTAAATGGTGTAAAACGCTATATTCACAAATTAAGGATCTAACAACAGTTTGGAATGGAAAAGTCTTATTAATAATAGCAATTTATTGGTGAGTTATGGCTTCCAGCTGAAGAAAGTTATGTGGAAAAGAAGACTTCATTATCACCTATGTTTAAATCAACCTATTTTTCTAATTTTATTCTTTTAAAGAAAATTATACCTTATAATCACTTTGGAAACTTTAGCTACCTGGGACAGTAATGACCTTGAAGAAATGAAGTCACCCATTCTCCCATAGCAGACAAAAGACTTCCTGAGGAAAATTCCATGGAGTTCTGAGGAATGTTTCTAGCCCAGCTTATACTAGGAAAATCAACCTACCCCTGTCCCTACTGGGTTAACTTAGAAACTATATCCAAAAGAAAACAATGAGAATGAAGAGTAGTAAAAAAGAAGACATTCAGGTAATTTCATTCAGTTGCCATTATAATTTTTCTAATCTACAATGAAAAGAGGCAGCGGCAGAGTCCTGTCATCATGCAACCCTTAGAAAATCAGTCTTACAAAGATGCCTAATAGTCAGTTTTGGCTGCCATGAGTTTTAACTGTAGCAGGAGAATAGAAAGGCATTTGTATAGCAACCCAGGTAGTACAAGGGATGAGGGAAGTACAATAATCAGGGTAAATGGAACTGAAAGGTGGCAAGAATGTAGAATCATAGAATATCCTAAATTGGAAAGGACCCACAAGGATCATCAAGTCCAACTCTTGGCCCTGCACAGGACAGCCTCAAGAATCACACCAAGTTCCTGAGAGAATTGTTTAAATGCTTTTTGAAGTCTGTCAGGTTTGGCTCTGTGACCTCTACCCTGGGGAGCCCTTTCCAGTGTCTAACTACCTTCTGGATGAAGAACCTTTCTCCTGATATCCAACCTAAACCTTCCCTGACACAATTCAGGCCATTCTCTCAGGTCCTGTCACTGGTCACCAGAGAGAAGAGATCAGTGTCTGCCCCTCCTCTTCCCCTCATGAGGAAGCTGGAATGAGACTTCACCTCAGCCTCCTCCACCCTGAACAGACCAAGTGACTTCAGCCCATATGGCTTCCCCTTCAGACACTTCACCATCCTTGTGGCTCTTCTTTGGACATTCTTTAATAGTTCAATATCCTTTTTTTAATATTGTGGCACCCAAAACTTGAGGTGAGGCTGCCCCAGCTCAGAGCAGAGCAGGACAATCCCCTCCCTTGCCCAGCTGTCCATGCTGTGCCTGATGCCCCCCTTAACGAAGGAGAATCAAATGTCATGGTAACAGATATCTGTCCAGCAGTATGACATCCCCATCCCCTTCTTTCTCACTGCTGGAGAAAAGCAACTTCTTACTGAATTACTCCTTCTGGAGAGGAGCAACACCTTTACAAATAGCAATCTGCTGATGAACTTCTTCCAGACATGGTGCTCTAGATCTCCTGCATGAAAGTCCCTGCATAGCTAGAGGCTTTTGACTTAGTCCTTCTATGTAATTTCCTGTGTAGCAAATGAAGATTTCTCACGGTGTCCATGAAAAACAGCATCCTGGTGTTGTAACACTGGTCACAGGACAACTGCAGGACAATGTGTGCCTGAAGACCCAAATGGGAAGGGAAGTAAAACTCGGAGGTCAATCCAGAAAAAAGTCACTGGGATCCTTTATAAAGAAAAGGGCACTTGGCATATAGTTTAATATTTTTAAAAGATATTATAATGCTTGAAGATGTAATTAAATGTTGCACATGATGCACAATTGATGGTTACTTTGATTTTGCTGACACTACTCTGTTATTTTATGCAATGACTGACTTTGCTTTGGGCAGGCCATGTTGTATAAAAAAATCTATTCCTTCAAGGCAGGGCTGAAGACAGTAAATAGTTCTTTAAAGTGGAATTTAGTTCAGAAGATATTTAACAATATTTTTTCCCTTGGAATTTACGCTTGGTGTGTCTTCAATTACTTGTGTTTCTCACTACAGCCTTTGGTAAGCTCAGGAAAGATTCATTTGGACTAAGTACTATCATAAATAAGCTTCCCTTCATACTAATATGAGCACCTTTATCTTGTCCTGCTATTATAGAAGATATGCTAGAAGAACAACAACATTTTCCTGGAGCAACTGGCATCCATTAAGGGATCCTATCATTCATCAAGCACAAATGATTTGTTAAGCCAAGTTCTGTCTATGGGAACAAAAACATCTCCATATTTCTAAGGAGGCAGAGAAGACATTGTCATCTCTCAATAAGGAGCTGGATAAACACTGTAAAATATTGTTTCAGTTGAGCAGATGCTCAAACCATATTGACACCTACTAACAAACTCGGACACCCTGGGGCAAGAAACTTTATTTACAATGGAATTGAATTATCTCTGAATGTATAAGCAACATCCTACCTAAGGCAAAGAATAAGATTACTTTACAATTTTTAAAAAAAAAATAAACCAAACCCAAATACAGACCCACAATTTCCTTGTTCCTGAGCATCAGTTTCAGAAAATGAGAAACCATCTACTAATCCTAAACATAAGCTGAGAAAGAACAACAACAACAACAAAAACAACAAATTTCAGATGTTTTCAACTTTTTTAAAACTTCTGTTCTATTTCTAGATATGTGGACAAGTCTGATCTCAGTTAATTGCTTCAATTAGCACATAGACTGTCATCTGAAAAGAAGATCCAACTGAGGACAAGATAAAGTCTATATAAAGTAAATGGCATGTGTATTTTGGTTTATTTTAAGGACCAGCACAAAATAGCTCCAGGAGATCCCTCAGGGCTTTTCTAAATTATCATTTCCTAAAAATAGTCACAGTACTGTTGTGCTATAATCTGTGTTTCAACCTGCTGCGTTTTAAAACAGAAGTCCTAGAATCACCATGAAATATTCTTAGCATGAAGCTGCTGGGATAGAGAAAGAGCAAGATTAACTTTTTAGGTTTTATATGAACTCCATGAGCACAGGGCCTACACTGCTGCTGAATATTTTTTTTTTTTTAATTTCTATTTTTTTATTTTTCAAATACACAGATTTCTCATGGACTGTAAAAATAAAACCAGACATTTTATATAGTGAGGAAATTATAGGAAGTTTGACCATTCTTAGACCATAAATGCAGCACAATCCTCGGTGAGATCCAATTATTAGAAAAAACAGCAAACAACATACATGAATCCATGACACTAAAAAGAATGAGGTGATGAAAAAGGTGAAGTTAAGCCTCAAAATCTAGAGAGTCAGAATGGCACAGATCCCACATTAAATCTTAGAATCATAGAATGGTTTGGGTTGGAAGGGATTTCAAATATTGTCTAGTTCCAGCACCCCTGCCAGGAGCAGGGACACCATGGACACCTTTCACTAGACCAGGTTGCTCAGAGCGCATTCCCCTTCACATTTTCTTTTTACTAAGTTAATAAAGCCTTGTGAAAAGTAAAAAAAATGAAGTTTAGAGACATCAGTTTCTTATTAAATATTAAACTCAAATAATGAACTGAACATTAATTTACTTTGCTGAAAACTCTATCCTTGATTGCTATATTCTACACACTAATCTGTGTGTAGTTCATCCTGACAGTGAGCTACCCATAGCTACTACAAGAGCCAAAATCATCTGAATTTATTTATGTATTTTGCAGAGCACAATTCACCTCTTTCCAGTGAGTAAGTACACTATTTATAGCTCTTTATTCTTGAATTCAAATTCCTACAAGAGTTCAAACATAAGGTATAGACTGTCTGTAGAGAAAAACTCACCAGAAGCTGTATTAATATGCATTTTGTGCATATTAAATTCTATATTAAGAGCATTTATAGCATTCAAATAATCTCACTAGCGTCAAGCCTTTGGCTGTCAAAGAAAAAGATCCTGTGTAAGGCAGATAAGCTCCACCAAAGCCCTTATTTGTAAACATAGTGCAGCTGCCAAATGCCTCAGAATTCTCTTACGTTACCTGATCACGTAGTTGGGAGCAGACTGTAGAGCAGACTTTGTCAGCTTGCAAACAGAATGCGTGTCTCCTGATCTGCAACAGATCTTTCAAGTATCAAAAATACATAAAGATAAGGTGTTTTTCAAATCCTACATTTACTGGTTTACACCTTATAAAGTCAAATTATTGCTCAGGGCAGCAGCTCCATCCTCCCTCCCTCACTTTCCTTCTTCTGTCTTTAATTTTAGACTGTATATTATTAATCAGGTAAAATTGACTCCCCCCCATTTATATTTTTTAAGAGATTAAATAAATATGAACTATGTCAACTGGGATACTAGAAAAACTAATTTTTATCACTTACACCTTTTTTTTGCCAAACTCACAAAATGCAGAATCAGAACACAGGAAAATTGAGGGAGAAATGTTTAAAGCAATTGTTCAACACCTTTGCCCTGTAAAAAACAGATGAGATAATAAGGAAAAGAGGACTGGCAGTCAGGCATTATCTGGCAATCAGAAAGGCAACATATTTTTGGTAACATGAATTCATGTGTTTTTCTCTCTAAAAGAGCGTATATTAGAAGTGGTATGTACAAATGGTCAGTACACAGGAGCTTTAGAATAATACATGCTATTAATAAAAAAGAGTGATAGACCTGTGAGTGACAGAACTTCAACAGGAATGATTTTTACTATAACTTTATTGTATTTTTTTCCCTATAGCTTTACCACTCTCTGGTCAGACAACTGTTATTATCTCTTCCCCTGTAATCCAGCTTCTCTCCTTAATCAGAAAAGGAGTACAAATAATATTCCAGTAAATGAGTTCACTAAAAGAGTCTCATTTTGAGTGACTTTTGTCTTTCAAGTGTGATGACAAATTTCACATCTTTTGTGAGTGTGATCACGGGTTCACACTAATCCTTGCAAACTGCCCTCAACAAACTGCCTGAGGTGTTCTGCTCCCACACTCTCAAGCACTGCATCTCTGAGCACATTTTTCTTTCTCCAACAGTGCTCTCTATACTGTCTTGAAAGCTGTGCAAAATGTTTGTGAGAGGGATAGACACGGTGAAGAATCACAATTTATATAATCTAATGCCAAAATCTGTTAGTGTGATTAGAAACATTAAGTTCTGGTTGAAAATGGGTAAATCGCTAAACAAATGCCAGTATTTTTTTAGCATAGTTTTGTATGTCTTAAAAGTAAAGTAAACCATATAAATATTGTGTACCAGGGAAGAATTGTCATCTGTATCTGTGGTGGGTTCACCCTAGCTGACACCCACTCAGCCTTGTACTTTTTCCTGTTTTTGCAGATTGGGAGAAGACACAAGAAAGGAAAAAAAAGACTTGTGGATAATTGTTGTGACACTTTTACAGGAAAAGCAAAAGCTGTACACATAAGGCAGGCAAAATTAGGAATTCATTCATTACCCTTGGCAGAGAGATGTTCAGCCACTTCTTGGCCAGCAGACCCTTAGCATGAAACTTGCTGGCTCTCACAAACACTATCACAACATCCTCCCTTTCTCCTCCTTGACTGGAGCTACTCTAGCTGAAGCACACCTCTCTGTGTGGAGCACCCCTTTTGTCAGGTTGGGTCCACTAGACAGGTGGTGCTCCTTGCCAGCCTCTTGCACCTCCAGCTTGAGGCCTTCTGGATGGGCGTGGGTGGTGGGGGGAATGGAAAGAATCCAGTAGGTTTCATTTCCCACCCTGAGAATCAAAGTTTTGTCTCTTTCCTCTACCCCAAAAGTGGGAGTGGCAAGAGGCTGTGAGAGGACCCTGCCAGGATGGCAGACCCAAACTGACCATATTCCATTCCAAGTGATATTGTGCTCATCAAGAAAAGCTCAGGACAAAGAAGAGAAAGGGAGGGTTTAGCAAGGCATGAAAGGAGTGAAAGAACATAACTGATGTAACAAAGACAAGTCAGTAACACAGGAGCACACTAAAGCTTGCATTTCTCTGTTTGAGACATTGGATTTCGTTACTCATCTCTTTGTGTTCTTAGCAGGTTTTTTGCCTGTGAAAAGACCCTTTGATAAGTTTCATTAAAGCATCACCACACGAATATGATTTGTTATGTTCTGCCATCAGGATGACAAATGTCTCTTCTTCCTCCTCAACCTTTGAATGTATCTGTACAATGCAAAATCAGCATGTCAGCTTCGTGTCCACAAGTATTTTTCATCTTGCTGCTGTTTTGTAGCTGAGAAAAGTCATAGTAACTACCACACCTAATTTGGAAATCAGTTTCCAAAGTGGGTCTGGCATGAAAGGAGTGAAAGAACATAACTGGTGTAACAAAGACAAATCAGTAGCACACTAAAGCTTGCATTTCTCAGTTTGAGACACTGGATTTCGTTACTTATCTCTTTGTGTTCTTAGCAGGTTTTTTGCCTGTGAAAAGACCCTTTGATAAGTTTCATTAAAGCATCACCACACGAATATGATTTGTTATGTTCTGCCATCAGGATGACAAATGTCTCTTCTTCCTCCTCAACCTTTGAATGTATCTGTACAATGCAAAATCAGCATGTCAGCTTCGTGTCCACAAGTATTTTTCATCTTGCTGCTGTTTTGTAGCTGAGAAAAGTCATAGTAACTACCACACCTAATTTGGAAATCAGTTTCCAAAGTGGGTCTGTGTCTTCTTTCCAAGAGGAAGTCGGATTTCCAAGAGATTGAACTCATTAATATGTGTTTCTTAAAAGAAAGATATTTCAATTCACTTCAATGAACTAATTTTCTGGGTCCCTAACATTGTTACTGAGTGCTTCTGTACAGGGAACACTGAGAGTAAGAGACTCTTTGAATGTTTTTGAATCTTCCTAACTTTGATTTTAGACAATTGATGCATAAACAGGAAATTAATAAAAGTCTAAAATTATTTTAGTTTTTTGCAGGGCAGGCTGGAGCAACTGAAGTGTCATGCAGGTCACAATAAGAAAATTTTACTAGCAATGGCATTGTCTAAGCACTTCTGCAATACCCTGGAATTAATTCCTTGTTCTTCTTTGGCTGCCTACATGGCTTTTGCTTTCTCTACTGACCTCTCTTTATCTCAACCCTTGAGTTTCCTCACTTCAGCCCTTCTGATTCTCCCGTCCACCCCAGCAGGAGGGAGGGAATGAGCAGCGGGGTGGGGCTGAGCTGCTGGCTGGGGTTAAACCAGACACAGGGCCATGATCTGGGGGTGGTGGAGCTGTGGTGGGACAGGGCACATCACAGCAGTGCTGCCAGACACAGATGCAGCAGGCTCTTTCAGGAAGGACAGTGCCAGGGTGCTGTCAGTGTAGGGGTTCCCATGGGACCTGGAGCTGCATGAATCACCACGGATTCTGTCTGGATGGTGTTTAGCAGCCACAGCAGCCCCAACCCTAGGTATCTGGCAAGGTCACAATGACACAGGTCTGAGGTCACCCTGGAAAGTCTGCCATTGTAATAGGAGACATCCATTGTCCTCCTTATAGTGTTTTTCCTTGTGTTATAAATTCCTACGCTTTGCAGAGATGTAGTGTCACTGGTGTTCAGGAATAGGCCAAGTGGCTGTCATCAAGCCTGACTAGAAGCCATTAAAATCACTGAATTAGGGCTGGTGTGAAACAAAAAATATTGTAAGCCACTTGACTTAATTAAAAAATTATCTGTCAGTTACATGGATTGAACTTTACATTTCAAAAAAGAAAGAAAGCTCAACAGTAAAAAAAGCACTAAAAGTACCTTTCACATATATGAAATCACGACATCATACAGAAATTGATTCTGGATTTAACAAAGTAGATTAAATTCCCCTGAATTAATTCAGACTGTTCAATGTTCCATAATTTTGCCAGCAGAAAAGAGTAAAATGTAGCCACCAGGGGAGTTATCCAGTCTCATGGCCATTGTGAGCCGATCTGTTCAATGTTCCATAATTTTGCCAGAAGAAAAGAGTAAAATGTAGCCACCAGGTTCTGATCTAGGGGAGTTATCCAGTCTCATGGCCATTGTGAGCCGATACAAACTTCTCTCTAGGTTCTGCAGTGGAACAATGTCACAAACACAAAAAGAATCAAATCTCTTTCAATGCAAAAAATTTTGTCACTTAAATGTCTCTCAACCTTTAGTTTTTTATCTCCTGTGGAGTGTCTAATTTCTCCTTTAAGAAAGTCAGCCTTTTGTTTAAGAAAAGTTTTGTAAATGCCCTATATTAATGATACAGTTAATCAAATGTTGTAAAAAAAAAACAAAAAAACAAAAACAAAAACAAAACAAACAACTGGGGAAAAACTGTATTGTTCCACTTTTGTTCCCTAGGGTTAAATGTGACAGAGAATGGTTGGTGCTGGAATTCAGTGAAGTATTATTTCCTTGCTATTAAACAAGGAAACATATTTCCTTGCTTGAGAGAGGAAAGGTGATGGCTACAGATCTAGGGCTGTCTTCAACTGAAAAGACTTGCAAAGTATACTAAAATTTCCTACTTGCTCAAATACTAAATACTTGTTTTCAGAATGCCTGTAATTTCAAAAACAATTTGGAGACTGCCTGTGGTAAAGTTGCCAGCTAATTCATCATAGTACTTAACCCTACATGTCATCTAAGTTTCACTGGGATTTCTTCACTAATTAAGTTGTAGTTTCTTGCAGGGAAGAAATTCTTCCTGGGTGGTGGACATAGGGTTATTGTGGCTTTGTCACAACGATTTTGGTTGCATACAACAGCCATTTATGCACAGAAAAGACACAATAGTAATAATAAAATATTTCTGCCAAGGCTAATATTTTCAAATGGGAAAAAAAATCAGTTTGTGGAGCTTAATGTAGAAGAAAGAGTGCTAACACAGTAATGTGACATTCTAGATAAAGCCCCCACATTGCTAGTGTAGCTTAGCTGTGTGTTTTGTACTGAAAGCATGTAGCTGAACATAGCTGGCAATCAGTGAAAATTGGAAATAAAATAAGGCAAATGTTCCTCACAAAGAAAAAGAGCTAATCTTTGCAATGTATTTGCTTGCAATACTCACTTTGTTCTCAGATTTAAGTAGGAGGACCTATTAACCTGCTTCTCAGCAGTAGGGAAAATTAATCCACCCAGTCTAAATAAGGCAATTGTAAATGAAAGGCTTTCCTGTAGATTTGTTACTCTCCTACAACTCTTCAGCAGACAGATGGATACTTACATATAAATAGCAAAATATGGAGGATGCTGGTGTTGCTTGGGTCCACAATTAATTTAGAAGTGTATTAACTAGCAAGCTATTTTTTTGTATTTAGTGACAGTTGCTATTTTTTCTGTAGGTTTCAAACAAACAGAACCAGCATGGGCTTTGCGGTGGTATTGATTCCTTTTGTATGGAGAGGTTATTTTGCACCAAACACAAACGTATGCATCTGAAAAGAAAAAACAAGAAAAAGAAAGGAAAAAAAAGAAAAAAAAAAAAAGAAGAAAAATCCTTGAAAGAGGATTCACAATTCACAAAGTACAGTGAGATTATCTTTTGAAAATGTCCCAGAGAGCTGCAGTAATACTTAACTCTGAGAGGCAGTGTGAGCAGCCCTAGAACGCAGAAATCAGAAGACCTGGCATGTTGCTCTGCCCACAGAAAGAAAAGCCAGAGCTTGTTTTAACTACACTGGGGCCATAATGTTGCTCTGGTCTCTTCCTCCACAGCTCCACCATGGCTATCACCCATGAGACTGTGATTAAAATGTTATTACTCTGAGCCCATTTTTTTCATTTGTTGGAAAAAAAAAAAGAAAGAGCATTTGTTATTTCCCAACCTTTAATCATTATCTAGCTATGAAAATATCTAAAGATGTTTTAACCAGCCACACTATATGAAGCAAGTCCTTCCTGCTGAGTTTTATTAATTTGCAGTGAAACAGGGATAATGATATTGCCTGCCTTTGTAATGTGTTTTCAGATCTGTAAATGAAATGTTTAATATGAAAAGACTAATGAAAATTAAATATTTTAGAAACAAATACCATGTGAGTACAAATGCATGAAGGTCACATTAAAAAATGCAATTAAAACATTTGCTGTAATTTATTTGCATGCATATTAAGACTCACTTCATATGTGTTTTCATGCATAGAGATTTTACTACACAAAGAATTCACACAATTCACACATGACATATTGATGAGCATAGAGAGCGGACAAAGTTAATATGTACTTGTTTAATTACAATACACTTTTTTTTTTTTTGCTATAGTTTAAAATTGATAAAAATAAAACAAATAGTGGCTGATATTTCCCTACTAAAATGAGTATAGCTGAAATTTTGGTTGAAAAATGGTGACAGTACATAGTGGTTTTGTTTAGGTTTTTTTTGTCAACACAATTCAAATTTGTAAGGCGAAATAGCATCTTTTGCTAATACTTAGTAAATAAATAATTATAATCTTGACAGGCATACCAATAATTTATTCTTGGACAATTCCTTATTCCTCCTGAGAGCATCACTTTCTTTTTAGTATCCTCAACTGTAAGTCAACCTGGAAAGTTTACTTCAAAAGATAGTTCTGTCAGCAGCCAAACTGATCATATTTGCTTTCCTTCACATTTTGTGCACACAGATTCTTTAGCATCGAAGAATAAGTTTGTAAGCCTTTCACTCTGTGTGGCTAGAAGTAACCCAGCAGACTGCTGCCCGCATTCAGGAAACTTTGAAGTTCTGAATGAGCTTGACATCTCGGTACTTTTTATAAATCTGAAGTCGGCCAGCAAGTTCAAAATGTACAAGGTCAAAGAACACAACTGTATAAACCCCACTTCCTTATACACAATTGTATAAACCCCTCTTCCTTCCTAAAGAGTACACTTTAAAATACTCCTTCAGCTGGTGGGGACTATGCATTTGTTATTGATTTGCAATTATGATTAAATCTTAGATGAAGAAATCAGTTTTAGTATCCTCTATGACATACATGAAATTTTCACACTGCATAGACCATGACTTAAAAAAAAATTGTATAAATGCTCACGGACACAGTATCTCAGTATCTTAATATGAACAATCTGATGATTCCCCCTTCACGCAAAACAAGCACCCAAAGTTTCAGTCTTCCATAAATGCACTCATCAATTCAATCCAGGGAAGTGGACCATTGTGGATAAAATGACACCATTTCAAACTAATATAGGAACTGTGTAATTTCTAGCAAATTATGTTCAGCATTGCAAATCCAATATAGTGTGTGATACAGTACTTCAGCGAGAATGTGCATTGCATAGTAAATATCTGGGGCTTGTTTTTCCTGGCAGACTTGCTAAGTACTTTCTAATTTCATGCAGAGGAATAAAAGGCTAAAATTAACATGATGATCCCTTCCAATTTAAAATCTAAATGTTGCTTTTGTTTTGCTTGTATATCAATACAAGTCATAGCTCCTTAACTCATCCGGCAGTATTTGTCCCAGTCTTCACATACATATTTAAAGATGTGGAGGAAGTATCTAGGCAAGAATTTACCATAAATAAATTACAATTTTTACAATGGAAAGATCTATTTTCTGGGAGGCCTACAAACAAATGTGTTGAACTAGCTTCTTTTTGTGTTAATATTGGATTCTAATTTGATGCTTTCACTGAATTTGCCTGGGGTAGCATTAATCATCTTCACAGTGACTATATAGGTTGGATATTAGGAAGAAGTTCTTTACAGAAAGGGTGATAAAGTTCTGGAATGGTCTGCACGGGGAGGTGGTTCTTAAACACATCCCTGGATGTGTTTAAGAAAAGACTGGATGTGGCACTCGGTGCCATGGTTTAGTTGAGGTGCTAGGGCATGGGTTGGACTTGATGATCTTTAAGGTCTCTTCCAACCTAGTCATTCTGTGAATTTTGTGGCTGGTATGAGGTTGTGTTTTGGATTTGTGCTGAACACAGGATTGACAATATAGAGATGTTTTTGTTTTTGCGAGCAGGGTTAACACAGAGCCAAGGCCTTTTCTGCTTTTCATACTCCTGCACTGAGGAAGTTGTTGGTGCGTGGGAGGTTGGGAGGAGACACAGCCAGGACAGGTGATCCCAACTGACCAAAGGGATGTTCCAGACCAGAGGATGTCATGGTCAATGTATAAAATGGAGGGAAGAAGGAGAACAGGAGAGACATTTGGAATGATGACATTTGTCTTTTCAAGTGACCATTACATGTGATGAGGCCTTGCTCTCCTGAAGATGGCTGAACACCTGTCCAGCCAGGGGAAACAGTGAATTGATTCTTTGTTTTTCTTTGTTTATGTGTGTGGCCTTTGCTTTCCCGATTAAACCATCTTTATCTCCCATGGGTTTTCTTTCTTTTTCCCTTCCAGTTCTCTAATCCTGCTAGTGAGCGAATGACTGAACAGCTGCCTGGGGCTTGGCAGCTGGCTGGGGTTAAACCACAACAATTGCCCTTGGAAATTGCCAAAGTGAAAATCAGACATGAACTTAAAATCTTAATGCTTTCCGTGCACCCAAAAAACCACAGCCCTGCATACTTTTTTTACTATGCCTCTGTAAAAGAATAACTGATGATTTTTCTGGTCAAAACACATTGTTGGGGTGGATTGTACCCATGTTGATCTAGTGCTGTATGTTATTCTTGGTTCTATATGGTGAAGAAGGACAGGACAAGTTCCCAAAAGGAGACTGAGGAAGGACAACACAGAGGGAAATAGGGCATTTGTCATTTTATCCTCTTTCTTATGCACTGTCTACTCGATGAAACCATCTATTTGCAGAAGGTGGTACTTGATAAAATTGCAAGTCACTGTAAGATGGCAAGTGAAAGCAGGTTCTGTGTGCAGTTTTACCTGAATGGAAGTTTTAAAGATAATTACTTTAGTAATTACTACATAGCTTCCTTCACAGCATATTGCTGTAAGCATTCACTTTTTCCTACATCTCATACAGAAAGTCTTCCTATATAATCTGGCATCACAGATGATAATGAATGTGAGCACTGAGCTACTACTTGAGTTAGCTGTGAATTTATTCACAGGTTATATTTTCCTCAATATTCTGGTAAAGTTTGTGGCAATGTGAAATAACTTTTGATGTACTGTGGGTGTAACTTAATATGAAAGTGATAGGTTATGCAGAAGAAAACAAGACTCTGGAAACTGGTGCTAAAATTAATTAATTAAAGACTCGTCTTTCAGTTGCTATGGTCATCTATGAGACTGAGACCAAAGCCTTTGCCTGATCCAAATTTTGGTGGTTTGTTTTGTTTTGTTCCGTTTTGTTTTTCTTTCATCTTCAGAAAGAGAACAAATTATAGACATACACTTTGCATGCAATCATATTTGGGGCATTTTAATGTATTTTTACAAAATCTAGGATGACATATTTTGTTGGTTTCAGTGTTAGATTTCAAACATAATTTCAAGACATTATATTACAGGTAAGTTCTTGCAAGAGAGCTGTGTAAGCTCCCTTTGTAGTCAGTGGATATCTAATCAGAAAACTTGAGCAAGCTGAGAGTTTCTCAAATGGCCTCATGATCATTTAAATAGCTCATTAGTCTTACTTGACTTTAATGGACACCTATATACTGAGCACACATGTGGAGACCTGCATTTTAGACAGGTAAATGTAGATATTTGTTCAGGAAGCCAAATGCCACATTGTGCACACAGAATAAACTTGGCTTTACTGTAATGTTCACTTTCTTAACTGTACCTTCTGGAATTTCAGTGGGAAGGTTATTGAATCGTACCAAGGTGATAAGAGCAGCAGCTGCTTGTGGTTTTGTGTTGAGCCACACATAGGATAAAGTATCTGCCTATCTGCATTGTCTTTTTACCCATGGAATTGACTGAGGAAGTAACTCTTGGCAGGATTTGTCAGAGCCCTGCAGCTCTGTGTGGTTCAGCAAAGACTATTCACAAAGCTGTCTCCCATCTCACCCAGGAAGAAGATGCTAGAGCAAATTTCTGTTACTTACTGAATGGGGACCCTTGGCATACCTAGATGGGATGACTTATTCCAGATTATTCTGTCACTCCAGGAAAAAAAAATAACCTTGATCAGATTACTCAGATACGCTAGAGATGAAAAGATCATTTAAGGCTCTCAGGCCCCCAAGATGCTGACAACAAACATGGGCTCAACAATAATTATGAGACATCTATGCTACTATAACTTCCATTCCACTCCTACCTATGCAAAAGATACAAATTTGGAAATATTTTGTAATCTAACTTTCATGGACACAGAGAAGTTTTCAGCAGGGATCCTCCACAGGCTTCCCCTGAATAGTCTGACAAATAGTGCTGCATCTTAGAAATTATTCCCCTAAGAATTATGTATGAGTTCTGGTGTGCTGTCCTGAACAAACATTTAGGATCACTGCAGAAGTCTGCCATTTCTGTGGAGTCAGGCAAACTCCAGTACTAGATTGCTTCTAGAGAATAATTATGTTCAGTCAAACAGTTCGGAAAAGGAGTAGATCTATGACTGGGGGTACAAACCAATTATGATTTGTTATTTACCTCTGCTTACTACACATCCAGCTCCAAACCCCCATTAGTTAGAACTGGTCTGTGAGACGAAACCCTACTTTGCTTATGATTTCAAGTTTGGAAATTTCTGTCTATATTAGGCTAGCAGAAGTAAATTGACAATGGAAAATCAAAAATGTGCTGAATTTTTAGAGCTTTAAGCAATCTTGTTGTTAAAACCTTCTCTAATGCTTGACTGGCTGGCTAGAATCAGATTGACTTCAGCGGAAGCCTGTTTCTGCTCTTTCTAACAATTTGTCAAGAGGAGAATATTTCTGCAGGGTGATCCAGTTCCTATGAGTTGGTATTTTCAGTGGGAAGTGTCCTAGCTGGACTTCTGACCAGACTGAGCCAGTATCATGTGTGTCAGCTACTGGCAGACTGAGGCTGCAGGTTGGTTTGGCAGGTAGAATGATCCATAGAGAGGATCATGGTCATTGTCATAGGAAGTCTATGACAATGCTTCTCCAGGTGCTTCCTCACTATGGCAGGAAGACACCAGGGCAGAACTGGGGGAAAATAATAAGTTTGGTGTGGTAATCTTTGTGTGTTCAAGTGCTATGAAAAGAATCATGAATAAACATCCCTTTCAGTATGTTTCAGGGACATGCAATGAGTTAAAGGGAATTTGGTTCACCAGTATTTTCGAGCAGCCCAGAATAAAATCTGTGGGAGGCAGCAATAAGATTTCTTTTTTTTTTTCCCCCAGAAATATTCCCTAAATAGCCATTTGGAAAAAGTACACAGTGAGGATAAACAATCCCACCCTACAGTGCAAGAAGAAGGTAAGGTAAGATAAGGTAATAACAGTTTTATTACAGTGTTTGCTAGAACTGGCACAGAAAGCCATGGGACTGGGACTTAGGGGCAGGCACTGGGGAATATAAGGACACAGCCTCACATCACAAATTCAGGAAACTCTGGCAAATAGGACTTTCTGATTCAGAAATCAGAAATTGTTTCTGTGACACCGCAAAAAATTTTATCAGAAACTAAGTATGTGTAGTAAAATAATCCCTGTCTTCTGCTATCCCACTTTTCCTCCTGTCTGAATCTCATTTTGCTAACTAATTTTGCCTCATTTTTGCTACAGAAGATTTCAGGGAAAGGCATATTGCTGCAGAACTGCCAGTGCAACTTTCCTTGTGAGTATGTGACTTGTGAAGCAGCTACACTCAAGGGAACATGGTTTAATTTATACACCAATTAACAGTGTAAATTAATGCTTTACTGTTCATCCTCTCTCCAAAGATTTTAAGTGCCAGTGGAGATTTAATTCTGAAGAAAGATGAAAGACTTCAGAGCAGAGCAGAACAGATGAGAAAACTTCCAAAAATTAAAAAAAAAGGCAAGCGTATAAAACACCTTGAGTGCAACTTGCCGAAGCTGGTCTGGATACTCTCATGAATTGTCCCACTTCCACATAGCTCGCAGACCAGGACAGAACTAGCTAGAAAATGGGCTTTTCTTCAATTAAAAGTTTCAGATTTCATATTCTTGAGTTTCAAATTTGGATGAAAAGCCAAAGAGTTTCTACAAGCCTAAAATTCCAATTTGACAAGTTCAAAACCCACTGTTTAATATTTGGACCTAGGATAGGAAGTCTAAGGATGAATTTGTATGATTTCAGATAAGAAGTGATATTCAAGCAAATTTCCCAGTTATCCCGCACTTACTATGTTTTGAATCCTGCCACAGAGCTCTGAGACAGAGCACATGAAATGGATTTCTTTTGGAAATTAATTTTCTGAAATTAAATCAAAAGATGCACTCTGAACATGTGCCAAATAGTCATGAGCCTCTAGTGCCCAGGATTGGACTAGTGCTAGTCCAAAGCAAATGTTGGAATATGTGCTCCATTATTATTTTCTTCCTGTCTGCTCCTACTGTGCACATGACTCCTTAATGTTGACTCAGTCTAATAATCTAAGTCACTGACTTTGTTTTTCCATGCCTTGGTGTCAGGTAAACATGAGAGGAAAAATTTTATGAATAACAAAAAGGAGAACTGCTGCATAAATCAAAACTTGAAGAGTGGAAAGAAGAAATAAATGGGAGGAGGAAGAAGAATGAGTGTCCTCAGAGCTCCAAAAAGCACTGCAGACCTTTGGAAGCATTTTGCAGCAACATCCAGGTGTGGTGGCTGCTGGGCACCAACAACCCTGAGTGCAAGGTAAAACCTCTCCTATCTCTGCAATCACCCAGGGTGCTCAGAAGGCCCCTGAAGTGATGAATGACTCCTGAGATAGCACAGCATTTGCTTCTACCAACTCCACACGCTGAGTGTTTAATCCCACAATCTCACCAGAGCCTTGTTTGGTGAAAAAAGAGAAAAGATGTACTGCCTCAAATTTGTGGCAGTATTCCAAAAGAATCGCAGATATTGGCTTTTGGTACATCTTAATGCCTTCACTTTTAGTAATAATGCTATACATGCCCCTCCAGATTCCTAAACCAATGGAAAAGATATACACATATTTTTTTTATAACTCCCTAATATATGAGGTCTTCCAAATTTCTTAAAATGAAGCCTCTGGAAGGTACAAGAAGGAAACAGGAGGAAAAAATTAATTGTACAAATATAACAGGTATTTATTTGAAGTAATTCAAGAAGAAAACTTAGATAAACTTCATTATTTCTTCAGTTACAGAGCTACATCAAGTTCCTTTAAAGCATTGCCTAAATCATGCACAAATATGAAAATCTGCTTCTGCTTATCTAGTAGCTTGCCTCTAGGGTGCATGGAAGAATTTATATCATCAGCTGAAGAAATCTGATGTCAGACATAAATCACAATATCTGTGTTTATCTTTGCTAATGTGGGATTTAGATAAAGTTGCTCTACCAAATTTTGTGCTAATAATTGAATAAAGTTTATCTCATCTATTGGCAGTTATAGTCTTTGAAAGCTATTATGATAAAAGCTATGCATCTGTATATATTCTTTCCTGTAATTCAGCAACAATTTGCTAATGTTGATTTATCAACACAGGGTATAGCAACAGATATGTTTTATCTGCACAAGGCTATTTAGCTTTGCTTCTCTGATAGTTCTGTGATAAGACACCTCCTTTCACAATCCAGCTTGACAGAGGCATGTGGTAGAAGCTGCATATATGGCTCACAAGCAGCATTTCTACTTTCAATATTCCAGAATTATATAAAAGACTTATTTATGAGAAAATAAAGCAAAAGCAATGTTGTTTTCAACATTATATAAATGTTGAAAATAGAATTATATAAAAGACTTATTTATGAATTATAGAATTATATAAAAGACTTATTTATGAGAAAATAAAGCAAAAGCAATGTTGAAATACTAGTAACCTGAAATTGTTTTCCAAACAAAACTTCCATATAACAACCTGAAAAAGACTGAAACATGCAATATTTGACGTGCAAAAGCAAGCCACAAAATAAAGCTATGTGATGTGCATCACTGTGTAATTGGTGTAGATTTCTTGAACTTTGAGGGATGATTTAAACAAAATTTTACCTATTTCCTAGCACTCATAGTACACTATTTCTCAGAATTTTCTGAATTTTCATGTGTTGCTTAAAGCTAAATTTGAAATTGCATCTGTTATGCAGAAGAGGCATCCAAATTCAGTGTGAGGAAGAAAATTAGATATCTCACATATTTTATGTGAATATATCTCATATATTTTAAGCTTTTTCTCTAATCTTTTTCTTTTTGTTGTTGTTTTCATGCCTTTATTTGGACTTCTCTTCCCTGGATATGTGTTTGTTTTAAAACCCACAATGTTCTTTAAATTTTTCTCCTGTATTATATCCACAGACTGATTTCGTCTCCAAAGATTTTGTCAGGTGATCTATCGTGAAGCATATTCCAAATCTTCTCATGGAAAGTACTTTTTTCTTTTAAATGTCAATCTTTCAAAACATTTCTAGATTCTTACCAAAGAAATCCTAATGCTTAACAAAATCTGTGTTTTCAATACCAAAGCCAAACTTCCAATGTGCTGTATAGAAATAAAACATTGTAGAGTTTTGAAAAACACAGGGTCTGAACAACTACTGGACAAAATAATGTTACCATTAACTGGAACAAAAGTGTCTAAAACACAAACAATACTCAAACCTAAATATGCTTTTAAATGCTGAACTGAATGAAGATTCTTTGTAGGTGACATACAAAACACATGCAATCAGAATTTTCATTTTCCTGTAGTCATCTGTCTTAAGCAAAAACTGCTTCAGACAATGTTGTGATGTTTTAGAAATATGAATTAAATGAATCAGCAAATCAGTGCATATTTTATTGGTCACTATTCCACAGATCTCCACTGTTTCTGAGATAGAAGATTAAAGACCATTCTTTTAAACAAGAAGTATCTAAAGCAATTTTGTTTCAGTTTGACATTTATGCTATCAGTATTAAGAATCATGTTTAAGTTGAGTGCACTCTAATATATCTGCTATGATAACTTACTTTTTACATTTGAAAAGTGTGTACTTTTCATCATTCATTGTCATGCTTTAGTAAGATTTTTGAGACATGATCTCACAGTTTTTTAATAAATTTTTAGAGTATTTGTCCCATGAAGGTAAAAATTATATCAGCTTGAGTATTGTGTTGGATTTAGGAAGCCATACTCAGTCTTTGTTTTTCATGACACTGCCACACTGACCATATTAAACCAGGTACCACTTCAATCTTGCATTCAAAACAAGTTCTGTATTATTTTACTTAAAAAGTAGGAACTTTGCATGCTCATTTCTAAAAGTCTCCAGAGATTACAGATATTAAGACTGTCACCCATATATTAATATTTCCTGGCCCATGGCCCAGCCGTAAATCTGCATCAGACTCCTACTACAAACATAAGACTTCTAATTATTTTCTAATAAACAACTAATAAAATTTTAAGTAGCGAATTTTGCTTTGTAACCCATAATGGTTACAAGCATTCCTTGATTAAAGTCTCTTTTCAGATATGTTGTATCTGTAAGTTTAAATAAAATCATGTCTCTAACTGGAGTTAGAGACATGATTTTATTTAATTACAGATACATCATACAATCCATATTTATTTTTCCAAGGAAATTTGGTCTATATCAGTAATTTTGAAATTTTTTATTATTAATCTAACTTTACTGAAACTGCCAATGACTTGTGTTCTATAATGTATTAAGAAATGCACATCTAGTTTCTATTTAAGTTATCCAGAGACAAATTTTTGCTTCAGTGGAAATTATTTCAAAAAGGAATCTCTGCCAGTGTTTATTTGTGAATGGTCCACTTCTCATTTACTTGGTGTTGTAATACCTGTGAAAAAGACGTGATGGATAAAAAGGGTTTCAAATTGACTTCAAGGATATTCTACTTCCTAGATTATCCAGAGGTTTTCAAGGAGGTAACAAAAAGAAATATACAAGTTATAGGGTAGCAAACAACATCCACTGGTATTGAGAAATGCAAGCAATCATCCATCTTGTTCTGTCCTCACTCTGATCATTTCTGTATTTGGAAAGTGTTTGGTGTTGATTAATATAAAGGTTAATTTCCTTTACAAACAAATGGTATAGAATTTAAAATCATGCCCATTGTGCAGGTTTAAATTACAAATGTAACTTCACAATCTTTGTATGCTCAGCATTTCTTCTTTTTCCTCTCATCATCTTCCTCATGATTTCTCCTCTGGAATTTGACATAACCAGTGGTCTAAGTACATCATTAGTATCCTTCTGACTGAGATTTGGTATACAGAAATGGCAATTCAAACTTTGTTTTGAAGTTACTTAAATGGAATGAGAAAAATCTTGCCTTTAATATTCCATTGCTGACGTCTCTTAATTGCACGAATGGGTAAAATATATAATAAAGTTCGTGGCACCTTGGGACAGCCTTTTGTTTTTCCCCATACTTTTAACCAAAAAACTGCTATTTATTTCTGTAATATGATTCTCCTACAAGAAATAGAAAAATTAAAGTAAATTTGAACTTTTCCACTCCTCTACTGATTGTTACTGCTTCTGATCAGGAACAGGAAAATAATTTTTCCAATATTCCTGGTGTGATGTAGCTCATAGTCCTGGCTGCCCTGAGGGACTGTAGCAGCTCCCCAGCTCTCTGCATTGGCTACATAGCACCCGGGAAAAGAAAGTTCTTTTGGTAACACTTTAATAAGGAGCAGGAGAAAAGACAAAAGCTTCTTCAAATACTGATGCCCTGTCTAATTTTACTGTTTTTAATTGAATTTAAATGCTGAAGGCTAAGATATGTGGGGAAAGATCTTCCAGAAGCTGGCAGAACATAGGACTAGAGACAAAACAGTTTTTAAAATTTCTTACTTTCAGCTAAGGTTAATGGTAATAACTCACCATGTATTCTGGAAGTGTCATGAAGAATCTTCTGTAAGAGTGTATTAATCCTGCATATGCAACATAAACTGAGTCAGGATACCAAATGAAATATGAAAGTTTTGCTTGAATCAAATACTATTCAAGACAACAAAATTTGAGCTAGTTTGGCATTTGCGAATAAAAATCTTTCCCCGGTCAGTGCTTTCCAGCAAAAGTGAGGAGCTTTTGTAGAATTACTTTACTCTTAAATAAAATTGACATGAATGCCTATTGAGGTGCACAAGAGAGCCACTACATAACCTGCCCTTTCCAATGAAGTGTGAGGGCCTTAATTGCTGTTCTTGCCTGCATATATCTTGGCTGAGCAACACTGAATGCTTTTGGATTTTGATTTAGGTTCCTGAAAAAAGGAGAAAACATAAAAGCACAAATGGTTTATGAGGACGTAAAACACAAACATGAATTATGTTACTGAAATGGCAAAGGCAAGATGAAAATAAAAAAAAAAAGGAATTACCACACAGAATACTCTGAATTACCCAGAGGTTTCAGGTTTTTACTATTGGAGTACACCAGAAAAGCAGCTACAGAGTTTTAGCCAATGTAAAGTAGTGACAGTGGGAAATTTACCAAGATGTATTAAGTTATTGTACAGACCTGTAAGGAAAATTTTGTATCTTCCAAGAAAGGTTTATATACTTTGATCTCATTTCCATTACCAACAATCTGAAATATTTAATAGCAAAATGGATTAAGCCAACTCCTTGTAGTACAGGATATGAGACATGAGAGTGAACTACGGATCTATGACAACTTTCAAGGGTGTACTTTACCCCATTCCTGAAATGAATTTTTCTAAATGTAAAGTTTCAAGTGATTCTGAGTGTTGCAAGCTAAATCTAAATTCTCTTTCTACCCATATCTCTGCTGCATATGCAGCTTCTGTGAATTTTAGAACTGTAACTAATGAATCATGGCAGCATGAGAGCATAGTTGGAGTCAGAATTGCTCTCTTGATCATTTTGATTTGCTATGAAATTACATTGGAACTGGACTGACACACAGTTTGCCTGGTAAGTTTTAATTATACAAGTGAAAAAGCAGCAAACTTTTGCTGATGCTTAAAAAATAAGTGGGCCAATTTGAATATTTTTAAATGCCTCAAGGATTAAGTTACTGAATTACTCACAAGGCATTGAGATTCTGCTGTAAAAAACCTGTTAAAGCTTGGTCTGTAGAAAAATGAAGCTCCAGATTTCCTGTTCACACTCCAGAAAGTCTTGTATAGTGGCTTATTTATGCTGAACCTCTTTAATTATAAGGTCATGGATTTTTATGGTTGTATACATCAAATAGAATATTCAATTTACATCAAACACTATTCTGCCAAAAAGGACGAATTAAAATGAGCTCTTTTTCTGCCTGAATTAATACTAGAAGGAAAAATACAAAAAAAAAGTTCCCTGAAAATCAGAAAAGGTAGAAACAGGATTAAATCTGTCAGCACATCTGGGAACAGTCCCAGAACTAAATGAGGTCAAGCAGGAGTACTTTAATAGGTTTCACTGTGTTTTGGATCAAGAGTCCTTGCTTATCCCTTCTATCAGTGAATTTTTGTAGTTTCTGATTGATACCTTGCTTTCAGCTCTCCCTGCCTTCCTTGCCTGTACATAAAAAGTCCAAGTGAGATGACACCTGAACAGAGGTATCTGCTGCAATGTTTCTTGCCAGATGTGGAAAGATCCTTTTTTACTGCAAAGAAAAGTTATGTTCCAAGAAATCAGTCAATCTTATCTGACTTAATCTAAACGAATCATTTAGATTTCAAGGCATACCAGATTTTCTGAAGTTCTGCTTCTGGTAACTCTGGTAGAGTCAAGAAGTTGAGTGATTCAACCCAGCCTAAATTTCTGTAGAACATCAGGACTAGGCCTGGGGTTTTTCTTTCCTGAATGTATGACTGTAGGCTTAGTGTGTACATCTGAATTTGAAATTTTTAATGTTTTTCACAGTTTGTAGATATTTATAGGGAATATTTTTTCTGACATGGTTTGCATGTCTACTTCAAGATGTTTGTCTACTTCATCTGATTAATCTGGGGTTTTTTACCAATTCCTAAAGGAGCCTTATGTAACCACCTCTGATATGTGCTATTACATACAAATTTAAGTGTAATTACTTCTCTGCTAAATGTCTTTTCACTTTCCAAAGTGAGAGATTAAATACGGAAGGTTACTTTGGAAACATCTAGTGCTGAAAAGAAAAGAGTAAAATAGTTGCAGCTGGAAAGGACCTCCAATGATATTCTAGTCCAACTGCCTGGGAAAATGTTAAAGCACATTATTAAATGCAATGTCTGACACTGTCAGCTTGGGGTACCCACCACCCCTCTAGGAAGTCTGTTTGCATAGTCAAACAACCAGAGTGCTTGTTCAGCTAGTTGATACATAAATCTACTTACTCTCCTTCCCAAAGGATAGTTAAACTCATGTTTTCTGCCTCTCAGAACAATACTGTCACCTGGTTGTAAACATGCTATATCTTTCGTTTAGAAAATATTCCATTTTATTTAATAAGACTCAAAACTTGCTGGTTTAAACAGTATGTGAGCCTCTAACCTATCAGGAAATGGGCTTTCTTTATTCTGATTTCTGGTTTAAAGTGCTTTAATTTACATACACAAACAAAACACACAAAGTTCTTGGCAAACCCTCTCAGATTCTGGAATACTTTGGAGAAAGTCTGCTGTTAACTTTCTCACTGTTACTCTTTTGACATTAACACCTGCATTGCTGGGAAGAAAACAAAAGGCTTGTGAAATACCCACTTCCACCTATGGGCACATAAAGATTGCTTATGAAGACTAGTTGTGTGTCTCATCTCTCAGCCTTTAGCAAGAATATTTTGAAGACTTAAACATTTTCCCCCAGTATAAAGATAGCTTTGCATCATGTCACTGCTTCTAATTTCAAACAATGCTCTAGATTTTTGATCTCAGAAATCTCAAAATGTAGTTCACTGTTATGTACATTATGATAATCTCCTTTTGTTTCTTACTAAGGTGAGCCACCTTCACTTCAGCCTTTCTACTAAGCAATTCACCAGGATTTCTCTACATTCAATGTCATAGATTCTTCTATGCTTTCTGAACTAATATTTTAGGCCAGATGCTCTTCTCAAAAGTGCATACTCAGAAAGAGTCAGCATTTCACTAGCTTTCTTAACTCATGCTGTTTCTTTATTCCAAAACTAGCAATGCCAAAATAAGTTACAAGTAGATCTATTTCAAGATGATTTTGCAGCAGGGGAGACAAAGAACAACCAGAAGCCTCTCTGAAAAGGATAAACGAAAAAAATAGGAAAAAAAAAAAAAAAAAAAAAAAAAAAACAAACCCAAAAAAACTAGTCAGTCCTCTGATCTAAACAAAAATGTTTTCAAATATGCAGGTGCAAGGTGGGTACAGAACTACAACATTACTGTACTTCAAAGTTTTGAGTAACTTGGAGCTACTTCATTCACATGTTTTCCTAATACAGGTTCATAAATAGCGTCAAGGTCATTCAACGTCAAGGAATTCATATCTTCAACCACAGCTTGGTATGAAATCATGAATCTGACAAGAGTGGATTGATAGAAACCAGAGGTTTGTATTTCAACATTTCTTATTTTAAATTATATCAGAGCAAGATAAAATCACAGCTCAAAATTTTATTGTGATTAACTTTTCTCATGAAGGGAAGAACTAAAAACCCAGTAATCTATTTGCTGTAACTGAGAAGGTTTTAGAAAACCTTTTTTTGTCTGAAACTCCTTTGCATTTATTCAAAGCCAATGTGGAAGGAGATGATGACCACTCAGAAATTAAAAACTAAAAGACTTAAAAAAAATTTAAAAAAATAAATGCCCACTTACTGTAAAGAAATGTTAATATGTTAGCTCATCCGATTGTCTTTAATATTTTTTATTATGAAAGTAAATGATTTTGAGCAAATAAATTGACAGTGCTACCTTTATTCAATTTTATAAGGTGCTGGGGGGAATGCCAGAAAAATAAGGTAATAAAATAACATAGTTGCAAGTAGAATGTGCTATAAACCCAAACAGAATAATGCATCTCAGAAAGAAGGCCTGCTTATTATATGTCATAAAAAGAGCTAAGTTTGGTTTCTTCTTGAAAGAAGGAAAAAAAGCAACCTTACATCCAATTAGAATAAATTAGGAAGAAGCATTTACACCAGAAATAAACACAAAAAAGTGTGTCAGAAGAGGTGAATAAGTGATGTACTCCAAACTCTACAGGCAGTTTGTAACATTAATTCAGGAAAAAAATAATTAAATAAATAAATGTGCAAAAAGAAGAGTAGAGATTGTGCATATTCTAAAAGGAAACATTAAAAAGGGCTATATTATTTTGGTGGGAACAATAAATAAGAAGGATGGACAGGAAAGTAATTTTTATCTCCAAGAACAAGGAAAGTTTTGTTAGAGGACAAAATGAAAACATATGAAAGTATGAAAAACATATTCCTGTTGTTAGAGGACAAAAGGAATATGTTTTCAACAGCTACAATGGGAACACTGTATCAGGAATGAAAAGATATTTCTCCAGCTAAAATTCCTATCTGTCTCTAAAGAATGGTTACCCCTGATTTTGTGATGAGGACACACAGATTTTTTTTTTTTTTGGTAATTCTGGGTAAGCAAAGAAGGAGGTGTAGGTTTCATGATTTACTCTTAGATTACCCTCATATCTTTTTAAACCTTTATGGTGGGCATGTTTACTTTCAAAGGCAACAACAAATCAATTATTGTTGGATTGTCCCAATATATACATTCATATGTATTTTTCCATATCTGCCTTTTTAATATTTCATACATATATCTATACATATAAATATGTATATATTTATACATACATACATAAAGTATATGAGCAAATGAGTAAAGTATATGAGTAAATATATGTATACCTCTACTTCTGTGTTCAGAAACTTTCTAAATTTCAAGGTCTGATTTCTCAGTTCGCCTAATACTTATCACACACATACTATTTTTTCCCCCTTTCCTTTTAGCTGTGTTAGTTAATTGGCAGAAGAGTGGACCTAGAGCTTTTAAGAGTTTATGCTTTTTCATCAGGTTATGTGGTGTGAAATGACACTTGCTACTGGTTGTCCCATCTGTGTTCATTATTTTAGACTGTTGTGATGTGACCATTTATGAACTCAGAACCTGTAAAACACCTGAATCTGCCAGCATTTAACTTGGCCAACATTCTTATTTCCACTTAAAGGTATAAAACTGCAGGAAGTGAAAGCCTAACAGGAAGAGGACGATCTGAAACAGGAAGATTAAGAACTGGTTATAATTTTGATTTTACTTTGACAATAAGTTTTACTCTGACCTGTAAGCCATCTAATGACGTCTTTTTGACACATTCAGAGTCATCTTCCGTTCCCCAGCAGGGCTTAAAAAAATGAACTGTATAGAAATAATGCAGTTGTGTTCTATGCTTTTATTCATAGTGCATTTAAAAGTATATAAGGTAAGGAATATACGTAAAGAATATGCAATTGTGACCAGGACCTTGGCACAGGACCTAGCTTGTTTTAATTTTAAATTCAGAATAGCAAGTTGTAAGCATTCATTCTTTATGTACACTGGCTAGATTTTGAAGTTTAAAAATGAATATGCCAATAACTTCAATAAAATCTTTCTATAGCTCAACACTATAACATACCTAGAATTGCAATAGGCTGCACATTCTCCTGTGGTATCCTTATAGAAACAGTACCATTAACAAAAAAGATGGTATGGAGGATTTGACTTCTCAGAGGAAAATTACAGGATGAGAATACTGTGTAGCAGAATGTCAATAACATTGACATGGGAAGATGACTGCAAATATTGATTACATACAGGAATTATACCACAGTGAAACAGCCAATCTTCAGCATACAGAAACTGTCTTAGTTTTGTATATATCACCATGGTGATGTCCATGTAGTGTAATCATATGAGGACAGGAGGACAGAAGCAGCTAAGAAAAAAAATAAAACAATGAAATGAATAAAACAGAATATGCAAATTCTTCTTCTCTTTTATTAACAGAAACCATATTCTTGGGTTTTCATAGGAGTTCTACTTGGCAAGTAACCTAGCTCAAGGGGAATGGTGGACCACCCCACCTGGCATTTCACAGACCCCCTGGAGCATTGCACGCTCTCTTGTGGCCCCACTTCAGCAGAGGCACCAGCAGCCTGGAGCAAGTTCAGCAGAGCCCACCAGGATGACAAGGGCTGGATCCTTGCCCTGTGCATAGGGGCTGGGGCAGTGAGACTTGTCCAGCCTGGTTCAGGGACAGTCTTTGAGGCACCTCACAACCAACCTGGTGCCTACAGGGAAAGGACAAAGAGGAAGCGGTCAGGCTCTTCAGAGAGATGACAGGCAACAGACTGAAGTAAGAGAGCTTCTCGATACATATAAGGAGAACTATTTTTGCTAATACAGCAGGCAGGCAGCAGAACAGACTGCCAGGGAGGTTGGAAGCCTGTCTTTGGAAGATTTCCAATACCTGACTTGGTAAAGCTGTGACAAACCTGGTCTGATCCAACAGCTGGCCCTGAAGTGATAGAAGAGAGACATAAGGACCTCTGTGGGGGATTCTGAGGACTCTCTGTAAAGAGAGAAACCATTAGCTCTGAATCAGTCAGCTCTAAGAAAAATAGAGATGCATCATGTTAACCACGCTAACAGAAGATGACTGGACAGTCTTGATTTATGACAGCTGGCATCAGACCTGAAAAATAATTTGTTTACATATAAGTACAGCAGTAGAACCTCCAAACTCTGTCTTAGCATGGAAAGTGCTTTAAATTTGTTTTTTGATTTCGAAATTCTTCATCTGTGAGAATGCCTGGCACAACAGTTCTCTTGAGCAGACCAATGCCACAGTCCCCCACAAGCGCCATTAGATCCAAAACTAGGAAGAATCAGCCCTAAGCTGCAGGTTCTTCACATATTTCTTCCTAACAGGATAATTTAAAACATGGAAAGATCAGGCCACTCACAATACACATAGATTGTGGCTATTTCCCTATAAAATCAGCAATTTTAACAGCATCCACCTTTTCCCACATAATATGATAACACTTGAAAGAGATAAACATTTCTTAGAAATTTGCCTTCAGTATGAAATAAGGTTACATGCTAGACTTTTCTGGGGTAAAGGAAGAAAGAGAAGAAAAAGAAAGTAGAGCGGGCAAAGATCCTTCAATATAAAATTCAGAATTCAAAATTAATTAGGCTAGAAGTACTCAAAAAGAGAATAATCATTTAAACAAGTGCCTAAAGCATGGCATGGCATGCCTAAAGCACTCATAGCATGGGAAAGAGAGTTTATTTTTCTCACCTCTTATGATACTGCTAAGGCTTTTTGGTAACAACTGGTAAATAAAAGTGAATAAACAGCTTTTTTTTTGTGTAAAAACTGATAAATATAAGCAATCTGCAGTTTAAAGTCCAGGTGTCACTGAGAAATGCCTTGATTTAGAATTTGTTTTTCACTGCAAAGCTAGAGCTTTCCAGGTTTGATGTTGTACCATGTGCACCATCTTCGTCACAGAGCCTAGATTTTGCACCCAGAATCTTAAAGCTTTTGGGGTCAGCTCATTATTACAAGGCCCAAATGACTAAGATGGCCTATTTTCAGGTGTATAAATTAAAATACATCTAAAAATACTATATTAAGAGTAGTTTAAAATTACAAAGTCAAGGACTTAAAAAATGGGATGTGCTAGACGTGAAAGTTATGTAATCTTAATCAGGCTTTTGTGAATGCATTTTAGGATGCTGCCCTTAATTGAATCTGTCCCAACTGTCACCATTCCTTCTTCTTAGGTCCCTTAGCTGCTCTTGTTCTGATTCTTTGACTTCATTCTTTGTCCAAACAGGCTGTGCTCCATGCTTAGAGAAGCTACTCTTCCTCACTCTCAGCCTTCCTGTGGGCTGCTGATCCAATTTCAAACTCCTATTGTCTGCATGACTGGGAAGCAAAATATCCTTCTCCCTTTGCTTTAGGTGGGGGTGGTTGGCAGGTTTTTTAAAAAGTGCCTTCCACACGGATTTTTAACCTTCTTTCATAAAGGAAAGAATGAGTGGACTTGTGCATATTAGGCAGCCCTCCACTCTGCTATAGCTTCGGTAGGACATCATTTGTTTGAGGAATTCCACAAGTGGGTAGCAGCCCCAGAGGTATCAAACGACTACAAGTTTCATAAAACCATCTATTCAGAAGACAGGCATTCTTAATGCACATAAGGGAAAAAGGATCAATGTTCATTCAATGCTTTAAAAAAGGTCTGAGAATGCATGTGAGTTACAAAACACAATATTTCAAGTGGCTTTACTGCTCACAGAGCAATGTGTTTACCTTGGACTTTTTTCTTGTTCTTTCCCTCTTGAAAATAAAAATTGGTCTGGAGCAGACAGCTACCATGGAAAATTTGTGCCTAAATGGTTAATTTGATTTGGCAATATGATAAACACCATGGAACAGGGGCTTAATAATAGGCAGCACTAGAGTCCCACATGTAATTATCCATTATGTCCCAAGTGACAAACCACAAAATGTTTCCTTGAGATGTAGGAAAAGTAGCTGCATCCAGACAATTTAGGTTTTGAGTTGAATCCAGTCTAAGGTAGTGTTTACAAATGAACAGTGGTTAGAGGAGGATCTGAAAACTTTCCATGGTGTAGAGAGGAAATATGCTACCATAAAACTCTCAGCAGAAGTCTCTCATCTTCAGCCTGGTAATGACACAAGTACTATTTCTGCTTTAATTGTATATGTGACAAGGTTGGTTTAGGGCAATAATTATATACAATTGCAACCAATAATGCTTTACAAAAATAGAGAAGGAACCAATTTCCTTTTAAATGCCAACTGGTTTCAGTAAAAGCAAGATGACATTGTGGATTTTAGAGAGTATCTGACTACTCACATCTCCAGCTAAATCTTGGATAGATTTCAAAACCATGGTTTTGAAATGTGTTACAATAGTGCAATTTGATCTGCTGCTTCATATTTCCAGATATAGTTAAGTCAGTAACCTTTTAAAATTTTGTATGTTGTCTTTTTAATTTTTTTCAAAAGTATTTTCTCAATGTCTTTGATGCAAACTTTCTCTGTGCCATACTGTACTAATCTTCTGTACATGTTCTTCTACCCTGTGCAATTACATTTTGGTCAGCATTATTTTTGTCCTCTTGGCTTCTGTAACATAGTCCCTGAAAGATGTGTCACATTCCTACCAGACAGATAGCAGTGCTTGGAATGGAATTTATTAACCAGGATACAAGCAACATATTCTGGGCAGGTAAAAGGGACAGGGGGTGGGGGATGGAAGGGAGAAAAGATTGTGTCAGTGAGTAGTAAGAATAGCTGAGTCCTGTTAGAAATTGCTGCAGGGATAGAGGGGCTCTGTGGAGAAGCGGAACTAACACAAGCCTGAGAAGGCAGAGTTCTTCAACTGCACAGAGAAAAGCTGAAGTTCCCAGCTTTCAAAACACCACAGTACAGATGGTACTGGCTGGTAGAGTTTCTCTTCTGTATTTATTTAGGTCTTCAAAGGAAAGTCAGCTTGTTTTAACAGAAGGCAAAGATTCATGACCAGCTCTGGTGTGCAGTGGGAGAGATGCTGCTCCATCACTGTATTCTCTCTAGCTGCAATCGTAAGGGATAGGATGTACTCATTCACTGGTTGATGCAGCTTTGTCTGCAGACTAATTGTATGACAAAGGTTACCTGTGATTACAAGGAACTCATCACTAATTAACAATCTTCCCAAGTAAACACAGGCTGTTTTATAACTGTGTATCACACTCACATATGACTGTTCTCACTTGAATTCATAGACTAAAGTTCAAAATACTACAAGTTAAACCATGTGTTTCCCTTTTGAGCTCAAATAAACAGCATTTAGTACTGTAGATCATGAGACACAGGAATGACTACATTCATCCCTGATCACACAGGGTTTTTCAAATTATGTATTCCTCTTCATCATGGCCTGAAAAAGTCCTGTAAACCCAGAGAAAAGCATGGCCAGCAGAGACAGGCAGAGCTGAACACCTTGAGCTGAGGTGTTTCTGGATGTGCAGTTTGTCCTGGTGGGTTGTTTGTTAAACCTATTAAAGCAAATCAAAGACACCCCAGAACTACTCTAGGAGAATAGTTCCATGGTGTCACACAGTCCTTACAGCTATGATATGTCCTCCTGTGTATAACCAAAGATCCTCTCTTGCCAGAAGGAGACACTCCAGTTGCACTAAACTTTGTTCTTTGTGAATAGAAGGTGAATGCAAATGGATCACGAAGCTTCTTTATACCAAGGTTTTGTACCTGAACTTAGTTTATTTTTCAAGTTTTTTAAATCTAATTCCTCCAAATTTATCTAACAGATGGCTTTTTCAAAGGCATTTGCCATTTCCACTGATCTCTAGATTTTTCTCACAGCTTATGCAGTCTCCTTATAGCAGAGTAGCCAAAATCTGGAGCAATACCTTGTAAGTGGATGTACAGCAGCACTGATTGTCATCATGGCTACATGATGGGGAAGATACCTTACACCATAAAACACCATACTCCTCTGCATTTTCTAGAAAGTGTATTTTTTTCCCCTCCTTTTTACAGCATGGATGCTGAGGTATAACTTGTTGAGAGTAAGCTTCTATTCTTACTGGTTGTAAATTATTTTAAAGAAGTGTTTTAATATTTATCTCTAAGGAAGTGTTGAGGGAAAGAGAAAATCTCTATCCTGTGTGACAATGAAAGCTGTCTTCAAGTCTACATCATGGCAAATGCTCTTCTTGTTGAGTAATGTGCCACAGCAAATGATGCTGGATGGAAGGAGATCCTCTTTTGATACAGATCACCTGGCATTAATTCTGTCTTCCTTATAGAACACTGCCATTTCATAAAAGCTGGCTGTAGGTTATGGTTAGGACATCATCATTCTCCTCTTTGCAAGCACCTAAGAAATTATACTCCAATATTATTTTGCAGTTTGTTCAATTTTTTAATGTGTTGCAATAGATGTGAGACAGACTTACCCTTAATGAGGGGTAGGGTATCATGAAGTAATTGCTTCATTGCTGCTCTTAGAGGATATTTGACTTCAAAACTGGACTTGGTCTTAAACATCAGATTAAATGGTTCTATTTCCTCATGCTCTAGACTGCCTCTAGGTTGGAGAGCTGACCTATTCTGTTCCTGTGAGGATGTCTGAAAAAACAATACCACCTCCCTGGTACAGAAAAATGATCATTATCAGATTAAATGGCTCTATTTTCTCATGCTCCAGACTGCCATGGTTGGAGAGCTGACCTATCCTGTTCCTGTGAGGATGTCTGAAAAAACAATACCACCTCCCTGGTACAGAAAAATGATCATTCTGCTTTGTGTTAAATGAATAACACTTTCCAAAATGCTAATTAACTATATATCTTTCTTGCCCTTTCTAGACAGCTCAGAGTGTGTTCTAGCATTTGAAAAGCTTAAATGAAGAAGACTTTTAAGAAGAAATCTCTGAGTAGGGTTTATTAGTTTGGATAAAGTACAAAACATGAACACAGCCACATGGGTAGGATTCTGCTGAGGAGTGACTCAGATTCAGCTATTTCATAGCACCCCAGTGTGAAATGAGGCCTTTTTTGGAAATATACATCTATGCATTAAATGTTTTACAGTTTGTTATATGCAGTATTACTGTACATTTCCTTAAAAAACATGTAGTAAATACCCTGTAAGTAATATACTGAAATGGTTTTCAGTCATCAGTCTGTGATCTGCCTCTAAAGATTTGCCAAAAACCCCTTTCAATAAGTTTCCATTCGGTATGGACAAAATTTGCAAAATCTGCAATTTTTCAATCACTTCAGTATGTATGAAGACTCAAAGCTGGTTTTATCAGACTTAATATTATGTTTGCAAAGGCTTATTTAAATTTTCTTTCTCCTTGACAAGATAACTTTAATATAACATTTCATGTGCTTGAAATTCAAAATATGACATACACTTGCACTGCCCCACTCTGAAGGTGGATTTGGATATTTGTGTACATACATTGTTATTTATTACTATAGCTACTACTCCTGAAATAAACATGGTGCAAAAGGAGTATTTAATTTATTTTGCTGTTTTCATTTAATGCATGCCAGACACCCAAGAGCAGTGTAAAACCTTCTGATGATGAACATCACGGGATTCCATTGGTAAAACCTGAATTTATGTTGAACTCAGTCTTGCTACATCACTGCTATCAATTCTTTAAAAAATTGCAAGGTTGTCCGGGTTTAGCTGTACTGCAATCTTATTAATCCTTCCTGGTGAAGCTGTTTTTCAATATGACATTGAAAAATTTGTAATAAAAATGCCTGTTCAATTAGGATTTGTTTTGCTTTAACCTCAGTCTCAACACTCAATAGAAAGCCTTATTTCATTGTTCATTTTGAGATAAGAAAGTATCTAGAAAAAACCCAAAAAACCTCCCACATGCCAATCCTTTTCTTTACAGCCTATTCAGCTAAAGATATATGTAGTGCTTTCTTGCTTGGCATACATGCCCCAGCAAATTTGGCATTGCCTCCAACAAAAACTCAGTGAGAAACCACCATGCTAGGCAACCAAGGCAAATTGCTGCATAGGACAAAACACACACTGCCAACAAAGCTTTTCCTTTGCTGCTGCTACTGCATCATCCATGTACTGGGTGTATGGAGTTTCCAACTAGTAAACCATGAGATAGTAGGTCTCATTCTGTCATTTTCTCGTGCTAAAGTCATAAACATGAGTTTAGTGTTATAAAACCTTCAAAGACAACAGAAGGTCGACTTTTACTTGGAGAGAGACTATTTACAAGGGCATGTGGTGACAGGAAAAGGGGAATGGCTTCACACCGAAAGACTGTGTGTTTAGGTTAGATATTAGCAGGAAATTATTTACTGCGAGGGTGGTGAGGCACTGGAGATGTTGTGGATGCCCCACCTCTGAAAGTGCTCAAGGCCAGGTTGGATGGGGCTTTGAGCAACCTGCTCTGGTGGAAGATGTCCCTGCCCATGGCAGGGGGGTTAGGACTGGATGATTTTTGAGGTCACTTCCAACCCAAAAAATTCTGCCACTATGATTCTCTGATTCAATTCAGCAGCAACTCACACCCAGAAGTAATAGTCCTCAAATGGCTGCCTTCTAGGCTGCACTTCTTATCAGGGCCTAACAGTAAGATATACAAATGTGAATTATTATAAATTAGGCTGGTTATAAAAAGTATGCTTTAAGAACTGTAAGAAGTTAATTGGAAAGGCCTAAAAAGGAAAGTTTATTTTTCTTATCCTTTTTGTGTCTTTGAATGACTCCAGGTAGTTAGACAGACAAAGAGATATGAAAGATGAAAGAGCAGAATTGACTTTAAGACCCTTACATTCCAGACACATGAACATGCTGTGATGGTGCAGTTCTACTAGGTCTGAATTTTTTTTTTTCTTTTTGAAGACTGGGACATTTTACTAATATCTGGAACACTGTGGAGCAAAACCTTTTGGTTTCACTTTACTGTTTTACAGAGAAATAAAATATTTGCACTTTTTATAGAATAAGTTTTTTAACTTCAAAACCAGTTTTAACATAAAAATTTCAGCAGGGTCTGCATAAAGGAATAGGAAACCAAGTAAAAGATATTTATGTACAAACAGTTCAAACACCTGAATAATATTTAAAATATTAAAAGACAGAAGAGTGTTTTAAATCTTAATTGTCCATTTTCTTTTCAGTTAAAGGTATTATGACCTCCAAATAATAATTTAATAATTATTTGCTTGTTATTTTGTAAACTTCTTTTGATAAATTACCATCTCTAAAAATTCATTGAAAGTAGAAGCAAAATACGTCTGAAAATGCAGCAGTAAGTGCATTCATTAAGTATGAAGTATATTTTTTTTACCACAAACTTGGTTTGATTCCATCCTAACTATTGTATATGGTATGAGGAGAGATGATTTTACACAGCAAACATAATCCCTTCCCCATGGTGACTGCATCCTCGTGTGGTGGAAGCACACCATCTTCTGGCACTAAAGAGATCACTTTTTAAGAGCATTTGGACAAAAATCTGTGGCATGCAAGAAATCAGGAAGACTCCTCATATACACCAAGATTTTTTTTTTTTCCTTTAAGACAGTCTACAGTGTTTTGATTTTTTTTTTCTTTACTGTAGAAAATTGTATATGAAGAAAATTTCCTGAGTTTTTTTTTAACAAAACACTTGTAAATTAGCAGATTACTTTCAACTGACAGGCTTAAAAAGATTAAACCTCACCTTGCTCAAATAACTGGAAGTCAGAGGAGATAGATGATAATTCTGTGATGAAACATCTGCCAGGAAATTTTTTTTTTGGGTTTTTTTTTGGGGTTTTTTTTTGTGTTTTTAATTTGGATGTGTTTTTCAACTGTATTATGAAGAGTAACACTCAGCATGATTGTTTACAAACCATTTTGCAAAATGATTATTAACTTCATTTACCCTGAAAGACAGAGAAATTATGCCAAAACCTATAGCTAAACACTATATTTAGAGGACTGCAAAACTGTAATTAAACCCTGGTAAGCTGATGGCCTTTGCAGAGAATTATAATGCAGCAGAAGCAGCTCCTGCTGAAGTTCACCAGCACAGGTTGCTGACAAATGCTGCTCATTTCTCTGAGCCCTTTATGGCTTAATGCTGTGACTTTCTGCTTTTTCCAACAGAAACAGTGGAAGGTGCTTGGGAACTCCAAGAACTGGAGCTACAACCAGGAGGAAATACTGTGTTCTGGCTCCTTTTGGCTGGAGGCTGATATTTTCCACAGCCTTCCTTTCGTAACCTATGTACACAAACAAGCACTCTCTTCTTCCTTTGATTTGACTCACCAGATACAAATCAGGCAGGCTTTGATTTTCCAAACCTTGTGCCTAAGCCTGATTTGCTTGGGCAGTCTGTGTGCATTTCTGCCATGCTGTCAGCAGCTAACAATGGAATAGGTCAGGAAATGTGGTCTGGAGCTGGACAGAAGGGGCCTTAGGACTTGGGATGAGAGAGAGAGTGAAGCAGGTGAATGTGCTCCATTCTGTCAGAATCATAGAATGTTTTGGGTTAGAAGGGACGTTTAGAGATTATCTAGAGCAATCCCCTTGCCATAGGCAGGGACATTTTTCACTAGGCCAGGTTGCCCAAAACCCCATCCAACACCACCCTGAATAGGTTCAGGAATGAGAGAGATACCACAAGTTCTTTGGGCAGCATCTCACCACCCTTACCCTAATGAATGCTTCCTTTTTTCCCAACTAAATTGACCTCTTTTGGTTTAAAACCACTGCCCCTGGTTCTGTTTATTGACCTTGGTAGAGGGTCTCACGAATTCTTGTTTATAAAGCCCCATTCATACTCTGAAAGACCATATAATATTCCCAGATCCTTCTCTTCTCCATGTTGAATAACCCCAACTGTTGGGGTTGTCATTTCTGCTGTTAGTGTTGCTACCTCCAGACCCTTCACTCCTGTTAATGTGGGTTCTTTTCCAAACCTCACGTTTTGTGTTGCAGAGAACAGATGTTTCCTACTGTCAACATTACCTCTAAGGGAGACACAGCAACAAGTGAAGGCAACACAAAATTAGAAAAAGAAATGTGATCTAAATTGTCATGGAAACAGAAGAACTTGCCAATAAGAGCAACTTAAAATATAGCTACATATCATAAAAACACTTTGGCCTCTGGCTGTAGCTTCAAAGGGAAGGGAAGGAAAAAGGTCCCTGTTTTACATTAGATGTGTGCATTTATACTGAGTGGTTTTGTGTGTGTTACAGCATGTTGATCAGTGTTGTCTGAAGGGAAAATGTGGGCATGTCAGCACATTTGTGTGCATTGGCGTGTGCATTGGTGGTGAGTGTGTCAGCGAATGTGAGTGGGAGTGTTTACACATGTGATTGCTAGAGTATTTAAGAGAGGCAAAGTTCTGAGTCTAGCACTTGGTCAAACAACCCCAGGCAGTGCTGCAGGCTGGGGAAGAGTGGCTGGAAAGGACCTGGCAGAACAGGAGCAGGGGATGCTGGTTGACAGCTGGCTGAACATGAGCTGTGTCCAGGTGGCTAAGAAGGCCAATGGCATAAATGGTGCAACCCAGACTGTTTCTCTCAGCCATATATGACCTGCAGAAACCTCACCTGCTTCCACAGTGTGTGCAGCGGCTTAGTTTGGGCAGGGCCAATCAGCTAGAAGATGCTGTAATGTTAACTGAAGAAATGCCTTCTGCTAAATTTGTATCCCAATACTTGAATGTGCCAGCACACATTAACAATTCCCTGTCATGTTCGATGATTCCATAGGCTGGTGCATGACAGGGGATGTGATACACTCAGTCAATGCCTTGTTCCTTGGCCCAGGTGTCTATGAGATTGTTAGAGTCACATTCACAAATGATTTAGCTCTTTTGGGGATGCAACGTCACCATAGAAGTTGTTTTTCAACGCCAAAGATGGCATTCTGGTCAGTGGCATGGGTAACAGGGTATGTTTCCAACCACCCCATAGTTGCTTCCACCTTTGTAAGCACCTGGTACTTACCATGGGAAGTTTGTGGTAGTGTGATATAATCAACATGCCAGGTTTCCTCATATTGGTATTTCAGACATCATCCCCTGCTCCAAAAAGGCTTCAGACACTTGGCTTCTTTACTGTGGTGTTATAAATAGCTCACCCTTTTCTTCTTAGTCCAGATCCATCTGAGCCACTTCAATTCTAGCACTCTGGTTGTCCTGGTTTTGGTTGAGACAGTCTTTTTTCTTTTTAGTAGCTGGTATAGTGCTTGGATTTTTGTGATTTATTGTGAGAGTAATGTTGACAACACGCTGATGTTTTGGCTGCTGCTAAGCAGAGCTTACCCTAAGTCAAGGCCCCATGCTCTGTCAGTGAGGAGCTGCTCAAGGATCTGGGAGGAAGCACAACTAGGACAGCTGACCTGACATGGCCAAAGGCATATTCCATACTGTAGAAAGTCGTGCCCAGTATTTAAACTATCTTTATAGTTACCTAGGAGGGTCTGATTGCTGCTTGAGGATGGGGTGGGCATCTGTTGTGAGGAACTGTATGTGCACTGCTTGTTTCACTTGTGTTCTGTTACTCTATTGCCTTTTCATTGCAGTTATTGCTATATTAGCATAATTAGTTTCATTATAATTATTATATTTTGTCTCAAATATTTTTTTTTTCCTATGTCAGCTCAAGAGGTTTAACTCTGATTCTCCTCCCCACTGAGGGAGGTGGTGGGGGAAAGAGCCACAGGCTGCATGGCACATAGTTAGCAGCTGGGGTTAAACCATGACAGTCCTTGTTTTGCACCCAGCATGAGGCATGAAGAGATGAGATAATGAAGATTTAATCAGAGATTGTTAAAACAAAGTGATTATAAACATTTATTACGTTAGCTTAATAGTTGCTGGTCATGATGTTGCTTTGTTTGCTCTCAGAGTATGCTCAGAAGTGCACGATATACTCGTGTTCTTGCTGGCTGTGCTCTCTGTGTGATGCTCCCGTCCTGTGGAGTCTGGGCGAGGATTATCGGTGCTGTGTGCCGCGTTGGGCTGCGCTGGGACAGAGCCGCGCCGGGACCGAACCGTGCCGTGCCCGAGCCGTGCCGTGCCGTGCCCGAACCGTGCCCGAGCCGCGCTCTCCGCCGCCTTCTCCGCGCTGCCCGCGCCACCCGGTGGGCACTGCCCGTAATTACAGCCCTGCCCTCCTCGGGGCCGGCACAAACAGCGAGCAGCTCACGGCATCTTCTTCTCCTTTCCTCTTTTCCTTCCTCCCGAGTTCTTCGGGAGCCCTCCAGCCCTCTAGGCTGGTTGCAGTAGCATTGGAGAATTTTAAAGATTTGTACTATCAATTAATGGGATGTCCTGGGTTGGAAGGCACCTTAAAGATCATCTTGCTCCCCTGCTACAACTTAATTCTCAGGCAGGGACAACTTTCACTTGATCAGGATACTCAGGACGCCATCCAACTTGGGCTTGAACTCTTGTTGGAATGGAGCATACAAAACCTATCTAGGCTGTTCGAGTGCTTCACCACCCTCCAAGAAAATAATTTCTTCCTCACATATAATCTAAGCATGCCTTCTCTGGGTTTAAAACCAGTGTACCTTCTCCTATTGTTATCTGCCTGTATCTCCATCTTGTTTATATGGAGTGCCTGAAGGCTCCTCTTCTCCCTGCTGAATAACCTCAACTCTCTCAGCCTGATATGAGAGACACTCTATATCCCTCTGAATATCTTCTGAATACCTCTGAAACAAAGAAGGAATTGAAATATGCTTGCGTATATTTGAAATCTAGGGTTTAGTGACTGAGAGCATCCCAACTCCCATGAAAAGCCCTGATGTTCAAAAGAAGAGTAGGGGGACTTAAGCTCCAACAAGGACTGCAAGCAGTTACTTCAATCCTTGTGACAACCACTGTAGTCAGCAGCAACAGGTACTGCAAGCTCCAGATACTTTAAGTTTGACAAGTGTGATGGCTGCTCATGATCCCAGTGGACAGATGTTACAGCCTGTCAGACTTGGACAGTCGGAAGTGCAGGTGAACAGAGGAGCAGCCTGTGCTGCTAGTTGTCGCTCCTATACACATGAACTGCATATGAAAATTATCCCATAAAGACGGACAAGAAGGTTGAGGAGGCCAAAGCAGGGTCACCACAGGAACGTGAGGATGACTCACAACTAGAGTTTGCCACGACTCAGTCCCAATTACTGAGTGAACTGCATTACCATATAAGCATATGGATGGGGGCATATGTGACTACTGAAATTTTGGTCCTTTCTATCGGTGGGATTACTGTGTTAGAAAGAACATGCATATGTAGCTACATCACACAGACAGCCTGTGACTTTTCCCTGTCTGGCTGGACAGGGATGACATTACACCTATTACCTCTCTTAACTATATTGCAATACCATTCCTGACAGTGCTCAAGAGCATTTTGCTATGAGACCTATAAAACCCCAAAACAGTAACAACAATAAAACTATAAAAGATGAAGTCCTGATCTCCCTCCAAGGTAAACTTACACAGGTTATAATAGAAGGTAAGAAGCCAAATAGAGGCAGTGAACAGTATGTAATAATGTTTTTACAAATATGATAGTTACATAGAAGAGCTTTGTATTACATTGGGAGATTTAATATATAAATATGTATGCAATGTACATGCTTTATTGTAGAATGATAATATGTAATACAAAATGTTGTTTCTCTGAAAAAGGGAGATTCTTCATATTAAATTGTTTTAGATTCTACATTCAAAGTGTCAGAGTAACTGGAGGAAATTTGTTTCACCTTATTATATCTTGGACCACAGGCATTCAGGCTTCCATGGGGAAAGTTACAGAAGCCAGAGGCAGGCTCTCTGGTATAAAGGAAGGAGACAGAGGATTACAAAAAATTGTTTTGCTAGTAGAGGCACCTTAGGGAATTCATTACAGACAACATAAAAGTTTTAAATAGAAACTCAGATATCAGTTGTACCCCACTGCCCCCTGAGTTCAGTGATTCAAAGGAAACCAACACTTTATGCAGTCTGTCTTTCCTTCTTTCTTCATCTCTCTCTTCCTTTTCAAGCAGTTATGTTTATATCAACAGAGGTAATATTTCCCTTATGGAAGGCTGAGATCATAAAAGCCTTAGACATATACTCAGAAGTCTGTTGCTCACAAGTCTCAGAGAATGATTCAGATTACTTACACACCATTTAACCTCTCAAGGAAATCTGTAAAATCAGTGTGTGTTTCCATTTTTGCCAAACAATTTTCTGTGCTTTCAGCCTACTTTGGCCAATATAAATGGTCAGGACATGAACCTGCATGTAGGCATGATCTAAGTCTTCAGTGGACTGAAGAGGAATAAGAACCTAGCTAAAAATTGGAAACTTTTCTTCTGTATCTTGCTCCCATGATTTTTGGAGAGCATTTGGAGAGTTTACAAAGAGCATTTTTGAAGGAATCATGGCTATGGATTTCCCTTTTAGGAATCCCACCTTAGGAATTCACACTTTTAGGAATCTCCCACAGGAGATACAGATATTAACTCTCTTCAGAATAGCTTGTACTTTGCTATAACTAAAAGCAGTAAGTGCCATGATCAGTCTGTCCAGAAAAACTGCTGCAGATGATCTCAAATGGAAAAGAAACTCCTTCCTGTACTTGCCTGTATAAGAGGGTGCTTAATTCAGACTCCAGAGGTCCTGTGCACCTGTGGTTGTGCACCTTTTTTTTTGTCATAGGTTTACAGCTTCTTTTCTTTTTTTTTTTTTTTGTTGGCTCATGCCACCAGGAGTGCCCTTGTGTTGTCCCACAGAGGTGACCGTGTCACCTATGCCACTCTAGAGAGGCACCTGCCTCCTGAGCACTGTCATCACCCCTGCTGTGAACCTCTCTGACCAATGCAGGCCATGTGTGCATCCATGGCAGCCTGCATGGACACAGTTGTTTAGGAATAGTGCTATGTAAGCCAGGCAGAGTGGTCTCTCGTGCCATCTTAATTCTAAGGAAGTGAAGGTAGTCATACCTTAATGTGCATGAATATATATGTACATACCAAAGTTTATAGAGATAACTCAAATGTTTTTTCTTTCCATGGGAAAGAAGAAACAAATAGATTTGGAAGAGTTTTTAGGCAGTTGAGACTTCTCGACTAAAGCTTACAATGGAGGGGTTAAAAAACCCAAATAAAAAAGGGTGTTCCAGAAGCAAAAATATTAAAACAGGGTGGAGAGATCTAAAAAAAAAATTCTCAAAAAACCAACATGATTTTTTTCTGACAAGTTATACTATACACAAACCAGTTTTTTATTTTGATAGTTGGTGGAAGCAGGCACATATCTGGAATGTCCTTGAAAACAGGTCTTTAAAACTGCTTAAATCTGTAAGAGGCTGGAATAAGCCACAATAGTGTATGAGGGTGTGAAGGTATTACCTCATCCAATGTTCTGCTGCCTTATGATTTTTTCATCACTGAAGCTATTCTTTCAGATACCAAGAGTTATACATGCTATTGCAACTACGGGGAATGATTAAAAATCTACAGTATTTCACTTTAGACTGTTTTCTGATGCTGATATTAAATACATTCATGCAAGCAGAGGCTATTGAGAAAAATCACTAAGAAAATGTCATAAAAGTTTTAAATAGCATGTCAATTTATAAGATAACATACTGAAAACCACAAACCATCAGTGTCAGTAAACACAAACTAGAACACTCACAGGGAGTCACAGGTTTTTAATGTTTTTGTAAACTCAAGTAGAATGTATGCTTTTGTGCTAATATATTTTATCAAAGATTTTTAAGATGAAGTAGAGGAGTATTACTTATTAACTAGAAATTAATACTAATGGTTATTAATATTTGAATATTATATAAAACTCCAGTAAAATAAATGGCATAACACCTTTTAGTGCCTTATGGTAATTGTTCTTTTTTACTGCACTTCACAAGTCAGCTTAAAACTATCTTCAGTTATTTTCTGAATTCTGAGTTCAGCATTTCCAAAGCTATGAAATATGTTCTCTTTGAGCCTACTAATTTTAATTTTCACCACTGAAAAAAAAGGAGAGGAAAGAAAAGGAGAGCACTGACCTTGAAACACAGCATTAAAAATAGTTCTTGTTAAATCTAAGTCCTTTAAAATAGTGTTTTTGTGTTACAAGCTTGCACTTGTCTTTCAGAACTGAGTATTGACTTCAGAGTAGATCCTTTTGCCTATTTAAAATTACAAGTCACAAACAGTATCCATTCTACTTAGAGCAGCTGAGCATCAGCACTGCAGAAAGGAGACAGGCAGGTTCATCACAGGGATATTGTTTGCAATGTCAGGGAATGCAACTTCACCCCAGAAATCAATGATGGGAACATTTCTAATGAAGTCACAAAGAAACAGCTTAGACAGTCTGCATAGAACAAAAACATCAGGATCAGGAGATCTGAAATATTTTTATATCAATGGCATTCTGAAAACAAGGTTGTGCTACAGACTTCTACAGGCATAGCTATATTGGTCAAAGGTGTGAAATGCATTTTTGCCACTGTGTCAGGGGGAGAGAAATGGCTAAAGTTAAATAAAATGCTATAAGTGATTTTTTTATAAAAACAAAGTGCATCTTCAGCAGAACTGATTGTCTGTATCATATTCCACCGTGCCTTTTAAGTGCTCTGAAAATGGATGTGGCCAGATGGTTTTCACTCATGAATGTTCTGTATCTTCTAACATCTCACTTCAACATCTATAGGCTTGGAGGGAGGTGAGCAGACAAGTGTATCAAAATATTTTTGGAATTTTTGCTTGTACTTTACGGGTTGAGATCTGGAATCCACATACTGTGGCATCTGTAGCCTTATAAAAATGCTGAGTACTATATTTTGCTCTCTCAACGCCAATTACTTATAAGTTTACAAAATAAAAAATTCTTTCAGTTTGTAATTGAGTACTGTAATTCACCCTTTTTGAGGGCCAGTGAAGTAAATTCTACAGCAAGTGTAGCTTGGGGAAGGTACTACTACAGAACATACCCACAAATATTATCCATTGAGTAATTTCAAAGAAATATCTTTGAAATTGTAAATTCTCTGTATTAAGAGCCAGTTTCAGAATGTTACACAAACCAACATTTCCCCTTTTTAAGTTTTATAACTTAACTGGTGTCCAACCATAGGTATTCAGCAGTACCAGCTACTTTATTGCCACTATGCTGCCAAAGTCGGTGTTTTTCTCTAGGAGCTCTCTGTCAGCTTTTGGTTATCAGGCTACATCTATGCTCAGGTTTACCAAGGAGATGCCTAGATAAAACAAATAACAAGCAGTTATTTGAATCAAGACTCATTTTCTGTTACTAATGCACCCTCTAACTCACTGCACACCTCATTTGAAGCTGAGTTTGTTAATATAGACAACTTAGTAATTATGAAAACCTAGTATATTTTGGTGCTCTAACTGCTCTGGTAACCTCTTCACTGTAAAAAGTGATTTTATGTTTCATTAAGAACTGAATGCCCATATATCTTCTCCTAAAATCTTGGTGGTATTTTTTTTAAGCACAGTAGTTTTTTTCAAGTGTTTTTCACCACTAGAGGGTAGAGAAATACAATATTGGCCAGCAAGTAAATACTCCTTGCTCTGCGAAGAACATAACTGTTTATTACTGTTAGGATTCAGAGGTTCCTCCAGCATTCCTTTCGACACGACTCTTCAGAAGGACTAAATGTAAGTGAATACAGGTCTCAGAGATGAATCAAACACAGATAATTCTTTCATTACTTGCAAAGAGTCCTCTGCCATCCTACATTTGAATATCAGGATTCACGTTCATCTGAGTGCTAAGTTTGCAACACTAAGCCCAGGTATTCTCTAAGGTGGGAGAACTGAAGATGAGTTATGTTTTAGGTAGCCTAAACCGATTACAAAAGTACTTTAGTACTTTAGTAAACCTACTTTCATATTGTTGGTGGGTTTCTTGATGAGCAATTGTCTTCTGAATCTCTGCTTCGCAATCCAAGATTCTCGTGGTCATGATAGCCATTTCTGTGATGTGTTATGAAATTATCTGAGAGAATTTATCTGTATGCAAGATATCCCAGCATCTGGGAATAGGTAGAAGTTTGAAATACAATTAAGCTGATTTCTAACAATTTTGTAATTTAATTAAAATATGGTATATAATTAAAATATGGTATGTGGAGTAGCGTGTGGTGTGCAGCTCCTCAGGGTTAAACCCAACTTCTTGGTTAAATTTATCTGAAGACTGATGCACTGTGATTAAAGCATCTGTAAGTTATAATTTGGATAATTAAATTCTAAGACAGCTTCTTTTGAGTGCATACAGTGGAAACAAAATGCATGAAATAGAGGATATTTTGTGACTCAGAATATCTTTCTAACATAACCCTATAAAATTTATTCTCTGCTGAAAACAGCCACAGGTCACAATATTTTGATGCAGACAGCTCAGATAGGTTTACCAGCTTCCTTAACTCTTCAGAGATATACATAGATTACAGGCTTTAGGTGGCTTTCCAGCACTCAAGAGTTCTGTATGTTTTGTTCTATACTTGTTTTTTTTTTCTTTTCTGTTTTCTTCTATGGAGTAAAAAACCTCCTCAGGAAAAAAAAAGAAAAAAAACCCACAAAAAACTAAAAAACTCCAACATTTTCTTCTCCCAAGAAGTCATTAATTGCCAGCTGATTTCTTAGCAAAGGAATGATAGAAGCCAGTTAACCCTGTTTTAGAAGCACTCCTGTAATTAAAAGATAGGAAAAGATCTCCTCCAATTATATGTAAAATAAAAGAGAACAAGAAGAAAAACACATCTTTCAGAAAAGCTGAGTTTTCATATATTCAGAACAGATTTTGACTTCCTTAAAGTTTGCTAAAAGCATTAGATAAAAAAAAAAAACAAAACAGTCTATTTAAAAAACATCTGTGGTAAAGAATTCCTCCTTGAAGCAGTCACCTTTCATTGCCTGCTGCCATACACATCAAGAGCTTTGCTTCAGCTCAGGCTAAGGCAAAGAAAAACAAAATGAGAACAGACACAGGCCTGATGTGAATGAATGACCTGAACCCTGTTTATTCCATACTTCTATTATGGAATCATTTATGTTGGAAAAGACCTTAAGATCATCAAATCCAACCATTAACCCAGCAGTGCCAAGTCCACCACAAAACCATGTCCCTAAGAACCAGGTCCCTAAGAACCACATTTACACATCTTAAACCACGTCCCTAAGAACCACATTTACACATCTTATAAATACTTGCAGGGATGGGCACTTAAACACTTCCCAGGGCAGCCCATTCCACCCTTTTGGTGAAGAACTTTTTCCTAATCAATTTTTCCTCTAAACTTTCTCCTTGGCACAGGCTGTTTGATAAGGGTGAAGGGGAAGCTGAACATCCCAACCCTTTGTGTGTGGAGCACCACCTGTTGTGCATGGAGCACTACCTGGAGCCAGAGCACCACCTCCTGCCCTGTCCCCTACAGCCTCTCTGTGCTCTGGGGAAGAAAGGGTCACTCTAACCTACCACAGGTGCGGGGAAAGGCTTATTGCCACCTACTGGGTCCAGTCAGCTGCACTGACACCAGCTCTGTTCCTGAAGCACGGCCAGAGGAAAGCAGTTGCTCTGTGCCCTGTATGCCAATGCTGCTGGAAACAAAGCAAAGGAGCATAGACACTGAGGCTATTTGAGAAGGGGTGCAACAGTCCTTCTGGCTTTCTTGCATTCTGAGCTTTTGGATAAGGAGATAGACCCAGAGAAAGCTGAAGACTGCTCTATGCTGTGCTTGTTTTAGAGGTGTGTTCACTGCATGCACGATTTGCATGACTGGCATCCCGCTCACAGAGTGCTTGTTACTTGATGCTTCAATTTTCTCATTACTGTTATATTCTTGACTTTGTCCTTCTTGTCAGTTGATGTCTCTAGAAGACATCTCCTCTAATTCTCTGTACTGCAGCTGATGAATGGATCCATGTGCATTGTGAGTGGTGGTAGTGGGAAAAAGGGTCCTTGCCTGAGAACACACAAAAACTCTGTGGATACTAATGGACCATCAGCTGTCAGACACAGCTCATCTATGACTTTTTTATGAAGTGGGCAGCTTAGTTATGACCCAGACTGGTTGAGATAATTATGCAGAGACATCATGCCTTCTGTCTGTCTTGAACTGAAAGCTGTATTGACTATATACTTGAACAGGTGTCAAAGGAAATCTTTATCTTGAGGCCATGCTTTTAAAACAAATACTGATAATATCAGGAAAGTTTCAAAAATGTAAGACAGCAGTGATGTGATGGTGATGTTTAAAATGCACGGGAAGACTGACCTAATGAATCCTAAACTAGCTACATTACCAGTTAAACAAACCTGATATTTTCCTTCAAAATTACTAGTTTGAGTGGTCATAACTACTGGGTTGCCATTACCTAGGGCTTTGAAAGCCTTACTGTAACACGGAATGAATTCTAATTTTAGAGGAAAATACTCCACAGTACCAGCAAAACATAAATGAAATGGATTAAGAATAGAATAACTGGCATATTATGAATAAGGCAGTCTTTTGTGAGTAAATGTTGTTTTAAGACCTGCTTATGTGCCTAAGATCTGCCTTAGATCTAGCACAATTGACATCATCTTTGTGACTTGGAGGAAAAAATTACAGCTGAACACATTTGCTCCAAGGACTGAAGAAAATTAAAGAATCATCAAGACAAGTCAATCCTTTGGATAGCTTTAAAAGTTGATTCCTTTCTATAGAAGCAGGCCATTCAGAGGTTGGACTGAAAAAGGCAAGCTGACAACTAGGGGGGATATCCTGGAGACAGTGGCTGCAAAAAGGGACTAGTGATACTGTCCTTTTAGTTTGTCATTAACTTCCAGAATTACAGTCTAGAGAAACTGTTTTGTAGTCAGTGATTTTATGCACAGAAAGAAAGAGAAAAAGCGGTCTGGCTAGAAAGCCCCTCTTCTGATATATTTTCAAAGGACTTTGAGAAACAGGAGAGTCAGAGAAGAGCAATTTTAGGATCACAGAACACAATTTACATAGGGTTGCTTAAGAAGCCTTGATTAGAAAATGTATCAAGAAGTGAATCCTGACAAGTACACTGGTTTCTTGGGTGGAAGGGGGAATACTAGAGATACTAATATATTAATAAATATCAGTGGCTGTTGGCAGAATCTGGCTTGATAACTGCAAGCAGGAAATAAGCTACCATTTTGATCTCACATTGGAACAAACTATTGAAGAACACTTCTGTAGACTTCTCTCTTATCTTGTTCAGCTCAAGCTTGGATGCCTTTCAGTTTTAATACAGAAACAAGGGGATGAAACCTGAGGTCATTTGGTATGTTTCAGGTCAGATTAGATGACATAATTATCCCTATTTACGTACTATCTGAAAAGGCTGATATCCAACATGTTTGAACAGTTCAGTGTAGACAAGACAGTCTGGACTGAAGCACATATCAGGAACCAGTGTTTTTAAGCTGTTTTGCAGAATTTTTTTTCATTATAAAATAAAACTCATGAATGCAGTGTAAAACAAAAGCCAAACTGGCCTTGATGTAAGAATGACAATTTGTCCTTGGCAAGCTTAATGCCTAAATAGCAAGTAAGGTGTTGTCTAGTCAGGGAGCAATTGAAAGCGACTGATGCTTCTCTGAAATAGTCTTTATTTAGTTTTTCCAAATTGCTGTACTTTTTTTCAGTCGAGTTCCTGAGCATATGAAAAAACAATTATGCCATATTTCTCATGTTAATACAAAATGTTCACTGTTAAAACAGAGTATATTTTGTTCTCCATTCATAAAATCTACTCCTTCCCTATGATTGATTTTGCAGATTAACAAAATATCTGAAGTTTTGGTTACAAACAAATTTCTCATTTCTTTCTTGCTCTCTCTCTTATATTAATATATGAATATTAATAATCTTGTGAAAAATATTGAATCTCTTTTTTTTAATATCTCATACAGTTGTTCATGTGCCACTTTATATGAACTATAAATCCTGTTACATTCTTTACCTTTTTAAAGTTATTTTGGTTGTAGCTGTAAGGGTTTGCTCAAGAACAGGACATACTGACTTTATAAAGAGGAGTTCTTGCTTTTTATAAGCTGCAGTCAGGTCTGCTGCATACCCAAGTTCTGAGGGCCTAGGAGTTTTTTAATAAAATCTTTTTGTGGAATGCAATTTTTTTAGGGGTTATAAGTCTAAATCCTCCATTTATTTTCAGTATAAGTACTAGACTTGTGTGTGTAAATAGAGAAATTGACATAACCTTTCTGCCTTTCAACAATCTGCAGATATAAAATGTAAGCACAGTTAGAGCTTTATGTATTGTGCTGGTGTAAAGACATTGAACAAAGGGACTCCATATTTCTTATACTAATCCAGTTCTTATACTAATCCATATTTGCCCAGATTTGTGACTTAGGAATCTAACTTTCTGTGGATAAAATAATTCTCTGGCTCTCCTCCAGGCTCTGATTCCTCTAACCAGCATTTATTTTCTGCGGGTTTCGTGCAGTATATTCCTTAGGCAGATCTGAGTGCACAAACAGAAAGCCAGACTGATGCCAGTGAGCCATTATGGTCTGTCTGACATGGCTGAGCCATTTCACATGACTGCAAGTGTCTGGTGGGTTATTATTGCAGACCCCAAACAATCCTCAAATTAAATGCTTGCAGATTTTAATGTCTGATTCTTTTCAGGCACATGGCCTCATAAGCGGCTCAGTTGTCAAAGGGCAGGAGCTTTTGCACCTCCAGTTGATCTTAATGTGGCAAATGATTTCAAAACAAGCCTCCAGTTTCTTTGTCATGCTGTTTACAGTAGGAACATTTGCATATGCTGATTCTTCCACCTTTAGAATCAGAAGTTTCTACCACAGCAATGACGCTATGAAGCAAACTTTACACAGAAATCTCAGAAAATAATTTAGTTGGCTGGGAAATCATCTAAATGGTGTGATTGATTTAAACATTGCCCAGAAATAGGGCTTGGTGAGAAAATAATGCTCCCACAAACACCCATGAGGTTTCTCTATTCCAGCCAATGTTTTTCCAGGTGCTTTACTGTTTATTAACACTGTTGAGCTGTAGCTCTCAGATCCTTGTGTTGTTTTGTTTTTGTTTTTTCTTCCCAAGAATTCCTCTAGGGAAACATGTCTTTACAGCCTGACAAGCATATAGGTGCATTCTGCAAGGATTCATGGACACTGACAGTGGATGCAAGGTGGAGAGAGGCAGTCTCTCAGTCAAGCTGGTATGGACAAATAAATGATGTGCCTTATGAGTATAACCTTATCTGGGTGTAGTGTCTTCTCCCTGCTTTCAAGAAAGTTAGACCTGGAATTGCTTCTGTTGCATGTTTCATAACACTAGTTCTCTTTCCTTGAGGTCTTGTTTTTAAGTATCATGAAAATGACATTCCTTATTTTGCTCTTCCTAATGCTGGTGCAATATGTTCTACTTAATTTCTCTGTCACATATGATTATATGAAAAAAAGAGCTAAGATAAATGAGACACAGGGGAGAGAGGGCAGTAATTGAGCAACATTTCTTTTTCCTGCCTCCATCCTATCAAGGGATGTGTTTTCTTCCCTGTTAGGTATATTTTACTTCTCTCCATACAGTAGAATTTATGTTCACCCATTAAGAAAAATACATACATGACCTAGGGGTGTATATGGCAGCAAGTCAGAAATAATTTAGTCATGAGATCATATGTGAAGGGAAGTGCAGTGCTGCTGGAAAATATTCTGCTACTATTATGAAAACACTGGGGCATTTGTATTAAAAGACACATTATTGTGATAATGCAAAATAGTTAATATGTTAGTGAGGATAAGGATGAGAAATAACCAAAATTAGGGAGTGACAAGTTACCAACAGCCGATGATAAAGTTGTACTTGAATCTAAGGCTAATAATTACTCTGACAGAACATTTCATTTACAGGAGTGCTGAATTAATCACTGCCCTTAGCTAATGCACTTACCAGACTTTGTGACAATATGGATAAAATCTAGATTCCTTTATGGTATTTCTTTTTCTTCCGAGCATTTACATGGAAAAATGTATTATGTCACCCTGAACCCTCAGCTCAGCTAGTCTGTGGTGCCAAAGAGCTTACAGAACATTCATCTCACATTCTTCAGGAAGTTATGCACCAAATTTTGCAAGACTCCTTACTGATCAAAGTAACATACAAGTAACATATTTACTTGATTGTTCATTGTCTGTAACTCTAGAAATATTATGAGAAATACTGGGATATGAAAGGGATATAATATGACAGGGATAAAATATAAGCAACCTAAAAGGGGACATAAGGAGATAATTGTGTTCTTTTAAACAGTCATGTGAGATGGCAAGGCAGTAGAATATACCATGGTGTAAGGCTATTTTACAAGAGGAACATTACAGGCAATCTGCATTATCCTGTGTGGAAATATGAGTTCTAAATATATCATGCTATTCACTTCTTTTTGAAAAGTGTCTTTTCATCCTTAGAGGAAAGGGTAAAATTTGGCCAAACCCTATGTATGAGGTTGTATGGAGACTGTGTCCTAGCAAAGATTAGGGACCAATTCATGATGCATGCTCCATTTGCTGGCTCTGCAGCATGACACAGTTGGTGCTATAACCTCACAATACCTGAGGGTTGCTTTTTTGGGTTTTGTTTGTTTGTTTTTGTTTTTTGTTTTGTTTTTGGTTTTTGTTTTGTTTTTCTTTTTAACTTCAAACTAACTTCAGTCTTCTCCCAGACACTGAAAGCTGAAATTGTGGAAATACATTAGAAGTGGTCCCTCAGTTTATCTTTCACTTTAATTATACTTGAAAAAAAATCTAGTTTGTGCATGCTAGCTCCACTAACACCTTCAGTGGAAAAATGAGGCACTGTATACAGGAAAGTGCAGGGGGAGCTACATCAGAAGTGTAAGTATATCCATTAAAAGCATATCTATCACCTGATCTATTGATAGCTGCAATACAGGGGAACGTAGTGCTTGCAAGTAGAAAAACCCTATATCCTTTAATATGCAGGAGACATTTCTTAATCAATGCCTAGCTTTATGATTTCAGAACTACAGCATGCTTACAACCTCTCATGAGTTCACTTAGTGGATAGGAGCTATGTGGAAAAAAACCTAAATATGTTAACGATTACAATCTTATGCTGTCAATTCTTCTGTCAGTTACAGAATTGCTTTTTGTAATGCTAATTAAAACAAGGAACCTCAGTAAAATGCACGTCTCTTAAATACATTAGTTTAGAAGTATCTAAAAACATGCCAAATGCTGAGCTATCCAACTTCAGCCCAAAACTTATAGCAGGTGTGCTTAGGTGGGGCTTGATGAACTCCAGCTTGTCCCTGGTGTGCTCAGGCTGCTGCGCACCCACCTTGGAAGCCAATGGTTTTCTTGGGTCAGGGCTGGGCTCTGGTGGGGCTCAGTTTAGACAGTTGCAAATCTCTCCTGAACATCACAGCCTTTGGGGTAAAACTGACTCAAATTCAGCAGCCTTAAATTGTATGGACAGAGTTTTTTAGGGCTGACCAGGACTGGGTGGGTATGCACATGCCTGGCACAGGCGTGCCCAGGGTGGGATCAGGGTTCTCAAAACTGCCAACAAAATCTCGATTGGCAAACACAGTGCTGTTAATAAATTAGAGGTTTTTTTTTCTCTGAACAAAGGCTCTCTTGTGATTTCTTCAAGCCTTAACATGCTTTACAATGCTCCTGCCCTCCCTCATTCCCAGAAGGATTTATATCAATGGTGAAGTATTTCCTGTATACACAATATTTGTAATCAGTCTTGTGATCCTTCAGAGGGAAAAAAGATATTTGAATGATGGCTATTTTAACTCATCTGTAATTTACTTATTAGAAGGAAACCCATTGTCCTAATCAGTTTGATGTTGTTGTACAAAAAATAAAAAAAAAGTTATGATAATTAATGTAGCTTACATAATTAAGATTGATTACCTAAGGGGGATAAAAGTCTCTGTTATTAAATAAGTAGATAGCCAGTTCGAATTCATTATTTGAACTTACAGAGAGTGTTTCTGTGCAGTCCTCTAGGGTTTTTTAAATTTAAATTTCTGTAATTCATAATTTCAACACCATAGTTTTCATTAACATTTTGAAAAAAATATGCATATAAAATTACAAGTAACTCTTAAAATATCTCAAGTTTACAGCAAGTTATTTCTTATAGATGTATGCAGAATCTCTGTTCAACTACAGAAAAACACAAACAAGTGACACAAACCACTGGTTTTGATTCCTCTGCAAGAGGTCTGAACAAAATGAATGTGGGAGATAGGTAATTTTAATATTTATTTATAACTGAATATGTTTATATATGAGTAACATTTGTCCATAGGTAAAATCTGGTTGAAGTTTTAAAGGAAAATGTTTTTGTTCAGGATCAGGATCCTGAGGCTGAAAAGACCTTATAGTGGTTTCTCAAGGAAGTCTTGGGCTGACAGAACCTGGTCCTCAGGAGTGACTTCAATTACCATACCTTGTTGGGAAAACAGCAGGGCAGTGCACAAGTCTTGCAGCAGGTTCTTAGAACGAGCTGGGCACTGACTCCTTGCAGGTGCTGGGGGTACTGACAAGGAACAGTGTACTGCCCCATTTACTGCTCATGACCCAAAAAGACCTGACAACCACCAATGTTACCCTTGAACAGATTAGACAAAACTCTGGTAGTTTAAGATCCTGCTGATCTTTAACCTTCAACACTCTGAAGATCAGTTGTAGGTTAAAGACACATGATTTTAGAAGAGCCAGATGCAATACCATCAGGTATCGTGATGGAGATGAGATCTTTTCTCTTTCCATCTACAAATTGGCAGAAAATTATATTTAATAGGAGGTGGATTCATTAATAAATCATCTGAATTTCTAAACTAGCAGTGAAGGTAATGAAACAAAGAGTGGCATCACTCACAAATCCTTTGTATATAGATATCAGGCAGGTAAACATAGAAAAAGAATTCCTGATTTAAGGAGAGAGATGTCTGAGGACAAAATAGTTTAAAGATGGCTTTAGGAGGGTAGCTTCTAGAACAACTTTCATATAACAATGAGACTTACAATTAATTCAAATAGATATTTACATAATTGTATTTATTTTTAAAAATAATCATATGACATATTTGCCTGTAAATGCAGACAATAAGACTCTAGGACCCAGCAAGTTATTTTCATTATTTTGTGCAAAGTTAGATGGTATATTATTAAGACTTCTATATTTGTATTCAGGGCTAGACAAAATTCAAAACTGAAATATTACTTACAAATACCATTTAGCAGTAAAATTTTATAATAATTTATCTTTCATATGTCTGAATATGTGCCACTGAAGGAAAAAGAAGTTATGAAAAACTTAAAGGGAAAGATTTACCTGTGTGCATTGTTCTGTTTCTGCAGCATTAAATAACAGAAGGAAGCTCTTCTGCCATGAGACCTACTGACAGCCGCTACCAGAAGTTCCTACGGGAGCTGATTGTGGTTTGTCCATTGCTGAAGGGAACATACAAAATGTTTGTGCAGTTTGCACTTTTAGGTTTTACCAATGTGCGTGACTATCTAGAAAAAATGGGGATTGATACCTCTGAAAATTTCCAGCCAATTTTATGTTCACATGCATTCCCATGTACTTAAAATCAGCTTAACAATTTTTAATGAGCGTTTAGGCACAGAGCATTGTTAGCACCATCTTTCCTCTTTCTTTTGTGTGTCTAAAGTAAAGTAAAAAGATAGGCCCTTATTCCAGGAAGCAAACAGAGAGCAACTAATTCATTTCCTTGTAGAAGATGCTCTCTGTCTCTCTGCTGTCAGTTTTCCTCTGTTTGGAAGATACTGTTGCTGTTGCAGAAGAGTTGATGCTGGGAAAAGATGAGCTCTCAAGGCATGTGTTGTGGCCTGGAGAGTGAGACTTGGCCTCAAACCAAACAAGAGGAAGCTTCCCTGCGTGCAGAGATTATTGCAGATGGACAGTATGTGCTACCCAGAGAAGGCTACAATTGCTCATTGAAGTATTGGAGCAAATTAGTAACCTCTTGTATCTGAGGAAAAATTATACTCAGAAGAGAAATGCTGTAATTGTGAGAAATGATGCAATTACAGTTTGTCTTTCCCTGCTGTTTTATGTGCTTTAGCACTGTCTCATGCCAATGAAACTGGAGCATGAGATGAGTGAGAGGAATCATTATTCTTCTTTATTTTAGGTGTACTCTGTGAATACTGCATCTGTGATGATCTGTGAAATATATACAACTCAGATAAGCAATAAAATAAAGGAGGGTTATATTGTAATAAAACAAATTTTTAGTATTATAGAGATGAATATGAAAGTATTATGACTGTTAATACAGCACAGATTAATTGCCAATACAATTACATATGAAATAAATTAATGCCCATGCTTGCTACTACTCATATAAAATCAGAACACAATCCAGTTGCAGCCTGGGCTCATCTCTGATGCTGATAAACCCTGATGTAGAAACTGATGCAGAGGTGGCATCAGCCACAGTAAGAGATAACCTATTGCAGTGAAAAAGGGAGAGAGTAGATCAGATAAATGCTTGTACAATTTGAAGTATGAAGGTGTGGCACTAAATTTCCACCTCCCAAATATAACTTTTGTTCTACAAATGGAAGTTTCAAGTCTGTTGAGCAGAATGGGGATGTTGCCATGTGAGCTGTTTCTGCAGGTATAACAGTTGAGGCATTTCTTAAATATCCTACAGAGAAAGCTACAGAGCCAAAAGTGGGACTTTAAAAAATAAATCTAACTCTTTTAAAGAGAAGTTATACTCTTTTTTCTAAGCTGTTTCCCAGTTTATAATGAGAGTTTAACTTTGTGTTTGCCTAGATATACTGTATCATCTTTATCCAGGCACTTCTTTGATAAAACAGTGGCCAGACATAGGTGATGAATGAAGTGATTTTGCCTATTTGAAGGGAAAAGATTTAATATACAAGAGTGTAAGCCATCAGACCTTGTTGAGCTCACAGACTGACGTGTGTACATGTCTAGGGACTATGGCCCATTTCCTGCTGAGCCTGGGGAGTCTGGGTTCTGGTTTTGCCAAGTCCTGGAAAGGCACCTCCCCTGTGAGGCCCAAATCAATCCTGCTCCTGGAAGACTCAGGGGGCAGGGAGACAGCTCACTCTGGGCAGGCTCCTTGCCTACCACACCTGTCTCACAGCTGTTATTGCTGGACTCTGCATTGGATACAGTTTCTCCTGCTTGAAAATTGGATATCTTACAGGTGTTCCAAGGCAGCTGAAGACTTGGACTATCAAAGCTGTGTGCCAATAAATACTATACAGAGAAAGAGTGATTATTTCCCCCCGCCCCTTTCCCCCCAAGAATTAAAAGGCTATTTTAACACTGCTAATTTAAAGGTAAACTACTTCAAGCTGCATTCCTTGGAGACAGACTTTAGAGGCTATGTATTTACAAAACAGAGCTAAAGAGAGACTTATTTATTTTTATCTGAGCTCTGCTCAGAAAAAGAATTATAGATTTTGATAATTATGTGTTCACTGAAAAGCTTCTATTTCATATGTGGCTGCACAATTCCATGGCATTTCCCACAGAGATCATAACAACTGTTTTGTTGGTTGTAGACCTTGACTTTCAACTTTGATCAAAGCAATTCTGAATAAAAAAGAAGTATTTTTTCACTGTATTTGATTCTTCTGAGGTTCTGGGGGGAAAAAAAAGACAACATTTAAAACTATTTTTAAAGAAAAGACATGAAACTTATGAGCCTGGAAAACTCTATATGGTTCTCATCATCTCATGACATGTAGCATTATTTTTAAAGAATAATAAGTTCTTCACTGTAATAGATTGTGGATAATCTGGTTGCTACCTAAATTCCCTAAGACACTTTGGTTATATTTTGGGTCTAATGCACTAGCAATGAAATAGTTACTTTAGCATTTCCTTTTGCAGCTTTCCATTACAATATATGTGAAATCCAGATGTATTTGTTTTCTTCCAAAGAGTTACCTTGGGATACAAAATCACGGCTAATGAATTTGAATATGTTGGATCAGATCCCAGCCCAGCCCTCTGAGAAACCCAAATACCATTACCTCAAAAACTAAACCCAAAATAGATTAAAATTGCATTGTATGCCAAATAATTATGCTTATTGATCATACTAAAACCTATTGTTTTTGCTTGACAGGAGGAGTCAACAGAGTTGAGACAGTGGAATAAAAAATTTGCTATATATGTAATCTTTAAAGTATTTTTTCTCTTTACTTTTAAGAAATAGTTCAGCAAAAATAGGCTTCCTGGGACTGAAGGTTTTGTACGTTGAATTTTATCCCTTTATGCCCCAGAAAATTTTTTCTCCCCACTGAGTTCTAGTTCAGACATCTAAAAAGAGATCCTTACAATGGAAAGCTTGACTAAAATCTAGCTAGGTTATGACACTGCCAATGTGGTATTATATTAAAATTAGTTTTGGAAAACATAACAATTTAAAGCAGAGCTGCTGTAGGTAAAGCAAGAGATAATTATACAGAGGTGGCAACAAACTTACTTCAGAAGGAAATTATACAGAGGTGTATATGCAGAGGTAATAGCAAACTTCAGCTCCTTTCCCCTCACCAGTACAGAGGATCTTCTCTTTTCTCCATTACTGAATTTCTGTTACTGCTGTTTTGGTCATGATGAACGACCCTGTTGCTGGTGCTGTAGCACTACAGAGCCTTTTCTAAGAAGAGCTGCTGAGGAGTCATCTGCTTGCAGTTAGGAGAGGTGAAAGCTCAGGGTGTGATTAAACTCCAGCACGTACAGAGCACATAGCCCTGACCTGCTCCTCTGCCTCCCTTCCAATATCCTCCTGCTTCCAAAGGGTCTAGAGACTGGCTTTTCCAAGTAATATTTTCCAGAGCAGAAACAATAAATCAGTGAAAAATGCATACCAAACATCTTCTTCAGATGGATACTCTATACCCCAGCAGTTCTGGGGTATACAGTATCCTTTATTATTGATAGGAAGTAGCTCATGCTCAGCATCTCAGTATCTTATAAAATAAAATATGCAATTTATTTAATACCATATTAGATAAAGTTGGACATTGGTTTTGCAACTGTCAAATAAACTGGTCACTTCTTTATCTTCCAGTTCTATTAACCTGTTTCTCACCTTCCTAGAAGAAACTGCAGGATTTTACATTTTATATAAAACATATTACAGTCACTAAAGATTTATTATTATCACTTCCAGTAAGATCAAAATGATATTATACTATTTAGTGCACACTCTTGGAAATCAAAAGCCAAAGACTGCACCTCCATTGAGTGTAAATGATCATATGCCACTGAAATTTAGAGATCCAAAGGCCTATTCTATCTACAAGTCCAAAAAGGTACATAAAAACTAATAAATATCTTCTTTATAAATCTAATTCTCAGAGACAAATAACAATATGTTTCCAATTCTAGCATTGTAAGAATGATAAATCAATGTGTGAATGCTCCAGAAAAAGAATAATTTACACTATTTCACATAAGAGTAGAATGCAGAGGCAAAAATGTGGTGAAACAGGTTTGCTTTGACCAGCTAGCTTTCACAGTGTTGCCCAACACCAGTATTACTTTTTTGAATTACAAAAGTGAAGTTGAACAAGGAGACAGCAATTTCCAATAAATCTATATAGGATGAACATAGTTTTATATATACCTATGATACATCCTGAATGAAGATTTAACACTTTTGGAAGGTGACAAATATGAGTGTAAAGGGAAAAAAGAAATGGCAAGAAAGAGAGGGGGAGCCTTTCCTGCTTCAGAAATCTTTGTTTCATTCCCTCTGTAGAATAGGAAGGAGTCTTTTTATACATCCTGCATGAAGATTTAACATTTTTGGAAGGTGACAAATATGAGTGTAAAAGGAAAAAAGAAATGGTGGCAAGAAGGAGAGGGGGAGCCTTTCCTGTTTCAGAAATCTTTGTTTCATTCCCTCTGTAGAATAGGAAGGAGTCTTTTTTTTTTTTCCTTAATATTATTATTTCCTTGATTATATTCAGTTTGAGTTCTGTGTGTGTTATTTTAAAATTAAGTAATATTATATGCAAGCTTCTGTCCTTCACACTGGAATTCTTCACAAATAAGATTAAAATTCCAGACAGATGTGATTATCTGATATTGAAGAAAATAATTTGGTTTTGACATTTCCTCCTACTTCCTTTGGACGAGTTCAAATTACTCTGTCAATATGTTACATTCCTTTCTGGAGAGCAGAGAACAGAAATGCAATACGATTAATATTATATAAACTTTCGTTGACTGTAAGGATTTTGAATCAGGGACTGTATTTTGGGCTTTGGTTATACCCAGAATATTGCTTGGAAATTTCTTTATTAAAGAGGAAGAAAGAATAAACAGTACATAAATTAGAAGCAGATATTGAATAGTAAACATTCCTTAACAATTTATTGAATGCAGAATAGCTCAAAGCTTGAGGATTTTTAGAGCAATTTTCTTTCTGCTTTCTAAGTATCTTTGAATTAACACATGTGTGAAAAATTAGGTCAAACAGAAAATTGTTTGGGGAAGTTTTAAACCAGAAAAAAGAGAGGAGATGCTGAGATTGAGCCTCAGTACAGACAGCTAACCTCCAATGTGCATAACCGTACACAAATAAACATATTAAAGAAGTCAGGCAGTAATATCATGTGTTTATATTCATAACTATTATTTGCCTTTGTCAGGCAGGCACAGTTACTTCAAGTCTGACCTAAGCAGACCCACTGGGGCTGCAGGAGTCCAATGTCCCACAACGGGATTTTGGAGTTACATGAAAAGGGCCTTCTGAGTTTTTGAAGATGAAAAAACATTTTCTGCTTTTTAAAACTTTTCCTTTTTGACTTTGTGGTGTGAGAGCACAATGAAAAGCAGAAGGTTTTGCAAGAAACTGGGGAAGTACTTGAGCATTTGCAAAGGAGTTTGAGATTTAGGATTTCTGGTGACCTTGCCTGTTGCTATCCCAGCCACCCAAAAAGACTCAAACAACCAGCACAGCCTGTGGAAAAATAAGGTAATTTTCATGCATGGCACTCCCTAATGAAAGTAATATCCCTAATGAAAGATGGTCTTAACTCAGAATTGAAAATCACACATATAACCAAGATACTCAATACTTCTATTTAAGAAGAAAATGAAGGGAGCTGGATAGGATAGGACAGCTTTTAAACTATGTCAGGGAGAAAGATCTGATATTTTCAGAACTGTGTGTGTTAGTAGGCAAGATTCAAAATTTTCCTTAGTATCTGGCCTGTTTTCACTCCAGTGTCGTTCTATAATTAGAGTAAAATAGTCTTTAGGGCAGACTTTGTGCTGAGGTTTTTACTGCATTGACCCACCTGGTGTTCCTGTAGACCAAGTTAAGGACACTGGAATTACACAAATCACATTTTCTAATTGTTGTCATGGTCACAGCTTTGAGAACTGCCATTCAAAAGCTTGGTATGTATGAAAGAAAACAGATTTATTTAGATTTTGGATAAAAAATCTCGCAGGAAATCCCTCAGATTTTGATATGCTTGGCACTAAATTGGTTTACAAGTGAGTTGGATTTTCATTAGAAAGGACGTGAGGCTTTTGTATAGCTTAGGCTCCCCTTAAAAATACTTCGGGCCTAATGTCTTAGGTTTTGTTTTTGTATAGCTTTTTTTTGTAGGCTCCCCTTAAAAATACTTCGGGCCTAATGTCTTAGGTTTTGAAATCAAAGAGAGTGGAGAATGCTTGGTATCCTTGGAATTACACAATGCTTCAAAAATTATTTAAGGTACAGTATTTTCTTTGTTATATTCTACATGAAAAGCATTAATTTTTAGTAGAGTCCCTTTCTAAGGAAAGCAATCATGGCATGTGCTGGTGTTTAATATAAATACAAAATGTATCCAGGTCTTAGGATAGCTTTGTGTAACAGCGCTTTTTATTTTCTGAATACATTGGTCAGAGAAATTAATTTTACCCCAAAAGTCAATTGAAAGAAAAACAAAACCAGCCACATGTTATGTTTTTAAAAAGTTTATCTGAAACTTCAAAATTCTTGAAAGCCAGATCTCCTCCCCATCAACCCTCATCACCTTCTCCATCTTCATTTTAAAGAAATGTGTTCACTATCTGCATTCATTTGTATTTAAACACAGCTCTTCCAGAAGGGAAAAAGCACACTGTGGAGAGAATTTTATTTACATGGGAAACACATCTAGCTGACAGCCATTTTTTAATGACTGGCAAAGAGCCCTACAAAGACTTGCCTCCTATAATGCCAAATTTCACTGCTTTCCAGAAAAAAATATTTTCCTCCTAGTGAGACCTGCCATTTGTACAAGTCAGTGTCAAGGATGGATTTCGGCACTACGATGACAGATTTGGAACCCATAGTGTAGTTTACATGTCAAATAATATTATGCAGACATTCTTCACTTTTCACAGGAATCATTCACAAAATTCAGGAACATCAATAGATTTATAGCCTGCAGAGAGTGAAAATGTTTTGATGAGCAGTGTCATACTAGATCACTTACCCTTAATAATCCTCTTCCACATTTATGTCACAAACAAAACCAGCTGAGGGCAAAACAAAATATTACACCAATTGCTGCTGGACTTCCATGTAGAAGGGCAAACAGAAGGCATCAGATCCTCTAGCTGGCTTCATTTGCAAAGCAGTCAATCTTAATAAAAGATTATTAAAAGTCCCCCACAGAATGGGACAAGGCTTAAAACCCTGACACTTCTGCAGAGAAAACAGTTTGTCTTGCTTAGTTTGGTGGTTCTTTGAAATTTTGGGGGCAGCTGTGAGTTTCTGTCACCAGGTGATTTATTTATTTATTTCCTATTAAAGGAATCAAGGGGACAGTAGAAATGCAACATTATGCTGCTCCTTTATGACACATACACATCTGCTTCAAAGTCATCGAATAATTTAGGCTGGAAAAGACCCTTAAGATCATTGAGTCCAACTTTTAACCCAACAGTACCAAATCACCACCAAGCCATGAAACTGAGCATAGGTCAACACACTCTGGAGGCTAAAACAGAGTATTTCTTGGGTTAGGTGGGTCTCACTGATCCAACTTTTTTCCCCCTTCCAGCCTCTCCCTTGCAATCCCTTTTCATCCATGGCCCTCAGTCCTGTCACTCCTCAGGCTCTGTGGCAATCACGTGGCCACATTGATGGCTCAGGTCCCACTTTTTATGTCAAAAACCCCAGGCTGGTGATGTTGGTTAGTAGCACTTCAGATGGCAACCAGCAGAGACTTCTTCTTTCTTTTAAAGAGCATCTTTTGCTTCTCAGGGAAATATTAACCCTAAGATTTCATGATCAAATTTTGTGACAAGAATGCATAGTTATGTTACAAAATAACCACTGCTCTTTCAGGTGTATAGCAATGTGAGATGCTGTCCTCATCTGGATGATTTTGGAGAGATTCTTGTGGAGAATATGCTTGCCATTCCTTTTTCCCTGCATTGGAATTGTTATTTTGTTACCAGTCATTTCAGTGTCATAGCAGGGCAATAGGAACATCTCTACCTTTCTTTGCTACAACATTGTTAAACACAGCACCTAACTCCTTCTAAAACATTAAATTACTGGTTTGTTTGATAATCGTAAAAATAACTTTTTCCTCATCTCGCTTTTTTGTTCTTGTAGTGCTCAGACACAGATTTCCTGTACTGCAAAGGACCACATTCTTCCAAAATCTTGGATTTGCTAAGCAGGGAGTTCATTTTCCTAAGAGAAAGTGAGCAAAGCCACAGTTAATTTTTGCTGCTTATTGCAAAGATTCATGGATAAACTAAGAAGCTGTACAAAACAACATGAATACAGCATACAAAAGTGCACAAATGACATAAGATTACGTTATGCAGGAAAGATATTTAATTTAGTGACATTAAAGTTGACACTCCAGCGTGTATTCATGACCACTTCCTACTTGTCAGCAGCTTCTGCAAATGATTGGAGGCCAGACTAGAGGTGAGAGAACCATGCTGCCTGAGTGCTGTGTGACACCTTGCCAGCACTCAGCCTCAGCAATATCAGAGATGGGTTTTTCTACATACTGCTGAAATTGCATACAGCAGGTGTGATTACCACCATTTTCAGAGTCCTACTTTTGAAGCTAAAATAATATTTAAATGTGCCTTTGACTTCCAAATCATAATAGTTTTTTTAAAAAAACTAGGAAATATTACTGAAGATGTAATTTAATCCTGTATCCCAGCTTGCAGGTGGAGAGGTAGTAAAGCAGTCATGCTGAGTTGTAACTTCATAAAAGTTCAAAGAGTTTTATCTGAATGAGATTGTTCTTGGATCACCACTAGATTTTACAACAAACATGAGGAAGGTCAGATGAAAAAACATACCCTCTAAAATTTGACTTACACGTTTGATTTGCACACTTACACATACCTTCTAAAATTTGTCATACTTAACATTAATAAATTTTTTTTTTTTTGGTGCAAAAGGAAAGCAGTAGTGGAAAGGGCAAAAATTGTTTGTGAGAGATTTTGTATATGAAAGAAGGATTTATTTCTATATCTAGATAGAATTTATTTTAAAGGAAACTTATCGAATTTCATGCATTATCCAGTAACTCATAATGCCAAGTATACAGTATTTGTTAGATAGTTTGCATGAGCAGAAAGAAACTCACAAACAGGTTGGACTTCTGCTGTACTAGGGCTTTGAGATACAACAATCCTGGGAGAGCCTGAGCCCTACCATACACACAGATAATACATACCATTTAACTGAGATATCACCCACAGCTTACCTGACCCCACCATCCCTCTTAGGCCAGATGTTCCTCCAAGACAATGAGTCCAAGAGAGAAACAGCAGTTATGCTAGCTCTGAAGCAGTCTGTGCTGCCAGGAGGAGCACATCTGATGGTCTCATTTTCTTTCTTCATTTTGAGACTTCTAAGAGTGTACACATGTCACATGGGCTGGAGATTTCTGTGGCAGCCAAGTAGGTTTGCCTTTCCTTAACTTTGTTTGCTTTGGAGGGGGAGGAGAAGGAGTAGGACTATAAATCAGACCCTTTCCAGCCAGCTCAGTTCGTTTTTCCTTGGTCCCATCTGGGCCCCATTAGTTGCAGGGCTGCAATCACCAAAGCATGGGCGTGGCAGAGCTCCTTACTACCTAGCTTCAGAACAAATGCTATTGGGGGAAATTAGGTCATAAAATAAATTCCTGAACCCGTGTTCTATAAGAAACTACAAACAAACATGTGTTTCAAAATAGAGCTCTGTTAGGATGTCTCTCACTTTTTTTTCCCCCCTCATCTCTTGGTCATTGGTGTTGTATTAATTCTATTTTAAATCCCATAATTGATATAATGGCAGTAATTTGTAATTGGATTTGAAATGCCTTGTTATTGTCTGCAATCATATTAATGATCTAATCAGATGATGTTGGTATCTTAGCCATTTGTGTATTTTATACTTGGATTTCTAATCAGATGCATTATCCAAGAGTACAAAAATTTCATTCAATGTAAGTATTTCAGTAAAATGCAGAAAGGAATGCAGAACAGCTAATATTAAGTCACTTATAGTGTTTCAACTAACTGAATAGCAAACCATAATACCGTTCTCATTTGAATCTAATCAACAGAACTTGCTTTTAGAAACCTGGTGTCAGTCGGGATTTGAGGAAGGATATTGTTCTACAAAATACACAAAGTCACTGTAAATTGCATCTGCATGAAAATCAGTGTAAGCTGTTGTATGACATCAGACCTTCTAAGTACACTCTTGACATGCATTTAATCCAGAGCAGCTGACCTTGCTGAAATAAATTCATTTTAGAGTCAATTAGAAGGAAATACTGGAAGTTACCTAGTCCAGGCTACCACAAATCTAGCACCACCTGCACTACAAGAGGTTAGCCATACCTTTGTCTAGCCCTCAATCTCTTTTGACATCTTCTTCCAGGGCTCCACATTTCATTGATGTGAATGAAAATGTTTTATGTTAATATTTAGCTTGAATCTCTCAAACATTCCAATTCCCTCCTGCAGACAAGACCCAGATACAAAAATCTGAAGCAGAAATAAGGCTTTCTGATTATCAGTGTATTGGGACTATGCTGGTATTGTATGGCATGTACGTACATTTTATTTTAGGATTTTTTTTTTAATTTTAGTTATTTGTATCACCGTTTGTTTTGCTTGTTTTTCTAAAATATTAGATAAAACAATATTAGAGGCATCATTGTGATTCAGGCAGCTCAAAAACGTCAGTATGATTTACAGCAATAAACTGGAAAAATATACCTCAAGACATGCTTTAATTATGGCAAAACATTTCTTCATGTGCTTGCTGATTTGTTTAATGATCACTGCAGAGTTTGCAAATCTGTATAAAGAATGAAACAACATTTTGACTATTGTCTGGTATTAAATCAACAACCTATTTAAAATGTGAGCTAGAGAGCTATTTTTTTTTTTCCCCATTAGGGCAACCTGGTAACTTTTTGGTAACTTTTAAACAAATGGAATAAGAATGCCTAAAGCAAAGTATTGGGAATAAATGTTACAAACTGGAAATTTTCATGCTAGACTTACATTGCTAGCTAATTCTGTAGGAAGAATGAAACAGTTTAAAAACCCTCCAACTGATCTCTGCAATGGAAAAACTGTAAATTGCCTACAACTCTGCATGCCTTGCTTTCAGATGTAGGACTGGTAATTTAACAAATATTCATTTCTTCTGAAGAGATTTCTGCTCATTTCTTTATTATTCTAGGTGGCTGTCATCATTTTATAGGAAAACAATGGCACTTGTCATGTCAGTAGTAAAGTACCCTCAGCTAGAATTGATATCCTGTCCATAAACATCTCTCAACTCTGAATACTTCATGGAAGAGCTGCAGGACAGAACCAGACTGAACTAGTGTGTTGTGTTTTGTTAATATACTCCTTTCCAGTGGTCAGAAAGGTCTGACCTGCCTGTTGTTAAAATGGAATGGAAAAATGGAGTGCATGAATATCTATTTATGGTCGTGGAAAAGACTGAAAGTAGGATGAGGTCACGTTGTTCGTAAAAAGAGGGGTATGTGGAAATGCACCTCAAGCACAAGACAGGACACGCTGAACAGCCTGTAGAACTGACACGTTCTACCTGCCAAGATGGGACACATTAATCATTTTGACTCAGCTCCTCTCGACCACTTTTCTGTCCTACATATGTATCTTCCACATGAAGTGTTATTTTTGGAGGTAGCTCTATATATCTGTGTAATTAAACTTTTTTTTGAACTTTGAATTAACTGGTAGTGTTTAATCTGGTGGGTTTTTTTTTTCAATTCTGCACATATTTTTATAAGCATGTTTTTCAGCTTTCTCTGACATAAGCACTACTGGGAAACGATTACAGGCACAAGCTGAAAAGGCATGCTAGGTAATGACATACACATTCCCTAGTTCAGTCCTGTTATACAAGTTAAGTCTCAATGTAAATTTTCCTAGGTCAGACAGACAAGCAGGAATCACTACCAGAAGACTCTGAATTAGAAATGACATGGTAAAATGTTTGGGATTAATTAGATAGATGAATTAGATAAAATGTTTGGGAGGATATATATGAAGAGAGGAGGCTATTCTGCTTTGCCAGATCAGTACCAGAACTGATCACAAGATCCATAGTAACAAATGCAAAAAATTCTCAAAACAGATGGCTTAGAAGGATGGACCCTAATTTTCACATTAGGGTGATGTCTTCATCTCACAGGAGGTTTCAGTCTTTGGGCATTTGAGGAATGAGATAGAGGAAAAACACCAGAGACAATTAGCATCTCTATGGAAAAGTGCATTGATTAACATCTAAAAATATTATATTTTGATTATTTGGAATAGTTACAGTTCACAATTAGTTTCTGCAGTTTTACTTTTCTTAGATTCAAACCTTGCTCATTTAAACCCTCTTTTAGTGAAAGGTAGTGACTGCTTTGCTTTGGCTCACTCTTTTCTGCAAATGACATTTAGTTCTTGTATTTATTTCTCTTGTTTAAAAACAGTGCTTAGGTACAGGAAAACTGCTCTACAAAAGTCCACAAATAAGTAGTTTTAAGAATGGACACTTTTAATCTGTGCAAAGGGCTTTATTGGATTTGAAATTGGATGATGCAAGGAAGTCATTTCGGGTGTTTGGATTTATACATAGTTTCTTACATTATCTAAAGTGAAAGTGAAAAGATTTGGAAACCTGTGTAAAGCCTGAAGGTTTATTTTCTGTGATTACTATAAGTAACTGAGTAGGTAAATCATAAAAACCAAGGTGTCTCTAACAATGAATCTCTGGAAAGATCTTATTTGAGCTATTACTAAGTCAGAAAGTTGTACTTAGGTAAGAAAATTGTAGACATAATCTGTATTCATGGATAAACTAAGAAGCTGTACAAAAAAACATGAATACAGCATACAAAAGTGCACAAATGACATAAGATTACGTTATGCAGGAAAGATATTTAATTTAGTGACATTAAAGTTGACACTCCAGCGTGTATTCATGACCACTTCCTACTTGTCAGCAGCTTCTGCAAATGATTGGAGGCCAGACTAGAGGTGAAAGAACCATGCTGCCTGAGTGCTGTGTGACACCTTGCCAGCACTCAGCCTCAGCAATATCAGAGATGGGTTTTTCTACATACTGCTGAAATTGGATACAGCAGGTGTGATTACCACCATTTTCAGAGTCCTACTTTTGAAGCTAAAATAATATTTAAATGTGCCTTTGACTTCCAAATCATAATAGTTTTTTTAAAAAAACTAGGAAATATTACTGAAGATGTAATTTAATCCTGTATCCCAGCTTGCAGGTGGAGAGGTAGTAAAGCAGTCATGCTGAGTTGTAACTTCATAAAAGTTCAAAGAGTTTTATCTGAATGAGATTGTTCTTGGATCACCACTAGATTTTACAACAAACATGAGGAAGGTCAGATGAAAAAACATACCCTCTAAAATTTGACTTACACGTTTGATTTGCACACTTACACATACCTTCTAAAATTTGTCATACTTAACATTAATAAATTTTTTTTTTTTTGGTGCAAAAGGAAAGCAGTAGTGGAAAGGGCAAAAATTGTTTGTGAGAGATTTTGTATATGAAAGAAGGATTTATTTCTATATCTAGATAGAATTTATTTTAAAGGAAACTTATCGAATTTCATGCATTATCCAGTAACTCATAATGCCAAGTATACAGTATTTGTTAGATAGTTTGCATGAGCAGAAAGAAACTCACAAACAGGTTGGACTTCTGCTGTACTAGGGCTTTGAGATACAACAATCCTGGGAGAGCCTGAGCCCTACCATACACACAGATAATACATACCATTTAACTGAGATATCACCCACAGCTTACCTGACCCCACCATCCCTCTTAGGCCAGATGTTCCTCCAAGACAATGAGTCCAAGAGAGAAACAGCAGTTATGCTAGCTCTGAAGCAGTCTGTGCTGCCAGGAGGAGCACATCTGATGGTCTCATTTTCTTTCTTCATTTTGAGACTTCTAAGAGTGTACACATGTCACATGGGCTCTAAAATTTGACTTACACATTTGACTTGCACACTTACACATACCTTCTAAAATTTGTCTTACTTAGCACTAACAAAAATATATATTTTTTTTTTTTGGTGTGGAAAGAAGTAATGGAAAGGGCAAAAATTGTGTGTGAGAGATTTTGTATATGAAATAAGGATTTATTTCTATATGTAGATAGAATTTATTTAAAGGAAACTTATCTATTTTCACGCATTATCCAGTAACTCATAATGCCAAGTATACAGTATTTGTTAGATAGTTTGCATGAGCAGAAAGAAACTCACAAACAGGCTGGACTTCTGCTGTACTAGGGCTTTGAGATACAACAATCCTGGGAGAGCCTGAGCCCTACCATACACACAGATAATACATACCATTTAACTGAGATATCACACACAGCTTACCTGACCCCACCATCCCTCTTAGGCCAGATGTTCCTCCAAGACAATGAGTCCAAGAGAGAAACAGCAGTTATGCTAGCTCTGAAGCAGTCTGTGCTGCCAGGAGGAGCACATCTGATGGTCTCATTTTCTTTCTTCGTTTTGAGACTTCTAAGAGTGTACACATGTCACATGGGCTGGAGATTTCTGTGGCAGCCAAGTAGGTTTGCCTTTCCTTAACTTTGTTTGCTTTGGAGGGGGAGGAGAAGGAGTAGGACTATAAATCAGACCCTTTCCAGCCAGCTCAGTTCGTTTTTCCTTGGTCCCATCTGGGCCCCATTAGTTGCAGGGCTGCAATCACCAAAGCATGGGCATGGCAGAGCTCCTTACTACCTAGCTTCAGAACAAATGCTATTGGGGGAAATTAGGTCATAAAATAAATTCCTGAACCCGTGTTCTATAAGAAACTACAAACAAACATGTGTTTCAAAATAGAGCTCTGTTAGGATGTCTCTCACTTTTTTTTCCCCCCTCATCTCTTGGTCATTGGTGTTGTATTAATTCTATTTTAAATCCCATAATTGATATAATGGCAGTAATTTGTAATTGGATTTGAAATGCCTTGTTATTGTCTGCAATCATATTAATGATCTAATCAGATGATGTTGGTATCTTAGCCATTTGTGTATTTTATACTTGGATTTCTAATCAGATGCATTATCCAAGAGTACAAAAATTTCATTCAATGTAAGTATTTCAGTAAAATGCAGAAAGGAATGCAGAACAGCTAATATTAAGTCACTTATAGTGTTTCAACTAACTGAATAGCAAACCATAATACCGTTCTCATTTGAATCTAATCAACAGAACTTGCTTTTAGAAACCTGGTGTCAGTCGGGATTTGAGGAAGGATATTGTTCTACAAAATACACAAAGTCACTGTAAATTGCATCTGCATGAAAATCAGTGTAAGCTGTTGTATGACATCAGACCTTCTAAGTACACTCTTGACATGCATTTAATCCAGAGCAGCTGACCTTGCTGAAATAAATTCATTTTAGAGTCAATTAGAAGGAAATACTGGAAGTTACCTAGTCCAGGCTACCACAAATCTAGCACCACCTGCACTACAAGAGGTTAGCCATACCTTTGTCTAGCCCTCAATCTCTTTTGACATCTTCTTCCAGGGCTCCACATTTCATTGATGTGAATGAAAATGTTTTATGTTAATATTTAGCTTGAATCTCTCAAACATTCCAATTCCCTCTTGCAGCCAAGACCCAGATACAAAAATCTGAAGCAGAAATAAGGCTTTCTGATTATCAGTGTATTGGGACTATGCTGGTATTGTATGGCATGTACGTACATTTTATTTTAAGATTTTTTTTTTAATTTTAGTTATTTGTATCACCGTTTGTTTTGCTTGTTTTTCTAAAATATTAGATAAAACAATATTAGAGGCATCATTGTGATTCAGGCAGCTCAAAAACGTCAGTATGATTTACAGCAATAAACTGGAAAAATATACCTCAAGACATGCTTTAATTATGGCAAAACATTTCTTCATGTGCTTGCTGATTTGTTTAATGATCACTACAGCGTTTGCAAATCTGTATAAAGAATGAAACAACATTTTGACTATTGTCTGGTATTAAATCAACAACCTATTTAAAATGTGAGCTAGAGAGCTATTTTTTTTTTTCCCCATTAGGGCAACCTGGTAACTTTTTGGTAACTTTTAAACAAATGGAATAAGAATGCCTAAAGCAAAGTATTGGGAATAAATGTTACAAACTGGAAATTTTCATGCTAGACTTACATTGCTAGCTAATTCTGTAGGAAGAATGAAACAGTTTAAAAACCCTCCAACTGATCTCTGCAATGGAAAAACTGTAAATTGCCTACAACTCTGCATGCCTTGCTTTCAGATGTAGGACTGGTAATTTAACAAATATTCATTTCTTCTGAAGAGATTTCTGCTCATTTCTTTATTATTCTAGGTGGCTGTCATCATTTTATAGGAAAACAATGGCACTTGTCATGTCAGTAGTAAAGTACCCTCAGCTAGAATTGATATCCTGTCCATAAACATCTCTCAACTCTGAATACTTCATGGAAGAGCTGCAGGACAGAACCAGACTGAACTAGTGTGTTGTGTTTTGTTAATATACTCCTTTCCAGTGGTCAGAAAGGTCTGACCTGCCTGTTGTTAAAATGGAATGGAAAAATGAAGTGCATGAATATCTATTTATGGTCGTGGAAAAGACTGAAAGTAGGATGAGGTCATGTTGTTCATAAAAAGAGGGGTATGTGGAAATGCACCTCAAGCACAAGACAGGACACGCTGAACAGCCTGTAGAACTGACACGTTCTACCTGCCAAGATGGGACACATTAATCATTTTGACTCAGCTCCTCTTGACCACTTTTCTGTCCTACATATGTATCTTCCACATGAAGTGTTATTTTTGGAGGTAGCTCTATATATCTGTGTAATGAAACTTTTTTTTGAACTTTGAATTAACTGGTAGTGTTTAATCTGGTGGGTTTTTTTTTTCAATTCTGCACATATTTTTATAAGTATGTTTTTCAGCTTTCTCTGACATAAGCACTACTGGGAAATGATTACAGGCACAAGCTGAAAAGGCATGCTAGGTAATGACATACACATTCCCCAGTTCAGTCCTGTTATACAAGTTAAGTCTCAATGTAAATTTTCCTAGGTCAGACAGACAAGTAGGAATCACTACCAGAAGACTGTGAATTAGAAATGACATGGTAAAATGTTTGGGATTAATTAGATAGATGAATTAGATAAAATGTTTGGGAGGATATATATGAAGAGAGGAGGCTATTCTGCTTTGCCAGATCAGTACCAGAACTGATCACAAGATCCATAGTAAAAAATGCAAAAAATTCTCAAAACAGATGGCTTAGAAGGATGGACCCTAATTTTCACATTAGGGTGATGTTTTCATCTCACAGGAGGTTTCAGTCTTTGGGCATTTGAGGAATGAGATAGAGGAAAAACACCAGAGACAATTAGCATCTCTATGGAAAAGTGCATTGATTAACATCTAAAAATATTATATTTTGATTATTTGGAATAGTTACAGTTCACAATTAGTTTCTGCAGTTTTACTTTTCTTAGATTCAAACCTTGCTCATTTAAGCCCTCTTTTAGTGAAAGGTAGTGACTGCTTTGCTTTGGCTCACTCTTTTCTGCAAATGACATTTAGTTCTTGTATTTATTTCTCTTGTTTAAAAACAGTGCTTAGGTACAGGAAAACTGCTCTACAAAAGTCCACAAATAAGTAGTTTTAAGAATGGACACTTTTAATCTGTGCAAAGGGCTTTATTGGATTTGAAATTGGATGATGCAAGGAAGTCATTTCGGGTGTTTGGATTTATACATAGTTTCTTACATTATCTAAAGTGAAAGTGAAAAGATTTGGAAACCTGTGTAAAGCCTGAAGGTTTATTTTCTGTGATTACTATAAGTAACTGAGTAGGTAAATCATAAAAACCAAGGTGTCTCTAACAATGAATCTCTGGAAAGATCTTATTTGAGCTATTACTAAGTCAGAAAGTTGTACTTAGGTAAGAAAATTGTAGACATAATCTGTTTCCCATGAAAACTGTGAGAATGTGTGAGTAGGAGTAGCCACATTGTAGAAGTGCCTTTGTGAGGATACAAACAAAGCAGTTTTGCAGGGCAAAATTATGGCTTTCATTTGGCTAACTGGTATTTTGAAAAAGCAGTCCAATTTTTATTCCACAAGTCTTTAGATCTCAAACAGAACCAGCAGCATTCAAACTTGGTAGGGTTGGTGAGCAATTCTTCCAAGTGATCTTGGTTTTTGCCAGGACAGAGTTCATTTTTTTGCAGTAGCTGTGAGGTGTCAGAGCCTGGAGCCATGTGGGCATGACTGGATTATTATTCTCTATCATTCACATCACAAATGGAGGACTGAAGTAAGGAATTCTCACTTCCAGAAAAGAGGAGACTGTAGCTTGCAGTTGGGAACAAAAAGGTGGTTTGTTATCTCAAGACTCGCTCCATATGGGTTCCTGTCAGGGAGCAATTTTTATATGTGAATTGCCCTCTTTTTGTATTCTTTAGTTCTTAACATTGTTGCTGTTGCTGTTACTGTTTCTGATCTCATTGTTGTTTCCAGTAAAATTTTCTTATTCTGGCTCATGATCCCTGCCTGTTGTCCCACTTGCTGGAAGAGGCAGTGGGGAAGGGATTGGTTTGTGCTTTTCATTTTAGTGGGAGCACTGAGTTAGGGAGTGCCACAAGCCTGACTTTTGCTAAGAAGAGAGCTGGAGAGGCTGCAGGCTGCAGTTTTGGGTGAGTCGGGCCTCAAACAAGAGATCTCAAACAGCGGCTGGGCAGCTGGCAGCAGGTGCTGGGCTGGGGATCTGCAGCCCTTCAGAGTGCAGTGAAGTACTTCTGAATGCAATCCATTACTGTCAGTTACTTTTAACTTCAGAGGAAAAATCTGATCTGTACTCAAATTTTAATTACTATAACTTTATTTATGAGAAACATCTGTGTTTATCACTGAGAAACAAGCTCTGCTTTGAGCTATAAACCACTAAAAATATTAAACTGTAGAACTTCCACAGACAGTTAAAGTACATGGGAAGGAATAATTACTTCTCCCTAGATTTATGATATCTGCTATCAAATAGTATATCTACTACACATGGATGAGGACATCTTTGTAATGTTAATTTTTTTAAGTATTACTATATTTGATTATGGTATTTGGAAAGAAGGGATGTTTAATCTCATTTAGCTTTAGCTCTAAGAAAGTAAGATGCTCAGCCTCCTCTGAGGTCAATGCAAATGGCATGTTAAATGCAAATCCTCAGACAAAAGGGATCTGTGATTCCTGGATCTTGGTTTGAAGAGGTAAAAAGGCCAACATTAGTTGAAGCCCACTATGATTGCACAGATGTAACTTGCATCTTCCTAATGTCTCTACCATAAAATGAATCTCTTTTTCTGACAGTATATCTATATGTTTGTGTCTACGTCAGGAAAAAGAAAAAAAAAAAGGAAGGAGAAATTTAATTTATTTCACATGGAGCCTGACAGTGTATCCATATGTTTGTGTCTACGTCAGGAAAAAAAAAAAAAAAAAAAAAGGAAGGAGAAATTTAATTTATTTCACATGGAGAGTTATGAATAGAGTGGTGCTAAGTCATTAAAATAAATGTAAGAACCAAGTTCTGTTTTGATATGCTTATACATAAATATATGTTATTAAAACTTCTCTAAACTTCTGTGAAGACAAATGTGGTTGTGTTAGTCTTGTATTTTCCTTAGCATGTTGAATGATTTTGTAAATATTCTTGCACAGTTTTTGTTTAGAATTAAAATTCAAAGCTCATTTACTCTAAAAATCAGGATGAAATTTCACTTTTATGGCTATGTTATTTTAATTTTTAGAAAGATTCCTCCCAACCTCACACCAAGATGGATATCTGCATGGATACCTGCAGTCTTTCGCTCCCTTGTCTAGGCTAGACAAAAAGTAGAATCAACACATGAGATATTATTCTCTACAGCAACAGAAAGATGTGCTGAAAGCACACACCAGCATCCTTTGTGTAAATGTAATCAGTGGGGAGCAGTAGTAGCACCCGCATATCTGCGGTATGTATATGGTTTCAGACTCTACAACTGCACATTCTGCTCCCTAATTTGTGCTAAAATATTTACACCTTAATCCATACCTGAACAAGGAATGTTATGCTGCTGTCTACTAAAATCACACCTTCATTTTGTACATGTGGTATTAGTAGATAAGCCACAAAAAAGATCTCTGATTATCTTCATCCCAAATACTCATAAATATGAATCAAACTTCCCAAATCATGGAATTCCTTTAAATATCATCTAAAGGTAAGATATTCTGGGCTTTCCCCCTCCCCCATGTAGCTTTTGAGCACTAAAACTTTTATTTCCAGACTTTCTGCAGTCAGGAGAAGGAGAAATGAACTGTTACTTTTTTATGAACTCTGAGAAATGTAATTGCATCACTTTAAGGAACTGTGACAATTTACCAGAAGTTTCAGGAGACTTTTAAGATCTGATTTCAAAGTGTCTTGAATTTAAATGCCTGAGACATTGGTTAACATAAATAAATTGCAGCTGGATTATTAAACTTCTAGACACTAATTATGTTTGAAAGCTCTGTGTATTCTGCAGAGCAGCAATCTAATGATGGTTGGTTTTGTACATTAATATTTATTCCTAACCATTTATCTTTTAAATTAGCCTTAACTGGACTTTGATTTAAATATATTTGTTAAGGTGTATTTTGAAACAACATATGACCACTTCATTTATTGTTTTTTACAGCGGTTATAAATGATTTATTATACTGCTTTAATCAACACTCACTTTCTTCCTGTAAAGAGACTGTGGCATACAGCTAGAATGGACATTAGAGAGATAAGAAAGGAATTTAATATAAACTGCAGTCACAGGATGTGGTAAGAAATACAGCTGCCCTAAAATAAAGTCCACATCTGTTCAGGTAATAGTGGCAGAGGGAGAGGGAGGGAGAAGAAGTCAGGAATGCTTCCCTAGTTACTACAGTGGGAGACTCTGGATCCCTCTTTGTTGTTAATTCAGGAAATACTGATATATGAGGAGCTGTGACAGAACTTTAAACAAGAGAGAGTGGGCTCTGATTTTGGTAGTGACATTGGAATTTCTACAGCAGTGAGAAAGCAACCTTCCAAACACCTTGAGCACAGGACAGAGTGGAATTTTAACAAACTAAATGTTGTGTATGACAGCTCAGCATGCAGTCAATGGAGTATTTTCATATGCAAAAACCAGGAGAAAAGGCTTACCCAATGCAAGAAATATAACTTCTTTGGAATTTGCAAATTGTTTGCTCTTTTAGACTTGCATTATATCTTTGGTAGTGACACTTTGGGGTTTTTTTCACAGTAATAGTATTGCTCATCACTGACTTGAGTTTTCATTGAAATCCAAAGGACTTTTACCACTGATTTTAGTATTTTTTGGGTGTTATTTTAGTACTCCTTGTGTGGCTTTCATTACATTGGAAGGTCTATTCATTTGCTGATATGAGTAAACTATTTTCTATGAATTTTTATTTTTTTCTCCAAAATATAGATAAGTCCATATAAAAAGCCATAATGAATCAGACTAAAGATGATCTAATTTCTTCCTGTTTATGTAAGTGATAATAACAGCTGTATAGGAAAAAGTGTATGAACAGGGAATGAATAGCAGCATACTTTCTTACCACCATCAGATTTCCTGAGCTTTATAGTTAATAGCCCTGATTGGCCTCTTCCATGAATTTGTTTGATCTAATTTTGAATTCATGTAGGTTATTAGCATCCACAACAAACTACCTAGTTAGATTAATTCCACTTGTTGGCTTTGGGACTGAGTCTTTAAGTGCCAGCAGAGCTGTATTAACTTTATCTGCAGAAAGCATCCTAGATGACACTGGGAATTAGATCTCAGGAACACATATTAAACAGAAACATATTCAATGTTAATGAATAATGTGCAATAATATGCTCTGTCTTCCAAAGAACTTAGTGATATCATAGACATCTGTGCTCCATCAAGTCAGATGTCTGAGTGAGCTGTTCAAATATGAAGATTCAAAGCCCCTGGAGTTATGACATCAATGCATGGAATTTCATGGATGTCTTGTTTATATACATTTTCATTCTCTGAGTGAGAGTAAAACAAATAAAGAAGAAAGGTGCAGATTTCCAGAACAGATTTGCCTGGAAAAAACTCTGTAATTTATTTATCAAAAAGATGAGGCAGTCTTTAGGCTAACTTAAGACCCATAGTAAATCAAGTTGTAAAAGCAATTAAGTAAAGATCTACAATACTGCTCTTGACTGTCTGCATACATGAGCACATAAATCACAAAAATGGAACTGTCATTTAATTTATGTAGCTTTTTACCAGAGCTAAAACAGAGCTATTCTGTGCACAGACTTTTATCTGACTTCAAAATTCCTCAGAAGCCAAATTCAAGGGATGTTGTCTTTCTCATGACTGGCAGTGAAGAATGAAAGGCATGGAAGACTTGAGTGTTTATTAATGACAAAAAAAAATAAACAAAAAAAAATTTAACTAGACTGCGTCCAAGAAAATGTAATGGTCAAAGACCCAGGTAAAATTGAGAAATAGATGAGGCAATTTTGGCTATAGGAAGTGTGGACTACAAGTGTGCACCTTTATTAGTATTTTTTCTGCAGACTGGGTAACCACCCAAATGACTTTCAATAAGATTTATTTCTGAAGAAGTGTCCAACAGTCAGGGCACTGCATGGAGCAGCCCTGTGGGACCAGAGGCAGCCTGAGGATTTCACAGAGCCAGGAAAACACTGCCTAACAAATCTGGGAGCCAGGGATGGAACTGGGAGACCTTTTGGAGAAACCCCTGAAGAAATACAAGGCTGCAAATGTTTTCTCAAGAATACTTGATCACTTCTAGCTTTTTTTTTTTTTCCCCCATTTATACCCTACCTATGTAGCATATAGAGATTGGTTGCACGGTGGAGGGTGATTTGGAGCTGGTGTCACTTAAAAATAACAAAACTTGCATCTTTAGATACACATGGAGAAACAGATTTTCAGGAGTATTTAACAACTAATCAGAGGCAACGAGTCACATATTTTTCAAAGCAGTTTATTGAAAAATTTTGATTTGAAATCAAGGTACCAAGCTTACTCAAATGCTTTAGAAAACCCCATGAGAGACAGAACCCATCTTTAAATACCTATAGTAAATGATGAGCACATAAACAACCCTGAATCTCCATGATCATACCTGAGCATCCATGCCTGTGGTACTGTAGATGCTGGTATTGACATGGCTGCTACAACTGTATTTATGGCTCCAGGAAGACTATGCAATCTTCAGACTTATGGGTTTCTGGCAAAGTCTTGCTGTGCAGTTAAGCCACATGCTGCTGTTTTCATTTACATACTCAGATGGCTTAGAAGCTCACCTTTATACAGTGGTAATGATTCTGGAACTCAGTATAGGTGTGCCTCCCTTCATTCCTATGAGGTTTCCCTGTGAAGTGGTCTTTATTGTACCAGAGAGCAGTGAAGACAAAGAAAAAAGCCCAAATGTCTTCACACAGATGCAGCAGATGCATACTATAACATATATCAAAATAAAGGAGCTGGACTGCTCATTTTTGTTCTTCAGTGATCAAATTTTTTGCTATTTTGGTCCTTTCTTCTGAAATTAAATTAACTACAAAGATATTTCCCAGTGTATAAATTAATTAAATCAGTTTTAATTCCAACTTTGAGACAGAAAAAAATTCCTTTCTTAAAATGGTGGAGGCCTGCTTATCATCATTAAGTGTTTTGCCATTCATCCTTTGAGCTGCTGAATTTCTTACTTTGAAAACTCCCACAGTCTGCAACTGACAGGAGCAATAAGTATCAAAAAGCTTGCCAAAATTACCATGCCCTTTTGTATATTTTTTTAAAAAGTGATATTTGGACCAAAATATGCAGTGCTGTTAGGTGAAGCAGTTATTTCTTTAAGATTATGGAGTAGAAAGCTGTTGGGGAGTATGTTACTCATGTCTGAGCTGGTTCTATTTACAGGAACTCAGTGCACTGGAAATTTAGGCATAACAGCATCTGGAGCTTGCAGAAGTGCTCCTGAGGTTTGGCCAGCTTAGATTAAAAAAAGGAGCTTTCCTTAATAATATATAAACGTTTTGAGCTATCCCTGCCTGAAAACCTGTGCAACCTGATGAAGACCTGCAACTTGTACTTGATACTGCCTTAAAAGACAATGATATTCTCACAAAACAAGACTTGCCAACTCACGTGGAAGTATGGCACTGCTTTTAGGTCTCCAGATCTAGTCACCTTTACCTTATGAGCAGTCTCGCTAGAATTACTCAAAGTTAACTGAAGAGCAGGACAGGATCCAACTGGAGTATATTTATCACAATAAAGACTCAAATTTTAACTGTGGAGTCTCAATTTTTTTTTACTTATGGAAACTAGAGAAATATTCTTATAAAAATCTCTGAGACTGAAGACAATAAATGGAGGGTAGATCCCTATGTAATCTGCATGCCTGTACATTTGCTCAAACAAATACATTTTTCAAGTATCCTTGCTCTGTGAAACACTTTGCTGTTGTTTTTTATGGTTTTTATTCATAGCATGTATTTTTAAAACTTTTCTTCCATACTTCTGGTGTTGTGGTCTTTGTGGTATTTTTTAATATCAGATTTACAGCCTTATGTAAAGGGCAATCCTTCAATGCTGATATTGTCAATTGGTTTTCTACCCATCCAGGGAAGAAGTGAGCAAGTGCCACACACTACTAAACAGAATAGCAGAATTTGTGTTATCTACTGGATAAGTGTAACATTAGTATTAACTAGAGTATAAATTGCTGCTGTTCTGTTCTTCATTAATGACCTATTTTGGGAAAAGAAGTGCTCAGTTCCTTAGACCTTCCTCTCAGTCTGGGTACTCTGGCAAAAGTGTTATACTAATTTTGACAGAAACCTGTGTCTCAATGGCCTCATACTGTGGGTGACCATTCCTAGCAGACTGTGTTTTTTCCAGATAGGTTAATGCTTTGTAAAGACCTCTGAATTTTGTTATCTCTGTAGGTACATCTACAAGGCACAGCACAATGAGTACTGTGCTGTTTATTCACTAGAATATGATGGATTATCATCTCTATCACACATACTAATGAGGCATCAGAGAGCAGTAGCCTCAAGCCTTTGGCCAGAGAAGAGCCAAATTAAATTATCTCACCTGTAGCTAAAAGTCAGGTGAAAATTTGTAGGGTAGGTGGGGTTTTTTTCTGTGTGGCCTTTTTTTGTTTTGTTTTGCTTGTTTGTTTGTTTTTTCCCTTAAATGAATATTCTGAATGTGGGGCAGATTCTCATTTTGGATCAAAATCAAGTCCCTGAGGTGTGGAAGTCAGTATTACTATTCAGTGAAATCCAGTGATGCTACAATTGTACCAAAAATCAAATGTATGCCTATAAATCAGCAAATGTATGGCCTCTGCATGAAATAAAATACTAATTGCTGGTCTAAATGTATTATAAGGACTGATCTCTTTTGCAGGAATACATTAAAAGGTCATTTGTAGACTCAATTATTTTATCATTTGGTCCAATTACCGATGCAGAAAATAATATGACTACCAAGTGCTTACCATGGCAGTGCTGTCTCTCAGTTACTTTAAAGCAAAAAAAAAAAGAATAAATTTTATGCCAAAAATTTTTGTCAGTCATTCAGATAAAATGATATCATACAAGGTTTAGTATATTCTAATGAAAAATCCCTACAAGCAATAATTTTCATGCAATATACCAAAGTGAATTGTTACTAGATTTTGAGGTTTTTAAAATATAAGACTGGTGTTACATGGGTGCTAAAAACACTGTAAAAAAGTAAGTTGACTGAAGGTGAAAGGAATGTGGCAGTAGACACTCATTAACTTCCTTTCTATGGTGAAAAAATTCAGCAAATTAGTTTTGAGTCTGCAGGGTCCACTTAAAACTAAAAACATCTGCTCAAGAGCTGTTGAAATGCCACTCAGAATTAATTAATTTTATCTAGAGAAAAAACGCCTATGCAGTGGTCAGGAATGGGTTTGAAAGGATAAGCTAATATAAATTTGAAAGAACTAAACTGAAAAAAAGGAGAAAAATGTTGGAAAAGACTGTTTCACTTACTTTTTTTTTGTTTCTTATGCTCACTTATTTGGCTCTGCTAACATGACAGAATGCCAGTATTTGGATTTCAGCATCATTGACAATTCATGCTGACATTCCCCCTTACCTATAAGACTAATCTTTTTCTATCTGCTTTGATGAGAATTTTGAAAAAAAATTATGACATTTGGATTTCTGTTTGGCATGGTTTATCACATGGTAAACAATAGGAAATTGAGTAACATGACTTAAATGTATGTTCACCTGTCTATGTTAAGACACAGGGATTTAAAAAATATTTCAACTACATGCCATAAAAAAGTCCCTTAAAATAATTGGAGATATTTAAGGTTTGTGTTAGTGCTTTTGGCCAGATTATAGTCTAGCACTGAAAAGTGCTCATCTTCTGCAGAATCAGATCTAAGGTATTTCTAAAGAATTGAAAGTGAGTTGATTTATATAAGAATTTAGGAAGAAATTCTTAACTGAGACACAGGAAGATGCCACCCAATGAAGCTTTAGATGTCTCATCCCTGAAAGTATTCAAAGACAGGTTGGATGGGTCTTTAAACAACCTGGTCTAGTGGGAGACGTCCTTGCCAAGGGTAGGGGTGCTGGAATTAGATAGTATTTAAAGCCACTTCCAGCCCGACCATTCTGTGCTTCTATGGTTGTGTGATAACCTTTCTGTGTGAAAGGTCTGAATAGACACAGTCCTATTAGCCCAGACCACCCTTGAGCTTTAAACATCTCACTACCATTAAACTTTGCAAGTGTTGAACATGCATTGTACCTTACAAGGTATCCTAGGCTGCCCTTTTCTTGCAAGGGCACTTTGCTGAAGCCAAACTTAAACAACTTCAACTGCTTCAGTGATACATTTCTGCCTAAGATACGGTTAATTTAGATTTTATGCTGATTGTCAAAGCCTTGACTTGGAATTGGATTTGTTTCAGCGATATTCATACAAAATCATACCCATGAACCATAAAGGAGCCTTTATGAAGCTCACCTACATGAGAGTGACATCAGTCAGTCAAGTGGTGATGCATGTCACTGTTGGCAAATTGCAGAATAATGTCTACATTTTCTTGCTCTCTGCTGTGTTCAGCATAACATTCTCATTCATACTTCATTTTCCTGAAAAAAAAAACCAAACTTCTCATCCAGAAATTAGGAGAACTAGGTGAGGTGGGAGGATACGTTCCTTTTTGCTTGTCCCCTGAAAGGTGACATAAGCACATGTAGAAATGTCAGTTTTCATTATGAAAAATCTCATTAATGTCCTACAAAAGTGCAAGAACCAAAATTATTTTAAGATGAAACTTTTATTCTGTTTAGATATAACCCTTACAGGCAGCTGATATCTATTTCTAGTTTCTCATGGCCATTAATGTTTCTGTAGACCTGTCAGTATTTCAGCTTGACACACAGTGCCCTCATGGATCACTGGCATCTGAGTGTGAAAGCACTTTTGAGTCCATGAAAGCACTCACTGAGTCCATTCAAATGACAAGGCTGGTGTTCACAAAATAAATAAAAAGGTGTCAAGTACCTCTAAAAACTCACTAGGGTGCTTATTTTCAGTTCCCCAACTGGAAAGTTAATCAAGAACTCCACTTTCCCTTCATTTCCAGCCTAATGGGTTTGTGATCCTTTTTGTGAGCCACTGATGTGCACAGAGTAAAGAAGATAATGAAGCAGTCAAGGAGGCACAGCTACAGCACTGATAATTAAAGATGCTCTGCAGTTTTTTGGTTCTCAGGATAAAATCAGAAAACCTCTTGATTTTCGAGGCTTATCACTATTTTCAAATAAAAGCAACAAACTTCAGCTAGCAAAAAAACATTTTCTATTATGTCATTTACATTTTGGCTCTGTTTCTACCAAACTCCATTGTGCCCCTTTCCTCTTCCATCCCAATGCATCTCTTCCAAACTTGAATTCAGAGATTTTCTACCCCCTTCCCTACCATTTCCTCATGTCAAGTACTTCAGTCCCAGAGACTGCAGCTCTTTAATAAGAAAAGCTGTCCTTTGACTTGTCTCTTTCTTTGCTGACATTGCACCTACTTTCCCAATTCAACACCTTCCTTTTCTCTGGCAGTGGCAAGGTCCAGAAAGTCTCCTTTCCTATGGATTACAAATCTGTTTTAACTTTATTGCAACTGCTCACCCCTAAATTCTTCACACATACACACAGACATTGTACTCTTTGCCATTGTACGCCTCTTGCCATTCAGTCTGCAGTTTGTGTGCTTTTCCAGGCTCTAGTCAAAGAGTTCTGTGTTTTTACCTGCAGCTAAATCTGCATTTCCTCTGCAGCACTGTCTCTGCCTGCAGTCTGCATGCATTCTGTAAAGAGCAGATGTACAAAACATATTAGCATCTACAAATCATTTACTCTGACTAAAAGAGACGCTGTAAGGACAGAAGTGCTGAGCTAACACAAGGAGTGTTATATAGGAGTGGATGTTGTCAACAGCTGGCTGAACACGAGCCAAGAGTGTGCCCAGGTGGCCACTGGCATCCTGGCCTGTCTCAGCAATAGTGTGGCCAGCAGTGGCAGGGCAGAGGTTGTCCCCCTGTACTCAGCACTGGTGAGGCTGCCCCTCGTGCTCTGTGTTCAGTTGTGGGCACCTCACTACAAGAAGGATACTGAGGTGCTGGAGCACATCCAGAGAAGGGCAATGGAGGGTCTGGAGCACAGTTCTGACGAGGAAGGACTAAGGGAGCTGGTGTAGTTTATCCTGGAGAAAAGAAGGCTCCTGAAAGGAGGTTGTAGTTAGGTGAAGTTGGTCTCTTCCAAGTAACAAGGGAAAGGTTGAGAGGAAATGGCCTTATGTTTAGCAGGGGAGATTTAGATTAGATATTAGGAAAGATTTCTTAATGGAAACTGTAACTGTTGTGAAGCACTGGAGCAGGCTGTCCAGGGGAGTAGTTGAGTCACCATCTCTGGAGGTATTTGAAAGACATTGCTTAGTGGTGGGCTTGGCAGTGCTGGGTTAACAGTTGGATCTTAAAGGTCTTTGCAGCCTTAATGATTCTATGATCCTATGATCCTATGATCCTATGACTCCAAGACTCTCACATATTTCCCAGGAGTAGGTCACTGTCCCACCACTCAGGAGAGCAGGTTCCATTTACCAGTTTGTTCAATATGTTCATTTCCATACACTTCTAAATCTGACCTAATTTCTTTTTCCATCAAGTTCTTAAGAAAGCCACTGTGAATCATCCATTTAGATGAAGTCACTAGTGGGCATCCAAAAAGGAAGAGATGGGAATTCTTTGTGCATTACTCCTAGGCCCTGGTGGAGGAAAATACTTCTGTAAGGGAGCTGGGACTCAGGCAAAGGGCTGGAGTCTTCACTTCTGCTCATAGTCCATTCCCATCAAGTGGCCCCTGAGATCCCTCTGTGTGATGCACAGATATTTCTGATGTTCCCTGTCCCTTTGAGATAGGTCAATAGAGGCAAAGATGCCTCATTTGGGTGCTTTCCAGTGTATGTCACAGCCTGGATCCTTCACTGAGTCTGGAAGTTTCTGGATGCCTCAAACTTAAAAGCTCTCAGAGTCCACAACATTTTATTCATGCTGTTGACAAATTTAGAAATAGGAACATACTAACAGGAGGAGGAACAGCTTGTGTTATAAAGAGAACTCCTTATGTGCAAAATATTTGATTTATGCACTTCACTAAAACATCTTTCTATTTTAAATTCACTCATTTCTGGTGCATCTGGGTAGCAGACTTAAGTCACAGGAGGAAATTACTGAAAACCCTTACAAATCTTTAAAACAAAGCAAAACAAAAACCCAAGGCAAAATGTATCATATACAGAGACTTCTGGCAGCTGAGAAGAATTGAAAAATGAAAATTGAATTTAGAATTGAATGAAACAGTTTGATTCACTAAAAAAAAATAAAATATTTCATTCTGACTTTATATAGACTTCAGATATATAGGTCCAAGGTTATACTTCTGAAAAAACAGTCAGTTGCTAGTCCAGTTGGAGATAACCCAACTTATTATTTCTCTTTTTGTTTGTTTGGGGTTTTTGTTTTGTTTGTTTATTTTTAGTTTTATTTTGCTTTAAACTTGGGGAATTATTCAGCATCATGCTTTTTTTGTATTACCAGAACTACCTTGTTCTTAAAACCTGTGGACATTTTCTTCTGCACCATTGTGTCTATATGATTAATCTTCAGATATTTATAAACGCATTCTGCTCATGGATATCTATTTTTTTAGTACTCAGATTGAGAGGGCAGTAACATATAGACTGAATATTTTCCTCTGTAAATTGTTATATTTTCTATGTGGTTTGTTACATACCCCTTATTACTGATTGTTGCAGCAACTATGTTTTTAAGCAGTGTACAGTACAAGTAGATAATTGTTCATTTGGTGTACAGATTTTACTGTACTGGTTGCTCACAGGTTGCATTTGTGTTGTTGAGTTTTTTTATTTCGTCTTCTCTAGACCTCAGAGTTGCTGCTTTTTTTTTTTTGGTACTCCAGATGGTCTGCTTTCTGTCATTTCATTACATTATTTGATGAACATTAAATTCATAGGGATACCTCTGCCTTCATTTTCCTCCTGGGAATTTGAATTGCGTCTTTTGCCTTGCTGTATGTCTGTTACTTTTCTGTCTCTGTAGTCACGACTTTCCAAACATGGCAATTTCTCTGTAAAAGAAGAACAAATATTAGTCTATTATTTTTATATTATTTAAATCAAAATAATAGGAAGTAAAATACAAACACGTCAGGAGAGGACTGAAAAATTTAAGGGTTGTGTTACTTGAGTATCACTCTGGTTATATTTAAAGATATAGTTTTTAGTTTGGCCTACATTTTCATTAAATAGGATTCACACTTTCAGCTGTGACTCATCATTTCAGGTGTTAATGTCACATTAACATCAAGATATTTTACAGAAACTTGCACATTGTTTCTCTTTTGCCATCTATGTCCTTTTTATAAAGAATGTTTTGTGAGACTTCTAACAAAGTTAGGAAAACAATACATTTCCTAACTTCTAAGTCAGACCTGCACAGTAAATTTTGATTATAGAATAATTTTTTGTTTGCAAAATGTCACTACTTCGACATCAGAATGACATGTCTATCATTGCTGCAGAGTAAAGTGTTACAATGCCACTGGCATTTTCTGCCACCCTCTCCATTGCAGAGAGCCAGCCAAAAACATAGGAAAATCACAGCAGAATTCCAATGTTTCTATTTCCTTTGAAAAGTATTAATGTTTACTATTGAACTGAATAGCAAATAAGCCTCTCATTGAAAATAGCAGCACATATATTAGGAATGCAACATGCTGCCTAAAGACAGCATTGTTTAAGTGCTGAAGACATTCCGTTTTGCACATACACTGGAAAAGACATTAAAATACTAACATTAAGACATTTAAATATTAACCCATGGGATAAATATTTGGCAGATTGTGCCAAATGCACAAGGACACAGTCACTGAGCACATGGGCTGCTGTGGCTCTGGCTGTGGTGGGTTTTGGCAGACAAATGGGAAGGTCACGAAGAAGAGGGAAGAGGTGGTGGCATCACACTACAAAAAGGGAGATGCAGGCACTGAGGCAAGGATTTTGGATGAAAGGCAGCTTGAATGAGTCTGACATTCATCATGTGGGATTCAGCAGTCTCAAATGTAAAAAAAATGTGTTTATCCCAGCATGCTCTCCATACAATGAATCTTGATGGACATGGCTTGGAATGTGAGCTCAAAGCTCTGCTGAAACACATAGCCAGCACCGTGCAGAGCTGTGTGGACCTGGATTTAGTGTTTCACTGGGTCCATTGCCTCCCAAAATCAGACCTTTGCTGAATGCACTGTATTTTCTTGACAGCTGTGGAATTCAGTTTTGGAAGACAAAGTAGTAGTGAATGTTAGAGCTGCACAAAAATCTTTGCTATAATCCAATCTGCTGCATAAAAGTAGATGCAAGCCCTTAAAAAGGGGCTTTACTGCCTTACCATGAACTCTGCATGAAACTTATGGTTCAGTTTTGAGATATGACTTAAATTTCATCCAGCTAACTAACCTTTATAAAAAATTCTGTTCAACAATTTCACTGTATTCTTTACTGTATCTCATCACGAGAACTTTGGGATAAAGTGTAACTCCTTTCATTTCACTTTTGCTCAGAAAAACCACAGAATTTGAAACATTTATATTTTTCTTAGAAAATGAAGACCAGATATTATATCAGCTTGGGGATGACGAGAACCAGGACCAGTCAGAAAAGTCAGATATGAAGTTACAGTTATTATATACTTGGTTTCTGAGAGGCAGGATTTTCTTCTAAAGAAAGATTATGATCCAAGATATGACCCTTCTGTTATAAGGCCAAGTGCATTACTTTGTATTATGTTAATCTCTACTATTAAGATTGTGAAAAGTTTGATTGTAAAGGTAGTACTGCTAAAATAATCCCCATTTCTGTTATTTTAATTTTGGTCTGGCAGTGTTTTTCAGAAACCAGTGCAATTTGTGTGGAAATCAAGTTAGCCAGTGCATAACTGAATGCTTGCTTAAGATTTAGGTTTATGTGCATTTTGAGTGCAGTCTCCAAAGTGGCCATGGTCAGAGTTCAAGTATGGAAAATTAAGTCAGCTGCTATTTTAGAACACAACAAAAATATATCTACAAGAAATAACCGTTCTTTTATTATTTAGAATTAAAATTTAACTTGAACAAATGAGAATGTATGTTACAATTCAGATCACAACAAAACTTTGTTTTTCCATCCTATTTTAAAATATAGATTATGCTAAAATAAAACCCTTTGAAACATCAAAGCAAATTTTCCTTTGAATTAGAGTAAGATGGGTCTCTGGATCCACTGATGAATACTGGATGTAGTTTTAATAGTTGTTAAATACTTTTTTCCAGATTTCAAGTACCAACACTTGATAGTGATGGCTCTAATATCCCAAGGAACTCTACCTTAACTTTGGATTTGAGCAACATATGTTTATCCTTTCTGAAGACACAGATACTCATGTTCAATAAGTAATAAATTAAGAAAAATATGTACATTCCTAATGGGTAGCTGGGAGCCATTATAAGCATTAAATATCCAACTGTATAACTGTTAAATGTCATAGTGTCAATTGTCCCCTTGAGAGACTGGTGTTTTTTTCCAAGCCTGGACTGGGATTAGAACAGGTTGCAGTTTGTGGTATGGTGGTATTAGTCAGTAACCATGGCTGGTATTGTTACACATTATGTCCTTAATTCTGTCTGTGCTTTTACCTTGGAACCCCTAAGGGGATGAACTTTCCTGCAACATCTTTTGATGTAGAAAGGGCTCTAATTTTGGCACAAATTTATTGACATTTTTATGACATTTTTTCCTTTATTAGGATGTACAATAGAGACTGTAAAAATTATTAATATTAATGTTTGGGAAAAAAAGTCAGGTATTTTCTTGGGCAATAGATACGGAAATACCTGGGTAATTTCCATGCTGCATGGAGGGGAGCTGCTGGAAGTGTCTGCCACGAGAGATGTTCTGCACTGAGCTTGCACTTTAGGTTCTCATTGCAGTTACTCAGGAAATTAAAGATCTGTACTCCACACAATTTATGCATTGCTGTGATTGTGAATGAGTTGCTATGGACAGGGAGCGGAAACATTGCTCAAAACTGAGGAGTTAAAGTGGGAGGTAGGCTGCTGGTGAGAGAGGGACCACCATCCTGCTGTGAAAGACAGCCTCAAGGAAAGACAAGGCACAAGCAGCCCAAGTAGGCTTTCACACTAATCTGACATTAGCTACGGTTTTCCTCTGGCAGAATTATTTTATTGAACCAGAAGATTTTTTCCCCCCGTTTTGTTTATCCTTTAAATCACATGCAGGAGTTATAGTCTCCATTTTGCCAAAGTGTGTCTTTGGAAAAAATATTAAATGTGAAGAAATGTGATATAGTTTAGACATTGTTTTCTTAAGGAGAAAAATACTACACAATAATCGGCAACAAAGTGACTTATGAAAGGTAAAGTTTATTTTGCAGTTTGTTTGTTTGGTTTTCAGAGCTGGCAAAGCTCATGGAATAATGAAGTGGTGACACCCACCATTCAAAATCAATCAAAATTCTGATGCCTGAAAACCCAAGAAATTCGGTCTGTGAAATGAACTGATTCACAAAAAGATTCGTCTCATGCCAGACAAACTTGGTAAGAAATTCAATCAGCTTGTGCAATGGAAGAGATTACATTGCTACTGCATAAATAAATGAAATTCCTCTAGCTGAAATACTCTCAGTTTTTGTAAAGATACTGTATGTTATTACACACAGAGATGAAATTATACAAAGACATATGACATTGTTGTAAAAATCTAAAGTGGTTTCTTTAGACTTCTTTAGACAAGGGAAATATCTGAGAGATTAGACCTGTTTCCTGTTAACATAAATACATAAGGTGAGACTGAAGGAAAAAACACTTAACCTTCTGGAAAAGGTAACTAAGATTCCCCTTATATTACAGTAATTAATGTATTTGAGAACAACTGGATTAAAAGTATTTTAAAAATGTGTAACCAATGGAACTATAGACCATCATGTCAAGAGCAGAACCCCTCAAGCATTAAAATGAAAGTCATCTCCTTGATGCTGTCAGCCCAAGACAAGTTCTCAATGAGTTCTGTGTCTCTGACTGCCCCATTGTGTTTTTGTCACAAGCACCCAGAACTGGCTGTTTCCAGTGGTGTGGTGTCACTGTCTGTTGTGGGATGAGAAAATCTATGCTCCATTGTTGTCTTAAGAGGAAGAAAGAGTCCATTAAGACACAGGAATTCGCTTTTGAATCACTCTTCACTGGAATGAACTTTTAAGCCCTCCAGTAGCTGTTCCAAAGGCAGGAGCTCTCCACTTAATGGGAAACAGGTCTTGGAAAATTCAGCCAGATAAAGCAAAGAAGGAACAGAATCTCTGAGATGAGCTGAACAGATAATGAGATCCAGTTAAATTGTTGCTTTTAATACATTCAATAAGGAATGCTGGGATAAATTAAGTATGCAATGGAAATTCAGATTTCAAATGCATGTGTGATCCAAAGGGCTTTTGGGTGTCTAAAATTGCTATTTTCATGAGAATTACCAAAAAGGCAGAAATTCTAAGTTATGAAACCACATTATCATAGCCTCATAAGGTATGAGATGCCTTCATATTCTTAGCATTGCTTCTTGTGAATAACAATAATAATAACAATAAGAATTACTTTATTATCATTATATTTTTTTTTTTCAGATGGGCAATGAAGTTATTTTTAAAACAAAACTATGTATAGAGCTGTTTCCCCACAGTCCACAGCATGGAAAGAAGAATAATCTCTGACTTGCTCTTCTTTCTCTCTCTTTATTACAAATAAATTATTTGGCTTGCAGTTCATCTTTCCTATTTAAAATAAACTTTTAGGGTTTCTCAAATCCTGCTGTAGATTCTGATCCCAATATTAACAGAAGCCAAAACAAAGAATTGAATTGACCACTGTAAGCTTTGAATTGGCTGTAAAACATTCAGTCACTTTTTCTTTCTTTTGCACAGGTCTACAACCCCTTTGCTACCATGTGGAGGATATTAATATGGAAATATTTTGCAAAGAAACATAATAGAGAATTTAAAAGGTCTTGCATTAGAATCCAATTCAAAGAAAAAAAAAAAGAAAAAAAATATCGTGCAGGTAATTATACAGTTGCTTTCCATATTGTTACATTTAGTGACTATAACAGCTTAATGTTATAGAGAACAAGTTTGCTACCTATTTTCTTCTCCTGCAGAATTCCATTTAGAGCATTGGAAATATTGACATTCTGACAATATATGATTGTTATGTAAGTATGTCATATGAGTATTGTGTGTTGTAATTTTTTAACTGCACTGTAATTTCTGTGACCTTTTTCAGAAAAGAGGATCAAACTAAAAATGAAAACCAAGGAATAGATAGAAAGTTCCAAATGTAGTACAAGCCCCCTAATTCTGGCAAGCTTTCCAGCACGACACCCAAGGGGTTGATCCCAGCCAGAAGAACACTTTGGCAAAGAGAAATCTCTAATAGCAGACGCATCTGCTGTAAAATTTTGGCTGTTGTTAAGCCAGAGAGACCTGGTTAAGGACCAAGTAATTTTTATGTCTACTGAAATACATATATTTCTGGGCTCGTTTGGGAACTGGGGTATTTCACTGTCAAACTGATGATCTAACAGTGAGGGTGTACAAGAGAGTGATATTTCCATCATTACTGGAACTTAATGAACATTGCAGTGCAATTATTAATGAAAAAAACTACTGTGATGACTTGTGAAGGAATGTGGTCTTCGTTACCAAAATACCCTAAGGTCACTGGACTATTCAATGCTCATGTGGAAAAAAATATCCAAAATTCTACAATTGCTTATTTTGCAACAGCTACATGTGCTACATAATTTCTTTGCAATGCTTATTTTGCTCTGGAGGGAAAGTCTACATGAGACTGTATGCTTCTCCAGTTTCCTGCACCTTAGAAATCAAGCAGCTGCCAAATATTTCTGAACTGTGCATCCTAGCCTCCAAATCTGTAGCAGGAGGCAGTGTTGTTGTCTCTGTTTCTCATGGCAGATAAAGTGAAATATTCATTATTCACAAGAACATAATTTTCAAGAAGAACGTAGCCTATTTAGTGCATGAGTCATCTTTTTGTTACATGTATATAGAATGAAGGAGTTCTAAATTATCTTCTGTCTGAGGGTCTTACGGGGGTTTAAATAATAATAGCTGGTGAAGAAAGCTGTAGCAGAAGAAGAAATGTGGGACTTGGGATTTTCAGCATGCAGCACTTCCTTGAGGAAGACGACACATTTTCAGTTTTCTGGTTAGTTAGTCAAACCTGTTTATTTTTTCAATATAAACATACAGTTCTTTCTTGGAAGGTGTCTTAAGGCTGTCTGGTAGCATTTGTTGCAGGAGATGCAGACACTCCCTTTTAAAACTACTATTCATGACTTTGCTGAAAATAACTCAGTTTTCTGTGAGTCAAAGGATGGACCTTTGTGTGAGTTCTGATCACACTCATGCTATTCTCATCCATGGATTTAAAAATGCTGGGGTGCTTGGGCCTTCTTGCTTAGATGTCCAGTGTCAGACAGACTTGCAAAAAGATACAATTGACCTGGGTTTCATTAGCAGAATAAAAAAGAAGCTTACCCAGCTGCCCTGCTGGGAAGGGCAGAGCTAGTGCAGAAGGCCACCCTGCAGTTCTTGCCCATGATTTCCTGGCTAGTTTTTCCAGTAAACATTGGAAAACATTTTTGGAGTTGTTTCATTGCTCAGTAGGTTTCTCTCACTAATGAGGGAGTCTTACTAAGCAGGAAATCTAGAAAAATAAATAAGCCATGTCCTACAGCATTCAGTCAAGGTGAAGGGACCTCTAGCCATGAGAAAGAAGAAACTTCTTTTGCTTGGCTTTGTATCCTGGACATTAGTTATTTCTAGGGGATTTTATTCAACTGGTGGTTGAAAGGAAATTGCTTTTTGCATGCTTGGGAGAGTCTTCCTCTTGACCAAGTATCACTTTGTCAAGGTGCATTAAGTAAATAACTTACCACGGTGTAATTATGGGCTTTTGAAAACTAAGGCAAGTTCGAGTAGTGTTATTCTGTTGGTGGGGAGTGGAAGAGCTGAAGAGAGGTGATCAAAAGTCACAGCTGCTTTGGGGAAATACATTTTATTCCTGTAGTAGTAGTTACTATTATTATTATATTTCTTAGGCATTACGGAGAAAATTATTATAATAATATAATAATGATATTATAATAATAATATATTACTATTATTACTATTCTTTAGGTATTCTGGAGAAATTTTTTTTCCATTAAAAAATAGTTAAGTTGCACCAGTTTGATGCCAATGACATCTTTTTGGCTCTATGACCACAGCTTTTTGTTTTTCCCCATCCTCAGGTACTGAGACTTTAATTCAGTTGCAGTTAGATCTACAGTAGCCGACCCACCTTATATTTGAAGGAAATTCTGTGACATCAGAAAATTTAATTTCTATCACCTCCATAATTAAAAGAACTGTAATATTCCCTTTGGATGGGATATTAGGCCATAAGCCTCTAAGATTCTAACACATTGTTTGAAAGAGAAGCTTTGAAACATGATGCTTGCTTTGTAGCAATCACTATCATCATGCTCTGGAAATATAAAAACATGCACCTGGACATTACCTTTGACCATCCCCTAAAGGGGTTCTACAGATGAAACTACAAGACTTCGCTCTCTCACACTCTTATAAGCAGCTAGCTGAAGAAGGAAAGATGAATGAGCACTCCAACATTTGTTACAGAACAAGTAGTATTCACACACCATGCAGCTTTTTGCCAAGTCTGAGATGTTGATGTGCTATTTCTGAAGCCATGAAGGATTTTACAGACAGCTCTACCTGCCATATGTTGGCTCTACCTGCTCAAGTCTTTTGGAACTTTCACAGGGTCAAAGGCTTCTGTCTGAAAGAGCAGTTCTGAACTCTTACATCTGATGTAAGAATTTATTCGTGCATTTGGTAGTAAGCGTTTCACTACAACATCTTGCAGGCTATTTATTAAAACACCAGTGTCTTTTACTGAGACATCATTAATGGAGCAATAAAAGTAGTGTATATGCTCAAGTGACTCATAGCTGCATACTGACGCAGTTTTCTGTGTTGTTTTCCAAAAGAAGATGGCTGGAACGCTGCTGGAGCTGCTGCAGTCCACCTGGTGAGTAGGGAGTTTCAGAGAAACAGCACCTTTCACTGCCAAGACTAGTAGAAGCAGCATTTTAGTGAAAGTAAAAAGAGCTGGGCCCAAGCAGCTCCTCTGGGCTATTTCATCAACACAGCCTTCACCTGACTGAAGCAGGGCAGACATACTTAATGAGGATCTTCAAGAGGTGCTGGACCTGTGCCTGTCAGGAGGATTAAGTAAAAAAAAATAATTCAGCAAAATGCTGACCTGCGCTTTGGCAGGGGCTCATTACAAATTTGAAACAGCGGATGAAGGGCCCAGCAGCCCTTTCAAGCACTGGGAAAAAGAACCACAAGCAGAAAACACTTGCATTTTATTTGGCCCTGAGCTTCTTGGAGGAGGTCATATAACGGAATGAGCAGGAGGAGGAGTTCATTCCCTCTGAAAGGGCAGAAATCACAACTCTTCATACAGGGGAAGAAGGGGCTTTTATTTTAACTTGATGAGAGCAGCCAAGAAATCTAGTAATTTATACAATAATTATGCTAGAAGGTTTATGCTAGAAGAACATTGTCAAATGCTTTTTAAAACAGATTATAAAACTCTTCAGCACTTCAGCACTTTCTCCTAAATGCATGAAAATAATTCTTCCATTACTAGTTGTAGCCTTCACCATTTGGCAGCAATCTGTCCCCCCTCCCCATTTTAATTTATATTGAAAAATACCATTACACATACATTACACATTGAATCTGTTCTTTAGTGGCTTGTAAGTTCACCTCTCCCTGTCTGCTCCACAGAGAACCGAGATTCAGGACAGAGAAATTACATGAAGGGAGGAAAAAATGATAAAGGGAAAGAGAACTAAAATATTGTAATTGCATCTGTTTGAACACTCCTTTGGCCGTGATCATTATTACTGAATCTGACATGATGCAGGAAAGATTATTACTTAAAATATATGGTTTACACCTCTGAAGGACAGAGGTGTAAACCATATATTTTTACACCTCTGAAGGTTGTTAGAATCATGTGTAAACAATAACTTTAGCTACAGGGGCTAATGAGAGGGAGAGGGCTGATGACAGGGCCACGTGATGATTAGGAAGCCACTGGAAACAGGGGAGTTTGTCCTCCATGATGAGGAGCACATCCTATGCCAGCCTCCATGTGTTTCTGTGTGTCTGTAATGGAGGGGGTTGAAAAGGAGAGAAGCAGCTCCCCATGACTCTTCTGGTAAATCTGTCACCACTAAGTGAATTAGAAATGAACTTCTGGTGAAGAGGCGACACCAGAGAAAGGAGAGTTATCTCCCTGTTCCCAAAGCCCTTCATCCCCTTTTTGTCCTGACATGCTGCTTTAGTATATAAAAGTTTCCCCACGCAAGGATCAATTCCATGCTTCTGTTTGCTGTTGTAAATTCAGTTATGTTCTTTCTATCCCTGTCATAGTTCCAGGGAATCTGAATTAATTGCTCTCTTTGCTCTGCATTAATGGCATCATTTGAAACATTAGATTTCAAGCCTGTACCTCGTCCAGAGTAGAAAAGCCTGATTCTCTTTGTATTTGAGTCAGTCTTGATTTTCTGGGTCTGCACAGCAGTTCCTGGGTTCCTGAGCTGGTGGCAGATTTCTTGAGGCAAGATGTTCTTTAGCAGCTACCATCTGCACACACAGGGTGCGAGGAAGCTGGTTAAGGAGCAGCTTTCTAACAACAACAACAACAACAAAACCCTGAGCTCATTGTGGAGGACAATCAGAACACAAGACAACAGTGTTGTGTAAAAGGCACTTTAGGAGGCATATTGTCTGCATGACACATTAAGTGATCCTTCAAGTTTTCTTGAGGTTCCTGAAGCTGGAGCTGGAGCACTAAGTATTGTCTGGGGTACTGTAATTAATAAAGATGTAAACCAGAGTGATCAGAGAAGCACACTGGTGATGATGAGACTGTGGATAAAGAAAAGAACTTCAGAAGGATGACTGAACATGGTTGGCTTAGGTTAGAAAGCAGGAAAACTAAGGGGAACATAGTAACCATTTCCTATGTATCAACTGAATACAAAAAGGAATAAAAAATCTTTTTATATTCCTCCAACAAGAAATAACAGGTCTGTATTGCAGAAAGTGAGATTGAGAAAAGAAAAAAAATATTTTTATTACCAAATGTCATAGGTCTGTGGAATCATTTATCCAGTAAGTATATAAAGTCATTCCCAATAAAAGTATGCATAAACAAACATGTAAAACAGATGCTGATGAGAATCACATCATCTACAGATGATGGAGTAAATGACATATCAAATACCCTTTAGCTCATATTTCTTAAAATCTTGGTTTATTATTCATCTCAGTTGTAAGAAGAAAGCACAAGAAAGATATGCAGGACTTTTCAAAAAGACCATATATATGTATTTCACATTACTGTCTGCCCCTGCTGTGTTAGAAAGGAAGGTGTGCCCAATTTTCTCAGACTGCTGCAACGTGGATAATTGTATACCTATCTGAATGCCTTTCTCTTGGAAAAGTAGACTTTTTCTCTGACCTGGGCCATTAGTCCCTCAAGGTCTTACATTTTTAAATGAGTTTGGTAGACTGAATGAAAAGTCACCTTGAGCTATGGCTCTCCCCGGATTTTCTTGGAACCAGCAAGTTTTCCCTGCTAACTGTCTTCTCCTCATCTTGTGATGAATTGTAAGGTCTGCTAGAAAACTCACAGGAAAGGAAGACAATGCTTCTTTCCTGTATTTTTTCCTTGATTATTTATATATCATCTGGACAGGAAATCTCCTACTCACCAAGACAACCTGTTCTGCACATAAATTAAGGAACATTACCACATCTGCCACTACAGATCTTTGAAATGCAAAGACTTTTTAATATTACTACACAATCCGGACCATGTTACATCTGACAGAAACTTCACGGAGAAAAGTTAATTTTTGCCTTATTTCCTCTCTCCTAATATGCCCTATTTAATTGAATAAAAACTTCTCTGAAAGAATGGAAGCTATGAGGAATTTTTTTTCTTCTCACAAATAATTCCTCAATCTAGCTTTTAAAAATGTGACCATACAAATTAATAAATATGACATTTACTCAAATTACTTTAATCTATAGAAAATAAGTGGATTAGAGGGTTACTGTCAGGTCAGTTCAGGCTTACTGTTTAGCTTTTGTGGAAAAACTAAATGTGACAGGTGTAACCAACCTATTGTAAGTTGAATCATTGTGATATCTCCATTTATTTATGATGGTAACATGTCTGCTTTAAGCCATAAATCCCTGTTATTCAATTGAATTATATAGTGTACCAAGCTTCATAGCAATAGCACTTGTAATTTACCTGCATTTCAACATTTAACTTTAACAGCAAACAGTGATCAAAGAAGTTATAGAAAATTGTATTTCAAAACATTTTGTTAGGTTATACTCACCTATTGGATAAATACAGTTGATAGTTTTCTTGAAATATACATTGATTTCTGAACCCATTTTCTTAAAATCAGTCCATCCAAAGGACAGATGTCAGCCAGGTCCACAAAGGAGCTCCCATGTAGTCAGTGGGAAAGACAGGATGTCTTTGTCTCTGTATTGCCATTTGAAGTTGCCATTTGATAGGCATACAGGTCAGAAACATTCTACATTTATTTCAACTCTCTTCAGTAAAGTGATTGTACTTTTTCCATTTTGGGAAGACTAATATGTTTTCGTAATAAAACCCCTTGAATTATTAACCACTAGCTACTTTGAATCAGAAAAGCAACCAAAACTTTGTCAAAATTAGGTGATAAAAGGCTACTAGAAGTTCATGTTCATGCATTTGTCTTTAACAGAAGATAATTATTAAACTTATGTATAGAGAAGTGAAATGACATGAAAGACCTTCAAAGTCCAAATTAAATTTTAAAAATATTCTGGGACTTTTCCAGATATTCAAATTACAGTATTTCAAGGAGTACTTATAGAAGAGACTCTAGAAAGAAAATATTGCCTCTTAAGAAACTAGTACTTGACACTCTGCAAGCACAAATAAATTATGCAGATATTCTGATAGAAATCTCTCTACACTGCCTAGAAGCCATAGTTACTATGAGGATGCAAAATGAGTATGTGTTTGATCAAGCATGTATATATTTCACAATCAGAGCAGATGAGTCTTACACATATAAATTCTGATCCTGCATTGTTTATTTATAGCATTTATCACAACCTCTTTTGGTAGGACAACTCACACATGTAGTATTCAAGGATGATAATTGCTTGATGGATATTGCATAAGCCTGACAAGACACTAGCTTCACATTTGATCATCAAAATCCAACTCCAGCCTTGCAAAGGGTTCCCCAAGGCTCACGCCATGTGCTAGAGAGCATTGTCCCAATGCACCTTGAAGTCTGTCAGGCCAGCGCTGTGACCACTTCCCTGGGGACCTCATTCCAGTTCCCTCAATAAAGAACCTTTTCCTAGTATCCAACGTAAATCTCTCCTGACACAGTTTCATACCTTTCTGGTCAGCACAGAGAAGAGATCAGTTCTGCTCCTCTGCCCTTCACAAGGAAGTTGTAGACTGCAGTGAGGTGTCCCCTTAGCCTTCTCTCTAGGCTGAACAAACAAAGTGACCTCATCTGCTGCAAGTACAGCCTTCCCTCTAGACCCCTCATGATCTTTGTGCCCTCCTCTGGATGGATAAAGAATCAATCTGAGTGGGGCAGCTCATTTGCTGGATGGAAGGGATGTCATCCTGAGGGAATTTGAAGAGTGGGCCTGTGCAAACTGGATGAAGTTCAACTAGGCTGGTGTAAGGTCCTACGGGGGAGCAATCACCAGTACCAAAACAGGCTGGGGGATGAATGAATTGAAGTAGCCCTGCACAGAAGGACTTGGAGATATTGGTGGACTAAAAAAAATTGTAAAGGAATTAGCAATATACACTTGCAGTGCAGAAACTGGGCTATATCAAGAATAGTGTGCCCAGTGGGATGAGAGAAGTGATTCTGTTCCCTTCCTCCACTCCTATAAAATCCCATCTGAAGTACTGTGTCCAGTTCTGGAGACGTAAGCACAGGACATCTGTGGACTTGTTGGGTCCAGAGAGTGACCATGAAGATGATCAGAAGCCTGGAGCACCTCTCCTATGGAAATGGGCTAAGAGAGTTCAGCTTGTTCAAGGGACAACAGTTTTAAACTGACAGGGTGGATTTCAGTTGGATGTAAAGGAAAACATTTTTTACAGGGAATGTAGTGGAGCACTGGAATAGGTTTTCTAGAGAAAATATGGACATCCCATTTCTGGAAGTTCTTATGGCCAGGGTGGATGAGGTCTGGAGCTACTAGGTCTAGTGAAAGGTTTTCCTGCCCATGACAGGCTTGCTAAGCTAGTCGATCTTTAATTATCTTCTTTAAAGGGTGTCCCAATCCAAACTGTTCTTCTGTTCTATGGTTCTATGATGTTATTATTCTACATACTTAAAGCCTTAATTTTAAAACATATTCATTAGCCTAAACTCTCCATTTGACGCTTGTTTCATCTTACAAAGCACTTCTCAGAGACCGGGGAAGAACCTCAGAGGAAGAACCTCTCTCATTTATATTTAGGTAGCATGCACACTAAATCTTACTAGGAAGATTGGAACACAAATCAGAAAAGTAAATAATGTTCAAATGGAGCAAAAAGTCATGGTAAAAGACAGGGAAAAGGACAGCAGTAAAATGCATTCATTCTTGGCACAGGAATAGTTAGATACCCCATCCGCTTTTGCACTATCTGAGTAATTTGATTACAGGACTTTATGCTTATAGATTTGCTTCTCTGGATTGTTTCAAAATAAAAAAGAAATTTTAATTGTATACTTTTGATATTCAGAGGAATGTTGTGCTGGTTTTGTTGGTCATAAGTCAATTTTACCAATTCAAGTAGTGTATTAAACTAACAGTGCAATTAAGTCATCACCACTCACTAAAAAGTAGGAAATCAGCTCAGCTATCCACTCTGACTTTTGTACAATGTGTTTTTAAACTTATACATGTAACTGAGGCAAATGAGCACAAAATAAAATATTTTCCTGGCTATGGTGATGCTCTTTATGTTTCATTCACAGGTAAAATAAATTCAATCACTTAGGAAAAGAATTTCCAAAGTTACTATCTCTTTTCTGTTGTTTACATAGCAAGAGTAGAGGAGGAAGGAACTCCTGAAATAATATTTTGTAGTGAGATTGTTAGCAGACCAGTGTTGGCTGGCAAGATCTCATTATTCAGATGCTGTCACTCTATTTTCTTGTTTGCTTTTGAAGCACATATAGAAAGTGAGCTCAGTTGCCCAGGGAAGATTTTTGTCAAGAGAAAGTACCAAGTGCTGCTCCTCCTTTTGTGAATTATAGTGGCTTTGTTCTTACTGAATCCAGTGGAACAGACCATCTGAAAAAACCCCAAACTTTTCACATTTCACCAGGTTAAAACCCATGACCTTTAGTATAATTTTCCTCGCTCCTTAGCTCTTGCATGAGATATATTTTATTCTATATGAGATCACATTCTTACAGCAGGTATGGAGTTACAATCCAATCTGTGAAGTTGGTCTAAAAAAAACCAACATGGCTTCTTTTGCTGCTAAAAATAGGAAAACTACTGAAAAAATCCCTAGCATTAAATTGTAAGCAGAATAGGTTTTCTAAATCTTTGGCTGCATCATTGTATCTCAGCCTTTTATTGGTAACAAGACTTGTGTCAAAAATAATATTCCCTTCATTAAGCCAATCTGATACTGCCCAGTGTCTTCAAAGAGTTAAAATATTGTCAAATAAAAGATTTTTGAGATTGAGCTGGTGGGAAATCAAAAACCATTTTTAAACTAATTTTGCACATTGAACTTATTTAAGTACTGAAAGCTAATTGAAGTCTTGCACAAACTCAGAGATGACAGGAGTAGCTCCTCCCAGTAAACTGTAGTGCAGCCACACTGCAGCCTCTGGCTGATGTGTAAATATTCTTCATTTTGGTTGGTGGTATGTTCCTAATGCTTGCATTTTATTTAGTAACACAGAAACAGTGAAGTTAAGTGATTCTTTCTTACACCTTTCTCAGTGGGTTGGGTTAAATTACCTTTTCTATGCATCACTATCTCTTCTCTTTAGCTGAGTACAAGATTTGTAGGCTCCTCAGAGTGTGATTCCTTCCATACCGGAAAACATTGTAGGAAGTGCCTAAGCTATTTCAGGTACTAAAAATGCCTTTCTATTAAGGTGGTGCTGTGTCCCAGCAAATTGTTTAGATACATGGCAGCTGCATAGCTCTGCTCTGTCTGTTCCTGTAGCAATAACTCTCTTCTGCTGGTCTGATCAATAGATATGCTTTGGCCCTGCCTTAAACATCTGTGGGACACTGTGTAGAAAACCTTGAATTAGATTATTTAGCCCTCTCCCTCCTTGCCTTAAAACTTGCTTGGGCCTGTTTGATGGAATTAATAAAAATTAAATTAAAGATGGGTTGAATATTAGGAGCTCTTATGATGAGCCTTTTTTCTTCTGATTTTAGTGTCAAATAATGTCACAACTCAGGACATCCCTCTGGGTGCCCTGGATGGCTTGAGCCCTTGGCAGGGGCTCAGAGACCCTGGCAGGAAGCCAAAGACACTTGAGATTTCGATCTTAACCCATGGAGCAAATTACCAACTTTGTATGAAGAATTACAAGTCACAGAAGTTTAAGTACCATAATAGTAGTTGTCACAGGGTGAAAAATAGAATTTTGGGATTTTTAGAATGTGTGTTTGGAGTCCCAAGATGGAGGAATTTGGGTGTTCCCTGTCCTTCTTCTTCTTCTCGTTCCTAACCTCCATGTTCTGGGTGATGCTGGCACATTTAGATTGGCCTAGACTAGAAGTAGACTGTCTAACATAGGTGATAGGTATTGGAAAATAATCGTAAATAAAGTACACTTAGTTCTTAGTATAAAGAGATAGCACTACTTCAGGGCACTGTAGTGTGCCCTTGACAGACCTACTGAGCAGACCTCTGCGAGTCTAGAGGTAAACAATTTTTAGATAAGAGATGATAAACAGCCAATTCTTTGAACCAGAGCCGAAGAATTCCGACTCTCTTCAACCATTGGACCAGGAAAAAGGACTCTCGTGTAGTCCTAACAGGAGGAAACCTGAGAAAATAGTTAGCAGAAAAATCTTTAGACTTTCAAAGAGGGTGAAAACCATCGGACCGGGAAAAAGGACTCTCGTGTAATCCTAACAGGAGGAAACCTGAGAAAATAGTTAGCAGAAAAATCTTTAGACTTTCAAAGAGGGTGAACAGATCTCTCTAGAATTTTTTTTTTTTTTAATTCTTCATCTACATAATGAAAAAAATCCAACGTTAAATTGTTGAGAGAGAAAAAGAGGAAAACAGGAAAACAGATAAGAAATTAGCAGAAAAATCTTTAGACTTTCAAAGAGGGTGAACAGATCTCTCTAGAATTATTTATTTTTTTTTTAATTCTTCATTTACATAATGAAACAAATCCAACGTTAAATTGTTGAGAGAGAAAAAGAGGAAAACAGGAAAACAGATAAGAGGGGAGACACCCATTTACCCAAGCATTAACAAATTGTTGTGTGGTCATAAAATCAGTGTTTTGTAGCTCTGTTAGACTAAATTTCATAACAGACCAAGCAGAAGGGGAAACTGAATCACAGCTATCCCCACTGAAGGTGGAATCTGTCACAGTGGGGCTGCTCGCTGGTCCAGGAACTGTGTCTTCTCTTTGCTGCTGAGCAGTCATTCCAGTCTGGGTGAATTTGGCTCATATAATGTTTCACAAATTTATTCTAATGCATCTCTGATTCTGAATAAAATTGTCTTTTATTTGCTTTTGTGGTCAACAGTACACACATTTTTCTATACAACTACTCCCGTGAAAACCATTAATACTGCTTCACCAGCCAGACAGGGTAAAAGCATCTGTCTGTGATGGAAGAAAGTTATTGAGATGTCAACAGGGATTCAACAAAAATGGAGAAAATGATGAAATTGTGGCTGAAATCCAACTTATAGAAAACTAATTACATGTGAGACCATTACATAAGGCATATGTTTCTGTTCATTTCCTTTGTGTACCAGGTCAGCTTGACTCGATTGTAATATTATGAGAAGGATTTTATCATCTGCAACACTGAGATGACTAACTCACTGTAGGGCTTAGATTGGAAAGTGGTTTTGTAACAGTTCAGTGAAAGTAATCTGTGGTATTACTCACCAGAGAATGCTGTCATTTTAAGAAAAATGAGAAGTTCAGACGTCAAAGTTCCATGAGGGTGGAAGAACAATCCCTTGTGGTCTGGGCCTGATTGCCTTTAGCTTGGGCAAAGTTTATGGAGAAGTGTAAAGTAGTCTACCTACTGAGAGCAATACAACTACACATCTAAAATATTTGTAGACCACACCACTTTTGCCTTCTGTACAAACATGTATATCTGAGCCCTCTGTTTGGGAGGTACAGATGTACAGAGAAATTAACACAAGCTCCAAACAGTAGGAAACATCCCTTGATCTTGATTGAAAACACCAAGTCCAAGAAGCATGGATATAGGCAAGTGTGACTTCTAGAGCAAAACAAGGAACCCTCTTTTAGTTCACTTTAACATTTCCTGTCCCTGAATTTATTTCAAGAAAGAACTTTTAGCTAGTAAAATTCTTTTGACAAGGTGTTTGATCTTTTAAGACAGGAGAAAGAAATTAAAAAAACCCCTGAATTAAGGAAAATTATTAATGAAATATATATTAAATTATTATCCAGAAATTTAATCTATTCAAAAAACAGTATAAACATTTAATTAAGCACAAATATGATGATTACAAGATTGAAATGTAATGACATGTCTATTAAGTTAGATAATTCATTCCACAGATCATAGTCAGTTTCAAGTCTAAATAATATGTTCTGAAGAGCCTAATATAAGCTTGATTTTATGCACTCAAAATAGCAAGAGGATATACTTAGGGAGGAAATGCATATAAACTTATATGTACATATTGGTGGGTTTGTGTCTGCTTACTTTATTGTTATTAGCAAGTCAGGTGCACAGGCAGAATATTTATCTTGCTGTGGCATCTTGGTTTCAAGACATAAAATCTTAAAAATCAAAGCATATGGTAATTCTGTTATATATATATATATATATATATATATATGAGAATATTTGTTAGAGGATAAAGTTTTGACAGCTTATATGGAATATGTTTTTAATACTTAATGATTTTTCAAAAGTAATTTCCAGTCTTCTCTTGCACATTCCTTGACTAATTTGTTCGATAACAGATGTCTTTACTTTTAGAGGGCCTCCTCACATTATAGCTGCAATTTAACCTACAGAAGTACCTTCCCAAATCTTAACCAAAAAAAAGCACTTATTATCACTAATTAATTCACATATTAAATGCTCCAGATGCCAACACCACCTCTTTCATCGCAATAGTATCTGGCATGAAATTCTGTACACAAAAGAGACCTTCCCTCAATGTCTTTAAAACAACTGCTTTTTAATTATAGGGAAAATAGACCGGTTTCCTAACGGAAGTAATTTTTCTAGCAGGTATGCATTCCCAATATGGCTATTATGATTATCACCTTCACAGTTTTCCTTCAGTACTGTTCCTGTAATGAGAGAACTTGACCTGGAACAATACTGGATGTTAAGCCTCTCATCTGGTCACTCAATGCCTGGCTACTTCAGAGCAGCAGAAAATCAATACTTTGGTCCCAGATCAGCACTAATTACCTCCCTTAGAGATAAATGAAGGAGAAATTCAATAGGTTTCTGAAATGCTTGCAATGGTTTAGATGGTATGAGAGACAGAATAGTTTTTGTACAGCCTCTGCAACTCACTGAAATAATTCAAAAATATGTCTTTTCTCTGAAATGAGATATAAATTAGATAGAAACTTTATGGCAAAATGTCTGTGGTAAAGTAATTTGCTGTTCTACAAAAAACCACAGAAATTAGGTATCTGCTCCTAATAGTAAATTTACTAGTGTGATTTTTTTTAATGTACTATTATTCTATTTATTATTCTAGTCAAGCACAATTAAAAGCTTAGCAGGAATTAGCAAATAAAATATGTATATCATATGAAGGATCTGAAACAAATATTTAAGAATAGCTACTGCTGGGGAGTTTTGGTTCTGTTATGCTATTTTTGCCATTCATGACAGTTTGTTTTTTGTCTTGTTGATACTTGAGTATTCTGTGTTTAACCACATGGTTTGGAATATCATGCTTACTTGAAACAAATGGGGCAATTTAACTTTGTCTATACTGCTTCCAAACTGGAAGTATGTAAGACAGTGGTTCCTAAAGTTTCCAAGTGATTAAGAGTAGATTCAACAGGAATTCTCATGACAGATGGAGCTCTCATAAACCTAAGGGTGCTGGTGGACAACAAGCCTTCCATGAGCCAGCAGTGCCTGTTGTGGCCAAGGAGACCAATGGTATCGTGGTGGGCATCAGGAAGAACATTGTCAGCAGGCAAAGGAGTTCATGACAGATGGAGCTCTGGTGCTGGTGGACAACAAACCTTCCATGAGCCAGCAGTGCCTGTTGTGGCCAAGGAGACCAATGGTATCGTGGTGGGCATCAGGAAGAACATTGTCAGCAGGCAAAGGAGATCCTGCCCTGTAGTATTCACATGCCCTCTGAACAGAGAGAAGCTGTGAGACAAGCAGAGAAGAAGGAAAAACATAATTCTTATCTCGCTGTGCTAGAGTAGAATGCAGTGTGGAGATTGTTTACCCAAAGTGAGGATGTTTTGTTCCTTTGGCCTATCAGGGCCAAAAGTGTGTGTGTGAGTCCAGACTGTCACAAGATGAGTGCAGTGCTGTGCAGTTGTGAGCAAGAGTTGGTGCAAGGCAGATTCAGTTTAGATGTATATAATATAGTATAGATATAATGTATATAATATAGTAAATAAAGTCATTATTTAGCCTTCTGATGATGGAGTCATATGCGTCATTCTCTCTCCCCTTTGTCAGGGGTCGCCCATGCAGCAATACTGCCCCTCTACTCATCCCTGGTGAGTACATCTGGTGTGCTGTGTCCAGCTCTGGCCTCCTCAGAACTAGAGAGACGTGGAGCACCTGGAGCAGGTCCAGTGGAGAGCAGCAAAGATAATTAGGAGAGAGGAGTATCTCTCTTATGAGGAAAGACTGAGGGAACTGGACCTGTTCAGCCTCAAGAAGAGACAGCTGAGAGGGGACTTGATCCATAAAGAGGAATCAGTATATAAGTACCTGAAGGAAGGATGTCAAGACAATGGAGCCGTGTTCTTCTCAGCAATGCCAAGCAAGACAATCTGCAATGGGCAGAAACTGAGGCAGAGGAAGTTTCACCATGAGGAAGAACTTCTTTGCTGTACTGGTGACCACTCACTGGAACAGGTTGCCCAGAGAGATTGTGGAGTCTCCCACACATACATTCAAGAATTGTCTGGATACATTCCTGTGCCATGTGCTCTGGGATGACCCTGCTCGAGCAGGGAGGTTGCACCCACTTTAGTCCCTCCCAGCCTGACACATTCTGTGATTCTGTAAACATGCCCATAGAGATTGTGGAGTCTCCCACACCAGATACATTCGAGAATTGTCTGGATACATTCCTGTGCCATGTGCTCTGGGATGACCCTGCTCGAGCAGGGAGGTTGCACCCACTTTGGTCCCTCAGTCCCTCCCAGCCTGACACATTCTGTGATTCTGTAAACAGACCACAGCAGGTAAGGAACTGGCATGTACACTCTCAGTGCCACAATACAGAATTTGTGAGATATGTACAGGTGCCTAAGCATTACCATCACAGTCTTTTAAAATTATATCTTATTATCTGTAGTTGTTTAAGTGAACTTCCATGTAGCACACTGTGAAATTAACTTACTTACATTTACTATTTAATTCAATCTGGATAAAAGTTTAGTTAGATAAAGGGAATAAATGCAAATAAAACAAATAAATGTTGCAAAACATTCCATTCAGTTGAGAAAAGATTATCCCACAATTTAGATGGAAATTATTAATTTTTTCCAACACTGAGAAGAACCTAGTGTTTCATTAACCACTGATTTGTGGTGAACTAATTTGGGAATTTTATTTTCTAACCCAGATGTTTCCTTTATTACACATCTCTAGCTTGTTACAGACATGAAAGAGCAGATGGGAAGGTGATTTTCTATCTCCAACACATGTTCAGAATTTATTCTCTCTTGTTTGTCCATTGGTTGCAATTTTCAGGTCATCAGATCTATTGTACATTTTACTAGGTTTCCCCTTCTGTTCTTGTCTCCCTCACCTTCCCACCAAAAGCAAAACCTGCTGAACAAAACCGTCTGCTCAGACCTCAACAAATCTATATGCATATTGAAGTTAACAACAAACTCACATACACAAATATTTAGTAGGAGTTTTTTTCCCTGTAAAATAATAAAAGAACAAAATTGGGAAAAAAAAAAAACCAAAAAAAAAAGAGTTTTTTTCCCTGTAAAATAATAAAAGAAGAAAATTGGGAAAAACAAAACAAAACAAAACAAAAAACACCCTAACTTAAAATCTTAAAAATCTGCATATTAAAATGGTCTAGTAAATGAAGATTGCTGATTTCCATGCTATTACTTGCTGAGGTCTGGGCTCAGCTCATCCCCATGTAGGTGCCTATTTGAATGGCAGATGTCAGGAACCAAATCACCCCTTGCTGTCTCCCTTGTAAGGAGAGGATTAATGCAGGTAATATGACCCAGGTAGACCCAAGACCTGATAGAAAGAAACTCTTGTATTAACTGAAAAGGAAGAATGGTGTTTTAGGGTCTAGCCAGTTGAGTGAATGTCATCAGAAAACCCTTTTCAGAAAAATTTGGAAAGCTAAAGGCTGCTAACAGCACCTTTCAGCTCTCCTTTCTAGTCCCATTATACTGTAGAAATTTGGCTTGGGTACATAATGGAAGATCACATGGCGTCTTACATATGATCATTTGTACTGGTTAGTATTTAAAATGCAAAGCCATATCCTAAGAAGAATGAGAGAAACTAAGATTTCTGGCTCTTATTTTAAAGGAAGAAAATCTGGCCTTTTGAATGAAGAAAGTCCATCAGTTCTTGTGTCCTTGCATGGCAGATCAGAGTGAAATAAAAACAAAAGTCAAGCAAGCAATAGCAACTTTAAAAAACATTAGAGAATTAATTTTTTTTTTCCAAGATAGAAGTTTCAAAATACCTATAAGATTTCATTTCCATATTAAAACAAAAATTTTTAAAATTCCTCTCATACCTGGTTTTCAGTGGATTAACATGTCTGGCAGACAGAGACTGGGAGACAAAACCTTCTTTTCTCCCCACAAAAATGAAGTTGAGAAAAGGAGACTTGAATTTTCCTTTCAAAATTTTTGACAGAGTTAGAACATTTCCCCTTTCATTTGTGCACATATAAACTTTCAGCCATTTGCTGTAATGAAAAAAGCTGATGGAATGCTATGTGTTCCTGTTTTGGTCTGGTTTGTTTTGGTTTGGTTTTTAAGCCAGATACACCACAGTGTAAAAGGCTTAGTCTGGGAGCAGTTTGTAGACTGGACACGCCCAGGATGTTGTGCATTAAGCTAAATCCACGTTGACATTCCATTGTGCTACTGGCCATGTTACCTATTAAGTCTCTTTATACACTTCTAGAGACCCCAGAGTGAGGTTCTAGGTTGGTCTGTGCAATAAACATTGCAGAGCAAGGTTTTAAGAGGGGGGAGAGAAGGGTAAAGTTACAGAGCATTTCTCACTGGTTTTACCTTCTAGTTGAATGTACCAGAGTTGTGATAGTAATTCTACAATGGTCTTCCTTGACCAAATTCAAACACTTTTTATGACAACATTTAACTTAAGTGTAGTTTTGTCCAATCAATTAAATTGTTTTATTCATGTAATATATAATCTGTAGTCATTTTATCTCTGTTTTGGAGACTGTTATTAAAGAAGTGGATTTAATAGACCAGCAAAGAGGTCTATGATTCTATTCCTGCCTATTAAAGCATCTATACTATCATGAGATTATGGGAATGCCTACACTGCTTTATGGGCTTCTTATGCAGGTTAAGGATCCCTACTATACCCTCAGACATTTTTATTTGTAAAAGTGTTTTGTTGCAGATACATAGGCACTTTCAGTTAAAAACTATCTGTACTAAAGGTAAAGTTCCTCCCAGTAGTATAGATTTTTCAGCCTGAGAACACTGAGTCTGTTCAGACCTGGATACTATATTTTGCCACAGAACTAGAGGACTGGCTTACATTAAGAAATAATATGACAATGAAAAAAATGGCTAATTCTGAGGTGAATATTGTTCTTACTTAGCCATCTCTGTGAACTTCAGCAAGGTAGATATCTGATGTCACAAAAAATGCTCCCTATGCTGCTTTTAGGCCATACATAACTGCCTTCCAGCAGAGAAGGAGGAAAACTGAATATCAGCTGGGACATCTTAAGTTCTACTTTTCTAGGGGTTGTTGTCCTGGCATGTCAGTGCAGTTCATATGTCTTAGGTGAATGCCAAGGACCAGGTACTTAGGGGCATTTTGGGCCCTAATATATAATTATTTAAAAGGCATTGCAGGTGACTAAGTCACTCCCAAACAATGAACAATTTTTTTTTTCACTTTAGACCTATCTTAGCTTGTATCAGTGAGACTTTTCTGTTATGTTTACAGACAGCTCAGATCATCTTACTGTAAGTGTGGGGAAAGAGGTCCTTTTTCATATTTAATGTTGGATCATTTCTCTTCTTCCCTATCTCTTACATAAGAGCTGCTTATCCTGGTACAAAGAAGTCAGTTACAGCTGTAACTTCACATATTTTAAATCTATTATCTATTATTTTTGGCATATGTACTAATGACCAATATGTATTGTATAGTTCTATAGGTTACATTAATGGAATTTTACTTTTGCTTCCACTAGAGCAGCAACTTGGTGGCATTTTTAGTATGCTGTGTTTATAAAATAAATATTTAAAAACTGTCCTCAGGAGGACAAATTTACCCAGCACAGATGAAAATCCAGATTCACATGCTTTTATTTTTGGTATACAGTGAATTTTATAGGTCTCCTCTATGATCCATTTGCCTCATGTCACAGCCAAGTTTACTGCTGTTTCTGTCACCATGAACACAGTTAGAGCAGATCCATTCAGGGGTCAATGGATCACTGGTGTTAAGACCCTTGAAATTTGTGAAGAAGCTGTGATCATAACACTAGCTCTTTAAAAAATTCAGATAAAGAGCCGTGTAAAAGATAAAGAGCCAGATAAAGAGCCTTATGCATATTTGTACTTTACATTTGTGGCTTTGTTTACTCTGATTAAGTCCTCCATCTTGGTATAAACATGCATAATTTCTTTTTAAATTATTCTGAAAAATGATTAAAATTTCTGGCTTAGCATGCAGCATGCTGCCATACAGTGACATGTGCTATTTGTTACTTAATTGACAAACCTACTTTTCAATTTTTTTCAGTGATCTGGTTAGCATTTATGAATTTATAGCATAGAAAACTTGCTTTGAAGACATTTTCATGTAAAAAAAGTAATGATCATATCTTTAGTCAAAAAGTTAGCACACAAGATCAAAACTATACTGCATAATGATCCTCATCAGGAGTCTGCGGTGAAGATTTTCCTAGCAATGGTTTTACTATTTTTTAGAACAAGTCTGTGTGAGTATGTATACACAAGGAATGGAGTTGGCTCAAGACACATAAACAGTTTAGAAACAAACAGTTGCCTTAAAATTTTTGTACTGTTACTGCTAATATCACTCACAGTATTTCTACTTGTTTCAAAAAACATTGTTTATGCTTCTTGGACTGTTGTATACGCATTTATCTTTCACATCTGATCTCTCACATTGCTTACATAAGACAAATAAATTTTAAATTTACCTTTTACTAAAAGAATAATTACTCACTCCTAAAGAATGTGGTTTAGACCAAAAGGAGAGGGGAGATGATTAATAAAAATAATTTATTGTTTCCCCCAAAGATAACATTTAGATCAATGTTAAATAAAATGATTTAGTCTGCATTTCTACGGCCTATGATTCCCTTTCACGTTGACTTGTCTGTCTTTTTCTTTCTTGTGAAGTGGTTCCTGGATGAGTTTTAGTATAGAAACATAAACATGGGCGCAATGTGGTATTTCTGGCAGCACTTCCAAATGAATTGGAGCAAGGAATCCATAGATACCATCATTGGTCCTGAAGCTTTCAGGGTAGTTTTACAGATGAAAGTGCTTGGATAAAGTAATTCAGGATGGGTCCATTTCTCTCTGGTGTCAATTTTTAAGTATTGTGGAATAGTGCTCTACTCAGACTGAAAGTGTTTACCTTCACCTTAAAAAATAAGAACCCTCTTATTGTTTAAAATAGTTAACAAAATCTGTCAAATAGTTAACAAAATCTGTCTCTTATTGTTTAAAATAGTTAACAAAATCTGTCAAATGTTCTCTAATGATACTGGGGATGTGAACAAAGTTGCTTCAACAACTTTAAAGAAGCTCAAGAATATTTCAGATGTCTTACAAAAACATCTTGTGCACACTACCTCTCTTTAAGCTTGGTCTTGTGTGATTTGGCTTTAAGACTTTGGCAGGTATGCACTCATTAAATAGAAACATCCTTCAAATATAGGTACCCTTACTCCACACTGTCATCTCAGACACAGAAATTTTGTGGTTTCCTCATTTTCAATTTCAGAAGGGAAAATTACAAAGCATGCAAATTTCACAAGTAAATTCCAGGTCATGGCGACTATCAAATTTAAGCCTAACATCTATGTGATCACTGATTTCCAGTATTTTCTTTGTTTTTGACAGCAGAATATAAGTTTTGGGAGGAAAAGCCATGACATCTGGTTTGAAATAAAACTTTATAACCCACCTATTCCCCTGACAAAGCAGTTGGCAATAACCAGAGATGATCATCTGTGAGTGAACAGTGTCATGTTCATTACTCTGGACATCGTATCTGTGTTCTGTGACTGCATGGAACTGATACTTGTCAAATAGTTTTGCTTTCCTTTTTTAAATTTTTTTTTGTTGTTGTTCTTTGATGGCACATAAAAACCCCCAGATGGAGACTGTTTTGGCGGATGCTCTGTGCAATATATGATTATGCTTTCAGTGTACCCCTAAGGATATTCTGGCCCTTGTCCACCCCTGGATGCCTAGTCAGCCAGAACCAAGCATGAAGTTCATATTCATAGTAACAGCCTTTTTCCAGGTAGTGGAATTTAGATATATGTTTGTCTGCTGAGCAAAGATACATGAGAAATGTGGTCTAAAATGAATTAATTGAAGCATGGAGTTTAAAATGGAACAAAAAAATTACAAATCTTCCTAACTTATCCTGAGGACAAAAATTAAAAAGAAAAAAAAACCCAAACAAACCCATGATAAACCAGTAAAGTAAAATATCTTTATCAGACATGATTCTCAACCTCTTAAAAATAACAGCAAGCATCAATGCTTATAGCTGTTATTTATACTTTATGCCAATGGGGATAATCTGGACGTATTTAGCTCTGAGTACATCTTGTTTAAAGCAAATATACTGGAAACAAATGAACTCAAAAAAATTTAATGAGTTGAAAGATAGCTTGAGGAAACAAAGGGTGTTTCATTGTTATATATATATATCTACAATATACTTCAATATTTTGAGAACTATTTGTCTTAAATACTTCCATATTCCCCATCTAGGGAAGGAATGCTGAAAAAGAAACTGAAACATAAAGCAGGGAATACTTTTTATAGAGAACTTGAAAATATACAATCTGAATAAAAAACAAGAAAACTTGAACCAGTTATTTTCTATTTACTGATGATATTAAACATTTCTCTTAAAGCAAAAGAAATTCCTATCATCTTTATGCCATGCAGATGTTGGTTAATTAAGCTTTTATGTCTTGTTCCTACTTTAAATTGATTTCAATTTATTTTAAATTAAATTATTCTCAGTGATATGAGACATGTAGTCCATGAAACGCAACAGTAGGCTGCTACCTGCATGATGTGCAAGAAATCTTTCCGCCCTTTTTTATATGACTTCTGTAAACCAGGCTGATGGAATATGAAAGAGCTGATATAGACAGGATACTCTCTAGGAAAGATGTATGTAATTCTCTTCCAAACTGCATTATCATACAAACCTGAGTCTTAAAGTCACACATTTCTCTTCCTTATATTTTCTGCGATTTCTTTTTGATGCATTTAAACTTGATCTAAATAGCAAAACACAAAATGGTTCAAAGGGAGAAACACATGGATTAAGAAAGTGCATAGAAAAGAGAGAAAAAACACAATATGTTGGATTAGAAGTTGTGAAATAGTACAAAGAATTTTTAAGAAGCATTTCAGCCTAAATAGATTCTGGGTGTGGCTTCAGTCTGTGTAGAAAGTTTTATTGTACACTAACATTTGTGAATAATCTGAGAAAACTTTTGTTCATGTGAATGTTTTCAGACAGCAGATTCCAAATCTGTAAGTCATGGTTTTGTCCCAAAATGTGTTCCAATAAACCGGGAACCAAAATTCACTGTGGGTGGAACAGCTGTAGAGCTTGGCTCTCCTAGTCAGAGAGCAGAACCAAAATCCTGTGGCAATGGAGAGAAAATATCTTGGGCCTTACTCAAAGGATGTCTATGGGTATAGGATGAAATTTTAAGTTCAAACAGACCAATAAAAAGAACAACTGCTCAATAGTTTTGATTATGTAATACATTTATAATAAAAATTGCAGCTTACTGATGAATTAATGTTAAATACAGAAAAAATTGTTACTTATCGTCCTTAAAGAGAATTCAGTTCCAGCCCCCATGCCATGGGCAGGGACACCTTTCATTAGACCAGGCTGCCCAGAGCCTTTTCCAGCCTGGCCTTCCAGAGATGGAGTATCCACAATTTCTTTGGGCAACCTGTTCCAGGACCTCACCACCCTCACAGTAATGATTTTTTTTTCTGATATCTAATCTAAACCTACTCTCTTTGGTTTGTATCTATTCCCCCTGTCACCGCACGGTCTTGTAAATTGGCCTTTCTGCATCCTTCTTGCAAACTCTGCACAATTTTCCTTACTTATGTCTAAGAAATCTGTATTTCTATGGAAAAACATCATAAATGCTTCAATATATGCATCAGACATTCATTCTCTAAAACACATGAGGTATCAGAAATACATCCTTTTATTTTATTAATTCAATGACATTTCTTTTGAACAGATGTGTGTATCTTCCTGAATTATATGTGAAGATCAGTGTTTGAAGATAATTGTAAGAGATTATATTAAAAATAAAAAAAAACAATAAAACCATAATATCATACCAATCAGTTTTATGAAACATTTATGGGGTTGTGAAATGCACTTTTTTTCACCAGACAGGGATTCGAAGGGCAAGGGGCAATAGAGACATGGCCACAATACACATGGGAATGCTGTAATAGAGAGATTTTGATGATAATTAGGGCAACAAAACAAATTTTAGAGAAGTAGAGAAATGTGTATATAAATCCAAATCTACCTGCAGTAATACATGTTTTAGTATAATATTGCTGCTGTTGCAAGTGAATAGAATAGAAAACTCTTTGTTCAGATAGCAATGTACATAATAAGTCCCCATAATAAATAAAAGGAAGTTACAACACTACATGAGAAGAGCTCATATTTTTTTTTACATGTTTACCACTGGTCATTTTGTAAAAGTAAAGCTCACAATTTAAAATTCAGACTTGCTTCTTTAGGAAAGTAGAAACAATAAATACCTCATCCAAATAATGGAAAATAAACATGATGATAATTTAAAGTTCATGTTGCAGTGTTTACTTGTGTTGAGATTTTATTTGCTAAAACTGACCCTGTGAAGACTTTTTTTGTGACAGAGTTATTAAGCCCTGAAAGCAAGGGTGGAACTGCAGAACAGCTGGAAACAGAGGGACCACAGCTTTGATAATGGTGGGGCAAGCACCAATGGAATGTCTTGTATGGAAAAGCCATTGGGAACCACGTGGTGTTTCCCTGCTACACAAGTAAGACAAAATTGCACTATGGCAACTGTCCAGCAGGCAGTTGAAGCAGGTGGTGGGATGCATACTCTGCAGCTTGTCTGAGCTGGAAGAGCTGTCTTTTCCATTTGAAAATAGGAAAAGGACTGCGTCCTTGGAGTTTCGAGACAAGGAAACTTCCCAGGATTGTAAAGTTTGCTTTGAATGTTCATCTGTAGTATCCATGTGTCTTTTTTTTGGTGTTGTTTTCGGGTTTTTTTGTGTTTTTTTTTTTCTTTCCTGCTGAATCTTGCAACCAGTTTAATTGAAAGACATGGATTCCTGACGGACTTTATTGCTGGTAGAGCAGCCTCTCCTACAATGTTTAGCTCCCTGTCTCTTCTTTTTGTGGTTTATTTGGTCTTGTTTTCAGGGGTTTTTTTTGTTTTTCTTTTTTTTTTCTTTCCTGCTGAATCTTGCAACCAGTTTAATTGAAAGACATGGATTCCTGACGGACTTTATTGCTGGTAGAGCAGCCTCTCCTACAATGTTTAGCTCCCTGTCTCTTCTTTTTGTGGTTTATTCCATCTGTCCAAACACCACACCACCTCAGATATTGTTGTACTGACTCTGGCTGCGGTTGATGTTTCCACCTACACATGGTAATACTTACCATGGCCACAGATAATTTTAGAATGACAGAATGGGATTTTTACCATTATGTACAGAATTTGAAATGTTTCTTTTTCTGATTGCACAAAAAGGTCCAAAAAGCCAAAGAAAAGTTTGACAGGTATTTTGCCTTAAATGTATTACAAAATTGTTCCCTTACCTAGTATTCTCTCAAGGAGAGAGCCTATGTTTATACTTCTCTTCAAAAGACAAAGACACTTTATAGACAATAGAAAAATGTTTCATACAAGACTAACTGATCTTGTTTGGTTAATAAAGCTCTTTGCAAAGGTAAAGCTTTTAATATATAACTATGATATAGTTTAGATTGTGCTTAGATCTAGCTTGCGTCTAGATTAACTGATATTTCTGAGTTTCCATTCTGATGGAAATAGGGAGGCACAGCTGGAGTCTTACCTTGAGTTAAATCCAAACTAACTCCCACAGGGAGCTAGGATAAGGGTTTTTGATTCCTCAGACCCTAGTTTAATTTTGGAATTCACTAGTACATGAAAGGCAATGGTCTGCTGAGCTCCTGTGATTGCCATGCCACACGCTCAAGCTTTGCACCATGTCACTTCAATTAACTATTCAGTCCTGTATAAAACAAAAACTAACATCTCTGTCTCTCTCTCTTTTGTCTAACCCCAAACTGACAAAGCATTTTTTTAAAATCATTGGTGGGGGTGGGCAAGAGGGAAGGTGCCTATTTTGTGCTTGGATAAAATCTTCTGCTCCAGGTGTCTAACCCAGACCTAAAACTTGGCCAGCTGAAATCTGCCAACTAACGGCCCTAAAAAAGTGGTGCCAAGAACACTGGCTCAGTATATGGCAGCCAGTCCATTGGTGAAGGCCAGAATATGGAGTGATTTCATTAGCTCTTGTGAGGGAAGTAGGGAATTGCTTGATTTATTGTACATACCAAAATTTTTGCTCACGTCAAATTAAATTCTATAATCACCATATGATTTTTAAGGTAACCTATCTAATTCAAATATGCATGGTGTTAATTAAATTCACCTAATAGAAAAGATACACATGTAGTAAAAAATTTGGCTTATATATGATGGACACTGAGATATGTAAAACATTGTGTCCAAAAGATTTAAATTACAAAAAAAGAGAGAGGTTTATTTTCCTGTTTCCCAGAGTAAAAATAGGCTTCCATGGCCAGAAAAAACTGCAAAGAAATGTTGACAAAAAAATGTTTTATTTCATCATAATCCATTTATGCTTTCTGATGGTTGTTGACTAGTCAGACAAGTCAAATACTTCTGAGATGCATAAAAAAGTGCAGTCAAGTTAATTTTTATTTGCATTTCTATATCAGGCAAGCAGACTTCCATGCACAAATGGACTTATCCTGAATAGCAGAATCAAAGCCCTGTATGAGATAACTAGATGCTCTGTATAATTTTAAAGAACTGCCAAAGCCAGGAATACAATTTTCCTAAAGTAACCATCAAATCCTGATGAAGACAGCTGCGCATTCTGAGTCTCACTCTAAATACGAAATTTGATTATTTCCCTCTGTCATTCCTTCCTCTGGGATTTGTCTTGACCCATCATTTGCAGTTAGAGACTTTAGCGTTAGAGAGGCATAACCTTCTGTCCCTCCTAACAAAACACGTGGAGGAAGGTATGAAATACTTGATCCAGTTCTCCTTCAGTGCATCTCTACCCCTATATGCTCTGCTCTGAGAAAAACCTTGAAATAGAGCAGGGTTATCAACAAAGGCTGTGGGACCAAAGACAGACTAGCTCTCAATGATATTCAGCAGCTGGTATGTTACTGAGAGATATTTGTAAGAGCCAGCTGTTTCCAGCTGCTGACTGCTGTTGTCTTGATTTTTGGGAGTATTTTCTGGTTCCTAAAAACACTAAAAGAGAAAAAATGTGGTGTGCCAAACCACTCTGGGTAGACTGTGGAATTGAGACAATATGGTTTAGGACTAGGGAAAATATTCCCCTTCCCACCTTGCATGAACAGCCTGGGGTTTCCAAGTCTGTGTTCCCCCTCACCCTGCACAACCCACAAGCACAAATACAATCCAGGTCATGATGTAAGAACGTGCCAATATTTATGCACTGTCAAATTATCTACAGTGTCTGATAAGGAGCTTAAGTTAGTTGTGTGCCTTTGTCCCAGTCTGGATATGGATGTGCATGACCAGATGATCCCTGATACAGTTTAAAATATTAGCCTAAACACATTCAAATCTCCTAGTCACATTTGCCTTGGATCAGTGATCTGTGCCCTGTGACTATGATGTGTGACACAAACTTATATACCGAATCAAAGACTGGTCCCATACTCTCTAGGTCCCAGAGAAAATATGCTCATAAGGATGTTAGCAATTGAAGTGACGATGTTGACTTCAGGGGATAGGGAAAGCAAGGCATAATGGAAGTATTGTTGTCCAGTTCAAGTATTAACATGTAAAATATTTGCATAAGCAATAATCATAGAAACTTCTCTCCTGCACCCAGAGAAAATAGTAAAAGTTTATGTAAAATCTGCTTTTGAAGGAGAAAGACAACAAGTTATTATCTTGGCAATAAATTAATTGTCCATCCAAAGACATTTTGTTTGATGAAGTTTTATAAGGGATGCAGTTTGTGGACAGTTTATTACTTTGCTTTCTGCTTGGGGATTTTGTCTTTTGTGACAGAGATCCTGAAGCTCAGCACTTGAATGAAGCCCTCTGACATCACTATTGCTTTGTCATTAATTTTAAATATCTTCAGACAGCAGGACTACCCAATGGGAAAGGCTCAAACAAAGAAAGCACCAGCATCCTGAGAGCAGGAAACACAGTTCCCACTTTTTCAAAGGTGATAGTCATGAGCAGCAGTGAGTTTCTGAAGAACAAAAAGACAACAAAGGGACTAAATGCATGTATGCAAATCTTCTGAGATATTAATATTTGCATGTTTACTTCATTAACAGAACATATGGAATAGAGATCTGAAAAATGAAACAGGATTGAAAGAAGTATGATGAATGAGATGGCTGGAAGGATTTGCAGACATCTCCTGAATGAGACGAGCAGAGAGTTTTGTTACCTGAACAATCAGACTGACATATGGATGATAAGGGCACAGAAGTCACAGAAGTGGGGCATAGTGGCAGAAAGGTTCTGATAATACTAATGGATACAGAAAGGAATGAAAGATGTAGATGTAAAGCAGAGAAAGATGGCATCTACTGCCATAAGAAAGAAAGAGAGAGCTATGATATGAAGGTAACAGAGACAGGACCCCAAGGAGAAAGAAGCTGATTAGGTTATCTTGAGCAAAAACAAGAGAAAACATAATCTACATCTAGCAGGAAGAAGTAGAAGATAGAAAGAATGTGAAATTTATGCTAGAGCCAGGAAGTTTGCTCACTTTATGAGTTATTTCCTTTTAAAGAAAAATTTTCATAATTTCTTTTGATGAAGAGATCTTTATAAAGGAATCAAACAGTCAATACTATCCTAGATACTTCAGGATTTAAAACTAAACCAAATAAAATTAATGTAGGCTCTGTCTTCATAGAACATAAGTCACAAGAAATTATTTAAAAATACAAAAAATGTAAAAAATAACATTTATGTCATGATTCTCATCTGGGGATATTAAACATGAATAACTAAATTATTGGCTCAAAGTTGAGTATAAACAAAGCTTGATATGGGAATTTGTTTTACTTCCTCTGGGTTGGAAGTCAGGGTGTTTCTCAACTCTTTCTAGAGAAATTCTATTGAGAATTATGTAATTACAGAAAACACTAATTTCTCAGAAGCAAATGATAATAGTAATGTTTGTGAAGGAAATAATAAATATCTTCATCACTTACACATCTGGGAAGAAATGAAGCTGTTTGAGATTTGTTGGAAAATGGTGAAGACACTGTACAGAAACAGTGTACAAAGTAATTTTGGATGGGACGCTAGAAAGACAATGGAATTTAAGTGGAAACCCCAGAAATAACTAAAATCCCAAAAAAACCATAACAAACAAACAAACAAAAACCTGACAAAACAAACCAGAATTCCCCCCAATTACAAAAGTATCTAAGCTTCAATAATAAATATTTAAATATTTGACATTCAGTATTTAAAATAAGTTAGTATAAATAATCTAATTTTTTTTTTTAATTAAGCTATGGTAAACTGTGAGAATAGTTAATGAAATTGGCCAGAAGATAAAAACCAGGGACCTGTATGGGGTACATCACAGTTTGTGCACCAGTGACTTGAAAAAGAAAAGAGAGAAACCCACCAAACTCCCTTATGTGAAGTTGTATTCAAATACATGAAAACTTCACTAGAGAAGAGTTTTTGACAGAACTGGCTTAAAAGCTAATGAAGCTAATTTAGGTATAAGAAAGAATTCTATCAAATGAGGCAACAATGTGCAAACTATTCATGAAAGAAATCTTTTTACGGAAAAAAAAATGTTTAAGGAAAGAAAACAGTGAAAAATTGAATTGAATAGGCCCTTTAAAAACCAAAAAACTTTCAAAGGAAACATTTGGAGATGAACAAATGTGTGTTTATTAATTATCTCCAGCATGAGTTTTATAAAGAATAATCTTGAAAAGAAAATATCAGGCATGAACTGATTAAGAACATATATTGGGATAGAGAGAATTGTAATGTTGAAACATCCTCCCCGTATGACAACAGGAGCAAAATCCAATTGAAAAGTGAGCACGTTTTAGGGTATTGCAGTAGAGCCTGCTTTAATTAAGATTCCTAAATATCTAACTTTATTAATATGAATTACAGCAGTTCTAAGAGGGAGATAAAGTTACCTTTTCCTAGCAGATCTGAATCAGAGCCCTTCTGTAATACATACTTGTAATCCTATTTTGCAAGAGAGAAAAACTGAATCAAGCATCGTATTTGTGAGACAGAATTCCTTTGACTAAAGTATAAATTACAGGTATTTTCACTGAAAGCTAAGAGAAGGAGCGGGAGTGAAGGGAAGATGGATGAAAGGATTACATGTTTACCCATCTCATTCTTTTCTTTAGGCTTTGTGTAGACTTCAATAAGTATTTGTCCTCAGAGCAAGCATGCTGGCCTTTGATTTGGGACTAGAATTGAGACAGACTGTAACAGCACAGTATTTCTCACGTTGAGTTTTCTCTGGACAGAATTTCTATCAGCTAGGGAAAAACTGTTTTCTGAAACATAGATTAGATATAGATCCTGATGGCAAATTTTCATCCTCTCAGCTGTAGGCTAGCCATGAAGTAATGCAAAATCTGAGTTAGGACTATACATTAAATCCTTCAATAGGTCTAGTCTGCCATTTGAGAAAGTTTGCCTTAAAAGTTAAAGATGTAAAAGTTCATTAAGCATTAAGCTGGCTCTGATTTTGTTTACATTTAGATGTCTTTTCTCTTTTAAATAAAAAAAAGTCTGATTTCCTTCACCAAATTTGCTTTTTATTATGGAATAAGAAACAAATTCAAAAGAGGACTGCAAGCTTGTTAGGACTGTTGGCCCAACTAACTGATGAAATGATAATACAACATGACACAAACCAAGCAGACAAGTTCTGGGGAGACCACTGGTTTTCCTGGAGATCCATAGAGGTAAGAACTGAAAAGTTTGACTCTGCCAAGGAAAGCTGGAAAGAAAGGGATTTTTTCCAAGTCAAGGAAGGATAGCTCAGCCTAGGAAGGTTATTTCATTGCAGTGAACTAAATACATTTCTGGCAGATTACTTGAAAAATGCTTAGGGCCCCAATCCAGAAAAGCACTTAAATGTGTGGATACCCTCTTTGACTAGACACCTACCTAAAGTTATGAGTTAATAACTCAATTGTTTTTCCAAGGACAATAATCTGAATTTTTTTCTCAGAACTAGGGTGAAGACAAAAGCCCAGAAAACTAAAGAAAGAATCTTTCCCTATTGCTGCAGCTGAACAACACACATTCTGTTTACCTTTATTTGTGATAGTATTTTAAACCCTAATATATTTTTATATAATCAATTCTTGTTTATAGCAGAAGAGAACATCTCAATGACTATACTCATTATTAAACCCTTTTCTTATATTGTGAAAAGAAACAAAGTTTTGCAAAAAAAATGCATCAATCCCCTTGACATGTAAAGTCAGGGACATTTTTATGGCAGTAAACAAAATCACTGGCTACCAGATGTGACACCATTTTCATAAGATACAGCAGGAGAAGTCAAAATAAATTTAAATGAAAGCTCCAAGGATTTTTTCAATGGAAAATAAATGGAGGAAAAGCCCATAGGAATCCACAGTGTATAAAACAGCAAATACTTCAAAAGTGCTGACAGCAGGGCTGAACTGCTAAGGTGACAAATGCTCAGGAAGCTGTACAACATAAACAAATGTGTGCTTTAAGTATACAAGTGAGGCCATACTTTGAGAACAACGTCATGTCCTTCCAGCCTCTGGCTGCCTGTGTCTAGTATTGTCTCAGTGGTGGTAAATCAGGTGATTACATTCAAGTCCCAAAGACACTAATACGTCAAAGAAAAATTTAAATGGTCTGCATTAAAACTCTGTGATATTTCTGCAGTATTTATTATATAAATATAGTCAGAAATATTTCTTGACTTTTCTTAAACCCATTGGTGAGAATACAAGCCCAATTCAGTAATTACTGGCCCATTCATTGCTGTGTGGTAAAGATGCTTAACTGAGAATCTACATTACAAATACGTCATCAGGAATCCCAGAAAAAGTGTAATTTGACTGACTGGGGAATGTAATACGTCTCTTTTTACAACATCGTCCTATCTTGGGTCAAGAAATAAAAGTTAAAATAAAAAAATAAAATAAATAGAACCCAGAAAGAACAAAATTCTCTTAGTCTGTTGGACAATGAACACATTTATTTATATTACTGAGCCTAGGAAGCATTCCAATTTCCCAGTATCCTGCATTCATTTTGAGGCAAGATATTGGCACGTCACACACCTTTCTGCTTCATATTCAAGTCTCTTTTTTTGTAGAAAGGAGGACTGGACATGTGAGGTTGCAGATGTCTGAGCTGGAAGACCAGGAGACAGAACCATGGTTTTCACTGCAGTGAATCTCAGCAGGTAAGTCTAGACAATTAATTAATTTTTTTCTATTGCACATTGTTTTATAAGTCAGGAGGGATTTGATCACTCAAGTAGTACTTCTTCATTTCTGAGCCCTCAAACTTGCTGGAAATCAAAGTGGGGCGGAGGAAGAAGATCTCAGTTGACATATGGTTGGTTGCATTTTCCTGAAAGGAGACATAAAATCATAAAAAAATGAGATATTCTGCCAAAATAATTACTTCTCAAATGTCTGAAAAAAATGAATATGCTCCCAAGGCATGTCATGATTACCCAGAATTTTACAACATGGCAATATGTGTTTACAATTAATTGTCACACTATTTGGGGACATAAAGCCTTTATTTCATCTTGCTGTCACAGTTTGAGGTTTCCAGGACTGCTGGATAAAATAAGTATAGTTATTGAATCACACTTATTTCTATGTAGATGTAAGCCATTTTTTCAAAGGCTATGGTCTTCTCATACTTGCTTGTATCTCTATTTTACTTAGATATTTTTGGTTTTTAAGCTGATGACCTCTTTACCAGCTATATCCTAAAAGTTGATTTCAATAAAACTGCATTCAACAAAGTCAAGTAGTCAAGTCAAGTAGTTTAAAAAGTCAATTCCTGTGCTGTCATGGATTCATCTTGATTTCCCATGTCAATGTTTGAGTTTTGGTGGTTTTGGTGGTGGTGGTAATTTTTTTCTTTTTCTTAGAATTCAGTACTTCATTATCAAAGTTGCCTATACTTCATAAAGTGATCAAATCGTTATTCAGTTTAATCTGAGGTTTATTTCAACACAGTGAAGAAGCCCAGCCTATTCTGAAAGATGCTGACCATCTCTAAGTGTGGCAACTTAATTTTAGGTTCTTATTCCCAAGATGGAGTCTGTCATCTTTACAGGATGTGGAGCCACCACCGAGAACTTAGTTTACAGCATTTTCTTGCTGGGAGTCATATTAACCAGTGTGATGTTCTACCCATATCCACATCATTTGTGGTAAGAAGAAGCCATCTGAGATTGAGATTTAAAACAGCAAATACACACACAACTCCTTTGATCCTAGAATTATTTTCTTCCAAACATCTTAGTCTTCACCAAATGCTTCAATGAAATAGTTGGAAAGTGTTTGAGATATTGGCAGAAAGTTTTTCCTTAGCTTCATTTTTGGAAACAGCTGAGCCTTTTTCAGCAATACACTTTAAGAATTACAAAGAGAAAAAAACCACAAAAAACTGAAAACACCATAAATTCTGCATCATAAGCAAAGGACAAGTATGGAAAATTTAAATCCAGCAATTAGTTTAACCAAGTTATAAATATCTGCAAGCTGAAGATTTTCATGTTTCCATTGAGTTAGGCAGTCTTAATTTAGACATTACTACTTGCTATGCCTATAACACAATATCCCTCCCCTGCCCTTCCAAAAATGAAAAGGTCGCAGTTAGAGGATTACTTAGTTGATGGTTTCTATTTAAACTCTTTTAGACTCTTCATGCAGATAATGTAGAAATAAGACTCAGTGTCTGAATATTGTTCTAATCTGTCTGAGTATTGTTCTAATCTAATGAACACATGACGTAAAATAATCAGACACTGGCAAGAACAGGCTGTTTGGACAGTTCATCTTTGAACTACTGAGCAAATAAATCTTTCAAAGTTTGACTTGATTCAAACAATCCAGTGGTTTCTGTTGCTATTCTTGATCATCTTCTATGTTCAGTTCTCTAGTTCTTAAAATTCTTCCCAAAATTTTCAGTACTTGTTTTTAATTTACTGTTCTTACACAAAAACCTGCCAGCTGCTGTCCTGTGATTTGAAAATTTGTGCCAAACATAATGATTGTTTCATACATTTCCTGAACTAAAAGCTGAGAGTATAGTCTTAATATGATGATATTCATAACAAAAAGTAACCATCAACCCTCCCAAAAAATCTTGCTACCTGATTTCTGAGATTCCTTAGATTTCTGTGTCATCTTAATTTTCCTTCAATGGAGAAATCATTGCCAAGGATTGAGCTATGTTCATGTATCAGAGATGAACACAGGTTAAAATTTTTCCTAATTTTTAACTATCTAATCTCATCAAAGTCAAAAGGATTATACCAACATGAAACAAAGCAGCATTTATTCACTTGCCTCCATTCTCTGTCAGACTGCCTATAACAACAATAGTTCTTTTGATAACTTCTGCATGTCTTGCCTGTTGTATCTTGTAATCTTGCTTATTATCTTTCTCAGCATGTCTTGCAGATTAGTACAAAAGTAGAGGGAAAGGTTAAATAGGAAGTGTTGTATAAATATCCACCACCATCCAAGCATGCTTGAGGTCAGCAGACACTGTTTCTCTCTTGCTGTGCTAGATATAGATTTTGGCAGCCTTGAAAACTTCTAAGAGAATATTGCAAGACTAAGAAAACATTAAATTAAATGCTTCATCAATGCCATTTTAATATATGTATTAAAATATGTAGTGTAATCCTCCTGCTCATTTGTGTTATTACTAAGCCAAGGAAAATCACAATGGAATTTTTAAAAATCTATTTGCTTTATTTAGATTGTAAATCTCATTCATATTCCATTAGCTGATGCTAGTTATTGCTAGCTACTGATAGTGTGTACTATGGATCATGCTGGCAGAATATAAGATAAAAGACTTCCAGAGCTGAGAGTTTTCCTGAGATGATCAAAGCACTGCAAAATTTGCTGTTTCACTGGAGCATCTGCAGCTGGGTCATCAATTACCAAAGCATCTCATGCTGGCTTGAGAAGAGCAAAAAAAGGCTGTTCAAAGATGAGTTGGAAGATACTCCCCTGCCAGGAAAAGCAATAACTGATCCTCTGAGTGAGGTGGAATATCTGGGTACTTCCAAAATCATAAAAAATGTTCTCTCAGCTAGCTTAAGTGTGATATTTCAGACTTTTGGAGCACTGGCTGGTCTTTCTCAAATCTAAGATTTCATTCCACATGACAGTAGAGGGCTTCATGCTCAGAAGTAAAGAAAATGTGTTTTTTCTTATCAGGCCAAATAAATTTGTTCTGTGCACCTCTACAATTTATTTCCCTCCTTTATTTACAGAGAAAGGGCAGAGTGGTCTTATACAAAAATTGATATATGCACATCCAGATATACACATATATACAAAGAGAACATATGTATGGAAACATAAAATAAATACATGCACAAAGACACACATATCTAGCTAAAGAAAGAGGAAAAGACACACAAACACATGTACACATACAAGGATCTGCACCTTTGGAGAAAATGGATATATCCATATGGATATATGCAAATGTCACACTTAATTTATAATTAACTTAATACAGTATAATCCTGGGGTTTCTATTTGGCTGTTTGGTCTAAGTGAAGATTGAAAGGAAATTATGATCCAGACTGCCACACTGAACAGCATGCCAGAGGATTACTTTTGGAGTAAGTCACTATGACCCTGGCTATTAGAAACTGGCCGTAAATGGCAGCATCTCAACTCCCATTTTTTTTTCCATGGGTACTTAAGCTCACAGAACAGCTGCAACAGGGAGATGGCACAAAGCAGTTGGACATTGTTGAACAGGAGGCAGACTTTAGCCATTTTGTTACCCCATACCTGGGACCAAAATTTCACATTTCAGCCTGTAATTATTAATACCTTGCCACACATGTATGTTTATCAGCTGCAGTTAAATTTCACAGGCAGGTTGTACTAAGGGTGGGAAAAGCTAGGACAGTGTCTGTGTGACTCAGTAAAAGAAATTACTCTAAGCTACATTTTGCTCTCAGGAGTGGTCTGACATCTCTAATTACTGCAAGCTTTTGTTTTCCTCTGTTTGGTGGAACCCCATACAATATCAGGAAGCACAATTCTAATCTTCAGTAATTGAATTTGGCTGATTGGCAACATCAGCTTGTATGAAGAAATCTCTAATGAGGGATGGCTCAAGGCAGTCTGCTGAGTAAGTCTCACATGATCAAGTAGTTTTGTTTCCTATATTTTCAAATGTTATGTATCCATGTGTTACCATGTTTTATGTGAGGTTAATCAGAGAGAAAAAACCACAACTTTTCTGACTCCATTAGCTAACAAATATTAAACCTGTCACCATTTGCTGTGTGTGATTATGCAAAACCAGCCTGTTTCTTATTTGTTTTATTTTTTATGAGTTGGGAATCTCCCTCAGATTCCCGGACATGTTGAATGAATCATCAGAACTTTTTTTATTTTAATAATAGGTCTTTTATAAAAGTTCAACTGGGTAAGCTGAATACTCTTAAACATTATCCAGCAGTTTAAGAATGGAACTGAAGGCTGTAAGAAAAAACCGTAACAGGATGTATTTTGTTTTAAAGGCTTGGCACAACATACTCCAAATACATTCCAAAGTGAATTCTGAAATACCAAAAAAAGTCACAATAAAGAAAACTCAAACTCAGTCCCTCAAACCTTTTCTTGCAGATAATTTTGGTGATGTGGGGTCATATATACAGAGGGTCACCTCATGCCTCCTCTACTTTTAACCCTTTATATGTCTTTCTCTTGACACAGCATGAATCCATTTATACAAGTCAAAACACAATGATTAATGGAACAGCATGACATATAGCATAAGTTCATGGGGCCAAGCAGACCTTTGTTGTGAGTGTGTGTCTTACAGTGCTTTCCAGGGTACACAAAATGTTCATTAATGAGGGGAAAAGGAGTGAGACCCTTGCTTTTCTCATTATTGTTGGCTTCATGGCCGTTAGGAAGCATAATTGTCTGTCAGTGTGTCGAGATGACTAGGGAATAGATTAATGTTCCTTTTGTTGTGCAAGGTTATGAGAAAGTTGAGGATATGGTCTGTTTGAGGGCAAGTCTTCAATATGTCCAGCACACAGAGAAAACTCTGCGCAAATACCTCTGGCCTTAGAAAGCAGCTAAAAATTCGTTTGAAAGAGTTCCTCCTTTACAGACTAGAGAAAGCATAATTAAATCAGTTTGTGAAAAACAGTAAACATTTTTGTATAATAGATTTTGCCTGAGTTTTCTCTTTCTTACCAATATTGCCTTTTACAAAGAAAACACTTCCCTCTAGAATGATTATTAGAATACACAGCTATGCAATAAAGAGGAATGAATACACTGCTTCAGGAGGTACTGCTTCATTACAATTGCAGTAAGAAAGGCACTCCACTGAGAGTATTTTAAATCAGAATTTAATACAGCCAGCATTATAAAGAGAGAGTGGTATAGACAACTTTTCTTCCCTTCATGTTCTGGAAACCCAGAGTTGTGCAGTGCCAAACAGGCCTCTAATCAGGATAAGGAATGCTGGGCAGAGCCCACCCATGGTACAGTTGCCCCAGTTTGGTAATTTGAACTCTTTTTAAAAAGCAAACAACTCTAATAATAATTTCTACTGTCAAATGAAGAAGATATGCACGTGTGAACTCATACTGTGAGATAAAGGCAAAGCATGCAGGCTGTGTAAACGCTGGCATTGAGTGGGAGCTGCCTGCAGACTTTTCTTTTATAATTGCTATGTGAGTTAATTTTACAGTCAAAGGATGTGAGCAGCACAAGAGGGGTCTGAAGACCATGCTGGATGTGCCAGACAGCAGTGCAAGCTCTGCACAGGTTAGTTGTGATGTGGGTCACCAGCTCCCCAGCTACAGTGGTCTGCCTGTCAGTGTCATTACCTGAAGTTATGAAGGTACATATGCTTCAGGAAAACATCCACAAGGCCAAACAAAATCATGCGTATTGAACAGTTTAGGTATAAGATAAACAACTTTTTATACTTTAAGAGGGTTTTTCCCCCAGTTAGTCACAGGTCAAAGACAGATGAAATGTCAGGGGAAGCTTAACAGCTACTGCTGTTGGAGAAGGTGATCCTGCTTTTCCTTGCTTCATTTCAGATTGCTACATATTTCCTTTCTTGCTCATGGACCTTTCACTAGTAACCTGGGTGAGCCAGTTCAGCTTACTGACCAAGCAGAAAAACTATACACTCCCACCCCTCTTGATTAGTTTTTTTAGCAAATTAATGAACTGGCTGAAGACAGAGTACACTTTAATAAAAGAGCTGGCATAAGTATATCATGAGGAAATTTACTGCTGAAACAGGGAAAGAAGACTGTAGGTTTGGGGTTGGGTTGTTTTTTTTTTTTTGGCAGCATGCTAATAGATCAGCTAACCCCACCATGCTCAACTGCATTGTAAGCAATCTTCTTATCCACACACCCACTGCCCGCCATATTGTGTTATAGATGTGAGACCTAAAAAAGAGAAATCAATTTTAATTATATAATTGTTGCAGCTTACAATACAAAGAATGTAGTATGCCTGTTACAGTTTTCTTATAACTATGTATATTTGTTTATGTACATTTGCTGTAATAACAGCACAGTGATATAGCAACTAGGACTGCCCAGTAACACTTTTTATTCAGATTTTAAACAAGATATTAGCAGAATTTTTAAAAGCAACTGAGCAGGATAGTATAATGCCTTTTTTGGACACCAAAAAAAAAACTCTGACAAGATGTTAGCTTTCTAAAAATATATAATTAGATGTTAACTTCCATTTTTATATAAGGAAGGCCCTTTGCATCACTTAATGACGTCCCAATTACCATACTTTCCCTTTGCATTTCCAAAATACGCAAATTTTTAATTTCCTTATCAATTCCCAGTCCCACTTTACTGAAAAAGATGATTCAGTTAAGAAACAGTTAAGAATTTCTGTGTTGAGACAATTTGGAATCCAGGAACTTTCCCACTGATTTCAGAGAGATGTTTGGTTTGCTATCTTCATAGGAGCTGCATGCATTTGTCATCCATGACTACCAGGGTTTTTTTCCCAGGTTAGTAAATAGGGTTTTATTAAAATGTTCCTAATTTTGTCTGCTATTGTAATATTCCAAAGAAGCCCATAAAAGCACAGAGCAATTCTTAGTAGGCGAGTACAGCAGCTCAATCCATTGACCCTTTGTGGCAGAAGCAAGGAAAAAAAATCTAGTCTTGCTTCAGAGTCTTATTTTTTAACTAACACTGGGAATAAAGGTAACAGGGAAACCCATACATGTGTTGTTAATTCAAGCATTATGGAACATACATATGGTATCAGGTGTGCTTTGAATGATACAGGAGGTACTTAGGTGTGATAGCACAACTTGTTCTTTTAATTTTATAATTTGACTATCCATCTCATGTCATTCTACCCCTCACTTGTCGAGACTGCTGGCTGCCATCTCCAGTCCTGGCAGCTGTGAGACATGATATATTTATGCCTCTTAACCACTCAGTGATCTGGCACATCATGCGTGGCCGGTCTGTGAATTCTTTGATATAATGGCCAGCTGTGCTTGATGAATGGGGTCATGGAGAAGGGAAGAAGCAGCAGTACTGCTGCCAACATGCATTTCCCTTTGTGGAGGTCCCACATTCAAAGAAGTGCTTAGTAGGTGGTACACAGCTGCAGTTCAGCTCATAACATTCACAGTCCAATGTGATAGCATCTTTCTTGTTGCATTATCCCATGTGTCAAAAGCATCACTCTCACCATATATGAAGAGTAGCAGTGGGTCTTCTATATGGGAAAGAAATGAGAGGTCTACCTCCCAGGCAAAGAAGAATTTGCTTATTGAAGAGTAAGCAGAGGCTCAGAACTTCCTATGTCCTAATATCTTGAAAATATAAGTGCTCTCAATTACTACACTGCCTCTTTTCTTGCACTCTCTTTCACTCACTAATGCATCACCTAGGAAACTCAACCTCCTTCCAAGCAAAAAGGTGGGGATGCTCACAGAACAGGTGAATATTTTGGGTGGCTCTTGAGCCAGGCTCAACTGGTTTATGGCAGGTGAGATTCTAACTCAGATTATTACAAAATTCACTAGCATTTCTGCTAACTAACTGCTCCATGCTGGTGTTACTGGACTGAACCAGCAAGAAAAGGTTTTCAGGGAAAAAACAGTATATTTTCTTAGGTCAACAGAAATAGCTGCAAAAAGTATACACACCTTCAGGGCAAACAAATTTTTAACTTTATACATCAAGAAATTGCAACAGCTCTAACAAACCACTGTTGCTTCTGCAGGATGATAATCTGCCACAATCTACTTCATGTGCTTCCCCACTGTGTGCAGTGGCTTCTGTCTTATCATCCTTTTCAGGAAACATGACTGAGGGATGATTAATGGAGTGTTAAATGTTCTCTGTGAGGATTTACTCTGCCTTTTATAATTCAAAACCTGCTGTGGTCAATTTGCAAACAATAAAAGAGAGGAAATGATATTAAAAGCTATACATATGCTTGTACAGCTTTTAGGATATTTTCATGGTAGCTGGCTGCATTGATAGATTGCAAATGCATTTTTGAAAACATGCAGATAAATAACACCCAGGTTAGGTAAAGGAAATACATAAAGTCCTTGCAGTTCCTTATTTCTGCTCTGGGCAAGCTTGTGAATGATGTAGTGTGAGATGCCTTTGTAAACCAAACTATTTGAATGAGAAAAAGATCAGACGACATAACTGCTTCTAGAAATATCTCCACGAGATTTCCATCATAAAGGTGTGGTCACAGTGGACCTATTTGTCATGTTCCCATATCTGTTATGTACTAAATTGTTAACAACCCCATAGATTATCATCATGATTATGTAGATAAAAATCACAAGCCCAAACTAAAGCTAGCAAAAAAATCTTTTACAAATGCATCTAACTAATGGGAAAATCTAGGAAAGATAGGAATGTAATGAAACCCCAAACAAATTAATAAACCCCCCAGTAAATATAAAGAAACCTCAAGACTCCTCAGTTTCTTGGACAAGGATGTTGATTACCTGTTTCAGTTATCAGACTAAACTTTTTTAACTGTCCCCAAAGATAGGAATATCAAAACTTTCTCAAGAAAAATAACACATTGTTCAACTGTTCTTACAGTTTCTTATATCTAGCCTAGAGCTTGCCCAGAGTAAGTTTCTCATACTAACCACAGTGAACCTGAAAAACAACTCATGACCGTTTCCATAAGGACTACACATTTTTTAACTGTTGTACTTAATATTTGGTCTTTTTTTTTTCTTAGGCAGAACAAGCTCATCTAATTTCAATTAGCCTTACAGGTTATCTTTTCTAAATAATTTCCTTTGATGATTTCCAATTTATTTGTATTTGAGCCTGACTGCAAAAAGAGTATGTCCACTATGTTCATTCACACTGCCCTCTTGAATAGATTTCAGAGCGATAAGGCTCTGTTTGGAATGTCACATTGTTAACTTATGGAACTCCTACATCTTCTTCACTGTTTACTGTATGTATATTCATTGTCTTTCTTTTGAATATAATTCTTACATTTGTATTTCTTGGTGGGGGGGGGAGTGATTATTTTTTAGTTCCCATAATTTCGCCCATCTAGAAAGATCCCTCAGAATTGCAACTTGGTCCTAGGTACTTTAATATTTTTAGATTTCATAATATTTACATGTTTTTAAAATGTCTTCTCTATACCTGACAACTATTAATTAATGTGGGAAGTCACCAGACCTAAGCTGGATTCAGCTGAGATGTTCTCCTAAATGAGAAGCAGTTACTCATTACTTCACTGCAACATCAAGCTTCCCACATTATATAAGATACATAACATTTCTTTAGTTTGGACATGAGGACATCCCATATGGCTGTGAAAAAAAAAAAAATCTGCTATAGTATATCAATACTCTCTTTCCATACTCTGGACTAACTACTTGTGTGAGAAGGTAACTAGATTGTTGTTACATGGTTTGTTACAGAAACATGCAGAGCAGCTGCTTCCTATCACTGTTGTTCTACAGCTCCTAAGCTGATTGTTTAGTAATGAGCTAAACAAAGTACCTCTCTTAATAGCACAGATTTACTGATAGATATTTTCTCAACTACAGCTTTGGGGTTTTTTTCCAGTCTTTTTGTACCACAATTGAACTTCACAAGCTTTTGAAGATAATCACTAAAACATGCAAGTGAACTCAATAGTGTTTTAGGAATTTTATCCGATCTAGACATGAATATCCTAGTAAATTCCCTGTTTATTGTTTTTTTGGTCTATATTCCTACATCCATTTCTGTTACTAATTGCTAGTTGTGTTCTGGATATGGTCACAGTGAAATCTCTTTTTGTGAAGGCCGTTGCAAAAAATGTTTCTACAACTGCAGTAATTTTCAATCTGCACAGTTGTAATTAGTCACCTTGTTATTCTGCTTCTCCAAATAGAAGACAAACAAATCTTTCTTCTCCATTTACAAAGCAAAAGCAAGAAATGTTTTTCCTTTCCATGGAAACTATCCAGAACCTACTTTGATTGATCAAGTAAAAACTTAGAAACCTTCTCAAACCATAAGCAAACACTTAATTTCCCAGCATTCCCCAAATCAGAAAAGAACAAACTACATTGCCTTTGAATGCATGGGTCCTGCTTGGTCTGAAAAAGGAATGAAGACTTTTGAAGAAAAAAAATGAATGAAATAGTTGCATCCTTGAAGTGATGTGAATTTGTCATTGATTTATTTAACACAACTTGCAGATAATTACCTAGCAATAAAGGAATAAATTATTATTTAAATTCAGTGTCCTACAACTGTCTTCATTTGATGGACGATTCAGCACATAGAATGACACACAGATTCAGGCCCATGAATGTAAGTCCTAGAACAGACTTGGTTTCCCTCTGAACGTCTTTATTTCTACAAAAGGGACTCAAGATAGATACCCTGGACAACAGGCATATCAGCACAGAAAGAATATGACCAACACAATGTATGGCCCAACACTGCTTGAGTGTAAAAAGCATTCACTTGATGTTTTTAAGTAGTGGCTACATTTATTTTGGAAGAAAATTGTATTTTATAGGTCTCTCATTGGGAGTATATTTTCATAAAAGGGGTACAGGCAAACATAATGGAAATTATAACACATTAAAAAATGTTATGTCCCCTTTTGAAGGAATTTTGCAAGCATGCAAGTTTTGACTTAAGAAAATGCCTAGAGCCAAATCTTTAATTTCTAAGCTTCCAAAACTTCCATTGGCAGCTGTGAAAATTCTGGACTGAGGAATAAAACATGATCTGATGCTTTGTTTGATCCTAAAAGATCAAATGTTTGAATTTGGGTTTGGATTCTGTTTTCTTCCCGTAACATAAAAGGAAATCTACTTAATAGAAATATACAGAAGTAATTCAGCACCCAAGAATATCTCTAAATTCCTATAACTGTTAAGTGAAGGCTGGACAAATGATTAAAAGTGCTTGACTCCTACTACAATGCCAAATGCTGACTTCAGACTCTTTTACAAGATGTATTATTATTATTAAATATTGTATGACCGTTTTCCAAATTGGAAAACTACTATAAAAGTAAAGGATCTAAAGATGTATGTGATATGTTCAAGGAAAACAGCCAGATTAGGAAGTACCACATGGGCAATCTAGTTAAAAAACCTTAAAGGCTTCTTTTCTTTCTTCATTAACTGCTCTCACAAGCAGCTACATCCCTGTCAGGTATTTAGGGACATGCTTCCTCTTGAGCACTGTTTGGTGATTTAAGGCCCAAGGGTTTCAACCATAAAAAAGAAACTAAGACATAACTGAGTCAAATCAGGCAACATATCCACAACTTTAATGAGGTTGTGCACAAACCACAGATTTTTAGCCTGCCCTGATTTTTTAAAAAGTAAGTTTTATAAAATTGTACCCCTTGTATCTTTAGTAATGCCTTTCTCTTTAATTTCTATATTCTTGTTCTAATAAAATACCTTTTACTTTAAGTAGCTCAGTTCTGTTTGCCATTATGATAAGCATACATTTTGCAAGAGCTTACTACTTTCCAAACTTGTGGGTAGGAAATCTTTGTTTTCAGCTTTTGCAATATGTAAATGTTATCAAAACACTTTACCATACTGACATGTTTTGATCAACAGAGAAAACAAAGTTTTATTCTAACCACATTCTAAAACATGTGCATAGGTTTTATGAACAAGCAGAACTTTAAGAATTCATGAATATCTGAGAGAATCCACATGTTTAGAGGTAAGTTAAGATTTCCAAAATTCTGATTGTTATACTTTGTTGAAACATGGGCATATTCAGCACCTTGTAGCAAATATTTCTAAAGCACAAGAGGTAAATATTCATAAAATTATGGACATTATTCAGTAAACAATCCTTGACTGCAGAAAAAAGTATTAACATTGCAAATATATGCTGAAATATTAATACATTTATATTAATAAATCACTTTTTAAAAGATAAACAATTATTCTAATTTGTGTTCCCTAAAACATCTATAAATGAATCAAATAGAAATTGGGTCAAATACAAGTATATATAACACTAAATTACTTCAGATTTTTTGACCTAATTCCATACTCCCACTGTTTGGAGTTCCTTATTTTCTGAAAGAAGAAAGAAAACCAATGAATACGTTCTTTGGAAAATATTTTTTTATTATAAAATGTACAGTATATTGACCTTAATATTATAAAACACTGTAATGTATCAGAGTCTTGTAAAGACCAATAATTTATAAAATGAGACCAATTTCATTGTTACTCTTTCCAGTCTCATAGTCAGATTAAAAAATATATATAAAATATATAATGAATTAATTGACCATAGCATCCTTAGTAGCTGGCAAATGTATGTTCGTATGTTAAGGTAGCTAATCTCTGCATGTATTTTTATTAAAATAGATCACTCTTATTTGCTAATTTAGTCTTTGATTTTGAAGAGCTGATAGAAGCATGAACAGAAAGGTTAATAATCATATTCTATAAGCCTAGATTATAAAAAGGCGCTGCAGAGTATAAAGAAAATTATGTTTTACTAAAGTACTTCTATCACTGCAGCTCACTTATTAACAGTTAATACTTCTTTGGTACTTTTAAGGTGCTTGTTAGAACTAGAAATAGCTTTGGACTATTGACAATAGAGTTCTTTAGGTCTCAGATGCTATTGGATAGCATGAAAAACCACATTACACTGTCTTAACAATTTGAAGACCTTTTCCAACATGTTAGTCTTCTCAGTTCCAGACTTACTACCATACTGAGTACAAAAGAAATGCAGATTATTTCTTTTTTCTCCTCTTGTTAGCCACTGTTGCAAGCAGTGCTTTCCTCATTGCACTCATTTGGCAGTGACTTGAACACCAGTATCCAGTCAAAGGCACTTGTTTTAATGTTAGAATATGTGTATGTAGGTTGTTTTAGAATCACTGCCTAGTATATTTTTAGCAGTGCATTTATAGAAGCCTGAATCCCTTTGAGTGGACTGCTGGATGACTAACGACCCCTGAGGATGGAGGAATTTGTTTCCATACAGACGGGATTGAGCTCCTGTTGTCAGATGTGATTTATCTGGAAGCTCCCATGTTATTTCTGCTTTGGGAATCCCAATGGCCATGCAGTTCAGTTTAACTGAATTTCCAGGTCTGGCATAAATGACAGGTGCTGGCTCACTGGTGATCCGAGGAGGATAGGCGATCACAATGACAGGCACAGTCATAACAGAAGTGCCATACTCTGTTGACACTTTGCACAGGTAAGTGCCCCTGTCAAATACAGAAGCCTCACGCACTGTCAATGAGCCATTCTCCATCAGGGAAAAGCGACCCACAGCCTGGGGGGCATCCATAACCATACCATTGGGCAGTGTCCAAGAGATCTGCGCCCGGTGGTTTGCCTGGGTGATGCAGTGAAGCTGCAGAGTTTCTCCATTGATGATGCTCACCAGGTTGTTGTACTGGTTGCTAATTTCTGGCCTGAGTCCCACCTTCAGGAAGACTACTCGTTCCACATAACCGCCCTGGTTTCTGGCTGTACAGCGGTAGGTCCCAGCATCCCCAGCAGATAAGCTGCTGATGTGTAAGATCCCATCCCTCTTATGGTAAAATCTGTGCAGGCGACTGCCACTCAGCACTTCAGAGCCATTGGGAAGGATCCAGCTTGTGCTGGGTTTGGGGTTCCCCTGGACTGAGCAGTTCAGATTGATGCTGTGCCCAGCAATGGCAGTGATCCTTTCACTGACAGGGTCTCTGAAGGAGGGTTTCTCCAAATGGTCTGTGATGAGGAGCTGCACAAGCAGTCTCGCCTCCCCACCTTCATTCCGCCCAATGCACACGAGCTGCACGGCGTCTGTCTGTCGCACCCCTCTGATGTCCAACGTACCATTGCGATGCACAGTGATCCTGTTCCCATAGTAGGGAGCTGGTAAGATTACTCCTTCTGGAAAAGCCCATAGGACGCGAGGAGCAGGGATGCCCTCAGCTTTGCAGTCAATAAGTTTCCGGCTGTCTCTGATGGCTGTCTCCCTCACAGATGTTATTGCACTGAGATGACCATTGATTCTGGGAGGCTGAACGTCAACATGGATCCAAACTATCTTCCGATCTTCTCCAGCACTGTTCCGTGCTACACAAGTATAGTTACCACTGTCAGATCTTTGGGCCTTTTGGATGAGGAGGGTGCCATCTCTATATATCTGGTATTTGTCAGACAGGGCAGGAATAGGCCTGTTGGTTGGGGAAAGCCAGGTCACTTTGGGAGTGGGTTCTCCTTTGGCTTCGCATGCTACTGTGACAACATCGCCATAAGGTACATTAATAGTGATATATGTTTTGTTCCTGATGGTTGCAGGCTCTGCCACCACTTTGACCCGCACTTTCATTTCATCCTTCCCAATCTGGTTTTCAGCATAGCAGGTGTAGTCCCCTTCCTCTCTCAGTCCAACATCATTGAAATACAGGGTTCCATTATCAAAGACCACATATCGCTTCGTCCGGCTGCCGCTGTCATCCGACTGCATGAAAGTATTGATCATGCTGCCATCTGGAAGACCCCAGGAGATCTCTGGGTTTGGCAGACCTGTGGCTACACAATCAACTTTCAGGTCCCCTCCATACTTGACCTTGTGATTATTCTCATTCTTATGTTCTATTTTTGCTGGTTTCATCATCACGTTCACTTTGAGGACCACGTAGTCGTCCCCTATCTTATTGCGGGCCACACACAAGTAGTCTCCTGCATCTTTGTCTGTAACTGAATGAACAACCAAAGTCCCATTGCTGAATACTTTGATTCTAGTCTCCAAAGTGCTGTAAGAAAAGAAAAAAGAACCTAACATGAGATACAAAATCACATTTTGGGTATCAACTACTGAGAGAAATCTGTGTGGGAATAACAACTCAACAGTATTAAAAGAAAAAAGAAAATAGGAAAGGAAAATTGCTATTGTTAAATAATTAAATGGTCAGCAATTTCCAGGATATTCACCACCAAAAAGCAAATGGGAAAAAATAATTCTACTCACTTGTAATCAAGTAATTCTGTTGCATTTAATGAACTTTAATGCTCTTTTTGACCATTAAACATCCACTAAATAACAAATTATGGTAGTTTTGACTCTTCTGACTACTTGTACATTATTCTATAACATTGAAACATGAGATCTCTGAATTATATAATCCACACAAGACTATATGGACCATAATGGAGTCTGGCACCTGGGTTTTCAGCTGAAAACAAATAAAGATGAGGAACTTCCTCTGGCATTGGGTATAAATATTAAACCTTCAGAAGAGTCACAAAGAAGCAAAATGTTGCTATGCTTTGAAGTAAGGGGAAAAAAAATTCCAGCATGCAAAAAAAACTACTATTCCTTTCCACTTCACTATGGAATTGGGGTATTGTGGTCAAAACCAGTTTCCTTGGTAGCTAGTTTTCTCCTCAGAGGAGATCTCCATTATTTGAAAAGCAGCCCACATAAAGATCATGATGGAAAATAAAAGAGAAACACAGTAATTTTTTGCTAGCATTATGAGGCATAAAATGCAATCTGGATTTTGTGCTATATATTTTGTGCAATACAGGTTACCTAAATATATTTTTTGTCAGTATAAAAAAAAAATATGACTATGTTCAGCTGTGAAGAAAGTTGTTCCCAATTATGCGTTTTAATTACAGTGCATTTCTCATCTCTTTATAGTTCTCTAAAGTGAACTATGAATAATTTATAGCACCGAAATTTGTTTTCAGCCAACTGTTAGGACAGTTATTGTAGGTTTGTAGAAGTGATATTTTACTTGATATAGCAAACATTGGAGAACCGATTGTTTTAGGCATTTATATACAACCAGGTTTGCACAGACCTTATTGGGTGGTAACATTTGTTTATACATGATGTTAAAATGATTGTGTTTGTTTAAGTAATTATAAGTCGATTTATTTGCCCTGTATTTACTTGTGTGTAATGATTTGCCTAAGAGATAAACTTCAATGATCCCTTTTCTCCCGGGGAAAAGCAGCCACCTGTGCAATATTAATTCAGACTAAGCACATTGGAACAACCAGTACACAAGCTGTATATCTGGAGTTTTTATATGCTTACAAGTGGCTGCAAAAGAAAAACAGTGACAGCTTATCCTAAAAACTTGAAGTTAACTTTTCAAGAGTAATACTGCTTTCAAGAAAATTATTCTAAGATATGGCTTTTGATATAATTTTAAATTCCTTCTCAAGGATTGGGAGGATCATTCAAAACCCACAGAAGTCAGGAATGAAACTTGTACATATGAGTGTGCTTCTCTCTAAGTTCATCTAAACTGCAATTTATCTGCGACACCCCAAATAGTAATTTACCTGTGAAGGGAATCAATCATCCTTTTGGAAGGCAACCTCCACAATATCCGAGGCCAAGGGTCACCAGAAGCACTACAGTCCAAATGCAGGATGCCACCGTATGTTACATCTGTTCTCTGAGGAGAGCTCCCAGTGATCTTAGCATTAGATGCGTGCTTCTTCACATGGAGTTGTACTGTTCTCCTGGCAGCTCCCACCATGTTAGCAGCAATGCACTCATAGGTCCCACTGTCCTTGGGGGAGACATTGCGAATGTAAAGAGTTCCATTAGGAAAAACAAATAAATTCCCATTGACAAACTGAGAAGGTCGGATTTGCGTGCCATCAAAGACCACCCAGCGGATGGTGGGAGCAGGTGCTGCTTTGGCAGTGCAGTGGATGTTAATACTGCTACCAAGGGGCAGGGAAATGTTCTCTTGCTTTTCTTGCTGGATGATGGGGGGTAAGGCTGCAATGTGCAGCCTTACTGCAATGCTGTCAGCTCCTGCAGCATTGCTTGCTACACATTTGTAAACTCCTCGGTCTGAAAAAGTTGCTTGCTTGATAGACAAGGTTCGATTTTCATGGAGCATTATCCTGCTTTCTGTGGTTGTGACCGCCTGCAAAATCTTCCTATCTGGGAAAATCCATGAAATTAATGGGCTTGGAGACCCACTAGCCTGACACTCCATTGCTATGGTCTCTCCAAAGTAGACCGTGACATCTCGATAGCGAGAAAGTAAAATTTTGGGCTGGTGGGCTACAACTGTGAGCACAACAATCATTTTATCTTCGCCATGCAGGTTCTGAGCTGTGCATAAATACTGCCCACGATCCTGAAGCTGGGCATTTCGGATAAGGAGAGTACCATTTTTCCAGACTTCAAACCTTTGTAACTTGCTGTTGGCTGTCATTAGAGCTCCTGTGAAGGTGAGAGGAAAGAAAGACAAAGTCAAAGGGCTTAAAATGTACATTATTGCAATAAAGAAGTCTTAAGTGAGACTTTAGGTTTACTCAACACCAATTACAACTTCAGAGGGCCCACATGACATCTTCTGACACTCTCCATAGCACAAATTAGTCTGTTTCTATTGCAAAACTACCCACTAGCTTGCAAACATGGACAGCGTGGAAATTTTTGAAGGCCTTGTTTTAGGATCTCTCTTAAGTCTTTATGTAACTTTTCTGTTCCTTTTGCATATGGAGATGACACACACATCAATATTTAAGGTAGCAATGTTAAAAAACCCATGCTCACAAGTATTGCTGTAATAAATTCTAACTGCTATGAATAAGCAGAGTTGGCTGCTTTTCACAGCCAAAAATTACTCTTCAAAAACAAACTCATTAAATGATAGAGATTTTCTTTTGCTACAAGAAACACTGTAAATCTATTATTACTTGTAATGATTAGTTGCAATTAATCATTTTCTCTACAGTGATTATAAGTGACAGGAAGTATTTTTCAGTATTTTGAACAACTCCTGTGAACATGTTGCACTTCTGTGCAATACCCCTTCAAACCACGTGGAAGAACACATTTTTTATCTGTCTTACCTGTAGAGACTTTTGTCCAAGTAATAAAAGGCTTGGGCTCCCCAACTGCATCACAAGGCATAAAAGCATCCATTTCAGCAAGGATGGATATGGTCTGAGACGCTTTTGTGATAATTTTAGGTCTTTCTCCGTGTACCCTAAAATTAGTTGAAGACTGAATTACAGTCGAATTGTGCGGCATAATGCCTCCCATGTAAGGAACAGATGGGATTTTTTGATGATGATAATGGACATTTTTAAAAGGGTGAACTGTAGTGGTTATTTGTGGTTTTGTGCGCTGAGAGAGAAAGGCTGGAGGGGTGATCTTTAAAACTACCCGTGGTGATGTGGTCGTTGTGGCATGTGGCATTGGAGGCACTGGAATTGCTGTAGCTTTCTGCACCGTAATCCCAGTAGGTAAGACCTGAGCAACCTTCTTCTCATTTGTGTCTTTTGGCACTTGTTGACTAGGAACATCTGGTTTAGGATGTATATATAAGTGAGGGAATATCCTTGTTCTGTTGAAAAGGAATGGTATTCTGGAACTGGGGTAATAGGGGATCCCTTGACTTGGTATTCTCCCAGCTGTGCCTCTGTTATCTGGAAGATGGTTATTTGCAAAAAATCTTGAATTAAGATTGTATCTGTTCTGACCCTGATTACTGAACTTGCTTTCGGTTAATGGATTTGTTTTGTGAAATGGAGAAGCTTGTGTTGGGATAGTTGTTTCTCTTTGGGACGCAGAAGTTTTTCTGTCCTGGATAGTATGTGCTGCATACGCTGTTATCTCTGGTTTGTTTGTGTAGTGAAGAGGCTGATGTGTTATAAAATAGCGAAGTGGGCCCTGTGTTACGGGAAGTTTCATTGTGCCTCTTACTGGAATGTGCTTTGGAGGCACAACAGGTAGTCTTTGGTTTATGCTTGGTATCATTCCAGTAGGTGGATGGGGAAGATTTGGATTTAGCAGTAAACTGTTGTTTGACTTGCTGCTATACAACTCATTGAATTGCTGCTCTTTGGACTGTATGCTAATCCTGTTCTGGTTAGAGGAAGGAGTAGGGTGAATATTCTGCTTTGAGGTCATCAATATTTTGTCACCACCTGCTCCAACTTGTTTTGCTCCTGGGAACCTTTCTTGATTAAAGGCATTACTCTCCTTGGTGGTATAATGAAGAGAAGGATGTGAAGTGCTTGAAATTGAAGGGGGAAGAGTGACAATTTTTATAAATGGAATAAAAGCAGTGGATGTAGTAGGAGGCTTTTCAGTTGCCTGTGAATGATAAAGCACTTGTAATATAGATTCCTTTCTGTCCAAGGAAGATGGCTCTGTCCTAGCCTGGGAAGTAACAGATTTCTTTGTCTCTCTAACTGGAAAAGTCTGAGTTTCTGCAGTGCTAAAAGAGGAGGATAAAGTAATTATCTCATACTGCTGAGGTGGCTCAGCTTTTGCTGGTGTTTCTGTAGATATTGCAGACTTCCTTGGCTCCTTCGAAACGGAGAGGTCTTTAAAAACTTTGACTGTGCCAACAGGAATACTTAAGTCACTCATAGTGGGATATGCCAACTGGAATGTTCCAGCAGTTGTTTCATTAACCACAACTTCTAAGTCAAATAGGTTAGGCTCTTCTTGAGATTTTGGTTTTGTTGATAGTATTGAGCTGTTCCTATATGCAGGAGAAGTGGTGGTTCTTGATTGTTCTGCCTTCTGATCCACAGTTTTAGAATCTGCTTTTGTGTCCTTCTCCACAGAGACATTGTCTAATGAGTGGTATGCTGGCACTTCACTTTGCTCTGGTTTCAGAGATACACTTGACACTTTCGTGGGAAGTGCATCATGTACAGCATATGATGATAAAATTGTGATGGGTTCAGTCACTGGAAGTTCCAGGGTTTCAGAGCTAGTAGGGTGTGTCACAGGTTTGGCTCCAGGTGGAGAAGCAGTAGGCCTAAAAGAGAAAGTTGTGATCATGTTGCTGATTTTTGTAATTTTTTCTGTGAGACCCAAATCAGGAATTAAGGAAGGAGTGGATTCCATATGCTCCTCTTTCCTAGCCTGTATTTTGGTGTTTTTAAGATCAGGACTTTGAAGTGTTGCAGAAGAAGTTTTGGTAACAGCTTCAATTTCAGGTGTCCTTGTAATTATAGGCATTGCCTCTGTGGTTAAAACAACACGGGGCAAAGGCTTTGGTCTTTGTCGGATTCTATTTGGTCTTCTCCTTCTCCCATAAGGCCTTTTTCTACCATGCTGAGTAATACGTGAAGGCATGGTCTTTCTATATGGAGTTGTTGTGGTGGCCACAGTGGTCATTCTACTCATGGAAGAAGCTGTTTCTAAACCCTCTGATGTTTTGTGAGGAGCATTAGCACTATGCAAAATGAATATGGGACTTTGTTTTGGAACAGCCAGGTTTCTATGTTCCTCTGTCTGAGAATTGTCTACATAACTGCTGGGTACACTTTCTTGAGTCACTGTATTCCTCTGGGTTTCAGCTTCTTCTTCACTCCGAACCATGATGGGGGTGACAGCTAGAAAACTGTTGCTGAAGTCTGCCATTTTTGTATGACTTGTGGCTATCTTTTGGCGCTGGTATCTTGAATCATTGCTCTTTTCTCTAACAAATGGAAAAGTAGATGAAGGAACAGTAGTAGTGCCTACAGAATCTGTCAGGATGATCTCATCAAACTGAGAAGGTGCCGGAGTTACGGTGTCAACACTAATTAGGCCCAGTTCATTAAACTTCAAGCTTTTTTCCAAGGTGCTATGATGATCCACAGTCTGAGACTCAGCAAGGAGAGTAGCATCAAGTGGTAGCTCAGCAAAAGCAGAATTTTCTTCAGATATAGAAGATATAGTTTTATCTACGTTTTCCACTGTGAATAAACTGCTCTGAACATCAGCAAAGTTTGTCACAATTTCTTTGGCCAGAGGTTCTTCAGTAAGGGCAACTGAATCATCCGTCCTGACATCAAGATGATGCTCCCCTTGCGGTTCTGGAGTTGCAGAGACAGGAGTCAAATATGGACCTGACAAGGCAATTTCTACAGTGTCCAAACTCGCAGGTGTTTCTGAAGCCCTGTGGCTGGAGAATGGTTCTGTTTCTGACCTTATTAATACAGGCTGGACTGAAAACACTTCTGTGTTCTGTGAAACAGTGACTGAGAATTGCTCCTCTTCACCCACAGGTGATGCATCAGCAGAGGAATCCACCACATCAGCTTCTGTCTTTGAGGACGGAGGGCTGGCTAAGGGATAAGAGGCAGGAGTCGTTTCCTGCATGACTGATGACAGTGAAGTTGTTACAGATATAGTTGTAGCTGTCGTTCTAGGAAGATTCTTCCCACGGACCTTTGCCAAAATGTCAGCCCAATGCTGTGGATTAATCTGTTTGCTTGCCACATTAATTCTCCTTCGAGATTCAAACACTCTCCGGCCTTCTGCAACATTGCTGTCTTGGGTTCCATCAGTACTTTTCCAGATTTTCATTTTCCTTCTGCCCTTCTTCCCCTTTTTAATTTGAGCCTCTGGCACTTGGTCACTTTTTTGTTTAAAAGGTATTTCCCAGTCTTTTAGGCGGCTCTTTCTTCGTGGGAACTCCTCCACCCCTCCTGCTCCTGATCCCTCTTCATCATCTATGACCCGCCCTCTTGTCTTTGACAAACCTTTTGAGCCAGGGCGCTTCTTTAGTTTGATTCGTTTAAATGACCTGTCAGACACCATTTTATTTACTGTGACCCTTACAGCAATCTGATCTGATCCCAGCTGATTGACAGCCACGCATCTGTAATGGCCACTATCAGTGACATGGCTCCTTGGAATAAGCAAAGTACCATTGGGCAGCATATAGCCTTTTGAAGAGTTTGATAAATCACTGAGTACCTGACTGTTTGGAAGAATCCAGCTCAACTGTGGGTCTGGGATGGCAATTGCATTGCATGGCAAAGCTATTGGATCTCCAACATTTTTTTCAACCCTCACTACATCTGAATCAGCTACCTGAACAGCTGCAGGCTGCACAACAAGTCTGTAAGCCATTACATCCACATCATCTCTCACTTGGGCAATGCAGTGGTACACACCTCCATCAGTGTAACTCACTGTTTTTATTATTAGTTGGCCACTACTGAGAATGGAAAACCTACTATCTTTCTCATTAAAAGGTGCTTGCAGTTTAGTTCCATCTGGGAAAAGCCACTGAATGGAGGGGCTCTCAGAAGCTTTCACACTGCAGCTCAGCTGACACTCTGACCCTTCCACCACACTCTGTGCTGTCCTTGTGCTCTGGTTTTGCTCTATCATTACCCAGTGTCTCTGCTGCCTGGTGGTTTTGGTATGAATTGTCTGAGAAAACACAGTAAAAAAAGATAGCACCACTTTTTTCCCTGTACTCTGGCGCCTGTTTAATTGGATATTTATAAGAGGCTGCATCACCCAGGAAGGCTCGGCCAGTATTTGAGCTTTTACACCTGTGTAGTAAAGAGCATCATAATCTGAGCCTTGCCTGTACTGATAGCTTATTTTAGGCTCTTTTGTGAGCATAAGTTCCCTCTCTAATTTAACAGGTACTTCACTGTAGTAAGCTATAAGCTTCCATAGTTTTTCATAGTTTTCTCGATTCATTGGACATTCAAAATCCAGTGCAATTGTGGCATTTATATCTATCTCCTGAGTCTGGATTTGATTCCACTGAATTTTGGTAGAACCTGTCGGTTTCTTGATTTCACAGTTCAGGTGGACTATATTGCCATGCTCATCAGTCATATTTAGAGTAATGTTCCATGGCGAGGATTGAAGTTCTTCCAGAGGGAGTTCATAACTGTCACCATCTTCCTCATTTTGAGTACTGCTATTTTGCCACAGTGAGGATTGAATGACAGGCTTCCTACAGGAAATATCTTTCAAGTTTGGAATATCTTCTTTCTGCAGTTGTTTTGGGCTGCTGCACTTAGCACACAGCTGTCCACCTTCATAGGCTTTGTCCTTTTTGCATTTTAAAACACCTGCAAAAAATAAAAAAAAAAGAAGAAAGAAAATAAAAGGTACAACAAGAGATAAATATGCTGCAAAACAGTTCTAGAGTTAGACAACTCTCAGAAGTACAAAATAAACTTCATGAGAAGTGCATTATGGCACATGACACATAAGGCAAGACTTATAGAATAGCACCTCTTTATTTTACAGCTGAATGAACACCCGGTTCTCAATCTGACCATGATGTCTTTTGACTTTAATGAGAGGATTGAATTCTCCACCCTTCTGAAATTTAGATTCACTGCCTTTGAATTAAATGCCTAGGAACCGAAGCGTGCAGGGCAACATTTGTATCAGTAACAAACTACTCTGTGTCAAAACATCTGTATTTGTAGTGACAGCCTAACTTGTGGATCCAATGTGAAGAGGAGTGGGACCTTTCAGCTTTCAAAAATACAGTATTCACCAGAGAAATGCTGAACTTCCTCATTAAATAATCCAGGAAGATTTTTATTTTTTCTCTATTGATTAAGAACAGCACTGGCAGTACGCAAAACATTTTACTGTAGCTTCCAAAATGGGCTGACTAGTTCTTGCACTTACAAGCTATTTATAAGCAGGAAAAAAATAAAGTGCCACTTCTTCCCTGACCTCTGAAACAACTGCAAACTTTATAATAATACAAAAAAAGCTAAAACAGAGAAGGAGAGCTAGACCAGGAAATTACAGTCTTGACTCCTCTCTTCTGTCAATGCAGACTGTTGTCTGCAAAGTAACAATCATATATTTATTACATTGTTCTGCTCACTCAAATGTCAAATGTACCTTAGGTATTCAGTTTGAAACCACACAGTAAAAAAAATGCATTACAGTTATTTTAGGAATAAGTATCATCCTGAAGAATGAGGGATCTTTGAAAGAATGAACAATATACCAGTGGGTTATAAGGCAAAATGTCAGGAGAAAGGGAAATGTACAGCAAATTTTCATACCATTATTTTAATTGAAAATATGTGCTTTGCTGCTCTGAAAAATCAATTTTCTTGAGAAAATGTTATAAATGAAATACATACACATACATATATATATATATATATACATATATATATGTATATATATATATGCAGTTTGTCACTTGCAGATTCAAACTGGATGTTTCAAAGATAAGGAAAAACTGGCCCACAATCAACTTGGCAGTGGCTACAACAGTCTGAAGAAATTTAATAACTCTTTCTAGACAGAATTCCCAAATAAGTGAATGTTATAGTCATATACAGATACAAAATCTGTCATACATGAAAATTGCATGGATAAATTATTCCTCCCTCCAAAAATCACTACTGTTTTAGCATAAAGAGATAACCTAACTGAATAAAACTGCTAGCAAGCCAACACTGCACTAAAGAAGGAATGTTCAACTAGTATCTCATTACTATAACTTACAGTAAAACTTAAGTACACCCATTACACACACAATTTGGATCAAGAACAGAAAGTGAGAATATCAAAATGTAAGCTAGTGAAATACAGTATTTCCATTAGATGACAATCCCTTAGATTCTCAAGTATCTGTTTAGTCAGGAAGACTTATATTACTCATTCAAGCATCGCACATTCTTAAAAAGCACTGTCCTACAGTCAAGTGCAAAATTGCAATGAATTATATATTCTAAGATGACAAGATCCACCATCATTCACCATACATGCTCCAAAGTCATTATATAAACCTTGGGATGCCATCATTCATTTGAGACATCTTCAGTTACAATTAAATGCTAATTTCCTCTTAATATTTTAGCAGTAGCTCTGGCGTGACACCAGTTCCTCTGCTGCACTGAGATGCCCAAACTGAAAACTGATACTCAAACCCCTCCTCATTTTGAGCATCACAGATACAGAGGCATTACAAAACTCTCTTTTTTTTGCTTCTGCATACAATCAGAAGCATTCCAGCCTAGACATTGTGATACTTTTTTAATCTCTAAGTCTGAATGAAGATAGACAAGCTATTTTATGCAAAAATCACATGGCTGAAAATAAAAACATTGCAAGCACTTGAAAATACTTAAAATACATTTGCTCTATCATAACAGTTGTGGTCAATGAAGAAACATGGATGGACATGAAGAATGCGTATTACAGCCTTAATGTTAATAGAGGGCTAATGTTAGAGGGCTCAACCAGGAATTTGGTAACCTGATTTCCTTCCTTCCTTGGACAAACAAGTCCAAATCCACTGTTACCAACTTCAGTAGCTTTGTTGGTTGAGGACAATTGGCAGCCCTTAGCCAAAAGTATACTGCTGTGCAAGAAAAGGCAGTAAAAGGTTATTACCCCTTTCCAGTTATAAACCTCACTACCACTTCCATCATTCCAAATGTAATGGCTAATTTCTATGCTCTTATATTCGTATTTTTATCTAATGAAACAAACTGCTTGCTTTTTACAGTGTTTTTAAATATATATATTTATTGACTAGTAACAGAATTTAATACTGCGCTTAGACATCATGTAGGTAATAATACTTAAGAAAAAACAAAACCATCAACACACAGAACTGGAAAAAAACCCAAATATTAGGAGTTCAATAAACACTGGTGGCTTATGCTCCTACCTCCAGAAACTTCATTCCATTCAAGGAGCCACTTCAAACTGCAGTCGCAGTCCCATGGATTTCCATGAAGGTAAAGATTTTCCAGCAGTGGCATGCCTTGAAACATTCCTGCAGGCAAGGTCCTAAGAGCATTTTCAGATAGGTAGAGATGTCTTACTGTTGACAATTTGAAATAATCTAGGATCATAAATGTTGAAAAGGTGTTGGGGTGAAGCTGCTGGAGCAAATTTCCTTCTAGGTGGACAAGTCTTAGAGAGGTTAAACCATTAAAAGCATTTGGATGAATAAACTCAATTCTGTTGTGGTCCATGTGTAGTCTCATTAAGCTTGAAAGTCCTTGGAGAGTTTGGCCAGTTATGGCTTTCAATTTGTTGTAACTAATTTTGAAAACCTAAACAAAACAAAAAAAAACATGAAAAACAAAACAAACATCAACCAAAAAAAAAAGAAACAGAGGTTAATTTTATTATCTAAATCCAAATAGAATAGCAATCAAACAAATTTTTTCCTCCCACATTCAAATCCTTTGCACCACTGAAAAATGATATGCTGGTCAGAGGTAGAATAAAACTGAGTGTTAGTTGGCATTATCAAGTTAGATATAGGCATAGTTAATAAATGTCAAATGTATTTTGGGGGAAAATTCTTATGTTAATCCTAAAAAGGCACTATAAAATACACTTATTTTTCTTTTCTGTTATTCATGGAAGTTAGTTTTGAAATTTAGGAAAACGTAAGCATTACCTGTAGAGACACAAGATCTTTCAAAGCACCATTAGGAATATTCTGAATGTCATTTCCATGTATCATAAGCAATTCCAATTTTGTAAGTCCTGCAAAGGAGTTTTCGTATATAGACTGTATACTGTTGAACCTGGGGAAAATAATCACAAATATGGTTACAACTTATTCACTGACTGTCATGGACTGCAAATGTAAAATTAATGTAACCTAACTTTCAGGAAAAACTGGAGGGATCTTAATGCATTGTCAAAAGGCCAGAATTTACTGAAAGACTCTTACAAGGCCCAAGCATACTTAGCTCATGTTTACACTACAGATTTCTTTCAACTCATTTTGTGGCACTTTAGCCATAAATTAGGAGTAAAAGTAATAAATAAGCGTTTAAGTTCTAATAGTTGTCAGTATATTTTTCCATGCAGCTCAGTTTATAGAATGGAAATAAGTTAATGGCCTGTGGCCAAACCATGATGCTATGGAGCCTGGCAAACTAGACAAGCTGCAGTGCTGCCAAAGCAGCATTTAACAATAAATACATAGAGATTTTGAGAGTAAACATTAAAAATGGGTTATCTCCCAAAGAGCACAAGAAGCAGTAAGTCACATCCTGCTTCACTTACTGTTACAACATGTAATTGGCTGCATTAACTAAATACATAACATCTAGGAATTGACCTTCCAATTACATCATTTGAGCCTTGAAACTCCTCTTAGATAAGAAACACAGAAAAATCTACTCTTTGAAAATGAATCAGTTTTGCTTTGGACAAGCAAATCAGGATTTATTTGCCAGTTTGGAAGAGTTACATTTGGTGGCCTAGCTCTATATTTCTGTTTTTCATATGTATACAGAAAATTCAATGTCTTATGTAATCTAGGGATGAAGTCTTAAAACTAAGCATGGAATTCTGGAGATTTTTTTCCAATTTCTTGGTATTTTCTAGAAAGCAAGGGAAGACACAGCATGAAATTAAAATACTTCAAATATGAATAAAATACTTTTGGATCTTCACCATGTTACCTATCTAAAGATCCTTAATTTGCTTAAAGTTTAAGCATTGTTTTAATAAAGTTTATAACATTGTATTAATATTTTAGTCATTCTGCAGATCCACTAAGGCTATAGCAGATGTCTTATTCAAATTCCTTATTTCAAAATCAGTCCTTCAAAAAAATTATGATCACGTCTAAATAAAAAATTTTCCAGGATAATTACCAGTTAGAAAAATAATCTTCACCTTTTAAGTGCATAGCACTTAAAACAATATGATAAAGGCACTCTTTCAAAGTCAAAGTGCAACAATAGACAGTTAAGACTGTTTCTTCCTGGGAAGAAACTCAGAAAATGTCCATTGTAGTGATGAAATTCAAAGGGAGGAAATGTTTTTATGCTAACACTGTATCAAATAATCTACTTTACTAAAAAACCAACCCAAACACCTTAGTAACTTAGAAGCCTACATTCCATTTTCAAAAGCAATTTAGGGATCTGAGTACATATTTCTTTAATATAGTTTTACTTCACATAAGAGCATTTTCAGCATAAAGTTAGGCTTTAGGTGGATAAAATGTTGGTGGATAAAAATTTTAACTACAGAGAAGCAAAAAAAAAACCCCTAACCAAGGTCACTGCTGCCAGTCATTGCATGATCAGTTGCAGCTTACAGGCGCTGAGGTTGGCGAGGTGAGTTCACCATGGGTAGTCGGGCAACCCTGACACCAACCAGAAGAGGACTGCGACTCTTGCATCGTTCTGTGTCACACAATGACCCAACACGATACTCTTGTGATATGAAGCCTACCAACAGTCCCTGCCTTCTTGTCTCAAAATCTGACAGATGTGAGTTGGCAATATCCTGGCAGAGTGATCCAACGACAGTGAGTTGGAGTCTGAGCAATCTCTTCCCAAAATATGCATCTACTGCGGTTAGTTGCTTGAAAAAAACTGCAAATAACCACAGCTCCAAAGGCAATAGATCTAATTTCTTTCCACTGTATTCATTTAAGATATAGTATATCTCATTGTTCTCCAAAATGCTACTGGGTTACATCATAGAGAGTTAACTAAATACCTTTTTTTTTATACATTCTAAAAGACTAAATATTCTATTTGCCAAAAAAGAACTCACACCGTGGTATAAACATTTATTTGAAAAGAATAGTAACTTCTGTTTGAAACAAAAAGACTAAGCTAATTCCTCCATGCCAGCAGCTGTAGTGTATGAAATACAACACTGATGGGTAAGAACCCATCTCTGCAATTCTACTTAAGAAGTACACACAGAGACCCTGGTTTGCCACACGTGCGCGAAGCATTCCAGGCTTCCGCATTAGGAACACGAAGCTGTTTGCCCCGAGCTGCCATACGAACCCGAAGTTGATTCTTTCCACGTGTTTAGGGATGCGTGCCGGCACGGCTGCCAGGGAGCGGAAGGTGCAGTGGACCTCGGTGGGCAGGTAGCAGGCGCAGGGCTGGGGGCAGCCCAGGGCGCCCAGCGGCAGCGCCAGCACCAGCACCACGGACAGCGCTCCAGCCGCCACCCGCTCCCCCATCTTGTCGCCTCTCCTCGCCTGGCTCCTCCTGCGTTGTTGCGGGGCAGGGAGGAAGAAAAGAGGGAATAAATTATTATTTTTTAAACTTTTGTATACTCTTTATATATTCTAAACCCTTTCTATACCTAGTGATTACTGGCATTGTCTAGAAAGTCTGTAGACAATCAAGGCCAATTTCAGTTGGAAAGCCACTTTCTTTATTCTATGTCATTTTCTATTTCAGTGTCAATTTTACCCCCATCACTCATTTCTACTAAATACTATTCTAAAAAAGTTATGCCATCTCCCGATGGGAATAAATTATTATTTTTTAAACTTTTGTATACTCTTTATATATTCTAAACCCTTTCTATACCTAGTGATTACCAGCATTGTCTAGAAAGTCTGTAGACAATCAAGGCCAATTTCAGTTGGAAAGCCATTTTCTTAATTCCATGTCATTTTCTACTTCCGTGTCAATTTTTCCCCCATTACTCATTTCTACTAAATACTATTCTAAAAAAGAAGAAATTATTATTTTTTTAAACTTTTGTATACTCTTTATACATTCTAAACCCTTTCTATACCTAGTGATTACTGGCATTGTCTAGAAAGTCTGTAGACAATCAAGGCCAATTTCAGTTGGAAAGCCATTTTCTTAATTCCATGTCATTTTCTACTTCCGTGTCAATTTTTCCCCCATTACTCATTTCTACTAAATACTATTCTAAAAAAGTTATGCCATCTCCCGATGGTAATAAATTTTATAGGCTTATTCTGAACACCAAGAATAGTACTCATCTCACAGAAAAACGAGAAAACTTTTAGGGACGTATGTAGCTCAAGCAAATTGCCAGTGTTCCCTCTACAGTCAATTAAAGAAAAAAAACCAAAACCAAGCAATAATCACTTGAAGATTAATAATATAAATTATGTACCTCATCAGATAACTAGAAATAGTACAACTGAGGTTCATTAGGTCTCAAATTAGCAAACTCACCTCACCTAGCTGCCTAATTTTTAGACAGGCTGTTAACGTTTGGTAGGGTAAAATGTGGCTCAATGACTCTCATTCATAATAGATATGGGAAATGATTGAGAGAGAAAGGGAAAGAAAGAATTGGTCGGCCATAGATCTATTCTCTGTCATCCTTTGCCATGGGTTGCTCTGTGATGTTGGATACACTCTAACATTGCAATCTAAACCAAACAGTGTTATGACCAATCAGAAATGACAAAACTAGACAATTTGTTTAAAAACATAAGCATAGGCCTCAGAGGAAAAGTTTATAGTATGTCTACCAACACTCAAATTCACATTTTTGGAACTGTGTGTTGAAGTCCGAATGGCTAGAACCATGGAGAGTCATTTAAAGAAGCATGGACAAGTAAACACAACTGTTACTGACTTTGACCACTACTAATTTCTGAAAATCAAATAATTTATGTAATGTCTTATTACCAATTAAGCACTCTAACTCTGGACAAATGAGTTTAAAACACTTCTATTCTTATTCCTAGCAACAGAATAATTTGAAAGCTTTTCAAATTACAGCCATACAAGAACACAGGCTGCTATTAGTAACAGACATTTAATATTCCTGCTTTGACACAATACTGTGACAATGACAGAATTCACTTGTACCACTTGTATTATCAGTTTCATTAGTTATTTGCTTGTAGAAAAAATTCAGATTTTCTTAGGTCTGCAAGCAACAAGATGCACATTTTTTTCCCTCAGATTACCATGTGCAAACTATTAAAGTTCAAAGGAGAGACTCATTGGGATGAAGAGTTTTCAAAAATATCTGTGGTCAAGTTAATGGGATGTTTAGCATTCTTTATGAGACAAATAGCTTGTAATTTGTTTAAGAATTTTCAGGTGCTGTTTTCCTTATATTCTTCTTAATGAAAATTCCTTCTACGAAACAGCCTACCCACTTAGAATCCTTTTGTGAGAGGTCCCTTTCAGGACATGCTCACTGAGGTGAAGAGGAGGCTGCAGTGACTTGTGAGGGGCTGGGAAGGGCGGGACTGACCGCGCTCCGCCCGTGTCAGAGGGCGGCCCGGCCGGGCCCCGCTCCCGCGGGATGCGCCGGGATCCGCCGGAGCAGCTCGCGCCGCGCCGCCCTGCCGCGCNCGGGGCGCTCGGCGGGAGGGCGCGGCCGGTGCTGCGCGGCCCGGGCCGTGAGCCAGCAGCGGCTGGGCGGAGGGGGCTGCGGGGAGCCGTAGTCCCCCTCGCCCCCCTCGCCTCCGTGGTTGTTTCTGCCATACCGGAGGACAGATGCTTCCCATTAGAGAAGAATGTCCCCGCCGGACCGGGCGACGGGAGCGCCCGGGCAGAAGGCGGGTGTTGACACACGGCGACACCGGCTGCGGGACGCCCGACGGGCAGCCCAGCCGCCGTCCCGCTCCCGCGCAGTCCCGCCGGGGAACCCCAAAACCCAACCCGCCCGCACCCGACCGCGCTCCGGCAGCGGTGGCCGTGCTCCGCTCCTTACCTGCGGCTGGGCGAGGCGCTCTCGGCAGGCGCTGCCCGCCGCTCCCGATGCTCCGGGGGCTGCGGGCGGGCGGCGGCGCGGGGCCGGCGGTCACCTGGACCCCGGGCTCCCCTCCGGCACCGGCTCGCCGAGGCTCATCGCTGCCTGCGGTAGCCCGCCTGAACGCCGACTTAGGACTCCTGATCACCCGTCATCCTGCGGGGATCCGCCGCCGCGGCTGGGTCCCCCCGAACAAGCATAAGCGATGCGCGGCAGCCGGGCAGGCACCGCCGGGTGCTGGTTTGTATTGACTGCTATTGTTTCCGAGCTCTCCCCTTCTCCGGGTGCCCCACGACCCCGCCGAAAGTCGGTGCGCCGCAAGCCCTCAGCACCGGCGGCAGCCCAGCGCGTGGCTCCGGGAGCCCCGCGGGCCAGCGGGCGGGCGGGCGATGCGGGCGGCTCCGCGCCGCCGGACTCCTCTTGCGGGGTGGGCGGCCCCTCCGGGAGGGGCGGCTGCGGGCGGGCCCGCGGCAGGGGTGGGGGGTGGGTGAAATGGGCTCCGGAGCCGGCGGGCAGGGGTCGCGGCAGTTGCGGTTTCGCGTGGGATCGGGACCTGAAGCTTACGGAAAGTTTGTCTCTGGGACCTGGGTACATCCAGCACTGTTAAAGCGCTCGGACGTGCAGCTACACATCTTGTGCGCTCGCACACACGTATACACGCAGGAGTTCTGCACATAATCCCTGACTGGACCCACCAGTTTGGGTTTCTTTCTCTTCCCATAGTGATGTGGTGCTTAAAGACATGGTGTAGTGCAGGGTTAATGGCTGGTCTCGATGATCTTGAGATCTTTTCCAACCTTAACGATTCTGTGGTTCTTTGATATAGGTCTTCCATCTCAACACAAAGAACCAACCTGACATTAATCCTTATGTTTCATACTGGCACAATTCTGCTGCAGAGACCTGTATGCTGTCTGTATGTGGGAATTGGGTCTCTGCGATCGTACTCAAGGACAGACACTCCAATAAATGCATGTGAACAGAAAATCTCAGAACTGAAATAGAGAGGAAATTACAACAAAAGAGGAAAAGACAGGAATCAGTAATTAACCAGCCTGATTGTAGACCCGGTCATTAATTGCCTTTTAAAATCCACTAGAGAAGCAAACTTTAGTTTAAAGTCATTAAATCATTGAATCTGTCTTCTCAACTTCTCTCTGGTATTAGCAACTGTTTCAGTACACAAAAGTAAGCCTGTCTCTAGTCCAGTGAAAAATGCATGATTCAGAACACCATGCTCTAGTATCTAATTGGTTCCGATGTGTGGTTTTTGGATATGCACAATTTTCTGTTCCCTAGATAGCCAATGTGGCCGTTTCCCTCATCAGTTCTAAAGGGCAAAAAAATTCAGTTTTTCAAGTTGCATAAATGAGCATGAATGCTTCTTGAGTCATAAGAATGCCTATGAGTTTTGATATAGAACTTTCAAATTCCATCTCCAAGGTAAGTAAATATAGGAAATGGCATTATATTCAAGGTTCTAAAATTGTGGCCAGTGGATCATCGCCAAATTAATAGAAATAATCAGAATCCTAATTGATTAACTGTTTTTGACTTTGAAACATGTGGGAGGTGTGATTATCAAAAGGGTTGGTGTCCAAACCTCTTCAACTGTTAGCAATAAGCTGTTGTCAGAATCTGGACAAGTCGTGTCTTCCAAATACATTAATAAAGTTTCATTTTCAAAAGAAAAACGTATTGTCCATGCTTTTAGCTGCAGAAACTTTTTTTTGTTGTGGGATGTTGTGTTTTATGTTGTGTTCGCAGCTCAGCTCCACACAGCCTCTCCCTCACCCAGTTTGATATGGGGGAGGGAATTGGAAGGGGAAAAGTTTGAAAAATCACAGGTTGAGATAAAGACAGTTTGGTAGGTGAAGCGCAACAAAAGCAAAACAAGGAATTCATTCACTACTTCCCATGGGCAGACAGGTGTTCTGCCACCTCCAGGAAAGCTGGATGTCATCATGAACAAAAGTGACTTGTAAAGGCAAAGACATCCCCCTTTTTGCCTTCCTGCCTCAGCTTTACATGCTGAGCATGACACCATATGGTGGATACCCCTTGGATCAGTGGGGGACTGATCCAAGCAGTAGTCCCAGCTGTGTCTCCTGCCAGCTCCTTGTGCATTGCCAGCCTGTCTCTTGGCAGGATAGTGTGAGAAGTGAAAAACACCCCAGCACCACACCAAGCCTTGATCAGCAGTAAGATAAAGCATCCTTGTGTTTTCACACTGCTTTGGTCACAAATTTAAAGCACAGTACCATATAAGCTACATTCAAATAAATGCCAGAATAAAATGTTGCAGACATTTAGAATAACACCATTAACATGATGTTCACTATCTTCAGCATAATTTTGTTTCAACCAAGCAAAGCCAATACCAACCCATATTGTTGTAACCACTCTGTATTAACAGTAAATGCATCAACAGTTCACAGGGTAAAAATCACACTAATTTGACAACAAAGCACACCCAGCTCCAATATATATGTTTACTTTATTGCAAAGTTTTACAATTTTTAGAATGTAAATTATGGGAATGAAAAGTATTAAGGACAAGATTTTTTTAAATGATGTGTAGTACTTACAATTAAGGATTTAGCAGTAAATATTGTCTGTAATATGGAACTTGTAGATGCTACATGTGCTTGGACAGCCCTGTGGTCACAGTATGCTTTTTTTTTTAATTTGAGATTTCAGCTACATTTCAAGAGGAGGCTGGTATCTAGACAGACAGCTGCTGCAGCAGTATGATTTCGCTGATGCTAGGTTGTCTGAAATCTGGTACAGTAAAAGGTTGGAAAACATATTTACAAACTGTTTCAAGTTTTTACACTGTGTATAGGGACAGGCAGAGCAAATGGATGGTAAAGGAAATCATGATATTTGCCTTTTCAGCTGTGGTACCTGCTGTTTACACAGAATTTACAAAGTGGTAGGAAAATATTTCAAAGGAACAAGGGAAACCAAGTAGAAGTATTTGAACTGTAGGGAGCACCAAGTGAGTTTCTGATACAGTCATTTCTGAAAGTATTCTGAAGGTAAAAGGCTGTTCACATGAACAAGAACCTGTTTGTTGTAGGTAGCAACAAATGACAGGGTTTTTGACAGCACTGTGAGGCAGCTAAAGGTAAGTCAAGCATGAAAGTTTGAGAAATGGTACAATTAGAGAGAACTGTCTTTCTTATTTTCACTGAACTTCACTAATTGTGAAATACCTTCACTTTGTTCAGATTGGCAGTGTTTGAGGGAAAATTCCATCACTACCACTGTCCTTGTGGTCACTTAGCTCACAGGCTGAGAAGTTACCTTCAGTAAGAGCCAACATCAAAGCAGGATTTTGGCAAACTATTGTAGCATGACTGCTCTCTCAAAAATTAAGTTTTGGGTTTTCCAGGAGCCAGTTATCTGTCTCTTCGTAGCTGCTGTGCCAATATGTTGCTACCCTTTGAAAGGGCTCTTCTTTATACCCTTCTTCAGACAACTTATGTCCTCCTTGCCTTCAGGTTTTCCTCTTTGATTTTTTTTACATGGTTTAGCTGCTCTTAATGGTTTTAAGCTGAAAGAGAGTAGATTTAGATTGGATATAAGGAAGAAATTCACTGTGAGGGTGATGATACACTGGAACAAGTTGCCCAGAGAAGTTGTTGATGCTCCATCCCTGAAAGTGTTCAAGGTACAACAACTCCATGCAGCACTACAGGCTGTGGGCAGAGTGGCTGGAAAGCTGCCCAGTGAAAAAGGGCCCACTCCATGCCTGAAAGTGTTCAAGGCACAACAACTCCATGCAGCACTACAGGCTTGGGCAGAGTGGCTGGAAAGCTGCCCAGTGAAAAAGGGCCTGGGGGTGCTGGTCAACACCTGGCTGAACATGAGGAATATTGGAACAGGCTGCCCAGGGAGGTGATAGAGTCTGGGAAATCTTCAAGAAATGACTGGACACGGTACTTAGTGCTGTGGTTTAGTTGGCATGGGGGTGTTCAGTCAAAGGTTGGACTTGAAGATCTTGGAGGTCTTTGTCAAACTTGATGATTCGATGATTCTATTCTATGATTTTAAGGCCAGGTTTTATGGCACTCTGAGTAAAGTGGTAGAAGGATGATCTTTAAGGTCCCTTCCAACTCAAGCTGTTCTATTATTCTATGATTATCCTTCTTGCAGCTTCTGCTTCCTGGTATATCAAAGTGCACTGCTTTAAGCCATGGTTCTTGCTGAAAGAATAGCTGTAGGTGGAATGAAACTTCCAGTCTTCTTTCCTCCCCTATTATCTCTGTCCAGTGCCATCCTTCTCAGAGCGATGAGTTGGGATTCTCTCTCAGTTTCTCTTGTCAAGCAGCCTCATGCAGGAAGAAGAGAGAGCACTTGAGGTTCTGTTTAATAAACAAGACAATTTTTTTTTTAAGTTGAAACTGATGGGGTTTTTTTGCTATGGTTTAACAAAGCGAGGAATAGACCATCACAGTTGAATAAACATGATGGACAGGTTGACTTTCCTGACAGCTGTCTCCAAAAGAGCAGAAGGAGGGAGCCCAGAAGATTGAAAATCCCATGAGTGCAGAGCAAAGTTTTTAAATGCCTTCTGTTGGAGCTGGTAATAAATTAACTATTGCTTTTACCACTTGGCAGCAAATGGGGAATAAATTTTTGCAGATGAATTAGGACCTTGTTTAACTTCCAGCAGAAAAATGAGGAGTTCTAGAAAAGTTGATGGACTGCATTCAACTTTATGATGCAGAAAAACAAACTGTTAACTTACAGAAATAATACCCGTGTGCTGTCATGACTTGTTCACTACTTGTCTTCAGGCTCTGAGTATTTGTATTGGGAGAGCATGCTGGGTCTACTGCCAGTGTCAGTATTTCCTTTATTTACTTTTGATCTTTCATGTGTTTGAACTATAATGCCTGACAAGTTATATCACAAACTAATTGGAGTAAATGCTGATTAACAAGAAATGAAGAAAAAATTAGGGTCAGCAGTGTGGAAGGGAAAGCAATGCTAGGCCAAGGCTCACTGAAGTATGCAGGAAACACAGGCAACAGAGGAGGCAGAGAGTTAGTGACAGAGGGTGTTAGGGGCTGCCACAGCCTTGGTGGGCCCTCAGCTGCCATCAGCAAAACAGAACTGTTTCTTGTACCCGTGCAAACAAAAATGTCACACGGCTGTCCTTGCTTCCAGTGCCTTTGGGCATGTCTGGTGGGTGGCTGGAGCCCAGTGGCTGTGTCTGCAGGGCAGCTCCAGACGGGGATTGTATAGCTGTGTTAGCTTGATCCCATGTCTGCCTTTCCACAGAGTTTGTTTACTTGAGCACAGCACTGGGCTGACACTTCTACCCATCACGTATCTCTGGATTGATTTGCATCCGGAGACCATTGAGCACAGGACAGACAAGTGCTGTATACACTGCCACAGCTACACAGGGCTCTTCAGTGTCCCCCAAACCAGTGTAGCCCATTTGTACCTGGCTTTTCTGAGGGGTGACTTGGATGAAAACCCATGGGGCAAGTTTGTTCCTCTTGTTACCTCAAGAGATGCAGTGCTGCTTTACCTTTGTTCTAAATGACAAAGCAAAAGGGCAGGAAATGGTGTAGCCTCTTAAAGTATTAACAAGTGAAGGAATAAAGAGGTACTGTGATTAAAAGGATGAATGAAAGAATCTACTTCAATCTGTAATGAGAGATACCACTAAAAGAAGTAGATTTAGTTTCCTCTGACTGTGTGCCAGTATCTCTTTATTTCGCTTATTTTATTTCTGTTTTCCCAGTGAAATGTTGTGAAGAGGAAGTTTTTCTTTTAACTGCATAGGATACTTCTATCAGACTGTTAATAACCTGGGAGTAATAACATGGAAACTGTTGTTGGGCATTTTCTATGCCACTTCCACATCTTTAAAATGAAGCATAACAGAGCCAGATTTTCTTCTTATGTTGTCAGCTAAAGAATTAGCTGAGGAAAGAAAAATATTTCCCTCTTTTCAAAAAAAGAGCTGAAATAAAAGAGGTGATGAGAACTTTATTTCATTTGCTTTCTTCCCTCAGCTAAGAATTCAACTTTATTAAAGTATTACAAAAAAAAAAAAATCTGTAGCAGTGGGCAGTAAACATTCTCCACTTGAGTCTTCTTCACTTTACTGTGGCTTACACTATATTATTTGGCATTGAAAATTACAAAAAGTTTCTCCACTTCCTCAGTTTTAACCTTCTCAGCCAGTGTTGTTCATTTTATACTGAAGAACAACATTTCGAGTTGAAGAACAAATTCTGTCCTAAGAATGCTGCCAAACTGCTGCTCAGATGTTCAAGTCCCGTCTGCCAATGAAACTTAGACTCAAATACTTGTCTCTTCCCTTTAAGCTCCAAGACTTGCTACACTTTCCGTGGTGCACACTTGAAACACTGCAATGTGTTTTCACTTCTTTTACCCCATTAGGAAGCATATATGACTCTTAGGCCAATGAACTTAGCCTCCTAATAACACAGGCTATCCTGATGTACAGCTATTTCCAGAAACTTAGCAAGGTGCTCAGGAACACTAATCAGATATATTTTCCCTCTTTCACTGGACAGCTATTCCAGCTCCATTTTTTATCTATCCCTGCTTTCAGAAACACTCTCTTGACTGAAACAAGTGCTTCCCCTACCCTTCTTGATATTCTCATACTGTGCATTTCTGCATCAAAAACTATCAGAGAAACACTTCAGAATCACTGGTTTTACATAGTGGAAGGCAAACTTTAATCCTGAAGTGGATGCCCAGGTGACTTGACACTGCATGTATTTCAGCATTAAGACTACCCATACTGAAAGAGGCATTGTATAGCTGGTGCCAGGTAATTAACGAAACTCTAGGAGTGTTAACAAAGCATGCCACAAACCCTGGAGAATTAATGAGATGTGTTTTGCTCAATCTTGTAAATATTCCTATAGGCTATGGATACCTTAATGCCCTCTACAGGAACAGAACTGGACGTAGCAAAAACAATATATCATTTTATAGGTTAGAGGATTTTAGCTATAGAACAGCTTCTTTGATTGACTCGTGTATATTTGCAGAATATAATTGTTTTGTATCTGAGCTGCTAAGTAGCATAACAGCATGTGATCAAAGACAAAATATGTTTTCCTAATGCTCAGCATGTCAGGGCAGATAAGTGCAGATTTGGATTATGTTTTTCTGTATCTTATTCAGTTGTATAATGTTTTTAGTAGTGCAGCATTAAACAGATCTGTGTGATCTGAATGGCTAAATTAAATCCAGTGGCCAGAATGTTATAAATCAGTGGTTTTCATATGGCTGCTTTAATAAGCAGAGATAGCAAAATCTAGGCTTTCTGCTACAAATGACACTTGGAGGACACAGCTATGAAAGGGGTTAACACAGATCTAAAGCTGAGTTGAAAGTACTAGGTTAATCTTTTCAGAAATATGTTCAGAAAAATGAAATATAAATATATTTTTCCCACTGTAAAGGTAGATGCATTTAAAAATATTTCTTGCTTATTACTACCACTTTATATTATTTTCTTAAAGAAAAAAAACCCAATATACCTCCACTGTATCTGCACTACAGAAGTTCTTTACATTTATTTGTACAGACTTAGATTTGGAGCTTCCAATGGTGTGACCATTGAATCCAGATGCAGGGACTTGGCCTTGCTTTTGTAATTGTTTCTGTTATAAACCTAAAACCCTATTTCAAAGTTCAGAATCTGGCTATAAGAGTGCTTCCAGAATACAATTTGGCATCTAAGATATCAGTCAAGAAACACTTATTGCTAGTTTGATTTCAGTGTGGCTTTTTGAACTTACAGATGTGCCTTGAGAGTTTTATCCATGCTTTCAGACATTGTAAAGATTTAAAATACCTTTGACTAGCAAATGGAAATCATCACACTGTGTTTTGGAATGTTAGAATCATCTTTAACTAAAAATGCTGTAAAAACTCTTAAGTGGTCATGAGTTTTTTTCTAAACAGTAGTTACTTCATGGCGGGCTTGCACTATGGGTAAATTGCAGCCTCACAATTGCAGCTCGAGTAACGTTTTCACCTAAAAAAGGGAGAATTATCCAGTTTTCTCAAGCATAGCAACTCCACTGTGAATAGTTAATGAGATAAGCTGCTGATTCCAGTTACAGAGTGGAATATTGGCTTCTGTCTTTTTTCGGCTCATTACAGATAAACTGAGCCAACCCCAGCAGGCTTCTCTTGTGTCAGCTTGTTTGAAGACTGCATGAAGAACAACTTCTACACACTTGGGGAATGTGAAAATTTTGTCAAAAACTTGTCAAGTTATTTTCTGGATTGTAGAGCCTAAACAACCCAGGGGCATGGAACTGGCTCTTTTCCAAGGTACAAAATTAGCCCTACAGGCAGTGAGGTCTCTTAATCAGAATCTTGCCCCTTTACAGTCCCAGTTAAGTAAGGTAGTGGAGCCCACTTGGCCTGCTGAATTGCTTCCTTTTGGCACACACTAAGTTGCACCTGGGGCAAAGAAGGAGCTTTCTGGTATCGCTGCATTTTGTAACCTTTAGCTACTGAAACAATTATATAAAAATGCTTTTAAGTCACCTTACTGAGTGTGGCTGACCAATAAATGCTTAAAATGAGAGAAGGCTTAGAGAAGATGGGCAAGGACAATGTGACTGTGAAGTTCTGCAAATAATGCAAGGTAAGATTAATCTCAGAAGGTGCAAAGAAACTGACTTTATCTCAGCAGAAAAGAGAACTGACGGATGACCTTTGGTTTAGATAACCAGCTATCAACAGCTGAGTTTATCGAGCTCCCTGAGCTCCTTAAAAGAACATGAATGACTTTCTGAGTTAGGAAGACCAGCATGGGAGGACTGAATACATAGCTCAGCCCAACAGAGAGAGTATAAAATCTCAACAACTAGTAAATGAATAGTAAAATAATTATGAAGAGAGAAATGGGCTTGACCTCTGGGCCTAATGAGTTTTAGCTGTGAAGTAAAACGACTCCACATCTTGTAAATATCAAGTACAGAAGTCACTTAGGAAGAGCCCTCGCTGCCAAACATGCACATTGCATTCTAAGATTTTCATAAGAACTGCTTCTTTCTAATGAGTTTCTTTTTTAAGGAAGAGCTAATAAAGAATTGATGGATTTTGATCTGATATCAAAGTTTCTTGGAGCAGGGGTGTGTTTTCCAATTTGTGTGACTGAAAGGAGTTCTGTGCTGCTTCCCAGGTATCAATATGCTAGAGCATATTAAAATCTACGAAGATAAGTTAGATGTGTTATAGTGTCTCCATAGTGGAAAATAATTTTGCCAAGGTTTTTAAATCACATTTAGACATTCAGATAAAAGTTAAACCCATTTTTTTTTAGGTTGATTTCCACTTTGAACTGAGGAAATCTTTGGACTTCAGCCTTTTTTGAAAACCAGGTACACAGCAGTTTGGACTGGGAGCTTCACACCATCAGTATCTGAAGCTGTGGATTTTCTTTCACAGCTGATATTTTAAGTGTTTTGCTGCCTTTGATTCTAACAGAAATGCAATTTCTATAATGTAGGTATTAAAGAGTCTGCTCTAACTTGGAAAACAAACTGAGGCTGTCTGAATGAAGCTGTTTTGTGAATTAATGAACACATTCTTTTTCCCTGTTCTGTTAAGTTTTTCACAAAATCACAGGACATTCTGAGTGGGGAGGGACCCACAAGGATCATCAAGCCTAACTCTCAAGCAAATGGCCAATGTGGAGGTTGAACTCACAAGATCAGAATTATTAGCACCATGCTCTAAACAACTGAGCCAATTAACATTTTCCTGTTCTGAAATACTGACATTTTTCTCATTAAGGTTCTGAAAGCTGGGGAACAATTTTGGCCAACCAAATAAATTTGCTGTTCACAAACAGCTTTCATAGAAGTAATTTAGATACCTCTATAGTTTAATGAAACACATGATTGAAAACTTAAAATATAGTTATCATGAACAATTGGAAAAAAACTTTAAAAAGCTATTTTCAAAGATTTTTATGAAGCTTCAGACATTTTGCAGATGTCTGATGCCCAAAGTACATGCTAGTGGCAGTACAAAAAAATGGGCATAGCCACTTGCATGCCAGCTTAGTTGAACCTCCGTTGGACTACCTTGCATGTCACCTTAATACAGCAGGTAGTTTTAGACAGTACAGTGAATGTAAAGGAAATACTGTTAGAATACACTACTGTTAGAAGGTAGTGTAGTAGAAGGGTACTGAAACTAAGAATGTTACTAAAACATAACCAAAATTCCAAGTCTGTAGAATTTTTTTCTGTTAAAACACTGGATTAAGAAGTTTGGAGATAGAGACAGTAAAGAATAATATTCAAGAAGAATAAACAGAGTATAAAACCTGACTATATTCTATTATGAGTTTAAGCTCACCAAAATTGGAAAAAGAGCATAGAAATGCAGGATAAAGACATGTTCAGGGCTAGGACAATGGTCATCCATATGATTTTGCATTGTAGCATGAAAACAGCATTCTGACTGACTAGAAAATTTTTAAGGGAATATTGCTTCCATGGAACATGTTGATTTGCTGAAACTGCAGGAATAAAGACACATTTCATGGATTAAAATTGCCCTGCCTGGATCCTTAGTAGAGTCCCTCCTTCAAGCTTAGTAGAGTCCCTCCTTCAAGGATCATCAGCAGACCGCCTGGAGGGATAATTACGAGCCAAAAACATGGAAGCCTTGAGAGACCTAATCTCCCCAGCCTTCTTTGCTTTTTGCAGCTTACTTCAGAATACATCAGGTTGGTTTTTTTTTTTGTTTTGTTTTGGTTTGGTTTTTTTTTGTTTGTTTGTTTTGTTTTTGTTTTTGTTTTTTTTTTTATTATTCTGAGGCTTCTGAGAGCAATTAAAAGTCCAAAGCTCACCAGGCCTATTGCAACCCACCTGCAATATAAAGCCTTTGGCTATTATAAATTGGAAGTGGAAAATTAATGGAAAAATCAGTACTTTTTCTTGGACTTGTAAACCCATTTCCCTGCCTTACCATTTTTTTATTCAAGAGATATGGTTTAGAACTGAAAAGTCAAACTGTAATGTTTAGAACACTTGAAATATTTTTGTGATATAGAAGAAATCAGTCATTTCCTACTTCCACATCCTCATCCTGAGGGAGCTATCTGCACCCATCACTACTGCAGCTGACAGTCCTGAGAAAAAAGCCAAAATCATAACCAAACCCAAAGTAGTTAAAGCATCATAAAATATTTTAGTTTGAATAGTCCCCATTGTGGATTTCTTAATGTTCAAACTTCTTTCCATAAACACCGCATTTTAGAAGTCAAACGTGATTAGCATCATGGTTTGCTCTTATTTAATACTTGGAGTGTAAGAAACTTGAGTGTCTTCACTTTTTTTTTTTTAAACTCTTACTGATTTCTGAATGTTTGCGAAACCTTGTCCCCATTAAAGTCAACTGGAATTCAGTTTTGGCTTCAATACATCCAGAATAACCTCACTTTAATAAGAGTTTGTGGTTGTTATGACTGAATAGCTCCCAACTTCTGTTCTTGTCATGTTTTTAATTAAAAAAAAAAAAAAAGGGAATATGGTTCAGGTATAATAGGCATGATTAAGCTTGCCAACAAACCCATGTTTGTGGAATATCTGTTCAATGATCTTCCTGTGGATCTCTTCTATTGCTTAATCTCTTCTGTTGCACTGTGGCTGCAGTGTTCTCTTATGTATAATGCAGTCGGTGATTAAATTCAGCATTTAATACAGGCATGTATAATATGAGTGATCAGATTGATCCAATCCAGTCTGCCCCTTTTCTCTTTTTCTGTCTAGGTAGGTACAGATCCATGGTTTTAGGAAGTATATATCTGAGAGGAAACTGGGCAAGTGTAAAGGAAGGAAGGAAGCTACAATCAAACATATACACATTAAAAAGTCAAATGACAGGGGTTCTGATGTGAATTTTTAACATTTAATGCTCTTTTTCAAGGGGATGACAGCATAGGAAAAGTGAATAGTCCATAAATTTAATGGAAACCAAATATAAGCTGAATAGCATGGACTGTGGACTTTAAGGATATTGCTGGGTGTTTATTGCTGAAACATGGGGAATAACTGAATCAACTTTTGACATACATCGAGTAGTTACCTTCTCATAGCTTTCTGTTGAGTTATATCACAGTGGTATTTTGCATTCTCTCTTGCATGGTACCCACTTCTGACAGCATTTGGACTGTGATGCAAAACCTGTACGTTTTTTTCCAATTTAGACTCACCCTCCATGTGATATTTACATGCAGCACGCAGCTTTGATTGCTCTCCGGTGCACTGCTGACAAGAAGGCAGAGGACAAACACTTCTGTGTCCTCTGCATACTTGGCACCATAAAGTGGTGGATCAAAGCCTTGCTTCTGTGTTGCAAGTACGCTGGATCTGGGAACAGTGGGCCATGCAGCAGTACATTATACTAATAGATTTCCAAGGGGCACCTTTTCCTGTGCCCTCACTCTAGTGAAGCACCACCTGGGCATGTGTTTTAAAATGGCTCAATCCCAGGTTTTGGCATAGTTACCCTTAACCTTAAAACTTCTTTGTGTCTGACCTTATAGAAAAAATTCTGGGATTCTATTGCAGTTGGAGACTAGCTGTGTCAACAACATACATTATATGCATTAGATACTACATTTTGATTTTAAAAAATGAAACACCTCTCTGCCATGTTTTAGATCATAGCTGGCCTCAAAGATTACACACAACTGCATGGAAAATAAAGAAAAACCCAATTATCTCACAATATAAAAGAAAGGAATAAAGAAATGTAATGGAGTAGTTGGGGAAACAGCTTAAAATCCAGTTTCAGTAAGAAATATTTTTCATCCACGTATCTAGAAGTAATACGCCAGGAATAAACTACTTTATAAAGCAACCAGCCATCTTAGTGATTTATCGTGTCATTCATTGATTGTCTGACAATCTAGAATTATCTAGATGGGATGCAGAGGGTTGTGGAATTATGCATTGCTTTTTTCCAAGGTGTATGAACTCCCTGTGTTATGACTTTCTTGAAAGCTACACTGTGGTTAGGCCACTTTCTGGACTTTTTTAGTTGCCATGTGAGGAAAACCTAGTCTCACAATGAGAAAACAGGTCCCTAGCATGTAGTCTGGATTTTATTAGGTACAAATTGCTAGTTTCCTGATATTGATCTTCAGTATAACTTTTACATCAATTTGTAAGCAATAGTGTGACGTAGCATCACAAAATGCCTGCAGCACAATTTTATAGGTGTCCCTTACAGACACAATTTCAATGCTGTGAGTCAACAAGAAAGCACACATTAATAAGGATCTGGTTCTGTATCCACTCAAATTAGTGGCATAATTATCAGCCACTTAGGTAAGTCAGATTCATAGCTATGAACCTGTCAATTCTTTTTTTCAATAGAAATGCATTTCATATGAAGTAAATTAATGAAGCAATTTAGTTTTTACTGCAAATGGAAGGTGAAATGTATATTACAATAATGTGGGAGATAGACATCTACTATAACTAACATTAAAGAACAGAGTATGACTTGCCTTGTCTTCACTACCTTATCCTGTTCTGTTCTGTCCTGTCCTGTCCTATCCTACAGCAACCTCCCTTCTTGTGCAGACTTTGAAGCTTACTCTGCTTTTCAGTTTGACCAATGTTGCCAGCTACATGTCTTTTCTATTTGATGGGGAGCACCACAGAACAGGGATTGTCTGCAAAAATAGTTGCTGTCAAAAGCAAAGTATGAAAATAATTATTTTTTTTTTCGCCCTTGTCTTTTTGAGCACACAGTCATGACTTTTGTGCCAAATGTCCTCTAGGAGAATTAGAGTGAGATTAAAATCCTGAATGGGTGTACCTGTATAAAACATTAAATCTTGTCTATTCCAGAGTATAGTTTCTTAGAAGATTGGAAAGACAGGAATGTTTTAAATAAATTAATCTATTTGCCTAAGAATGTTAGAAACAGGCAGCGTACAATGCTGTGTGGTTTTTAATGAGAAGCACATTCTGGTGGCATCATATCTCTGGGACTTGGGTCTGTGGCAACAGGGCCTCTCTTGAGGCATCTGGTCTTAGCCTGATGTGCAAATTTTTATTACCCAAATGCCAACCTGGCTAGATAGTTATTTTGAATAGGGGATTTGGTAATCAAAACAAATTGGTTACAGCCAAATTTTGCTGTGAAGGGTGTGTTCTCTTCCTTTTCCCCCTCCTTCACTGAAATTCACATAGAAGATTTGTTCACGAGCAGCTGGAGGCAGTTATGCATCTGTTTGGCTCATGCCCTGGGACAGCCAGATAGAGCAACCTGGAATTAAAAGCCTGGGCACATTAGCTCATGCCCTTCACTATGCTAACACTGTTGTTTTCCACTTTTATACAACCCGGTTAAAGACTGGGCGGTCTGGGCACATGTTCCCCAGCGAGGCAGGCTTGTGGCTTCATGACAGAAGCCACATTCACCTTTATGCTGTGAGGATCTCCTCCAACAGGATCACTTCAAGGCAGGCTTGTGGCTTCATGACAGAAATGACCTTTATGCTGTGAGGATCTCCTCCAACAGGATCACTTCACTAGACCAGGACACTCATCTTAACTTTGCATTGGTTTATGGGCATGAGAGGCAGGTTTATAATGCTGCTTTCCCCTTTGCTTTTTCAATTTTTACTTATGCTTCTTTTGAAGCTGTGACACTAATTACTTTGGGACAGCTTTCACCAAACAAAAGGACACATTTCAAAGAAAATATATTCTATTGCTTTGCAACCCAGCTAGAATGAATAGGTCCATGGGCCCCACACAATAGAGCAATTTGAGATACCTTGGCATGTCGATTGTACAAATATTATCATTTAATTAAATGAAGTTAATGTTCATGTCCTGTAGAAGATTTTGTGCCTTTTAAAATTATTCAAATGCATACCAACTTGGATTTTTTCCATTTTTTACTTATGGTATCTTAGAGTAATCCTATCTCTACCCCTGAAGATTATTATATTTAAAACCAAATAACTGCAGTGTAATTTGTAAACAGAATGATAAATTTATAATATTTCTGTTATAAACTTCTGAAACGCATAATTTCTATAACAGAAACAATGAGACAACATCTGCCATCTAAACTTTTTCTGGACTAGCCAGAACCAGCAGAGAAAAATAAGCCTAATAAAAATGCTTTTTAGGTTTATTTGCATTATATGCTGTTCACTTACAGATTCATTAATTCTGTGATTCTATTACAAGTGCCGGATTGAAAAATTGTTTGTTTCTTTTACAGCTGCTGAAATGGATGACTCAATCTAAAATTAGTAAAGTATAGTTTCCAGAGAGTGATTGAAAAGGGAAATAAGGGGTTGAAAAAGGCTAAATATCAGCATAAATAAATTCTCTGTCTGAGAGGTCACAGTTCTGTCACATTTTTTATACATAGACAGTTTCTACAGTTTCTGAAATTGTTTCAGCACCTGAAACATGAAATGGCTCTCATGGGAGACAAGGAAAAGGGATGAGCAGTAAATAAAATATAAACATTTGATAAGAAACAAAATGGATACTTTAAGATGGACATCAATTACAATGTAGTAGTCAAGGTGAAACTTCCACCCATGTATAATCTCGACTGGTTTTGCATATGACAGTTTATAATAGCTGTTTAAATTTCCTATGGCTCTGCCTGGTTTAGACATTCATTCACACAAAACATTCACACGTCATCTGAGACATTAATACTGGAGGAAGACTTTTTTTAGACCTCAGGATAAAATATGTTTCTGCTGTTTCCATTACATAAGCCAGGGAAGCTGATTGTCTTTGCTTTTGCGACACACATTCACTCTTTTTCTTCTTTACCTCTGTGTAAAATATCTACACATATACGTATATGTGTGTGAATTAAAGGGTATATATTCCACTTATTTTGTAAAACATGTGATTTTCAACAAAACACAGTAAAAATATATCATGTGAGCCAAGACTGAAAAACAGGCAATAAAAATATTTTCACAAAGGGTATCCTGAGTAGAAGTATGAAGACAATATCACTCTTATATATTTTCCCTAGGGCAACTGTAACTACCAACTCTGCATTTTCTTTAAAATTACTTTCGCAACCCAGCAATATTTACTTAAATTAGATAACTTGTCAAATGAATCATCCCTGCATGATTGCTATCTCAAGTTGTTTCCCAGAGTTCATAGTTGGAACTTGATTTTCATTTTGCACTCTCGATCTAATTAAGATTATAATTTTCTTATGTGTTTGTGAAACACACAGACAGTTGTAGACACACAATTTAGGCACAAAAAATGCTCACAATGGCAGACTGCTTAGAATTTAAAGGACTTGATGGTTATATTCTCAGAAGTTATTTCTAGCAGATGGTACTTTAATTTATGTCCTTGTCCTCTTTTATCTATTATTTTGTACTTTTATCTGAATTAAAACATTTTCCATTTATCTCGCTGTTTGTCTTGGTTCTGTTTTTATTTTTTTTAGTACAAGTTATTAAATATCCCACATGAGGCTTGGGATGAAACCAAAATGCAGAAGTTTTTGTTTCTAAACCATATGAAGACATTGAAGAAGAGTCAGTTCTTCTCTCCTGAATTAAGCAATATATACAGTAGAAAAGAATGTGGAATTGGATACCTGTCATCAAAAGATTTATCAACAAACCTATATTTTAAAATAATAGTTTAAGTATATTTGGCTTAGATTTGTACTGTGGGTTGAATGAAACTCTCTCCCAAGTACTTCTATAGCTTTATTTTCCCTATTCTTTACTTCTGGAAGAGTGTCCCTTCTATTCCTTGTAAGAAAAGTTGAAGATAATCAGAGGCCTGGAGCACCTGGAGCACCTCTCCTATCAAGGCAGGCTGAGAGAGTTGGGTTCAGAAGAAGAGAAGGCTCCATGGTCACCTTACAGCAACCTTCCAGTGCCTAAAGGAGGCCCGTAAGAAAGCTGGAGAGGGACTTTTCATAAGGGCATATGGTGATAGGACAAGGGGTAATGGCTTTAAAACAAAAGAGCAGGATTAGATTAGATATTAGGGAGAAATTCATTTCTGTGAGGATAGTGAGGCCCTGGAACAGGTTGCCTAGAACAGCTGGGGATTCCCATCCCTGGAAATGCTCAAGGCCAGATTGGATAGGTCTTTGAGCAACCTGGTGTAGTGGAAGGTGTCCTTGCCTATAGCAGGGGAGTTAATCTTTAAGGCACTTCCAAGCAAAACCATTCAATGATTCTATGATTTCTGTATCTGATTATCTCTATTCAGAAAGAGGTGGGAAAAGGGTGTTTCTTCCTCTTACATGAATTGGTTCATCCTTATAGCATACCTTACCAGCTAGTCTAAGGCGCAATCCAAACAGGCAAATCTGGAAATAAAACAGAAAATGAAATATTCGTAATCTTTAATTCATGCTTGAAAAGAAATGTGATACAAACAGGCTAATTAAAAAAAAAATAAAACTACAAACAAGTAAAAGTATCCTCTAATGGCTCACTGAGAAGCAGAACTAAGCAAACCAGCCTCCTCTTACCAGACCTTCTCCCTATGTCTCCTGCTGTTTAAAACACAATGCTTTGCTTCCTCATATGATCCAAGCAATCACAATATTTTCAGCTTAGTATCATAACCCCTAAGCACATTTTATTGCTCTCTAGCTGAGCAAGAAATAGTGTGCCAAGTCAGTAGTTTAGAGACGTATGTTCCTGACTGGTCTACCAGCCGCTACGTCTTTAGTGTTTTCCCTTTTCCTTCAAGGGGAGCACAGGGAACTCTAATCTTCTTACCATTTTATTTTCATGGCAATATAAGAATATACCATAGCTTGGATCATTGACCTCCCTCTAACATATTCTTTAATAGCTGAAGAATTTAATAGGTTACTAGATAAGGGGATGGGAAATTAAGGGAATGATGGGGCTCATTCAGATGGGCATGCATTGGGGAATTATTTAGATTTTAGAGATTATTTAGATCTTTCTCAGAGAACCAGGTTGAGGAAATCAGTTAAGGTCATTTCCATTTAGTTGGATACGAAAAGTTGCTAGAAATCATTTAGCATTTTTCAAGAGAAAAATAAAGTATTTTCTTTTTCAATTTTTTCACTTGGAAAGATCATTCTTCTCATTTTACAAATGAAAAAGCAAGCATTCAGAATAAGTTGTCCAGTCTCTTATTTTATTGTTACTGTTCAAAGGTTTCCTTCGTGTGCATAAAATTTGTGATCCTTTGTAACAAGGCCAAGCATGAAAACAAAGGGAGAGAAAGTCCATGGGTAACCAAGCTTAAGCAAAATAGAAAAAGTCTCTTTAAGGGCTTTAGTATTATGTAGAACATTTGCTCAGTAAAAATAAACCAAAACAGAATAGTTTCTGAATGTATTTCTTTCACGCAAAGTAACAGTCTATAAACACCAAACACATAAGAGAGAAAAAAATCCAAATTATATAGCCAGTGTAGCTCTCCCTCGATCTACAGCAGTTTTTTTTAGTGCTCGTGCTTTACTAGGTGAAGCTGGTGGTGACAGTGTCTGGTGATGCAGCTCTAGTTACGGGCTCAAAGAATCCTCTAGCACTGGCACTGAAAAGCCATGTCAACTTCTTGCTGCAAAAGTTCATCAGCATGTGCCATTGCTAAAGCAGAATTTATTATTTTTAGAGGATTTCAGCCATGGGGATCTGTAGGATCTGTGCACAATATCACATTATATTAAATATTACTGAAGTCCAGCAGCCTAGTCAGTGGCTAAACTGGAAATATTGGCATGGATGTTTCAAAGGCTCAGGATAAGAATTATCTCTCATTTTCCCATTTTCTGGAAAATGTAGTTTAAAATAGCTTTATTTATGGTTAATGTTAGGAAACCATTATGACTAAGTTCATGCCCACTTACTTAGAAACCTTTTGGGAATATTTGTGTAAGGCTCATTTAAGATAAAAATTGTATTGAAAAATGTAGGGCCTTTTGGTAGAATCTGATGATTGCATTATTTGCTATAATTTTGCCAAACCGTACGAAGTGGCACATGAGAGTCCTTATGTGGACAATTACTTGTCTGCCTTCTGAGAAGTTCAGTGCTTTCTTGTCCACAGTGCTCCTTTTAGCCATATTTTTTTCTTGGAACATTTTTTGTTACTGTTCTTTTTTTCTTCAACTAGAATTAAATTTGAATTTACATATTTCCAGAGCATTTCATAGGCTGCTATAGAATTTTAAACACCATATACATTAAATAGCTTTGCTCCCCTCAAGCAAAGATGTTGCCAATCAATTCACATCTGACATTCTTGAAAACAGCACAACAGATGACAGCAAGAATGCAGAGAACAAAGAGCTGTTATAGGGGCCATATTTTCTCTATGATTAGCTGTGCAGTATTTTATGTCTTTTCCAGCAGTGCTGGTTTATTGTTGATTCCACTATCCGTGCTTTTACGCACAATTTTAATGAACTGTAGGACAGATAGAAACCACCCCACATTACCGACTAAAGTCGTGCCTTTGACTGGAACAGAGATCATGACCTCCTGATCAAAACAGAAGAAATGAAAGTATTCATCATTCAGATGTCTACTTTCTCAGACTAGCTGAATACCACAGTAAATTTAAGACCAGTAGAGGGTACTAGTGTATGTACACAGAAGTGAGTAAATAGCAGCAAAGATGGCTGCATGAGAAATTTGGATTAAGGCTGTAGACAGCGCACTAATGTTAAAGCAGTAAGACTTAGTAAAGTATCTTTAGCTCTTCTGCATTATTTTCTCAGCCATTGACAATTCCTCTCAGCATCAACAAAATATATTCTGATTGAAAGTTAGGTTACTGTAACCTATGCTTTAGAAGACCAACATTAATATCAGAAATAAAGGTCTTAATTGCATGGAATCAATATTTTTAAATAGATTTTCCAAAAAAAAAGTAAACCTTGGAAACACATATACTTTTACATGCGTACAGTACATCTGTACAGTACATTCCATGTACTGTTTTTCCATTCTAAAATGAAGGATGCATCCAAAAAAGCAGTGTCATAGAATCAGAAGTATTGTCTTCGGGAATCAGTAGCCTAGGTAAGAAGTCAGATTAACATAGTCATATTACATTTTCCAACTACATAGCATAGTTTATATCTGGACTGTGTACAGTCTCTCATATTCATATCCAGACACCTAATTAAAGCTTTGCTGATTTTTAGATTTGCTGAGCCAACATCCCTTATTGACAACAATGGGAGCTGTTGTATAAATATTTATTTATATCTCCCCTTTGACCTTGTCCCCAGATCCTTGCCCACTAATCCCATGCACTGGAGCTTATTCAGCGTTCTACCTTCTGAGCACATTTGAACAGCTGCTATTCATTAGAAAAACAACAAAACCTAAAAAAATCAGAACCTCAAACTTCAATCTGAGACGGATATCATTCCTTCTTTTCTCTCCAAATGAATGGTTTCCTCAAAATATCTGTATGTCTGGACCAGACCCAGGACTTGTAATAAGTTTCCTATGCACAGATATATTATGGCCTTAAGATCCAATATCCTTTGCCCTACAGGGTGAGAAAAGGGAGCTTTATCTTGTTTGTACAAGGGTATATGCAGTATTCAATCCATTTGCTGTAAGGGCTGGAACGAACTTAAAGTGTTTCCACAGAATAACGTACTTATTAAAAAGTTCCTGTACATAATTTTGTGAACTTTTTTGCATATAGGAACTTTGGTTTTCATCTTTGAATCTCTGCATTGTTGGATTCTAGGTGATTGGCCCAGACACAGTTTTTGCATAGGTTTAACCAATTTGGTTCTCTTTAAAACAAGAGAATTGTATTCTGTAAGAGTTCAGAAAACAATCATTTCATAGAAGAATAAAGAGGGAGGAAAGGAAGCATACTAGAATTATAAAAAAATTTCAGACAGCCAGCTAATAATTGTAATATTAATATGAATTAAAACCACATCAGTGGAAAACATTATTTTATTCTCACTGTTTGTAGTCATGATAGCTTTGCAACTGGAAGGTAAAATCATCGATTCTTGATTTCAGCTTAGTAAAAACTCAGTGGAGCTATGATGAGGGCACAGTTCATATATGAAACCATAAATGTCTTCTATCACCTGAGATTCCTTAAGGTACCTCAGATGCCCTGAAGAGCCCAGCACGTATGACATAGGAGACATAAGAGACCTGTATCTTTTTGGAAATGCCTCTGGAGCCTGGGTGAAGAATATAGTATCTTGGATGCTTCTAGACTTCCCTCTTTAGGCACCTGAATATGTTAACTAATTTATAAATTAGTTAATATTCATCAAGGCATTCTAAGACTGCTATGTGAAAACTTTGAATGACAAAAATGAATATAGATTGAACACTAATGCCAGAGAGCTGGTTTCCAATAATCTAATTCATAGCATCTTTAACACTCACAGTTCAGAGCAGTAAGACCAAATGAATCAAAGGGGCAAACTCTGTCCTGTTTAAGTGAGCATGTGCTAAAAATCTGTGAGAGACCCCTACACTAGGTCCAATCTTATAATATTCCAATGACATACTAAGACCTGGAAAATCTTTCTGCTATAACAGTTCCTGAAAAGAAGTAGAGATTTTTATTGAAGATAAGATAGGAAAAGTGTATGAGAAAAGGTAACAAGGAGACATATTTGAAATGGGTTATGGCAAATGGCAAGCAGCCATCTGTCGGCTTCTTTTTACATCTTGGAAAAAGTATAGAAAATGCAAGCCAGCTCCTATAATTTTTTAGCTTTGCCAGAGAGCATTTTTTCCATGCTTTGCAAGCTTTCCTTTTTCTATTTGCAACTGCTTACCATCTGGGAATTTGTGGTTGTGAACAGTTAAAATTTAATATTTAAAAACACACACGTATTTCACTTGAAATTAAGATTTTCGGTAAAGTGACTGGATTCCACTTTTTGGTGGAGTGTGGGGAGATAAATATGTGCAATCACTGGGGCTGGAATGCTGGCTCTGCACTTGTAGAGAAAGTTGGGAGTTTTATGTCCAGCTTCAGAGTTTTGATTTTATAGCCAGTGATTAAGTTATAGCTAATATAATTTAAAAAAAAAAACCCAAACTTTTAACACCTTTGTAACTTCTTTCTTTTTCATTAATTTTAATTTCATGCTTTTACAGTATGTCTTATTAGGGATTAGTTAATAGGGATTAGTTATTAGGGATTAGTGACAGGATACTGACTATATTTCCTCTAAAGCTATTGGTTAGCATATATACTATGATACTTATAAAGTAGAGGCACCGTTGAGTTGTTGTAAAATGTTGGCATGGGTGGAGGCAGCACAGGCAAGTTTCTGTGATTTAGCTTTACACTTAGGTTTGATGGTAACGCAGAGTTCCGAGGTGAGAACAAGACTTGCAGTTCCAGAGAGGGATAATTAATATATATCTTGGAAACATTTACTGAATGCTGTCGTTTCAGCAATGTCTTATCTTTAGACATGTTGTAAGTCACTATTTCAAATCCTAGACCTCTTTCATCAATTTAGATCAGAGAAACAGGTAGTTTTAGAGGATTGTCTTCTGTCTCTGTACCACTTCATTTTCATCCCAGTACCTCAATTACAATAAAGTGGATCTCTGCCCAGGCAGATTTAGCAAAACAGTTAAAGATTGACAGAGCAGGGAAATGAACTCACCTTCAGGTCATTGGTCTGGAATAATATTCAGGAAGTGTCTGAGCACTCCCCAGGATTTAAATGCCTCTGTTTGTCTTCTGCTCCTTGTTCTTTCTCCTACTGATCTTGTTGTCGATGGTTTTGCGCCTTTCTTTTAACTGCACTCTTGGCATGCCTTCAGGTCTGCCTGCTCTTCTCTTCTTTTCCACTGTCTGTTTCACTAATCTCCATTGCTGGCTCATTTTGAAAAATTTTCTCTTTGCTCCTGTTTTTTATGTTTCTGTACACCTTTGTAAAAAATCTCATTACCATGTAGAATTGCAGGACTAATTTACTCAGCCATTCTTCACTCAAGCATTTCTTTTTGGCAAGATGATATCTGAGGTTCTTTATGCCTCACTGCCTTTAGACTCCATTATATAAAGTATTTTGAGCTCTCCTCTGTTTCTACAAAGAACACTGATTTATCATTTAAAGAATCTGTCCAGATCTGGGGAGATCTCTCCACTCTTCTATTTTCTTGCTGTCACTCTGTTCTACATTTCCTGATAATAACACAGAAGACTTAGTCTTTTTTTTTAATATTGAACTTTTTCTTCGGTTTTAGCAACAATTTTTTGCCTCTCTCCCTCCAGCTTTCTCTGCTCATTACTCTTTCTCATCTGTCACAATCCCTCCCTCTTTTTAATCTTCACCATCCTTACAAATACAAAGTTAAAAATTACATCTTCCTCTTTCAATAGGGTGTTCCATTCTTTCCACTACTGACTTATCTATCAGCAGTCTTTAAGGTTTTTCACCCTCAATTGCCCACAGACTAGAAACTTCAGCATATTTTCATATTCCTTAAATTATGCTTATATTGGAGTTTAGTCATGAAAGTGTCAGGCAGTGACCAATACTGCTCACTTTGAAGAATAGTCCAAGTTTTAATGGGACAGGGTATCAGCTGCTTGAAATTCCTCTTCCAGATTCTGTTTGCTTTTCATTCCATGACGCTAGGAAGTGAAAACACAGGACAGGAGTATTGAGTTTGGTGTCTTTTTGCTCTGTCACTCTCTTTTTCCCTCTCTTCCTTTCTGTTTTCCTCGAATGTTAACCAAGATCCAATGGGATGTTTGGAGAGCAGCTAACAGCACTTGCTTAAAAACAATTCTGGAGTTATGTTCTCAAACACCTAGAGACCAGCAAGGACCTAAGGTTCACATGCCCTGCATCACAGACAAATAAAATCACAGTATCATGGCATTGGAGACACGCTAGTTGGAAGGGAGCCTTGTAGAACATCAGGTGCTATCTCTCATGTGGAACAGGACAAATGCCAGCAGCAGATCAAGTCAGCCATGCTATGGTCTGGTGGAGTTTCCAAGATCTCTGAGGATGAAATTTTCTTCATACATGTGTGAATGATCTTGATAGATCTTTGCTGGACCCTGCTCTGTTCCTTTACATCTGTCCTGAACTGGGGAGAGCACAAAATTTGGCAGATTATGCCAAGCATAGCCCCACTGGCACTGTATAAAGGACAGTCATAAGTTTCCATGACATTCTGGCCTTGACTTCCTGATGTTTCAGTTTTCCTTAACTGTGATGGGAGTTCACTGTTGTCCTGTTTTCAACCTTGCATTCATTAAAACCCCTATGTATTTTCCACCAGGGCCTTGACTATATGCTGTTTTCTGTCTTGTTTCTGTGGTTTTTTTCTTGTTCTTATGGGATGTGTTTAGTTTACATGCTAATAATGGAGATTGAGGTAGAGTTACAGAAACAATAATTATGTTCCTTAAGAACAGTACCAAGTAGCAGATAACTACATAGAGATAATTTTTTCCCCCTTTTAGTTTCTCATCTTATTTTTAGATTTTTCTGATTGGTCTGCTGGAAAGTCAGCTGTTAGATTGGAAAGGCACAGGGCTAGTAGAACTGAGCTAAATATAGTTGCTACTGCATCATAAGACTTTGAAATAATATGCAAAATAAAAAAATGGGAAACCAAATAATAATTCAGTAACTGGAAGAAAATATTCAGCTGATAGCTATTGCATTTGTCCTTGAACATATGAACTTAAACCAAAAATAAAAGTATTGGAAAGTTGTATGGATGTTCCTTACAAATGTAGCAATCAAAATGAAGAAAGGACATAAAACCTTGAGACAGAAGGGAAAAACAAGATAAGATATGCTCCATGCAGTGCTTTCCACAGAAACCACTATTTTGTAATTCCCATCTTTTATGAGTGTTTTAAGTGCAGTTATGTCCATAAAAAACTGGAACAATGCCTAAAAGTGAACCATGACCTAAAAGTGGTTGAGGCAATAGCTAATTCTACAGCAGTCCTGAGACTCAGAACAATAGTGGAGCAATATCTGGCTCCCTAGGTCTTCTGGGAGACATATGCCTGTCAGCAGTGATTGCACACAGAGGAGAAAATCTTGTTTGACCTAATTTTCCACCCTACACACCTGTTGCAATAGAAATCCTATTTTACATGTCAAGATTTCTGAGGAAGTTGTCTGCCAGCATCCTGCTTTCTCTATCCCACAACAAATTATTCACTGGCTGAATTTTCACTTTATTCTCTTTGCCAAAGTACACCAAAAGCTAGTTTCAGTAAAATCCCTTTGAAATAATGTGAAATTGTTGAGGGTTTCTGAATCCAAGGTTATGTTTTAGCCAGTTAAAAGGATGGAAGCTATTTAGGAAGTTTGGATCCAGGTCTGGGTTTAAATCCTGGACACCCTTAAAACTGAAATAGCACTGGCAGGACAGTGGTTTGCTTTCAGTCGGCTCTGAATTAACTTCAGAGCAGGGAGCAGGGATGCAAAAAAAGGTGTTCGCTTTGGATCTTTAGCCAGTCTTTAGCCAGCAGCTGAAGCACCCAGGCTCAACCCACAGGCAGATGTAAATTATTGTAAGTACTTATGGAAATATAAGTCAGGAAAGAAACATAACATTCAGTCTGTATTTGTTGGGTGAGGAAACAGGAAATCCTACAGTTCAGTCAACTTTGCCAGGGAGAAACCAAATTATTTATGAATGTGGGTTCTTCAAAATTCACCAAAGATCCATGTGTGTTACTGCAACATTGGAAAGAGGCGTGCCAGGAATTTTGTGTGGGTACACAAACCTCTTCCAAAAGGAGAGGTGCTCAAATGGCAGAGCTGTCCTTACCTTCTTCCTCTATGGGGAGTGTGTTGAGGCCAATAAAGGGACATGGGGAAGATGTGTGAATGGGAGACAGAAGAATGGGAGTGGGGTGTGTGAGATGTGTTTTCTAGCCTCCAAGCCAGAGCACATTCCCCAGGCTGCCTCTGCCTTGTGAGTAGGTTGGTTTGGGTGCTATAAAGGTTGGGAGAAGACAGGAGGTTGTGTTCTGTGGTCTGCCAGCTACCAGATCAGCCCTGGTCAGCAGTCAGCTCTGCACATCCTGGCACGCCCAGAGGAAGAAGAGATTTTAACTTTCCACTTTTTTCTCTCTTCTTTTGCTGATTTCAGCTTTGAAATAGGAAACTTTCAAGCTTGTTTACCCCCATCAAGATATTTCTTACCCAGAAGACTATTAGCTCTAATGACTGATTTCTTTGTATTTGCAGTCACCAGAAGTGAAATATGTTTTGATCTGTTTTCTCATTACAAAAATATTTTCATTTATGATGCCCAGCAGGGTGACAGCTGATTAACTGCAAGATTGTAGGTGGAATTAGTTTTTTTTCTTTTTGATAATGATTACCAAGACCAGTAAAACAGAAAGCAAATTCTTTCAAGAATCTGTTCCCAGATATAGCAGGTCATGTTTTCAAAAATGCCTAGAACCTTTTTCTGCCTTTTCATACACTTGACACTTAAAAACTTTTTTTCCACAGGTTACAATGTGAAAGTCTTTTTGCCCCTTCAATATTTGCCATTAGATTTTTCCTTAAAAAAGTGCATTACTCTTTCTCAAGTTCTATTTGAGGTCCAGAATGCACAGCTGTGTTTGTCATTAATTCCAACCAGACAAGAATTTATTGAAACTCTATGAGAATAAATTACCAAAAGATAATTTCATTGGGTTAGGCAGCACAAAAAAGACATTTTTCTTTGCCTTACAATCTAGACAAGTAGTCTGTGCAGTGGGTGGGGAACTGGCTGGTGGACAGCACATGGAGGGTGGCAGTAAATTGTACCATTTCAAACTGTCAGTGGGTCACAAGTGGGGTCTCCCAGTGGTCAGTATTGACTCCAATGTCTTTTTAAGTGATCTGGAAGATGGGATCAAATGTACCCTGACAATTTTGCCAATGACACCGAACTGAGTGGGGAAGTTGACACTTTGGAAGGGAGAGCCTCCCCACAGAAGGACCTGGACAGGCTGGAGGAATGGGCTAACAAGAACCCTCTGAAGTTCAACAAGGACAAGGTCAATGTCTTGCACCTGGGAAAACATATTCCATGTGAACAGCGCAGGATGGGATCTACCCAGCTGGGAAGACTATCTGTGGGAACACTCTTAGTGGAAAACAAGCTCCATGTGAGTGACCAACATGCTGCTGTGGCAAAGCAAGACAACAGGACGCTGGGTTGTCTCAAGGAAGGCTTCACCAGCACAGATAAAGGAGCCATTATCCCACTCTGCTCAGCACTTGGTAGGCCACGCTTGGAAAACTGAGTTCAGTTTTATAACAGCAGTTTTGGCTGCTGTTATAAAAAAGAGATGTGGACAGGTTGGAGAGGGTCCAGAGAAGGGTCACAAAGATAATCAAAGGATTGAGAAGCCTCCCATGTGAGGAAAGGCTGAGATAACTGGGTTTGTTCAGCCCTGAGAAAAAAGGCTTAGGGGAGACCTTTATCACCATTAGTATTTAACACATAGCTGTGAAGAAGGCTTTCTTTTCTGAAAAGATCAAAGACAATAATGAATAGTTACTCCTGGGGAGATTCTGATTAGACAGAAAAGGAACATTTTTCACAAAGAGAACAATCAGCCATTGGAATAATCTGCCCAAGGAAGTAGTGGACTCCCCAACACTGCAAACTTTTAAGATTTAGATGGACAGGGTACTGAACATTCTTGTCAGGATTGTACTTTTGCCAACAAAGTTTGCACCAGATGATCCTTGAGGTCCCTTCCAACCTGGTATTTTGTGATTCATGGTTCTATGATTCTTCTGTAAACTGTAAAGTATTTGGAGTTGAGCCTGGGCAGAGTTTGGTTCAAATGTCAAACCCATTATTTCTGAAACTTCTATGTCAGGTATTGTCCATAAGAAAAACTACAAAATAACTTTTAATTGAAGGACTGGAGAACTAAAAAAGACTCTCCAACTTCTTTTTAGAAAAGAAAAATAAATGATAGTTTAACTTTTGTATTCAAACAAATCCCCAGCCTCAAGCAAGACAAATAAATTTTACAATTCTGCTGCAATAATTGCCACTCTTCTCTTTCATTGCTTCCTTTGGATTGACAATTCAATGCCAAAACATAGAGTGGTTTTGTACTTGCAAAACCAAAACATAATGCCTGAGGTTTTGAAAAAGAAAAATACTTCCTGGTTCATTCAATCTCATCTGAATTTGATGAAACACAGTCATTTAGGTGCATCAAAAGAAAAACTCCCAATGTAAACTTGTAAAAATTATTTACAGTATTGGAAGAACTTTCAGGGATCCTTCTAACCTACATAATTCTATGAGTCTAGAGACAACCTAAATTTTACTCACTGTCATAAAGTCAGAATGCCAATAATATTGCAAGAAAAGAGGGGCATAGCCTCGTACTGTGTAGCAGATTCCCATCACATTTGAACTGGTTAGGTATAAGAGAAAAACTAAGGATAAGAGAAAAAAGAAATTTAAAAAAAATTAGTAAATTCCCAAATGACCACAAAGATGCATCAGGCAACTCATACATTGGCAATATATTGCCTTTAATAGAATTAGTCTTTTAAATATATTTTATAGACATGAAGACTTTCAATAACATGCTTACATTAGTAGTTCACTGTCACCTGTTGTCATGCTTTTTGTATCCTCACAGCACTTCTACAATTTTTTTACATTTAGCACACAGTCGAGCTGAAGTTTATATCATTATGACAGCTATGAACTGAGCCCTTTACCAATAAAAATTGTAACAACACTCATAATCAGCAAAGTCTTCTGTTTACTTCTAGTGGGACCAAGAAAGTGAGAACTCAGAAGCCACTTAGGAGTTGAATTCAAAAAATCATCTTAGGCCTACTGAAGACTCTTGTAAGAATTCTTTATGTATTAAATATTCTGCATTTTTATTCAGATGTTATTATGAATGCTTTCTTTCTACAGTATGGACAAACCTGGAATATGCCACTTAATACTGAGTATCAAAAAAGTAGCACTTCATATTAATATAAACCATAAACAAATATTCCCCATTGATTCAAAGTGTTGCTGACATTCAAAGCAAGTAGAAGCAAACAAAGCAGACTTGAAGTTTTTATATCCTAGATCACTTTAACATACCCAAATAATGGCTAAAATAATCAGAAAAAAATTCTCAATTTATTACTTGGATTTCTTGATCATCTTCATCTGTCTGGCTACTTAGATGTGATTTTAAATAATTCCATAAAAGAATCCATATATGATTCAAAATCATATCCTTGGAATTAACTGATGATATGTATCACACTTGTTAGGAAAAGAATAAAGCAAGTATTTTCCTTGAATAAGTTGTTCTTTGCTGCTAGAATTTAAAGAGTCTAATTTTTGATAAGATTCGTTGGTACAGCTAGAATGGGATAAGAAGATCTTCTGCAAATGGAAAAGTAGTACTTAGTATTTTTATGTGCACAGTTCTATTAAGAAAATATTAAGAAAATATCCTATTAAGAAAATACAGTTACAGCTATCCTCTTTCATCTAGCATATAATAGTGTCATGTAATTGTAAAAATAAAAATTAAAAACTTTACATAGAAATAAATTTGAAATTATCTGGGTAGGAAAGATATTGGCAGCCACTATGAATTGAACTCCATGGATTTTTTTTTAATAGAAGTGAGCCAGAAATTCAAAAAACTATTTGCTATAATGTTTGCATTTAAAAATAACTTTTAAATTTTTCTGAACACCATTTATGTACAGGGAATTTACTTAGTATAAAAATCTCTTTTTTATTGCCAATACAATTTGCCATTTAGTGCATTCCCAGTGAATAAAAGTGCCTTGCTTTGTTCTCAGACACAATCTCTATGGTCCAGTTATAACACTAGGCCAGGTTATCTTCTCAGGTTTGTTGATAAAATTGATTAAATACTCTTACCTCATTAATGTCATCAATTTGCTACATATTTTGAAAAGTTGTTGCAGGAGGAAATCCTAATTGATTAAATTAAAATTTGTATTATAAAAATGCATCAGTCACTGTGGTGGGCTTCTAAACTACCCAAGTGCATCAATGGTTTTGCAGCATCTCTAGAGTTCACACTCTTTCATGCAGTTGCCACACATTCATTTATATGAATCATGATGGAAAATCCCCAAAGGGGCTGAGCAAGCTGTTGGTAGCTCTTTAAGGCAATCAGAGATACTATATCAGTAGCAATCTAAGAGAGCTATATCTCATATTTTACCTGCACTGTAAAGACAACAGGAAGGACAAAGAGATCATTTTTGTTTTAAATTAACGCCTTTGTTCCTGCTTTCAGATGTGGCTTAATATTACTGTTTGTTTTGTTCTACTTCAAAGAGCTGTATTTTGGACATGTTTTTGGTTCCCCATTGCTTTCAGGGTTGAAATGTTAGGATGTATTTCCTGTGAATGACAAAACTCTTGGGCTGAGTAAGAGCTGGGTGCTCTATTGAAGCTGCATCTGTGGACAGCATTTCAGGCAATATGAACAATGCCTCACATGCTGAGATGCAGAGTGGGAAACATTATGAATAGTTCAATAAGAATCTCAACAACATTTCTTACAGTTCTTGCCTGATCAGAGAAGTGTTGAACAAAACATCTACCCAAAATAATTTGTGTGATGCAGTTTCAGGCTTTCTTAGAAAAAAACCCAACTACTTTTGTAGACCAACTAGGAGAACATTGGCTTGAGGGGAATTAAAACCCAAATTGGACAATAGAAAGAAAAAGTTGCCCATCTCAAAAATAAGTTAAAAAAATCTTCCATGTAAGGGAACCTTAATTCTGCCTGCAAATAATAAAAACTTTCCAAGCAAATAATTCAAAAACAAAATCACCAAGACAAATGCTTTTTTTCTTCACTGTGAATTTTACTAGGATGACAATGCCCTGAATTCCATTCCCATATGAATGCAAGAAAAAAATGGCACAAGAACATGATTGTTCTGGCTTCCCCTGATATTTCTAATAGCAGTGTGGTCTTAAAACTTTATTTATAAAATCCAGACTTCCTTTTTAACTCCACTGAACTTGGAGATTTAGTCAGAAGTTTAACCTCAAATTACATCCTCTGCTATTATCTGTAATAATTATAATGTAGAAAGTAATAGAAACTTAGCTATAGGGCAGATCTTTTTTTCAGTGAGCAAAGTATTGCCTTTGATACCAGTAATTCTTTTTTTCTACACTATCCAAGTTCTTTGTTATTTTCTATGAGAAAATATCACAGAATCATTGTTAAAAGACCTAGTCCAGTCTCTACACAGTGCTACTGGTCAGTTGAAATTCAACTTGCAAGAGGGGTGTGGAGAAAACTAGGAAGACCCATACTTCCCTCATGCACTTCACTGTTTATTTTCTTTCTAAAAAAAAGGCTTACTTTTAAGCAGTTTATTTCCTCTGCTTGTGTTATTCCAAATCAGGTCTGCATAAATTTAGCCAGTGTTAGAATGCAGAAGAAAAATACTTGTAGAGGGAAGTACAGGTCCTGTTTGAATGATCTTTGCTGATGGGTATCACTGTGTGCTGCTGTGTTAAAACCATTTTCCTTCTTTGGCCTCTTCATATGCTATTTATATTGGGTTGTCATCCATTATGGGACTGCCTTGCCTTTGAAATTGCCTCTGTATGAAGGGAGATTCTGGTTTAGATCTACCTGTATGCTTTGACTGGTTTTAATGATTTCACATGCATAAAATGGTCAAAGACAGGTCTTAACTGCTTGGTTAAATGAGTAGCCTTATGGCAGGTTTGCTTTACTAAGGTAGTTCAAACCATGTAAACAAGTTAATTTAGTCCAATGAGTCCTATATAAACTCAGAACATACAGTTATATACAGCTAGCATAGTCAAAATGCAGGATACACTGCACTAGACCATACAAAGTAAAATGAAGAATTATTCACACAATACTGTGCAATTCAGTCCTCATTTCTTGGCAGCAGCAATTCTGATGGTCTCTTTACTGGAAATAGATGTTACGTCAAGGCAAATTGGACTCCTAGTGAGTAAGAATTAAGTCAGTGCTAGCCAGTTAAGTAAAATGAAATTTTTCCAGTCTGATACTTTTCACTGATTCAGAAAATGGTTTTCAGGCATAACCTGGATATGACATGCTCCAGGAAGTATTCATTGCCAACCGAAACTACATAGAAAATAGACCAACTTTTTCTCTTAAAGAGCAATAATGATCTTTTATAATTTACTGCTCTTCATACATATAGGTGGCAGAGTACTTCATAGGCAAAGTATGTTATTCACTAACAGGAGGAGGAAGTTTGTGAAATACATCTCTAGGAGTAAAATAACTAACCTGAAGAATAGGATTTTCTTCTTTACATGTACAGCATATAAGATTCTTTCTTTTCCCAGATTCCTCCATCATGCTGTCTCAGGGAATGTGCAGTGTCTGTGTCACTCATACAGAAGTTGAGTCTTTTAAATCACAAATACTCATCATTAGTTGGTTCTGCATGAAAGGAACATCACAAATCATAGAAAACTATTCACTTGCATAAATTTTGATTGAGTTTTAGAAGAGGGACAAAGAACCAGGAAAATCTGGTACCCTAATTCCTCAGTCCATCCACAGCTTCATTTATGATGTTTCTCCATTACTCTTATGATTCGTGATTTGCCACAATAAGTCTTTTGGTACTAAGTTGAAGTAGTGATTCCAAGCTGTCTGTCATCTGAATATTTTCAAGAAGAAATATCTCTTGAGGCAGTTGTCATTTCTACTTTGTAGAAAGTACCATGTTCAGATTTAGTTCTTTTACAAGCAGTGCATTGACAAAAGATTCACATGAAGGTGATTTACCTTCCATTGACAACAAAGAGTTATTTTGTTAAAAATGTGCTGTGAATTTATGAAAGAGCACTTCCCTGTTAAAATGTATTAAGCAAGACTTTGTTAGTCTCACCAATTAAATATCTCTTTGCTGTAATTATCAGAATAATGTGGAGAGACACAGTCCAGTAACTTAATTGCTTAATCTTCCTATGTTAAAAAATAAGAACAATTACATTAACACTGTGACAATTTTAAAATCTGACATTTCAGTGTAGTAGTTACCAATAGTAACTGGTTATCAGGTTTCAGATCAGGTAACTGGAAATGTACAGCATGCAAATATTCCCAGAGAAAGCAAGCTGGCTGCAATAAAACCAAAACAAAATCAGCAACAGGATGTGAAAACTTTAATTTAGTGGCATTGAAAACATATTTTTAAATATGTCAAAAAATTTTCCTGATGGCATACACCAGAGTATGCTTTTCAAGGACTTATTTTTCTTTATGACAGCAGTGACATGAAGTAAAAAAAAATATGAAATATGTGGGAAAAGAAACAGATAAATGTTTTGTTCTAGAATTATTTCCCACCTGAAACTATATTCCACACTTGTAACTTTGTCCCTGGAAGCTGCTTTGTGTGTTATGGGTTAAGATAGAGCTGTACACACAGAAATAGTTTTAATGTGTACATTTTATGCCACAAACTATGACAGCCAGATGTCACAGAGAATCTATAGCTGGAAAGAGGCTGACTCCCTAAGGAAAGGGGTTAAAATGTGCAAGTTCTCAGGCAGTACATGCAGTGTTCCAGGACTGACAGGATTGTGTCAATTTAAGATTGTTAAGCTTGATCCAGACCCAGTCTAAGCCTAGAATAGAGAGCCTAAAGTTTCAACTGTGAACTAGGCCAGAAGGAACAGAGGAGGATGTGCTGAAGGGTCACTTGAAGATCATGACTATTATCATGATGTGCTGCAACAGAAAGAAATGAGCAAACACCACCTCTAATTACAGGACAGTGTCAGGTAGCTGCCAGCTCTTCTTGTGTGAATAGAACCATTGCTTTTCTATAGATTCATATGTCTGGATAACTGTAAGCTGGCAGCAAAAGGAGAGGAAGATGTTTTAAAGAGATGTATTTCTAGCTCTTGTACATGTAGAATTACAATTGTTTTGGACAATAAATGATGAAAGTGTAATTTGCTCATTACTCACAAAGGGATATATAAATATATGTATATATCACCTACATACATAAAACAAGTGCAGACACTGGCCCATATTGTCATGCCACTTCTTGCTCTCTCTGAGTGGGTAAGGAGCTAAATATCTATTTTCTGTGCAGTTTGGGCAAAGTTATGCAGGAATTGCCTGCAGCTGGGGCTCATCTGTTAATGCCCCTCAGCTAAAGTGGCAGTGAGAGCTTGTCTTTGTTCTGTTCCAGTGTAGCAGAAAACAAGTTCATTTAAACCACAGGTGGCTGACTATTGCCTATAGCCCAAAAGGCAGAGCAAGAAAAGTACTAGCAGTGGTTTTGGAGGAAAGGTTATGGCACATACCCACACATGATCGAATTTTCCATGTTTTCTTTGGCACTGGAAAAAAGGAGTGCTCACTTTGGCCACATCTGTGGGGCGTGCAGTGGACCCTATATGCAAAATATGTTTAAACCTGTGTGGTTGAATCACAGGACCTGCAATAAACAGAAGAAACAATAAAAACAAATAACATAGGCAAGCATAACTATTTCTAAGCAAAGTGCCAGTCCCCTTTCCTTGACTTCATTTGCTCCTGTGAAGCGAGAGGAAGCACGAACTACAGGGTCAGGTTTGACAATTCAAATCTCAGTGGATCTCAGCCAGCTCATGCCATCAGGTAATTTGTCCCTGCAGAAATAGGATGCCAAGTTTAGATGTGACAGAGATTATGCTGCTTTCACAGCCTTAGGCTTTTAAATGTTTTTTAATCATAGAATCATAGAATCACATAATATGCTGAGTTGCAAGGGACCCATCAGGAACATTGAGTCCAGCTCCTGCCCCTACACAGGACACTCCAAGAATCACACCATGAGCCTGAGAGCTTCTCCAAATGCTTTTTTGAACTCACACAGGCTTGGTGCTGCAACCACTATTTCCTAATCTTTCCTAATAGCAATATAGAAAATTTCACTACTCATTTATTTTGTCATTATGGACTTCAATTATACAACCAAAATTTTCTGTCATATTATGGGAATTTTCTGCAACTATTTTTGGTGTTTCTGGATTTCCCCCAAAACATACCATTTTGTTTTCAAATGCAAGTGTTTTTGAAAGACATAGAACAGAATTCTTTAAGGGTATCATTTTGTCACATTTAGAGTTTTTTTCCATCTTAAATATTAGAAAGTATCCATAGGAAAATTACAATCTATGGGTACCAAAATATGGAAGCTTAGAGCACTGGAAAGATTAAAGACAGTTAAAGAAATAAAAAAACCCCTCAGATTTATAAAGTGCAGATTTTTAGAGGCAACAAAGAACACAAAAGTGCATAACAGTCAATTTGATATTAAAATCCTGTATGTGGTTGCTATTTATGAAAAAATTTACTGAGCCAATAAAAGCAACTCTATGTCAGTGACATAGGTGAATTGCCAGAGAAATTCAGAGCTCTTCAGAAAAAAGTTGTGCTACAAAATATTTTATAAGAAATGTGAAGCCTATCCTGCTGATGGATTCTTTTATAATGCAGAAAATAGTACTGAATGAAAGCAGACTTTAGGAGAGATCTTTTTGACATTGCAATGTAACAAAGGAGAGAAAAATCTGACTTTGAAAAGCTTTCAAAGGCTTTACCTTCAAAAAATTCCTGTAGGTAAAAAGCCATTTATGTCTTTATTCTCCTTCATAGGAGAATAAAGGAGATAAGCTATAGGATATAATAAAGCTGTAGGAACAAGCTGGAAAAAAGTCTAAGACTTCATGACAGACTTCAGAGGGCTAAGAATGTAAATTTCTTCAATTACTAGCATCCATCAGTTGGAAAGAAGGAGACTATCAAAAGACTCCCTTGCCATAACAGTTATTCCCACTCCTTTCTGAACTCAATATACCTTTTCAGTAATTTGCAGGCCTTTCTCTCCTTAAAGCTAAATCATGACAAAATTTGTTCTAGATGAGACAGTTAGAAAGGGCTCTGTTGCTTCCATTGTTCATCTCTTAGTGCAATTTGTTAAAAAATAATGCACTTTCTTCAGTAGGCCATACTGGAAGTCATATTTATTTTCCCTGGCTTTACCATTCCATACATTTCTTCCTCCCATTGAGGATATATATATATATATGTATTATTAGAGACTTTTTCTTCTCATCCCAGAATTACATCTTTACAAATTGTATCCCATGTAATTATCTTCTGCCAGTGTTTCTGCTCTGTTTGTACACCTTTGTATCATTCCTCTGCATATGCTAGTTGGGGTAAATTGCTGTCATCTGCATGCTGATTTCTTCATTTTGGGGATCATTAATGAAGGAGCTAAACAGGAACAGATGTATATCATTAGACACCTCTCTGATTCAGTGTGCTGCTGTTAATCCTTAGTCAATGTTTATAATCATTTAACCAGATTTCAAAACATGGTACTGTGTTTGCAGCCAAACTAAATGAAACTGAATGGATATTTCTTGGTTTGCATGAGACAAAGTACTAAATATTAAGGAAAATGTAACAAACTCACAAACAGCCCTTCTTCTGAGTGATGCCAGTCTCTGGAAGGTATATAAGCAGCAATTCAAGAACCCTTTTGTTTTTCATCTGGCCTTTGTTCAAAAGGAAATCTCAGTATTGTGAGATTAAAATTTTTCACTGTCAGACATTTTGGAACATAATTTCTGTTTTTCACAGTTTTTCAGGACACAAGTATGGAGATCAGCAGGAAAAAAAGGGTTATAGATGAATAGCCTTTTTTAAATGTACAGATTTGAGATACAGTCTGTTCATTACTAAAAATAAGCAAACGATTCCAACAGTGCTGATACTGGTCACAAGCAAACAGAAAAAAATGACATTATAATCTGTGGCAAATGGAAATGTGCCAGAGCACGGTGGCTGAATGGTGCTGCTGAGCTGCTTACTTTTCTCTGGATGAAAGTGTGAGGAAAATAAATGTTTTCTGTAATTGGAAGTGAAAGACACTAAGCTAGGCCATTTGAATAATAGGGAAGAAAAAAAAGAGATGCAATAGAGAAAAAATGAGGCTACCAGCTGGGTGTGGTTTTTGGGGTTGAATCAGAAAACTGTTAGATGCCTATTTCTTCTAGGAAGGGAAACAGCAGAAAATTTATCTCTCCTTTCACCAGATGCAAGAGAGAATGAGGAATGACTCAGGAAATGAGAAGCTGAAAATGTCGGCGTAGTCCAGGATGCAGAAGAGAAAAACAGAAAAATGTATTTTCAGAAATTATTACAACAAAGTCCTACAGCAGGATTCCTCCAAGTATCATAGGTCAGTATTTTTCCCCTGCTTTCCTCATTCTGCTTGTCTAAGTCCATGTTTGTCAATTAGTTTAATTTGAATAGTTCTTACAATCTGATTAGGCAATTGCCAGGTACAGTTCAGCTGAGATATATAGCTTATATAGATATATAGATATACACATACATGCACACATGTATATATATATATACATATATATTTGGTTGAATGAAATAATTAAAAATAAAAATAATTAGTAGTCAGAGGCTTTCAATATATTGACTTTAAAGAAATAGTTCAAAGTATCTTATTGTGATTTTCCTAGTGTAAAAATAGAGGCCTTCATTCATCCCAGTGCATACACATAGAATAAAACAAGTTTCATTAAAAGGACTTGACCTAGGACATTAATCCTCATAATTTTAACATTAGAGATCACATAGAAAACAGGAAAAAATAGCAGGAAACATTTCTAAGCTTCATTAACAAACTGAGGCCCATTGCGTTCCCCAGACAGTGATCTGATAATGTGAAAAAATTTCTGTGGGATTTTAAAACAAAATGAACACTAGCAAGGATATCAATCTGGATCCATTTTAGTCAATTTACCTCTTCAGGTAGGCTCATAAAAGTTAGAACAACGAGAAACTTGCTGTTTGTGATAATCAAAAGAGAGATGGCTAACCTGAGTGACTTCCCTTTTCAGAGTCTACTCCTCATGTTAGGATGACTTCAGGCACAGATTGTAGAACTCCAGCTGCTGCATTTTACTCCATCCACTCCTGCCAGTTAACAGAAGTTATATAGAAGTTTATTTAAGTGTAGCCTTTGAAGTTATACCATAGATTGATATTCTAAACAGAAGCAGTTAGAGAACCAATTTTATCTGGCAATTTTTCTGCCCACACCTTTGTACTTTGAACATTTGGGAGAAGTTTGTGCTCTTTGATGGGAGGAAAATGATGCATTTGTTTTGGGATGACAGTTCAAGGCTCAGTTATTACATATAAATCTCATCTCAGCAATATTTTGGCTTCTGATATTTTAAGCAAAATTGTCTTGGCTTGAAGTGGATGTTGACCTTATGAGGGATCAAGTCAGCCTTCCTGTTGTTACTTGCAATGAGCACATATTTTCTCTGTCTCTTCATACTCAGGATTTATCTGACTACCACTGTCATGAGAAGGGGTTGTTGGGGGTCATGGTTGTGATTCTAAGCCTACAAAAAGTAAAATTTACTTGGAAACCCTTGACCATGTTATTATTTTTTAATTTCTGGTGTCTAGGGAAGAGTAACCTCATGGGGATTGGTCATCTGAAAGGTGATAAACTTGCTGGCAATATTCAAAGTATGTAATTTCTGTGGTTAGTGAGTTATATATACTTACAAATACAGTTTTCTTCTGCTTACTACATAAAATAAGAGAAGTTATGTTGAAATAAGAGATGGGAAAATGTATATAGGAGTGGTCTGACTTCTAATGCAAGGCCCATAGGTCATTTGGACTCTTGAGGGAGGGATGGAGGGAAGGCTGCAGCTCTGGTTGAAATTCCTCATTGCAAAATGTTGTAACACACCACAGTACACGTAAAACTACTGGGGCTAAAGTGAATCATAACTTTCTAAACCTGAATGTTCCAGTGAGCAGTGCTAACAGTATGGTTTATGCCAATAACAAGGGATTGGAAAAAAACCCTCATTTTTTCTTCAGGAGGGTAGAATATTTTCCACAGTCTCCTAGATGGCCCTAGTTTAACTTAGAAGTGTGGTCAAAAGAAGCAGCATCTTTCAGTTCTAATAAAAAGCAGCTGTTTTTTTGTTTCTTCTGCCATTAAATAGTAATACTAGCTTGTAAACATCCACTTGCAGACTGCAGAATATAGACTAGTAGACATAATTTGGACTTCTGATTAATGAGACATATTCTTTGTATCTTTGTGGTGGCCATAATTATACTTTGGATAACACGGGCTACCTTCATTTTTTCTGGAGCAGGATTCCAGAATAGAAACGTATTAAAGCATGCCACAGCTCCATGTAGTACAAAATACCCATTTCTTCTCCATAGAAACCAGGAAAAAGTACCTTGAATTGCTGAATACCACACTTGTATGAAATTTTCCCTGATTCTTATGTCTAAATGTACCTGTGTGGAATTGATGAATAACTGAATTCAGCAGCACTATTCTCATCACAAGCATTTCTCACTAGAGAAGCTGTGAAAGAAATCCATATGCAAGACAGAAAACACCAGAAATTTCCACAACAATTAGTTTTTCCTGGGGACTGAGAACTAGCTCACGGTGCACTAATCCTCCTGAAATCCATAAATCTCAGGTCATAGACACAAGAATTGTGTCTTCTAGGGAAGGGGGAAAAGCCCTGTGTGGTTAAGCAATCTGAGTGAAAGTACAGAAAGCCAGATAGCACTTACTCCTAATAAAGAAAATCAGTCAGTGATGCAAAAGTATCTTTTAATTTTCTGTGGAAAGACTTTTCATGACCTTTAAATTGTTTTTGAAACAAATATTTTACTGACCATGTCATTATCATAAATGACAAGCAATGTAAAACCTTTGCTTAAAACAAAACTTTGCTGGGAAACCTTAGAAAAAGTAATAAAATACCATGTAAAAATTACTTGGAAAACACAGCATTTCAAAAGTACACGTAACTTAATTCTAGCAGCTTTCTGTGTTTGCTTTTAGAACCAGCAGTTTCCAGTAAGGATTCTATTTTGGGGGAGAGAAGGCCCTCTCCTGAAGTTTCTGGGCAGAGGCAGCTGTTTGCCTCTTTGTCACAACTGAGAAATGAAGTGTGTGGTGGAGCCCTGCCGTCTCTCTCAAGCTGCATGAATGGGCAAACACTAACGTGGCTTTGGCACCTGTACAGGATGTATCCCTTCTTGTTCTCTCCTTCAAAATACAGGCATCTGCAAAAATTCATGGCTTGCTCGTTTTTGAGAGGTACAGGGCAATTAGTGAAGAGTACACAGAATAATGCCATGAGAAGGGAGAATAAAGAACAAAACTGGACTACATGAAGAAATGGAAAAGCCACTTTCCCCCAGTTATGTCTATGGGTAGACATAGAAGAAAAAATGGGGGAGGGTTTATTAGGTTTTTTTGCTTGTTTGATTGGGGTTTTTTCCTATCTTTCTGAGGCTGTTTGCCTGCATGACATTTTTCTGCTGACATCTGCTTCATTCAAGTGTCTCTTTCCAGTCTCTTCAAGATTTAAAATGCCTTTTTATCCTCAGTGCTGAGTAATCCACTCAATTATCTAGCAAGTCAGACTGGGTGGTTTGCTCTCTGTTCTAGCTTTTACATTTTTAAGTCCTTTGAGGTTATTTACAGCAGGTGTTTTAGCTTTGCCATTTCCCTTATTTTTTCTGCTTAGTTTCTTTAAAGGGTTCTTTTCACTTCATCCTCTCTCAAGAAGTCAATCATGATCAAAGTACATGATGAATGTCTTGGTTTGAAAAGACAGGAGTATCTCAAGAAGTCAATCATGATCAAACTATATGATGAACTGCAGTCTACTTCATCATGAAGTTTCTTTAGGCAGCACCCTTTTCTCTTGTTCTTCAGCCCCAGGGGCTGTGTCTTTGCAGCCTCCCAAGGGTAATGCTCCAGTGCCTGTCAGGCCTGCATCACAAAATAGCATTACTCATGGCTGGCCCTTGTGCCTAACATGTGAAGTGCTACAGAATTTGGTGTGCAAATTTCGCAGGTAAGCTATGCCTACACCACAGAGGTGCTGGGGTGCATATTATAAAAACAACCACACCATCATGAGTTTTCCACAGAAAGGTTTGTTTTACTCCCGTTTCTCCTGAGACCCATTTTCTTCTGCACTTGCTGATACCTGTCACAAGATTGACTTCACTTTGCTTTTTTTCCTAACGTACCTCCCCTTAAGCCTTCAGCTTTCCTGGTTCTTAACTTTTCTGCTGACAGCAATCACTCCTGCTCCTTTTCAGGGTTATATTTATTACCTGCCTGTCAACATGGGAAAGTGCTTGAGTCTTAGCAAGTTATGAGCTTTTCCATCACATATCAATCAAGGAACTTATGTTTACTGGAAAATGTCAATGGCAAGAGTGCTGAGCTAAAGACAGGGGTCTGTGACCCCTTCTTAATTTAAGAACGTTTTTTTCTAAAAAATATCCTTTTTCAACCACTTCTCCCCATGGGGAAAAAGAAATCCATACTTTTCTGTTTGCTTTGCTTTACAAAGTAGAAATAATGTGTAAATATATTTTTGCTATGTTACAACACACAATTCAGAATTTGTCTGGAGAAGCACAGGGACTGGCAAGATTGAGACTCTCGTCTTGAATCACTGGCAAGGGGAAGAGTTCATGTTACATTATGCAAATGCACTGCAAGTGTGTGCTTCTTGGAAGTCTGACACTCCCTGGGAAAACAATCAGGGAAAAAAATGATGATTGAAAAGAAGGAAGCATAGAGGTAATGCCAAATGAATAGGGGACAAACTAGGACAGTGTTGTGAATACAGATTATTTCACTCGTACTTGTTGGATTTGCTCCCTCAATTTATTTAAAGCCATTAAAAGAGTGCACTCAACAGGTGTATCCCCTGACAATCAGTTCAGCAGGCTTAGATATTAATTAGTTTTTCTTGTGGAAAGAGAATAGGTTACTTTCCTTCTAAACCCATGCCTAAATCCTTCTGCAAATGGGTTAGAACAACAGCTCAATTTTTTTTGTCTTAGTATTATATTTTGTTTATGAAATATTTCCAGTTTCAAAAATTTTGCCTAATTTTCTCTGGTGCAGTCAATTTCTATAAGGTATGTTTTTTACCTTCCTTATCTAAGACAGATTTAAATAACTTTGTTAAAATACTGGGTTTGAAACACAATAATTTCTCATTTTTAGGAGATAGTCTCTTAACAATTTTATTTTTAAAAGAAATCTGATCTCATTTTTAAAACTGTTTTGGGGGAAAAAAAAGCTAAACTTTTTCATTCCTTTTCTCCTGTTTAATGTTATATGTTTTGATTTTCTCTTTTGGCTCCATGCTTTATCCTTGTCATTCTGCAGGGAAAATAAAAATTGTAGAAACCTAGAATAAAAAAAAAATTATAGAATTTCCATTTTCTCTAGACCTTTTCTGTGTAATTTATAGTAGGGAAGAATGATCCAGTCTTTTCACCAGCTGCCTTTGTTGGCTGTGGGAAAGAGAAGATCACATCTGGAGGAGCACAGTGCTTTTGAATCTTTAAATCTCAAACACCATGGAAAGATTTTCACTGTATGAGGTTAAACATGCTTAAAGGGCAAAACTCTCAGCTGCTGGCAGAAGTCGCTGCTCTGCAGAGATTTGTGATGAAACAACCAACCATTATCTTCTTTCTATGTATCCAACTATTCACATTTTCTGCAAATGGCTCATAATCATTTTATCATAAATTTCTTGAGTTAGAGGTCAAGAAAGGCTGACCAGCTTCTGATTTTTGGCTTTGGGGCTATTCCAGTAGCTTTCATCTTGAGGTTAATATTTTGGAACTAATTTGCAAGTAGCTTTCACAAAGAAGATGTATCACAGGCATTTTTCTTGGCTGTACTGAGATAATATCAAAATGCAAAGCAATAAGCCTGGGTTTTATGCTGTCTAGATACATTATGTTTATAATTATTATGACTTATTCATGGCCAATTAGGATTTTAATATGAACACACAGCATCTCCCCACAGTGGATTTGGAATAGAATGCCAAGTACTGGTCTAGACGTAGAAATTTTACTGGCTCACTTCAGTCTGTTAGTTAAGTGATCTATTTTGCTGATGGAGCTATACTGGAAGGAGGCCTAGGAGTTCTACCAAGAAAAGGTCCTTTTGCCAGTATAGCTTTTATCCTTTTTTAAAGCAAAAGTAAAACCCATGGGGAAAAAAAAGAATCTTAATTTTTAAGGTTTTGGCTGCTGTATCTACACTAATAGAGTTTGTTTCCACTCCCTGGGGCATCACAGTCCTGTGTGCTGGTGGAGGCAGACAGTAGACTTTGTAATCTTGTCTGACCTTATTCCCATAAATTACAGTGCCTGTTGTCACACCTGTTTTAAAAGCCATCTGGGGATGATGACTCTCCAATAACCTGGTAATTGTATATGAAACAGTTTTACTACGAGAAAAAAGAAGTTTACAAAATTCATGCAAGCCCTCAAGAAGTGTCTTAGCTGCAGCTGAGTAGACTGTTCCTAGCTTTTTGCTAAGATGTTACAGAGGAGCAGCCAAGCAATTCAGTCTCACTAAACCTTACCTGTTTTGTTGCTAAGCCCTGTCAACTTCTCCCAGCCACTCCAATTTTAATTTGATGCAATTAGAGCTGATTTTATCCTTGCTTTAAAGTGTCTAGACAATCCCATACTCCTATAAACATTCGAACGTTTCACACCTGTGTTGTCTTGCCTTTGTTCAGGTTTTGGCAAACAAATGTTACCCCAGAGCTTTGCTGGGTCAGATTTCAGCATTTTGTCTGGTTAGGGCCTAAGCCAAGCAATCTGTACCCATGATAGCAGCTGTTATCCTGCTCGGGTCAAGTAAGGTATGATTTCCTATTTTCCTTAAGCTAAAAAATGTGTGTTGAATCAAGACTGGTGAGACAGGTGAGCACAGGGTCTGCACGAAGTTCTGTAAGATACTTAGAGCTGTAATCTTAGATCAGTATTGCCCTCATTGTCTGATAAAGACCATGCACTTCATTACTTTTTGCATGCATCAAACTAGCATTTTATGCATAAGGGACCTAGTAAATAAGAGCTCCCTAAAAAAAAGTAAATTGGTATTTCCTACTTCAATTTCAATTTTGAACGGAATTCATCCCTTATTTCTTATTCTTGTCAATGTTTGTTTTCTTTGAAGGGAGGGAAGGGGAGATTTAGACAATTGAATGTAGTGATGCCATTTCTGAAAATAAGGATAGATGACTGCTTTCTGAAAGACTGCCAACAATAACTACATCAGAGACAGTTCACTCTCTTCTTCTTGAAAGTGATTTATGAGACAGTATTTAATAAGGTCAGATGGCCCTGAAGAAGAGCAAACCCACAAAGAAAGAGAAGCAAAATAAGCAGAAACAATAGGAAAATTTAGAAAATATTTAAAACAGAGAAACTAAACGCCATAGTGGAAGAACGAAGCCTTCAGTATAATACTGTTGACTAATTCAGCTCTATTCTTTCTCATATATCACTTCATAACTTCAGTTTCATTTGCCCAGTATCAAACAGGTACCAAATACTATGGACCAAAAATGCTATACTAAATACTGCATTCATAACTGTACCAGCATAGTTTTAGTTTCCCATATTTGAGCCTGAAATGGTACATAAATTTGTTGTGCTATTTATGATTGTAGGAAAAATGTCTGTTATTTTTATAATATAAAAATATGTATCTTGTTTCTGGTTTGATTTCATATATCTAATTTCCAATGTTTTAATTTTTTGGTTTTCCCAGTTTGTATTTGGAATTTTCATGATGAAATAATGATTTTTGTTCTCCTTTAAATAATTGTTTGCTGCTTCTAATGTTACAAAAAAAAAATCGTACAAACCATAGGCCAAGATTATATTTTTCCTTCAAATATTTCTAAAATGGAAAGCTTATTCTTCAATCCACCTTTGAACTTGTACTTCTCTTTGAAGACTCTCCTATATAAGCATATACTGCAATAAAGAATGAATACCCTCCACAAATATATCAATAATGAAAAAAAAAAACAAACACAATTTCTGTATTATGTCATCTGTAAGTTCTGAGTCAGCTCAAAGTACCTTCTACCAGTTTGTGAAGGGAGACAATTTTTTGCTAGTTGCCACTGACTCAGCTGCTAGATTTCTGAAGTACAAAGCTGACTTGAAGTAAAATATATGTAGAAAACTGCTTTCTAAAGATATTAGGAGAGAAAAAGTTCTTTTTTAGAGAAGATGAGTCTTCATTTATTTTTGTCTCGGATTTAATTTTTTCCTTTCTGTCATGATATCCTCTATTGAATCTAATTGTTTTTACTTTTACAGTATGGACTAATTAAGAAAAATAATCAACCTTCCCTGAGAAACCCCAAGTCCTTTCCTAGTTTTCAATATATTTTATTATGAAAACTTTCCAGGTCTGAAACTGTCTCCTTCCTTTCATTAGCATTTTTGAAGACAGGGAGGAGTTTCAAAGTTGCTGTCCTAACTGTATTCACAATTTCATTCATGTTCTGGTATCTTGTTTCCTGTTATTTGATTACCTACTGAAATTTTTATTTGTCATCCTACTGATTATAAGATTTGATTTTTTTATGAGTTCACTGCTAATTTACACAAACACCATTTTCTAGAGAGACCTTCTTTGATACATAGATATATATATTTTTTTTTAATTAACGTTTACTAAATCAAAGCAAAGAGAATTTTGATCTTAATTGTCTGGGACCTCATATAGTTTTTTGGTCATTCCTTTTCTATTCATACTGCAGGATGTTTCAGCTTTAGTCACCCTGGTGTCCTACAGACCAACCCACTGGGATAATCATTCCGATTTGCTCCCAACATCTGGCTAGCAGCAGAGGCAGATAGATACCATATTAAAGGGATGTCTGTGCTGCTCAGCAAAATAGTGTATAGCTGTAATGGAACTTACTCCTTTCCATATGGCCACGTCACCCTGGCAGCCTGCCTGACTCACAGAGCTGTGCTGGGAGGCAGAGACCCCAGGTGACACAGGCAGTGCTTGGTGCAGTCCCAGCCTCTGAGATCTGGAGGGGAAAGGCTGCACAGCATCATGATGACCTGTCCCGGGAAGAAAAATTGGCATGTGCCTGATTTGTAGTGACAGACATGCAGTGAAGCTCATCTAATTGTGCTGAGAAAATTCTACTTTTTATAGGGTTTGCAGAGGAAGCTGCAGGGACTGACTCCATAGCCCATGTATGGCAAAGGCAGTGGTGAGAGCCCTAGACTCTGACAGTGATCAGGAGTTTGAGCAGCTGCTGTGACCAGGTTAATAGATGTTCAGCTGTCCTATATCAGCATATGGTCCACCACACTGCTTACGAAAAGGGCGAACAGCTTTTAGTGACCCCAAGGTCGTAAGACTAAAGCTACCTCATTATTGGTGAGTCAGCTGTGTAGATCTGCCATCAGTATGCTCTCAGTCTTCTTGCAAAACTCAACATTTTCTTCTTCCCACCCCGACAAAGCTTTTATAACAGTGAATAAACACGAACATCAGAAGGGAAACTACAGAGCCTATTAAGAGAAATGGATAAATACACCACTAAGGGTTTTGATCCTGAAACACAGTTGCCCCCTTCTCTAATGCTGACTGCAGCAACACTGTTCAGGCACAAAATGGTCTTGATAGGAAATGCACTGTGAATTTTGTTTGCACATGCCAGTTGTTCTATATTGGGGTCATTCTTTGACTACAGTGGTATTGTGGTATCCCACAACAATATTGTAGGTGTCAGATGAGCATTGTCACCTTAGTGAGGTCCTGAAAATCAGCCCACCAAAGTAATAGCCTAGAATTACTAATTATAGCTAGAGAAAAGATGTATATATAATAATACTTTAATTTTTACAGATTTTTTTCTTTCTGCCTTCTATTAATATAGTTAATCTATTTTAAGCCTCTTCATTGACCAATGTTTTTCTCATGCTGTTGATATTTCTGTTTTCTTAATTATTGGAGTCACCTTGGCAATGCTAAATTATCTTGGCTCATAGACCTTTAGTCTCCAATATACCAATTTCCTAGGACTTGTTCTTTCTTTTTATTATAAGGTTTGGTAAAGTCTGTCTGAGGCAAATTAAATTTCTTCAAAGGCTGACCTACTAAATCAAATGTTACTGATGTCATTATTTTTTATATTTGTGGATAAATCACTTTAAAGTATTTTTTATGTTTATAGACACAGCCTATTGAAATAATTTTTACTTTAGGAGATTATCCTTCTATTTTTCAGTAGTGGATAAAACAATTTCAGTTGGAAATTAATTTTAGCTGTAGTGATTATAGATTTACATGAGCGTACTATCTGATAAAACACATGTTAAAGACAGAATTTTTCTCATGGGAAAAGGAAATTTATTTCAGAATTTGCTTCTAAAGACTCTTGTTCTCAATAGATAGACTGGTAAGTGGCAGGCCAGTACATCTGCATAATAGAAATAAAGCTGAGAAAGTTAAAACAAGTGCCAAAGACCCAAGATTTGCATAAAGGATGGAGTTTAGACATACTCTTGTTTATAATTGGCCTGATACCACACAGAACACTATGGCTGTTTGGAATAACCTGCTTCCTATTTTTTTCACTGTGCTCACCTCCATGTTGCATTACACATTAAGCAGTTGCAAATATTCTCTATATCCTTTAAAAAGTTATTCAGGAGAGAATCCCAGCATTATGGGAGGCACATTCTGTAAAAGCCACAGTTTTAGTCAACAACAGAGGATGTGCTGATCGGTGTGGCCCTGCCCAATCACAACTTCTACCTACTGCAGAAGGGAGGAAAGATCCCATGGTGCACATAAAAAATATGCTGGGGAAAATAACCCTGAGAGGTTATTCCTTTCAGGCAAAGGCAAAACGATTGGATAGATTGGTTTTGCTCAAGAACCTGGGTAGGTAATGTGAGAGGTTTGGGAAATCCAGTGAATGCCTCAAGGAGATTTTATTTTGGATTAAAATAGCCAGTTAATTAAATAAAGTCAACTCAATGGACTTTTTTGGCAATGGCCTACAGATTAAGGGAATCATATGTGTTTGTGTATATATACATCAAAATATATATATCAAAAGACAGAGGAGGAGATAGGTTTAACTGGGATGCATTGGAAAATGTAGGACATGGGCAAGACAAGTTGGGTACTTTCCAGCTGGAGCTAAACTATGAAACATGATGTAGTTTTCTTTCCTTTTCTTTTCTTTTCTTTTCTTTTCTTTTCTTTTCTTTTCTTTTCTTTTCTTTTCTTTTCTTTTCTTTTCTTTTCTTTTCTTTTCTTTTCTTTTCTTTTCTTTTCTTTTCTTTTCTTTTCTTTTCTTTTCTTTTCTTTTTTTTTTCACTTCCTGCCCCTCCTCCACCCCCCCAGTTTTTCTTTGGTTTTAGAGTGCACATAAAATAAATGGAGAAAGGATTGGCTCTCCAGCCCATATTTCTTTTAGGCAAATCCCAAGAGACAAAAGGAGAATCAACAGGAAATCAGGCCTCATTAGTTCTGCTCTTCATGGAATTGTCTGGGTTTTAATCACATTTGTTTGGGGAGAAGAAATGGAAATAATATGAGGAGGTCCTCAACCTTCATCTGTTTCCAAGAAAATCATATTGGGAAATAACCATAGGATTGAAGCTTTGGGTTGCATTGTAAGTATTTCAGAGAATTCTGAGTATATGAAAATAGGATGTTATGAATCTTCCTGATTTGCATATTCCACTGGAACAGCTATAATAGTAATAAAAATAGTAATTATTCTTAGCTTAAAAACTTCGAAGCTGAGCAAAACACTGAATGTTCATTGTGAAATGCACAGCTGATTGTATTTAAATAATACAATCAATATAAAATAGGACAGAAATTATTATTAAGGCATTTTACTACAATTAAATAGCATTAAAATGAATAATATTTTACTACAGACAAGGTTTTCTAGGGCTGATCTCTAGGGAATAATCACATCACGATGGAAAGTACAAGAAAAACACATGTGTATGGCTCTCTAGGTGTGTGTGTGTGTGTGTGTGTGTGTGAGTGAGATAGGAATGAAAGTTAGCATATTGAGAATTTCTTCCCACTATCTTGCATCAACATTAGAAACTCATTTCTTGCTTGTTGTGCAGGAGTCATGGGATTAACTTGCTGTTTTTCTGCTTTTACATTCCCAAAGAGAAATGCGACAGATTTGGGGTTTTTTGTTCGTTTGTTTTGGGGGGTTTTAATAATAAAAGGAATATAGGGTTGAATCTGAAGATTAGATTAACAAAACTCCCAATAAAATATTGAAACGAATTACTATAAAAGAGCTGAAATATGAAAATATTAACTACTCTGAATCAGCTGAGATAAAACAGAGAGAATTTGAGTTAATATCTATGTAAAACAAATATGCCATAAGAATCTGTGCACGAATGTAGTATTTTTGAAAGTACAGACAATTATTTGTACTGGCTGAAATCCAGAAAAATGCTGCTACACACTGTGCAAAAACTGCACACAGGTGTGCCTGTGTTTTGATTCATACCACCTTAGCAACCCCAGCTTTCTCATCAGCTCAAAGTGCCAATCAAGCCCAGGTGGATGTTCACTGAGATGTGAATAGTTCAGGTCAAAAGGACTATACTGATTTTCAGTTGTGATCCAAGCAAAGATCTGGTGAACAGAAACTTTTCAGTACTGCTTTAACAAACAATAGATCAAAAGCAAGATCTCAAGGTTACATGAAAGGAACCATTCAACACTAATTTTCTAGAAATACAATTAAAAAAAAACCAACAACCCAGTACATTTGGTCAATACCCATTTGCTTCTGCTGGAGCCTACCCACAGTCTTTGAAAACTGACAGCACTGTTCTGGATTCTGGGGCTCTCCTGGGTGAAAAGGATACTGTGTGATATTTCAGAAAAGGACTGCATGTAGTAAAATGTTTCTTCAAAGAAACCCATATTACTGAAGTTGTGTAACTTTTCGTCTGTGTAATTGCATCTCAAATCACAGATGGTTTTAGAAGAATTGCTGAATATGCCATGTTCAGAATGTGATGGTCATATCCTGGACTCCCACATGTCTGCTCCTCGCTATTCACTGTAATTTCAGTTTAAAGTATAAATTCAGGCAGATAATTACACACCTTTTTTGCCAATCATTCACTATGCTTCACTGAAACAATAGATTTTCTATCTGACTAAGTAAAAAACAAAATTCATTAACATCCTTGGTTTTCATCCAGGTCTAGGGAATCGAAAAGACCCTCAAGTTCAGTTCCATCATAACTAATGTTCATTGTTTATGTCTATATTGAAGAGGACTAAATCTAAGACAGTCACTTAAAAGTTAGCATTTGCAGGATGATTCATCCTCCATATTTTTTACAACATCCTTAAGATGAGATAAATTAAGCTGTTACTCTTCAATCAGATGAATTCCATTCCCAAGCTGGACACTGGCTGCCTACATACAGGCTTTGGATCATATGGTATCTAGGAAAAGGGTGCATGGTTTCAGCTGTAGAACTGCTTAGGGAAGAAACTATGAATATGACCTGAAGTTGATGTATCTGAATTTCCTGAGTTCTCCCGGACTTAGAAACCATGTACCTGTGTCTGTAAGCTTCAGTGACTGATTCCTTCTTCCCCATGTCTCCTCCCCAAAATGTAAATACCCACATTCTTTTGGCTCACTCCTGTTTGGCTTGTGATCCTACACTCATCAAAACAGTCACAGTCCTTGAGAAGAAAAATGAAGATTGAAGCAAAATTTTGTCCTAAGCCAAATCTGGGCCCAAGCTGGCATCTCCCATGAGACTGGAGGTTATGTCAGGAGCTCCTTGGCAAAGCTGAGCTACTGGTTCAGATAACAATGTAAGATTAATAAGAGCAGAGGGAGTCTCTAAACGGGAGTTGTCAGACACCACTGAAGAGGGCATCTCAGCTGCAGCTGCAGTCGTGTAGGCTAAACAAAAAAAGTGAGACCAGCACTGGGAAAAGCCCCAGCCACTTTACACTTTTTCTGCATAGTGTCTGTGTGGTATTTCATCTTTATGTTTTTGAATTTATATTTATCTTTTCCCTGCTATGATTGCTGGTAACAGGTAAAAATCAGGTTTGTTTTTCGTTGGGTTGGGTTTTTTTTTTTGTGGTTTTTTTTTTTGTTTGTTTGTTTTTTTTGTTTTTTTTTTTTAAAGCCTCATTCTTTATCAGTGCTGCTGTGTTTTGAAAATTAAGTGTCAAACCCAAAATATCTAGTGAGTTAGAATACTGGCTTCTCTCATACCAATGGCTTTTTATGCAAAGATATGGACACCAGTTGGTAGAACAATTTACTGTTTCACAAACACTTGGAACAGAGTGTTTCATACTTGATGAAAAATTACACCCATGTACTGAAATGAAAATGAACACTGAAAGTTTTCCAGTGGACATGCAGTCAAACAGCAGGTAGCAGAGAACAAGAAATGATGTCCTTGCAAAGTAAATTAAATTCAGATTAAATTAATGTTTCCTCCCAAATTCAAAATATTTAAAGGTGTAAAAGTTTCTTTGCAGGTCTGAAACCTGGTACTTGCCATTACTGACATTCACAGCATTGTATTAAAATTATGGGTTTTTTCTCTGGATGGATGGGTAGCCTTTTATCTAAAAGCAGAATATATCTATATATTCTTTTAAATTATGGTCCACAAGAACTTATGCTTCAAACAAGAGATCTATTGCAACTAGAACAGGAAATCCTACTCTATTATCTTAAGTCTCCTGCAGATTTTTGAAATACTAGAAACCTGACCCCATCATGGAACAGACCTTCCTAGGCTCTGCATGGGGAATGAAGCTGCAAGGAAGTTCCCATGACTCTTAAACTTCCTTCAGTGTCCAGCTGAACAAAGAGCAAAAGAAACTACACATACAATTATTCTCTAACTAATGTTGATACTGGCACCTATATTAAAACATATTAGTTTTTCTTTAAGTTATAGTTACAATACAGTGGAGACCATGCTAATATTTTGTATATCTCAGCATGGACTAGGCATACTTGCAATGGTATATATTCAGCTAGTTAGACTGAAACCTGAAAGGAAGCTGTAAATTTAGTTTTGCTATAGCAAACAAGGTGTTATAAAATATAAACTTACATGTGCAACACTCTGTGCTTCGCACATCACACTCTGAAAATGAAACATGGATATTGCTGACACATCTGCTAAATAGAGAAGCTCCAACTAGACGAGATTTACTTTCCCTTCCCACTCTGAGTGACATAGTGATGCCAGCAGCCAGAGGTGTGATGTGACCTGGTTAGAAGGGGAAAATAACCAAACAGAAGACTCCTGCTGAATTGCCAACAGGCAAAATGCCTGCCAGCCTAAGAGCTGAGAGCCTGGGAATTAGAGCCATGAGCCAGAAGTATCCTTGAGTATTGTGGGGGGCATCTTTGAAGTGCATCTGAGTATCTAAAAACTGGTGACATCTTGAGATACACCATCAATAAGTGAGAAAACAATAAACTGTCATTGCAACTTATATCCAAAAGATGAAAAATAGTCTGTAAAAAAGGGAAATAATCCTAAGAATTTAAGATTCCATAACTGCCATGAGCAATTCTAACTGCAAGTAAAGAGAAAAAGCCTGGAAAACTAAAAATTGTCTGGAGGAACAGAAAGCCTCATTCTTTGCCTCTTGTGCAAATTAGAAATCAACAGCACGTACTGGCTAATTAAAATGGTGGTGTTCTACATTCTCTTACATTTCTATCATATATTAATGACCTAATTTTTATTTTAAATGGAGCTTCTCTCATTGAGAACTTCCTATGCTGCATGTACTTTCCCAAACTCTCCACATGAACTTCCTGTGAGATCTTGGTCCCTCACCAGGGAGAGTTCTGGCTGACCCTGGACTTCAGGTCATGGACATTGAAATTAGGCTCTGTCTCTTACTCTGTTGGACCCCCTGGACCCAATTCTGGAATCAGTTCAGTCTGACCTCCCATTTCTGGGATGGCGAGGCCATCCCCTCTGGGATCAGTTTGATCTCCCCTCTAGGATAGCTTGGTACTTTTTGAAGTCTCCCTAATGCACTTGAAACCAATATTATTGTGAACTTGCATATATATGCATACACATAATTTATCACAAATATATCTGCAGTTTCCTTTGCTCTTCCTGAATGTTTCCTTCACTCATGATAAGATGCCTCTTAGGGTATGACATACACTTTATTTCCCAGACAGTGAAATGTTAATTAATGATATCATTATCACAAGACAAAATAGAATATAAATTACAAAATACTCAATTATATACTATAACTAATAAGTTTAATAAGAGAACTGAAGATGAAATAGTGGCATTTTCCTACTACTTACTCAAGTCCCCTTTCTAATATTTAGCCAAGACTAGTGACTATGTCAATTCAGTGAATCTTAAATCCAGCAGAGAGAATATTATTTGCATCATGTATCAGCTAATCCCTCTGAAAAAAAATGCCACCATGTAATACATAATGTTTAATCGCTCCTATCTGTAAGACCACATACTCTAATTTTTTGCTAACTCCTAGCAGAGCAGATGAGGAAAAGCATGAGGTCCACAGGGATTTCTGGTAGGAGAATTTTTATTTTTTTTTTAAATTTTATTTTATTCAGAATATTGAAATAATTTCTTTCCCAAAAGGTAAGAATTTTAAGGCTATTTTTGTATCTTAGCTACAAAATTAAAAAAAGGCTTAGACATCTAAGTATTTTCTGTAGCCTGGTTATTCCCTTCAATTGTAATGTTAATTTATTTTTTCTATTTCTCTTTCATACAAACATTAATTAGTTATTACTTTGGAGACACAGGAAGTCAAGATCAAGCAAATTATGGCTAAATAATATGAAACAAGTTATTCTGGTCACTTTATAGCAATTCTAATATAATTGAATGTTTATTCTCTTATTCATGGCAGATTACACAACATCATGTGTAATGAATAGTTATAAATTGCCTTTGAATCTAAGAAAAGTTGGAGAGTGTCATTGTTTTCCAGTTTGTAATAAAATATTAATTTTGGTTCATTTACAGTTGTTTTGGGGAAGAAAAATTACTACAGTCTTAAGGCCACATTCCTCACTTTCCCCACACTTGGCACAAATCTTGCTGACATTTTAGCAATAATGAGTGTTTGGCAACATATCTTCAGAAGGATCAAACAATATCTTACAACCAGAGAAGTTCTCGTGACAGATGTCCAGCTGAAAGTTTTGTCCTGGCTGACAACATAAGCATTTATTGTCCAGTTAAATCTAGGCTAATCTACTTAAATCTAAATATTTAAAATGAGAACTTTTGGAGGTCAGTCAGGATCTTAAGTGATGAATGCTTCTCTGCAGTGCTATGTTTTGCAAGAAATCTCTCCCCAGGTCTTCATAATTTCTCTGCTGTTAGAAAGAAATATTTCTTTTGGAAATGGAGGGCAATTTCCTAAGTCTTCACGTCACCTTTGGCTCCTCAGCTAAATGAACAGATAGATATTGCTGTATGGGGGAATCAGCAAAAGAGAAACTTCCACAGACACTGAAGAATTTGATCTGCAGCCTTAGAAGATGCTTAGATTGATATAAAAATACAATACACAGTTATTAAGAAAAAAAAACTTGTATTTTTATAGTTGTAGGTGAGGATATGCCTTAAGTAAGTGAGAAACTGTACTGATAAGATGGTGAAAAGTTTGTAATGAAAGAGCGTGGTTGTATGGAATAAGGTAAAAGTTTAGAAGTTATAATAGAAGTATATGTGTGCCTGTGAGTTAGAAGCCCATTAGATAAAGGCATCCACAGTGCAGCAGAGGTAAGTGAGAAAAGTAAAATAAATCCTGTAGCACCTGTCTATTGGTTTAGAAAGTTATATATTGCCTTGTAATGAAGAAACTTGTGACTATTCTTGAGCTATGGACGAATGCTTGCTCCTCTAAAATCTCATGGCCTCTGAGACTGATGTTTATCTGAGTCATAAATCATTCTTAGCTTGAAAATAGTCCCATCCCTTCGTTTCTAGCAGCAACAATGATAGCTGTACAACTTGTTATGTCATCAATGATACAAATCACAGAATATATACTACATGGGTTAAGAGTGCAATATAACTTTTCCTCAAATAGTGTCCTTGTAGCATTTGTGCTGGGGAAAAAAGTGTCATAATGAGGGGTTTCCTGTAGTTCTTACTTACATAAATAAGTAAAACCCCCCACAAACCTCTACTTTCTGAATTGGAATAGATGTTGTTAATTTTAAATATTCTAAAAAGAAGAATATAGGAAAAACCTCATAGGAATTTGTTTGAAGACATCTGTGACCCAGGAGCCTTGTTGCAGGCACCAAAGTCTATCTTAGGGACACAGAGCCCTGAGATATCCTTTTTTGGCCTTTTGGGACTATGCATGAGATCCAGTGGTCCCAGCAGGTCACAGCAGCTAACCACAGGACCTGGAAAGAATTCAGGCAGAGAACAGATGCAAATGAAGTATTTAGACATTTACATAGAAACTAATCACCATTCTCCTTGTCCCAGTGAATATTTAAACATTTTTTGTGAAGTATAAGATGTAGAAGATCAGTAAGAAAAGCGGGACTTATCCCAGAATACTTCCACTTTATTGAATCATAGAGTCCTTGTATATTTTCAACTGCATACAGTATTCTAGGTCTGAATACTAATACCTTAATTCATGATAGCACTTAATAGACTGATCAACAGACTTGTGGAGAGAAGGAAAAGGCAGAGGGGTACATGCCCTACTGTATGAGTTTGGGGCCTTTTCACAAAGCACTGTTTGGTTGAATGTATTCAGAAAACTTAATTCAAATTTATGGATATTTTTGAGGTTCCTAAATCCAAATTTTTTACTGACTAAAATATAATGTAAGTAGATTCTAGCTCAGTATTTAGGCTGTTGCTGGAAATATTGGACTCTTCAATATTTCCCTAAATAGATACAAGGAGTATCCAGCAGGGAGGAGTGAAACAAAGAAGGGAATTGGTGAGAAATCAGAAAGAAGATCAAAGTTGGTTTTAGATCTTGTTTTTTTTTGTACAAAAGCTGCCCCATGAATAGGAAATTGAAACCAAGTGATTCAATAGCATTCATTTCAGAGTTTGTTGTGTACACTTATCTAAAAACTTTAGCATTGTAGAGTCATTCTGGGCAACACCACTTCCACTGTTTTCCAGGATTTCATTATAACTGTAGGCATTTGTATGGTGGATTCAAGGATAATACACTAGGAAATCAAGGAGAAAGATAAACTTAAAGAAGTACACTTTTGAGGCCATTGTAATACACAAAGGGATTAAGTATCTTAGTGTTGGTCAAAGTCTGGATAGCATTTTCTCATAACCTGTTGGAAGCTCTGTTTTGTTGTTTTGCTAGAGTCACAGACTTACCATATTACTCAGTATTTCTGCTTATATCAAAGAATCTTTCTGGATCACAAACTCAGACTGGTTGGCACCCAGTGGTTAAAAGGAGCAGGAGTGTATATCTTACCTTACAAGAAAAAAACTATAGAAGCACGTGCTGGCATTTAAAGTCTATAATATGGTCTGAGTAGAGCTCCTTGCCATGAGAAATACCGCATGTGAACCAGTGCTGCCGCACTTGTTTGGCCAAGTTTCATGTCTGGGAAGAAATTAAGAAAATGTCAAGTTCAGTTTCTCTTGATCAAGGCTCTTTAATAAGCAGAAAATTCCAAATATCAAGGAAAAATGTTTTTCATGTATACATGTATAGATGCTCTTGCATCTCTATGTAATATTCCCACATTTTTCTGTTAAAAAATTAGAAGAGTCAGTAACATCAAAAAGTAATTTACTGATTGTTTAATTTAAACTGGGCAGATTTCTGGAAAGAAATAAAGATTACAACCTAGGTAAAATATTGAGTTTTATTAATCAGGAAGAAAAAATTGAATAGGCAAAACCCAGAGCATATAATATGAGTACCAGAAGCCCGTGCTGTGAGAACTATTGAAAGGCAGCTGAACATCTTGGTAGGCTGATGAGTAAAGATCTAAATCAATTTCAAACTTATCCAAAAGGTGCCACAAAGGTTTATTTACTACAGAGATGTTACAAGCAATCTGTTCTACCAGTGAGTCAGAAGCATGTATAGAAATACAGTTGCAGCCAAAGAAGCAGAACAAAATGCAAAGAAGAGATTGGGGGAAACTAGGAAAAGAAGAGATTGAGGGAAACTAGGAAAAGAAGAAGTGGAGGAACAGGAGGTAGGACTTATTAGCAGCTCAACATCTATGGCAGCTCTCAACTTGAACTCCCTTATAAAAAGTGACACAAGTACTTATGTCTTGAAGGGTACGCTGGCATTTCACTTTCATTCATGCCATTTAATCTGCCTACTAACATTTTTACTTTCAAATTTCTTCATTTATTCTGCCACAAATAGTTCTTGTTTGAGAGTTTATTTATTACCTTGAAAAAACAGGGTTTTAAAACATGCTGTCTTAGGTAAGCCTCTCTTTAAGGGAGGACTACAGACAAATCTTGGTAATATGTAACTGAATTGCAGACTTATGCTATGATTTCTCTTTCACATATAGTATTAGTGAATAAATTGAATATTAAGTGAATAAATTGTTCATTTATGTCAAAACGTGGAAGTAAAAACTTGTGGGCATTGGCCATCATAAAAATAATATTTCTGTATTTCTTATGTTATTGCTTTCCAAAGAAGACACTGCCACATCACTCTAAGATGTTAAGAAATAGTTGGAAGGGAGACCAGAGGACAGTCACTTCTCACAACATATATCTCAGCCAAACCAGAGCAATTCTTGTTGCATATTAAGTCACTGTGAGCCATGTTTAGTTAAAAACAAACCTTTAAAAGGCAGAGGAGGATATACCAAGACCTAATAGTTAACTAATTTGCTATTAAAAACAAATGTGGTTATAGACTTCACCTACATTAATAAATGTAACTCCTTTTTTGTGTACTAAATAAGAAACATGCAGCCTTAATATAATCTATGTGTTCAGTTAGAAAAAGTGGGTTATGTCTCAGAGACACAATTCTCATACAAGTTTTTATTTTGATTGTATATTTGGACAGATGTTTGTAATTTCTAAACTATATGCCTTGGATACCTGTCCAAATCATTGTATTTTTCATGGTTCTTTGCTGGGAGCCTAAAACAACAATCTGCATCTTTCTGCCTAGTACTGTGAAACTGGCAGGATGCTTGTCTGTCATTCCCTGATGAAGAAGAATGGGGGAAATGCAGCAGAGTAAGTTCTATATCATTCTGTGTTGAGACGTCTGCACCTCCCTAGGGGCACAGAGCCCCAGACAGAGGGGCTTGAAAACAGCACTGACGTAAAGATTTGCAGTCCTGAAAATCCCAGCTCAACTTCCCACAAACCTTAAAGCACAGCAGGGACTGCTGGTCTTGGCTTTATGTTGCTCATCCCCCAGACCTGTGTTTCCTTGGCTACTCAGCAGTTCTTTGGGCTTTGTAGCCCTGAGCTGGGGTGACATTTCTCTCCAGCTTTCAGGTACAGACACTGTTCAACAGGACTGCCATCCAAAGGGCATTCTTGTATCCATAGCCAGACTATTCCTACCTGGACAGAGCACAAAATTGGTAATGTGGCAATGGATTAATCTTTTTAAAGAATATGTGGGAAGGAGGGCATCCTGCTTCCATGCTGCCATGCTCTGAGTGCAGCCCATGGCCCTGCTATGCTTCCCAGCTCCTTGGGCACAGGCTGCCCCTGCTCCAGCCAGTGCTGCTGAGCTTGGGCTCACACCACTGGGAATGCCCTGGGACAGAAAGGGAGGGGAGTTTCCCTGAGGCAACTTCACAGCTCCCATTTTCTTGGGAACTGCACCTGGGATCAGATCCTCAGCCTGGGTCACGTCTGAGCTACACCGCAGCCAATGCCCAACCCAGTATCTGCTGTCCGTCACCCTCTGCCCCCACTGGACTTCACCCCTGACTGTCGCATCACTGTGGTCTTGCCAGGCATTTTCAGGGCTCTGGGCTGGGTGTGGTGACAATCCCTGCTCTGAAGATCACTTGAGCACTTGGTGTTAAGCAGTTAATGGACAAGGAGGCAGACCTGGGTACCTCCCAAAAAGGGACTCCGACTCCTGCCCAGTGTGCGACTTCCCAGGTCCCACTGAGGGATGTATAGTGTGTCAGTGGGGACACTGTGAGAGTCTCTCAGTATCTCCTCAGGTCAAGGAAGACCTTATATCTGTTCGGTTATACTGAAGAAACTTTTAGAATTAGTTGATTATGATAAAGAAAGAGAGAAAAAGAACCATGAGCCCCAGAGAAGACCAGAGCTGAAGGAATATTTGCCTGAGGATTTCCTCCCCACCACAGGCAGGTGGGAGTGGTGCTTTTGAGTAAATCTCCCTACAGCATTAAAATTTGTTCAAAACAAAGTATGAGACTAAAATCATTCGATACATGTACTTGTCCTGTACAGTCTGTGTATTTGGTAACATGATTTTCTCTTCCCACTTAGGATCTAGGTATTACAATACTTACAGCTGCAGTCAGTATCTAAGCTTCATTTTAGTTTCATACTGTTATTTCTGTGTTAATAACATAGTGTTTGAATGAGAACGTGGCCACAAATCCTAAATATGATATCTTTATCCTCTCTTACTCACACAGACGAGGATCCTAAAATGAGCATTTGGAGTTCTTGCTTCAAAAATGAATAAAGTAAAGCTGTTTCTGTTTCCCTGCTCAGGGAGGTGCCTGCTGCCTGGGGCTGGGGCTCGCTGGTGCCCCAGGCTGCAGTTCCTGCCTGAGGGTGGAATGGTTCTGAGTGCCAGACCCTGCCCTGCTGTCCTGGGGATTCCCACAGCACCCAGGGACATCCCAGCCCCCGTGGGACCCTGGCAGGCATTGCCTAATGTGATGCCAAACATCTGGGACATTTTCTTTCACCCCCAAAAATATATATAAAAAATTATACTAGAATCAAGGTTATAATTCTGTTCAAACCTGAGACAGACAGACTCCTTTGACTCCTACACAGAAACAATATCCTGTGTGTAGAAACAATTGAGAAATTTCTTGGTTGTCTGAAATTTCCCTGAACTAGATTGCTGCTCTTTTTAGAACTGCAGATGGTTATTGGAGTGGATTGCACTTTATAGCTCAAAATTAGAAGAACCAAAATAATTGTGCGCATTATGCCATTACATCCCTCACTTTTCAGTTCCCAGGCTGTGATGGCCCCTGTATAAGGAAATTAATCAAATTTTCAGTACTGCAGAGAATTCCAATGTAAAGCATAAACAGGGAAATGACCTGTGAGATTACCTAGTCTGCCTCTCTGCCACTGCAACATCATTACTATGAACATGTTTTATTCATACTGTCTCCAGACTCAGACAATATCCTATATCCTGATTTCCTAGTATTTTAAACAATGGAGTTTTGCCCCTCTGGGGAATAATTGAATTTAAGTGGCCTTCATTATAATTTTTAAACTATTAAATTAAATTTTATTTTACCCACACTAGTATTAAATTGAAAAAGGCCATTTTGCATGAGAAATAATAGCTTAAATGAATAAAGTTACTTGGGTTTTATTTCTGCAAATTTGGGGAAAATCTCTGAAGAGAAAAAACTGAAGAATTCAACATGAATAAGAGCTCAGGCTGGATTTTATAATCAATCTGATTCATCAGAAATTCAATATGTGACCACAGTGTACCATTTTTCAGATATGATTTTTGAGACCTTTTAATAAACTTTTAATTCAATGTTCAGAAACTGCAGCATGTTTTGGTGCTCTGAGAAGTAAAATCTGTACATTTGCAGAGGTATCTGTGAGATAAAGCTGAGTCTGGATAAACTTTACTCTTGAAATGCATTAGAAGAAAAGTAAAATCGAGTTTAAATATTTACATGGAGTTTGCTAACATATCTATTAGAAAAAAACATTTTTTACTTGTAAGTTTAGCAAATGTAACATGGTATCACTGAAATGCAATAAAAAACCACAATGCATTTTATAGTCACATTTCAGAGCAGAACCACATGTTAAGTATTTACGTGAGAGTCTGCGACAGTTCCTGGGCTGGAAGTGTTTATTAGGTACCACTGGCTTGATTCTGCTTTCCTTGCATCTTGTGTAGTCATTTACACCTGTGCAATGATGCATTCCACTTCACATTATGTGCTTTTTTATGAGGTTTTGTCAGCACCAAGGGGTCATAAAGTCAGTCAATATAATCATTGAAGAGTACTTTTAGGCTCTGCATGGTGTGCAATCAACTTAAAGGTCTTTTATCACTCCCCTTCATAAGCCTGTAAATACAAACCATAAACCTATAATTACAGAGAAGGATGGTTGACTACAATATTGAAATATGTGAGGCAAGTGAAAATTAGACCCACTGAATGGAACAAAGTCTAGTACAGATCTTCTGATTGCATTTTCCTCCTGCTTCCATCTCCTGAAGGATGTCAAGTTTCTGTTTGGTTTGGGAAAGATAAAGTGGGAGGAGAGGCTGCAGATAGTCTTTACTCCTAAAATCCAGCTGAACCAGATCATTCCCAAATGGAAGAATTTAATACATAAACTCCATATTAATCCAATAACGTCTTATCCATTTAAAGACTCTGGCTCAGTTTTACTTCAAACTCATTCCAGAGTTTTTGTCTGTTTGGCTCTCTTGCCATCTTTAGAAAGTCTATGTATTTTTTTAATAATGTCTTAAGGTAATTTGCAATCCCAGAGGAATAAATTTATACCCAACCTTCAAAACTTTTTATGCCATCAACATTGCCTGAGAAAAATTTTGTTTTAATTTTCATATTTATGTAGAAAAGACCAGCAAAGGTACCTGGTGGACAATGACAGGGACAACAGAGACAAGAAGGGTGAACTTGTCTGCAAGGAACAGATGGCTTTCACAACTGCACCTTGCTTCTGACCTGCTTAATGCTTCACTAATGACTGACTTAAATTCAAGAATTTCTATTATAGCTGGACTGAGCATCTCATTTGACTTTGTTAAATGAAACTTCAACATTAAAACATACCAAGGGAGTATACTTGGACTCAAGTGAGACAGCCATTTTTAGGCCCCTATTCCTTCTATAAGCCAGCTGTTGCTGGAAAAGACTTCACACAGCTGCTCCTGAATTTTTTTCTTTTTGCATATAGACCAGAAGACTCATACTTAACAGTGGAAAGAAGGAACAAACCCAAGATTTTTGCAGCAGTAACTTCTGCAAGCAGGAGTTACTAATTTGAACTAGATGGTAAAACATTTTCTTTTGTGGTGAAAGCTTTGAGGAGCTGAAAATATCCTCATTGTTGACATTTCAATAAGCCCAAGGATCTGTGAGATTTTTGCTTGAAAACCCTTTGAAGTCCTTCTCAGAGCAGCAAATAGCTCAGGGGGAGAGACAAGCATCTGAAATGCCGGAGGTCCACTTAGTCATTCTTGCATTCAAATCAGAGACAGAAGCATCAGGTGTATATATGTCACAGGGTATCTTGACCACCACATTTTAGTTATTTGGGTTCATTATCTCCTCACCAGAGGCCAGAATATCATTGTTCCAGTAGGAAGATTAAGCATTATACGAAATATTGAAAAGAATTATAAGAAAGAGAAAGAATATGGCAATTATGTCAAATACAAAAACATATGGGAGGTCCATACTGATCTAATTTCTGCTTTATAACCAAAGCAAATGGAAAAGGAATATCAATATGACAAATGAGTGAAAGCTGTTGGTATAATGTCAAATTTTTAAGAAATGTAAATAAAAGTTAGTCTGTGGTCACAGAAGAATGTCAAACATCAATACATCATAGAAATCCATCATGATAGCTCTCAGCCCTTTCTGTGCAGCTTTCCCATGAATGCTGTAAAAAACCAGACAAATCAGGTTCCCATTTAAGGGTTTAGAGACAAGGAAAAGGAGCTCCAGCTTTAGAAGAAAACAAAGGAGTAGATCCTCACCAGTGCTGATATCTAACATGCAATCTGCTCTAGAGAGTCACGAGGGCCAGTGCTGGTTCTGGAAAGATTTTGGCAAAACTGCCCTCAGTATAGCAACTCAAGGGTGGGCAATCTCCACTTCTCTCATGGCATCCACTCTGTTGACAAGCAGTAGATCAAGGAGAGAATCTTTCCAGGATCTGTTCCATAGATCTGTTCCATAAAGATGTCATTGAGATTTTGAGGAATCTTCTGGGCTAGGTTGTGTTAGTATACTTTTGTAAAGACTAAATTCTCTCAGCTGCTTTATTTTCAACCTCATTTTAACAGTTTTCTTGTGTTAATCACCTTCTTACTGCTTAAACACAATTTCATTAAATTTTTTGGCCTTTTGGAGTTTGTGAGATTTTTGAATCAAAGTAATTGCAACATTTTTCACGTGGTGAATTGGTCTTGAAGATGTAGAGTCCCAGGTGCTCCTGAAAACCAGTCAAACATTTGCATCTTTTGCAACGTGACACAGGCCCATTAGGGTTTAAAATGGTCACTGATGATATCCAGGGGTTTGGTCTTTATCCTGCAGCCACATGTGGTATTTTCCCAGTCCACGTGGGTTTCCATAGTGCTTTCTGGTTTCAGTGCTTTTCATCGCTGTCTATTGAAGTAATTTTTGTCATTCATACATGTAGCTAATAAATAGAAACTTTAATTGTACTTTTCCTATGATAGGAACTGATAGATGTTAGGTTTTGTTGTTTTTTTTTCATTTGGTTTCATTCTAGGTGCTTTATAATAGATAAGTAATCTAACATCAGCATGGCTTGTTTGTTTTGTTTTTTTTTTCCCCTTTTTATTTTATCTAGATGAAACGGCATGGTTTACCAATAATGAAATTTCCAAACCACATGCTGTTCTGCATCTGCCATTTCATTTCTTCTCACTTCAAAGCACACTGATGATCCCCTCGGTTTTAAATGTTCATAGTGTGGCTCACATACAATCTGTTCCTTCTGTGCAGACAGAAGTTTAATCCAGAAATTTTCTTAACATCTTAAGTGATTATTTAATACAGCTGAACAGGACAAAAAAATGGACTGACAAATTCAAAGAACAAATAATAATAAGGAAAAAAAAATTCTGCATTGACACATTCAAATATTGATCCTACAAGATTTACTGACATACAGAAAATTACTCACACCAATAAATTTCAATTCAGACTCTGATAGATAGTTCAGATAGTCAAGTGTGCCTGATTTTTGATGTCTTGTCAGAGGAAGAAATCTTCATTATTTTTAAAATATGTTTCAGGCTGGCTTGCCAAATACTAGGCTTTCTTAAAACAAAAGATGGAACAATGTATAAAATACTATAAAATAGCCTAATTCTGTTTTATTTTCAATTTTCTTATAGTTTCCCAGAGTAATTTAGGGAGGATTTGTATCATGCACAATATGCTGTATGAAATATTCCTGTTCCAAGTAGAAAACAAAACTTTGCTTGACTGATCACAGCCACCTACCTGCATACTCATAGCACTTGTGCACACTGTGTCTTAGTGTGTCTTTCTTACAGAACTTGATGAAAAATTTTTGAATTTTTCTGAATAATTAAAATCAAAATAATACATAGGGTGTAATAAGGATGAGTAATTATTAGAAAAGAACATGTATATTTCATGTTAGGAAAAAATTTGTCAAATGCTTTGTGACTAATCCTTGAAAATTGTCTCAGGTAAAAGGTGAGACTTTCATATAACTATTGTTATCCTGTAAGATTTATCCACCTGAAACTGGACCACATTTACAGAAACAATTTTTGCTTCATAGAGAACTAGCAAGAAGCCTAGGGTATCAGCAAAGGATCACCACAACAAATGGAACTGTTCCATGATGCATGAAACAGTGAAATATCCTGTCTGTGTCAACTTGAAGAAAAATAAGAAACCTGCATTGTAAATTATTTTTCTGCTGTTTTCTGATTAAGCTGACTTATATCATTATCAGCTCTCCAAAGAGACACTATGCCCTGAGTATTTTCCACTGGCTTGTGCTGTGGAAAATAAAAACCAGAAATTAAAAGGGACTTTGAAGCTACTAATAGCATTTCATTTTGCAGTTGCAGAACACATGGTTTGTGTTCATGTTGTAAATGCTCAATGACTGCTGACAGGTTATTCACTTCTTGATATTCTTTTGCATTTTTATGACGTGAGAGGTGTTGCAGACTTTGAAGCTTACATACATTGAAGAAATATTATCAGCCACACTCTAAATACACTCAGAATAGATGGAAGTTCCCTATTTTTAAATGACACAGGACATTGTAGGCATCCTGACTAGCATGAGAAATCAAGATGCTGAATAGAAACAAAGATTTACTAAATCTGCGTGGATTGCAAGTCCTCTGAGTGGAATTATTTTCACTATTCAAATAAAGATCCCTAAAAATACTTTCTGAAACTAATGAAATTTACTTGAGAAAAGGAAAAAGGGTTTAATTTGGCCATTGAGAATTCAGACATAAAGAAAAATATTTGCCACACTTTAAATAAGTTCCATAAACTGACCATGAACTGTCACCTTAGACACAAAAGATTTCATTCTTCTGTGTGTGTCGTCTCATAGTAACAGATTTGCTTACAAAATGTATTCAAAACTTAGTACAATAGAGATTTGAATAGGAAGAATGTGAATGGTTTAAAATACATATCTAGCATTGACGGAAAGACATCGTGGGTAACAACATTTTCAAGTTTTGTCACTGTGGACATGGTAGAGACCAGTTTGTAAAGATGTGACAGCAGAAAAAGTGAACCATATAGAACATTTCTTCTTCTTGTGCATGTAGGCGTGAAGGAAAAGTTCAAGATGTCCAGAGATGGCAAAGAGAAAAGTCTTTATATGCTTTCTAATTGCATAGGAGACAGTCCTCCTGGTTTGCAGTACTTTTAAAATCTCTCCACACACTGACAATCTTGTGAATCAAGGAAGAAAACTTCACTTGAATCTGATATGTCTTAAAATGAAAGCAAATACTTCTAAAGGAAGCAGGAAAAAGTGGGGTAATGTCTTTTTGCCTGCAGAAGAAACCTTATGGGACACGTGGTTTTACCAGATTTTTTTTCTTCTGTGCTATTGTAGCTTGTAATGAGCTTGCTATTGTTCTGGAAATGAGAACTCCAAGAACATTTTTATTGCTGTGTTTTATTGTTGTGTTATCTATGCAGATCATAGATCATATGAATAACTATATATTTCTAATTATACTGATTGTCTTGTACACTGTTAACCAGAGATCAGGGACAGTAGTGAACTCTGGAATTCATCTACCAGGGCTTTGAATTCAATGTACCCGAATAGGAGATCATATTTGTGTCTGTAATTCACTGAAATTGTAGCCTTTGCAATAAGTAAGAAGCTCAAGGATTGTTTTCATATGTGTGTGTAAATCAGCACTAAATAAAAAGAAAAAGAAAAATTAAAATATTTCTGAAAGAATACCTATGAGGTGAATATTAAAAGTGAGGATGGAAAAAATACAGAATATGCATTTTTTTTTAATATAACACATATAGAGGAATAAAATCACACTTTGATAAAATCTAATCATCAAGACAAGGCTTGTGGAAGAAGGCAATTTAGAACAAAAAGACATACTGGGAAAGTCATATAATTTTCCACAAATATATAATAAACACAATTGATTTATTTGATGTCTCTGCTAGTAAAAGGACACACATCCGTTTAATAATGAAGTGGCAACTTGGTGCAATTCCATTTTGGAATGCCATAAAAAAGTTCAAAGAATTTGACATTTAGTTATTTGCTCTAAAATTTCACATTTCAAAAAAAAAAAAGCAAACCATCACAATGGCAACAGCAACAACAACCAACAACAACAACAACTCTGTTGTAAAACTGAGCTTATTGACTTAATTATTTTGGAAAATAATGCTGAATAATTATAAAGTAATACTAGCTGTGGTTTTAATGAAGTTATTCTGTCCACAAGCCTCTCAGTGAATACAACCTAACTGCCTGATGAGTTCCGCAAGGGTAACTTGCAACTGGTGCAGACAAAATGGAGTCATGTCATGATGCTTTCAGTATTTATGGTGGTGCATGGTTTAGTGCTAATCTCACCTAAATCACAGGCTGACTGCTGGAGTAGAAGCTCATGAAATCCGGAGTGCCAACAGCGCTCACACCAGCTACTGGAAAGATGCCTTATGTGTCAATAATTCTCTATTTGTGTGCTTAAGGCTGACCTGCAGACAAAATGCTCAAAAAATCAAATCATAATTTATATCACTTTCTCTCAGATCTAACTAATGCCCAGAAAAAAATCATTATTCAGAGAAGTCAGTTAGCAAAATTTTAACATATTAAAAAGTTACACATGTGCAAAACATCAGTGGTTGTCAGCCTTGGTGTTCTCATAAAGATTCATGTAGCCATAGCAAGGCTGATCTCAAAGATATGGCTACAACTGCAGAAATTAGAGCAATGTTTCAGCTGTGTTTTTATGGTGTGTACTGCGTTTATATCACTTTCTCTCAGATCTGACTAATGCCCAGAAAAATAATCATTATTCAGAGAATTCGGTTAGCAAAATTTTAACATATTAAAAAGTTACACATGTGCAAAACATCAGTGGTTGTCAGCCTTGGTGTTCTCATAAAGATTCATGTAGCCATAGCAAGGCTGATCTCAAAGATATGGCTACAACTGCAGAAATTAGAGCAATGTTTCAGCTGTGTTTTTATGGTATGTGTGTACTGCCCCATTTTTAATCCTGATTTCACTATCATGGAAACACATCCGTATTTGCAGAAATTCAGTTCTAATGTTTTGGAATTCTGTGGATTATGCATACATATTATATGAAGGATGATGCAAGTTTATAAGATCAGATGAGTGAAGTTTGCTGCAAACTTTTCTAATTTTTTGTCTCCCTAAACCAGATGTTCGCTATTTGAACATTTGGAGAAAAATTAATGTCTTTATGTTCCAATGTTTTGGATTCTTTCTTTCCAAAGTTCATGTATGTATGTGTTTAGGAAAGAAGCCACCTTTTATATGATTTAGCTAAATTTCTCTGCAGACAAAATAAAATTTTTGAAAAAGGTGCATTTTGAAATACACAAAACACATTTTGAGGAAAATGCTTAGAATACACTCTTTGTAAATTCAACATAGTGTTTTCAATAATCCAGTCAAAACAGAATTCTGAACACCACAGCTTTAAAACAAGCTTTAAGGGTGTTTCTGAAAGTGCCTTAAGGAGAAATACTGGCAGCTACAAAGCATGTCATTGAGATTTAAAACCTGATGTCCCTAGACTGAGTTTGTTGTTGCTGTGTCAAAAAATTTTAGTTTTGTTGAAATAACATTTGCAAGCAAAAACTTATTTAGAGAAAAATTGTCCCAAAAAGTTGAGTAACGTGTATATGTGATTTATGGCAACCGATACTTATCAATATTTTTGATTTTAGGGAGAAGTATGAAAACTGCTGTGTGAAGATTACGTGCTCTGCATTTTAAAGATTAATGTAAAAAAGGCATTCAAACAAAAATGCTCCTTCATAGATGAAAAACAAAATAAAACTGCCTCTCAGGTACACTATTTTGCTACCCCCTCAGGCCTAATATTTCTGGTGTAAAATATGTACAGACATACTGTACTGTAAGGCTGCAGCTGAGACCTATCAAGAAGCTCTGAGATGATTGTACCTAGAATATCCTGCTTTATTCTCCTATTACATGTCTAGTAAACTCTCACTGATTTCTTTTGAAATCCACACTCTTTTAAATGCATTCACCATAAAAATGGAGTTACCTTATATAATTTTTGGCCCAGCCTCTAATGTACTGAAAACAAAATACTTCATCTTTTCTTGGCAGAATTAGTGATTGTCTAGGCACAGACCCAATACTGCTCTTTGCTGGGGCTGGTTTTTCCTGTTTCCATTTTTAAACAATGTAAGTTCAGTAGCTAGAATTATTTGGATTACTTACAGATGAACACAGAAATAATTTTTTCTAATAATAGTAATCAGAGTAATAACAACAATTTTTAATCTTATATTAGAAAACTTAGAGTAGCATTGTTTTCTAACATATTAGGTACAGTAGAGCAAACTAAGATAGACTAAGAGAAGATTCTTTACAATGAGGGTGGTGAAACACTGTCAGGGGTTGCCTAGAGAGATGGATGTCCCATTCCTGGAAGCATTCAAGCTCAGGTTGGATTGGTGCTCTGAGCAACCTGATCTAGTTGAAGATGTCCCTGCTCATTGTAGAGGCCTTGGATTACAAGACCTTCAATGTTCCCCACAAGTCTGAACTATTCAATGATTCTAAGGCTAGAAAACAGGCTAATTGCTATATCAACAGAAGTACATTAACTCACTCAAAACCCAAATATTAAAGGCTATCTATTTCAACATTTCACACTAAAAAAAAGAAAAATTTCAGATATTCAGAGCAATATGTAAAGAAATATGTTTTTTAACAAAAAATAATTATTATTGTTTATCACCCTTTTGTGCCTGCTCGCTTTTGACTAACTAATACATCCAACAACAAAATATTAAAGGCTATCTATTTCAATATTTCACATTAAAAAAAGAAAAATTTCAGATATTCAGAGCAATATGTAAAGAAATATGTTTTTTAACAAAAAATAATTATTATTGTTTATCACCCTTTTGTGCCTGCTCGCTTTTGACTAACTAATACATCCAATAACATTACAGAAGTTAGAAAGGATTATCTTTGAATTATAGTTGGTGAATAATTACAAATTATTAATAAGGAATATGAAAATGAAGGAAATCTTTTCCTACATTTCATCAACAGAAAGAACTAAATACATGTAATATATTTTTAATGTATCCTTTACATTCTAGTTACCATCAGATATGTGTGGAGAGGTGAGTAGAAATATCTACATATGGCATGCAAATGAAAATGTATAACTTCATGAAATGAAGTTGTGAAACAACAAATGAAAATGTTAAGTTCAATTCCCTCTGTCATAAAATCAAGCTATTGACAGCAGTCATAGGTGCAGTGTTTAATATCTTAAACCAGGCAGAAGCAGAATCCATGAGGTAACATTAAAAATAAATAAATAAATCAAATCTTAATTAAGAAAAAGAAAATACACTTAAAATTACAGCGAAAACATAGGATAAATCTAAAAAATCAAGTCTGACTCATGGTGCTGCACATTGAAAATGAACCTGATGACAACATGGAAACGAAAAAATTCAGTAAGCTTAAAAATTGTGTAGGAATCTGAAAATTATAAACAAATCATTGCTGCAGTATCTGACCCAAGGCTGTTAGTCTCTTCACACACATCTGAAAGATTCTGTTGATAAATGTGTTCAACACAAATAGATAAATTAATTTTCAAATGATGTATTTTTCCAGATAATTGAAGTTATATTAATTAGTATTCTTTTTTTTCCTGCAAAAGGACTACACAATATTTGTGTCACAAAGGGCTAGCAGTGGAAGACATTCACATATCAAAAGTGCATGTCTCCTTTCAGAAAGATGTGGTATGCATGCCTTTTTTGAAGAGACTACCATGATTCTATTCCACAGGCTCAGTTTTTGGTTTTGTTTAAAATAGCTGCCAAATGAAAAAGTATATCTCTCCTATCCATTTTTACCCTCTTCATTTTCTCCTCTCTCAATCAAAAGAGCAAGGAGCAGAAGGATGGAGTCTGTAAATGTAACCCAATTTAATACAAACCCCTTGGTCATACCAGGTTCAATATCTGCAGAATTTCCACACGGCCACAAAAAACTAAACTAATCTGGATGGATTCACAGGAAGCTGTATTTTCCACTGAGTAAAAGCCTTGGTGGATTTTACTGACATTTTCCATCTCAGACTGAAACCATTAAGGAAACATATGGATACCTGAAAAACAAAGTGATTCTGAGACTTCCAGCTGTGAGCTGCATAAGGGCTTTTTACAATTATCCATTTTCCAGTTGCCAATTTCAAATGATCTGGTTATTACATTTTTTCTCAAAATAAGGATCAAGTTCTTTTAAGATTTAGAAAATGCTGTGGTAGTGGAGAGACCACCCTATTGGGTCTGTTGCACTGTGCTTTCTGCATTGAAATTTTCATCCATTTTCATCCACACTGGAAATTTCCGTGTTGAGTCTTCACTGAATAACTGCTCAGCCTCCATGAGAAGTCCATGAGCCTTTATGGGGGTACATGGGAAGAGGCAAGATGAGCTGGGGAGACTGGGACTGTTGGGGGAGGGGGGTGGAATTAGAACAGAGGGACAGGAGGGTAACAGTTCCAGGATGGCTTTCCTTGAGGAGAATGAACCTTTCATTAGGAGTCAAAAATGGAAAGGTGTAGAAAATATGCTAAAGAGAAAGGGAATGAAAGTTTCAAAACAACAGATGTTTTTCTATTTGATCACCAGTTATGAAAACAATTACAGATTAATAATCCTAAACTGAGCATAAGTAATTTTAAATGTAAAGCTAGTGGGACGCTGTTTCATTCTGCAATTTAATTTGGAATGCTTATGAGAGATAATTATTTTCTTTTAATCTTGTAAAAGAAAGAAAGGTTAAAAACAGAGACTAAAATAACACACCTCATGTTTTCCTACCTGACATGAACATAAAATATATGTTAAGAACAGGAGAAAGCACTGTCCAGTGTCTGTAAGTTTTTTGCAGTATGACTTTATTCTGTTACTGACTCACTGAACATAACCAACGTCAGAATACTCAGAACTGCTGTGAGATTTCTATTAATAACACTGAAGACAAATTTTACCAGAAGCTGTATTTGCTACTCATGTCAAGAGCAAGTCTTCCAGATTAATATAACCAAAGTATTTGTTGACTTATCCCACAGGGAGTCTGCTGTCTCCCTGGGGCCCAGGTAAGGGATTTTACCAAGAGACTGCCTGGGCTGATTCAGCCCTCTGATTATTACCCACTGCTGATGCTCCAGGCTGGCAGCAATGAGACTGAAAAGAGGAGCATCAGCGCAATTAAAAGGGACTTTAGGGCACTGGGTCAAGTGGTTGATAAGGCAGGAGCACAGGCAGTGTTCTGCTCAGTCCTTTAGATGACTGAGAAAAACGGTGAGAGGAATAGGAGAGCCCACATTGTCAATAAGTGGCTGAAGGGTCGGTGTCATCAGCAGAATTGTGGATTCTTTGATCATAGTGCAACTTTTTCAGCAGCTGGCCTGCTGGAAATGGATGACTTTAACCTACCAGACATCTACTGGGAACTTAAGACAGCAGCAAAGAGGCAGTCCAGAAGTTCTTAGGGAGTGTGGAGGACAACTTTTTGTCAAAGCTTCTGGGCCAGCCCAGCAGGGGAGGGACTGTCAGACCTGTACTTTGCAAATAGAGATGGGCTGGTGGGAGATGTGGTTGTTGGAGGCTACTTGGGGCATAATGATCATGAATTTATGGAGTTCTTAATATTTGGTGAAATGAGGAGGAATATCAATAAGACTTTTACATTGGACTTCCAGAGGGCAGACTTGGCCTATTTAGGAGACTTATTCAAAGAGTTCCTTGGGAAGCAGCCTTTAAAAACAAAGGAGTCCAGGAAAGATGAGTGAGTTTCACAACAGAGATCTTGAGGGCACAGGAACAGACTGTCCCTGTGTGCTGAAAGATGAATAAAGGAGGCAAATGTCCAGTCTGGATGGGCAATGAGGTTTTGAAGGACATTAGGAATAAAAAGAGGATGTATCATCTCTGGAAGGAGGGTCAGGTCTCTCAGGAAGCATTTAAGGGGGCTTCTAGGGCATGTAGGAAAAACTTACGGAAGTCAAAGCTCAGTTCAAACTTAATTTGGCAGCTTTTATAAGGGATAATAAAAAATATTTTTACAAATATATTAATAGTAAAAGGAAGGGTAAGACCAACCTTTGTTCTCTACTGGATGTAGGAAGGAACTTAGATGAGGAGAAAATGGAAGTGCTTAATGCCTTCTTTGCCTCAGTCTTTAGTGGGAAGATGGCTTGTCCTCAGGATAACTGTCCTCCTGGATTGGTGGATGGTGTCAGGGAGCAGAATGGTCCCCCTGTTATCCAGGAGGAGGCTGTCAGAGAACTGCTGAGCTGCTGGATGTCCATAAATCTATGGGAGCAGGTGGGATCCATCCCAGGGTGATGAGGGAGCTGGCAGATGAGCTTGTGAAGCTGCTCTCCATCATTTACCAACAGTCCCGGCTCACAGGTGAGGTTCCAGATGACTGGAAGCTGCCCAATGTGACACCCACTCTCAGAAAGGACAGGAAGGAGGATCCTGGTAATTATAGGCCAGTTAGCCTGACCTCAGTACCCAGTAAGGTAATGATGCAGTTTATACTGAGTGCCATCAGAGAGCACTTCCAGGATGGCCAGGATATCAGACCCAGCTAGCATGGGCTTAGGAGGGGTAGGTCATGTTTGACCAAGCTGGTGTCCTTTTATGACCAGGTGATCTGCCTGTGGATGCAGGGAAGGCTGTGGATGTTGTCTATTCGGACTTCAGCAAGGCCTGTCTCCCACAGCACACTCCTGGAAAAGCTGGCAGCCCACGGCTTGGGCAAGAGCACTCTTTGGGTTCAGAACTGGCTGGATGGCTGGGCCCAGAGAGTGGTGGTGAACGGTGCTGGATCCAGCTCACCAGTGGTGTCCCTCAGGGATCTGTGCTGTGGTCAGTCCTCTTTAGTATCTTCATTGATGACATGGATGAGGGAATTGAGTCTTTCATTAGTAGATTTGAGAGGACACTAAGCTGAGAGCTTGTGTTGACCTGTTGGAAGGTAGGAGGGCTCTGCAGAGAGACCTGGAATGTTTGGAGGAATGGGCAGAGTCCAATAGGATGAAGTTTATTAAGTCCAAGTGCTGAGTCCTGCATTTTGGCCACAATAACCCCCTGCAACGTTATAGGCTGGGAGTGGTGTGGCTGGATGGTGCCCAGGCAGAAAGGGACCTGAGGGTGCTGGTGACAGCGGCTGAACATGAGCCAGCAGTGTGCCCTGGTGGCCAAGAAGGCCAATGGCATCCTGGCCTGGGTCAGGAACAGTGTGGCCAGCAGGAGCAGGGAGATCATTCTTCCCCTGTACTGGGCACTGGTGAGGCCACACCTTGAGAGTTGTATCCAGTTCTGGGCCCCTCAGCTTTGGAAGGATGTTGAGACACTTGAGCGCGTCCAGAGGAGGACAAGGTTGGAGAGGGGCTGGGAACACAAACCCTGTGAGGAACGACTGGGGGAGCTGGGGGTGTTTAGTCTGGAGAAAAGGAGACCCAGAGGTGACCTTATCACTCTCTACAACTCCCTGAAGGGTGGTTGTAGTCAGCATTTTTGACAACATCCATAATTAACCTTCCCTCCTTCCCTTTTTTCCATCCTTCCCTTATATATATCTCTCTTACATATATATCTACCTCTCTCTCTGTCTACCTATTTACCTCTTATATTCAATAAGTATAATTCAGTTTCTCCTTTTACAGATAAAGAAGGGATTTATTCGCCTCACTGTGATACAAGGGGAGGGAGAACAAGTCAAAGAAAGAAGGAAACAGCAAAAGCATGTTTGAAAAACAGACTGTAAATTAAACTGAAAAAGTAAAGGAGTTTCTTTGACTTTATTCACTTGTGAGCTACTGATAAAGGCAAACCTAAGAAAATATATACTGGATCTGAGCATGTTCTGTGGAGAAGGATGGGAATATATACTTCAGAAGTGTCATCTGGGAAAGTCATTGACCCTCACATCAGTTTTCCTAAATGTAAACTGATGAAGCTGGTGGAAAACAGTTTTGAAAGTCCTCCCTTTCTCAGGCACAAGGTGCTTACAGAGGAGTGACAGTTGTTTCCATGTGCTCGTGCCAAAGGGAAAAGGAATTTACACACAATCTACTGTGTGGGATCTTTCTTTGTATTTACAAGGTCATGCTTTATGCTGAAGATTCTCTCTATCTCAACACATTGGATTTAGTAACCTCATTGCCACTGCTGCTCTACAGAGGCTTGGATGGAATTGTTTATACTAAAGAGGAGCATATGGAAGAGTCTGTGTCAGAGATGAAGTCATTTCAATGGGTAAATTAACTCTGTTGCTGCTTGCTGCTCTCTCAGCATGTTTTAAGGTGCCTGTACCAAAAAGATCAAAGATCATAAGAGAAAATGTGTCTAACATCTTGTGAAAGAAAAGAAAATATAAAGATGTGAGGAAGGTTTTTTTTACCACCCAAACACAGATCCATACAAAGACAGAAGGAAACACTGAAGCATTCATAAAAGCATCTCTTCTGTCCTACAATCCAAACATCTGGAACGACTGCCTTTGGCAATTCTTGATACTTGACATAGTTTCTTTGTTAAAAGTTACTCAAGATTCTCAAGTTTGTCTTGCAATACTTGAAATCCTTAGGCACTGTATATTTTAGAAGTTTGTAAAGTATGACTATATGGCTAAGCAAGAATTTATAAATTGACAAATAGATTTTGACTAATAGATTTTGATTGCTTCTTATTTTTTAAGATTATAACATGTATTTTATGTGTAATCATCACTATTCCAATCTCTGCCAGAATGAAAGAAGTTTGACACTTGCTAAGATCTTGTCCTAAATGATTGATTTTTCTAAGAAGAGAATGCTGGGGTTAAAACAGGACTTCAGGTACTTTAGTTAGCGTTTTTCTTCTGATCAATGTACAAATGGCTCTAAACATTTTAGCACCCATAGTCAACTGAAAAACTTCACAGAATCCAGAAAATTAGTCGCTACAGTGTGATATAATTTGAGGTGTGAGTCCTTACCTATGTTTTGTCTAAGGGGATATTTTTCTGGGAGATGGAAAATTGAGAATGGATGAAGGAAAACCAGGAAATTATGATAACAAAGTTTCTTGCAGACTTATTTAGCACATCCATTTTCTACTGCAACTGTTGCATGTGATAAGGATATCAGCCTTATTTAATATTTCAACCATAACAGCATAACCACTCTCAGTAGGTTATTCCAGCCTGCACCACTTCAGAAGAGTTGCCTGCAAAAGAATTTCAGGATTATTCAGAATTCATGTCTCTCCCAGCCATCCCTGAGCAGGAATGCAGCTCTTCAGCTTGCCCTAAGCACATCTGAACTTTAATTCATGGAATCTAAATACTTAAATAATTTTCAGCTACAATTCCAGGACCAAACATTTAAAACATTAGACATGAAACTTCATAATTCCTAGGACCTAAGGTTGTGTTTCTTTGGTGTTAGTCCTTCTCTTGCTGCAAGACAGGAAGATGGGATTTTCTGCATTAGATTAACTAAGCAGAAGATGCCTACTGTGCTGAAAAGGCACAGTTGGAAGTGAGAGCATCTGCAATGATGTGATAGTGTACACATGGTGGATGAGAGATGTACCTTCTGCTGATTATAAACATCAATTCCTCTGTGGGAAATCCCACTGACAATACTAGTCATTTTTAGTTAGGGACAAGTACATCCTCCAAGTTCTGTCTAGTGTGAAAAGATTTATTTAAGAGAAGGTGAAAAGCTAGCTTTATTACTGCCTTTATATGGCTTTTGCCTATATCACAGAGCTGTATGCAAAAATATAACAGGAACTCTGGAGAACCCACATGAAATTTGTATTGAAAAATAGATCCAGCTCACAGAGATGCTTGTGTCAGAAGTAGTTTATGCCCTATTTAAATAACACTTCTATTTTTATACACTTATTTAGTGTATACTGTGAGAACACTTATTTAGATTTGGTTATGTTGAAAATGCTGTCCTTTTCAGTAACATTAACAGAAAGACTATTCATAAATCAGCTTCAAAATAAAGGCAAAGAAAAAGTAGAAGTAAGCTTACAGCCACTAAATAAAATAAAAAGTAAGCCAGCATTGTAGCTGATGAAGTAAGTAGTTTTAGCACATAACCAAACTGGAAAACTCTGATGAAATAACTATATCTTAATTCTGTCATGTGATAGATATAAACCCAAAGTAGATTATACATTGTAATTACATTCTGATGATGATTAGACTCCTTCAGTGTAAACACATTACTTCATTTTCACTTTAAATCGGTGTCTTTTTGTTCTCATTCTATTTATTCCTTTGGAGTTCTGAAGCATCAAATCATCTATCTGAGCAGTTTCCAACATGAATCCCAGAGCTGGGGAATGATTTATACCAGAACCTCATGTATCAGCATTGCTGTACTTTTTCTCCAGAATTTTGTCATATCCTGTTTTGCATATCTTGAGTATAAATGTATTTTCCACAGGGGCAGGATACGGTTTGTTTTGATCCCCATCTCAAAGACACTCAAAAGCCAAATGAAGAAAAACAGACTCAAACTTCTTTCTCCACTGAGTTTGATAAATTATTCTAATATGCAGAAATCATAAGGAAAAGGTAGAATGGTTCTGAACTGTACCACTATCACCTCCCTCTATGTGGAAAAAAAATAGGTCTGAGCCTATAAAGTGCTTCTATTTCTGCTTAAAAGAATGATTTTAAAATGCCTATATGCTTGTGATAGATAGATGGAATTTCTTCTTACTGTTTTGGAAGGAATTACACAGAACATGTCTGTCCCTCATGAAAAAAAGAAAAGAAATTCAGTATCTCCCCTCACCTATAGGATAGACTATATCTGCAATTTTAAATTCAATTTCCTTATCTCAGTAGTTCAGACACATGTGGCAAATTTCAGACTGTGCAGAGCAAAGCTGCCAGAGAGTTTGCCTGCACAGCCCTGTCTCCTGTACCCATGGGCACCTGGAATGGGGCTCTCAGGAACAGAGAGTCTTTCTGCAGAATTGGGTCCTGCATCAATGAACCAGGAGAACACAGAGGCAGTGCCCACCACGATCACCTCCTGGCACATGGGTGCCAGCACGTGGTCAGACTCTGGGCAGAGGGGTTGGGAGCACAGCTCCTCACTGCACCAGCACAGGTTAGGTCTCTGCCTCTGTAACCACTCTCCCAAAACCGAGGTGAGGAGAGACAGTCTAATTAATACCACTGCTCTGGATCTGAGCTTGGTCCACCAGAACTAAGCTCAGTTCTTTTTGTACCATGACCACACCACAGTGCAGTCTGGTTCTACAGGGACTGACAGAGGCTCCACAAAGCTCAGCAGATTTGTTTCAGTGCTGCTCTGCTTCTGGTATCTGGAGGCAATGGAGGCACATGAAAAAGACATTAGGCCTGATATGATCAGTCTAGATAGACTGTGGTTAGGCAGCATGGACATAAGGCAGAGATTATCTGGAGCCAAAGTATGTTGTCCACAGACAGTGGAGGTATTCAGGCTCCATGATCTTTCATTCACTTCAGATGACTGCATAAATCACAATTAGATTTCAAGTCACTTCTGTGAATAAAGCCACAAATACTTTTCTCTTTTTCTCTCTATTCTGGCCATTTACTTGTCCGTGAGTGCCAGTGTCCCAGGGTGCAGAACAGAAAAAGCTGTTCTGCATGCCGGGACACTGGACAATTCAGGTACAGACTTAGGAGATTAGGATTTAGTTAGGAGCAACCACACAGTGTAAGGATATATGAAGATCTCAAAACCCCTCTTTGATAATAATCTATGTAAAAATTAAGGAAAAAAATTTGTACAAATTTGTTTTTAAGGTTTTACCTGCATATTGATACGCAGCCTTTAAAGAAACCTTGAAAGGGAGAAAATTTAAATCTGATTAATTCATTAAATGGTAATTTATTTTTTCCTCACCTGTGTCAACTGTCTATAACAAAACTGTTACTGACACAACCTGTTGTGACTATTTCTTCTGCAGACTTTCATAACACACTATGCAAGTTGCATGTCAGTTCACAGTGTCCTACTTTAAACTTGAGATCCTCCTCTTAGAGAGTTCAGCTGCCAGGATTAAATAAATTCTGTCAGTCCTGGCCTGGAATTGAAGTTTTTTTCTCTCCTAATTACAGTTGGCTTACAGCATCTTCTGGATTATCACTGGAACAGGTTGTCCAGAAATGCTGTGTTTGCTCCATCCCTGGAAGAGTTCAAGGCCAGGTTGGATGGGGCTCTGAGTAACCTGGTCTGGTGGAAGGTAGCCCTGCCCATGGCAGGGGAGTTGGAATTCAATGACCTATAAAGTCCCTTCCAACCCAAACTCTTTTATGATTATATGATGTTATGGTTTTATGATCCAGTGTACTTTCAACAAAGATAATTTTGTTCTTTCTTTTGTAGTTTATCACCACTACTGGAAGATGAGGGAATTGTGAGGGAAGATGAGGGGAAAATGAGGAAAGAATGAAGAAAGGATTTTTTTTTTCATTACTCCACGTCCTCAACAAAATATGGCAAGACTTACTGTTTTTTGGTTCACAGGCAGTGTTATATGGCCATATAAGGTTTTGAGGAATTGAGACATGAGTCAATCCACAGTAACCAAGTCAACATTGAAACACAGTGCCTGTAAATTGCCAAACAGTGGTGGGATTGCTTTGACAAAAATCTGTGTCACAATATGCTGTGTCTCAGCTGGCTATGCAGATTTCAGGGTGACGAGTTTCATGAAAAAGACTTAAAGATGATGTCTCAGATAAATACCTAGATTAACTAATAATTTGTTTCAAACCCTGAAGAAGTGAATGGCAAAATTATTAAACTGAATATCAGTTGCCTGTGAACAAGCAAATAAATAAAATCAGGAAAATCATGAATGTGTATAAACAGTAAACATTTTTTTCTTTTCTTGTTTTATCCTCCGAAAACAATTTAAACAAAACTATATATTTTAATATCTGATTTTTCTGTGAAATACTTGATATTTGCATCATTAAACATAATTATATCTGTGATATTCATTGATTCCAAAGGATGTTATTAATTTTATTTTCACTAATGCAGGCATCATATTTAATGAACACAAACAATGCTTTTTAGTTCTGAACCAATGGGAACTATAGTACCCTGAATTCCTTCCTCAGAAGCTGCCATGTGTTTTTGCTCTTTATTGACTGAACATTTCACAAGATAAAAAGTTTTGCATAGGATCTAATCCAAAATATCTTGCCATTAATGGAAATATATTGCTTGAAAGTATTTTACCCTTTTGTGACATTTCTTGTTACACTGTGAAGGTGAAAGAATAAAAATAGAAAGCAAGTAAAAAGGACTGTTTTAAGTTAAAATTATCTTTGACCATATTGCAATTTATGACTTTATCTTAGAATTTTTAAAGTTCAATTTCACTATTCTTAGGTGGAGTAATGATGCATTTGATGTAACAATGTAATAATTCAAATATGTGATGTAAGGAATTTAATTTTGTGATGTAAAGAATTTAATTTTATTTTTTACACTGGTTGTATTTGACATGTGCAAAAAATAAGTAATATTTCAATATTCCTTATGAAATGGATGAGGTAATTTCTTTATCACTTAGCAGTGATTTAAAAGTAAGTAGAAAATAACAGGGAAAAAAAAAAGAAACAGAATACAGGCCTTTGGCTATACTTCTCAGCAATGCTAATTAAGATAAGGTACTGAGAAATGCCATGTGACATCTCTGATGTCCCTTTTACTGTGCAAAGTAGGATATCTGAATATCTGAGTGGCTACTTGGGGAGGGATTCAGAGGCCAACTTGTTGTTGGGCAGAGAGCTGCTGGAAAAGCATCAACTGGCCATGAAGAGTAAATAAAAAACAAATTAATGATATTACTTTCATGAAAAAAAGAAGTAAATACAGGTAAATTCAAGGTCTTTCAACAGCTGTTGGAAGCTTGCTTTTGTGCAGTGTGCTTAACAGTCAGCCCTTTACCCTTACTTTTATTTGATAAAATATGGACCAAAGCATCTTATATTTTTCCTTTGTCACATTCTTACATGTTTTCTTTCACAGTTTATGTATTTATTTTATAAATTATATGTGTGTGTATATATATATATATATTACACAGTTTATATATTTTTCTTATGCAGATTAGATATATATACAGTTTGCATGTACTTCATGTCTAGGATTGATTTTTTTGATACATATGGTCAACTTCACAGGAAGAAAAACCCCCAAGCACTCAGTGTGTACTGATTGGGTCTCTGCTTCAGGTAAGCTGGTTTTTAACAAGATTTGTTACAAGTTCAGCTCAAGGAATGTTAGGAGAAAAATCAGCACTAGATTTTCAGTCTGAAGCTGATGAACATCCTATGAATGCAGTATTGACTTTGATCTGGTACATGGGCCAACAGGATCTGGCCAAATCAAAAGACAAATACATACCAGTCACCAATCTTAAAAATATAAGGTAGTATTAGACACAGAAACATTTAATATTTCTTTAGAGCACATGATTGTTTATCTGTAGCCTTCTTGAGAAGCCTGGTCAATTCTGAGGCTACAGACATAGATGGGTTTGGTGAAAACCAAGAAGCTCATACAACCTGAGCACCAATGAACTTAAACACCTGTGAAAGGTGCCTGACCTGGGAATATGGTAGATATGCCAATTTTTTAGAAAAATGCAAAAAGAATGTCAGATTCTGAGAGACTGTATTTCTTTTCTGCAGGACTCTGGTTAACAAGATGGTTTCAGAAAATAAATGGTGCAGCTCTTGTTAAAAGCTGTGTGGAGAAAAGATAAAAGGATAAATGTCTGACTGCCAATCACTTGTCAACATCTTTTGGGCACATGACAAATTCACTTTATCAAGAGCAAAGCTTTGCTTTCTATGTAGCTTTCACTGATTTAATAAAAACCAACTGTGCAAGCTTAGCCTGAGATGTGTGAGGCCTTCTCCATATGGTTTCCGATGCTTCTGAGATAGCTGGGAGCTGTGATGCCAGAATAGTTTGGGAGAACCCTGGAGAAACCTCTTCCACCTCATTTTAAGGCTGGTGCGCCTATCCCATTTCCAATGCATCATGTGGTAACCCCATAACTGATATTAGCAGTCAATTTCAAGCCACAGATGACTTGATTAATCTCTTCAGACTCCTATTTCATTGGGTCAAGGCTGCCAAAAAGAAAAAAATAAATTCATATATACAAACACTTACAAGATGATGATGAGCCACAGTGAATTGGAATGATTTGCTAGTTTTATGATAGGCTTTGGACTACATTGCTGCTTTGAGGAAAAGCAATAATATTCATAAAATAGCATCTGGAAGAGAGAGGTGAGTGAGGATTGCCTTCTAGTCTGCTTTGAAGAAACTGTGGATGGCAAAGTCATCTCTCATTTCTATGAAGGCAAGCAAACAAAATGTGTGCGGTCTTTAGATGAGCTCATTCTTCCCCACATTAAAGCTTTTACACTGGTATTGTAGCCTGGAACATTATGAAACTGAGCATTATTTCACAGACATTTTCCTCTGTTGAGGATGTGACTACTCCTCAACCAATTGCAAGACACTCCTATGCCACTCTGCGGCTGAGTGGCCTGAAAGGCTTCAATAGTAAATGTTTTTAATGGTTCAGAAGGATGAATTCTGAGTCCCCAGACTGCATACGTGGAATAACTGGAATAAATATCTATGCCAGAGTTAATTAAAATGTCCCAATGCACTGATGATTTCTTTAATCATGAGTAAAGTATACACTAAGTATTGAGGATAAATACTAGGAAGAAATCACTTGTAACTTGTACAGTCAGTATTGTTGCCACCAGTTTAAACAGTGATAATTTGATGAAGTACTTGAATTGGATTCAAATACCACTAATCACATTTAACAAGAAGACCAGATGTTTTCTGAGAGAAATTACTGCAAACAGATCTCTAGTTATAATGCAATCTTTTACCAGCAGGTTCTACAAAGTTTCAGCTTGTTTGTTCCAGGAAATAAGGTCTCTTGTCTTCAGATGATTTTGTAGACTTTTTTACTCTCATCCATGTTTCCCCTATTCAACCAAAATAAAAGTGGTCGTTTTAAAAGTAGTGGCATTTTCTGACAAAAGAGCTATTGCCACATTAATTGTAACAAACTTTTGTAATGCCACACCTCTTCAAAAAAAATTTGCATGTGCTTTGAAGTCCGGTAGATCCAATACAGTACTTTGTTTTTCTCATTTCCAGGACATGTTTTGTGACCTGGTTACTCTCCTTAGTTATTTTCTGAAAAAGATTGTCTTTTCTGTCTGTCTATTACCCTGGAAAACAAACACGGCAGTTACAAAACAGTGTAATTACTTAATCATTACTTTTCTATCCCAGTACTATGATCATACTGTACAAAAGTTGCCCAAGTGGATGAATATTTTCCGTTTCAGGCTCTAGAGTAATACCACAAATGCACAACACATTTTGGAGGCCCTGTCCCAATAAGAAAAAAAAACAACTTTTTTTTCCATCATAGCTGGAAGCATAGGAAGTTATAATAATCAAGATGAGTAAATTGTATGACGCTCATTAATATTTAACACATGGTTGCTAGTTGAATTTGTTGGTAAATATTGGATACCCAGTGAAATTAGGTATTAATGTTGTCATAGAACAGAAAATTAAACACCAGTTTTGTTGACCACTGTTGTGATCCTGATCTGCAATGATAGCCAAGATTGATAAAATAGCATCATAGTTCCAAACTAAAGTCAGTAAACAGTACATTTTACTCCTTTTATCTGATTTTTTATTTGGCTTGTGATTGTTTTCCAGAATATTAAGCTAATCTGGATATATAATAACAATAGAAACTGAGAGTGCTCCATATATTCCCACTGGATAGTGGTTTTCAAAGCAAAAATTAAATAGGCTTTGGCTATGTGACCTGTGTCCTTTCAGAAAACCTGATCATGCCACTGATTCTCTCATATACTTATACAAGGATTTGTATCAGAGAGCTGTGACACCCTTGAGTAAACAGCATTTTCTCATAATGACAACACATTTTAGTGTATAATTAATTTTAATCCATTTTGCACTCTTCATTCACTGCTAAGTTTCATCCAATTTAACTTTCTAGCATCTTTTCTGCCACTCCATCCAGTGCACTCCACAGTAAGTCTTAGTGAAAAAGTATTTTAAAAATCCACGAAGTTAACTGTCTTTCATTTTCCAATACCAGAGTCTTGAGTGTGTTTCGGTTGTTAAACCTCCAAATACATAACAGGAACCTTTTTAGACAGAACAACATTAATAATTGCACTGATCACCCAGTGTTGGCTCAACACCTCAGTATTAGAAGTTTAATTCCAGACCATTTATATACATAAAACCTATATATATGAACTGTGACTGCTTCAAAATCTTACATGTTTCCATGTATGATTCAATAGGTATTTGTGCCTTCATCTCTGTGAGGACATCTGAGAACTCTTCTGGCTCTATCCACTGAGCAATGGAAAGATGTCTGAATTTTGTCTGCTTCAGCCTGCCTACACTACCTCCACTAAGACATGGCAAGTAACAGGCTGCCAACTCCTTCCAAGTGAATTGCATTTTATTAACCTAGTAGAATATCCCACTGATTTTCTTGTATTTCTTTTGACTCATTTGGTGTTTTAAAAAGGAAATCACCAGAATAATACATTGGAACTGAGCAAATATTTCTTTCTTTTAAAAATAAGCAGCCTAACTTCACCTACACAGAGGCAAATCCCACCATGCATAATAGAAAACTGATGTATGTTGGTATTAAGTGGAAAGGTAGCTCATGCAATGAAATTTGATAATTTCTATAATATCAGTAAGAGTCTTGATGGACATAGAACTCTACTGGTCTTTTAGCTGGCACTCTAGACTGATTTTATACTGGTACAGACAATGCCCTTAACTCAGACAGACAAGGAGCTGACAGAGTAGTACTACTAGTCTGAATAATTCTAGCTAGGTTGATGTGTCTGTCAACTGAACATTCATGGATGTGCCAAAGTAGAGAATATAGTAATTCATGTAAACAACCAATATCTCTCTTGAGATTCTAAAAGAAGGCAAGTTTAAGCATGGCTTCAAGTAGGAATAGCATTTTACAGCCTTCATCCCTTGGACTGTTGCTGCTCTGTATTCAGTCACCCCAGTTTATGCATCCCCTACCTTTAGGAGCTTTAAGGGTTACATATATCATATAACTTCCTTCATAACTGAAAAATATATAATTACAAACAGCAACTGGAATAAGCTCGTGGGAACCTGGTCACTACTACTGATATCCTAAAACACTTGTTTTTTTAATTTACTATTCTTCTCTGTAGTCTCCAGACAGCAGCATTAACCTCAGTGAACTTGAACAATGCTCCATCTTGTACTGTAGGACATTTACAACTGGGATAACTCATGAATACTTTAAGCATGAACTAGTTTGCTGTGATATTTACTGTGTGAATCTTGTCCTTTTGGCTTGCAGTTACCTCGTTCATTGGGCTTAATGCATTATTAGAAAGCTTTGACCATCATTTGCACCTTCCCACTAGACAATTACAGCATATTTATGACTTTTCTTCTACTTCTGCTGCTCCTGAGTTTAAATGTTGAAAACGGAAATATTTCTCATCTCTCTCTGCACTGGTTTCCCAATTCAAAAATTGTTCTTTATTCACCTTCTTTACTTTGTGTATGATTTTACTGGGGTTGCACAGAGCCCTGTCCCATTCTTATTCATACCCCAGTCTGCAGGGATATATTATATTCACTTTTATGAGAACATATTTCTTACCACTGATTGCAGAGAGACTCTAGACATCTAGATTATAAAATACAATTCACTTTTTTGACTACTGAAGAAAGATGAGTTTAAAGCTACTTAGGGTTTCTATGCAGTTTTAATTCATTGTATTCTGCACTCATATATTCCTCTCACCTCTTTACTCTGTGTTTTGCTGCTTCTGCTCCTCTTGCTCTGTCTTGTGAATTTTTCTGAAGTAGTTAGCTATCTCACTGTTCTTGCAGCATTTCTAAATCTCAGACATAATTTTGTTGCCTTTTTTCCAACCTGGAAATGAAACTTGAGATAATTTTAGTGAGGAGGTAATATAAAAATGGATCTTTATTTGGAGGTGTTCAGGGGCAGTTATGAAAACATGTCCATGTAAACAAAACCTCAAAGGGATGAGTACACATTTATAGGTTTTGGGAAATTAGCATAATTGATAAAAAGCACCAATTAGGAGGACAAGAGGTGATGAAATTCCCCCAGGCCAAGCCCCTACTCTGGAGCCCCTTCAGCACTGGCTCTGCTCTGTCCATGAGAATGTGTCTCAATCATTTCTTCTCAGCCTTGCCTCCCAGGTACAGCCAAGATAGCACTGGGATCTTCTACCTCCCAGGGCTTGGAGCTCTGGAATTTGTTTTGTCTTTCTGCTGAGGGAAAGTCCATAGAAAAGTACTGAGGAAAGCAGCTACTAATACAATAGATGACAGAGTTACAAATGTACGAGTGAATAATACAGAGAACATATACTAGAAAAAATGCAAAGCCCAAATGGCATCAATTTGATCATGCATGTTCCCATCTCTTGTGCACTCTGCTTTTGGTACTTTTTGCTGTTTGACCTGAGCATTCCTACTTTATGGAATCTCTTTTCCAGCTGCCTGTCCCCCTTGATCTGCTGAGTGCACACATATCTCTTTCCTTGTACTTCCAGCCTCCTAGGTGATTTCTGCATATTAATGCAGACTGACATAAGCTTTACATGTGCTTAAGTCTGCATCCTCCAGAAATCCTATCTGTAGTTTTTGATCTTAAATTCCAATTGCTATCTGATCTGTGATAATTAAATCTGGCAAAATGCCGCAGTTAACATGGTTCCCATTAAGTTAACGTTGGACAGGAATTCCTCACTGAATTCTACCTTGCTTCTGCAATTTTAAATGAAGTTTTAAATTTAATTTTTCTCTTGGACGTGCAGTATACCTTAATGCACTTCACTTTTAGAGTTCAAGTTATCATTCTAGTTTGTAGTTTCATTATAATAAACATCAGTAACTTCAATTCCAGTAAAATAGGTAATATCAAATATATTGTTTTTCTTCTGGATCTAGTCCTCTCTAATATTTCTCCTGATATGTAGGTGATAGAAGTGAAAGACTTGTAAAATTTACAGACTTATACCTTATCAAAGACAGTGTAAAATGACAAAAAATACAGAAGACAGGATTAGAAATTGATTTTGACAGACTGGAAAAAGAGTCTGAAAAAATGGGGCACAAAAAAAAGAAAGACAAGACTTTACACTCATGAAGGAATAATCAACAGCAGAGACACACTGTAAAACAAAGTTAGCCTTTCTTTGTGAAGACTAAATATGAAGCTAACATGAGTCAACTGTAACTGTTGTAGGAGAGGCATAGAGCATATTGAGATATATGAACAAAAAAAAGAATTATATGTAGCTCTTCAGCTGGTTTATCATTGTTACAGCCTTAGCTAGAATAATGTGTCCAGTTTTAGAGCACATGAGGAAAAAAAAATAGATGAATCTGGAAGTTTAAAAATCTTGTTTGGAGCAAGTCTTGTTTTAACTAAGGATGAGAAAATTGAGGGAGGATGTCATACAAGTCCCCAAGAAAGTAAAAACTCTTTCACATTACTCTGTCAAGTAGCAAGGAAAAAAACCTTGTGTTCTGGGTTCGGGGAGAAAAACAGGAAAACATGAATTTCAGCTACAAAGACATTCAGCTAGGAAAAAATCCTAGAAAAAAGAAGAGATAAAAATAATAAGGTGTGCAAGGAAGTTATATTGCTTCCATTAACTGATATCTTCATAAGCAGATTAGACAGATTATTTACAGATTCTTCTGAGGGATAAGGGGTAAATATTAGCAGTATCATTCAGCTTCTGCAAATGTTGTGAAACTCTATTATTCTATAATGATGGGGTAAAAGTCAAGATCCAACAGCCAATTTTTATGACCTTCTTTCATGAAAATAAATCTAACCATTCATGTGCATATTTTATCTCTTACCAGTATATTTTTTCACGGAGAGCTTCAGTTCTCTGTGCTCTTTCTTACCTGGAAGTCACTCTGTCTCTCTGCCTTACCAGATCAGGCTGACCAACTTTTTCCTACATACTTCAGACCTAAGGGCAGACTGCCTATGATTTTCCTAGGTACTTTGAGTTTAAGGTATTATCAGTTACTATCAGCCTGACACTGCCTTTTGGTTGGTTTGTTACCATTCTGAACTGGCAACCCAGAATCAAACCCTGAGGATTTATAAGGGATGAGATTCACAGAACCAGCTCCACGAAACAGAAGTGGGAAGAGGACTATCTACATCTCTTGAGAAATGATGTGCTGAAAATGGGACTAAAATCATATCCTTTTTCAGTGTTTGTGTTTGACTTGGGGACTGGGAGAGGTTATACTGCCTAATCAAGATACAATGATTTCATAGACGTAGGATTTTTTACTGGATAGAGCCAGTAGAGTTCTCACATTGCCCTCAAAGAGGTGAAGGCACCTATAAAACGCTATTTGAAAAAGTCAGTGATCTCTTTTCTAAGATACTGATGTTAAAGCAGTAGGAAATGATGCCCTTTATTCCCCAAAGCCCTTGGTGAGAGTACTTTAGGAAGCAGCAAGCCAGAATTCACTGTCCTTTTTATCTAAATTAGTAAAAAATGCACATTTTGTTCTTCCAGGAAAAAAGACCTAACTTCTGGGATCTAAGTCTGGACATCAGAAAATTTTTTTAAAAAGTTTTATTCCAATGTCTATTCAATTTTTTTTTTAAAATGTGAATGGTTCTGGGAACAGGGACAGAATACAGACATGAGATGGAAACAAAAGAAAAGCAAATGAGATAGTAGTGGAGTCAGGGATAGGGTCCCAAGGCTTCCCTTTCTTCTCTGAGTGCTTGAATTGCCAGGCACTGCACAAGCACTGATCCCAGGATGGAATAGAGGAAAAGTAGGAACCTGTGTGCTCAGACTGGGACAGCTCTGAGCAGCTACAGCAGCAGAAATACAGCTATAAGTGAATTTTTAGGCTAAGAATAAAGATGTTTAATGATTTCGGGCGTCTTCTGTCCTAGGTGGGTTTGGATCATGTTTTTGCTTGCATTACAGCATTTTAGTGTCTAAAATTTAATTAGCTGGTACAAAAAAAAGTCCTGTTAAGAATTTGACTCCCGAGATAAGGGCATAATCACATTATATGTTGATTAGAATCTCCATTTCATCTCATCAAATCAATGGAGTTGCACAACTGCAATGAAAACAATATTTTGCTTAGTTATGCAACTGATCTGGCATTCAGACTTCTTTCTGTTTTTCCATTCATATGTAAAACTGAAATGATTATTCTTTTTGTAAAGTAAAATCGAAGGCTTGAGGACTTTTCATTATTGTTTTTATGAGAATAATTTACAGAAGCCAAACAGTAAATTAGTAAGAAGTAAGTTACATTTATATGGAGGAGTTTATCCATAAAGACATTTATTCATCAAATGAAGAGCAGTAGCTCATGCATCCAAAATGTAGCCTGAAAACAGGAGCTCATTCAGCATTCCTTTGTTTTTTATATCACCTTATATTCCCAATGCTCTTTTTGAGCAGTGACTTCTACTGTCCCAGAACTTTTGAAAGTCAGCAAAATTATACCAGCAACTGAAAAAAGCAATAACCATTGAAATTTTAAATGTGAACCAAGGCTCATGATATCTATTGAAGTGTTCCTTCTGTTGCAGTAATCCTTGCTATGCATACCAAGGGATCTTGTCCTGCATGTGCCACAAATCTGCTACATGTGAAAAAAAGAATAGGTAATTCTGGATATGCAATATACTGTGAAATGCTTTTTGCCACCCAGGCACATTACTTCCAGCTTTCTATTGTAGTAATGGAAATTTTAACAGTTGTAGGTTTGGGGTATTTTTCCTCCCCCCTGTTTATCCCATAGCCACAATTAGATATTTTCCAGCTGGGAAAAGTCCTCAAATGTCCTGGAAACAGATCAGGTTCTGGCAAACAAAAAGTAATCCCTAGAGACTGGATTTTCATGCTCAGTGGACATATCCGATGAATTTGTTCATTGTCTGTGCAAAGAAGTTTGACAATGGCAGAATAGTTTTATGAATAGCATACCACATGTTAAGTTCATAACCATGGAGTTGTCAGAACCAGGGCAACAAGTCTAAGATTACTGCACTCCTTGCCAGTTATACACATGTATGGTATTTTTTATACAAGGACTGACTGAAGTGTCTCACAGTCTAGTTCTTTCCCCAGGCACTACCTTCATTTTCTTGCTGTCCACTGTTTGAGAGGGACCATGGTCCTATTTGAGTATATGCAGTCCTTAAATCATACCACTGCCCACCCCCTGCATAGTGCTAATAACTGGTGCTGTTCAATACACTAATAGAAAATGTACCATAACCCAGGGAAAATAAACACCGATTAGGTACAACATATAGCATGTGAAATTCATCAGTGAAAACCATCTCCAGATCAAAATAACATTGGGAACACCTTTTCATTTAATCTCTAACCAGTTTAGCTCAACAACCAAATTTACTTGAATGAGGAGGAGAGTTTCATGTCATGGTGTAGTACTAAAACTAACCTGGTATAAACAGCCTGATATAAATATATGTAATCCTTCAGCACTGATGAATGTACATAGGTTGACATAATTAATCCTGTCTGCCAGCTTAAATGCATAGGAACTACATTTCACTCCCCAGGTGATAACAAGATCATGCCATCTTAACAGCTTGTTGTGAACATGGTGTTCAACAGCAGAATTTCATTAATTCAGCACTCTTCAAAGCTGCAAAATTTGTCTTCAATTTCAGGTGACAAGAGCTAAGATCAGATGAGCAAATTTGTTATTTGTTGGCGTGCCATTTTTTTTCTTTCTGCCCTTTGTGGTTTTATTTATTCAGTTCTATCTGAATATAAATTTTAGTGTTTTTTTCTGACATGAGCTAACATATCAGCATAAAGCAGCCATCATAGCCACCATGACCATAACCTCTGCTGGACACACACACTTTGCAGGTGACTTTTTCTCAAAGAGAGTCTAAAATCAAGAAAAAAACTGCAGATGTGCAGATAGGGGAAGGGAAGGGAAGGGAAGGGAAGGGATTTACTTCGCTTCTTTCTCTCACTGTCTTACCTTCATGCTTTTTGCATTAGGATACTTAATCTTTTTTCTTTGTCTATCTGATAGCTTCTTTCTAAGAGTGATTTGAAAGAGTACCACAGTTCATTTATTTTTTTTTTTAATGCAGAAAAAGCCAAAGCAATGTTGGCCTCCTGAATCAAGTAACACCACAGAGCCTTTTCCCCCTGGGAGAGGTCCTGTTACTGGCTGCACAGACCTGGCAGTGGTACCTGATGGGTCCCAGCTGCCCACAGCAGCAGGGGCTCAGATCAGTGTGTGGGAGGTGAAGGTAACACATGCTGCTCTGACAGCAGTTGAATAAACCTGGCCCAAAGGCTGGCTGCAGTGGTATGTAACTGATAAATCAAATTTTGATCAGTGCAGGGATGAATGGAAAAAAGGAGAAAAATGCTGAACTTTTTACCTCACCGAGGGGAGGAAGGAGCTGATCTACATCTCAGATTCATCTCCTCTACACAATGTGAAGAAAATTGTTATTTTGCAGGGCCTCATCCCTATCTAAAATTGAGAAGAGATTCTAAGAGAATATGTGAACACAGCAAAGACAAAACTGCATCTAACAGTAGGATATCTTGTTAGCCCCTGCCTGTATCACATACAGCCTTGCTCCACAGCCTTCTCCTACTGTGAGCACTGTCAGTATCCATTCACATGGGTCTAGAAACAATCTTAGCCGCTGATTTTTGGGCCCCTGGGTTCATCAATAGAAAAATACAGACACTCTGCAGACATGTCGAGACGTGGCCACAAGTCAAGCAGGTGGCTGAACTTCAGAAAGGTCAGTGTGAGTTTTTTCCAGCCCAAAGTACAAGCTTAAATCCCTAAAAAAAGGTGAATTTTGATAACTAGCTTCTGATTCCAGAGGACTGGAATGAGACAGATTGTCTCCCATATCTGTAAATACGGAAATTAAAAAATTATATTATTTACCCTCTTTCTGTTTTGACATCTCAGAATAGCACAGCATCCTTTCCTAATAATGCAGTAACCCCCCTCCTTCCAACCAAAATATCCAGAGGTGGAAACAACTGGCAGCTTCTCCCTTCCTTTCGTTGTTATAACTCATTCACTTCCTCTGGGAAACACGAAAGTGGAATGTTTTGCTATGATTGTGTAAAAGGGAGTTCCAGCTTGCTGCATGTGGGTCAGAGGGTCATCTCACCCTTCAGGAACAGTGGAGAGAGGATGGGGGAGGTTGGTGTGCAGTGAAACATTGAACAGAGGAATTATTTAATGGGGGCAAAAATGCAAAATTATTCGCTGGTCCTTACATCAAACCTGTGCAAGCTGTTGGAATCAGAAAGAGAAAAGCTAGTAGAAACACATAATGGTGTACACAGACAAGTAAGCCAAAGGGTCAGTCTGAGAAAAAGGAATGTAAGTGAAGTAAATGAGCTGAGCAGTTTCTGGTAAACAGGAGGTAGAAGAAGAATAATAAGTCTGCTTAATAGCAGAGGTTCATGTGAAGAAAAAATAAAAATTCACTGAAAAATGATATCTGGAGGAAGAGTCTCAAAAATAAAGGCTGTAGGAAGTTGAGAAAAACAAGAGATAGAAGGTGGCATTCGAAAAGTTAGTGAGTAAAAGTTAGTGTTATTTGCTTTTGCCACAACTATTCCCTCACATATATACCCTTTCCAATATGCAAGCAACATTTGGCTCTTAGGGGAGTACAATCTTCACATCCTGCTGAGCACTTTCAAGAACTTGATGCTTAATATCCAGAGGATCCTTTGAAAATCCAGAACGTAATTTCTGATAGATGTACTATCCCATTGAAAAACAACATTTATTCTACAATACATCATAAATGCTTTTGCTACCCCCCCTTATGATTTATGTCTTGAACAATATCTTATGCCAGAATTCACCAGTCTGTAATTGTCCTGGAGCAATACACTTGGCAACAGTTTAATACTTCTTACTTTTAGGCTATGATTTAACACTGATGTTCTAACTTTTGAGACAATAAGGATCATGCAGAAGCAATATTTGATCTCTTTCCCTCTCGTGAACCACCCACTCTTCTTAGAGACAGCCTGTTTTCATTCTATTTGATCCTTGAATTTTACCTGTGAGAGCACAGATTACAAATGTGAGGATGCTGCATTGTAGAGATCATCAGTGACTTAACAAAGCCTTAGTGACTAAAAGCTTCTGTACAAGTTTGGAATTGTCACTAATTTGACACATTAATTTTTTCTTACATCAGGAGACACACAGGATTAATAAATATTAAGGAAAATTCACTACCCTCTTTGACCATCTCACACTCTCAAAGGAGTAGCAGTTGAAAACTGATATGCTGTGCAAGTATGAATCATAGCATAACAGCACATCTAGGTAAACTCTTCTTTGTCTCCAGGATTCTCCAGTAAGGAAAAGGCGCTGAAAGCTGTTCTCTTCTGCAAAGTGGTTGGTTGAACATGGAGATCAAGAAATAACCAGAAGAACTATTTTTAATTGAAAATAAAAATTAAAAAAAAAAAGAAAAAAAGGGAAGAAATTTAAAAATTCAAGGTTCATCTTCAATTTAATAGGGGTCTCATTATGACTTCAGTGTGTGCTACACAAACTTACTTGAGAAATATCAATGGATATAAATTAGTATTTTTAAAACTTCCACTGTGGCTAAGATCTTGCCCTAAGTGTGAGAATTCTGAGAATGGAAAATCTGTGCAGAACATCCCAAAAGGAAAAGGAAAAAGAAAAAATATTTTATCTGGTGTCTGAATTCTAGCAGCTTATATTAGAAATTTGCTATAATTTCTCACAAAAAACCTATGAAGAAATGTAAAGGCAATCAGGAATCTTAATCCATGCAGATAGTTTTTCTGAGTCCAATGAAATCAGTGTCAACATACATAAGGAATATCTGCCCAAGTATGCAACTGTGCTTATATATGTAGATATAATAATGCTAAGTGGTCTACTGGTTAAAACAACTTCTTTCCACTCAGGATTTCAGGGATCTGCTGTTTCTAACACTAACAGATGACTCAATTTTACAGGATGCTCTGTGTTGTCAATTACTATTCAACTGGGATTATTGTGTGGGTAAAGAGAAGGGGTGGAGATGGAAATTATGTATATGTAGCCTTTGCCAAAGAAACAAGATAGCTTTTTAAATGTTATTTTTGCTGTGATTCCTGCAGAAATTGTAACTACTATAAGTAGTTAGCAGAGTGATAGAACCAGACATTTTACTTGAAAATAAGTATTTACTTGATAACAACCTCAAGCAAAGACTGAACTCCAATGAAGGTATTTGCAATGCCTTGTGTCTCTCCAATTACACTTTCAGCATAAATGATTCCTTGCTGAAATCATATGGCCTTCTCTCAAAATACATCTGTTTGAAAACACAAATCAGACTACTTTGCTATTTTCATAACTTTAAAAACAAATGCTGAACACAGTTCATCTTATCCAGAAGTATCTCACAGAGAAAGAACCTAACTAACATGGAGTTAGCTCATCACTTGGTGCTTCCCAGCCTCCTGTATACAACTCTGTCAATGGAAGTGAATAAGATAGAAAGTACTGGGGTTCTTGTTGCTGATTCCTCGACTTCTGGGTCTCAGACTGGACCCTCCCAGGGTGCTCCCCTGTTGGGGGAGACCCTCCTGGACCAGTTTTGTGTCAGGAGAGAATTCTGAGAATGGAAAATCTGTGCAGAACATCCCAAAAGGAAAAGGAAAAAGAAAAAATATTTTATCTGGTGTCTGAATTCTAGCAGCTTATATTAGAAATTTGCTATAATTTCTCACAAAAAACCTATGAAGAAATGTAAAGGCAATCAGGAATCTTAATCCATGCAGATAGTTTTTCTGAGTCTCTTCCACCTACAACATAGTAAAAATCCCAAAACCTAAATTTCTCACCAAGTGATACACCTACACTACTCTCTATAATCTATTTCACACTTTTGTGGATTTTAGTCTATCATGAAGTTTAGGAAACTTTTTCCATGAATGAGGGTCAAAGTCAGTGCTCCCCTGGGGGTCAGGACACCCCAGAGCAGACAGAGAAATATTCCCAGTGTCCTGGGTTTCCACAGACAGGAAAACTTAATTACCTAGTGTCCTTTTTAAAAAAACATTTCTTTGCAAATCTTACAATTTTTAAAAATAAATTTCATGAGAGATGTAAAGTCAGTTACATACAAATGGAAAGTGTGTTAAGATTTTCCCCTGGGAAAGAAATCCAATTTTTCTGAGGTGTATGGTGGCCCCTAGTGGCCCCTGTCTTCAGACCAAAATGTGACAGCTGTCATGTTTTAAAACATTCTTTTTGGGATGATTTATTTCAAATATATTATGTAAGTGCAAATGACATATTTATTAGCTTTGTTTATTTGCAACAAGCATGTAAGTACCTGATGTTATTTATCTTCTGGAAGGAAGCATGCCATAAATAAATAGATTAATATTATATTTATATATATAAGTATGTATATTAAGATACATTCCAAGCAAAGATTAGCTTGAATCTAATTCCTTAATTTAAACACCTTTGTAAAAAGTTAAGAATATTAGGTTCAATTTCAAAAGGTGTTAGCTCTAAACATCTTCCCTGCAAATAGGTTTTTGATATTTCTTCATCTAAGCTTATTGTGATGTAGAGAATAGTTGTATAGGAAAAAATTGTTGGAGTTTCCAAGTCCAAAGTATAAATCCTCAAACTTTTGGTTTTCTCTCATCTCCTTCTAGAGGTGCATAAATCTTGGGAGAGCCTTAAATCCTTTAATATTATGCATTTTAAGGATTTTTAGAATTCTGGTTTGAGGCAGCCCCAGAGTCACCTGTGTCCTTCGTGCTGAAAAGCAGAGGAGTATCACACATCAACCAAAGCTGTGCTTTGGTCTAGAGTTTGAGCTGCTCTGCAAAGATCCACTTTCATTTCCTCTCACCCTCTAATGCTGAATCCTTCATGTGTCAGAGATCCTCATAAGAACAACAGATCACAGATCTCTAACAACAGATATTGCAGATTACAGTACAGGATCTCTTCTGCTTCGGTTGATTTCTTTTTTATGATGACTGACAAGTATTTTATAGTTTAAATTTTTTTTGTTTAAAAATTATTCCCCAAGAAGATAATAAACAACATAACTGTGTGATCATTATAATACTGGGCACTAAAACAGTGAAACAAATTGAGTTGGCTGAGCTGTGGGAACATTTGTGTTCAAAATGGATCCTTGTGTGAACAGTATTATTTTCATATAACAATGTGAAAATTCTTCCTAGGCTTTAAAAGACTTTCTGTATTACTTCCTGCTGCCTGATGAAGGCTAATTAATCCTTTGAAAATAATGTGATATGTCCTGAACTGACTGTTAGAGTGCTTTATAAGTAAGCATTTAATATATGACATACGTATATATTATAACTGTATATTATTTATTAAAAAATATATATATTCAGAATATATTTAATGTATTCAGAAAATTGATAATTTTTCTAAAATACTGGTAACTCTAATTGGTTGTATCTAGAGTTGATATGTGTATGCTGTGGTATCTCTCAAAAAGCTTTCTTACTGAATATTTAGCAGGTAAAATCATCTTTGGTCATCTTGTTAGTTCCAATAACCATTAATTCAATTCCAGAGTTGCAGCATGGAAATAACTAAAAATTCAATTTCACAGTAGAACCATTTCCATGGCATTTAACACATAATGAATAATTGTGAAACAATAAACTGGGAAATGAGATGTGTCTACAGAGAAACTTATCTGCAGACAGAGTGATGGAATGTCACTCTCAGTGCATGCCAAATGGCAAATCATTTACTGCCTTTTTACTGAGCTCTGATCTGCTGGGCATTGACTGTCCCATATATTTCTGAAAACTGTTGTTATCAGGAGACAGCTGTTAATGACAGTGGCATATAAATCCTAGAACACAAACAGAATAATCCCAGAAAGTGACATGCGGACCCTCAGGAATTTCCCCCTCCAGTTTTCATGTCATTGTGGTCTGCAGATATCCCAGTTTTGCATTCATACTCTAAATCTTTTGGGTCCTTCAAACTAAGACAGGCAGAGCTTTCTCTCTTCCTTTTCTTTACTCCTAATCTTAATCATTGGGTTTTCTATGTATGGACTCCTGTCCTATTCATTTTATGCCAAACACTCCTCCAAGATTTTGTTTTTAAAAAGGGCCCTTCTGTTATGTACTGCTACCTTCCTTTTCCACATATCTCTCCTAAAGTTTTTTTGACCTTGCTATATTGTTATATACAGAAGAAGAGGAAATTTAAAAATCTAACAATAAAGGTCAACAATTCACATACTTTCCCACTATAAATAAACCTGACAATCTGACTTTTTAATATAAAAAACTTGTCTTTGTGACCTCTAAAGTAAGACTTTAACTCATCAGGGTCCTTGTCGAATTGGATCCTCTTAAGAGATTGGAAAGCTTGATTAACTGGGATTGTTCAACTGGGATCTACAGTGCTGAGAAACTGAAGTTTTACCTTTAGAAACAAGAGATAAAAAAAGTGGCAACTTGTTCATGGCACCTTGGAATTTTATCAGCCCCTGGCAAGGTGACAAAAATTTGCCTCTGGGGAGTTTGTGAGAGCTGCATCTTTCACAGTGGATTCATCTCTGTTGGAGCTTTTTAATTTGAGGCAGGAGTGCCCTGACTCTCTCTGGATGCCCAGGGGTGGCCATGGCCATGTCCTGCCTGGCAGCTGATATGTGTGCTGCAGTTTGGAGGGCTTGGTCACCTCCAGAGCCCCATACAGAGGATGCCATATGCTTCATATCTCTCCTGACATCCCCCACTCTCCTTTCCCACCTTCCTCTTGAAGAAATGGGCCAACATATTCTGAAGTATTTTTTTCGTTTTAAAGAACCTGAGAAGTCTGTTTATATCTGCTCAGTTGCATCACTTGCAATGAACCCTCTCCCTCCCTGAGATTTGTTTTGTGTATATATATAATCAATTAGCTTTGTAGGTCAATATTCTCCTAGAATAGCCCTAGCATATGTCCATACTGGCTGTCAATTTCTTCATAAATACATCTTCCCAAGGAAACACTTTCAAACTCCTAAGCCCTGACACTCTGCAATGCTCATCAATTCTCTATTTCAACAGAGAAACTCTCCAGTTATTCTGAAATATAAGCCTTTTCTGGATATAAACGTGTTTGAGATTAATTCATATACTCACTAACCCTTGTACTAAATGAACATACACATTGTGTTACCCTGTACCGCATTAGGAGGAAAGTCAGTAAATTATGTAACAATTTCAAAAAAGTATTGTTGCCACAGCCCCTGGTGTCAGTAGCCTGAATTGTTTACAGAAACAGACCCAGGAAGGGTATCCAAACTTTCAAGGAATGCAAGAAAGCAGATTTTGGACATACCTTGAATGAAATTGAAACCGCTTATTGCATTAAAACTTTGTATCTTCCAAATAAAAAATTGAAATCTACAGCCAGGAAAAGCTCAGATTCAGAAATTTACTGGTAAACTAGGTTTCTAGTGTATGCTGAACCATATAACTCAAAAGTGGTCTCTTACACTATTTAGGGAAATGTTTCTGGCGTCCTTGAATGGAAATTCAATAATTTTTAGTAAGCTTGCTCAGAAAAAATATCTTCGTCTGAAGTGTCTGGGTGTGTCTGCTTATACATTAATTTTATATTTGCAAATGTCCAAATTTAAGTGTCCAGTGACACAGGCACAGAAATACCAATCTTGAAGACTTCTATGCAAATCTAACTTCCACTCTTATTATGTTTAAAAATATAAAATTTAGAGGTATTGATCAAAAAGCTTTGATCAACTTGACAACTTTATCCAGTTTCTGAGGGCAAATGCATGACCAGGCCTTGTAATTTCCAAACCTGCCATTTGCTATTATTTCTTGTCCAACATCTTAAAAATATAAACTCAATTGTTTAAAAGCAGGGTGAGGGTAAAGATAAATATAACTTAAACAAACATATACAATAAAATTTTGATGGCTTATATCTACTCCACAGTAGAAATTTTATGGTGTGAAAATGCTATTCAGTTTTCTATAAATAAAAGCACAAAGCCTGTTTTTTCCCTGCTTTCCATCTTACGGTACTGTGACTTAGAATGAACAAGCAGAAAGTGTCAGACACCACTGAATCACGATGGAAGCACAGTGAACTTCCTGCTGAGTGGGGCAGTGGCTATTCCAGGTGGGCATAAATATGGGATCAAGTGACCATCAGTCCACCATGGTTATTTGAAATACCTCTGAAGGGATTCTCTATTAACTCTTGCTTTGACATTCTCCACAAGCCAGAGTGCAAGGAAAATCCCGTGTAGCCTGTTCTTTGCTGGGCATATCACCTTCATAATTGCTGAAGCAACAACATGGACTAGTGTCACACATCATCAGCTTCACCAGTTCTGAAAGCTGTGTGCTGGCCGGGTCCACAGCAGCTGCTGCCACAGACAAGCAACTTCAATGGCAAACAATTCTTGTGCATTGCCATACTTCCCAGCTAAAGGTCTCACTTCATAAACAGTCAGCCCTCAAAAAAAACATTTTATGGAAAATTCTTTTGCAAAGTTGCCAGTGCTGGCTTGGGAGGACTGTGTGGATGAAAATTCAAATTCAGCATCCTTAGAACGAAACAGGAATTTCAGAATTTACCATACAGAGAAACTCTGATTCATCATTGTTTATTTTAAGTTTAGCAAAATGCAATTTGGGAAGAAGGGACTTATAGTAGTAGTATACATAATTTTTATAGTAGTACTTATATTTAATTTTATATGTATTAAAAATTACAATAAATCAACATCTTCCTCTGCCATAACACATGCAGACAGCTGGGGGTTCACATATGCTGAAAGAAAAAACACATCTGTTTTACTACAGGGCTTGACTGTTTAAAATAGGTCTATGTTTTAACTCTGTTAAAATGTCTTCATTATCATGCAAGGAAAGCAACTGTACATTTCATTTACATATTATATTTTGAGTGTTAGTATTGAGAAAACAGAAAAAATATGTTAATTTCTTATCAAAAAAAGCTTCTGGCCTTTAGGGGTCATTTCTCATTCTCTCCCTCATCTTTTAGTAGTGTACAGTTTCTCAAAAATCAAAAGTGAAAACAAAACCTCTCCTGAGATATTAGTCTGAAAGCTGCAAATGATTTTATGAGCCTTGTACATTGATATTCCACAACTGCTGCTATAAAACACCTCCACAGAGTTATAACAATTTCTTTCTGTCAGTCTGTGGGACGATGAAAAAGAGAACAATGAAGAAAGCTTTTTTTTTCTCAAAACCACCACAAAATATTTATAAAATATTTACTGCCAAATATATATCTATTTAGCATTTACTTCTTTCAAAGGTAATCTCATAATTCCTGTTAAGTCAATTTTTTTTTTGCACAATCTGCTAAGGTATAATGTACCAAATATGTCAGATAGTTCTACAACACAGAAGATGTTTGAAAATAAACCAGTTCTAAAGAACTGGCACAACTTTCTAAGCTTTCATTTAGGTTAAACCTCACCCAAGTGCTTCCTAGGCCCAATTTAACCTAAATCCTGAGCTTGTGCAATGTGACTGGCTTCTCTTGACACATACCTTATCTGTAGGGAACTGGAGTTCTAGGGTCTGCTTACTTGTTTTTTGTTAAATTTAACCCAGGTTCGTCTAGATCACCACTGGACTGACAAACTACCATAAAAATGTGCTTTGTCCCCCTTGCAGAAGCCAGTCTCCAATAAATTTAGCATGCAGTCATACAGCCAGCTGTATCAGGAAAGAATAATGGGCAGTGCTGGAGAGAGCTCTGGGTGATACTGAGATCAGTCTGCTTCCTCCAGCTGCTCCCACTTTACCATTATCTTATGCTCATATCTTAACTGCTTAGCGTCTCTCAGGACCTACTCCAGTGCCCCAAAACCTCACTATGTTATTCATGAGACGTGCAGGGGCACGGGAGTGAGCTGCAACACATGGGCAGACAAAAAGGTAGCAGGGAGCTGAGACAGGTATGGCCAAGTGCTCGGCAGTAACACACCAGGCTTGGAAACAGCCTGTTCTCAGAGCTGCTCCTTCTTCCCCTTCCCATATGGACACAGACAAAAAAGCCAGCTGGAGCAGCTTGAGATTTTATGCAAAAGATCATCTTACAAAATACTGAGCTGTCATAACTCTGCCAGCAGGGCAGACCTCTACTGGGTCCTTCTGTTCCAAAACATCATCATGGAGCAGACTTTTGAGAAAATTGCAGTTTGCAAGAAGCAAATGCACTCCACTTTGTTCTGGAAAGACACTGAATAAAAAAGAATAAAGCAATTAATTATAATTCACTTGTAGAGTCTGAGGCAAAATGAACTTAAAGCTCCTGAAACAGAAAGTAAAAAACAACCCCAAAAGTTCATAAATACAGCAAGACTTGTGTGTGTGCGTGGGGGGGGGTTGTTTGTTTGTTTTTTTTATTGAGTCAAGTAATCTCTTTTTTGCTTTAAAACAATTAACCCTGCACTTGGGCTTCATCAGGGAGAGGAAAGGATAAGGGCTGATCACAAATAAAACGGAGGAATGAGAAAGAAAACATCATGAACTGCTGCTGCTTCCTCTGTCCAGACACTGAATCCAAACCTGAAACTGGATTGGAAAATAAATCAGTAAGCCAACACACCATTAAATCAGAAGGAAGAGACTGTAAATTCATGCTGCTCATTAAAAGTTTATTCTAATTGCCTCACATTCACAGTGAATACAGTTTGAGCTGTGAAGGTGACCCTGTTGGGTACAGGTGGGCTTCTCAGACACTACTAAGGGTGTTTAGGGAACAATTCAGCAGGTTTGGCTGTGGTCTTGAGACTGACAGAGCACAGGAAAACACTGTGTGACTCTTGACTTCTCATGTTTTCTTTCCCTTTTTGTCTACCTCTTTATTTTGAAAGATATGGAAGAATTTCTGAGTTTCTATATTACTCCTCTTTATACCTCTGCAGTTTCTACTCAGAAATGTAGTAAAGGGACAGCTTTTGCCTGCAAAAAAGTTCTCTGCTCTGAGACTTTTTAATTTTTTTCCTTTTTTTAAAATAAAGAAATAAAACGGTTGCCTCTGTAGTTTATTGCAGAGAAAAAAAATCACTTCTATTTCTCTATTCTTACCTCCTTTCCCGCCATCCCAGTAAAACCTGAAACATGTTTACAGTCCTAAAACCAAGAATCTTTTATTTCTTTCTTGAATTCAGTTCATGCCATCACCTTGTCTTAGTAATGGGCCTGAGTTGTAAATGTAAGTACAGACTCAAGATATCTGGGAGTGGGGAGTCTTTTTCTGGTTTGGTTTTTTTTTTTTTTTTTTTTTTTTTTTTTTTTTTTTTTTTTTTTTTTTCTTTTGTTTTTCTTCCCCGCCCCTCTGGGGAGAGTTCCAATGCAAATGCCTCCTGCAGCCAGCTCTTGTCACTGTAGACTGACAAAGGAGACCTTGCAATGGAGAGAGACTCCCTAGAGCTGCTGTGGAGAGCTGAAGGGGGAAGCTTTGTCCCTCAGCCTTGAAGTCTTGTTGGGGAGCTGCTTGAGCTCTGGGGGACGCACACCAATGATGTTTATCCAAGCCCTGCAGGTTCATTCCTGAGCTTCCTGACTCGCCACAGAGACTTTGGGGCTGTCGTGTTGGGGCACAAATTTAACTCTGGGAACTTCTTGAAATGCTTCAATTATTCTGTTTTTGTTTTGGTTTTGTTTTTTGGTTTTTTTTGTTTTGTTTTTTTGTTTTGTTTTGTTTGTTTGTGGGTTTTTGGTGAAATTTTTGGGGGGGGGGGGTTTTTTTTTGTTTTGTTTTTTTTTTTTTTTTTTTTTTTTTTTTTTTTGGTTTATCCTTTTTTTCCTGTAGATGTCAAATCCATATGAAAGTTTCGCCAGATGTTCCTCTTTAAATGCAAAGCTGTCTAAGTAATTCAGCTCCTTGCTGTGTTTTAGATGTTAGTATTGTCTTTGTTTGCTGCAGGAGAAACCAAGAATCAACCTCAAATATAAGCCAAGTAAAAAGGCAACAATATCACTTTAATACCTTAATTTTGGACGACCTTTTCATATCTCTAGTTTCAGCCATGTGAATATAGGCTTTAAAAATTTGTCCCATTTCTATAATTTCCCTCTTAATAAAAATGAAATGTGTCCTCATCACAATTTATTAGAAGAAGTAAAATTTTGTAAGTAAAAAAAAAAGAAAAGGATTGGGAAACTAACTATAAAATTCTAAAAAACCATGAAATCTAGTGACAGAGAATCACCATCTTGGTAATTTAGAGTGTGTGGAGGAAAATTGCTAGAAATATGTGGTGCATCTAATAAGACTTTGGCCACAGCACTGGTCCTGCAATAGAGCAGTCAGTTTATGTCTTAGTATCCTTACCTTACTTCCCAGACAGTTCTCTGGAAGTACAGACTCACACAAAGAACTGTTGAAACAGGCCAGGCTCACTAAGAAAAATGATCTGTGAGAATCCTCACAAAGCAAAAAGTGTGATGTGAGCACATGATTTTCTCATATGACCTGTGTATACTGATAGTTTTAAGGCTTGACCCACTTGGCAAAACCTAGAGCAACTGCCTAAATGGGTGTTGCCATTTCTCCATATTTAGTGAACCATCTAATATCAAAATATCCAAAACTGCAAAAAGAAAGACCAATGGTGATATCTTTTCCAGACAGATAATACATCAGTGAGCCTAAGTCTTCCAGGAAAAGTTATAGTGTCCAGTTTAAGATATAACCAGCTGCTTCCAGTTTTTCCAGAAGTTCTAGGGTGTTTTTAAACACCTTTACAAGAGATAGTACATCCTCTACTTTCACTGCACTGACTGTATTTGTCAAGTAACAGTGTACAGTAGTCAGGTATAGGCAGGATACAGGAGAAGAAACAAAAGACAGTCCACATAACAGTCGGGAGAAGATTATGCCATATTAAAAGAAGTTAATAACAAAATTTGGCAATAAGATATTTATTTGTTCAAACACTAACATGAGCAACAAAACATGGTGTTTGGAAACCAAACTTTGGAAACATACAGCTGTAGAAAGTTTTCTTCCTTTTTTTCTTATTAAGAATTAAATTCTTAATAAAACTTTCGTGTCCAAATATCTTTTTAATCTAATGCCTCCTTAAAAATTTTAATGTGTCTTAAAGATTTTAGCTGATGTGTACATAACTTCACACAGTTCTACCCAAAAACAGATGAGAACAGATAACTTTTAGATTGCTAAAATGTACAATAAAAGCTTATAGGAAAAGAACAGGCTTTTTGTTTTTATATCCTCAATTTTTAGGAAAGAAAGACTAATGAAATCCAATTATATGCAGCTCAGTTCCTGGGATGAATGCCAGCCAATCACTGTCTCATATCTTCTCCTTTGACTTACAGGGCTTTGAGATTGTGCCTGTGAAGAATTAGTCAGAAACTTGTATGCTTTAATTTAGCTTTCTATTTATTTTCTCTCTAAAGTGCTGTCTTCCAACCATACCTGTTTTCTCACACTGCTATGGTGGTCTTGAACTGGTAGAAAAAATGGTAAGCTCTGTTCTCATTTTATTATGGTCTACTTCCCTAATCATAGCAATAAGTTACACAAAACTCCAACATCTATATAATTTATCTTTTCTCCCACATACTTTCTGAGATATTGATCCTTTTAAAAACAATGAGACAGAAAAGAAAACCCTCAGTTTAAAATTTTCAAAACCAGACAACCACTTTTGTCTCCGGTAATAATAATTTGAATTCAAAAAACTTCTTCCTACTGAAGAGAGTCAGCACATAAACATCCTAAGGAACAGCCTGTAAAACAAGGTATTATGTTCATTGAGCATCACTCTCAGTAAAAGCAATTTTAAACAAAGGCACTACCAAATGGCAAAACTATCATAAAGTCTGTCTAGCCACACTTTCTTAACCTGGAATACCAACCTCCAGTTTCCTTCAAAGAATAAAAACATCAGAGCAATTTTATTTAATCCGATATCAATAGAGGTGCTGTTGGTCCTAACCACACACATAGTAAGGATATCTGAAACTACAATACAGCTTTTCAGAGAAAAGCACTAGTGTTTCAGTGTTTATATGAACATCTACCCTGAGCCCTACCAAACTTAGTCTGAACAAGTTTAACTGGAGGCATTACAGTGTCTTCAGTGAAATTCAGCACATTTGCAAGAGCAGAGAACTTGGTCATGGAATGCAGATCAACAACTTATTTGACAATATTTTAACAACTCATGAAGAATATTTTTTATATGACAACTAAGACACTTAGAAAATTAAGAATCCCTTTCACAAATGAGAATTACTGTATAATGACAGTTCAGAGATCCTGGGTGGACGCCCTTATAAAAACTAGTTAGGGAATACTCCCAGAAAATCAACAAATGCACTGATCCTCAGCGGTAACTATGAAAATTGCTGGATTTTGAAGACTGTAAATGTTCTCATTCCTTTTGTTATTCTTTTAGAGGCCTTCTTTCCTCTCCAATTTCCCAAGTCTCAATGAAGGGACATCAGAAGGTGAAGCAGTACATTCTACTAAAATACCATTTTCTGGATGGCTTCATATAAAACAGGCAAGAACCTATTGCTAACAACAATATCCTAACAACAGACTCTGCTGTACTTTCATTCCCCCAACTTTCCCCTTTATGTAGCCACATTCATCTGCCAACTGGTCGTTCAAATGGGAAAATTCATTAGAATATGATTTATAGTGCATCCACTGAGATGACATTCATTACTATTCTTGGGAGTTATTTCAGCAGTATAAAGCAGGCATCATGCTGACTTACCCTACTCCAGTATGTTTTGGGGTCTATTGTATTATTAAAGCAGTGGAATGTAGTAAAACCACACCCATTTTAATGTTCATATAAAATATTCATCTCTGTTGGATAAAGCTTTTCATTTTTAATGCATTACATAACATTCCTAACTTTAGTGGCAGAGATTGTAACTCAGGTTGTTTGAATTTATTTGTATTTTTTCAAATGAAAAGAGATTTTCTCTTTGGTTTCTGTAAAAACAAGCCAAATTATTGAGATGTCTACAGCTTCTGTGCTCAATAATGTTTAATAAAAAGGCAGTTTTGATTTAATAACTGGTATATTAAAAGTACAGTTGTCAGTTCTCAGATATAGGCAGGTACCTTAGTTCCACTCCAGAAAAAGATACAGACATATATAATTTCCCAAGAGCCTGACTTCTGTAGGAAGGTAAATCAACATCTCCAAGAGCTCTCCCCAAGAATCAGGGGTCCAAGCCCATACAGAAAGCTAAGAGGTCATAGTCTCATCCCATCAGGGACAGAGACCAGCTTCTCTGAACACTGTACAAGCACCTGGCTAAGAGCCCTCCCCTCTCTTCTTGGAGCTGAGGCCACCTGGGCTTGTCTCACATAGCTTACGGACAGAATGAGTTACATAAACCCACCTGGCAACTGGACCACAGATGCAGAGAATCTAGAAAAGGGAATGAAACAAATCCTCATATTGTGAAGTATGTACACCTTTCAACTCATTCCAAAATCCTGACCAGGACTTCATAGCCTGTATGCATTACAGGCTCCCATTCAGCCAACATCAGACAAACATCAGGAATCAAACTCTAATGATGTTAAAATGAATTACTTTCTTTTACCCTGTAATTGAGTCTATCAATTATAGATAATGACAACAAAGGATTTAAAGCTAATGCTTATGGAGAATTGCCCTCTTCTGTGTATTCTGTTTATTTTCTCCACTGTTTTTTCCATATTTATTTGCTCTCTTTATGTGGCTTTCTTATCTGAGCATGAGTGTAGGCTGTGGACTTTTTAGGGTAAGACTATTTTTATATGAAACTTAGCAGAGTAGGGTCTAGCTAGGATTTGTAGTTTTACTGTAAGGAAAATAAACATAATTAATAAAAGGATTTAATTTTATTGAATTTTCCAAATTGAGAACAAATAAATTGATTTCATACACTATTCTGTTTATTAAATATAGTATAACTACGGATAGATTTTGTTTTTTCACCTCTGACATGTATACTCCTGCATGTGCTGAGATTACAGAAATATTATGGTAAAGGACAGGTTGCTTTTGATTTCTTCAAGTCATTTAATGTGTTCAACCCAACCGGATAAAAGGAATTTTTAAATCCTGCAATGTATGTCTGGTTCTTTACATAAAACTCAGCATCATACAACTGCATCTAAAGAATTTACAAGGTAAGAGGGAGTTTCAGAAACTTGTTCCGAGATAAAGCTGTCATGTTAAAAGAGAAAGATAGTTCAATACACACACATGTGGTGGAAATGTGGCAGTATATCTGGAATATGTCCTCATAAATACCGTTCTGTACTGACTGGGTGAAAAACTCTATAACATCAAAGGATGCTTTGGGAGAACATTGCTTCTAGGAAAGAACAGATTACTGACTATGGGAGTTTAAGTCCCAGAAAAAGATGAGGAAGGAAATTCTCGATACCTTGCAATGTACTCAGATCACCTAAACATTCCTTCCATTTAAAAACAATTGCCTTTGAATAGCTTTGAGTTTCAAATATTGACTTTTATACCTTTTCACTATGTATTCATTATAGTAGTCATTTATATTTAAAAAACAAATGACATGGAAGAGTCTGGTGACAATATGTCTAATTTGTATTTCATATTTTTTGCAATATCCTTCTTGCAGAACATGATTTTGGAAAAGAGGTTGGTGGAGAGCAGGTCAAAAGCTTCAAGATGGGCCTCAGGAACTGTAGCACAATGGGGTCTCCTTGGGGGCGATGGTAATATAAATAATAATAAAATTATAACAATTCTGTATGACAGGCTTCCTTTTTCAAGATATTACTGCAGTGCATCTGAATGTGCTTTGACCTGCCTAATGCTTTTTGATTCCCTATTCTGGGAACTATTTGCTTCTTCATGCATATTTCTGAATTTCTTCTAGGAGAGACATTAAATGATTGAACAGATTCAACCCATTTTTTGATCAGCAGCAGTCAATGAATTGCTGAATATTTCTTTTTATGTCTGGTTTCACAGAGGCTTCAAATCTGTCCAGAAAAAATCCTATACAAAGCTTTCCCTCTGAAATCTTGGGAAAGCCCTACTTTTACTTACTTACCTAAGTACCATCCAGATGCAGTTTCTGTAATACTTATAACCAGATCCTACTTTTAATTAATACCTTATTGCAACAACAGAGAAGCAGTGGACTTTTCCACCCAGTCAAGTGGAATCTGCACATTTTTTTTTGTAATTCAGTTTTTACAGTGCCCTTTCCAGAGGAGAGTCTTCTCTTTCCTGTCTGTCTTTGATTATTGCTGGGCTGGTGCCACTATCATGGTCTGTGCACCACAAGACCAAATCTGAGATTTTGCAGCACAAAAGAGTGGGTCCAGCTCCTCAGTCACTCCAGACTTGTATCTGACAGCACTCTGGTAGCACAGACCTTGCACAAACTGCCAATAAAAGCCAACCTTCCCAACTACATTCCTTTAAAAGCCACTATTGTTCTCATTCGTGATTGAACAGATCAGCTTTCATTTCAAATGAAAAAAAAAAAAAAAGAAGTCCAGGCTGCATTGAACAATTTCCAGACATTTCCTATCCCTCAGAGCATGTCAGTACTATTGTAAGGCTTTTAAGTGCAGCACCCCTGAAATGGTGATGGGTTTTTTTTTTCTCTGATAGGACAAAATCTCTCTGATTAATGCCAGCACAATATTTCTATGATCTTTTAAAAGAAATTTTCCGTATGTATTAACTTGCAGAATTGGAAAGGCAGAGCAGCAAATTCATGCAAGGCACAATTTTACTGGCAGACAAATAGATGATGGATTAAATCTGGTGTTACTTCAGCTTCTTCGGTAATGAGCCATTTTCATTGTGATCCCAAATTGTTTTTCTAAGTCACATTCTGGGCTTCAAGACAATTCAAGCAGTTATAAATTATTTTCATTTTGCTCAGTGTTATGCTAGAAAAACAATGAGCTCTGGGAAGATGTCATGAATGGGAGTGTTTTTAACACAGGCATCTTGGTAGCCCTTTTAATCTACTTCTTGATTATGTTTCTTAATTTGTTCCTTTACTAAAATTACTACCTAAAAATAAACTACAAACTTCCAGTGTGTGAGACACCAAAAAGAGGGCATGTCCTTACCCAGGAGACATTGTGATGTAAAACACTAGGCAACTGGCCAGTTAAATTAGTGAGCTATAAAACAAACTTCTGTATATTTTTAATATTGATATATTTTTAGAAAAGGTATAACTTGCCTCAACTCCTTTCATATTCTGACACATGTATTTTAGGGAAGGAAAAATAGGGATAGAGAGTACTTATATTAGACACACAGAATCACAGAATGGGTCAGGTTGGAAGGGACCACAGTGGGCCATCCAGTCCAACTTCCTTACTCAAGCAGGGTCATCCCAGAGCACATGGCACAGGATTATGTCCCTGGTTTTTAATCATCTCTGGTGAGGTAGACTCCACAACCTCTCTGGGTAACCTGTTCCAGTGCATGATCACCAACATGGAAAGAAAGTTTTTCCTCATGTTCAGGTGGAACTTCCTGTGCCTCAGTTTCTGCCCATTGCCTCTTGTCCCATTGCTTGGCACCCCTGAGCAGAGCAGAGCCTGGCTCCATCCTCTGACACCCTCCCTGCAGATACTGACAGACATTGACACAGTCACCCCCCAGTTGTCTCTTCTTAAGGCTGAACAGGACCAGCTCCCTCAGCCTTTCCTCATACAACACGTTCCAGTCTCTGAATCATCTGTGTTGCTCTCTGCTGAACCAGCTCCAGGATCTCCATGTCTCTCTTTCCCTGAGGAGCCCAGAACTGCATACATCACTCCAGATGTGGCTTCACCAAGGCTGAGTAGAGGGGCAGGATCACCTCCCTTGAGCAAATGCTCTTCCTGATGAACTCCAGGATTCCTTTGGCCTTCTTGGTCACAAGGGCTCACAAGTTCATGGACACCTTGTTGCCTGATATTAATTTAAATTTTATTCATTTTAAAAAACTTCAACACACTGGTTTCTATATGATGAACTAGCAGAGGTGGAAATGCCCAATATCTATGGGCAGATCAGACAGACTTTGGTGCTTTGCTTCCTAGTGGAATAGGGAGCAAAGTACTAATGCTTCCTGCCATTGGACAAGTGAAAAAATAGTTAGATTGAAATAAAATTATTTTTAAAATCCAACCCAGTGAATAGGAAAGTATTTACATGAAAATGTTAAATACGAAGGTATCTTCAGTCCTGCTTTCTGGTGTTTAAGTGCCTTTTTTATTTAAAAAATATAAAAAATTAAGAACCAAAAGGCTCTGCTAAATGTTATCCCAGGCACAGTTTTTCATTAAGAATAGTCCATGGAAGGTATAACGAAAGAGTGCTTCCCTTGGGCACACTCCTGTACAGAATTTCTCTTGGTACTGGAGCAGTGAAAATCTCCATCCACTTAGAGGGATTCAGACTCAAAGTTCCCATTAAGCTGGGTGGGAACTTGCCTCTGATACTCCAGTGAAGCTGCACATTGAAGTCACTTAAGGTTCCCTCTAAGAGGAAGCAGATAAATAGAGTGAAGGAGGGTACTAATAGGACATTCCCCTGGAAGGCAGGAGTCTAGCCATTGATTTATTTTTTGCGCCACGTGGCAAAGCCCAATCTATATCCCCAGCAAAGATCACTCCTAAAAGCACAGACACTCAAGCAGGAGATGCAAACAGCCCTGCAGTGAACTAATTTAGCTACCAAGGAATTAACCCCAACACTAAGGAGCTGTCCTTTATCATTGAAGCACTTGTCCCAGTTATCTCTGGGATCCTTCCCCACTTGTTTTATCTAATTTGCTGGTTGAAATAACACCTTTTTACACAAAATGAAAAAATTATAACATCTTTTATCTAATGGTTTTGTTATTCAGCATTTACACTGAAAGTTATAAAGAGGAATGTCCTTGTGAACCAGCTTTCTTCCATAAAAGCAAATAAGCTGGACTCCATTCCTCATTTTCATTAATATCAAAGAATTTTATACCAAGTGTAAACAGCATAAATCTGTGAGCAGGAAAGGACTTTCCTTAGTGGTATGTTCACCGGGAGAGGAGATGATGTTTGTTCACATTTGACAAGAAGAGAAGAAACTGAATGGATCCTGCACAAACTGGATGAATATTCTCTCTACAGAAATACTAGGAAAGTCAGGACTGTTTTGGGCACAGTCTTATTTAATCTAGATACTCAGCATACATCTATAAAATCAGTCCCTTGAACAACATTAACAAAAACATACTGATTACTATGTCTGCTGGGGCTGTGATGGACTAAATGTACCTGTCCTGTTTAGGCAGTGGAAGTTACATGTCTGAGATAAGGTGGCAGCTGAAGGAAAGTTTCATACAGCTCCAGAGCACATGATGCAGATGTAAATTCTGTCATGGTAAGGAGGTGCCAGCTGGCTGGGGAAATCTGTGTGCAATGGGATGAATAAAATCTGCTATCCTAATCTCTCCAGACAAATAGTATAGTAAAGCATTGTCTAGATCCATCTGAATTTAACATGAGGGGTCCTTATTGTTTATCTGCTATCCTAATCTCTCCAGACAAATAGTATAGTAAAGCATTGTCTAGATCCATCTGAATTTAACATGAGGGGTCCTCTTACTTAGTGGATTAGCAGCGACCTTATCCAAACATCCTCTTCCCTCTCACTGTTTCCTTCCCTATTGCTTGTTTCGCCTCTTCAGCTGGGAGGAAACACCTCTTGGTCCCACAGGACCGTCCACTGGGTCACATTGCACTTGCCCAGGGCCCCTTGCTCCAACCAAAGCTGAACACACACATCTTAGAGGTGTTAGGAGACTAAAATATATGGGCAATGGTAAATTAAGATTAGGCACCAGGAAGCAGGGAGAGGTGGAGGAAGTATGCAATAAAATTCCTTTCCTGCCACCCACACCCAGCTCTCCTCTAGGTGCTAGAAGGGGATGAAGCCCCTCTTTCTTGTTCTCTTTATCTCTTTCCCCCTGCTTCCCTTCCTACCTGGACAGATGTGCCCTGGCCACTCTCCCACCAGAGCAATCTTCAGCAGATCATAGGATTCATGCTCCCCGGTCACTGGCACATGTGAGGGACTGGCCTCTTTCAGAAAATCCTGGTGATATGTGGCCAACCATTCTACACGTAAAACTCTGGAAGTTCCTAATGTGTTCAGCATGTGCAAACTGATTAAGTTCTGACTACAGGGAAACATAATCGTCTGCATATAGTTGGAGGTAGTAAGAGGAGAAGTTATTAAACATGGTATGAGGGAGTTTATTAGGAGTAATAGGATGGAACTGAGAAGGCAAACACTTGAACATATGGAAAAGCTGCCAGACAATGAGATCAACTCAGTATGAAAGACTAGTTCAAGGAGGTGGAGGAAACCACATTTAAAATTAGAAAATGTGCTGTGGGGAACACGCCTGCCTGGCAGAGATGTGCAGAACCCTTTTCTCTCCACACATAGCACCCTTGGGTCTGAAAACAGCCCCAAGCACAAGGGATCCAAACTCCAGAATCTGAGGCTTCATGCCATCTCTGCTATGATCAGAAGAAAAATCTTTTTAATATATGTTATGAGCTACTGGAAACTGTAGCTGAGCTGATAGTGACAAAGATGGCAAAACCAAACAAGGGATATGAGGCCATCTTTGCACTGATAAAAGCCAAAGAGGAGGATACAGGACTGTAATATTTATTTCCAGACTTGCCATCACCCATGTCTTTGCCTAAAACTTTTCTTATGCATCCAGTATTTTCTGGGTAGAAAGGGGGTGAAAGGAAAGTAAGATGTGTGAGATAAAAAAAAATATTTTTTTAAAAAGAAATTTTAAAAATTAAAATATATCCAGGGTGTGGGAAGTTCAAGCAATATATTTTGCCTTTCAGTGCAAGGGAAAAAGAGCTGTTGGGAAAGTCTGGCATGGTTATTTTTACAGCTCCATGACTATTGCTAAACACAGCTTTGTAGACACCACTGACTGGAAACACCCACCCACCAACTACGTATTTATTGTGAAACCAAGGCAATAGCAGAAGGCACCAGGGCTGCTGTTATCAAGTCAGCTGGGAACACCAGCAATTCTCATGTCCTCTCAGCAGCCAGGCAATCCTGGAGCTCCAACTCAGCAGCAAAATCTTGCTTCTCAGCTGATATAACACTGCATATATGAGATTAAGGGGGCTTGAATTAACTGTCAGACATTGCCTCAGGACACAAAGATGCATAGATTTTTCCATTCTCCTTTTATTCGAAATCTCTCTGCTTAATCCCACACAGCAGTTTCAGTGAAACCCAATAGGTCACTGGTGGGCTGCTTCCCACAGCTCCTGTTTTTTCCTCTGCAGACAGTCTTGAACAGAGAAGCTAAAACAGGTTTAAGTGTCTGACACACAAATACCACAAAAGAGCAGAGGTTTGTGTGGATATATTTATGGGCACATTGATTTCCATGACTGAATAGTGTTTTTTAGGGGGTAAACATGGAAATGGCAACAGCTATTGTTGCAGTTTGGTATTTTTGAAGGACATTCTGTTTTTAGAACTAGAGATTTTTATTTCTGAAAAAAATACATCTGTGGCTCTATTCTATATGATATTGCAGTTTTACACCCTCATATATGGTGCCTGGGGGGTGTCTTTATACTTTTGCACAATTTTAATGTACAAATCAAGAATATTTCACTTTATAAACACACACCCTAATGAGGCAAATTGAACTATTTCTGCTTCCAACCAGCTGCTCTGTCTCAGAGTCCTTACAAAGCAGTTACACAGCTGAATATAATGTATTTGATGCCTTTTCATTACAAACTCTTGGCTAAAATATTCTGTGATTGTATTTATCTTCATTATTGTTACAGACTTTGGCAGCAATACATGAGGAAATCAAATAAGGTCATTTTCATTATTTCATCCAAGTGATAAACATTTTCATCATGCGGCTTGGATAAAATACTGTAAGTACAAAGCTGTGGGGAGTTGATGAAATACTTATTAATCACCATATTGAAAAAATATGGTAGGTGGATACTAAAAAACCATTCAGGATTATGAAGCTGTGTAACTTCACAGTTGTTGAAAAAAAACCTAATAATATTTCCATTAAACTCAAACACTTTTTTCTCAATTATATTTCATACTCAAATGCATAGTTAAAGAAAGTCAAGAAACACTACAAGTTTGTGTTTGTTTTTCTGTAAGTGAGAAAAACAGCCAGTGTGTGTTCACCCCAATCTTTTGAGTTATGTTTTCAGACAGCCTGTAAATGTAATGGATTTGTCTTCACTTCAAAAAAAATCTGAAGTACTGTTACTGCTGCAGAGCACCTTCTTAGAAGGCTGTTTTAGGAGAACTATCTCAGCTGTTCTGTAGCCTTTGTTAACTCAACTCCATCATATTTCTTGCTTTTCATTTTAACTTAGGTGGACATGAACGAAAGCTACAGGGTGCCTATTTTTTCTGCTGTTCTCCTGCATCATTGATATTACCAAAGGATCATTTAGAGAAAAAACAGGCTTTGGAGGTCTGGAGCCTTGGATGGCAGGCTGAATTTGACCATTTAAGTGACCCCTAGCAAGTAATTTAATTTTGCACATCAGTTTTCCCTTATAACTGCCATTTGTAATATCCAGGACACTGAGATTTCTGGGTAAATGACACTTTTATTAATTGCTTGCATGACTCACATCTAAGAACACAGTAAACTCATCTGCATTGACCACAGTACAAAACTGATAAACACACATATACAGACTGTAAAACTGTGTGTAAGGGGCAGAGTAACAATAATCCATAATGGAAAGTAACATTAGCTGTCTTTTATGACTCTTGCCCATGATTCATAGAAAATCCTGAAGGAAGCAGAGCTTTGAAAATTACATAAATTTATGAAACATCCACTAAAAATTACTTAGTCACAACAAGTTCCCTACTCACCAGCAGATTGTTTTGACAAGCTGCTATCTGGAATATCTGAGGCAAGACAGCTGTTTCTAGTCCTCCCCCTCCACAGTGAACTGTGCATGGAAAGTGTACAGTGAGTATATGTGGAGGCAGTGATATCACCCTGAAGTGATCAAAACTCTGAGTTTTGTGCTATTTCATAAGCCTTTTTTCATTAACAAAGCCAAATGTCATATTCTGTTATCCTAGTCCTTCCCATAAAAGGATTATAGCTGTCTAGTTTGTCAGGGTTCATTTTTTGCTAACAGTGGGCAGATTTCCTTCTCTTTACAGTATAAGACATTAATCTGAATTTTTCTACTAATCAGTCCAAGGATTTTAACACTTAATACTTTATGCATGGAAAGCAAAAGAGCTGTCAGCATAATATAATTAAATTTTCTCTCACTGACCCTTAACATATTTAACAGCACCTCTTCCAGTGACATAATTACAGCAAATTGGAAGGAAAGCTTCCAAGTTCAGTTGGATCTTCTGAATAGTAATCACATTCTAATCACAATCACCACAGCTGTCAACACTCCTGTTGAAATGTATTTAAAGAACCTTCAAAGAGTAACAACTACATAACCATAACAATATTAGTTAGAAAAATCCTACTTACATCATTGGTGATTTGTTAGATATCTAAGACCTTTCTGCAAAATGTCTGATTTTCTATTTAGATCACAGTATCCAGGATTTAATCAAAATAATTTAGTAGATGTCTCTCTGCTCTACATTCTCAATAACCAAAAGTACACAAACAGATAGTAATTACAAACGTTTCTGATTAGAGACACTTAGGGGAGTATCCATGTCCCAGGCCATGGGCTTCAGAAAAATTAATACCATCTCAGGTCATTTAGAGGTAAGATTGAGGAACAGATATAGAAAAAAAAATTGATGCAAGTTTTAAGCCTTTCTGCCATTCTCTTACACAGAGAAAGCTAGAGTACAGATTGCCTTGGTCCTGGGAGAGTCCACCCTTCAAGTCTGAGAGAGAACCACCTGGTATGACTGTCACAGATACCCTAAATGACGACTTTTCTTGTTGCCATTTTCCTAATGTAACTCTCAGTTTTAATCCCTACATGTACAGGATTGCACAATTTCAAACTGAAGAAACCCAAGCTTTTTTATTTAGTCAAATGTTCTCTTTCACAATGCAAAACTTCTATGCCGTGACAGCTGGAATCATTGTATACACCAAAAACCCAAAAAAACCAAAAACAAAAACAAAAAAACCAACCAAACAAAAAACAACAAACCCTGCCAATATTGTCACTGAAAATAACTCTGAGAAGACATTGGATTGCCATCTGCATCCTCTGCAATCCATTTCCTGACTATTGATTTATCAGAATTTCCTTCCCTCCATGAGCAGCACTGACCACACACATCTTATTCACTGAGCAAGTGAAACAGAGGGCCTGCATTTCAAGGGACCTCACAGTTGAGCAAGAGCAGCCACTCTTCTGATCCACACCAGCAAACCTCTGTTCTCCACAGAGAACTTCCCTAGACTTTTTCTGCTGATAAAAGTATTGCCCAGTGATAATGTGGAGCAGAAATGGAGGTTTCTTGGCTGCTGGAGGCAAACATGATAGTAGTCAAGGTTAACATATGTTTTTGCTCTATCAGAAAATTATCTCAGCTTCCACCCCCTAAATTTCTTACGCTAGAGGAAAATCAGACAAAATCAATGTAGCAGATATTTGAGGAGTGGGAGGAGAGTTATGTTTCCTTTAGCTTAGGCACCATCAAGAGCTCCATGCAGCTCTGGCACATCCATCTCCATTTACTGCTGTGAGATTTTTGGATGGGCAGAAGGCATTTTCCTCTCTATCTTACTCCACAGTGTGTTCAGGGCAGATTTCAAGGCTGTTATATGCTTCCCCAGGCAGACCTAGGAGCTGGGCCTGGGGCCAGGAGTCCGGCTCATTGTCCAGAAATGTGATTCTGATTTGGACTTTGTGATGGGTGAGGGAGTTGTGCTGAGTTTCCTTGGGGAAGAAAGGAGTTTGGCCACAGCCTTTGTAACACAATACAAGTGTAAACCCCTGAGCTGGAGAATGCCTTGTGATAGAAGGGGCTTTGGCCATCTGTATCACTTGCAGCACTCCAGGAGCTGCAGATGTACCAGAACTGTGCTGCATGTAAGTGCTAAGCATCACTGTGCTCACAGCCATCAAAGGGCACAGCAACTCTTCCAAAATACAGCCGAGCACAAATGATCCACACTCGCCTCACAGCGGTTTGCTCCTGCTTGGGGAGAGGATCAAAAATACATGGAGAGCAAGGAAATGGGATTTGTGCTGGTATCCTGCTTTTCCTTCCCTCTTGGAAACTGTTAAGTGTGGAAGAGCAGAGAGGCAAGCAAGCCCCCTTTCCATGAGCACTGTCTCCTTGCAAACTCAGCTGGATAGAGACAGTCAAACTCACTAAGACAGACTGCAAGGCTTGGCAACACTGTTGTAATTATTTGAGCTGTTTGCATTTTGTTTATTTACTTGATTGTTATATAATTTCAAAAATAATCTGGTTCTCATTATTTATTCCTTGTCCTTTCAATTTCCTCAGGAAAGAAAGAAACAAAAGAAATTTAATAAGTAAAGACAGGGACCCACAGTATTTCCAAGGTCTTCTATCCTGCAGGCTTAGGAATAGAAATAGAGCAAATTCCTGTGTTCAGCTACAAATTATGACTACTACAAAAGTAGGTAGGATTTTGAGAAAGATGGGATGTATGCTTCCCAGATAAACTGGTTTACCTTGAACAGCAATAATCTCTGGTTCAGGGATGAAATGCAAGACTCCTCACCAGGCTGCAAAACCCCATCCATACTTGATCCTTACCCCTATAGCATCACCTAACTTCAAGAAAAAGCATGGTCATGTATGAGAAAGTAAACAGTGGTCTTTGAACTTCTGTTTTCTTTTTATATTCTGGTTAAATAACCACTAATTTACAAAAAAAAAAATATTAATTGGCAGACTGTGTTTTCATAGTTGTCTTATCAATCTGTAAGAGAGGATTTAAGGCTTTCACTCAATCAGACTGAGGCATCTTGTGGGCACATCTGTCTGCCTACCCAAGCTCAAGAAAGGAGAGTAAGTTCCTCCACACTATTCCAGTTTAAAATCCATGCTATTTCATACAAAACTACACTAACAGATAAGTTTATTTAAATAACTCACTACATAATAGAATAGTATTCACTAAAAGCAAAAAAAAAAATCAAACAAAGAAAGGACTGTGAGGAGAGGACAAACAACTGTATATTTATATTTACAGCCTCCAAAGCAAAAGCCAGGGTTTCCCAGCAGGGCCATAAACTTTGCTGAAATGATGGCAGCAGCCCTCATAAGCAAGAGCCCTGCCTGTGCAGTGAACACGACTACAGCTCTGCAAAGCTGCTTGAGGTGAGCCAGGTCTGTTTTCACTCCACAGTCCTCTCAGGAGAAGGGGATTTTTCTGCTGACTTACACAGGCTGTAAGAACAAGCTTAATCCTAGGGAGCAACATGCTAAAACCCTTAAATATTTTTACTTTTTAAAGAGGCTGCTTTTTCATATGAGTGAAGGTGAATGCAAGGCAAATGAAATCTCTCCATTCAAGTTCTTTCAGCCTCATTCCTTTTTAAATTAATTTTGGCTGTGTGACAGCTTCTCTTTCCTGTCCCGTTGCTCTTTCAGATCTCACCTCTTCCCCCCACGAGCTGTCAGAGCTCTGTTTTCACTCTCTGGCTGTCACTTCTTAGTGCAAACCCCAGATCACAGTTTCTACCCCACAAGCTCTTTTTCCTTCCTTTCTTCTCCTTGGACTGTGCTCACAGACTCTCATGTTACTAAAACACAGTGGAAAAAGAGCCCTCCTCATTTTGACTCCTGTGTTTATGCTGCTGTTACAGAAAGTCTGTGGGGAGGCAGAAGAGACGTGTGGCTGTTGGGATCTGCACGTTGCACTCCAGGATGCTTTGACACTTCCACAACACTCACAGAGACACAAGTATCAAAGAATTTGAAGTACTCATTGTACTAATTTAAGGACTAATTTGACCCCAGAAGGTCATTTACAATGACTGTAGTGGATAATCACCTGGAAGGTACAGAGCCTTGACCAGGCTGAAATAGGTGACTTAGGGTGCCAGGCTCCCTGCACTTGTGTCTGACAACAATCAAAAATCCAGTGTTCTGCAGGCCTTCAGAATTTCTCCCACTATTTGGATGTGTCTGTAGCATACTATGGAAAGATCATATTGGGACAAATCTGCAGAAGTTCTTTACTGGATCATGGCACACTTGTTGTACGTGAAGATGACACATTTCCAGCCTCTTGAATCACACCTTTTAATGACTCCATATGGGACCTGGATCTGAAAATATTTTGGTGTATTACTAAAAGATTTTCTTGTCTGTGAAATCATGTGTTGAGGCATTCTCATGAATCAAATCACTTGAATTACTTTGTCCTTAACTTCTCTCCCAGCAAATTCTCTGTGAGACTATTTAAAACAAAAAAATAGAAATTTTGATTCAACTTTGTTATGTTGTTTTGTTTTTTTTTTCCTTCACATTCTCTGGTGCTAGCCCACATTCCATGCTTTTTTCCCCTCAAAATACCTGACTTATATATTCAATTTAATAATGACAGTTGCATTCAATTAAAACAGAAATATTATGATGTTAGCCCCCTATGACTGGCTTAAGGGAGACAGACTTGCAGACATACAAAAAAACCTGATTTTTTTAAAGTGTTTGGAAACTCCTAAACTATTACAGGAGAAATAATCTTTCCAATCTCATGACCAAGTTCAGGCATTAGCCAAAATTCTAGACATTAATGTGATGACAAAACTATTTTTCAGTGAGTAAAGACAACCTAAAAGGATAGCAGAGCATAGCAACATCACAGCCTTCTTAAATCACAACAGAGCTACTTTTATGATTTTGGCCAACCTGAACAGGGAGTCTTTAATGGTTACTCAGTTCAACAGTTGCATAGCTTTCATCTGGATAAACCTACAAGTGTAGGTCTAGGCTAGAACTTCTTGGAAAACCCCAGAAAGATAAAAGAAAAAAAAAAAGGAAATAAAACCCCCAAAGAAAAAAATTACCCTTGTTTTATAAAATAGTCCTATGAGATGCCTCCCAATTTAATTCACTACGTTTTGTATTATTACCCTCACTGACCCAGTGATGCTGTATTTGCAGACATAAATATCATAAACTATATATTTCAATTCTGTGAAGTTTTCCAGACTCACAAGAACACAATAAAAAATCTTGGGATTGAAGTCTCAAAACTCTTGAGATCCTCTATACTCCAAGTCCACATTTAATGTCTTAAGTCTCCGATGCCCCAAGCAAGCAGACACAGCCCCTCCAGAGATCTGTGGAATTTCCTTTTGTCTAAGGACATTTTGAAGCCCCCTGGCCTTTTACTTAAATTCTTGGGGCAGAGTTTCTACCTCCTGATCCGGTTATATCCCTTCTTTTCAAATCAGGACCATTGGGAGGAACCAGAGCACTTGGTGTGTGTCAGCTGTTGCTCCTGTTATCTTGCTGTGATTTTGCTGCTGTGTATTACACTTCCAGCATGGTGATCAGCAGCATTAGAGGGCAACGTGTAACATGTTCAACACACTGAAGCTGGAAGTGCAATCACCTCAGTACCCTACAGTACAAAACCATGGAAATGTTTGTATAGTTCTGTTTTGAATAGGCTCATTTTTAAAGACAAAATAATTTACACACTGGATTACAAATTCACCCTTTGCTTGTGAGAAGAGGACATTCTGTGATCTGTGACTAGAGGGGTTCATGGGGGAGCAATGCATGCTAAATTAATTAAAGAGCCCAAATTCCCATCAATTCAAACAGGAAATGGGAGAGGAAGAGAGTTTTGTTTTCCTGCACATCTTTTTAAGATCAATTCTTTTAACTCCAAATTTAGAACTGCTTGGAACTAAGCCTAGTTGAAACAATTAAATGATTTACTATTGTTTAAAAATAAATATGACTCCAGAGTATCCTCTAAAAGTACTTCTGTGGTTATTTTATTCCTTTTTAATTTTTTTTTTATTTAGAGGGAGAACAATTCTTTCTCTATACTTCTGTCACCAAAAGGACAAAGAACAACTCAGGCTCTGCAATTTAACAGTGGAAAAGTATTTATTGACTTTGAAATGATTTATTAAACTATTACATGGTATTTCAAAAGAGGAGGATTAAAAAATATATGGTGTTACTAATGTATGTACATAAACTGATGCTTAAGTAAATGAGGAGTATATCACAAGAAAGGCATGACTTGGAAAAGGCATCAGTTTCTCTCTGTTTTCAATTACATGTATTCCAGGCCAATTCCCATGGCACAGTTTTCAGGGGAGGAGAAAAGAAGATGTACTCTGTGCATTAGCAAAAGCCAAAATATTAAAGGGAATTCTTTTGTTGACATGAGGCCCCCTGCATGAGCAATATGGAAGTTATATATTTGGGGTGCTTGAATAAAACCAGGTGGGAACAGGCAAGTCTGTGTCTTCAGGCGTATGGCACAGCTCTGTCACCCAGCCCCAGGAACAGACGTGAGGCTGCTCCAGCCTCCATCCTGAACAACTTCCCTGACCCAGCAAACGTCTTTTCCAAGAGGTCTTGCTGTGCTTCGTTCCCATCTGCCTGGATAAATGTTGGCTGGCAAGCCAAACAGGATCATGCTTGGGCTCGTGGTTCCTGCATGGGCTTTTTTGTGGAGACACATTCCCTTCCCACACTCCAGCCAGCCATGTAGGATCAGCATTTATTAATCAGACAGACTGTGTCTGGTGAAAATGCAAGCACAATGCCACATGATGTGATTATTTGTCAGCTTGTCACACCACAATAAAAAAGGACTGGCTGCAAGTTAGTTTCTTGTGAAATTTCTCTGTGTGATAGAGGCGTGTTTTGCACAACAACCAGCTCTCTTTGGATTCAGTGCACACCTAGCACCTTGTGAGCACACCAGGTTTTGTCCCTCAGTTTGCAAAGAACCGAGTCTTGCATTAACTTCAACCTGCCTCTGCAATCCACAGAAAGGCCACACCAGCTTTCAGACTTGAGAGAATAGAGGTTGAATGGCATGGCCATTTAGAACACCTCTGAGGTAAAAAGATTTATTGACTACTGGAAGTTGTGGTTCTACACATGGAAGCCACTGAGGTAACAATTTTTTACCATTAACTTGCTGACCAATAAAATAATTTTTCTTCCAAATGAAAATTCAAAGCTTCCTATAGACAGCAAATCCAGCACCACCTTTAATCAGGACTTGCTTGTCATCAGTAACCAGCGTGCAGCAGCTGGCCCCAACACATGGTCCCTTTCACAACTTCAGACCTGAATTAAGTCCAGACACATTAAATAGTCCTGTAGCATTTGAGAACACAAAGAACTGAACAAAATTCATACTTTGTGATTTTAATTCCACTGAAGTTTACATTGTGAGAACAATGAATTATATTACTAATAAATAATAACTTGCTATTAGTGGCTGCTTAGAAAACTTTAAAATGGAAAAAAATATTTATCTTAAAATAAATGCTTTATTTTTTAGTGAAATACAGAAAAAAGAAGAGCAGCGTATATTTTATTTTCTCAGCTTTTGAAGATGGTTCTAAGAATGTCACTTAAGATGAGTACAAAATATTGTTTTGTTGCTTTGGCTCCAGATGGTTCTGCCTGAGCAGGGGCGTTGGGCCAGCTGACCTCTGGAGAGCTTTTCCAACCTCAACCACCCTGTGCTTCTGTGAGACAGTCAAGTGAAAGTCAAAACTTTTCATAAGTATTTCCTTCCCCTGCTTCAAATTAATCCACCTAATTTGATCCTTGAAGTTCTGAGCTCCTCTGGTGTAACATAAGGTACTTGCATGAGATTCTGACAGAAAACTTTCAAACCCAAGGATATAACACTTCCTCTCCCATCCCCAAGACATTGCTGTTCTTTAGTTTCAAGTACTCTCTCCACCCCTAGAAACTGCATCTGCCTTAAATCAACTACTGCATGGGTGGTGGAGTTTTTTTAGTTGGTTTTGGTTTTATTCTCATAGAAAGGGATACTGTATCAAAGGAAATAAGCACTGAAGATTTTTATTTCACGTAGTCTTTTTTCCAATTTGAAAACATTTAACCCCCAAGCAAAGAAAGGCACACTGCCTAAATGTGCTGCTGTGATACCAGGCAATAAATGCAATGCAGATATATTTTTCCCCCTTCTTGCCACAGGTAAACATTTGTTCTGCAGTGTTACATTTCTATTAGAGCATTTTGTAGAAGGTAAGGTTTTCACATTACCCAGACACTCTGCTTTCCCAGATACTTACATATAGCCCTACTAATTTCCCACTATTCAAAACATGCAAACTGAGATAAATTTGGTACATGAAACTATTGACATTAAGAGGAGAAATCTTATTTATTATTTTATTTATTATTCCTTAAACATTGCATCTGTAAGACCTTATTTGAAGGAATTTTAATTTAATCATACTACTGGAAATCCTTTTAAATACTCTACCATGATAGGATGTGTTTTCTCTCTTTTGTTTGTCTCCTTATTCATTGTTTTTCACAATAATTCATTGTTTCAATCTGTAATGTATTGCTGCTATCACTCATAACACCTTGAGAAAACAAAAACAACAGGATGAGGGAATTTTTCAATAGAATAAACAAAAGTGAACTCCACTGAATGTCACCCTCGGGGCAACAGGGAAACAAGCTCGAACATGAAGCAAGCACTTGCAAAACACTACAGAAAAATACAGCTATTGCTCCCTTTAAAAGGAACTACCTAAGAAAAGTAAATGCAAGAACTTGGCAATATATGAAACTATACTGTAACTCAAAGCTGTGTCTCAAGGTGGCTTTTGTTTTAGCTTCCAATATATCATATGCATATGGCCCTATGCAGAGAGAAGAAACCAAAACCCAACAAAACCCTCACACTTTTGGACAACATATGTTCTAAATGTCATTGACTGTTTCTATATTCCTCTTGCAGATTTTCTTCTTTTAGTTGCTTGAAGTTATGCCAATCTCAGATCAACTAAAGAGATTTAGAGAGAGAGAAAGCTTATGGAATGAATTAATTCAAGTAGGATGACATCTCCACTCAATGTACAGAATACATTAGAAGCTTAAAGATGATACAAGGTAAATGACCCCTCATTTGCATTTTTTATTGTATTAATTACTATTCTTTTGGACAATTTGAAAACAGAAAATCCAGCACGCAGACCACAACAAATGAAGTAATTTTCAGTACTGCTCATGGTTTTGGCACTGGCATGATAAGAAAGTCGATTTAGTTTAAATTTTTAATTACATTGAGAAAAAGAAACACTTCACTGTTTGATCATTCAATCTTCTTATTTTATAACTGGAAATATAAAAAATATTCACCAAATCTCATCTGTCACCACAAGCCCAATGGAAGTTTGTTTCCTAGACTGATGTTATCTTAGTGAAGGCTATTTCACTTCATGTATCAAAAGATTTTTACTCCACAGCAAACTCAGACGCTGAGAACTGTCTTGTATTGGCAAGACATGTGTCACATAAATAGAACAAAATCGGTAAAAACCCACGTCTTTCAATGCTGCAAAGCCTCCTTTGCTTAAGAAATGTGACATCATATGTGAAAATTCAAGGCATTTAGTATTTCATGAAGATAGTGTAACAAAAAAAAACAAACCAAAACAAAGATAGGGTTAATACTATTAACTCAGCTGCTTCCATTGAGGTGAAACTTGGATTTGGGGGTAATAAGAGAGATTTTATACTTCTATCAAACTTCAAGGTGATATAAAAGGCACTTAGAGTGACAAAAAGAAAAAATCAGCTCTCAGGAGGTGACTCCCAATATGAAAGCACCCCAGTAAAACCTGATACAGAAGACAAACTGCTCAGCATCACCACAAGCCAGAGTGCAGTTTTGAGAAATGCCCTGTACATATCCCAGCTTCACTCCTGAATATTCTCCTGTAGTGCCATAGCTACACTTTTTCTACCACATAATTACTGACAGGTTGGAAGAGAGGAACTGAAGAAAACTTCCACTTTTGACTTCTCATCCAGTAGCTCCCAGTGTTAATCCCCAGCTGAAGAACTGAAATCAGTCCACCTTCATGATACTTGTTTATTCAAACAATACTACTCTATTTGCAAATTAAAATAGCTTGCACCCAAAGCTTTGGTATGGCTAAATATCTTATTCCTAAACTGAACACATAGTCTTATTTGGTTGCCAGTTCAGTGTATTAATTAAAATTTTAAACAAATTAACATCATAATTTCAATTTTGCCATATTTCACATGTAAATAATCACCAGCTGCATAGGAAAAAATTAGAAAATTACTGGGAGAATCTAGTCCCTAAAACAGACTTCAGATGTTTTCAAAAACCAAAACCAAGGATCAGTAAAAAGCCTGACTCAAACGTAATGGTCACTCATGTTCTGATGGAATGCCTAGAAAATCTATTTTAAAATAATTATTAATTATTATAATTACTATGAATCTCCCTTTCTTCAATAGACAGATGGTGATATTAAATAAGAGATTCAGTCCCAAACAACACTTTCCTTTTTGCATCATCAAGATTCTGTTGGGGATTACATGAGTCATGGAAGCTTTATGTAAATATTTGAAGATAGGTTCAAAATGCACAGTTAGAATTTTGTTTTATTTTACACAACATTGCAATAGTCACACTCCCTGGTGCAAGTACCTGCAGAGAATAGAAAGACTTCAGTCACACTCAGCTTTTGAAAACTCTTTTTCAGATAAACTAGGTGGAAGCAGTGCTTTTGATCCAAAATTCAGGTGCCAGCAGGAAAACATTTCTGTCAGATCAGCTGGGTTAGCAGGCTCACTTACAGCTGCTACATGGATAATGGCAGAGTGGCAGGAGGAGCACGTGCCACAGCACAGGACTGCAGGGCTGCTTTAAGGCACAGCCCGGTAAGAATTCACAAAAAAATAAAATAAAAATAAAAGCAAAAAAAAAGAAAACTCTAAATCTGAACACATTCAAAGCAGGAATTTATTAATCTGAAGAGGTTGCTGTTTCTTGGTAACACATTTCCATGAGATTGCATTTACATTATCAACTGGCAGCTCAAGCTTTATAAACTGGGGGAAAAAATTACCTACTTCTGTTTACTTACCTGCTTATTTTTTTGCAATACCTGCTAGTAGAATAGGTAAAAGCTTGACCAAAAACTAAGAACAGAATGTTAAGCCATCTCGTTAACATGCATCAAAGGAAACTGGTTATCATTACAAATGGAAGATATGCCACTTGTGAATGTTTTATTTACTACATTAACACAGCCTAGCAGCACTGCTTCACTTAAATGGTGCTTCACAAGCATTTTGATTTAGAAGAGAGCCTTAAATTCAACTACAATTTCTTTGTAACTAATAAAATAAAAGCAGGCTGAAGAAGCTACTAGATATTATATACAAAATTTGAAACACTCCATATTTTTGGCATTTGTTCACCAAACTTCAGAAGCACATAATAGCACAGAATCTTTTACTTTTGTATTCCAAATCAAAACCTGAGCTCTCTAATACTTAACTTCTGAAGAGTTGCCATTGTGAAGTGCAGAGTTTCTCTGTACCTCAGTCTTAGGTAAGTTGCTCAGTTATACTCTCACAAAGCTGCTCAAAGAAGAGACTTGGTCATTCGAGGTGAAAAGACTTAAGTTTAGGCTCTGCAGGCTCAAGCAAGCTGCTGTTTTCTTCATGTGAATTGCAACAGTATTGGCAATGAAAGCATGGCCACCTCCTCTGCACAGCTTAGAATTGGGCAGAAAATTAAGAGCATGATGATTGTAAAGACTGTCCTTCTCCAGCTAAGGGATTTTAGGATTCTCTAAACTGGACTGATTACTGACTTAAATTGAAATAAACTCTGACTCCCAAAACTACATTTTTGGATACAATATTAAGTAATACAGGAATTTTAGCTTAAAAGCAAGCATAGACCTAACCAGGCACCATTTTTTCTACAACATTTAGTGATGGAAAAAGTGCATTTGCAAGTATATATTGGTCAGGCATATCAAGTTTTTTCTTGGATTAAAGTCCAAATAAAGCTTTTTTTTTCCCCCAGAAATATTTTTCTCCCATTCATTTGCCCACTTTATTACAATAGTCCAGAATAGGGACAATATGTTGGAGAGAAATTTAAAAAACAAAACAAAAAACAACTAAAAAAAATTGAAGTTGGTTAGTTGTTTAATCTGACACCAACTACACTTTTCAAGGTAACTATCTGTAATGTGGTTATGTACAAACCAGTACTGCAGAGACACACCTGCATGGCACTTTAGAATTCTGCATTCTAGAAGTAGAACAGACCCGCATTTTTGGTGTTTAAGGTCGCATATCAGATTTGGGATGTGCCTCAGAGACTTCAGTGGACTGAACTACAGATTCAGTAAGAGCTGTTAGACTCTTAGCTGCTCCATCAACTCATTGAAACAAGCGCAGTGAATCAGATAAACCTACCTTAAATCAAAGCTGATATAACAGCTCCACTGACTTTTCACAGACTATTGTTCTAATAGTTTGAAATACGATTGCACAAAACTGGAAAAGTATTTGGATACATAGAAAATTGTACAATTCAGTTTACTAAAATTTTACAGTATTTCTGGTTTCAAGGATAAATACAAAGCTTGACACACATTCATATGTGGTGATTTTCAAAGGGTAGATGGAAAGGGGATATGGAAGACAAAACAGAGTTTTTTTACTACTGAGAACAGCAGAAGAGCCTTTTATTTCGCCTGTGAAAAGCTGCCTGAATTCTGAAGCTGAAATTGAAGCAGCTAGCAGGAGTTTGCATGTGGAAGGGCTCAATTTGTGAATTGTGTAAGAATTCACAAAGTACTGGGCAGGATCCAGATGTAACAATGTCAGCTGCTTTCTACCATTCCTTATAGTATCATACCTTTACTGGTTAACAGTGGGTCACGAACAGTGGGCTACTATCAAATGCTGTTTTAAGAGTGTTTTGCCCTGAAAAGGCCTAATGAAGCATGAAGTGAGAGATCTGGGGGTAGTGAACAAAACCTACCTGCCCTGAATAAGTGAAAAAGCACATTTTAAATGGCTTCTACTGGAAAAGATAAAGAGTTACATGTGCATTCAAAAGAGATGGAGTACCCTGGACAAATGAACAAAAACTCCACCACATAGCTGGGGTATGAACAAGATGCCAAACAAAATTTTCTTGTTATCATTCAAAAACTTCCTGTGTTTTAACTAAAAAGTCCTTTTGATTCACATCAAAGACATGACTGAAAACTCACCACGGCTCATTGTAGTACTTGTCCACTTTGCAGTCTCTTGAAGCACACGACATAGTGGTTTATAAGAGAAAAACATCAATGCACAAAATTTAGAATAAAGCCAGGTAGAAAAACAATATTATGTCTAAAAAAAATGAACCCTTAACTAGTCCAAACTGTATCCAGTAGGTTCCATGACTATGTCATTATCGCCAGATTAAAATATCTAGGAGATCAGAAATAAAACACATTTGACCCAAGAGAAGGAATTTAAGACAAACAGCTAAACCAATTTTATTAAAAATGAACTTTTGAAGTTTTGATGGAAGATGAAATAAAGGGTAAGTTAGGTGTGCCTGACATTTTAAGAATATTTTTCATGACATCATAAGAGTATTTCTCAATGTTTAAAGAACGATTGAACTGAGCATTCTGAAAGTGTTCAGGTCACCAAGTTGTGAAAATGACACAGCAATTAGGGTCATATAATCAAAGTTTAATGAGAAGTTCAAATTAACACTTATTGGTGCACTACCTGAAATGGTTTTGAAAATGTAATTTTTGGTGCTTCTTTGACACCATCCGAAATCTGTTTCAACACCTGTGTCTTGTTCTGAAAAGGCTTAAAACACGAAAAGAAGGAACAATTGTTTTTCTCCTTCTCTCATCTCCCCTTCACCATTTTCTTGGATGAAAAACCCTAATCTTCTTCCAGCATAAATAGAAGCAAACAAGGTTTAAACATTTGAAAAGATATAAAGGTTTATTAAATGAATCCAGATTTGACAGATATTACATTAAATTAAACAGCAATAAAGTTTTACTAGGGTTTATGTACAGATCACAGTGATTTTTCATTGTGCAATGAGGGCTGACTTTGTAACTTTGAACAGTACTGACACGTGAGCTACAACAAGCAACCAGCAACACACAACATTAGCCCAAGTGAACCTCGCAAATGGAGCAGTCCAAACTGATTATGCAGCACACAAATGCCTGCTACCACTATCACTACTTACTACACAACAGAGTATTTATAAAGCAGTCAAGGTTTGCCATAGAAAAGTGCAAAACATGGGAAGTCTGTACACAGTACAGTACAAAAAGGAATCATGCTACAGTCATTGAAAGCTGAAAAATAATTCTATAGCATAGGAAGCACTGCATTACAACTCTTCTGAATGGCAAGCAGATGGGCTGAGGAACAGCCATATCTTCATTGCTTTCAAAACTGTAAAATCCCTGTTTATCCATTTAAACATAGTTTAGTACCTATATTTGATCCATAACAATGACTTTCTACAGTGGAAGATCACATTAGTTAAAGCTCAGTAGCACACATATTCATTGATCAAGCTCATTTACAGGAAAATCTACAGCATGTTCTTCATTGAAATCATGAAGCATTTATATCATTTGGTTACAAGGCAATTGAGTTTACAATTCATATTTATCACTTAAAACCTCAGATTGGGCAATTAAAAATATATATATATAAACTCAAAAATAAAGGTTGTTTTATTAACATTTAACATTCTTGTTCACTGATGTAGAATATCAAAGGCCTATGGGCTCTCTTGCAAGACAACAGTCCTTATGCAACAATCTATATGCAGAAGTACACATTAACAGAAAGAACTAAAATAAAATGAACTTCAGGTAACACCCTACTTGAATAGGAACTAAAATAAGTCTTCTAGTCTTCTTAAAAAAATCCATAAATCCAGAATTCCTAGTGCAGTGTTTACCTGCATGAGCACTCCGACAGAACTACATTAGTGGGCCATGAAGTCCCAGCAGAAGCACTTGTGCAAATAAATAAAACAGCCAGGTAATAACACCTCATTAAGTCCAGGACTGTAGAGAAAATAACTGATCACTTAAAATAATGCTTCAAAATGTTTTGGTTTTATTTTTTACTTCAGAATTTTAATTAAAAAAATTGAAAGCAGTTTTGTACTAGAAAGCATGCTGACGAGGTCAGTAGTTAGGTGTATGTACACATGGCTCGGAAACAATGTAAAGTCAAAGGATTATCATTATTAACAACATTGTATTAACTTCCTCAGTCTCCATCATGACGAGTGTCAGTGCATCCACTGCCAGCAATGGATAAGAGTCATAAAAAGAAATTTCACAATCTCCTGTTGTTCAAGCATTTAAAACTTCTAACTGCCACTGTGGCAAATTACTCAATTTCAACTTCATTTCCTCAGATCTGAAGAGGACGTTTGAAATTTGAAAAAAAAAAATCCTATATTTAGCACACTTTCTTGCAGTACGTAAATTTGCAAATAAGAAATTGATGTATGTAGTATTCAGAATCCATAAAATACCATACACTTGCATTAAGAAAACTCCCCAACTGTTTGCTCCCCCTTACACAAAATAAGCTGTGTTTTATGTGTTTCAGTTTTTCCAACTGATTTAGAATAACTAATTCAACAGATACAAATACAGTGGGCCAGGTTCATTTTTCCAAGAGAATAAGGTACTTACACTAGGTTAAAACTGTAATTTCCTATGGATTGTCTTGTATTTCATTACACATTCCTACACAATATTTACTGAGTGGCAGCTGGGGCCACCAACTTGCACAACATCAAGACAGCGTTGTGATATTCCAGAATTATCATTTTGAAATTTCCTGATTTTGTTACACATTGTGCATTTTTGACACGAGTTATACAATCTCGTTTAGTAAGATTTGCTTTATGAAGAAATAATCTAATATCCTAGAAGTTACAGGTTCTCAATAGCACTTCTGTACGGTTTAAACAAAAAAAAATTGAGATCACTTTTCCACAAGGAGACTCTAGTAACAGATCTGCCATAAAATCATAAATATGATAATTTTAGGAGCAATTACTAGAATGCCTCCTCTTTCAGATCAAAAAGGTAGAGAGTAGTTTTTGGGAAAAACTGTCTGTATGATCTAATTAAACAGTATTATGTAGAGCCATAAGGCATAGTAGTAGAACTCCAGAGAGCTGATGTGTTTTGAGGAAAAAAAAAAAAAAGGTCTAAATATGGTAATTTCACTAGAAGTTATCTAAACCGACATCTTAAAAAATGTCATCTTGTTTTTTGTAATTGAAGGACTTCAAAATCAACTCCCTTATATTAAGACAAGTATCGCAACATGTAACATGAAAAAAAAATTAAAAAAGAGATTCTGCCTAGTATTTAATCTACCTTCATCCTTCTGTGCATCCATATATAGAGATACATACATATGCACATACTGGTATCTAGTGCTACTTAAAATGAATCAATATTGCAAGTACTTCCAAAAAAGTGTGCTCAAGCTGCTAGAAAGATGTTAACACAGGATGAAAAAAGAGACTCTGTGCATCTAAGGTTTGAACTCTGTACATATGAAATTGCTGGCAGCAGGGACTAGGACATTTTCAAAAAAGGAGCAGCAGAAAGATAAGGCTGTACTACATATTCAGTCTTCCCTCTGATATTATGAAGTGTTCAGCATTCTACAATAACTATTTCACTAACAAAAAAGTTCTGTTATGGCTCATGCTTTACATTTGGAGAAGACAACAAGCTTGTGAGGGAAGAATTCCTGTCAGAGCCAGTTAAAGCCCTTTTAGCAGGATGGACTGACTTGCATGTTTACACTGAGTTTTCATGTGAGGAATTTCATTTCAGACAGTGTACAATCACTCAAAATTCTGGTTTTCAAAGAGACATAATTGTAACAGAACTTCATAAATTAGCCAGTAAGATACATCTTCAACAACAATAAACATGCCCTGGTCTTTCTGCTTTCAAGTACTATGGTTGTAAGTGTGAGGCATTGGAAATTTTAGGTACAAATCTCTTTTAAAACGTAATTATTTCTGTTTTTTACAAAGAATTATAAAATGCATATAAGATGATGAAAAACTCATTTATCCTTTTTTAAGACTTTTATTCCTAAAGAACTTCTTGAAAAACATTATTTGAAAAATAAAAATCATAGACTCTGCAAAGTACAAAAATTTACATCTTTGCACAATTCCTGTGCTTTAGTTGTACTGTATCCATTATATACATATATACTAATTTGTGCTTTTAATTACACAACTTTAGTATAAACTTATAAAATTAAGTCTATGAGTTAACTATGCAAAAAGGATCTGGGAATAGCAGGAAACTTAATTCAACCATAAGTTAAAAAAAATAATCCTAAAAATATCATTTTACTTAGTCTACTTCAGAGTAGACTATCATTATTACAATTTAATAAACTAAAGTCAAATGTTTACAGCAAAAAATTATTCCTGCCTGCCTCCATCTTTTATGACATTGACTAATACACATATCTGAATGCAGTATCATTCTTAGCCACAAAGAAAATCATCTTTTATATCTGAACTCCATTGTTCTTCAGACTTGCTCTTCACACTCCAGTTTCCTTCCAGACAAAAAAAGAGAACACAACTGAAGGTAGACTATTTGAACTCAGTAACAAGTATCAACCTATCACATTTATAAGAGAGAATATTCAGAGTACAGAATTAATCTGACAATCTTACCACTCTAGAACCTGCATTCTTAGTAGTAAAACCTTACAGTTAAGAACTATCACATTTCCTTATCTGTCAAATCAATCTTGGTATTTCTTTTTACACACTACTTTAAAAAATTCAAGGACAGAAGGATTTAAGTATTCGTATGCAAATAAACCTTCAAGAATGCAGAAAACCAAATCCTGTGAGATGATTTTTGTCACTTCAACCCATTATGAATCAGAAAATGTAATTTCTGCATGTGGTTCTCACTCACAGGTCTGCAGTGTTTTCAAGGGAACTCTTGACATTTGGACATACCTTGTCCAGTGTAGATGTAACACTCAGAAGTTCTTGAAAATTTCTAGATCTTTAGGAGGTACCGGAGGTGTCTTGTTCCAGTCATCTTCAGGATAAGCTTCAAAATTGGACGTATCCCCATCATTGGATACTTTGGGCACTATGGGAGGCTAGTAGAAGAAGCACAACAAAAATGTTATTCGTTTCCTCAACGAGCTCCTCTCCATCATACTATTCTGTAAAAGATCTATTAAACAAATGGAGTACAGATTTACAGTTCACCCTTTTCCCTAATAATGAATGGCACGAGAGAGAAGCTTGCAGCAACACATACACATTCCTACTTTTTGTCAATTTTACACTAATGTGGTTAAAAACCACTTAATTAATACACTTAATATAGATACCTATTTTATTAAGCACTAGCTTCTTTTCAACTAAGAATCTTCATAGCAGCATGGGAAACTGCTATCATATTGAGGGAAAAAAGCCTCCTCTTCACTACTTTCAAATAGACTGCTTTTGAAGAAGTTGAAATTACTAATTTCTGTCTATCAACTGTGCTTTTTCCTAACCTAGCAATAAATTCAAGCAGGTAAAGAAATTGCTTTGTTTGTTTTTACAGAGGATCCTTTCAGTTTCTAGTATAGCTCGTCAGCTTCACAGTACCTGTAGTTTTAACTTGTCTGAAGTCTAACATTGAGAATGCTCTGTGCTTCTGGCCACAGACTACAAGTTAAAGATCCCTTCAGGAACATTTCATTAATTGCAGGTATTAATGAAGGGACATTCATCTCTCTATCCTCTTCTCAGCAACTGAGAGCTTCACTATCATGCTTGAATCCAACAGAACGCTTTAGAATGAGAAAACCTTATGGATGATCAGTGAACTGGCTCAAAGTTATACCACAGACAAAACTATAAAGTATAGCAAGATGCTATTCTACATATCCCCAAAATGATAAAAAGTCTGGCTTTCACTAGCTCATGAGATCTGATCTGATCTTTTGGGCTTTTCAAAATCAGTAGGTTTGCAATGGGAAAGATGGGTCCCTGTATGATAGTACTTCTAACCTTCAGCCAAAACCAGAGTCCTAATTTTGTGTCTGGCAGTCACAGTAATACTGCCCAGATGCTGAGGAAAATGTGCAGAATCTGCTCTGCCCCTGAGAAATGTCTGCTCCACTGTGGGCAGCCCCTGGTACCCCTTCTCCCTGTAAGCAATTTGGCAGAAAAACCAGTTTTGTGAACTGACACACAGAAAGAAAAGAACAAGAGAAAGGATGACTAATGAATGATGATCACAATAGTGATTGCTATTGTTTATATGGTATTGATATTCAAGATCTTATTTGGACCATGAATCAAAGCATAATTTACACAATAGACAAAATAATGTTTTTACAGGGAAAATGGAACATTGTTCCATGCATTATTTAATTTTTCCATCTCTTCATCAGTATGAAATTGTGGGAAAAAATTCTGAAGAATATAGCTGCCTCTATAAATAACCAAGTAAAATTCTGATCTACATCACATCCCTACTCAAGTTTAATTAAGCACCATCTCATCTTCTAAGAGGTTAATGTAACCATCACAAAGATTAAGAAATAAGTTTTGTATTAATAATCTGAATGCCACAGTGACTCTTTTTTGATTAATTTTTTAAAATAAAAATGCCACATAAAGAATGTTTGGACCTGAGACATTTGATTGTACATCTAACAATCATTTTTAATACTATTTGTTTTTTATTGCTTTGATTGTCATAAACTTCAGAGTTCAAACATTATTAAACAGGTTATCATCCAGTTTGTGTTCTTTGCAAGGTTTCAGTGAACAGAATTTATAGTAAATACCTAAGTAATGATTAAAAATAAAACAAATCCACACATTTCAAACACTGTAAACTTATTTTTCTTAAAGAGAAAAGTCATCTACAGCTTTGTATTAGATATTGTTTACAAGAATACACGAAGAACATTTTAATATTGTCTTTTTTTTCCTTTTTTGCAAGAACTCAAGGTATCTACCTGGAATTTAAGTGCAAGAAACTTATGCAAAGAGAAAAACCCAAATGTTTAATTGGTACTTGATTGACTGCCCGTGGTAACTCAACCTCTGCTACAGAAAACCACTGCTGTAAGGAACTGTACAAGTTAGAACTCTGAGGAAGGAAAGAAAGAAGGCAGTTTTACTTCCAAAGGCCTTTAAAAAGCATTTCGTAGTGCTGATAGCTTTTGCAAACATCTGCCATCATACAATACTAGAATTCAGTGCTATAAAAAAGTATGTTGGAATTACATTCATAAATACCTCTCTTTCACCTTCCCTATTCCTCCTACTCCCATGTGCTTCCCATTTTATTAAAACATCTACCTGAACTGAACTTGGCACAAAAATTTAAAGCCCAGAGTAAAATACTTCCATGTATGTAAGGACAATGAAAAACAAAACAAAAAAAAAAAACCCAACCAAAAAAAAACACACACAAAAAAAAATCAAACCAACAAATTAGCAATCCCAAATAAAAAGCCACTTACAACAAGTAATCACTTACAAAACCCTAAACCTGCAAACTAAATTTTGTATTAACTAATCATCTTCAGCAAAATAAAGCAGGATTATTTTTTTAGACAGTTCGCATACAGACAAAAATGCAAACAGACAGTCATATAATTAACTCTACATTGCAAAAAGGCAAATATGCATTTAATTACTAAGTGTGCATATAGACATGTGGTTATACACACACAAACACACAGATGCAACAGCCAACAAACCTTCAACAGATCAGCTTAAATGAACAATGATTTCTCCTTGTGATGTCCTATACAGTATTTGCAGAATGTACCTTTAGTCTCCTTTGAGGTACAGCATCCCAGTCTATAGACCTGAACCATCGATGTCTCTTCACATCATCTGCTCCATTCTTTAAGGAAAGAAATCAAAATAACTATTTTTTAAGCTACATGTATGTCAAATCATGTATTTCATTACAAGAACTGTGATATCAGGTCCATCCTTTTTTCTTTTTTTCAGGTGATAATCATTAAAAGGTTCTAAAGGATAAATGCACAGTGTTAATTCACTAGTAGGTCCCGAGTTCCAGCAATAAAACCCAAAAAATTTTGGTTTGGAGTTTCTTTGGGCTTTTTAGCATTCTTCTGACACAATGGAGATCAAGGACAGGCTTTAAAGTACCCACAAAACCATTCATTACAGTCCTATTTACTTTTGTTTTCACCAACATTTTAGAGAATGCCTTTTATTCAGATATACTTTCTAATTCTTGCACTATTAAAAATAACTGAGGGTTGATGGTGTTTTAAATAAAAATAATGTCTGAGAAGCACATAGTTATTTTTAAATACTACAGACATTTAATGCTGACAGGAAGATGTTCTCAGTACTGTTACGAAAGTAAATACATTAAAACATTAGTTTTCACTTTAGATATACAGCTAAAGGTGTATTTGCCTTGTAATGATTATTCTCTCTGGGGTGCCTTTTTTATTTATGTACATAAGAAACAAAAATGTGTCTTTTTTTCATGATTAATCTTGTTTCAAGCACAGACTTGCTCTCTAGGCATTAAGCACTGGGGAAAACCAGCTGGTTCTCTGTCTCAGGCCTGATCAAAGCACAGCACTCAAGACTATAACACATACAGCTCCCCAAAACCAAGCACTATGACACATTTGGGCTTTTTCAGATTTATGTGGAGTGGCACTATCCATGCTCATATCCAATGAGGCTTCAAGAACAGGAGAACAGTATCACGCAGTTCCCTCAAAAGCAGATCTGACTGAATGCTTCACCAGAAAACGCCTTGTGGGATTTACATCTTTTTAAAACAATTATGACAATGGAAAAGGATCAGACACAAGTCTGACCTAGTGCTCCCACCCCAATATCTGCTCCTAATTAGAATTGCTTCTGATTAAAGAATTTTAGTCAATTGTAGGGAAAACCCCAAAACAAACCTAAGCAACCAAGGTCTAAAAACATCCCCCAAAGCAACACAAAACCCAGCCAAACACATTTACCAAAGCCCATGTTTGAACAAGTCAAGATTTGCTTTTGTTCTTGTTTTCCTTCAAAACTGTCCAAAGATATAAAAGTTTTCACTGGTAAATTATTTTAAAAATTTTCAGCTTAAGAAATCCTCCTGAAAAAGACTACAAAGGTTTCTGAAGGATAAAAAAACCATTATTTCCTGTTTTTTTCTTACCAGTTGAACTTTGTGCCATAAAAAGGCTCCAAATGGAAACACTGGACAGCTGGTTAAAGCATTTATATTTATATTAATATGTTAAGAAAACCCTGGATGATTGTGCACCTTTTACCATCTTCACCTATTTTCACCATTCAATGTGCTTTTGGGCCAAAAAGCAAACCTCTAACATCCCTTGCCCAGAGAAATAAAATTTTAGATGTCTCTAAAGAGAAAGATTATACAAGCTAACTTCAGTATATATTGTCTTCATAAATCTGTTTGGATTAGGGTAAATAATTCTTCCTGGTGGAAGAGTATTTGACTGTGTTTAATCAGACCCACCAAGACAATGACCAGATATCACAGTACTACAACAATCCTTTTAATTTTAAAATAATTTTTAAACTTCAAGTTTGATTAGCGGTCCTTCTGGGATTAACACTGCCACAAAAAGAGAACCAATTGAGCTGGCACCCTGCTCTACAGGACTTAATACCATGTTTCTGGTCTCATCTAGGTTTTCACATTAATGAAAATGAAATGAAAAAATGAAAATGAAAAAAGGGTGGTGGTAGGGGTGGTGGTGAGGAGAGGAAAACCATGATGAAGAGTAGCATCAATCCAAATAGGGGAATGATTTTCAGAAATACAGAAATAAACAGGTTAAACTTTGCACTTAGGATTGCATAACCTAAGTAATGTACAGGGAAATGTATGTGTTTCATGCTTATAACTCCAAAAACTCTATGGAGAGCTGGTCTGTATCTTTGCTACAGAATTCTTTTAACCTTGTGCTGTGTTACACTAAAGATCTTACACTGACCTTCATATTTCCCAGTCGTCTTGTTCTGTCAACCACAAGCAGCTTCTTAATAAGGTCTCTGAAGTAGAGAAAACATGTTCTCTGTTAAACAGAAGTAATTTATATTTGACTATTGAGTGCAACAGAATATAGACATGCTTCCCCTTGACAATTAATTTCCTCATACTTTAAGACATTTTTAAGAGTAAACAGTAAAAAAGAACCTAACAGAATTCTTGATCTAATGGAATTCTTGCAGATTTCTTTTAGACTCTTCCAAGAAACAAAGGAAAAAAAACCTCCCTCTCCCCTCCCCTGCCCCTTGCCATTTTGTTCTTTGTATTTTTGCATTTTGCTCGGCATTCTATATCTCAAATGGATCTCTAAGCTCTTTATCAGAACTCAACACTAATACATATTAAAAAAAGCAGATGAAGCTGCACCCTCATCTTTATGCTAAATATCCAGGGAAACCATGGAAGAGCTAGTCATCTGCTTAAAACTAGTAACATCTATAATTGAATTGAAAACAAAAAGCCTCACTGAGATACTGGCTCATTGAACAGTTCTGCATAAAACTAAATCAACATTTTAAGAGATTAAAAGAAATTTAGAGACAAAAAACTCTTCCGTATTAATAGCAAAGTACTTCAAATATTAAGCCCTAAACAACTATGAACCGAAAGTATAAACTATGAACAACTAAAAACCAAAAGTATCATAATTTATGGAATTAGCCTGATTACCTATGAGTTGAAAGAAAAATATAGCTTCATATTTCTATAAGCAGTTACATTTTATCTCAAATATTATTGTGCTATTTGATTTTAGAAAACTGGCATTCTGGACTAATTGCATTAAGCACCAATGACAAGAAAGAACAAAAGTTTAACCATCCTTATTTCTATAATATCAAGTATTCCTGAGAGATGACGTACAGCATGAAATTATGGAGATTAAAGAGTATGGCTAGTTCAAATTTTTAACAATATCAAAGGTTAAAAAAAGTCAACTTTTATTTACAGAAAAGAACACAAACATAACAATGACACACCTGCCTCTGTCCAACCCTACCTGTAAGTCTACTATGCCTCCCAAAAATAGCATTGTGTCACCTGTCCTTGAAATCACAAGTGTGTGTGCAGAAAGAACATATGAACTGATTATGCTAGACTGTTTAAAAAACTGTTGCATTTGGCAGAAATACCATCCTAAAAGTCGGCTGGAAGAAATTTAAATTACCAGATAGACAAATAAAAAAGTCCACGTAGAAAGCAGTTTTTAAAACTCTGGTGATTACTCCAGACAATCAATATTTCAATTAGATTAAATCATGTGACCAACTCCTTTCAGTCACCTTTGCAGAAATATCCCTTTCTACTCCACAAAGAAGACCATTCATTATGGAAAAGGCCACAAGGAAGACTATAAACACACTTAAAACAGAAGTAGGACTGAAAAGAAATCCACAAACTCAGAAAGAGATTCACAGAGTTTATGACCAAAGATACTTTTCAGTTCCTATAAAACCAGAAAACATTTCATGGATCATTCTTGGCTTGCTTCAAAAATTCATCATAAAACAGTTAAGGGATGAGCTTACTTGCTGATACATGTGTTGTTACTAAATATGACATTTGCTGCATTGGACCGGGGAAATATCCATTGAACTGAAACAAATAGATACCTCAGCAGTTCTTTATTACATTGGTTCTAAAAAATAATTTTTAAATTATGTTAGAATTATTTCAATAGATATGCCGGTGTATTTTTTTGAGAATCAAATTCTACATGAAGGACTCTGCAGACCAATAATTAGTAAAATGCTGTAGCAGTAACATTTTGTTTGGAGGTTTCCAAAACTGGGTTTTCCAAAGAAAACTTTAAAAAAGCAGTAAGAAAGAGTGACATTCACACATCAGGAGGGAAAGCAGAAGTGGTATAAATTCAAAAAGTAAAGCATACAGGAGGGTGATAGGGAATAGGTGAGTAAAAAATGTAAACACCCATAAGCTCAGGTAGTACATACCCCTAGGCAGAGAAGTGGTCTCAGAGTTCAGAAAGAGAAAAGTTTTGCTGCCTCAGAACAGAAAGTTAAAACATTGTATAGCACTAATACTTCAGACACAGTTTGGGTCTGACAGGACCCAAGACAGCTTCCTTTCTGGGTGAAATACTGACTTATTGGAACAAGAGAGAGAAAACAGATGGGTTAGAAGGTAAGAAGCAGACTGCCTTCATTGGACAAAATAACCTTGGCACTTGCTTTAAGCAGAGACGTTCAAGGACTATCCAGTTCTGCATATTGTGGTTTAAAAGCAAGAAGAGGGGCTGAGATCCAAGACACTGTGTTCACAACTCAGTGCAGAAAGCAAGAGAAGCCACAGAAGTAGCATGACAGAACAGTGATTGGCCCCCTCTACTTGTCAGTGGTGAGACCACACCTCGTGTTCCTGTGTCCAGTTCTGGGCCACTCACTTCAAGAAAGACATTGAGATGCTGGAGTGTGTCCAGAGAAGGGCAATGGAGCTGATGAAGGATCTGGAGGGTAAGTCCTACAAGGACTGGCTGAGAGAGCTGGGATTGTTTAGCCTGGATAAAAGGAGGCTCAGGGGTGACATCATTAGTCTCTGTAACTGCTTTCACTGTATTGGATGGGTTGTTAGTGATGATAACCTAATTTGAGGTGTTCCACCTTCTGATCATAATATTATAATTCAGTGCACAGAACACAAGAGATAATCAGTTCTCTTTCCAAGACCAATTGGATTAGGAAGACCAGACAATGAGACTACACTAAACTGGTAACTGTGTGGAGCTACTAAGAGTAAACTGTTATAAAGACACAAAAATATGAGACACTAGTCAGCCTAAGGGGAGACAGACATGCTTCATTCAGTGCATCCAATGATTCAGTGGAGGTTAAAAAAAAAAACCAAAAAAACTCTCAAATGATTAGTTTTGCTTGTATCTGTTTAGCCAGGAGTAACAGTAAGCAAGTGCCTACCAAAACATCAGGAGTGATTAACCTAGGAGTAACTTCCTGTAATCACTCCCTCACTCAATTCTCACTTAGGAGAAACTTCATGTTTATAATTGCATTTCCTCAGTTTCAATGTTTACTAAAAATTATTTCAGTTATGGAATTTTCAAATAGGAAAAAAACCCCCCTTATTTCATCTGCAATAAACTCTTAACAATTGCTAAATACTGAGAATTAAATCCACATTATAGGTGTATGTAATACTCCATATTGAACTGGGCCCCTGCTATCATAAATTTAGGTTGACTTTACACTAGAACTTCTGAATACCAGAGTTTGCTCAAGTAATTATGCTGACAGTGATTCAAGTGATATGTATCTTTAGATAGAAACAGTTTAATGTTCTCTTCCTGCTCTCCTAATTTTTGCTCAGATTATTTCCTCATATTTCTCCTCTTGACCTGCTTACAGGACATGCCAATGGGGTTTCCACAAGGTGGAAAAGCATTTAATAACCATAATACACAGAAAAGACAATCAGATATTATACTACAACTGTATCACCACCTTGAAGTCTACCAAATATACAAGTTTATTTGGACTGAAAGTGTAAATGTAATATAAAATATTTTCCAACATGATGTTTCAGAAAATCAGAATCTGAAATCAGGTCTTCTAAAAAGATTTTAAAGAAACAGTGCTCAAGAGGTATTTAGAATAGAAAAGACAGTGTTGGAGTCATAGACTTACTTTACATATAAATCCAAATGCCTTGGGAAATCTATTTTGCCAGCAAGAATCTTCTGATATATACCAAATGGATTGTCATCAAAAAATGGAGGAAACCTATTTTAATGCAGAAAATTTTCAGATGTTAGAAAAAAAATCTAAAATTTTATAAGCAGTATTACATTATAGCAATTTCCCTCAAATAACTGATTATGTTGTTCTTTTTGGCAGGACACTACCAATCAAGCACTATCTTGAAGAATAATTTAAGGCTACCATTGTAAAACAGAAAACATTTCTGTACACAACACACTGAATGCAGAATTAAAATTTAAATATAACAACAGAATAAAAAAAATATAAAATTGTTACATAATTGCAGTAAAAACATAATTTATGAAAAAAAAAATTCTGTGTTAACAGTTAAAAATGCTTTATTTTTATGTCTAAAACCCAGGGATATACTCTCCAAAAGAGCATTACCATTTTTGATCTTGTCCTGTAACTGCTGGCACACCCTTTACCAGTTTTTTTTTTAATGTTAAAGGACCTTCACATGAATACATTATCCAGTTCAGTTATTTGTTGTGCATCTTGAATTCAACTATGTTCTGCTAGATAAGTTTTTTGAAACAGTCAGACTGCTCACAACTCTCCAAGTGCAGCAGCCTGTGTGGGACAGATAAAGTTTTCATTGCATAATCTTCTCTATGATGAATAGTAAACTAACATGCAATTAAAATTCTACATTTATGTTTTCTATGAAGTTTTTCATGAAGTTATGAGCTAACAGAGAGACTACTTCTTGTTGTATAGCTACAGTAAGAATTGGAAGTTTTCTGCTGTGCTTCCTTTACTAGCACAGTACATCTCTGACTGCTGCAAGAGGTGCATCAGCACAGCCAGTACAGGCAGCTGAGCCCAAGCACTGGCAGCTTTCTGAGCATCATGCTCTTAAAAGTCACCACAGGAAACCCTCTAAGGGAATGGAGCAACTCATTCAGTAATCTCAGTCCTGCTTTGTCCTCCATAACATGACCAAAACAACCCTCTTATTATGCTTCTGCCTCAAAATCCCCACAGAATTAAAAAAACCTACAGAGTTTGAGTGCTGACCATATTAGAAACATCCAACCACTATTACAGGTTAATTAAAATATTTTCACATCTCCCTAACATAATTACTTTTTCAGCTTAACTGTGTACATACACAAATATGGTGCTTGTGGCTTTGGAAATCACTGATAACACAAAAACAAGGATGAAAACAATGTTTCTTCACTTCAGGCTCTTTTTTTATTTTATGGTAGTCAAAATAGCTTATTCTTTAACAAGTAATATACATTATTTCCATTATGTTTTCAGAAGTATTAATTTCCTCATTATTCAGCTGATGATCAAGTGGATTAGCATTCCCTTTGAAATACTGTAAATATCAGCCATGCTAATAATCAAATTCCATTAGAATAATTAAGTAAAGGTGTCTTAGGCTTATGGTAAAAAAAAAACAAAAACGCTAATTCAAAGCACTGAAAAGCATGACTAAACTATCTGGTTAGGGAAAGACTAAAGGACATTTTTTGTTGGTGTTCAGAAAGTCAGAGTACTTTCTTTGTGAAAAATTACTTCCCAACTAACTGAAAAGTGGAAGAACCTCAGGAATAATTCTTGTGCTATTAAAAATTCCTGCCCTGACACTAAAGAACAAGGAAAACATGATTGCTATTTAACATGCACAAGTTTTTTTCCATGCAAGGAAGACTATCATACAAAGTTTATTTTTTTAGTCGAGCAACATAAATACCATTCACATTCTACACAGCAAGTTGACAAACCAAATTTTCTATTTATTACCTATTATAATCTCTAAATGCATAAAGCAATTAGAATGATATTTTTAAACTATGTATTACAAAGCTACCAGCTGCAGGAAGCCAATTACTATACAGTACTGAGGTGTGAAATCAAGAAGACTAGAAGAACATATAATTTTCTTCATATTTACATTGCATTGTTTTAATTTGTTTTCCCACTTTGAAAATCCAAAATTACTATGTCTACAGTTCTTGTAAAAATTTAAATCACAGTTGGCTATATAGTAATTTTATAGCAATTAAAGTACATTTGAACTCTATGCAAAATGACAACAGCTTTGAAAGATTGTAGTTTTCTCATGAACAAACCAAGTAACTTGATTTTGACGCTTTTTGTAAATGTCAATCTTCAACACAGCACAGATTTTAGATAAAACAACATAAGTATTGTGCTGTAAGCTACCTAATAAATCAACAAAAATCCCCTTGAGTTTCAGACTTTTTTCACACCACAACACAAATACAAACAGCTGCCTTTTCACCAACTGAAAAGAAGCTACAAAAAATATCATCTCTGTAAACAGGAGAACAGCTGCAAACCATTCCTTTTGCTAACTGAAGCATAACAATGGCAGGGACTTTTATTTTTTCCCCCAAAAGATTTTTTTTTCCCAAAACAATCTAAAGAACAGAAGTTGTAAAACCTCAAGGGTAAACACCCAGGTCTGAGAATATGAAATTGCAGACAGGAACCATTAACCCACCTAAAATGCCAGACCAGCACATCACATATGACAACCGAAGCAAAAAAAAACCCCACAAATCCCATATCAATACCTAAAATTCATGTTAGCTGCATATCTGATAACAGTACAATTACAACCGAACTTATCTAACGTTAAGTAACAAGTATATTTTTCTTTGAGTTACATTATAACAGAACTCATTTACTCAAAATAAATAGATGCTTTTGTATTGACAGTTTGTTTAGCTTGTTTAGATTAACTCAATGAACTTGGTGTTATTCATCCGTTTTCTTCTTACCCTTGCTTCTCCCTGGTTCCTTGCCCTTTCTGTATCTTGGTATGTCAAGCCTAAACAGGACCTTGCCTTAAACCTAGCTTGTGCAGAATTAGAATTCAATAGGCCTCCAGAGATTGAGTTAGGGTAATAAGACACCGTGGAACAGGAAGGTGTGGGTTTGTTTGTTTGTTTTTAGAGAGGCCATTTCTTTACACACACACCTACCAATTCTTTTCAATTGCTTTTGGGCTTCAGAGAGACTAACATCAGGAAGTAACTATCAAATGTCTTACATTAATATACTTGCAGACAATAACTTAGTCTTGAAGTCAGGTTTTATTCACCTTCAAAATATTTTCAGATTTCTTAAACCTTCTTTGAATTTCAATTGATAAAGTAAACTAGGACTGCTTCTCTAATAGAAGTCTTGATAGTAAATATCTAGCTAGACCTTGAGTTGGTGAGGAAAAGTGCTTCAAAAACTATCGCCAAGAACAGCAAAAAGCTTATAAAATGCTAAAAGCATACTTTCATTGTGACAACCTTACCATCTAAAGGAAACACATACAAGCCATAATCCCTGCCCTTCTTTAATCCCCTTAAAACAAAATCCTAAGAAAGTAGTATCCCCCCCATCTTAAAAAAGCCCAAATCAAACAAAAAAACCCCCAGAAAACAAGCCTCAAAATGCAAACACCCCAAAAACCAAGCTTGTATGGAGTCCCTATTCCAGCTTTGGAAAATTACTGAATGCTGCTGTGTTTAATTTTTTAGTGATGGATGCAGTCCCTATCCAAAGTAGCATTCAATCATTATGAAGAGCATGTCTATACAAGTACTGTAGTAAAAAAACCTTAGAAAATCACACACAGCAGACAGCTGCTCTGTCAATCAGCCTATATAAAACCTCTCTTGATTTTCAGGACAGCCTAAGCTATCTCTATTGGTTAAAAGTCTCTAAAAGCCAAAGTGTTCATATTAAGCCACCACCTTCCCATCCCCCCACTCTGAAATCCAGATCTCATCCCTTGAGCCAGACAGCGTCATGATGCAGAAGACCTTACACAGAAACAGCAACTGCTCCCTTTGTTTATGAACAACATATACCAGTCATATTTCAGTAGAATATACAGAAGTCATACTTCAGCCTTGAGGTCTCAATGAGTCCAAATATCTTGCTTGATTGCCACCTGTAGTCAGTATGTTAACCTTGTAAACAATGTTTCTATTAGTGGTCTAGTGGAGAGAATCCTACCAACATCTCTGTAAGGCATGCAAATAAAAAAGGTCCAGTATCCACTTACACTGGGATCACACAGACCTAACAGAGAGTGGTCCCACTAAAACCCATGGTAGAAAGGTAAATCACAGCACCTGCGCTGATATTACAGCCCAGATGCTTTTATCTACAGTCTTCCTGCTGTCTAGGACTAAGATTAGTGGCAACAAGCTTGCTGGGAATACCTTTTTTCTCTCTGAGAAGGACTCTTTTGACCAACTTGAGCTGCTCATCTTACAGGAAGCAATGGAAAAAAGGGTGAAGCCCGGTCTCTGTACAAATCAGCCTACATAAATAACAACTTCATATTAGACCGTATCAGCCAAGCCTGTTTGGGTCAGCCAGCAACTATTTTTATTGCTTTTCTATCTACAAACTGCCATGAGATTCAAAGTCAATGTATAAGCAAGCCCTCAGGACATTATGAAAGCAAGCAGTGGGTAGCTGTGTTACTATTGAGTGAACTTCACAGCAGTACAGCAATGGATTAGAGCTCTGAAGTGACCACCCATCCATCAGGGGAGCTGCTTGCTCAGGCAAACTTACACGCTTGTCCAAACACAGGAAGAGTGTCACTTTGAAATGACAGAAATGCACAGAGAAAAGGATGACTAAATCCAAGCTAGGACACTTTGTTCTGATGATTCTACAAGGCTGCAGATTTATTAGGAAAGGCCACAGAGGACATCTGGATGCACCTGGAGACCAAGAAGGTGCAGAGCACACTGAGCCAGGTTCCAGGCATAAGGTATGAAACTATGCAGAAGGCAGAACTATGAAATCAAACTGATGAAATATACTATGTCTCTTCAGAAGCTATGAAAACCTAGCTTTCATCTGCATTTGTCCTATAGCACCCACTACAGGAAAGCCAATTGCTTTGAAAAATCCAAACCTTTTTTCAAGTACCCTCAAACACAGCCAAGACAAAAAAAAAGTAAAAGGAAAACCATGCAGATGCCTTGTGTAGCACACAAGCACAGTTTCACATTCTACCTAAAATCAGTTATTGATTTTACTGAAAAAATACTTATTTTTTGAAATCAGAGCAAATTGAGACAATTACTTTTATTTAACTAATACTAATAAGTAATGAACAGTTAATTATATTAATGCCAGAAACCATTTCTTCAGTTTGAATGGGTATCTTCTGAAAATACTGCTTTATCAAAAAACTTCCAAAACAGCAAAAGCAGCATTTCAGGAAACTGATTTCAAAGAGATCTATAAAGCTTTTCACTGTTCTTCCTCTGGTTTAAAGAAAACCAGTCCTCAGTTGTAATACAAATTGTATTAATAAAAGTCTTCCTACTTGCCACTACACATTTTTACAGACTAAAGCTCACACCGTATTTAGGATTTCATATGCTGGAAATTACAGAAGTAGTCCTGTTCTTTACCTTCCAAATATAAAGGACATTGTGAATAAAAATCTAAATTTCAGCAAAACTCAAATTTCCAAAACACATAGTGAAAAGAGAAGCTGTTAAAAAAAACCTTAAGAAAAAAAAACAAAAACCAAACCCAAACAAAAAAACCAAACCGAAAAGAAGAAACAAAACCAACAAACTCAAAACCTAAAACATTCTCATAACAACTGTAATATATGTTGTTTTGTAAAGCTTCCCAAATCCTTTCTTCAAAGGCAGAAATTAAACAAGTAAATCAGTAATAAATTTAGCAATCCAAATATTGTAAACACAACTAGCAAATAATTCTGTATTACATAATATTGCTGTGATGTAGTAATTATCACTTACCCTGACAACATCTCAAATATAAGAATTCCCAGGGCCCACCAATCCACAGCTCTTCCATGGCCTTTACTTTGTATAACTTCTGGTGCAAGGTACTCAGGAGTGCCACAGAGAGTCCACGTTCTGGTTGTAAAAGAAGGGAAAAAAACCCAAAAAAACAAACAACAAATGCAGATCAAAGTGGAACTGAAATAACAATAGGAAAAATCAAACATACACATAAGAACTAACCAACATATACCTATGTATTTACTGTACGAAGAAACAGAAATAAGAAAGCCCTCTACAACATCTAAACAGACTACTTTGATGATGTTCTCCAATTCTCCTGGAACAGAGATACATGCAAAATAAGAAACTACCTATCTCAAAAAATACCTGTGCACAGTTTCCCAGCTGGAGCTGTGCTACTCTACCCATTAGACTATACATTGTTTTGAATTATTAACAGTGATTTTCACTCTCTAAGCCGCAGACCCTGGGAGTTCATAGACTACTTCTGACAGGCCCAGCAGAAGACAAGCGAAATGGCCTTTTCCAGGAAAACAAAGTTTCATTTAGGAAAAAAAGGGAAGGAGGGAATTTATAAAGCAGTAGTAGTTTAAATCAGTAAATAATATCACATACATGAACACTGGTTTTGCAATTTAAGTAAAGTTTTTCAAATAGTATTGAAATCTAACTTGCCATCACATCCACAATATTCATTAAAAGGGAAACATTTTGCATTCTTAGTTATTTAAAATATTTACAAGGTGTAGTTAAGCAAGTGTGAGATAAGTAGGCAATACTTTTTGTGATATATTTTAAAGTCATTTTTAGTCATAGCTTTCTATGGTAATGTCAGAATAAAACTGTAACATTGCTAAATAAATGAAGCTCAAGTTCTATAAAGACATGAAACAAACTCAAGCTAAGCAGTTATGTTTACAAAGACCAAATTACATTTGAAAAGAAAAATATTCTGAAATAATTTCTTCCAGAAATGTAAACTTTTCTTTGTAAAAATGCCCATGTAGAATTTGCCTGGCTTCACTCTCTTGACTTAGGTTTAAATGTACATTTGAGAAAATAAGGTGCTCTCATTTTGAATAAATTAGCCTTTCCCAGCAGCAAGTCAGAAGATGAAACTTTGAAAATGTGCTCACCAATTCAGGAGAAATTGAAACCCCAGCACAGAATAAGAAAGAAAACTGTATCACATTTCAAAAGGAGCACTATTAAAATACGACAAAGAATATAATCACTGTACATGATTTCTAACTTGCACCAAAAAAACCTGAGTGTTTGTGAGAGGAAGAACTTTCTCCAATCAAAACGGTAACACACTCCTGAACAAATGCATTAAGATGAACAGCAATCACCTTTAGAACTAATACTAATTCAACTTCTTTTTTTTTTTAGAGAATGCAAGGAAGATGATTGTTTCACCCATGTCTGCGCTGACATGGCCTCACCTTGAGCCCTGCATGCAGTTTTGGGCACTGCAATGTAAAAAAGACATTAAGCTACAAGGAAGATGGTGAAAGGTCTGGAGAAGAAGCCTCATGAGGAGGGGCTGAGGGCACTTGGTCTATTCAGACTGGAGGAGACTGAGGGGAGACCTCTCTGTGATCTTCAACATCCTCACAAAGGGAAGCAGAGGGAGAGGCACTGATCTCTTCACTCTTGTGATCAGTGAGAGGATGCAAAGAAACATCATGAAGCTGAGTCAGGGGAGGTTTAGGTTGGATACCAGGAAAAGGTTCTTCATCCAGAGGGTGGCTGAGCTCTAGAACAGGCTCCCCAGGAAGTGATCACAGCACTAAACCTGAGAAAGTTCAAAAAGTGCTTGGAAAATGCTCTCAGGCACATGGTGTGACTCCTGGGGATGTCCTGGGCCCGGCCAGGAGTTGGATTTGAGGATTCTAATGGGTCCCTTCCAACTCAGCACATTCTATGACTCCTTGCAATACTGAGTAAGAGCTTTTGGGAATTTTTTTCCGATTGGTTGGCTTTTTATAAGTTTTAGTCTTGACTCATAAAAATAAGATAAATGAAGGGAAGCTGTACAGTCAGTTAAGGCTTTAGATGAAGAATTATAACTTGAATTTCTTTAAGCTTCAGTTTACTATGGCAAAAGCCAAATTACTCCAGCTAAACTGTCAGATGTGTTAGGCACACTTTGCATCCAATGTGCTTCAAGGTTCTTGAAACTACATTTCTAAGTGTAAAGAATACATTTTTAATTTTTATAATTTAATTTATCTAAAAAATATAAACTCTTGTTTTCCAAATCAAGCATACTGAATTCTCACATACAGTGCTGCTTTACACTACTGCCATCTAGCAGTTACCTAGATCAGGACTATGGAATTAAGAACAACAGCAAAGCTCTCTCATCTTTTAAAATTACGTACTTCTCCCTTTCTCAAATTTAAAAAGCTGTATCCATTATGTGACTTAATCATACTGATTTTGGGCAGCTATGCAAATGAAACAGCTGACAGTTTTACCGTGTTTTTACTCAAGTAAGAGGAGAATTGTGAATATAACTTGCCAATGTAACTTGAAGTTTCCAAGCTGCATTAGAAAATAAAATTTATTACCACCACATTAACTACTTCCTTAATTTCAATCAAGAAATGTATGTTTATGAGCTACACAAACTTGGAAGAAGCTCATGCTCTTTTTTAAGATGTGCATTTGTGCTGTAAGATCATGACTTATGTTTCCTCTTTTGTTGGTCATGAAATAGACTGTGTAGTATTTTGGAAAACACATCAAGTAAGATTATACAAAAGGTAGCATTTTAAATTTTTTTTATCATTACAATATTGTGGCTACTGCATATTTATCTGAAATTCCAGACAACTTTTTTTGAAGATAAATTACAATGAAAAAAGGTAGAGAATAGACTGTTCCCTTCGAACTGCTACAAAATATTCACTCTTCTGAGATTTCAAGATAAAAGCTGAAATACAAGAAAGTGCTAATTGATAAGCTTGAATATGTAAATTCAAAACACGAAATATAGAATCTACTCTGGTTAAAAAGGTAAGCTACAAAATAGTTTTGTGAAACTTTTGAAGAGGACTGTGTGAAGAAGTTCAGTCTCGATGGTTATTGTGTTTCAGCATCCATCTCTGTGTACCTGACAAACATTTTGCATATGGGACAGATTAACAACTTTTGTTTTGGTATTCTGGCAGTTTCTCCATAATTATATTTAAAAAAGATTCCTTTGTATCCAGCCGACAAAAATTTGTTCTGCAAGACATTCTTGCTTGCTTCTACAGTGACAAGGGGTACACTTTGCAAACCAGACTTACTGTGTCTTACATAGTCTTTCTCTCTCCAGTCCACTGTGTGGAACAGCCATGAGGCACATCCAGCCTATGCAACAATGCAGAACTACCCCCAATAGGTTTAAGATTAATCACTTCTCAAGTTTCTAGAAAGACTCCCAGGTAAATTTATTTTTTAGGAACGTTACCTGAATAAACTAAAATTAACAGTGAATAACATTCTGGGGGGAAAAAAAAAAGATCACTCAAGTCTTAATTTTAACTAAAATGTTTATAACTTTGAGTGAAATCTCTCCATTAAAAAAAACCATAAAATTCCATGCAGGTTAGTTTTGTACTTCTCTGAAGGAACATGGGAATTAAACGCCAACACCCCAAAAAATCCCAAAAAACCCCAAATACCCAAACAAAAAAAAAAACCCAACCAAAACCCACATAAAAAAGGAAATCAGAACAGAAAAAAAATTTCAATAAAAATACTAGACTGAAAAAGTAGCATATGCGTTTCAAAAAGAGAAAGCTCTACAAATGTAACAGTTGTGAAGTTCAAAGGAAATCCTTTTTATAGCCTTCAGGTAACAGTAATTTATAAAAACCCCTCCCCAAATTTCTTCCTGACATTGTCCTTTTTTAGAAGTAGTGGCCCATCTATTTTATATGAATGTACTTACAAGAAACTGAAAAGGTTATTAAGTCTTCAGTTAAGCAACATCAAGGTGGAAAAGAGAAGAAATAAACAGCAGGTGAGGCAAAGACACACTGTTTTGGAGAAAAATTTAGAATTTTTAAACATACACTATGAGTGAAAAGGGAGGAAAAAGGATAAACAGAAGGACATACCAACAAGGAATAGAAGGAGCAAAGAAAACCTCCTCTCTTTCCTCTGTTTCAAAAAGAAAACATTAAGAGTCAAGCCCTCCAGAAATTGTACTAATAAGAAGGTACAGGTACAGGCTGCTTTCCACCGTGGGAACATGAGCTACGAGCCAGACACTCTTTCTGAAGAGCAGCTTAACTGTAGAGGGACATGGTGGATATTTCATCCCTTCACAAATGGCAGTGGGAAGAAAGGAAAATGTCTACAGAAAAACCTCTATTAGGCAGCTACAGAATAATTTATGTGAAGTGTTATGTATATGGAACATGGGATCATATCCAAAGTCTTCTCCAGACCATGTTTTCATTTATGTATTATGTCTTCTTTCTAGGAATGTCTCTGCTGATCCTGAGAGCAGGTTACCTCACAATGTTTGAAGAACATAAATCCTTCATGACTTCTTTTTGCAATTCGTGTATGCTGTGTATATTTTCACATCTATACACTCACTGACACCCATACACATAAGATTCATATGTACAGACATTTGCTATGCATAAAAATGACGATATCTCCTATATTTTTGATCAAATAGGCTATGCCATAAACAAAAGCACCTGTTGGAGTGCACTAGTGAATAAAGGGCTGATAACTGTGTATTTTTACAGTGACAAAACCAACATTGTGAAGGTGACTTCAGCTAGTGGGGAGAATACTATGTAGTTTCAAAAAAAAAACCCCAACAAACTAGTAACACAAAGAACTAAACCAGATTTGCATAGGTGCAACCTGTGCAATCTTTGCCACCTGTGCTCTAATTAATAATGTTTTTGCTAATTTCAATGTTATGTTCTGCATTTGCGTTACCTGTTGTACATTTGAAGGAAAATCAGCTATGAATGTAAAAGTACTATAACCTTCTATGATGCAACACAAACTGATCAACTCCACTGCCCCCCAAGCAATATGGAAAACACAAACCTAATTAAAACCAGTAATGATAAGAAAGTTTGATATCCTAAAATATATTTGAACTAATTTGCTCTTAGAGATTCATCTACCAGGTTGAAAAATATACACTGATATGAACTATCACCTTATTTAATGAAAGGTTACTTCTCTTGTTCCTTAAACCCACAGAAACACAAAACGAGACTTTCCACTAAGTGGCAGTATTTACATATAAAGAGCAAGTCATAAGTACTTGTAAGAAAATGTCTTATAAAGAGATTGTACTACTTTCTTACATGGAAGCATGTTAGCTCTTCCTGCAAAAAGTCTTTTTGCTTTAAAAACAAAGTATTAAAATGAAAAGCCAGCATTTGTAGGCCTTTTGGTTGCTCAGTGGAAATGGAATTCATATACTCATAATAAAATTCTATGGTTTTAAAACAAATTTTGAGACTTTAAAGGTGAATAGAACATTTGATTCCATTTTGTGATTTCATTGGTTTAATCTGACTTTTACTTCCTAAGGGATGCATTCAGCAGCTTCCTCAGATCCACTCTTGCTACCTATAAGTAAAATCTTACAAAAGGAAGGCGTTGTAAAATCATGGCTCAGGCCTGTTACTTTGGTTAACTAGAAAAGGACTGTGGGAAAGAGACTCAGCTGAATTGGGGGTAGAAAACAAGTTACATAACCATGGCGTGTTCACATCGTAGTGTATGGTGGTTAATTATGTTTGTTGTGATTTAAAAGTATGTAGCTGATAATGGGCTAACTGCTCAAAAAGGCCTGGGTTTTGCAATAAAGCAGCTCCCCTTTGCCCCTGCCTGGAGACTCTGTCACTACGGACCCTCCACTCACATGTTCTCCTTCCAAACTGACTTTGCAGAAATCTTCTCATACACAGACCTATTTGTTGCTAAAGCAGCATCAAACAGGTGGATGACTGAAGAGGATGAGCACCTATGTAACACCTAACTCAGCACTGTGCTGCCTCAATCAGAACCATCAAATACAATCTCCCTGAAGAGATGACTCAAAGGCATAACATCCAGCCTTGTCACACCACTCTTCTGATAACAGGCTGGTTTTTACTTCCCTTTTCTTGAATCCCAATGCTCTTGCTTACTCTTAAAAACATGGATTATGGTCTTGGAAGAGTAGTCCAAACAGAGAGAAAGAGAAATGATGGTGGGGGGAGCCACTGCATTACCAAAACTTACATATGTAACTAATGATGACAGTAATATAAAAGCTAGATTTAAATAATCAGTTCTGCTGAAGCTGGCCTTATGCTTTTTGTCTAGATTTTCGCAGTTTCATTTTCACCACAGGCTAGTGAAAACACTGTATCCAGTTTTAAAATCAAATTCAGAAATCTCTAAAAGGAAACTAGAAGGAAACATGAGTTATAAAACTCAGTATGTATGTAGGATTAATTTATGTATCTAAGTATTTGTTAGTATTATTTCCCTGAACTCCCTTTTTACAACATGACTGCTGAAAACTTAAATATATAAAACCAGCCATGTAAAAATATTTTTTCTGTCATAGCTCATGTGTGATATTGCTCCTGGTTATACCTAAGGGGTAATACTGCTTTCCATACAGCCATTTTAAGATTGTAATTTCCTTCAGATTAAGGGATTTGGTATGTGTGAACCACTTGGAGTATTAAATCAAATGCTGAGCACCTGAAATCAAACATTTTTTCTAATTTTTTAGCATGCAAAATGTAATTACCAGAACAAAAGCCAACTTACCTGTCCACCAGTTTTTTTGCAAATCCGAAGTCAGTAAGCTTGATATGTCCTTCCTTGTCTAGTAATATATTTTCAGGTTTTAAGTCTCTGTAAACTATTTCTTTGGAGTGCAGGTATTCTATTGCACAAATAATTTCCGTTGAGTAAAACAGTCCTGTGCTGTTGTTGAAACGCCCCATGTTGCGCAGGTAACTAAAAAGTTCCCCTCCTGGCACATACTCCATTAACATATATAAAAAACGTTCATCGTGGTTGGTCCAAAATCTGTAACAAAAGTATTGTTTTACTGGATAAAGAAATTATATCTTTGATTTGCTTTACAAATAAATGTCTGTAAAAGGCCTCTGCCACCCCAACCATGTATATAATTAATTCCTGATTCCTTATCTGCAAATATTAAAACCCCCAAAAATCCAGCAGGATTATGTAAGACATTCAAGTAACCACCTTAACCTACAATATAAAACAACATAGTTGAGGATAAGTACAGCACAGGCCAAGAAAAAACTAATTGACAGATTCTGTTTCATCATGAAAAACAGGTCTCTTCTAAGCACCAAATAACTGACCCTGACATAATGACCAGACATTTTTTTTTACACACTTTACATTTTACATTATCAAGCATTACCAAAGTGATGAGGGTAAGCAGAATCTGCTTTTGTAAAGACTTTCATGACAATATCCTTACAACTAGACATCAGAGAGTTGTCCTTCTGCTCTCCTATGCCTTCTTCCCTGGAGATACACAATCCCAACTAAAGCACCAGCTGACAGTGCTTGCTCTTCTATGGCATCTTTCACAAAAGCAATAGAAAAGCAAAAATGATAGCAAAACAAGATTCATTTCTGTACCTCAGAATTCATCTATGGATTGGTACCTTCCATTCTTCAGACTACCACCTTTAATTTAACTGTCACATACAGAACATAGCTTTAAAATGCTTCATTACAGAATACTGGAATCTTCTCTTCCACATTCTCCTAAATTATGTTGTATTGAATTCTATCTACATTAAACAACTCACCACATCCCTAAATGTATCTCAACAGTCAAGAAGAAAACAAATATTGTTGAACAATTTAAGAACACTACCATTTAAAACAAAGAAATAACCCTAATTCCATTATAAAAGATAGAGAGCACTGTATTCTCACCTACCTTATTGATACAGTGATACAAGAACAGAAGCTACTTCAGCTTCTAGTCAGTGCTTCTGCAGTATCACAGGTACCCCATGGTTAATCAGGGCATAGAGCCTTGAGAAAGATAAGCAGAAACTGAGCTCCCCAAGACATGAGTAATTTTTACTCCAGAAGATTTTATTTTTGGCAGTGGCACTGAGGCAACCAAGGAAATAAGACAAAGTAACAGACATCAGCTACAGCTCTTTGATTCCCTCAATGATGGAGAAAGCAGAGTCCAAGCTTGTCTTCTGCTTTTATGGAACTTCTTCTCTATCATAGTCATCGACATCATTAATTGGCTATTGATAACGTTCACAGTATCTTTACAGACTACACAAAAACACTCTGAAAATGTATTTTAGGTAATTAGGCAATGTTCACAGTGTGTGAACATTACAGACTTTACAGACTTTACAGACTACACAAAAACACTCTGAAAATGTATTTTAGGTAATTAGGCAAAGCTATACCTACAATAAACAATGAAAGAAGAGCAGAAGTGTGTGAAACAAAGCAAACCAAACATATATGGTAGAGGAAGACCAAAATCTGACAACACAGGAGAAAAAATGTAGCATCTATATTATTAAGCGCAGGATTTTTACTGGAATTAATTTCTTTAAAAACTGACTCTTAAAGGTTTGTCTATGCACTAAAAAATGGTTACATTATTTAGTATACATGAAAAAGAGCAAAATTAAGAACTTCTGTACTTGCAATTCAGACTGCTTTAAATGGTAACATAATACAAAAAGGAGAGAAAAATAAATCACAGCAGCTGTGGTCAGAATAACATGTGGTGTCATTAACTCTACAATTCAGCTCACCACATAAACTTTAGATGCCAAAGAGAAAAAAAATCACAGCAGCTGTGGTCAGAATAACGTGGTGTCATTAACTCTACAATTCAGCTCACCACATAAACTTTAGATGCCATTGTGACTTTCTATAGACAAACAACCCATTTTAGCTTATACAACTACAAGACATAGTTGATTTTTATTAATTCTTCCTCTTTTTAAAAACATGTCAACATTACATCTCACTATGAAGAGCTGCACCACAGTGAGTATGACACATCACTCAATTGTCAGCAAACACTGCCTAGGAATCTCCAGCGATCAGTTGTTGCAAAAGCACCTTAAAGGCGTTTAGAAAAAAAGATGTTTAAAAAAAATACACAGATGAATAACTCCACTGCCTACAGAAAAATTGTACCTCCCTATATTTAGAATAGGTATTTCTCAAAAGCAACAGGAAAAGGGAAAAATCCTCCATTCTTCACACATACGAAAACATATGGAATTTTCAAACATCAGAAAACAATTATGTGCAGCAATACTTTATAATTTTCCATAATAAAATCCTGAAATATTATGCTGCCCTATATTATGACACCTATTCCCTGTTTTGCAACCAAAGGAGAATACTATCTGTGTTAAAGATGGTGAAGCTAATTAAAAACATAAAAACCAGACCCTGTAGACAACACACTTTAACATCATTAAAGCTGAACTATATAATTTTTCCCTGGTTTTGCTAACACTTACAGTAAAACAATAAACAGAAAAAACCCCACACATCTATTGGGCAGGAGGTAGCTGAAAAAACTTTTTAGTCATACAAACAGCTGCAGAAAGTATTATTTGCCATACAATCTAGCAATAATCATCTGCAAAGGCTCATTTAACCTAAAGCACTTAAACACCTTTGTGACCTAAATTTTAACTACCTCACTTCAGCTATGTTGCTTGGAGTCTCCTCTGACAAGGGAAAAAGGCATCACATGGACAATTACATGAGCATAGCTGATGCAACATACTATTGGACATTTCTAGAGCTCTGCTTTTTCTGTTGAAGACATGAAAATTGTTGGCTTTGCATACATACAAAAAGAACTATTTGAATTGTGTCCTTTGGCAACCTGAAAAATTTAGTATTTTGTAAATAAGGTGTGAATGAAATCCAGGAAAACTCCCGTTTGGATTTTTGATTACTTCTGTATGAACATGAATCCTCCCTGTCTCTGACATGTCACCCAAATTTCTCTACTCCCACTGTCCCTGACACACAGACCTACTGAGATGGGGTTTGTTTGGGAGTTTGCTTGTTGTTTTTGGCAGGGCTTTCTTTTAAAGAATTTCCAGATGTACATAGATACATATACAAAATCTGGTTCCCCCTATTCCATCCATACTTCAACCAGTCTAACCAGATGTACTCAGCTTCTCCATCTTGCTTTCTTCCATGAATCTCAAACTCTGCATATTCTAGAATTTGTCTTACTGATGCTATGCCACACACAGGATTTCTGAACACTAGCTGGAAACTAATAACATCATGATGCTGGAAAAAGCCAACATCACAGCAGGGGAAAAGCCTCATCCTGCACAGCTCATTCCATCTTCTGAATGACTTCCATTCTGTTCCCTTCTTTTTCCTCTGATACTTGCCTAACCCTGGCAGGAAGCTGCACTCCCTGCAGCTAGATTAACTAATGCTAATTTTGTCTAATTTTATGTAAAACTGATTAAGGCAGGTAAATGGAAACAAATCTTAGTTAATAGATGGCCGTGTATCCATGCATAAGAAAAGATAAATGCAAATTAACCTGCAATTACCACAGGTTTAGTTATGCCATTAATAGATACAGACTCAGATACACAAGAAGCACTGTGGGGCTGTGAACAGAAAAGTATGATACTTTCTTTAACAATGGGACCACTGGGATCATTAGTTACCTCAATTCCATTAAAAAAAGAAATATTCTTTATGAACTGTGTTTAAATAATGCTTCTCAATAGGTTCCATCACTTAACAACCTCAAATACAGGAATACCAAGTCCAAGTAGTGCAGTTATTTAAACTTTTTAAAACTAAAGTCCACAAAAGTTCACTTAAGTTTTTAAAAACTAGCTGTTTAAGTCCAGAAATATCTTTAGCTATTTACCAGTATCTACAGCACATACATGTAGAAATATTTTCATCACAATTGTAACATCAAGAATCATTCTAGAAGTCATTTTCATGAGCCAATCCTAACAATTTGTCATTAGCGTTTTCCTGTCATTTCAGGAAATGTCTCTTCTGCAGTGTGAAGATAAAGAAAACACTTTATAATAAATTAGTGTTTGAATGTTTAAATAATGCCTCTTTATTTTAAATTATTGATTCTTCTAAAATACATACTTCATTCTAAAGTCTATTTTAATCCAGATTACATATGAGGAATTAAGCGCTCAATGTTGGTTAAGTACGTAAGAACTTGCAATGAGACTCTGGAGTACTTTAACTAGCAATTTCTGCATGAGAGAAATGAATTAAAAAATAAAACAACTTACAATCTGATCAAAAAAGGGTGGTTGACTTCTTTCAAGACAGACTTTTCATTGTGCACATGTTGCTCTTGCTTCAGCCGAATGACGTCAGGAATGCTCATTACTTTCAGTGCAAAGTAACGCTTGCCCATTTTTTCCTTCACCAGATGAACACGTCCAAAGGTACCTGTGCCTGAAAAGTTGGAGAAGAAACATCAACTCAGCATAAGGGAAAAAGAACAAAGATAATTTGCTAAATTAAAACCTTCAGGAACTCCAGTTTTTCAGGTGAGATTATAACTTAAATGTGCACAGAGAGGCAAAGTGATTCAGTAGGATAAGGAAGTGATGGAAAAAAAATACATAGTATTTGCTGATCCTTCTAAAAATTAATACATTTTTAAAATCTGCTTATAGAGCTCAGTGTTATATCACTTGGAAACAGCAGCTGTCTGGGACCCTTTTTTTTTTACAGTTAATGTACTCCTTTTCAAACTCACTCTAAAAATAATGAAGGAAAATTAAAATGTATTGACTTTTAAAAAGCAGTAGGCATTTCTCTATTCAACAGGCATTAAAGTTCTTTTTAAGTGCATTGCACTCAAGACAATCATATATGACTGAACTGAGTACCTCTTTTAGTTTGAAACCGAAGTTAAAACTGCCACATTTAGCCAGACTGCCATTTGTTGTGCAGCACAGTTTTACACATTTGAAGACCAACACAAATTTCAGCTCATGAGGTGATTGTTTATTGTTTTTCTGCTCATTAAACAATGCCACACAGGTTACATTACAACAATGCACCTGATATTTTTAATCCCATTCTCAGACAGAAAGATGTACCACTGTAAAGGACACCTGGCATTGAAACCAAGCACCTAACTTGTGAAAGGTCACTCTCTCCAGAAAAGTCAAAAGCTTGTATTTCAGCTCACTTCCACCCTCTTCTTTGCACATACCCTAGAAAAGGCAGCACACAGACCTGCAACAGTATTATTAACTGGTTTGTTACTTGATTTCAGATTGTGTTGATCAGTTATGACCAATTTATAGTAAATACAATTTCCTAAGATGTGCAACTGGTATGGGGAAGGGAAATACTTTTTTGAGAGATAGGTAGAAGTAAGAAACCAACAAATGAACTTCTAAAATTGCATTATGGGGGAGATGAAGAAAAAAAACAAGGGAATTTTTGCCTCTGGTAGCTTCAATTAATGTTTGAAGTATTTGTTTTCTGTATATGCATTCTCAGCTAAAAATGTTTATGTTATTTAACAGTTTTTCTTTCCAATCACTTAAAATGTTGTTTAAGACACAGTATTTACTAAAAAACACCAAAAACTACTAACTTCAGCAATCCAGTTTTATGGAATTTGCAGCTCCACTACCAATACAAATTTCAAAGCCAGTTTTCAAGATAAAAGTTCTCACTGCACAAACACATCAAGGATTACCATTGTCCAAGCACCAAAGATTCCATCAAAGAAGTTTTACATTCCCACCTGTCCTGAGTTACAGTTCTTTAACCATGAAAACCATATACAGGTCTCAGAAAAAGCCAGCTGTTATAGCAAAGTAAACCATCAGGTTACCCTGGAAAATTTATCATGCTATGAAATCCTTTAACAATGTAGTTACATTACATGGCTATACCCGCAAACAACTTTATTTGCTCAGGGATAGGCTTCTGCAGTAGAAAACCCCCCCAAAAAACAACATAAAAAAACCAACAAACAAACACCAAAAAAAGGTTCAAAAGCTTCCAAGCAGAGACATCTGTCAAAGCTACTTTAAATACTGATTATTTACATTTACACTGCATGCACAGACAAAAAAATTATCTCTGTTATTTCTGAATTAGGAGCTGAAATTTAAATTCTGAGTAAAAATACTGTGAAGAATAATGACAGTCATACGGCACACTAAAACTAGAAACCATCTTTCATTTTTGTGGACTCAGGGAAATTAACAATACTAACCCCATAAGCAAATGTGGTTTTGCATGCATTTTGATACTTGTACAAATGAAGTGCTTCCATAGACATATCCAACAGGAAAGTCAAAAGTGAACATATATCTAATTGTTCCTAGATGTCTAGTGATTACATGTTTCAGAACTTGTTCTACTTGTTTAAGAAATTTTTGTTTTAGAATGCTCTACTTTTCCTTATGCTATTAGTTTATCTTTAAAAACCACTTGTCAGAAATACCAACAATAATAATAGAAATCACAAGTTCCACCTAATTTCAAAGAAGAAATTGTCAGAAACTTATTTAGCAATAGTTCTAACTTTGGAAACACTTCCTCCCTAAAAACATTTCTGCCAGGAACAGCAAAGCCTGGCAGGCTATTCCAGAATAGTGGCAAGGCTCTAATCTACAAAGCCTCTGGGAAAACCAGACGACCACACAGACAGGCGAGAACAGAGAACCTCCCTAACCAGTTTTATTGTTGAACTGATCCCAGGCAGTCTATTTTCAAACATCTTTAGCACACTTGCAAGCAACTATGAAAATCAAGACAATACAGACTGAGAAGCCATCTAACACTTGTTTTCACACATCTCCTCTCAAAATACGCATTTTCTCCCCATCAAGTCTTCTCAGAAAATCCATTAGGCCTGCATTAGCCGGCAGTACCTACACACCCACCACTCTTCCATGGGACTAATTGCTATGCCTTTTTATTGTTGTTTTTTTTTTTCTTAATGCTTAGCCAGTCTTCAAATAACCAGATAAAATTTGCATAAATAAACTACTGCAATTAAAAATCTCACTTTAAACCTGCTCATACTTTTAGCCATTTCTGCTAACATTCTTTAAGTATTCTTTCTTGCAATTGATAGGGAAGAGAGAGAAACAGGATGTCAGTCAAGGTAGGAGGCTGCAACAAGATGTTATTGTGGTTGTTTAGCATAGTCAAGTAAATCTCTTTTATAGGAATATGTTGCTGTGTTGTGACTAGATAGAAATTCTACCCCTCAGATTCATAAAAAGAAAACTAAAAACTTGAAGCAGTAAGTGACACTGAGCAAGACAAAGAACAATTTCTGTTAATCCCCACGAAAGATCTGTTCAACTTTTCCCCCTGATCACCTCAGAGTCCAGCTGTGTGAACCAACTGAAGTTGACCTTTTGTGACAGGTAAGTAAACATTCCTTATGCCCAGCTGCATAAATTTGAGGAAGATTTTTGGCAGCAAAAAAGGCAGTGTTATTAGTCTTCCATCAAAGCACCATTCCAGGTGAGGAGCCACCTAACTCATGGAACAATTTCTGTTAATCCCTATGAAAGATCTGTTCAACTTTTCCCCCTGATCAACTCAGAGTCCAGCTGTGTGAACCAACTGAAGTTGACCTTTTGTGACAGGTAAGTAAACATTCCTTATGATTACCTTAAAATGGAAATATTCTATACTGGTCTGTAAAAATTAAGGGAAATAGTGTTCACAGATTTGCACTTTAATCCTACTTATGTTTATTTCATATTTGGCTCAAACCAAGAGAGCTCGAGGGACATTGTACCATTCTGGATTAGGCCTGGGATCTATCAAGTACTATCCTGCTGAAGGAAGAGCAATGGCTTCATACACCCCCTACATACCCCTACCTGTTTAATTTAGTACATGTTACCAGAGTTTCAGTGTAAAACAAAGCACCTATATGATAAAATCACACCTCAAGAAAACAGTTGTTCTTTCCAAGTCTGAAGGCAGAGTTGTATTTTATTTGCACAGGCCCTTTCTCCCTGCTAAGGCATATGTAAGCAAAGGTCTCTGGCCGTCAGTAACAACAGCAACAAGAAGAGTGCCTGCTTTCAGGATTTTCAGGACTAAATGGGCGAACAGAATAAAATATGCAAAATGCTAACCGCTAATCCAGTATAATCTGTTTACAACAGAAACAATAAAATTCTTGGGTCCCATTGCAAATTCTATGTGGTTGCAGAGCTTGAAGGAATGCCTGCAATCTTCTCCATTAGGTAACCTTCTCAGGTTAAACACAAAGACATGAAGCCAGAATCTGCAGAGGACCAACTTGGCCTATGTATAAAATATATACAAGTAGGGTATTTTCAGTCTTAAAAAACAAGCTGGATTCCCTAATACCATTCAAAAACACCATAGCCAGTTTCCATTCTGCTCTCTTTGAAGCCTGTCATAAAAGAATAAAGAATGTGGGAACATTTCTGATGCAATTTCTTATACTTTTGATGCTAGGTAAACTAATCCTGCAACTTTTGATCAGCTAAAACAATTTAGTGAGTAGTCATGTAGTGACTATTTTGCTGTTTATGGAGATGGCTAATTTAATGCTTAGATTGCCTTGTTATTTGCCCCCATTAATTAGACACAGCTGTTTCAGCTTCCCATCCTTTTAATCCCCAGCTCTTTCTTAAAACCAAGTTTGCCTTGCTCAGATAGATACCATCTGTTTTAATGAAGAATAAACTAGGTCATGTGAGCTCTGTGACCCCAGGGGCTGCTTTCTGTATCCCAGAAGGATTGGCCCTGACTTCAACAGATGCCCTCAAAAATCATCAGATGCATTCACTTTTATTTACAATTAGAAGAAACATTTCCTACTGTGACACATATTAGTCTGATAGCCACAAGCACAACAGACTTTATTCTGTTTAATATCAGAGATTAACTAAGTGATATGTATCAGACTGCAAACAAACTACTGAATGCCAAATTTTGTCTGCCATTTAATCACTGTCTTATTTTGGGATGGAACTTCAACAGCCTAGACTAGGAGATGGGGGTTGTCAATAGTTCTTGACAAAAGTGGCACAGCCAAGAAAAACTAGCCTGCTGAAACAGACTGGTAATCAGAAGATTAACAGCTGGGAGAATGATTTAAGGAAACCACAAGGCACAAGCAACTGTGGGCTTCTACAACAAAATATGTGGTTGGCACACAAATAGGGCAACTCAAAACGAGGATGATGATGATCATTTTGGACATCACAGCAGCCAAGTTTAGATTTTTATTAATGTGTCAACCCATAAACCAATGTCACTGAAAATGCCAAGTTCAGTGTCTTCACTGTTCTGCAAGCCAGCTGTGGATTGTTCACTGTAAATCTCGGATCACTGCATTTACAGATCTGCATTACTCTAGAGGGGTCCAATCTTACACTGAAAAACATATCAGAGAAATAACAAGAAGTTAGAGGAGGTTTTATAGGGTGCCGTTTTATGTCATATTGCTAAATCAACAAAAGAAATGCCAGATAAAAATTTTTGTAAAGCTTTCTTTGTATCCTTCAAAGATATACACTGAAATCAGACAGTCTGATTAAGACCTTAACAGCATAGAAAACAGGGATGCATGTGTAGTGTTCACCATGGACAGCCCAGCCAGACGAGCTTGTTTCTATACTTTTTATTCATCCATTGTGCTATGATTCCATTTCCACCCAGCACCCCTTGAAGAGAGAAAATTACTTTTTGTTTAGCAATAACGTGAGAGAGTACACAGCAAGAACTATGCCCATCATACTCCAGGCAAGATCACTGGATTACCTGCTCCACAAATTTTATTGGCACTAGCATACCACTGGTTTTCTCTTCTGTTTTGGATGATAGCCACATCCATTGTCAAACCAACTGAAAGCTCAATATCATTAACTCTTTATCGCAGCTCAGTTGAACTTAAAAAGAAAATAGTAATGCATGTTCAAAGTACAGCCTACCTTTTGACTCAAAGAGGATGCTACAAAAAACTTCCAAAGATCCCAAAGACCTGGCAATTTTTAGGCTGCTTCTTACTTGGTATACAAGGAGCCTGTAACAATACACCACTAAAACTACATTTAGCCACATTTTACATTCAGTATAGTCTCTTTTCAATTTCACACAAGATTCAGTATGCCAGAGAATACCAATAAGTTGGGTCAACTACTCTTGTTGTTGACCCACTCATTTAAAGCTTACTGAACTACCATCCTTAAGAACGAAGGACATGGGAATCATCACGCTAATAAACACCCATCAGTTAAGTTTCCTGTTTTTCCACATACTTCAGAGACATATTTCTGATTTCCAGAAAGTGCCAATCAACTGAACATCAATGATGCAAGTTACTCTGTAATTTCAGGTTTTTGATTTTTTTTGCTTACAAATTATTATCTCTCTACAAAAATATTGTAAATATCAGGGTGCCCTTAAGCAAAACATGCAGAATTCTTGAACGTTTCCTCTGTCTCTTTATTCTTCCTTTTTTAATTTATTTTGAAATACAGGAGACCAATAAATAAATGAAACCAGAAAGTAACCAGATTGCTGGTTATGACAGCCATAAATCCTCTCAATTTCTAAACAGCTTTTAGAACACTGACTATAAATGCATCTCCCTTCTCAAAACTTTTAATAGCCACAATCTTCAGAACACAATTATAATAAAATTAATACTTCCCTACTTGGTTCTTCAATTGTATTTTCGCACCTTTCTATAAGTCTATAATTTCGCACCTGTTCTATAAAGTCCTCCACAGCCCGCAATTCGTGACATTGACCAAAACCAAAAAGAACACTGACAAAAAGAAGATTAACAGATGAGAGGATGATAAAGCTTTTCTTCCATAGTGAAAGTAGGACATTGCAAAATCATTCTTTCTCCTACTTTTACCTATTTAAATATTACACTTGAAGTACAGATAGATCACAACTTCAAAAGTGGGTTTTTAAATAAAAACTGCTCAAATAGAAACCTTTAATGATGAACTCCTTTTTCACCTAGAAACTAAGTTTTATGCTACTTCCTCAACTAAATTAGGAGGCCTATTCAGACAGCTTATTTTAAATGATACCAAACACTTGCTAGTAGTGAAGCTTATCTGGAATGTAAAAAGTTGTAACATTCAAATCCTATTGACAAGAATTGATTCTTTCAGGTAGGGAGAGGTTAAAATAAGCACATAAACTACTTCCTGGAAGGTAAATATAAAAGGGAAGAATTTTTAACCTACTGGTTCCTTTCCAAAGAATTTCTCAAGCAACAAAAGCCAGGTATGCAAACCCTACACCTAGCGTCCTGTACATTAACTAATGTTCAAAATTCTCATCAAGTTTTGAGTAATTCAGGACTCTTTCTAAATAAATGTGTTTAAAGTGGATCTTTTTGACTGGTGTTAATTATCTTCAAGTGTTTAAACCCACTATGAAACAGCTTCTTTAAAATGAAAGCTAACACAAACAGAAATTTAGCACAAAAGTTACTATATTTAATTCAAGTGTGTTACACTTCTAGTTACCACAAACACAATGAGATACAAAATAACTGAGATTCAAGCAAAAAGAAGGAAAACCAACAAGATGAGTAAAGTACTACACCAGGTATCATAAAACCCCAAATTCCAGTCTAAAAGATTTGCCTTGATTGTTTAAAAGAAGAAATACAAAATGTTATGACAAACATTTTCCAATACAATCCAAAGTAATGAATCCTGATCTTTCTTCAGATACTCTTTGATTTTGTGTCTGTGAATAGACGTGAGTTGTGAATACACAGCTCTTGCTTCTTGAGCTGGGATTAAGTAGTACACTCAGTATTTTGAACTGGATGTCCCAGAACCAGCCTAAGCCAAAAGGCTTCAAATTTTATACAAGGATGCATGACTTGCAGCTTACCTCTGGTAGTACATAAAGAATCAATCCAAGCAAAACATTAACACACCACTTCCATGTATTCTGTCCAGTTAATGAGAAGTGTTTCTCAGTGATTTTTTTTCCCTTCCCAAAAAAGGTAAGTAGGAAAAAAAAAAACCCACCAAACCTAAGCAGGGACATCTCATACTGAGAAAAAAAAAAGCAGCTCTGTTTCGAAGTTTCATTCTCATAATCAAATTTTTACCCACAAGGACAGTAAAGCTCTCTCTCATCATTTATCAGCACTTCTATCTTCACCTTCAATTTCCTGGTGACAGGAAGTATTTACAGAACTGTTTTGGCTGGTTGCTTTACTCAAATTCAGACTGAAGTAATTTAGTTCCTTTTCCACAAAAAACACCAAAAAAAACCACCAAAAAAACCAAACCTGCAAAACAAAATAAATCAAACAAAGCTAAACAAATTGCCATGTCACAGCAATAACAAGTTTTAGTAAGACCAAAATCCTTTTCAGGTAACATCCATTAAGGTCTTCCAAGTTTAAAACAGCACCTCTGTAGGAGATACACAACTGTTCAGGTACTTGAAATATTGTTCCAACATTTTTTGCTCCTTCAGTTGCTACAGCTCAACTTATGAGGTCGCATATATCACCACCAAACAATTATACACATCATCATTGTAAGCTTACAATTACACCCAAAGAAAAAAGAAAACCTTAAAATAAAACTGGCCAGCCAAACAACTACAACACACAGCTCAAAGCTCATGTTTTCATCCCAGAAAAATAAGTAAAAAATAAAATTTTGATGACTAAGAAGCAAATGTAATAATGTAATGTTAACCGATTAACCAATGTTAACCAATGTAATAATCCCTAGAGGATTTAAAAGCACTTCGTTGCAAAGAAGTTCATGCTACATAGTCTAATAGAAACCAAATCATGCAACAGCACAGATCAAAACTTTAACAGCAGCCCCAATAGGGGTACTTGATATCTGATCAGCAACCTTTGTTTTCAACACAGAAATTTGTCTCTACATACTTGTATGATTTTACATCATCATCATCTTTTGGTTTGTCCTGAAACTCAGCTTTTCCTAAACAGTTACTTGCTGCAAGTCAGTCCCATGTTAATGCAAAGAAAGCATGAGCTTAATACCCTTGATAGTGTCCTTTTAAAAAGCAAACAATAAAGTCTTGTGAAGTACAAAGGTTTATTATTGCTGACCCAACGTAATAAAAGCCACATTGTTTGTACTTGACCGATTTCCTCCTTCACCAGTGCTGGACAGAAGCCTTTGAGGGACTAGTACCTCTTAATACATTCCTTTCAATTACATTTCACTTGCATCTTCACTGAAAGCAGCACTAAATCGGACAGAAATTAAGAGGAAGTATTCCACACAGTGCACAAAACCAGTATTTTTAAACACTTTTCAAACAGTTTGTCTATTTATTACTTAGTATGCACTACAGTGATTGTAAAGTAGAAGACTCAAATTATGTTGAAAGATTCTGGTTGAAGACAGGTAAGACTTACACTTAGGAATTAATTTAAACGCACTCAAGACATTTTAGTTCTCTCATGTGTTTCAGGAAATGAGTAAATAGGCAACTAATAAAAAAGTGTTCCCAGATTACCTATTCCCTGCTATTTTCTGTGTTACCACACAATTAAACACAGAAGACCCTAGTCCAGAAACACACGTGAGCACACATATACCAGCACAACTGAGAAAGCTGGAAAGGCCAGGCTGAATACCTGATACACTAATATTCAGAAAGCACAATGAAATCAAAGCTCAGCAGTGGCCAACAGATACTTTTCATTATTTTTTTCCAATCAAACTTTTCACATTCGTTTTTAAATTTTAAACTGACCTAGAGCTAACTCAGGATATGGGAAAATGAAGCAAACAAAACCTCTGGGCATTCCCACGGAAGACAAAGCCTGACCACTGAGTAGTAGTTAAAGACTTCAAGACATCAGAAAGTTCAGTCTTCACATTATATGTTAAAACCTTAGGACTCGTATTTTTGAAAACTAGAGTAAAACTTCCACTTTCAAAGATAGATTACCACAAAGCACCATGTAGCTCATACCATCTTCATGGCTGGACATCAAAAGACACAGTAAGTATATGCTTTGAAAGAAATACCATTATTCTTGGCCTATTCCGATTTATGGTAGGAACTTACAAAAACCCTGCACAACACAATAAAATTAAAGTAGCAAAGTTGCAGGCTAAGAGTATGCAAGCTGTTATTATACCCAAATACAAGGTGAGAGACACAATTTCTCCCATCTTTTAGGCCAAGAATCAATAGTATCCACAGACACGCAGAAGTCTTCACTTCCTGCAACAGCTTAACTTTGGACCAGCCAAGTGGAATTCCCTGCAAATTAACAGAGGAGAAAAAAGACACTTCTGTATTCAAAAGAGTGGTTTTGCACATCAAATTTATGAACACAGAAGTACCTATTTCCCTCTGTTGACTCTACACACGTAAGTTTGATAGTTGTTTACAGTGCATAGGTCTACCCTCAGACAGAAGAGACCACTGCAAAGTTATATGGCCTGACAAGTGCATGACACTTATCAGGGCATAGAAACTACTGAAACAGAAGATGCTAATCTGTGTAAGGAAGTATATAAATTTGTGAGGCTTGAAAAAGAATTGTTGGCAACTCACTGAATTCTTCAGGCTCCATGTTATGAAACCTACGCCAAATGATATCACAGCATATACTACATCTTAGGTCGCAGTTGAGACAGCCACAATGTAGAGTATCATCATGGCATTTCAGAAGGCTCCAACCCATACAGAGCAACACAACATCACTTCAGAAGGCTTCAAGAATGTGCCCTTCTTGTTCTTTAGCCCAACCTTTTATACCCTCATTGTTCATGCATTGCACCTGTGTGCCCTCTGTTCCCTTTGGTGGTTGTCAGTGCCCCTGGGCACTCCATGGCTCATTGCTGTCAATGTTTCCATGTTTCATTGCTGTCAATGCTGCTCACAGCTGTGCCCACTGGGGATGAGGCTCGGCCACAGCCCCACTGCCAATCACCACAAACTGTGTGCCTACAAAATGATACCTATACTGCTTTATAATCTTCAGCACCCTCACCTAACTTACTGACCCAGTGTCACAAATGTGGTGACATGATGTCAGCTCATTCATCTGTCATTTTTTTTCAAAATATTGATATAGTTTAACACTGCACACAGGAAAGGATACTGTGTGTACAAATAATCATGGTTCAAACCACATCAATTTGCAAGCTGAAATTTATCTCTGTAGTCTGTAATTTTACAAGTTATTGAAGTTTATATAGCACAATAGTCTTAGAAGGTATTTAAAACCTTACTCACACTTGAGCTATTATACTGACAGAGAAAAATATTTCTGATATAACTATGACATTTTCTAAAAAATCTATTTTGTTAGATCTTTGTTTTGAATGGATTGTAGTGAGTACTAGAGATTTTATTATAATATGCACAAATGACTCAGCATTGTAACCACAGCAAAAGGAAAGCCTTTACAAAGACTCAAATAATTCCTTTGCATCTACAAGTTATGAACAGCTGCAGTACCACTACAACCCTGCACTCTATCTTCTATAAATGAAATTTTACAAAACAAACTACAAGCCCACAAAAATTTTCTCCTAAAACACTATCTCTGCTGGAAGAAGCACTGCAAATATATTTTTATTTGGTTAAAGGTTAATACACTGAGAACTCATGAGTGGAACAAAATATTCCTCAAAGGGAAGGCTTTGTTTATATTCAGAAGGCAGTATCAACTGATATTCCTAAGAGACTACAGAATAACAATGCCTTAGGTATCTGGAATTTACCTCATGTGTTCCATTACCTTTCCAAATTCTCACATAGTATACCTTACAAAAATTAGTGTAACTCTGTACAAGATAAGGTGATGAAATCACTATTGTGTGACACTAGAATGAATATCACCATATTCTCCACATAAAGACCCATTATCTAAGAAAGAGGAAGCAAGTCTAGAATATCCAAATAAAGTTGTATTTGATATGGAACTGGAACAAAAGCCCTAACACAAATATTACGTTTCAAAATCCCAGTCTCCAAATTGCGTTCTCAAATATCAATTTAAAATATTGGAAAAAATCTTGATAGTACCCAAGAATTACATTATTAATGGAATTAAAGACTGAAAATATCACTTGTATTAATACCTAATGTTACTGAAGACATGGCAATGCCAATTTAACATTTAAATACTCTATCAGAAAAGGACCATGATCTGAATTTTTCATGCTATTCAGGGTTGTATGGACCAGTCACTATTTTTTTCTTTACAGTGCAGAAAAATAAGGCTAAACTTAAATTGTTCTAACTTCATATCAGCCAGCTATGTGACTGAAACACAGAATGGATGTAGTAGTTTTTTTTGCTTTTACTACGCAGCTCCTTAATAGGAAAGAAAAGCCACTCTACCAAGCTCTCACAGTTTCATCTTCCCCCGAGTTTTATGCACACACTTTCCATTCCTTCCCGTATCAAAACTGGGATCCAATCTCTCCCAGTTATTATACCTCTCAATATCATGCCCAAGGAAACTCATCCAAATCAACAAATAAGACTTTAAATAGAATACTGTATGTAATTGACATTATTTAAATGGACCAGGAAGAGAACATTTGAGAATTTATGAAAAAGTACACCAACACAAACTACAAGTGAATTCCTTTCATAAAACAACCCTGACTTTCCAAATGGCTCTTAAGAAACTAACTCTACAAGAAAAAGGAAATCAAGTCAATATCAGAGTAAGTTTTAGAGGCTATGGCATATATTGTAACAATATCATTAATTTTGGAGCAGTAAAGAAAGATATTTTGGCTGATAACCTGATGCCATTTCTGTGCTGGACACTGTTTCTGTACAATCCTTCCTTTTGTATTTCTTTAAGCATGACATCATCTGAGATCCAATATTTATTTTTTAAAAAATTGTATTAAACACAGTTTGCAAATTTCATACATCTGAAGGGACAGGTGGAAAGATGTAATATGTCACAAACAGGCAAGGAGAGAAGTGAACTCCCTACAGAATACATTTTTTTCCATGCAAAAGGATGACATACAAGATTACAGAATAAAGCCCATATGCAATGACTAGCTGCCCTGAACAAATATATTTGAGGAATAAATATATGTGATTAATAAAGAATTTAACAGATTTGAAATTATTAACAAAAAATGCATGCTTGCAACCCAGAACATCAACCACATCTTGGGCTGCATCACAAGCAGTGTGGGTGAGCAGGTCAAGGGAGGGGATTCTGCCTCTCTAGTCTGCTCTGCTAAGAGCCCACTTGAGTAGTATACCCAGGTCTGGGGTTCTCAGCACAAGGAAGACACAGACCTGTTACAATGGGTCCAAAGGAGGGACACAAAGGTCATGAGAGGACTGGAGCACCTCTCCTGTGAAGACAGACTGAGACAGCTGGGTTGCTCAGCGTGGAGAAAGCAAGGATCAGGGGACAACTTATTGAGCCTTTCTGGCAGTTAAAGAGGGCTTAAAACCCCCAAAATAAAACACTACTTTTTACATGGGCAGATAGTGACAGGACAAGGGAGAATGACTTCAAACTGAAAGAGAGTAGGTCTAGGCCAGATGTTAGGTTAGATTACTCACGCTGCCCAGAGAAGATCTGGATGCCTCATCCCTGGAAGTGTTTGAGGCCAGCTTGTATGGGACTTTCAGCAACCTAGAGGAAGAAACCTGCTCAGAGCAGAGAAGCTGGAACTAGATGGTCTTTAAGGTCCATTTCAAAGCATTCTCTGATTTTATGACTATTCAAACCTTGAAAATAAAACCAAGTTCACTTTTTCCCTAAGAATCAACATTTCCTTTCAGATTTTTTGTTATTTCACTCTGCTATTTCACTCTTCATCCTATGTATGTCTTCATCATACATCGAATTTCTCATGTAACAGACATACACACATGCACCCATTAACCAAAACTCAGGTTAATTTATTCTGCTGTTTACCGCCGTAGTTGCTTCTTACTTGTACCCTCTAAAATTCTCTCACTCCATAAAACCTCAGAATTACCTGCACCTATAGTCTGATACACTTAAAAACAAGACCACAGTCAGTAGTAAAGGAAGTAATGAATAGCAAATCCAACACCACTTTGATATGATAGATTAAATTACAGCTAACTGAATTAATGAGCTACAGTTCACACGCCAGGAGTACTTGATGTGCCCTTTGTACACTGTGTTTCTCCAAAATAGAAACATCATTGCTGAGGGTCACTCACTACTATAGCTGACACAGTACACAGCTCAACAGAAATGTATTTGTTTTCAATTTAAAGAACAAACAGTTCAATCATTTGTAATTCAGAATCCACATTTAAGGAAACAGTACACAAGCTCAAAGCTGCTAAACTTAGAAGGCAGGGACAAATTTAAGATCAGAAATAACCACGAAACCAATCTGTCTGGGCCTGCTCATCAGCTCACTTAAATCAACAGTAACTGAAAGCTACTGGTAATCTGGTGGTTATTATATTATTATACATTAGCACTTTTTACAAAAGGTGAAGCACGTTAAGTTTTCAGTAGCAAAGCTAAAAGGCATATTTCTTCCCTGAAGACAGATGAAATAGCCAAACAAGAAAAATTATTGGGCATATTAGGTATTTACTATTACTGAAACTTGTTTCAGATGCTCGCAGATTTCTGAGGAAGAAGTCTCAGAAGACAAAACAGAGACTGCTGAAATTATTGTGTCATATATATGAGGTCCTCATACATCACAAATGGAAGAAGAAAGTAGCACTGCACTATATAAAATCCACCTGCTCACAAGGTAGCAGAAGAAAGCTCTGACAATGACTAGTAAAATTTCATACTTCTTGACATAAAACCTAAATGTTATCTGTTGTAGGACAGTACACAAGCTAAGTATAATCAATGCTTAAAGAGTCCCTAAGCACCTGTTTTCACTATAGTACCATTTTGAGTCAAGTTTATTTTCAGTCTTTAAAATGAGGTCTGTGTACAACACACAAAATTCCTTAGAGATGACTGTACTTTATGGCAAATTATTCAAGTTTCCACACTTCGCCCCTCCCCCCTCCCCCCCCAAAAAAACCTGTCTCCTTATAAAACTATGCTGTGAAAGGCTCTCCAAAGCAAAGTGATCAAACACAGCATGGCTTTTCTCCTTCTCTTTGCTCCTCCTTCCCTCATGTGGCCTTGCATTTCTAGGTGGCTTTTTTTTTCTTGTCCTATTATTAGAACAATTGTTTAATTATATATCAATATTCATATTTCAGAGAAGGAGGCTAAGCAACAAAGCTGTGCTTGTTCTCAAACAATGTAACTCTTAACATTTCTATCAAAAATGAAAGCCAATCTGACTAGAAATCTCAACTATCATGGGAGGACCTGGAGTTCTGAATCTCTCCATAGCTATTACACCCAGCTGCCAATAGGAGATTTCCCCCCTTGTACAAACATTTTAAATGCCAAAACATACAAAGATTAGAGAGAGGTTTATCAATATATTTTATTACAGGACATAAACTGTCCATATTTCATGCAGGAGTGCCCAATTTGAGCATATCAGATAATCCATAAAAAAAGCACCATAGCTCATTTCCACATGAATAGATGACACTGCACGCCCAGTATCACCAAGCAAAAAACTACACATTTAGACACACTTATCAAATCAAGAACTAGTGACATCATTTTCTTCACTTACAATCATATAGAACACCCAACTGTGTTCCTAGTTACACTTGCACTCAGTGCTCCTGGTTTTGTTCTGAAAATAAGAAATTACCCAAGAAATACAAACCTATCTAAACAAAATGGAAGTGTCTCAAAACAGCATTTAGCCCCCTTATCCCTTCTTTTTTCAACTTCATTTTTAGTAGGAACTCCAACACTCTACGTACCAAAGGTATAGCGTCAGATATGCATTCATCTCCACTGCCTGCCAACCTTCTCTTATTATTAATTTATTTTGTTAAGTCTCCATTTCACCAAGAACCCTCTTTTTAAAAATACAAACAGCAACCACACAAAGTCAGTAAAATTCTAAAAGAATATTTAATACAGAAGTGTAAACCCTTGTCTCCAAATACTATGCCAAAGCATTTCAATTGCAATTCAAAGACAAAATTATCTATATTGCACACTTTTATCACCCAGGTACACTCATGGGAAACTCTTAAAGCTGAGTGAAAGAGGCAGACACTAAGCTATGAAATTGATAACTACGAAACCAACTCCAGCCTTATCCTTAAGTTAGCTGAGTTTACCTGCAAACCTGTCAGGATAAAAAAAAGACAAAAAAAACCCACTTGCTGAGACACTGGTTAATTAGTCACAAAACCAGTTGTCTTCCTCATTTATCATTTCACAGTATGGCCTCTCTACTTACAATTACCGTGTATTGCAAGCTCTTCTCGAAAAATCAAGAATTCACTGATAAGAAACATCACTTGCAGACAGCAAAATCATACGTATTTCATGTTCAAAAGTATTTTTAAAAAATTGTTTTCACATAATTATGCCAAATAAAACAAACCAGGCTGCACTCTGTCTAGTCCTCAACCAACAGTAGTCTAGGAACACTGAAAAATTTAGGTCTGCCTAAGAACCAAGGCAGCAAAAAAATTATCACCATTGCCACCAAAATAAATCTTTTGCCTTACAGTAAGTCAAGTGTTGCAGATAAAGAGTTAAGATAAATCTAGAAACTCTTCACTTATCAGAACAAAGAATATAATTTATTTTATTAAAATACTTAAAATTCATATATGCAATAAGCTTTACAGCATCAGGACGGGATGTGCCCCAATTTATATCTACTTTTCAACTGATGAATGTATAAATCCAGAATGAATGTGTAAAACTGAAATGAAAAAAAAAAAATTAAAAAACTCTTTCCCCTCCCCAGCTCGTAAGAAATATATCTTGCACCAACTTTTATGGATTTTCTTCATATTCTTTCCAATTCTCTTCCCAGTTACTTTTGTTTTTCCTTCTAATGGCTCTGTCTTGTAGGACACACTCTTTCTCACAGGTTCTTCCTAGCTGGCATTTGCAGCAGAAAAACAACCAGAACAAAACAAACCCAAATTTAATCAAGAAAAACTTTCCATAAACAAATCCAAGGACCATAGCTACTCACTGTAAAAAAATACTAGAAGAGATATAGGAAAGCTTTCAAGCAAAATAATTTGAATAAAGGTGCAATACTGGGAAAATTTTAGAAATGCTTTTTAAATTTATTATAACCCACATTCCAGTATTTCCAAATATATGAAAAAATTGACAATTTCTACAAATATGGGAATTAAACTGTGTTGGTTACTAAAAAGGGAGGAAGTAAAATGTTGCTACTTCATCACAAATTCTAAATTCACCACTTCTGAGTGTGAAAACTGGGTGGCTTAAACAAAGACATACCACCAGTCTTTAAAGGCCTTTGAAAGTCACAGAAGTGAGGGAGAATTTAATGGCCTCAGAACACAAATTCAACATAGTGACATGCAACCTGAAAAATTTTCATGAAAGAATAACAAGAATCCCAGTTTAGAAACAGACTGACCACCATTGTCCTCATTGTTTGTTCTCCAGGGACAGACAAGTTACCCACTAATTTTCCTGAAAACAAACAAAAACTTTACAATGCATACTCTGAAGTTACTTTTGGCAGGCCACACAAATTAAAACTGTACAGGCTATCATCTCCTGCACCCAAGAGCTGTAGGAAGCCACTCCAAGCTAGGAGGGAAGAGCACTGAGGGTAGAAGTCTGTCATCAGTTTGGGGCAGGTGGCACAAAGAGTCTGCTATTATAGCACCCAGAAGTTCAATATGAACACAGTCAGTCACCAGCCCCTCCATTTTTATATCTGCCATACACAGAGCTATTACAGTGCATCCTCATTAGCAGACCAGCAAAGTAAAAATCTTACACCCAGTTTAGCCTGTTTTTGGAAGAGTCAGTGGAGGGACAGTTCCCTTAACATCTACCTAAAGCATTTCAGAGCATTTAATTTACTGACTGGCGTAATACCTGAGGGGCATAAAAAGCAGTACTAACTAGACATTTTGTTTCCATGCAGAGAACACCCTGCACCTTCAACAATAATGGCAGAGTCATTACTATTAATATTTCAAATTGCTCTGAGTCACCATATTCCCCTAAACAAACATAACAATATTTTAACAAATACCAAGAATGCTCTGTAAGAAGCTACATTTTAGCAAAGAACAATTCCAAAACTCTCAAAAAACACAGCATAATGGACAACTCAAACTGTCATTTTACACGATTTTGGTAATCAGCCCTTACCACCCTGGAAGGAATCACGTAATGAAGAAAGAGACAAACAAGATATCAACCAAACAGAAAACAAAACAAAAAACCCCAAATGTTGGCACCTTGACCTCTTGTACTAGACAACGTCAGAGGTTCTATAATCACATTTTCCAGGTAAAATAATTTACTGCATTTTAGATTTAATGCTTTTAAAAATAAGCCTTAGACAACATCAAGAATACATACAAAAAACAAGACTAAGTCACAGGTTACAACTGCTGATAATTGTTCATAATATATAGCTCTTCTGCTTTGAGTTCCTTTTCTCCAGCACTCCAATAAATACAAAATATAAATAATTACACCTGAATATACAAATTGCATACTAGAATCAAATTAACAAATAATAGGTACATGATCTTTCATGCAAAATCAGCTCAGAACCAATCCTTTAAGGAAGTACAAAATATACCAGCTTAAAAATTAAATAAAAAACACACTCCTGCATACTGTAGGTACTGTATGAATAGTTTCTAGAAACAAAGATCTGGTGTGATAGCCATTAAGAAGCCCAAATATGCTGACAGAAAATGAGCAGAATAATTACATATTCTCACTCTTCCTCTATCAAGATAGCAAAACTTAAAATTTATGAGTTTGTGTAAACTTAAATATATATATATTTACATATACATATATCCAATATAGAAATCTGTAGGTGATATTCAAACCAAATACCCACGAAAGAAACAAGAGCAAAGATTTCACATAAAAATTCATCTCTTGATATACAGACAAGATAGCTGGTTGGCATAAGGACTATAAAACACTCTCCCTAACAAATAAAGAGTCACAGGAGTAGAAAATCAGACACTTTGGGAATGGTTCCACTGACCAGATCAACCCAGCAGAAAAGTCTCACATTCCATTCTCTCATCACCATCAGTAGCATACAGAAATAGGTTGTACCATACAGTTCAGTGACATGAAAAAGATGTTTCCTTCACTTGTATTTAATGCGCCTCAGTTATCAATAAATAAATAAAACACACACACATGATTTGTCTGATTTGAAACAGATCGAAGCAGACCAATTGACTGCCTGAAGAAAAAAGACAACACATTTACACAGAAGTTACAATCAATCAACAGACCAGCCAGCAACTGCTCCAAGCTGGGATGCGAGTGAAGAAACTGGCCAGAAGAAAAAGAGCAGCCAAGTGGAAAGCTTTCATGACCAAGTTCTATAGATCACCATCTTTGATCCACTCCGGTATTAAAAATAAGGATTAAAAAAATCCGTATTTCATACAAGAAACCGAACCAGTGCCCTAATGTGAAGTGCAAACGGTGCAGTTGACAAACTGAATATCATTATCAAAGAATGTTGTATCATATATTTCTCCCTTCTTTATGTTTTAAAAAAAGAAATCAACACTTATTCAGTCATTTAAAAGTCAGTCTTTCTATGGGAAAGCAGAAATAGTCTAATTTAGAGAATTGTTCTACCCTAAATATCCCAGGCACACACAAACACAGTACTCAGCAAAATTTTACATACCAGTTTGAAGCTGGTAAAAAACCCTCTAAAATATTGCAGAGTTAAAAGGATGATTTCCCAAGTAAACAAAACATGTCAAATTACCGCTGAGCAGTACAAGCTAATACTGAAAATGTTTTACACCGGTAAGAGTTAACAGTAGGGGAATTACACTGAGCTAAATAATTTGGTTAAAAACAGCTTATGCCCAGACAAGACCTTGGAAGGTAAAAACACTTTCTTATCTTTACTTTATAAAAAAATCACTCTTCATTGCTGTATCCACCTCTATGTCTGTCATAATAAACAAAATCGTATATAAATTTCACCACACTTGACTCTTTTTTTTTTCTAGTTACACTATCACCCTTAAAAGTGGACCAAACCAGGATTAAACACACTTTGGGAAGGGATTTGTTTTGCTAAGTTTTCAATACAAAATGTCAACACAGTCAGCTCCAAAAGGCTGCTCTCTCTGTCCTCTACAAACAGTCCAGACATGCATGCTCAAGAAACTAAACACAGAAAAAACTGAGTCAAGCCCTAAGAGCCTACATGCTTTCAACCCCTAGCACTTTAAAGTTTCTGTTTCTTCCCACTGAAAAGGGGAAAAGAAAAAAAACAGTTAAAATCTCCATTTCTCTGCATGTTTCTTATCTCCTTCAGTTTGGGCTAAGAAAATGCTTAACAGAGAAATTTTTCCAAAGTACTTTCACCTGGCACATCAGGGTTTTTTTAAGTGTAAACTTGGCAGAGGAAAAGTATGGTGTTAGGTGCTTTTTTGTGGGCAAGTTCTGCATGCTTATTTCTGATATATTAATACTAGTCAGGTTCCAGATTATTTGATTATTTGCATTGCAAAAAGCACTTCTGGGCATCTCTGGGCTATTTATAGGACTTTACAAATTACTTATCTTTAAGAAGCATACTTGAGTGTCGAAGCCTATTCTATAACACACTGTCAAATTCACAACATCAGAAAAAGAATACTGAATTTCTTTCTGCAATCAATTAAATATCTAAACTAGATTCAGACAAAAGAAACAGGTGACAGGCAAACACTAACAATTTACCTCAAGACTGACTTTAAACACTGAAGATAGAAAAGCAGAAATGTGAACTTTCAATTTTCACATGTTCAGACTTCTTCCATACACTCTCACTTTTCTGACCTCTCTGAAAGATAAAAGAGAATACTTGTTTCAATCCATTTTTTTCCATCCTAAAGAGAACAAGAAACTTATGGGAAAGAACCTGTTGCTGCCTAATCTACAATAAACATTATGGTATTGGAATTCACCTCAGCAGTGGGTAACAGGAAAAGCAAGGGAAGAAAGCTGAGTCACACACCTGGTCATTTCTCTCTACAACAGCAGCTATAATAATAATGATTTATTTTGGGACAAGTGTCATTTTGTGGGAGGGAAAAATGAAGTAAGAAATACAGAGAGTGAAAACAAAATCCAAGTCATTTAGCTTTATGACTAAAGCCTCAAAGATGTACAAACGTAATGGTGAATTCAGGTCACCATTACAGTCACAACATTCAGACCATGTTTTCTTTCAAAACTTGTGGTATTCAAGAACATTGCCAAGTAAAATCATGGATTATTATTTATCATCTCAGTATCAAGAAAATGTGACAAAACAGGGAAAAAATGCTCATACATCCCTTAGAAAATTTAAAATAGGTGACAACCTTGGTAGTGAAACCAAAAATAACACTTGGTAAGAAAGTGAACTAATTTAAGCCTCCAAGAAAAGGAGAAAAAGCCACCAGCATTCTTTTCATGTAAAGACCTTAGCTACTCTGGGGCACAAAAAACTTAGCCAATTCCCTGGCTTTAGACTACAGCTGTGTACCTACTGTCATGCTGATACAATGCCACTTGAAATATATTTGGCTAGCATATTTTGTGTGTGAACATAGAGAAGTTAAGTATTTGAAAATATGTAGCACCTCATTTTTCCCATGAACTTTTTTAAATTTTCCCATGTGCATAAAAATGAAAATACTGGTATGCCCAATTTTTTATTCTGCATTCGTTTAGTGCAAAGCACGTCATGGGAACAGTAGTTTAAAAGAATCTTTTTGCATAAAAATACTTCAATCAATTGAACAGATTCACAATTCTAAATTTACATTTACATAGAGTCTGCTATTGAATTGCACTTTGAAAAATGGATAAGAAACAGATCTCAAAGAAGAGAGGCAAGAAAAAAAATTGTCATCTTTCTCCTCCTGGTGTTGTCTTCCTTCTCCCTTTCCCATCATCATGCATTTCAACTAGGAATGTAAAACTTTTTCTAACTTTACGTACCCAAAACTGAAAAAGTACCTTCTGATTTTCCTCCATTACTTATTCTAGTTTACCTGAATTACTTTTTCATTATGGCATAATTAAAAATTTAGCATCTCTATTTCAAGATACGTGTCAGGTGTCCAACTGCAGGCACTCTGGCTACTGGAAGTTTGCCCATATTAAATGCCCATCATAACACAGGATGATTCAGAAACTATGCCATTAGTGTTCAGTCTCCCTCTTTCACTGACCAGACTTATAAGAAGTTTGAAATAGGTTCAGAAAAGCACAGGCCACGAACTTTAAATGAGAATGGTGGTCAAAGCATATAAATGTTTTGTTTCTGTACAGCGCAGAACTAAATCTTGGCACAACTGAGTACGTAAATTCACTGAGATTCACAGAATATTTCAGCCTGGCCTGAACAGCAGTTTCTAAGTATGCTGAGCAAACATTTGTATTCCAACCTCCTTTGAAAGGAAAATTAATTCAAAACAAGATGAGGACAGCCAGGCACCTTCAATGGCTCCAGAGCAAGAGTGTTCAACTTTCATACAAGGAGACTAGTTAAAAAACCCATATACTTCAAAGGTTCAAAGCCACATGTTCAACCCCTCAGGAAGTACCTTCAAAGAAATATTTTTCCTGTTTAACTTCTCTTAGTGCCAGAAACCAGTATGCACCCCAATCCTGTGCCCTCCCCAAAGCCATAATTTCACTTTATCAACTAAATATTAAAGCACTTCCCTCCAAAGCAAACCTGTAGCCCAGACTCAGCTCCAATTGCCTTTTAACAAAGAGCCCACAAACACCCAAACAAAGGTTGGGTCCTGGGATGTTTGGGGGAGACAAATGTCCTCTGAATCATTACACTAAATTGTACTTCCCTTTTGCTCTTCCCACCTTTACATGAAGTTCTTTGCCAAACCAGGCACAGCATCCCCACAGAAATCACAGAAACACAGATCACAGAAAATCCAGCCAGCATTATGGTGGTCAGGTTAGCAGAGAGATTTTTATCCTCCGAGACTACGAAGGAAACTTCAAACAGTAGTTGTTATATTCAAAGCAAGTATTGCGTTCAATTTTTTTTTTACATGGATTTTATTCCATCCTGAGAGAAGCTGCATAAAGTCATGGATGACTACAATCTCACAGACACCAACAAAGCTCTGTTACCTTAAATATTAATCATAAACAGCTACAACAGCATGGAACTCACCTCCCTATTTTGACTTTCAACTTTCTCAAGTTGATAGTTTCCAACACCATACCTATTTCTAAGCCTGGGTATATCTATAAGCAATGATTCTAGTAAAGGAGATACCAGAACTTCCTGTTATTTTTGGGTATTTCCCCTCCCATCCCCAAACATCTCCAATTATCTCAGACAGAGCACACAGCTTTCAAGAACATCAGCAGAAAGAAAATGGTTATCTTTATCAGAGCAGTCAAACAGCAGACTACTCTAAATTGCTATAGTGAAACTGATGACATTAATGCCATTTATTTGTGCAGGGAGATCAAAATGGAGGATAAGGTAAAACTGACTTAAACCACTGCTAAAAAGAACTAATATACTCTTTCATTACACGTGATATAAAACTACAGTGTACTTAACTAACTGAATTAAAAAAGGTCCAAGCCAAGCAAAAAAGTTTCTCAAGCTAAAATACAAATCTACTCTACTACCCTGCAGTATTTTGCACTGATTTAACTTGCAGCCCATTTAAATCAGCTCTCCAATGCTTCATGTCAGCAGGTGCACACAGAGCTGCCCAGCCTCAGGCAGACTTAGGTCTGACTCAGATCTCCAACTAACGCGCTACAGAAGCATTAGTGGGGCACTGCATCTTTTATAAACTTGGCCACCCAGAGCAGGTATTCACGGGTTCAGTTTCAGTATCACTTTGAGGCTGCAACATTGCTTCCTAGTCAGGAGCAAGATGCACAGGCATGTCATAAGTTCATTTTTCAACCAACTTAAAATAAGCCAGCTCAGTTTCTTTGACAAGGTAATGCCTTATATATTTATCTGTGCACACTTTTACACCTTTCCAGTTTCATCTTTTTTATCTTTATTTTCCCTATTAAATGCCTAATGACACAGTTCAAAAGAGATGCAGAGAATGGTCTGCATCAGAGACAGTTATTTGAGAAAAAAAGAAAAAAAAATCAAGCCAGGGCAGGGAAGACAGAGAATAAAAGGAGACTATGTATTCTGTCAGTGCTTTGACAGGCAGCTACCTACTCCTTTTACCTTTTATTTCTTTCTCTAAAACAAAGTCAACAGGCAGTGTCCCACTTTTTTTAGGTCTCTCTTTAAATCCTGTGGAATCACAATTTTCCCTTTCCTTAGCCTCTGAAGAGCAGCTTAATGAACACTCTCAAAGGTATACTGCTTAAGGTTGACACCAGGATTATTTCCACATTTCTTCACTGGCCACAGGAATACTTCCATGACTACTCTGTCTTCGTTAGAAATTACTATTTTTCTGCAATCTGTGTTTCACCCGAAGTCTTAATCCTCAGTGATGACTACTGTATCCACATGGTCATGATGTAATGAAGAAAAGCAAGCACTTCTGGAGGTAAAGAAAACATTACAAACCTTTCAAGATGTCTCTTAATAATCTCAAATAATTTATCAGTAAAATGTCTGCCCACATTTCAAACTGGAACATTATCTCAAAACACAATGCACTTCAAGAGAAGATAATGCTTTCTTCACTGACAACACTCCTGGGCCTTTCCAATTCCATGTTTAAAGCCATTAACTTCACTAAGAAAGGGTTTATATCACACCTTTTTGGCTGAAGAGAGTTCAGGGGAAATTAAGATTTACATTTACATTATTTACTGGAATAAATCTATCTAAAATAATTTCACAGTCCTATAATGAAAAAGTGAATAAAACTTTCATGTACTTGAACATACAAGCTTCCTAAGCAGGTGCAAAAACATATGCAACTGTCAGTATGTATATTGAAATGCAATGCAGAGATACAGCACACATGAACACTGTGAACATCACGGATGTCTAAAACGCCTATTTACCAGGCACATGCATTTACTCCGCAATGTCACCAATTACAGGCAGTTTTAGTAAGCGTGGTACTTGTGAGATGAGACCTTACCTTCTACCAAAATTCTACACACGCAAAGCATCTTTGCATCAATATTCAGCGCAACAGCGTGTCGGGGTTTGACATACACTCAGCTGCATTCGGTTACCCTGTTTGATCTCTTCCCTGGCCCGACAGCTAATTTAAATGATGAATTTTTTATCATGATGCAGGTAAATGAAGTTAAACCAGATAAACCAGGTTTTATACTAAAAGGTCTTTCAGCTTCAGCAGTGGCAGTAATCATCCCAGAGACAAGCCAAACCCAGGGCCGGGTGCAGGACTTCTCTGCAGCAGATGCCGCAGCCGGAGCCGGTGACACGGCAGCACCGGGGCCGTACAGTGCCCACAGCCTCCCGCAGCGCGTCCCCGTCAGCCGCCCACAGGCACCCAGAGCCACCGCAGGCACCCCAGCTGCCCTCACACCGGCCAGCGGCGGCGCGGCGGGAGAAAAGGGAGCGGAGCGGGAAGGGGGAGGCGGAAAGAACACAAAAAAGAGGGCGCTGGAGAAGGGGGCAGCCAGCTGTTCGGTGTTCGGGCACCTCCTCTCGCCGGCCGCGGTCGCAGACGGTCACCTCGGCAGCTCCTTTGTTCCCCTCCTCCCCGCACTCACCCACGGTGGCCAGGGTCTCCAGGTCCTCCAGCTTGTAGGCAGCGGGCTCGAGCGCGGCGGGCGAGCCGGGACCGGCGGGGCTGGGGGCCGGCACGGCGGGCTGAGGCGCGGCCACTCCCGCCGCCGCCGCCTCGCCGCCGCTCTTCGCCCCCATCTTGGCCTTGGCAGCGCTGAAGGCGTCCATGGGGCCGAGCGGGCGCCCCGCGGCCGCTCAGCGCATGGAGAAGGGCAGAAGGAAGAGGGAGGAGAGGGAGCGGCAGGGACGCAAAGTTTCAGTCTTCAGCAGGCGGGGTGGCTGCTCCCCAGGGCTGGAGCCCGCTGCCGCGTCTGAGGGGGCGCGCAGCCCTTCAGCATCGCGGCCACAAGCGCCGCGCCGCCCGCCGGTGCCCGCAGCAGGCAAGGACCGCCGCGCAGACAATGGCGAGGGTGCGCCCAGCCGCGCCACACGCGGGGCGGAGGGCGGGGTTTGCCGCTGCCGCTGCGGCACCGTCCCGCTGAGGGCTGGCGGGGCGGGGCCGGGCCGGGGGAAGCGCGGCCCCGCCGCACAGCGGGAGCGCGGCTCTCGCCCCTCGCCGCGGGCACGGCCCGGAAACGTGTGACAGCCCCGGTGCTCTCCGCTTGTCCTTCCCCACCCTGCGTCCCGCCCGAGGGGCAGCGCGGCTCGGCGGCGGGAAACGGGGTGGAGGGAAGTGCCGGCGGCTGCCGCGCCTGCCCTGCGCTCCCTCAGCGTTGCAGGGACACCTGGAACGGTCCCGTCCGCTCCCCGCAGAAAGTTAAAAATGAGCGGTGGAGCTCTTGCGAAGCGGCAGCCGGGGCCCCCTCGGCTGCACAGTAACAGCCCTGGGAGGAGCCGGTCTTTCCCCACGCGTGGGAGCGCGTTCGAGTGGCTCCCCCCGCACGTCCCAAAGGGGTTGTCACGCCTTATTTTACTCCACGTTTCCAAGCAGGTGTGGATTCCGCACCGGTCACAGCCCGTCAGCCTCCCCTGCTCCAGCCTGCAGGATGTTCGTGTGGCTGGGGATGGCTGGGGTTAGCCGACACCCGCCTCATACAGCAGCAGCAGCAGAGTACCGAATATAGCTCCTTCCAGAGCTGCCAAGAAGCTGTTGACGATTATGCTGAAAGACAAGGCAAATTGGTGTGTGAATCAAGTCACTGTAAAGCGCACACATCAAAACTGGGATTGAAATCCTCATTTTTTCCATGCCTTGTTGTGGCCCAGTTTTACCCTATTCACAGCTACTGCCCTATGCTCCCATGAGCTGAATATCTGCAAAGCTGATGTGTAAATCAAGTCACACGGGTGGCATTTGGCATCTCCTTTTTATTAAACGTGACATCATGAGAATTTAAGGCTTATTAGTTTCTGTGTGGAGTAGGTTCAATAATAATGACAAATAATTGTGTGTATAAAAAAAAACGGTACAGATAGATAAATTATTTATAAGACTTACAAATATATGTACATTTATCCTCAATTTTAAAGTATCCTTAGAGTTAAATTAATAGTTGTAATATCAGAGGATATAAAATACATTTTTATCTTTTAGCTTGTTGACATGAAGGGTTATGACTAATTCAGAAAATCATTAGGTCATCTCTGCTTCCTGTCAGCCTTTGAAAAGTCACCGGTCAAGGAGGATGGCATCACTTTTGCTCCAAAATTTCAGATTTCATCTGTTAACTCTTTGGAATGCAAGTTTTGCCCTTCTATTTTTCTTTACTACTTTACTGCTTTACTTTCCTTTCTGCTTCGTTACTGCGAGGTTGACTGAACATTAGAACAGGTCACCCAGAGAGGTTGTGGAATCTCCCTCACTGGAGATACTCAGAAACCATCTGGATGCAATGCTGTGCCACGTGCTCTGGGATGACCCTGCTAGAGCAGGGAGGTTGAACCAGGTGACCCACTGTGGTCCTTTCCCACCTTACCCAGTCTGTGACTATGTTCTGTACATTCTGTATCAGATTTACTGTGGTTTAGGCCTTGAATGATATATTTTGAAGAATCCTTAAACTGTCAATTGTAAATGTTCTAGCAAGCTGTAAATTTAACTTCTGTTTGGTCAAAAGGTAAACAAGCCAACAAAGCTCTTTAACAATAACTGAAAATTTTGTTTAAGATAGCAATTTGAAAAATACACATCAAAGCATTGAAAAAAATCTGAGTGTGTCTAAAAATCTAACTTTGTTTCTCTAGCTAAATAATTACAAATTGAGAAGAAAAGGTATAAACTGATTGTGCTAATTATTTTCAAGAGAGAGTTCTTTAACTTCGGTCTAGCCAAGAAAATTGATCTTTGATCTTCTTGAAACCTTTCCTTTTCAATAAAAACTACGAAATCATTCACTTCTCAGATGTTAAAAGGGGCATAAAGTATTTTACTTAAGATCTTGATTATCCTCAACTGATATTTCCATTTATGCTACAAATTTTACCTAGCGTTTAAATTACTTGCATCCAGGGCATTAAAACTTTCTTTTAAAGAGCCTCCTGCTGCCATGCTTCAACAGTTGGTGGCCTGTATGACAGCACCCATTCAAAAGAGTTGTGATTCAGCAAGGCTCCTAAGCACAGGATTAGTTTAATTCAATGCAGTGTCTGTTCTTAAGATTTAAGTTTGCTTCCTTCCTTTCCGTGCAAGGCATTTCCTAGTTCTTGTTGTAGCAACATAATTGCAGTGTTTATATTTAGAATGTCAACATGTTATTAGAGTGCTTTGTCACCTCTCTATAACCATCTCAGAATTTATCATGCAGATACTGATTATTATCCACAATACTTCAGGGAAAGAAAATGTTTTTTCTGCATACAATCAAAGCTCCTAACTTCATAAATTGCAAGTGGAAGTAGAGCTGCCACTAGATTGCAATAATGGATATGAAACATAGTTTCTTGCCCAATTTGGGCACAATTCATAGGCAAGCCTGCAACCCTATATTCCTATTTTCCTTCTTCTTTGCCTTTATTTTAACTTAAAATGTCACCTTTTGGTCACAGGCACTTTTTGAATAATCTTGGCTTTTCCCTTGCTCTTGATAATTCTTAGTTCTCAGGTTTTCACTTTCCCCACACATGCATTAAGTGCCTAATGCCAGGTTTCTTTATTGTAAAACAATTTTCCCCCTTTATTTTTCTAGTCCTTTACCTTACAGGTCCTTAAACCAATGGTTAGTTCTATTTCATTTTCTCTTAAAAGTTCCAGATATTAGAGATTAATCTTTCCAAAGAGAGTGAAGATCTTTTTAAAAGAGATTTTATTTAGGAAAAAAAAAACAAACCCAAAACCAGAGAACTGTAGTTTAAATGGTTTTCTCAATTCATTGTGAGGGCTTATTCTTCTATTTCAGTGACAAAAAATGTTCCATGTATTTATATTTCTTTATGAATTTAGAATTTTCAGGGACCAGAAGGGTTACAGGTGTCAGTTTGGTTGTTCCCTGTGGCCTTTCATATATGTGCATTTGCCAAACTTCAGCACATAGAACCATACTGGTAGTTAAATGTTTATTTGGGTCCTAAATTACTAACTTTCCTCCCATTCCTTCATTTTGGTTTGTAGGTTTGTTGTTTGGTTTTTAGTTTTTTGTTTTTGTTTTTGTTAGTTTTTTTTTTTTAATTTTCCCCCAGGAAACCTTTAGTTAACAATATTAAACCAATGTAAAGGATAACAAAACTTTCTACCGATCAGTGAATTGATATAGCAGATCATTTTTTTGTCATTTTAGGGGCACATTGTGGTACACATTCCATGCAAATGGAATATGATTTACGCACCTAACTCTCTGGGAGAGGAATCAGTCATTTAAATGTCTCCATGGCTGCAGACAAAAGTGTCTTTCCTGTAGTCTGAGAAGGTTGGCGTTTGTCTTCCTGAAAGCCTGCTTCTTTCTTCCCTGCAAATATATAATTTTCCATACAAATCTCGTTAAAGCATATATTTACCATCGCCATCACTGTAGTAAAACTACTACAACAAGTTAGCTGGAGAACCTGTTCAAACCTGTAAGGAGGAAATGGAGAAGTCCTTCAGTGGTGGTTATTACTAATAAATAGCTCCATATCATCTCCTTTAGTCACATTACATACGGTGCCTAAAAACGTGGGACTGCTCTGAGGAGGAAGAATAACTAGTAAAGATAATTAGTACTGGTATGTGTTTTTCATTTGTTTTGTTTTGCTAAAGAAGTTCATGATCAGGCAAGTCCTATGATGTAAACCAGCACCCTTTCGTGCAAAAAATCCTGGCCTGTGACAAAGGAAGGGGGAAATTATTCCACCCATCTGAAGCAGTTCCTTCATAGTATGGAAATAAGCCTATCTGTATAATGAGCAATCACACACCTTCATAAAGCAACTATCACACTTTTATTTGAATATGATTATGTTTAACATTTTTTTAAAAGCATTTAAATTATGATGAGTATAGTGGCAGTATCCAAATGAGAATTTAAATACAAAGAATTTAACGTTGTTGCCTGCATCCAAAACCGTGTTTCTGATGAATCTTGCTGAGCTGATTCCTTGCTTCGGAAATGCATTGGTGTAGCCAGTTCAAACATGGAAATGCTGTTACTAGGGTGTCTAGACTTTCTGCCCAGTCTGAGCAAGTTTGTGTCTAGCTTCTGCCAAAACTAGATTGAGATCTGGAAAAAAGATGTTGCTTTGCCTGCATTTGCTGAGGAACTTGTTCTGTTAAACATTATGAAGGTATATCTCACATACATGCAAAACTGCTACCCTCACAAAAGTAAGTTGTGACCAATTTTAATATTAAAAAAAACTGTTATAGGAACAGTGTCTTAGCTGATAGAAGACCCTGAAGTGCCAGCATGGTGGACAAGCTCTTTGATGTCTGGTGGTGATATTTGCTTCAGTTCAAAGATAGAATCAAGTAGCAATTCACTAGGACAACTTTTTGTTCATTCTTTTCCCCAGATAACTAGTTATGTCCCTTTGCACTGGCTTATCTCATTTTCAATACTCAGGATAGTATGCTGCTTATAGCAGTCACCCACAAAATGGGATATCCGGAATTTTTGCTCTTAATTGTATAAGAAGAGCTCTCATTCTAGCCTCCCTTCTTTAAGCTGCTGAATGCAATTGTAGGACATATTCTCCGATACTGTGCATTCCTACTTTACAAATGCTCCACATTTACTGTGTCAATGAAAGGATGTGTTTGTTACATTGCTGTGTGGAATTCTGCAAAAGTTGTATAAACAAATATAATTTTATTCACATTTATTTGTACAATTTATGGTATGTAGCTGTAGTGTTTTTGCATATTTTACCACATTTCTGCAAAAGTTAGTATAAAATAATAAATTCCACAAACAAGTAAATTAATTTGAGCTTTTGAGGGTTTTTGTTGTTGTTGTTGTTTTTTTTAAATTTATTTTAATTTTTGTTTGTTTTTTTCCTAGCAAGACATGTAATGTGAACTTCATAGCTTTCAGGGTAGTCAGACAGAATAATAAACTCTATCTGTTGCTACCAGCTGCAGGGAATTAAGCTATCTCAACAAAGACTTCTCATTTAGATAAATGTAAAATTTCTGTGACAAAATATTTTTTCACCTCTATTTAGCATAATTAAAAGTCTTTTAAAGTGAAATTGTATATGTCTTTTTAAGGCATGTTCATCTAATGCATGAACAGAATAAATCTTTTTATTAAACATTTTTAAAAATTTTATTTGGTTTCATATTGGTATCTTCATGTACAAGACTAAGGATTGTGTGAGAAAAAAGAAACAGCTAGAATCTTCCTCTAGTCATGGGCATCAAGGTGAGAATGTTGTCAGACCTCAGAGTCCATCATATCTGCATTGATTTAGCATCAAATTGTCCCTGTGTCACAATTTATGTGGGCTTCAGGTGTGGTTCATTTTAACCTGATCCAAATCCAGGCTGCCACAACTCTGTTGTTCTCCTCCCTCTCTCACATCAGCACCCACGCCCTTGCTTTTGCATTTGACACTCAGGTAGCTTCCTGGTGAGCCAGTTCAGGAATTAGTTCAGGGAATCATTTATTAAATAAAGTTATTGGGGTTTCTAGCCAAATCACTTCCCCAAACCCTTACCACAAACAAGGTTTTAGGGCATTTACAGCTGTGAGGAATTCTGAGCCAGACTGCATTTCTATCAAGCTGGGTCAGCTTTATACAACCCTTTATTTTGCTTATGCCTTTACTATTTGACACACTGATCCTTGAAAAAAAGAAATCAGCACTCTGAATGGATATACATGTCTGCAGCTGAAGTTCCCATTAATAGTTTTTAAAAATACCTTCGTTCATAAATCTTTTGCAACCTGGACGATTTTGTACTCTGCATGACAACTGACTTCACAGTGGTGTTGAAACTGGCCATAAAATCAGAGGAAGGAGATGGGCACGTCATTTAGATTGTCATGTCATATGGTGGGTAGTATTCTGGATTCCTTTCTTTGACTAGCTCTATCAGAAAAAAAGCAGTTAGATTTAACTCACGTGGGTTCAAGATGAGACTGTCATTCTCTCTTACCTCTGTAGCATTAAAATCAGCTAAACAAAATCTGACCCTTATTTACTTCCAGCTTAGACAAGTATTTTCAAATCTTTGCAGTTTATCTCTAAAACAAAGATGAAATCAGAGCCCCCAAACTTTTGCAAATAGTATACAAAGATATTCTATAAATATTTATATTCATGGGTAAATGTAAGCAATTCTTGTTATTTTTTTATTGAAGGAAAAATGCTTGAACGCATGATAGCTAAAATTGGAACTGAATTGCAAAAAGGAAGAACATTTTCTGTTAAATACAACAATATTAATTATGCATTTTTTATTTGTAACTGGTATCTTCTTTTGTGAAGTAATATATTCTTAATCTGCTCTTAATGAAATTAAAATACTATAAAGACTAAATTCATTCTGTAATGTCATACTTATCACTTTAACACTTCAAGCTGGCCTAATTTATACTTTTATTGTTATTTAATATTTTCACACAAACATGGGCTAAAGCAGATAGAAAAGCTTTCAAAGTATTTCTACTGATACTCTTACAATCTGATTACTACCAAAGCTGAGGAAATAGGTTTTAGATTTCTTAGAATTGATTTTGTACACTTACATATGAAATACAATTTATGTATGATATTCAGACTTTTTTTGCTAAACAAGTATGTTTTACTGAGCAATCACAAAGTGATATTAACTGTGATTCATTCATCTGTTTACAGTTCAGTTCATTAACTGTTCCGTACATGAGAGTCATTGCAGACTCATTAAGCAAAGTATTTAAGCACCTACTTAATTTTTGTTAGTTTTAAGCAAGTGCCTAGATTCTGTTAAAGCCAATGGAATTAGTCATAAGGTGCAGTGATTCAATAACTGCTGTTAAGTTTACATGCATGGTTAAAGTCCTGATATTAACTGTGATTTATTCATGTTTACAGTTCAGTTCATTAACTGTTCAGTACATGAGAGTCATTGCAGACTCATTAAGCAAAGTATTTAAGCACCTACTTAATTTTTGTTAGTTTTAAGCAAGTGCCTAGATTCTGTTAAAGCCAATGGAATTAGTCATAAGGTGCAGTGATTCAATAACTGCTGTTAAGTTTACATGCATGGTTAAAGTCATGCATACACTTACATGCTCTATGAACAGGAGCATAAACCAAAACCATGAAACTGCTCAAGCAATGAATCTGAGAAGGAATCATATTTCAAATATAAAATGAAAATAGAATAAAATGAAATTTCTTAGCCATCATGCTCATTTAAGTATGAACTTTAGCCAAAAAAAAAAAAAAAATAAAAGCATTGTGGCATTTAGGAAGAGTCAAGGGTTGATTTAATATGGGATCATTATACATCTGTGCAAACTCTAGGTTATGCCCAGGTATATATACCACATAGCTGGTCACAATAACTCCTGAAGAAGAAGGGCAATTTATCATCAGTTTACATATGAATTAATTTAATGGTCTCACTTTTTTTCTCCTTTATGGTACATTTTATTTTTTTTACATTGTGTATTACTTTGATGTAGTATAAAATCAATAAAGTAGTCAACATAAATATTAAGTATTACGAATGTTGGGCAGAATGGAATATGGATGCAGCTGAGTTCAGCAGCATATGAGAAATCCAATTGTTCATTGATCTTGCAAAACAACAAATTACATAACTTTCCTACTATACTTAGCAGCTGATCTCTGGCCTTTGAGTCAACATTTTGTGTGTTGGAAGGAAATGGATAATTTCTTTAGATAGCTGGAATAGATCACTCATTCATAGTTTTATTGAAGATGTAAACTTTTATAAAGCCGCAATTTGGCACACAGTCATTCTTCTCTTCTGTTTTCAGACTTAAGTAATTTTACAAGTTTTATACAGATGAAATTAGGATTACTTAATTAAATGTAAAACCCAAGAATTCAAATGCAAGCTAATAGCATTTCAGGGGATAGGTTACTGCATCAATTGATACAGTGTCAGTGCAGTTCCCTGCAAGTCTGAGGGGAATGAGGAAGACAGTGTCTTGAATCAGAGGAAATACTGATTTAGAAAGAAAAGATGCTTTAAGTAACATAAAAATAATTGCAAACATTATTTTCCAGTTTTGATTTTAGTACATATATAAATCATATTTCATCATTAATAAATTCACTTTATTGAAGTTTATACCAATGTTTTGCAAAATTTCTCAATGTGTTTATCTGGTTTTGCAATGATTATTTTTCATCATCCATTCATCTACTTCTCATAGTCACAGGGATGACAGAGGCTTTGCATCAGGTATCATCTACATACACTTGGGATTGGTTTTTTTGTTTGTTTGTTTGCTGGGATTAGTTAACAGTGTCATACTTAAAGTATTGGGAAAATGGTTGCTTAGATACTGATTCCATCCTAGTGGAAATTAACAGGAATTGTGCACTTACTGATGTCCGAGATTAGTGGATAATACATCTAAAAATATGTATTAATTTTGTAAAAGAATATATAATTTTGGGGAGTCTCAGATTATAGGAAAAGGATCTTTTCTGGTATTTCCCTCCAGTTTTAGTTTTTCTTTCTCTGTGTATGAAAGAGAGTCATATATATACAATTTATTTTACTAAAATGTCTCTGACTACATATTTTTATTAAAAAGAAAAATAAGTCTGTTTTTAACCTGGGCTGCATTTAACTACTTGGTAGGTCCTGTAACAGGGGGATGGGGTTTTGATCTGTATTTTGTTACTCCTTTTTTGTGACTCTTGTTATTCAGATACTTGACTTCCTTAATTATTTTATCAGTGGTGATGCTTTCATGAGTATAAGAATGATGTTTATATATTGTGGGTCTCTTGTCTGTAACTGTTTTTAGAAATTTTTTCATCAGGCAGCCAAGCAGTCTCATTGCTTTCAACAAGGTTCATATCTCTCAATTGTACAGTTGCAAAGGTTACTACTCAAAAATTAATAGAAAACTCTGCCAGATGTCTTCACCTTTGTCATATTCTCCATTACAAATGGTTCCCAAATTCATTATAAGAACATACAATATGTGAAAAATTAAATATGTAAATAATAAGTAATAGCAGACAAATAGGCCAAGGAGAAAGAATGTTTTCTGTTGGAAAGGTGAATGCCATGTGGGGTGGGCAGGATAGTGGGGGTCGAGGCAGAACTTCCAGGTGTCATGGCTAAGGAGTAAATCTGCTGAGGGTTTCTGAGCCTTGGGGAAAGCCTTTTGAAGGGGAGTGTTTGTAGAGTTTCCTTTTTCAGCTTCCTTCTGAACTTCCAGTTGCGGGAACAGCAGATTTACATTTCACCGGGGACTGAGAAACCCAGTCTATAGAAAGCACTGAAAACAGAAATTGGATTTGATCATGCCATGGCTCATGCCATGACTTTCCTGGACAGCTCTGTCCTTTTCCAGTCCCTTAGGAGAAATGGGTAATAAATGCACATGTGGTAGTGCATGACTATACAAATCTGTTTCTAAATATAATGGGAAAAATGTAAAGTTCTTTAGCAATGATTTAGCTAGCTTTATCAGTTGTTTTTAATATCTGCATTTGAACACCTGAAACTTGGGAAATATTGAAAGGAAGAAAATTACTGTAATTCAGAAAGAAATGTGGGTAAGGTGATGTAGGGATTTCACAAAGAAATAATGAAGAGATTAGAGTGCTTCCCTAAGAATGCCAAGGTACAAGTTTTAGGGTGCAGATGACTGTAACATTGGTGAGGTGTTTCTGAATGAGCATATGCTCTTTAGTCTGGACAGCTGATCACCCCATTTTTCTATCACTAGTAACATTTGACTACCCCAATCTGTGCCTCCAGGGATTATTACTTAGGAAGAGCAAGGAATTTAATGAAGGAGTGCGCATGAGGTTTTCTGAAGTTAGGAATTTAAAAGCTGAAAATGTGAGAATCATATTGTGACAGTGTTAGAGATAGTGGCAAAGTTGGACGATGGAGACATCATATGTTTCTGCAGTACTCTTCTGCTCTGTTATTTGGGATGGAGTGAAAGTTACTTTACTGCTGGTACTTTTTTCATTAATTATAAATATTCAAGATGTTTACTCCTGGATGGGCTGTTCTATTAAAATTGTTTCAGTTTTAGTGTTTGATTGTGAAAAAAAAAAAGCCCAAAGATGACTTACACATTTGAGAAGAAATGTGAAAATACTTGGTGATATTATTTTCAAGATTCAGTGAGAAGTGATTTTCACTAGATGATTTGGAGAGCACCCATAGCATTTATTTGGCAATATTACAAATAGTGCCTATCTTAATGTCATTACATTACAGAGGATTTTTATTTCTTAAAATCAGTAGTGATTTGCTGAACAAAACATGAAAACTTTCATACTTGTTCAAAGTTTTTTGAGAGAAAGATTTTAACTTCAGATCAGGTTCAAAGGTTGAAAATTTAATCTCCCAAGCCATACCCAGGGACCTTAAGAAGGAAAAATCTTTAATGAATTGTAATGGAATCAGATCACAGCTTTTCTTGGATAAGTCCATTTAAAATGTATTTCACAGTTTGGTCTTGTTTTATGAAATCAATTATATGCATTTTCCATTTAAGCTTGTGTGTGACTTGGAGTCAGTAGGAACAAAAGAAACGTTAAAATGCTTTGTTGACTAACAAAAAGTTAAGCACACACTTAACAGTACGTGCTTTACTAAATTGAAACTCTGTGAGAGTAGGTCAGGCAGAAAGCAGCAGTGAATTAGCCCTGGCTGACCATGCAGTAGGCACCAACTTAAGGCCTGCTTAAAAAGCAGAATGCTAAGAAAAAGGACATCTGATATGTTATGGTGAGAAGCACAGGATTATGTGTTATGTTATGTTAATATAGGTTAAGTCATAGTCTCTATACAAGGTTATGTGTTAATGATTGGTTAGTTGGTTTTCCACATATAGTCATGTTGTTGTCATAGGTTCTTCATTCTGTTACCAAGTTTGTGTATGTTCTATTCCCTGTAATATTGGTCTTCTGTTGGCTGCCCCCCACAAGGTGTTACCTTCTAGGGCTACTGTGTTTGGCTTCTGTTTTTGTTATCCACCTTAATAAATTACCTTTCGGGTAATTAATTAATTTATTTAATTACCTTTTCGCCAGACTGCTCTTCAAGTCTGGTCACCCACACCACAACAAAACTCTTCTAATGTTTTTTCCAGTTGTGATGAGAGTAGAGAGAAAGAAGAAAAAAAATTACCTTTGATCTCACTGAACCTTTAAAAAAAGAGGTATGGTTCTCTAGGAAGCTATTGTACCAAATCAGGCCAATTCAGCAGAATGAAGCTTCAAACCCCAGATCCTTATTACATGTAGCGCTAATTTCACTGAGTGTGAAATTGTTTTTTGCTAATCCAAAAAGCATGAAATAAGCACTGAGCAAGGAATATGTCATAGAAATAAAGTGCCACACTGATGGTTTCTGACAGTACGTAATGATTAAGGAAAATGTGTTCTCATGACACAAGATTGCTGCAAACTAAAAAATTCCCTTTGCATCACCCCCATTTATTATTTGCCAAAGGAGTATGAAATTTTGATTTTATAAAGCAGAAAAAAAGTCAAACTATTGATGCAAAGCACATGTGGTATTAGTAATTTGTATTTTTGTGGTTTTATAGATTTGCTGAAAATAGGAATTAATTTCTTGCCAAATGAACCTTACAGTGCAGTGCAGAAATAAAATACTGGCAAATGGTACTGGTGGATGTAGATATCTGTGCTAAGGCCTCCCAGATAATTAAAATATTTTCTATTAGTTCACACGTTAATATAATCTATAAGAACTGGGTTCCCTCTTATTACAGATATAACGTAATTTGTCACTAGAAGTGATTATGCATCAGATATCTCAAAATAAAACATCAGGTATAAAAATATCCCAAAAAAATTCTTTGCATGAGATGAAGGTCTGCCTGAATTCCGAGAAGTGTTTCTGCTGAAGCTGTGACAATCCGTCAAGGCCATGAGAATACCTACTCTGGTAAAGCCTCATGAATCCTAAGTCTGGAATTATTTTAAGATGGGGAAAACTATGACCTCTGGAGCCCTTCAAGACCTCTTATTATATACCACAGAGATTTCTGCTAATTTCTGTTTGTCTTTATTTCGCAAAGCTTTATATCATTACTGTAAAAAGTTTTTATATCGTAGCTTTTATGAGAATCTTATATGTGCCTCAAAAAAATAACTCAAATTATTAACTCACGGTTTTATTCTTAGATTTTTGCTTCTGTAAAATGTAAGCACAGACATAAAATAGTATACCAATTATTTAATTCTAATTCAGTTTTCCTGGTTTTATCTAGGTATGTGCTAGTGAAAATGAGATGTTTTCTAAGTAGTTCATTTATCCAACCAGACAACTTTAAAACTAGATTAGAATCACAACTCATAATGTCATGTTGCAGTTTGAAACAAAATGTTTCAAATTTAAACCAAACATTTATTAAGGGTCTAAAATTTTCCTCTTTAATATATTTTTATTCCTTGAATGCCTCTTGAATGATGCATTCCACTTTTAAAAAACACATAATTATGATCTAAAATGCCATGATGTGTCTTTATCTTTTAGAAATCTCATAGAAAATTGAATTTATTGAATTTATTTCATATAGAAAACATTTTTCTGAAAACCCCCCAAATTTGTGAGTGTAAGTGAATTACCTGTTTTCTATTTCTCTTTAAATTATCTCTGTTTCTCCCTGAAGAACACGATTATTTCTGTGGCATAAAGAGAAGAAAGTGTTAACACTGCTAACTACACTAACAAAATACTGAAAGCAGAGTTGCAGATCCCAGTGTGCTGAGCAAGGAACTAGTAGTCATCTATGAGGGAGTGCAGGTCAGAGAAGGCAAGGGCAAGTGTGGTGTGGACAAGGCTAAGAATTTACATTTGATCAGCAAATTATTAGTATACAAAGTATAGTATACAAAGTCAAGATGGAAATGCAGGTGCCTTGTCATCTCAGCCATTGGTGTAAAATGAGATTCAGGCCAAGGTAAGCAGTTGTCAGCTGATTGTTTCTTTTTCCCCTTCCACTTCTCCCCTCAGCTGCGCAACCACAGTGAACAGTCCTGGCAAAGACTGAAAAGTGAAGCCATAGAAAGGGAAAGCTTTTTCCAGCCTCACTAGTTCCTTGGTGTGGGACACCACACTTTTACAATAATAGCTCTGCCAGAAAGATGGAAGAGGTGATAAGGAAAAGAGGAGGTAGGTGAGCCACATGTGATGGTGATGCAGCTGAAGAAAATTACCTACATAAGATAATGACCTAACAGACCATTTTTTTTTTGGTCAAATTATGTCTTGCCATTGACCCACTACAGGATATAGTGGAGTCAGAACACTTGTATTCTAAATCTAGATGCAATCCAAAGGTGTTTTTAAGATCCAGTGTTCTTAAAAACAGAACACCTTATGTTTGCTTATCGACAGTGGTTGTTGTAACTAGGAAATTGGTTGTTGTACCTAGGAAATAATCTCATTCATCAAAACTAATAAGAATAGTCAGAAAAGACACAAAAGTAGTGAAACCTAGTTTTTGTGATTTCTAGCATTCTTAGGACTGCATTGATGGTTGAATTATAAACTGTAGTCTTTGACAATAAACTCCATGGTTTCATTCCAAGTCATTTCACTTGTATCGTATTTCTTTTGCATTACTCTGGTACATTATCTACCTTTTGCAACATAGACATGGTGTTTTATTTTTTTCTTCTTATTTTAGCCTTATTGTCAAAATTATTTGTAAAGAGCCTACCTTCATGTCATTGAAAAAGAAAACTCAAATTTTTACAACTATTTATTTTGTTGGAGTCCTACTACAGCAGTATCTCATTAGAGCCAAATTTAACTCAAGATCTTGCTAGTCTTGACTTCTTTTTATTATTCATAGTTCTTTACTGACTTCCTTTGAAACACATTTTCACAAACATTGGACAGATATCCATAAGACTTTCTCAACAGTCATTATCAAGGTGCTATTATACTTCCTGTGGGTTTTTACATTTTTCAATCTTCTTCCATTATTTAATATCTCTGTTTTTTCTCTATTTAACAATCTCTTTTCTTCTGCAATTGCATGTTGCTATTTATCATAACATAACATAACATAACATAACATAACATAACATAACATAACATTAGCATAATATATGAAATCTCTCATGGCTTTTGGTTTGAAGATTAAAGCCTGTGGTACCCATCTGAACTTAACTGTGTTAGGTTATGTTCTTCCTCAGGACATATTTGGAATTTATATTTCTCCTTTCGTCTATTTCATTATTCTGGAATATAAACATTTTGTTGCAGACCTATTTGTCACTATTTGTTTTTTATTAGCCTAAAAACTTACTTACCCTGCATTCCATCTAAACCCTAACAATTTCTGGCATATTTCATTCATTCCCACTCACAACTGTTTTTCCTTCTGCTGATTTAGATTTATTTCACCTTCTGTAGTAGCATTTGTATCAGTTTTTGTAATGCATATGTGTACTTAAAAGGTATTGGTATAATGAAGATTCAACATTTTAGTTATTTTGCAAGAATATAAATATTTAACAGAAGTTCTATGCCCCGGTCCTTTTCTGTCCTCGTCTATTTCACATATATGTGTATTATCAACTGAAACCTTTTTTTTTTTTTTCCAAATGTTTGGCAAAATTCTCTTTGAGTGATTAATGGATTGATTAATTATTGCTATGATTGATGATAAATGAGCATACAATACAGCTGGGTCTTCCAAGAAAGTATAAAAATACAGAAGAAGTTTTAATTTTTTTTTTCACTGTGAAGTACGAAAGAGAATCCATACTTATCCTTAATCAAGATTTTGGAAACAGTGACGACATGCAAGTACCCCACTGACGTTTTTTCTTTTTTACCTGTGGTGCAATGATGGATAGTGCAGCAATGCTTCTTCTGTGTTTCAACAGGTGAATTTAATCATTATTTAATTAAAATTATATTAATTAAAAATTCAGCTGAAGAGTAAGAATATGCTGACAGTGTATGCTATAAGCTTTGTGAGTTATTATAAAGTCAGCTTTTTAAGTGCATCTTGCAGCCCAAGGTATCCATTTCCCCCTCTGGCTTCACTGTGTTCTTCACAAGACTGCAGTCCTCACTCTTAAGCTTTGTCTGGCAAAAGACCCTGAAGAAAAGCCCTGCACAGAAGATAGGAATAATTAAGAGAAAGAGCTTCAGGCTTCCTAATCTTCTTTTCATGTTGAGAACAGCCCTGGCTTTTGATTCCTGAATCACTAGAAAACGGACTACTCAATAATTATTTCTTCTTTTCTGTGGGATTCCTCTGACTATGACATTTTTCTACCAAATTAAGGAGGCTGGATGAAGTCAGAGGAGCAACAAAGCCAGTTTTGTGCACTGGACAGGCATAGAAATGTACATGCCAGGTATCCTCCCAAGTTAATTCTAAAGAAATCAAGAAGTAGTAGGTTTTCAAAAATAATCCTTGCCTGGAGTAATGGAAGATTCACAGATCAAATTATATATTTCCTGGTTTTATAAGTGCTCTTCACAGTTTTTGAGAAATGCTAATTTGAAAGCAGAATTCGGGTACAGTTCAGGCACAATTTCTTACACATCTTCTATAGTGCTCAGCAGCACTGGACAGTTTAACATTGTCTAGCAGATTCCCAGGTCCTTATTAATATAAGAATTAAGCTTATGTCAAATTGTTTGCTTAAGAACAATTCTTTTGATCTTGTTTAGCATTTATAACTGGAACTTAAAAGTGAAGCTGGTTTAGGCAGCTGCAAGAGTGTTCTAGACTTTTTAATATTATTTCTAATTAGGTGTTTTTTCTCCCAGACCTGATTTTTTTTTACTAGCATAGCATTTAACTTTTATATTCTCCTGATTAAGTTATGCTGAATGAATGCTGTGTTCCATTTACTCTTTTGCTCTCTTTTCACACTTGTTACAGTCTTGATTTATTTTTAAGATCATTGTTACTGCTTTAGATTGCAGTAGAAAGCAGATATTGATAAATAGAATGGCTATGACAGTGGCTGTACACATGTTCTCCTCTAATGCCTAGAAATTATCTACTCTTCTGGTTTTTCCATAGAATAAGTTATCCTTGTTTTAACATAATTTTACTAAAATTATGCTTTAAGGTAATTTCTTATGATGATTGATTTTAAGGCTGCTATAGTTAAGACTGAAAGTTCCCTTTGGGCTCCTAAATTAAGGTCTGAGTTTTATTAATGCTCAGTGTCTGTCAGTTCCACCCAACGGAGTTGCTGAATACTGTGCAACACCAGAAAATCATATTATTTTTGTTCCTATGTGGACATAGGAAGACGGTTTTAGATTTGATTGAATTAGAAAATCTCTTACATTTTATTTTTGAATTTTCAGGAAGAATTCACATTGGGCTTAAATTTTTAAGGATATGACCTCTTTTGAAAAGAGAGAGATGGTCCTATGGTCATTGGAATTAAGTGGAAGTGACACTTGCAAAAATACTATGCTCATCATACAGCTTAGGCTTTAAAATTTAAAAGCTTAGGCTGAATTGTCCTTTTTTTCAAATTAACGGAAATAAAGCAGATACTTTTATCACAGTTATTCAATAAATCATGACTAGAATGTTACCTTAGGCTGAATTGTCCTTTTTTTTTCAAATTAACAGAAATAAAGCAGATACTTTTATCACAGTTATTCAATAAATCATGACTAGAATGTTATGCTAAAACTTGTGTTGATAAGTTACTGTGTGTTTTTAAAAATAGTTAATATTTAATTAATATTTAAATTATTTAGATGCCTTAATTTTGCCTTAATTTAGAGAAGCAGATAATTTATTATTTTTTTTAATAACCATGCTTGATCATGTATAGAATTGTAGGACATGTTCCACCTTTAATTTATGTATTTTTGCCAGAAGATTCTATGGTCCTTGGCATGGAAGGCCTTCACATTGCTACTGTAATTAGTCACTATGTAATCTGGAGCTTAATAATCATATATAAATTCCCTACTAATTACCCTGTAATCTACTATTTGTTGATTAGAAGAGCATGAGATGAGTATTTCTACTATTATTAATTTCAATTTACATGATAATTATAGGGCTGTAACAATTTTTCTTGTTTACTCGCTTGGCTATGCTGTGCGGCCTTTTGTTCTGTTAATAAAATACTGCCTTTTTATGTTCAACCATTTTAATCCATACCCAGCCAGCTTCTCCTTGCATGCACTTCTAGCCTGCATTGTTCTTGGGCTGGTACCCAGACAGGTCACTACAACAGGTCATTCTTTGTTTTCCCTGAAAAGCACTTAGGCAAGTTTATGTGAAATAGTTACAATGCTCTCGTCTAGTTTAAATATAGGGTGAAACCCTGCCTGTGCTGAAGGAAAAACACAGGGAACTGTTGCTCTGTGGAGCAAGAATGTACACATACCTGCTCTGAAGTTCAGGAGGAGGCAGTGTGGTTGGATACTTGGGTGAAGATGAAAGGAGAAAAAAACAAGGTTAATTTAATGGTAAGGATATACTATAAACTGCCAAGCAGAAGGAGTAGGTGTGGACGAGGCTATTTTTGTGCAGCTATGTAATGCATCAAAATAGCAGGGTTGTGGGAGATGGTTTTAATTAAGCATGTATCTTTGAAAGAGTAATTTTGCTTTTCACACAAGGAATAATAACTAGTCAGATGGACACAAAATTTTTATTCGAATAAATGGTTGGTACCAGCAGTTTTAGGTGTGATTCAAACTAGCCAGACAATACTGGAGACCTGGTCATGTAAATGATTATGATGTATTTGTGATCCTAGGAAGAGGCTGCATGTATGGAAGAGGAGGATAAAGATGGAAGTATACTTCAGCAAAGAAAATAGCAAATTCAGTGTTGTTAGGTAGGGTCTCATGGGAAGATAAAATGAAAGAAGGATAGCTATCATAGTAGAAAGTTATAACTTTTATTTAAGGAATTCATTAAAGTTTTCTACAGCTAAATATCTCAATACAAAAAAAATAAGTCAGTAGATAATGAATATGATAAATTGAGAAATTATGTGAAGTCAGTTAGATGAAAACCAGTAAAGAAAAATGCATATTAAGACACTAGAGAATCAAAAAAAAAAACAAGCCAAAGCCAAAAAAATCACAAAGACAAAATAAGGAATCACTCTTTAGGCAGAAGAATTGCAGAGAAGCATTTTGAAGAGATTGCATATGCAGCATAATACATGTAAATCAATAGTTTGATGTGGTTAAAGAAAAAACAAATTTCATTCTAGGAGGTATTAGCAGCTGTGTTGTACATAATACAGATAGTAGTTTTTCTGCTTTTTCCAGATCTGGTGAGGGCTCTGCTAAAATAGCATGTCTACTTTTAGGAATTTTCTCTGATGTGAATGATGTAGGCAAGTTAGGATAAGTTCAGAGTAGAGCTAGAAATGACATGAATTAGACAGTATGATCTCAGAAGACAATTTGAAAACACTGAGTTAATTTAGGAAAATAAGACTGTTTAAGGGTAAATCCTCCAATATATACAGGCTGTTTCATTGTGGTGTTCATCTGTCTTCCATGTCCACCATAGGACAAAGAAAATATTGACTAAATTTGCAACAAGACAGGGTTAAGTTAAATGGGAAATTATAATATTTAAAACACAATGATAATTAATAACATGAAAAAACTGCCTAGTGTATAAGTAGGGTTTCTATTATTAGAGGCTTTGAAAGAGAGTGTAGAAAAGCCTCCATTAAGAGTGGTCCAGCCTCCTTCAGTAGAGGAAGATAAACTGAGTAACTTTTTTGTTCTTACACCATTCTAATATTTCCGGGTTGGTTGTGGGGTTTTTTTGGGTTTTTTCTTTTTTTCTTTTTTTTTTTTTTTTTTTTTTTTTTTTTTTTTTTTTTTTTTTTTTTTATTCTATCACAGGATAAATAAGGGAATTCCCATAATTTATCTCACTGCCCATGCACTATAGATGATGTATTTACCATCTGGAATTAGGTTTGCAAGATAAAAAGCCATTTAGTTGGAAAATTTTGTGGAGTTAATAAAGGGAGAAAGCTTCTGTATTAGGCCTCCTCTCTGAAACAGAGGATAGTCTTATGAAAATCTGTCTTTGACTTCTGGCCTCAGATACAGAGGTGGAAAGTCCTGGACTGTCAGTGGGAAGCAAAGGAGGAGACTGTGATATTGAGCTCAGAAGACCTGGGCCAGGGCAGGGAAGAACCTAAACTTATCAGCCAGGATCATCAGGGACAAATCAGCTTATTAGGGAAGTATTGAGAGAAAATGGACAAATTGGGAGTGAGATGCTGAAAGCGGGAAATCATCATTATGGAGTCAAGAAGAACTGAAAAGGAAAAAAACAGGTAACTCATGGGGAAAATCCTGGTCTGGAAAAATTGGAGAAGGAGGAAAGTAGTGGATAAAGACTGCAAAAGGCTTTGTGACCACAGTCACATGCTCCTCTTCAGAAATCAGTGTCGAAGTAGACACACATCGAATGTCATCAACCTTCTACTGATGACCTCAACAGACCATCACCATGGTGCAACAGTTTCTGTTTTATTTTGTGTTGCTTCAGTTTACATTTTAGAAAATTCACACAGACAATTACGCATTAAGGAAATACAGAGTTTTCAAGTACTCAAAATTAAGAAGTACCAAGCAGAGGCTTGTGTCTTATGTTAAAGTATTACCTTTATTTGCATGACCCAGGACCTGGTCCCATGGGTCTGCTCTTGTAATGGAGGCAATTGTCATTACAGCACCTTAAGTTTATTTTAACTGCAGCTGAAGCCTTTGAAGAATTACTGCCTTTCTCTCTGTTAAATAAACACCATCTACACTATGTACTGCAATTATTCACTGTATGTAGCCAAAGAATAATGAACATGTAACAACATCAATGCTAATGCAGATGATACGGTGGAAGACTGAATCAGGATGGCAGAGTTGACCTTAATGTAATTCCTTGGCCTTTTCTGACAACTTGATTTTGTCCACTGAGTTCTTCTAGCCTGGACTATTTATTGCCTTGACCTTAGATTCAGCAGTTTAAAATTGCCTGAGAAAAGTATGAATTGTCATTGATAAATATCTCTCCGCGTCAAATCTCTCCATGTCAAACTGTTGTGTTTTTTATGCTGAAGAGGAAACTTTGTTTTACAAGCTGCTTTCTCATTCAAGTTTCACCGGAGCACTCTGTCTGGCAGAGTAATTTTGCCTTAGTGTGTGGTTTGTATTGTTCTTACAGCTTTATTGCTGTAGTTACAGAGTTTTTACTAGTTGCACTTGAAATGAGCATCTTGATTGTATTCATGAATGCAAAACACGTAGTTTTGATTCAGTTGTGGTCTTTATCCTTTATTTTTCCTTGATCTGCCCTTCTAGTGTAATGGAAGAGAGAAGCAATCTATCTGTACATTTAGGAGGAAAAGTCCCTCATTATACCCCCTCAGTTAAAAAGGAAAGAAAAAAAGAGTATAATTGATTGAAGAGATAGCTGAAATTCATTAAAATTTCCTTTAAAATGTAAGAACAAGTAAAAAGTAAGAGTGCAGATGAGGAAAATAAAATTAAAGAAACCTAGTGAAAAGATGGTGTCTTATGGAGAGGGGGAATAGAAGAGCTTTTCTGATATCTGGAGGCCTCAACATTTGCAGAATGCAACATTAATTTTTCCCAAACATTTCTTGTGGACACAACTGGGGAAAATCTGTCATGATGTGTCCTTGGAGCTGTTGTGACAATACAGGTAAATCAGAAACACAGCCTAGAAAAAAACAGAAAAAAAAACAAAAAACAACAACAAAAAAAAAACCCAAAAAGAACCCCAACTGTTCTCTGGAAGCTGTAAAAAGCCATCCTATCCGAGATTTTTTGCCTTTCTCTTTCATCTGAACATCTCTCTGCCCTCTGGGAATGCTACTACCATGGGACTGGAGCTGTAATCCCAGAAGTCTGCTTTCATCATGAACCAGTGCTTTACTTTGGTGACTATATTTAGCTTGTATACTGCCTTATTCAATGCACCAAACACAAGTATTAGGGTTGCAAAGGATGTGACATGACAAATGATCAAAAATACTCTATGTAAATGCAATTTCACGCGTTACAAAAATAACTGCATCAATACCCTGTGGACATTAAAAAATAAAATAAATGAAAAAAATATATATATAAAATAGTGCCAGAATAATACATTTACTGGTAAATTTACTGTGTGGGAAGAAAGAAAGTGATTGAATGTACCATGACAGCAAAACCAACTGAACAGGAAAACCAATAAATAGACAGGAGTTGATTTGCTAATTATCACTAAGAAATGGTTAGTGAGTTGTCTGTGTGCCAAATGCAACGTTCAGAGGGTAGTTCTACACTGCTTGCTCTATCCTTTCCCCCCTCTTTTCTTTATGTTAAACAAATGAAACAGAATGATTTTCAGGAAGGTGGTAGCAGCTGTTTTTAATAAATAATACTTTTCTTGTTCAGAGGGCAGGGTACAGTTTATTCTACACTGCTTGCTCCATCCTTTCCCCCCTCTTTTCCTTATGTTAAACAAATGAAACAGAATGATTTTCAGGAAGGTGGTAGCAGCTGTTTTTAATAAATAATACTTTTCTGTTTTTTCTTTTTTTTTCTCCCAACAACAGAGTAACCTATTCAACTTTTCTTGAGGAAGGCATGGACATAATTTGTCAGAAAACAGCAAGATAACTGTGGCACATTGTCTTTATGCTGCAGTATTCATTGCATATTAGAAAGCCAGAAAGCTTTCTGGAGGGGTGAGGACGATTTACGTTCTGTCTCTCTGGACCCAGCAGTAACCTCTTCTGGTGGAGAATAACACATGGCTATCACTGACAATTTAAATACAACAGGTACACAGTGCCTTCTCACACAAATTGCATTCAAATTGTATGGTAGGCACCATGAAATGCAGTGAATATCTTTAAACTCACAGAGCAAACATTTGCCGAAAGCTGTTGGTACATCCAGTGTGGGTCATTACCTAGTAGTGGCACAGTAGAATCAGTGGAATAATTGATGTTAAGGAAACTGTCACCAGACTTCAGCAATAACATCCCTCCGGGAAATACAAGGCAATTTGTGCTATTTCAAGCCATTGTTCCAGTCTGTAAACTCGGAGAGACATTCTTCATTGATTCCACAGTCATTTTATGTTTTACAACCCTGGGACTAGAGGCATTTTGAATATAAATCGTGAATCTGGAAGATGGCATTTTAGAAAAAAAAAAAGCATCTGACATAATGCAGCAGATCTGTAATCATATTATAAACTTTCTCTGGCACTAAGACTTAGGCAAAGTAGATAGGCTATATCTGGCAGTCATCATCCTTGGCTTTATGTGAACAATAGAAAAAATAATATCATTATGACCAGCATCTCTTGTACTAATGATATTGTGGATCTTGTGGCTAATTATAGTCAGGCCACTGATGACTTTTTTAGTAAAGTTTTAAAAAACTTTACATTTGGACAGTGCTCTGAAAGCCAGAACCAAAATCTGCAAAATAGGCACTTGCCTCAGTGGAGGTCCTGTGACCTCAGTAACTGGTGATCAGGTTTGTTATGTGTCTGAGCATGGGTCTAATTATTTGGTGTTAGGTGTACAAGTTTGACATTTTAGAACTGCTTTTTAAACTTATTTCTGGCCTAGCATTTCATTGTGGTATAATTTTGCTCTGGTGGATCAAACCAATAGTAGTGACCAAATATCAAGTGGCTTTTTTGTTCCACTAATTTTCTGCAACCAGGAAAGAGAAGGCACTGGCCTTCTACCAAAGCTTATTGTCACCTCCGACTACCCCTAAAATTATCTGTCCTGTAGAAAATGTTATAGGTAGATTTACACTATTGAACAACTAATAGTTAGATATAAATCATGATAAATCTTTTATTGAGGGCTGTTGTTTACAAGTAGAGACAGCATATACTATGCTGAAAGGAATTTTGCACTAGGAGCTCTTGGAGTGCAAAATAAAAGGAAGGCCTGGAGTAAAATAAAATTAAGTCTGATAGCTAATAGCAAATAACAGGAGGCATTGTATTTGGTTACATGTGACATGTCAATGTCTCCCTTTCTGTCCCTTTGTTCTTGGAGGGAGCAAAAAGTGAGCTGCTTCCATGTCTTTGCTGGACTGGTTCTCTTGGCCAAGGCAGAGGCAGAGAGAACCAGGTTCCTGACCTTTATTTTTACATCTGTTTCTCTGTGACAAGGCTCTGGCTATTTTCAGTATTACCTTTAAACAAGCTTTATGAGTGGGAAATCCACTTTGTATTCTGATGTCTGTGCCTTTTATAGGATTGCTCTAACTTAAGTTATTATGTTAAGTTTATGACTTAAAATATTGACAATCTCAGAATCATGTGACAGAATTAAAAATTAATGTATGTTGTTATTAGACATTTTTGTATTCTGTTAACTATCAGTATATTGTCTTTTGAGGCTGATGTTTACATTAAAACTCTTACTGGTGCCAACAAAAGCTAAGCTCGCCTGCTTAACAATAGGAATCCTGTTATTACATCTTGATGAGTGCTAAGAGAAAAATGTCTCCCTGCTGCCATTGCTCAATTAGGCTGGAACAAGTAGTGTGAAAGAAAAACATGGGACTCATCACAGCTTATCTGTGAATGTGGCCATATCAAGAAGGTGGGAGTGTTTTTTCAGCCTGTGACACTGAAATACTCCAGCATCTCTGGCTATTGTTAAGGAGCTGTCAGCACCATGGTAGCCTGGCTCCACTAGATGTCCGTCCAGAGAATGTAAGGGGTTAATGCAAACTAAAAGAGATGGAAATTGGAAGACAGGATGAAAGAAATGAAAGCAATTAATCAGCACAAATGTTGCTGAGCCTCTTTCCAAAAATAGCAGATTTATTATGAGCAAGAACAGAAGTATCTTAGTGACATTGGCTTTGCGGTAAGAGAAATATAAATAGAAGCAAGCAGTTATGAAAGGAGTTGAAAGGAGAACTAGAAAACACATGAAAGACATTGAAATTACTTAATCTGATTACAAAGAAGTAGGAACCTCGACATTAAAGCTCATGTTAATATTCTCAAAATTAATTATGAAAATAAAAATTATTAAGATGATCTCGGAAACAGGCATCCTCAGTAACCAACCTAATTTAGTTAGAGGAGGTTTTTTTGTTTGGTGGTTTCTCTGTTTTTTTTAAATTAGCAAATTATGAAAGCCAGGAGGGTAGATGGACTTGACTTATTTTCTTTCTTCCTTTGGCTTATGTGGACTGTAAATCAGTAGTCTGCTTATCCCTTCTCATTAGAATCACCTCTTTGTTCATTAGGAAAGGGTCTAAAAAACTCCTTCATTTTCCTTGTTTCCTAATGGATTGTATCATTGCAATTTTGTTTGGTAAAAAAACAAACAAGGGAGATGATGGTAGACACAATGCAGTCTTATTTTTAGATCCCTGCTTTGTTTTGGCACAGTTCAAAACAGAGTTCTTGGATGTGAACCAGGCCTTTGAAACTTTTGATGAGGTTTAAATCTGATGAATTTCTCTTAAGCACTACCCAACTTACCCTGTTCAATTCGAGCCCACATTTCTCCCTTTATATCTTGAGGCAACCTCCAGTGACGTTCTGGGAGGAAAAATCCTGCACATTGCTGCTACCTTCCCCTCCTTACGAAAAGGTAACCCATTTTTATCAGTCATGTTTGAACATAGTCTGAGGTCTGATGCAAATCAACAAAAACACTTAGAGTTGACATGTGTTTGGCTGGATCTTTGGTCATACATTACTTTGGCACTGCAGATGGCTCAGATATACTAATGAGGTTGTAAGAAGAGTGATCAGCATTTGTGGATATAGGTGTGGTATGTTCATAAGAGGTATGGTTTTGTGTTTTTTTAAGGTACTCTTGGGGTTTGTCTTAATAAATTATTCAAAAAAATGGATTATGAGTACATTAGTTATTAATGCAAAAATTCCAGCCTCTTTGCCAACAATAAATTTCATGGCAATAGTTAAAAAGAGATTACCTAGAAAGTAATATTAAAAATAAAATCTCCTGTATAAAAATGTAGGGGAAAAGATACTTGTCTCAAACTCATTGAAGTAAGACATATTAATATCAGTAGCAGAGCAAGGAATGCTGAGATGTCCAATGGATAGATAGCTACCATAGAAAAAACAGCTCTAGTTTTCTGCAGTGATGAAGGACCAACAGACAAATCCAACCTTAGACAGGAATGGAACCGAATATGAGGGGTTTCCCCTATGTATTGTGTTGCAGAGAAGGCACAATGTTCCACCATAGCCTGGATATACTGAGAGTCAGGCAAGTGTCAGCCTAAGTATGTGTAAGGACTAAAGCTTCTCAGATCACAGGCAGCCAGCTACCTCCCTAAGAGGTTCTCACAGATAGAAATGTGGGTAAAATGCAAGTGCTTGCAATTGCAGAGAGACCAAAAATAGTTAAATATTGATTAACTGAAATTATCAAGTACTTGCTAACTGATAAATTGTAGTAAGATGACCATTTAAGTAGTAAGATTTTCCATTTAAAGTGCTGTTTGTGACAGGAAAAGTTCCAAGATTTTCCATTTAAAGTGCTGTTTGTGATAGGCAAAAGGAAATAAGCAAATATAAGCTCTGCATGTTTTTACTTGGGTCATCCTCATACTGCATCTTCTTCTGGATTTACAGTGCCTTCTAAATGCTCCAACCGAGTTTACAATTTGTGCTTGATCAATGAAACAGCTAAAACTCTATGTTGGGTAGGCCCTTGTGTTCAGAAGGCAAAGCTTTCAGGTTTCAAGGTCTGTTTCCTGTCTTTCCACAGTAAACTCAGAAAAAATGACAGGGAAATGGCCCGTGACAGGGAAATCAGTCAACAAGTTGGTGTTTAAGAAGTTGATGTTAATTTGAATGAAATGGAACAATTAGCAAATTAGTGTGATTTGCATTCAGCTTGTGGTCTAAAGTAATGAATTTTGGCTATTGAGATAAAATTAATTCTGCTAAAATGCAATATAATAGAACTATTAGGATATAATATTTTACATTTTCACATGCAGTTAATAAGCAATTTTCAGCTGCAAATAGGATAATCTTCACTATACCATAATTACACTTTCATGGATATCTTTGATTGTTCTAATTGAGCTGCAATGTGGATTGCAAAGCTCACAGCCCATTTACTGTAAATATCTTGACAATCAGCATATGTCCACTGCAAGTTGATCTTTCTTTGTATTTAGAGACATGTTTGACTTCTGAATGACTTCTAAACCAAGTGACATGTACTTCAACAAACTGAAGCCTTAAGGGGAAAAAAAAAAAAGAAAGAGAAAACCAAATTTTTTTTTACTTTTGTCCTCTGTTTTCATTGCTAGAAATAGTCATTCAGCATCAGTACATGAAAAGCTACCTTTCAATCAAGGAATTATCAGTTCAAATCCAATTTCAAGTTTCTAAACCATTTTCCTGTTAAAAACTCTCTTGGCCATGTAATCGCGTTAGCTGTTGACTGGCTTCTATCTAGGCAAGGCAAAATGTCATGACTGATGCAGAAACTTGGCACATGCTGGCTCAGGCCAAAGAGAATTTCTAAAAGGATTATCCACAGAACAGCCCGTGATACAGGATCACAGAAGAATCCACAGCTGTGTTCACCCATCTCTACACTTAATGCTTTTTATGGCTATTCTATGGAGAATTACTGAAAAGCATTTTGTGGAGCTGTTCTCCTGTGTATGTATTTTGGCTTTAAGTTTTCTTTGTGGATGTACAGTGGATCTATACCACCAGATAATCATTTTTAGGTCTAACTATTATTTCATGGATTAAAGCAGGAAGACCTAAGAAACTGCACATTAAGAATATATAAAAAAATATGCAAATGTTCTCAAAAATAGATGAAAATGTACTCAAATAGAGGGAAGTTTGAATTCATGATGTGTAGATTGTTAGCTAGAAAATAGCTGTGGTATAGGAAGGTAGACCACTTCAAAGGTACAAGACAGATCAGTTCATGGTCACTGTGTTAAGATATGAGGGGGACTGTTTAAGTACATATATATTTTCACATGTTATTCCTTCCAGTTTAGTACCAGAATAAACTCTGTTAGCATAAATTTGCATATTCTGATATGCCTTCCACTGTAACTCTAACTTTTCTTTGTTAAATCAGCACTTCCAATGGGACTGAATCCTGATGGCATCAGTCACATTCTCTAATTTCTATGGTGATGGCTTACCATTTGAGGACACCTCCAAGCTTCCTTCTCCTTTTGGGGTTCTGCATTAGTGTAGGGTTTTTTTGTGGTCTTCAAGGGAGTTAAATTAAATTGCATATCTTGATCCTGCCAGTGCCAGATACATCCACTTTCCAGACCACACCTATAGGCCTGGAAATATAATGAGAGCACTCCAGCAGCTCAAAATTTTCTGCATATGACTTGTCCTTTAGAAGTGGGCTATGAGGAGAATCCTTGTTTTTCAAAGGAGCTCTGACAGGAATCAGGATGCAGCCTGAGAGAGTAGATGACCCTCTCTTCTCCAAGGTGTGGCATGGAGAGGAAAGAAATTGCACAGGAGACCTAAACAAACAGAAGAAAAGCATGTCAGGAGAACTTGTGGAGCAGAGTAGCAGGCATACAGAACATAGCAGACACACAGAAAGGCAGTGTGCTGGCACGGTCTTGGCATTGCATCTATGCTTCAAGAGAAGGGAATTTTTAGCTCCTTTAGAAGTTTACTTATTGAAAGAGCCTTTATTATGCTAACTCTGTGATCACTGCCCTCTGAAAAATTACCCAAAGAATGTATTTGGAATTAGCCGGTGAACTTTGTTCTGTGTTGCCAGCATATTTTGTTTGAACTTCATGCACGGACATGCACACTTCTCAATATAACACTCTCAATTTTTTTTTTCTTCTCATGTAATTTTGCAGCTGCCTGAGAGAAAAATCAAAAAGAACCACTTGGTCTTGACACTTCTAAATGCCTTTTTCTAGTCACAAGAAGAAAAAACATCAGTGATATGGTACTCAGAGTGTGTTTAAGTCATCCAAGTCTTTAGCTATATCTTTCGCTAACATCAAAATTAAAGTGTGTTTATGTGAAGAATTTGCATTACTCTGCCTGTGTATAAAAGAAAATACTTAAATCACTGAATATACTACAATATAAAGTTGATTTTTCCATTAAACATTGCACTGACTCTAAATATTTCTAAGTTTATAACTGGCATAAAAATCAGAGAACAAAATTAGGTGAAAGGATAAGAGAAACTTGACTCATGCAGTAATGTGGTTTTTCAAGGTTCAGCATGTGGATGCACTGCCAGACAGAATTGGATTAAGTTTTCCTTTTGAAATGCTTTCCAAAATATTTTCAAAACATTTGTGTTACAATATAATACAAATCCAGCTAATTCTGAAATAGATTATAAACATGATTAACTTTGTATTGGGAGCTATTCAGAAAGCTTTAGGCAAAAACTCTTGCCATCCTGATGAATTAAGAAGGGATAATATCACTCTAATAGATATTTTTGTACTAGTGTATGTCATAAGGCTTTGTAATTAAATAGTCCCTGATCAAATTACATATGCCAGTTTTGACAGCATGTTGTTTTAAAAATAAATTCCCTTTCATCATGGTCTTCAGACACCTACACACTGATAATGTGTAGATAAATTTCCACTCTTCCCCTTCAAAGAGACCATGTAAACCCCATGTTATGTTTTCTGGATCAAGATCATATTCAACCCCCCAAATTTTACTTTATATAACTTTTCTGGGTATGGTTTTAATTATTTTCCTTTATTTCTGCTTTCTTTTAATATGTACACAAATAGACTGATGGGCAATTTGAACAAAAATAGCCTCAATTTAAGTAATGAATGTGAATCCAGGTTAGACTGTCCCAGAGTTTTTTTGTGAGTATCTGGACTATTGCTGCAGATTGCAGCTAGTATTGCAGGGACTTCTTTAGCTCAGAGGAACATGGATTTCAAGGTGCCCTTGTGATACTGGAGACGTTTTGCAATGAGTGTGATATTATACAGTGCTAGATAAAAGGAGCTGATTGCAAAGCTTTCATTCTTGTCAGTACCTGGGAAAATATCAGTACAATCTCCTGTGGTCAAATCCTTCCACTCAACTACAGAAAGAAAGATTTTCCTATATAGTATCTATTAGTTTCTTCAGTTTGTGTCACAAGGAGTTAACTGCTGTCTATATAAAAATAAATAATGCATTATAAAGAAAATATCCATGATAACTGTGATGGTTTTTCTCTGCTATAAAGGTCTTATACTTCAATAACAGATGAATAATAAATACATGTCTGTAGATTCAGAGAGGTTAAGAGCATAAGACCAGACTTGCTGCCTAGAGAGGTTCTGAGATCTCCACCCATGAAGCTGTTCCAACATGGGCTGGATGAAACCAAAGCAACCACACTCACTTCAGAACTTCACAGATTTGGGACCTCCAGAGTTCCCTTCCATTCTACATTCATGTTTACATTTATATGCACATATATATACACATATATATGTGTATATGTGTGTGTATTTCTTAACAGTTCATATTGACAAAATAAGAAATCTAATGATCAGACTTTTCTCATTTCCACATTTTCAACTATGTATATATCTGGACATTTAAATACAGATTTAATACAGGGGTTTTTTTTGTGGTTTTGTTTTGTTTTGTTTCATCTTGGTTTGGTTTGTTTATTTTTTTTTCTGGGGGGTGTTTTTTTGTTTGTTTCATTGTTTGTTTTTTTGGCTACTTCTGTATTTGCTCTTCATTGCTATCCAACTAGCATTCTAGTTTTCTAACAAATAGTGTTCTGCTACTTTTGCTGATCATTCTTTCCAGCTATTTCTACAGCTTTAAGAATGGTGCTGCCTTTATTCAGTCATGCAAGACACAGACAGGGACACTTTGGCTATGTAGTTCAAAAGACTATTTCAAAGAAGTAGTACTTGGGGACTTAACTCTGCAGGAATTCCTCTTACAAAATTTAGTAATTGGACAATAGTATACTGCCACTCCTGAGCTCTGTAACAAGAGTGCCATGCCATTCTTTAAACCTGCGTATGTAACAGGAATCATCCCAAGCTGTTCAATAATTTTTGCACATGCCCTTTTGCCAATCTCTTTTTTCTAATTCTGTTTTGAAAAGTGACTGATTTTTCTGTCCAGAACTGTCTTTCTGGATTATAAGATTTTAGCCTGCTGATTTGGCAATCACAAAAAGAGATATTTAAAGACAAGAAATTATGTCTGTGTGGCAAGAAGTCCTTGGGTGGAAGAGGACTGCTTCATTATGTCACCTGTTACAAGATGACATTTCATTTACATTGCTTCTCCAAATTGCTTTCAGCACAGAATAGACTGGATGTAAAAGCACTCCATGTTGGCGCAAAAAAAAAAAAAAAATTGAATGAAAATTCATCATCGGAGAATAAGAGAATAAGAAGTGAAAATAAATCCCCAAAGTAGAAAAGGTGGTGATGAAGATAGGCTGCTGTAACTTCAGTTTTTTATGTGCTTGTGAAATATAATCCTGTCTCTAATTAAATAAGCACAGAGCTGTATTTCTAAACAAGGCAAATCCTAATTCCATTTATTACAAATTGTAATGCAGAAGTCTTCTCCCTCATTCATTTCTCCATTCTTGCCCTTGCTCTCTTAAATTAATAGTGGTAGATACATGTTACATCTTCACAAGTTACCAGTTGTAGTGACCTTGACATGCAAAAACTAGGTGGGAAAACTTATAGATCAAAGTTTTTAGCTATTGAATAAAAGCTCTGCTTAAATTGTTATATTGAAGATATTAAAAAAAATATATTGTAGCTTAAAAGTGAGCTTCTTTAATAAAAGTAAAAGACGAAATTTAAGACAGGGACAGTGGATTCTACCTGACAGGTGAGAAAAAGCAGTTGGACTTGCTATCATTCATCAGCAGTTTGAAACTCCATGAATAGGTATTGGCTGGTGTCATATAAGTGTTGTTATATTATTTTGGACATTACATTTAAAAAAGTATGGCCTCAGTCTAATGTTTAGGAATGAATATAGGTCTTGAAATTCAAGCTAAAATTATGCCGACTGTTGCAGTCATTAGAGGAAAATTACATCCCAGTGGGATATTTCAGTTACAGTGATAGTGTGATATTGTTTATTTAGTGCATTTATTTGGATTTTGTGCACTCTTGCTTTATCTTTTCTGAAAGTATTTAAGATAAGTATTTCATACTCTTAGTCTTGATTTTGAAATACAGCAAAATCTGATAAATTTTCGACAATACTGCTGACTGAATTTAGATGACCTCTAATGGTAAAAAACAATGCCAGAAAAAATAGGCAATAATCTGTGATTACCATATTAAATTATATTTACAGAAGCAAAGCAGAATTATAAATTTCCATCTATGTGCAAAGAAATTTTTCAGATGAAAAGGCATAATAAAAGTTCAGCACCTTTCCTGCTGCTGTAAATGAGTATATACACATTTCAGTAATTTGGAGGAAATGAATATTGAATATTCTTACTTGTGAATCTGCATGCACTTGATTACTATTCCTTTATTTCACTGCTTCAGAAATCTTAATTCAGTGAAATTTGTATGAAGAGCAAGTATCCATTTGACCAATCCAAGTATAAAATGTGATGCATAGTGCATGCCAGACCCTGCTCTATTTTTCAGTCTTCTGTGCTTTGAAATAGGTTTTGTTTTTCTTTTGGCAAAGTGGCAGCACAACTCCTTACAGCTGTTACAACATTTTCATGGCAATGCATATTGTTATGGACTCATAGTCTGTGTCTTATATGCATGACAGATTTTTTTTTAAAATCCTCAATCAGTAGGATTTTTTTCTTTTTTAAACAACAGAACACCTCTAATCCATGTGCAGTAGGTGTTAACATGTGCAGCATTTTAATGAAAAATGACCTCTGGATAGTAATCCTATTTCTTTTAAACACCAAAAAAATTTTTCACTTGGATTTTAATGTATTAGAAATTTGTCTCTGCTGACTCTCTTCCTTATGTTCATTTTCCACATAATTTAATAGAATTGCATAATTTAGTATAGGATTATTAAACCATCCCACAATTTGTTTTTTGGTTGAAACAGTTATCTACTAAATCTGAACTGATTTAATAACTGCTATAAAATATGTTTAGCATTCATAGAAACACATATACTTAATTTCTAAGACATTTTTATCAGGTTTTGCTCTAAGGCACAGTACACTTAGGAATAAACAAACAAATAGATTGGTTTATTTATAAACAATAAAGTCCAAAGCAAGCTCCTAAATGAAACACTGATTAATTCTTACATTCCACATATTCTAAGCACCCATAGGAATATAAGCAGCTGGGAGGCATTTCTGAACAGGGCCATGCAAATGATTGTTTGGGTTTTCTGTTTGTTTATTTGGCTGCTTTGTAGTCAAAAAGCTCATTTCAGCCTCTGTGCTGCTCCAGTAGAACCCTCTGTGTTTCTTTCTTTTTCATAGAAACAAAATGGTGGCCTTCTCATTTCAAAATACTTTTCAACCAGCCTGATCCCAAAAGCTAGACTTTCTAAATCTGTTCAGCTGTTCTTGTGGCAATATGTAAATGCATTTTCTTAGGAGATACCTTGGAATAATTGATATGGCCTTTTTCTGACTAGAGCTATATTTCAGTAACAATAAAATCCCACAAACAGACATCTAAGAGGGAGCAATGGCCACAATTATTTTGGCTTAGTAGATATTATTTCATGTACTTTGACTTGTGCATGATCTAATAAACTGGCACATTAAAAAAATAAAGATTTCAGCAGCAGAAATATGTATCCATAAGGCTGTCTGACACAAATGTGTGCAGCAGTGATTATTTTTGTTTGCTCATCCATGAAACTTCACAGATTTGAAATATGGAAATATTTTGCTCTTCTGGAGGCACAATGCATCTTACACTTCCCCAACACACTGATGTGTAGAGAACATGAATCTGCACTGTTAAAGGACCAGTGAAGCTATAATTAATTTTTCTTAAATAAAAAGGCCTGGGTAGATCTGTACACTATGCAATTATATATTTAGCTGACCCAATAAATATTATTACCACTAATTTAAACAGGGAAAGATAAAATATGTTCTGCCTGAATAAGCAATTAATTACAACAGTTTCACAGATGAGGAAATACTTTACGATAAAATCAATTTTTTGTTTTGTTTGCCCCTTTCTTCTTATCAAAATGGTTTTTCACTGTAAGAACAGTAAGAAAATAATGAAAGAAAATAATAGTATTACCAAACTGTAAAATCACAGAAACTCTTATATTTTAATTACATATTTGCCCTTCAGCAGTCTTTGAGAAGATTAGGAGATGAGTTTTTTACTTGTTTGGAATGCTAGATATAGACTTCTATGGAATTTTTTTCATTGTGTGACTCTGTGTTCATGAAAATAAAATTTCTATTTCCTTTGGCCAAGGTAACTGGTTTAAGAGCATGTAAGTACACCATTCTGTATGGCTGAAACCTGGGAGTACCATACCCATTTTTTGCCAGTTGCAGCAGTCAGCTCTGTTACTGACTGGCAGAAAGTTTGAAGGAATATGTCCATAAGTAATGGATTTTTACATTATCATTTTCCCTTCTGTATTTACGACTCTGTAGAACTAAAATATGAAGAACATCCAGAAAACACTTCACAGAGAAGCTGTAAAACACTAGCCTAAGAAACTAGAACAGCCTAAACTGCATTTATTTTTAAGGGGAGCCTGGATATATACCAGTACATTTTCAGACCTACTGAAACCATATTGAGGCTGAAGGAACAATGAAAAGAGCCTGTAAAAATTTTGTAATTCATAGGTTTTGTAGAACATAGTCTGTTATATCAAAAAACCCACAGGTGCTAGACATATTTTCTTCCACAAGTTTTTCAGAGATACCAGAGAAACTTGAATGACATTTTAAAATTATGAGTTCATTCAACAGATTCAAGTGTTACTGTGCTAGAGAACTGTTTGCTGTGGTTTTGACAGAAAAATTCCATCTTTGTGTGTGTGAGTATCTTGTAGTCAATTGTGGTTACCATAAATTGTGAAATTATTTGCACTGCTGTAAAAGGCATCTTTTTTATGCCTGAAGGTGTAAGAATTCAATCAAAGAGGGACTATGAAATCTTCCATTTACAAAGCAGAAACCAGATTGTGTGACCAAAATATGTAACAGATTGAACACTCAATTGTTCCTCAGAAGCTTTCATTGTCAACTCTGACTCAGCAAGATCTAAGCCCGACCCTTGCCACCCCTCATTTGGGGTGATAGAAGGTAATAAAGCATTTGAGAAAAAACATATTTTGAGAATGTGGCATGTATTTCATTAACAGAATAGCTCTTTCAAGAAATATTTTATTAAGAACTAGTATCCCAGTTGTGTTTCTAATATATTTTATATAGATACCATGTGTGAATTTTCAGAGTACAGGTGTTGACTAATTACTGGGACATGATTTTTAATCAACCAAGTTCAGCTAAAAGGCTAAATTCTCTGTGTATCTAAGTCTGTAAGTCTTATAAGTATAAATGACCTACGTTCCCATTGTGTTTTATTTTGGTAATGATCAGAACAGTGCAGATTATTTTTCTCTATACAGATTGGTATTTATTTTATTCTTTCCTCTGACTGATGATAACTGATGCTATAATTCCCAAGGCTGTATGCAAAAATGACAAGACTCACTTGTATTGGCACTGCAAAATAAGCATATTCATTGCAGTATTTATGTGTGCTTGATACTTTTCATAATCTATGTCTTCTATGGTATTAATTTATTTGACATATGAGAAGCAATTTTTCTCAGACTGCATATAAACATTTCAGAATGCATTTGTTGAAGAAAGAATGAAGAATAGAGGTAGATTGACAAGTAGTTTTATTTAATTATATGTGATTAGTATAATTAAACTATTTTTTATGATTAATAACAATAGAGTGATATAGAATAAATATTTGTGAAGAAAAATGACTACTCTTGTCCCTTGGCTATATAGTTGTCCATAAGACAGCGGCAAAGTGTTCTCTCTTGGTCAATTCTATATTTGGGTTTCTGACACTTCCCTAGAAGAAGACATCACTGATAAAAGACAAGAATATCATCTGTGTATTCTAATTATTAGGGTGTAGAAAAACTGAATGGTTACATGCATGCCAAAATTATATTCTCCCACTTTTTACAAAGCATGACTGCATGCTAGTCTTGGGGCAAAGACCAAGAGATGACTGGTTTGGATTCGCCACCTGGGACAGGCTTAACATACCTACTAGGTAGCTTGAGGCAGTTTCCTTGTTAGTGTTTCCTTGTCAGTGTGAATAACTACTGAAGTGCCTCATCAGAGACATTTAACATTTTGTGTGTATTGTGGCCTAACTGTGTTTGAAGTCATGACAATATGGGTGAGTACCTATATTTAAACTACTTTGTTCCTTCTCTGGGGTGTCTGGAAACACACAGGGAGAGGGCCACTTTTAAACTGGTACTGAGCTTTTCTACTGACTAACCAAGAAGGCATGTAGAGGGGCTGTCAGGATGATTTGCAGTGTTAAAAAAAAGTTTAAAAAGTCCCACTTGTTTAGCTGCATCAGGACTCACCTTCCTAAGGACAGATGTCCGTGGCTTAGGTATTGCAATAGTTGTCTGCACCCTACTCCAGCCTTTAAATGTTGATCAAGTCGAAGCAGGTCTGAGCTAAACTTTGTGATACATGAAGTTGAATTGGCACTTTGGGGCCTCTTGTTCATATCTATAAGAATATGAAGGGAGGTTATAAAGAAGACAGAAACACGCTGTTTTTCAGAGGTGCCCAGTGACAGAGAAAGAGCCAATGGACACAACATGAAACAAGGAGGTTCCCTCTGAATATCAGGAAACACTTTTCACTGTGATGGTGACTGGGCATTGGCACAGACTGACAGGCTGTGGAGTCTCCATTCTTGCAGATATTTAAAATTTGTTTGGACGTGGTCCTGGATATGGGCCAACTCTAGGTGGCCCTGCATGGGCAGAGGGATTAGACGAGATGACCGCAAGATGTCCCGTTCAAACCCAGCCATTCTGTGATTCTGAGACCACATGATGTGTGTTTTCTCAACAGGATTTCAGAATTATGGCTTCTTTCACTGATTCATTGTTACAGAGATTGATATCTAGGTTTTAATACCACAGGGTACAGAGAAAAAAAAGCACATGGCACTATTTTTATCTTATAATTTAAATAAAGATTTAATCTCAACACTTGGCTGGGTTTCTTGGGCAGGAATGTATCTGCTAAGTAGTGCAATCATTGGAACAAAATATTCTGTGCAAGTTAGAACAAGAATTAGGACAGGAAATGGAATGGAGTTTTCCTATTCTAAAGGTATTTTTTCAACTGATAAATTCCAAATTAATTATATTTTTCACTCTACATTTATTTTCATTTAATATTAAAAATAATATTTTAAATGAAGTCATTAGACATATTTGTATGACCAACTTGTGCTTTAACTAAGTGTACTTCATTGACAGAAATCCTTTAATGTTAATTCACAGAAATGTTATTAGAAGCACATTGTGAAACTTATATTTGATTATTGTTGAGTTGCAAGCATGCAATATCTTCTCTACTTTGCAAATGTCTGTGGATTTTGCATATAGATATATGGCAGCTAACTTTTATTGCATATTTACACCCCTCAACAGGATTTGTAATTTTTAAAGGATTTAACAGTGCTGAAAGCTCTGTTCTCAAATACTGTGCAATTTCCTTGTCTTTGCTCTTAAATTGCTTGTATATTTTCTTAGTCCTAACTCTGTTTTGCCATTAAAGTAAATGAATTACGACTGTTCTATTCTACAAGTTCAGTTGCACAATCCTTTCTTAAAAACATCAGTAAACAGCACAGAATTTAGCTGGTATATCAGTGCTGTACCACTGTACCACAAACACACCCTGCTAAACAAAGGATACGGTTCAGGTAAAAAATGTCATTCCACATAAACCTTGGTCCTTGTTTTCTTGTAAGTATATTAATTTTAGTAATTTTGATCACAGTTTCTTCCCCACCACAATTTTCCATTACTGTGTTTTGTAATTTTATGTTTTGTAAAGACTGCAATACTGTGATTTTAAGTGTATGTTACTTTCTAAGAAGTCCTTGCTGTCTTTGGTGAAATTATTTACAATTCTGCAACATGACCACAAAATGATAGTGATACATGACAGTTTTGCTTGGGTAGCACTTAGCATCCTGTCCTACTTGCTTCAAAGAGACATAAGTGAACACTTAGAAACAGAATTACAGGCTCTAGGGGATTAAGAAAATCACAGAATATTCAGTATTTTTACTTAAATAAAACATACTAAATATGTGGAGAGGCCATATAAATTATTTATGCATATAAAGCCACTGTGACATTTTTTAAAAGTTCCATTTTGCATGTAACTTATCATTTATAATCACAGTGATTTAAATAGTATTAGGGCAGATTATCACTCTCTGCACTTCCTGCAGATATACACTCACAAATGTACATGTGCACACCTGTCTGGGAGTCTGAGGAAAATACAGTCTGTGACAGGATGTTTGTCATACGGCAGAGCTTAGAGGAGGACAGTTCTTTCACTGTAAGGAAATTCATAAGAAAACAGTGTTCCTTACTACAGTTCAAAATGTGGCCAAGCATCAGACTCCCCTGAAGTTTTCAAGGTTTTTGGGGTTTGCTGAACTACTTCTCAGTTAAGTTATTCATGAGCAGCTGGGCTCATGGGTGAGTGTGGTATGTGTTTGTATGGGCATGTGATTTACACAAAATGTGATGCAACATAGAAAAGTAAAAGAACCCCTCATCAGCAGCAACCAGCTCAACAGAACAGGGGTGGTGTGACTTTACAAGAAATGCACCTAATGCAAAATTATATGTTTCAGTAGTGGGAACATTTCAAAACCTTTGGCTGTGGTTTGGCATACTTGCTAATGAGATCCAAAGAGAAAAATCTCTGTTTCTGTTTTGTTTGGGCTTTTTTTTCAACACCTTACGCTGATCTTAACCATTGCAAAACTGATATTGGATATGTAAGATTTTTATTTGAAAAGGTTTAATGTTTTTTAAAAAGAAAATTAATAGTTCTCATTCCCCAAGAATAACATAATTATAAGCAGGTGACTTTTGCTGATATTCCCTGAACGGGAAGGAGGTGTAATGATGTAGTGACAAAATTATTTCTGCGTAGGGTGTGCTGTGGAAACCTAATGGGCAATGTGCAGTGAGGTGAGAAGAGAGCTGCTGCAGGTGTGCAGCTTTGCAAGGTGCTAATTAAAAAGCAGGTGAACACAAGTAAGGAACAGAGTTTGCACTTATAGAGGTGGTGGGGAATGAAGTCACTGTGCAAACTCCTTGTCTTGTAATGCACAATGATGAAAGGGTCCTGATTCTTCTGTTTTGCCTGATGTAGCTACAGCTGAACAAATTTAGTCCACAGTAAATGTTCAGTTCTATATTTTAGAAAAAACAATCCTACTCTGTTATAAAATGCTGACAAGAAATAGAGAAAGACTTCTCTTGTTAACTCACGTGTTAAATTTTAAAATCTCTTGTGGGAAATGGAACATTGACAAAGGTAGACATGCTTTTCCAAAATTTGTGCAATAGGCTGCTGAATTTAAACTGCCATTTGAATGCCAACTGCCAAATAAATCAAACCTGGTATTTCCTAGTGAAAAAACGAAAATGTCAATTTTAACTGTTATTATGTAGGCAAAGTATGAAGAAAATCTCTCCCATACTTCAAGTCTTACATAAATATTTCCACCAAGACAATAAATCAAATTTCCAATAATTTGCATGAACCAGTAATCAATCAGAAAATTGTAATTGGCCAATACAATATTTCATTTTGATAGCTTGAAAGTCCTGAATTCCAAATTTGCTAGGTATTTATATTTTTTCCTAAATATAAAAATTAAATTTAAAAATCATATTCTGAATCTGAAAAAGGAAGTTTTTACTAAAGATGTGAACTTGGAATTATAAAGTTTAAAAAATGTGGAAACATGAGGTTATGTCTGCTTTTAAACTTCATGTTTTTCAACATCTCTAACACTTTTTCCTGAGATTAATTTTGAAAAGAATGTCATTGCTGTGCACTGATGAGTAGACAGAGTATATTTGTTTTGGGGTGTGTCCTTTGTATATAATATTTTCACATTCAACCACTGTAACAGGAGTTTGTGAAGACTATCAAATAAAGCTGAACAAAATAAATTAATTAGTCCTTTTTTTTCCCCTCATAAAATTCTATGGAGTAATATATCCTATTGTATTTTGAAAAATTGTATTTGTTGCCATCAACAGAATTTTATTCAAAAACCTTTACTACTTGGCTTTGCTTGAATGTTTCAGATAGTTACTTTGTGTGGACTATTTGGAAACTTCCAGAATTTTGGTGCTTCTTTTTGATTAGTTATTCACATAAGCTCTTCAAATATGAAGTGCATTGATTTCAGTACCTAAACTTGATTAATATAAATTTCTCAGATGGAAGTGCTTTCATTCTTGCAACAATTTAGTTAAAGTCATGCCATTTTCTAAGTGAATAAATATAGCATGGAAGATTTTAGTTCTGATGCCCAGAAATGAGGATTTAAGAATAGGAAAGTAGTAGAATAATATTTTGAAAGAAATGAGCTTTGTATTAAAGCAGATCAAGCAGGTGGCAATACCAAGGAGACATTTGTAAGCAATACTATAGATATAGATGGTCTTTTTAAGTGGGATAGGGAATATTCTGAGATATCAAACATCCTCGGTCATTTTCATAGGGCCATTTTTAGTTCTTTGATTTAGGCAACTGACAAATTAAGCAAGATTTTAATGGCAGACAATGAAATATCTGTCAGAATCTGGGTATATATGATTCATACCTAGGCACAGAGGAGACACCTGGAAAAGCAGGGAGCTGAGCTGCAGTCTCCCAAGGCCCAAATTAATGCCCACTCCATTGAACAGCCTTTCCTCCTTCAGGTAAATGAACAGAACTGGTCATGTTCCTAATTAGAGGGACATTAAATCTTTGCCTTATGATTGCGTAACTGCGCATTTCACCTTCAAGGACTTGTATGTAAAAACTTGAAATAAAACCCTGTAAATTTTTTTTTTTCCTAAAATCTATCTATAGTTAGAATCTCATTTAGATATATGTTGCAAGTGATCTCAAAAGATCATAGTTGAGTTAAACTCATATTTAAGGGACAATTATTTTGCAATTCCTCATACTAGATAACAGTACACTATGCTAACATAGAGTTTTCCACTAGAGAACCTTGCAGATTTAATGCTAATTATTAGTTTAATGACTGAGAAAATCAAGGCAGAGTCTGGTGCTCAGACTTAATATCAGGAGAACTACATAGTAAGGGGGAACACGAATGAGGACCAGAGAGCAGGAAGCTCTACTTGAACAGCTGTTGCATCTGATGGAAAGACCACTGAGAAATCCCAAGTCTTTCTATGGACTCCCAGGGAAATTAGTTTTGGGTCATGAAAAGCTGATTTTGCCTTTCAGTGCTGGCTGAATTATAAGAGCAGTAGTTTGGGGGTGGTTTTGATGTGATTTTTCCTCATAACAACTAGCATGATCACATATATAAGCAAGGCAGAGCTGCCCTGAACTGAGAGAATGTTCCTGAAGTCAGTCTCAGTTGTATGTATTCCATAAGAGAGGATTCACAACTCTCTTAAGCCAATAAAAAGAGCATCAAAATAAGAGAATTTTAATCAAGGCCTATTTTCTAAAACTGGAATATTCTTTATCTCTTTTGAGCACAGATATTTTCTTCTTGCTTTAGGGATTTAAAACAAAATTATTTTGGTATAAATGCATAAATATATGTGTACCCATAAAGGCTTTGCAAATTGGTCTCCAAAAGTTGACATTTCATCCTGCAGTGATTTAAAAGAAATTAAAATTTAAAAAAAAAACCAACCCCAAAAAAACCCAAACAAACCAGCAAAGGTAGGACACACAAACCAGCTGAAGTGCTTTTGAAATGTCAGTATTTTCGAGGTACAGTAATTTTGCACAGAAAAGTCAAGCCAGCCCCACTGATATGTAACTTGTTTCTATAAAATACATGATAAATGAATCAAACATACAAATGTGGTTTTCCTACTAAGGTAAATTTCTCATGGATATTTTCACTCTGTGGAGCCTTGGTTCTGCTTTGTCTGATAGTAGGGGTAAATGACATAGTAGGGGTAAATAAGTTGTATCCCACTGCCATTAGTTAAACATTTGTTAGTTACCATTTATCTGTGAAGTTTGTGAACTTCCAAAAAAGTCACAAGTTTTTAAGTATTATCCATGTAGCCAGTATAACATGTCATTTTGTAATCTGTGAAGGCTAAGAATTCTCTTGTATTTTAGTCTAATTTCATCTTCTCAGGCATGTATGTATTTTTAGGAAGATCAGAACACAAGACTGTAAGGTGTTTCATTTTAATAGATTAGCAGTTGAAGAGAAACAAAGAACCACAGTGCAGAGATTCATCCAGGTGGTCCAGAAGGTGAATGTAAGTTGTATATTGAGAAGTATGGATGAATTTACGTGCTGCTCCTAGAGGAGGGTCAGTATTGTGTAGCATTCCTCCTAGCTGGCATGGGAATACATACCTCTGATCTAAACTAATATTTAATTCTCAAAAGTAATGTACCATGTGGTAGTGGGGCCTTCGGTTAGTGTGGTAATAAAAAGCATCTTAATTGGAAATTCTTTTGAGAACTTGCATGTACTGTACATTATTAGCCTGGGGTAGGTCATTCTCCCCTCCATTAGTTTTCTGACTGATAGAACACATACACATTCTCCAACCTCTGTAAGTAGAGAATATTGCCCCCCCCGCTGCTATTTTCCTCAATAGCCTTCCAATATTTTCTTACTCTAGTAAAACAGGCTGATGTAACAATTTGGTATGTATTGCTTAAAGCTACTTCCATTGTCTTTGGACAGGTTGGCTGCTAGCTGAAACGGATTTGTTGAAACAACGTGCTTTTACCAGGCTACAGTCGCTTCTTCTCTTAGCAACAAGGGGTTCTGACGTTAGCAAGCTTATTTTGGAAAGCTCTGTTCTGCTCACTGTGGGATCCGCGCACCCCAAGGGCTTGAAGTCAAACTTTGTAACTTCTAGTTTAGTCAACAAGCTGCAGGAACATCCTAGAGACAAAGAAAATATTTGCTTTGAAAAAGAAATAAATCTGAGAATATGGTAAATAATTTCTTAGGGTAACAATGAAGATGCCATAATGGCTCAAATATCTAGTTTGCTGTTGATTTACATTGACATTTTAAAATCAAAATAGTATTAAATAGGCTAATGACATTCAGAAGCCTGTAGCTGAAATTAGGCAGTTTGTATTAAAAAATCAATAGGATATTCTGGTTAAAATAGGATATAGCAGTTCTAGAAGATTAATTGATTTAAAAAAATGAGGAAAACCTAAGAAAAGGTGGAAAACCTTATCTTGCAACTTCACTGACCCCCTTTTTCCCCTTGATAATAAAGTGAACGATGTTTTATCTGTAAAAATGTTTACAGGCTGGATAAGACTACAAATACAGATGAATATTCCTGAGAATTCTCAGCCTGGGGAAGCTTCCAAGGGTTTTCCAACCTTATTCTGTGGGTCTCAGGCAAGTGGAGGAGAATTTAGCTGTGAAAGGATATAAGAGAGAATAAATCTTAATAATACAGTAATACTACCCATTTCAGTGTTATTTGAGTATGAGTATTCACACACCTAAGTTTAGGCACTTGTCTCAAGTGTTTTGCTGAGTTAGAGAATGAGGACAGCCTGGAGGAGCTGAGAACTGGCACATTGTACATGAAGGAAAATACTCCTGCTCCGTGTCTGAAAGTGTACTTTGTCCGCACCTCCACGTTTCATAGAGATGACTCCTGTCTCAGTGTTAGTAATGACTGACCATCAGGATAGGTGTCTCTTGGGCCAGGCTTTGATCATTCTTAGAAGAAAAGTGCACCTCAGTTCCCACTGACCTCAGCAGGGCTGGAGAGGACTGAGCGTTTTAAAGGTATCAATCCAGGTAGTACTTGTGTAGGAGGTGGCTCCCAAGAATTGGAAAGAAATCATTATTCTTTGGGAAAAGGATTTTGACACAATGACATGTTGCTCTGGTGTGCCATCAGATGTGTTTCCCTTTATCTCCTGAGTGTGAATATGTAAGCGTCAGGACTAGAGGGAGAGCAGACTTGATAAACCCTTGAGGGCTCTATACTCACAGGACAAATATTGCTATGGAGGAGTGCAGTCACTGACTGCAAACAAAGCAAATTCAAGGAGAAAATCCCTCTGAGCTAAGATTTTTAAAGTAATCGTTTTAAGATTTAGTGTTACTTCTGTGTTATTCAATTTCTTTTTTTAAACATGTAAGGGCATAGTTCCAAGAAAGTTACTTTATAATAAAATACACTGGTGTTTCCAGGGTTGTTAATGTGTGAGCTACTGTATAAACCTACAGCTCCAGCTGCTGGCCAATTTTTCTGGTTTTTCTCAGCCATAAGAGGTAAAAGAATTTTAAGAAAAGCATCTTTTTCCACATAGAAAAAATAATACATAAAAACTAGTAATAAATAGTCATATTTTTTTCCTAAACCCACATATGTTTAGAGACCTTCCAATTCCCTTTTCAAGGCCAGCCTTGCATTGTGTAACAAACAGGATACATGATTAACATGGCACAAATCACAGGTAGGTGAATACACTGAGTCACAAAGTCACAATGCTGAGGTACATATATATACACACATATATATGTATATGTATGATTGATCTAGATATCATTAAACTCTCCTGTGCCTTACCATCAAGAGATATTAGTGGATTGTATGTTTCAAACTAAAAGATAAAATGAAGCTTCTAATTTAGATAGAAGTCATTGCTTTTATTTGCTTGACAAAATAAAAATACAAAGAACTTCTTGCGTATGGGAAGACTGCACTCAAGACATGTTATCCAAATGATAAACCAAACCCACAATTAAATTATGGAAGTTGTTAAAGATAACAAGGGAAGTGACAAGGAGTAAAATGCCTTCCTTGAGGAATAAATTAGCATAAAATGTAGCAGGATCTTGCCATTGTCTTATTTTTAGGCCAGGTTCTGGAGTACACTGCTGAATACACAGTGATTGCCTAGTGGATCTGACAGTAGATCTGTTAGTAGAACTGTTTTCATGAAGCTTTACTATAAACGTAAGTGAAGTCATAGGAGAAATGTTGAAGCAACTCAAAATGTATCTGATTGGCAGAGGTGTGAGTTCAGCATCGAGGATCATATTTGGGAGACTGAAAAATCAATAAAGTCTCTTCAAACTGAACTTATCTGAGCCTCTAATGCTATAAAATCCCATTAAAACCTATTAATGAAACAGTGTCTCTAGAAACACACCCCTCAAAATAACCTCAAACTCCTCCCACCAAAAACCAATCAAACAACCAAAACACCCATCATGCCCCACTCAGACAATGCTACTGATTCAGATTGTGGTTCCATATTACCTATGTGCTGTGAGTGCTCATTGTTCCAGAAAAGAAACTGCAGTTGTTTTCCCCTCAGATTCATTTTACTAGCAGCAGATGGGTCTAGACCTCTGCAGAAGCACAGCCTGGGGCAGGCAGATATTGTAGGACTCTACTGTGAGGTCAAAGAACTCAGACCCTTCTGATGACTTGCATGAAAGCCAGGATAATGAGATCTAATGAAATTTCCTTTTTCCTGATTTTGTGGGGTATCCTACAATTTTCAAATATTAACCAGATTAAAATATGTAAGTAAGAGCCATAAATTTAGCTTGAAAGATTAGGAAATATCAGAATTACCTCTGCTTTAATAAGGCTCTTTTGACTCTATCAGGCACCTGTGGTATGACTTCGTTTTTAATTACACGATCACATGCTATTTTTCAACAGTAACCCTACCTCATTTAGTTAATAGGTCATCTCTGTTCCAAGAATGGTCCCAGCTTGTGTAGTTAAAGATGCTCATAGCTTACACGTGGAACCACAGCTCCTCATACCTTAGTTCTCCACATGTAAATTAGGTATAATAATAGCATGCTGTCTCACTGGTATGTTGTGAAAATAACTTAATTGTTGTTTGTGCATCACTTGGTGACTACAGCAGGCAACAGGAAAGCCCAGGAGGAAAATAATAATTTCGTATCTAGAGAAAACCTTGAGTCACATGCATTATACAGGGTGTGGGACACATTTTGGACAATGAATAACAAACAAGATGTGGAAAGAGAACAGATCACCAGTGGCATACTATCACATGTTAGCTGCACTTGATTTTAGGAGGTTGTGTGCATCCTGGCTCATCTTCTTGAAAGGTGAAGGAGAGGAAGGAGCAGGAGCACAAGAACTAGCACAGTTCAGTATGCACACTGAAGAGGATATTTACTGGTGGGAAAAGAAAAGAGTATGTGGCCAGGGAAATAGAAGCTGCGGTGTAATCCAAGGATTGCACGGGATACATTACTTTGCTGTACTCTAGCTTTTCAGTACTAGAAATTATGACCTAACCATACTCCTCTGAACATACATCTTTTGATGTATCTACTTAGATTCCATCTACTCAAAGAAACATCCTAACTGCTCTAGACTCTTCTCTGGAAGTCCTTAAACAAACATTCATGAAATACAAACCTCATTCCACATAAACCACTGATAACCAAAAGCATTCAAGATCTGTATCGTGATCCATCCCTGCTAACGGAAACCTTTCTGGTCTTGCAGCAGTCCTGGTAGTTCCTCAGCTAAGTCTTTAGTCAGTCACTCTGATGAGATGGCTGATGAAAGAAAGCCTCTGCAAAAATGAAAAGCCCTACAAAAGATTAGGCTGTCAAACTGAGACATCTTTGAGATCATAACTGGCAGGATGGTTTCAGATGAGTCTCATTTTTAGGAAGTTTAGAAGAGAAAACAAATCCCTGAATATCCACTTGGGTTTTTTTTTTCAGAAAGCCAGAGGCAAAGCCAAGTTCTATATAAAATATAATGCCCTAAAATTTTCATAATAAAATATGACAAGGAAAGAAGTTAAATCTTTCACCTCTTTTAGGTATCAGTTCATGTATCAGTTGAAGACAAAACCTATCCCAGCAGTCCAAATGCAGTTCTATAGAAAAAAAAACCTCACAGTTCTCAATCTAGAAATGTAAATTATATATAGAATTACAGCGGTAAATTCTGTATAGTAAGGAAACTGGACAAACCTTATTGATATTTTGCTTAAGAGAACATACTTGTGCAGCTGCTACATAATTTGATAGTAGTTGGAAATTAGAACAAGGAAAAATCACTGCAAATATCAACAACTTTATAGAAAAAGATTGGGTCACTGGCTCAAAACAAGCTGAAGGAGAGAGGATAAAGCCTCCATATGTTTAAAAGCATTATCAATTTCATCTTGGTTCTCTCTGTGTTCTTATGTAACCCTTCTTTAACTATATTTAATCCTATTACTGCCTAAAGTGTCTGAGATTACTATCTAAAAGGTAGGAACCCTATTTCTTCCCTTCACTGTATTCTTATCCAAATCTACTTGGAAGATTCTAGTGAGCTCTATACTCTGCATATTTCTTACACAGAATCACAGCCAAAATAAATACTTAGAAATGAAAGTCTTAGCTGATCTTTGCTTCCTGCTATTAGAGGTGTTTTGATAATTATTTGTAGCAATTCTGTCATGCCATGAATATCAGTTATGATGCTAGCAGAGGCTGGAATAGACTCAGGATTCAGTATTTTCCTGTAATCACTACCAGATCCTACATCAACTCCACCAAGCTCCTTTGTTGTCAAAGGAGCAAATTCTGTATTTCGCAATTGTATACATCTGTAAGAATGATCAACACCCCCTTGACCCTGAAGTTGTGCAGGATCTGCTGCTCCAGCTGGATCCCTACAAATCTATAGGGCCTGATGGGATTCATGCAAGAATCCTCGAAGAGCTGGCTGGTATCACCACAAAGCCTCTCCTGAAGGTTTTTGAACTGTCTTGGGAATCCAGAGAGGTCTCAGCTACTGGAAAGTGGTTGTTCTGACTTTCAACAAAGGCAAGAAGGATGACCCTGGACTACAGGTCTGTCAGTGACACTGTAGTGCCTGGTAAAAGCATGGAAAAGATTATTCTGAAAAATATTGAAAAACACCTGGAGTACAACACAGCCAGCATGGATTCATGAGAGGAAAGTCCTGCTGGTCAAACCTCACTTTCTTCCACGACAGGGAAGGAAGCTGGCTGATCAAGGGAAGCCAGTAGATGTAATCCTTTTGCACTTCAGCAAAACTTTGAAAACTGTTTCTCACAGCCTTCTTCTGGACTCAGTGATCCTGATGGGTCCCTTCTAAGTTACTATTTTCTATGATTGTATGAACCTGTATGAAAGGAGCAAGTTAGCAGTAACTGGAATGAAATGCTCTCAAAAGCTCACCCAAAGCAGGGAGGTTGAATTTGCTTTCCACATGGCTGGAAGCCATGAAGCAGCCTTAGCTTGGTAGTTCTTCTGGGTATATCAAATGTGTTTCTGTATCTTTCCTGACAATTTGTGAGTGTTTCTTGTTCTCAACAGTAAAAAGCTTAATAGAAAGGAGCATTTGTAATATGATACAGTGATCCTCTACCTCTGATAACACTTTGCTCTTTTGCCAAAAGGATTATTTTGAAAGTTTTTACAGTGAATAGAAGTGACATTCTCCAAAAGCACCAGATGCAAAAAATGCTTTTAAAAAATATAATGGGAAAAAATATTAAGAAAACACCCCCCTACCACCTTTAGCGCATTTAGCAATAAAGGCAAAACTTTATCACTTTTTAAAAATATGTTTATATTTTCATAAAATATTTTAAGAAAGTATTCTAGTGAAGATTGCCTAAAAGCAAAACATTTAATTCAAAACTATGGAAATAATTTGTAGATGTGCTCATAAAGTTTCTATTTTCAGCTGAGTGAAATTGAGGTTTGTTTTTTTAAAAATAAATTTTCTCATGCAACAATTGACTAATATCATTCATCCATTATTATCAAAAAGTTAGTGCCAATACTAGGATAGAGTGCTGACATGGAGGTAAGAAACATTGTTTAAAACCTTACTGCCTCCTACAAGTCAAAAAACCAAGACAAAGCTGATGGAACACTATTTGGTGAAAGGGCAATCCAAAATAAAAAGAAATGTTTTCAGTTAGCCCAGATTTTATTTTGTCCTGAATTCCGTTCAAACATTTTTTTAAAAAAAATTATTGAAATAGCAAAAACAAAATGCAGAAACTACAAGTGAAATGTTTCAGCTTCTCACAATTCTCACTACTTTTGTAGTCCCAAATCTGTGAAAAATCATTTCAATCAGTCCAAGTCCATCCTTCTGGTTTTTTATTTTTCTTTTTTTTTTAAAATAAATTATATGAAATATTTGTAACAAGCATAGGGTTTCAAACAGTGCTCCCATGCACAGATGACTATTAAATTCTTCCCCAGTTGTGTGGTCAGTCAGGATTCAGGCTGTGCATGTTGGCCCCTGCACTTATGGTTCTGAAGTTAGTGAAGCAGCAAGTCTCTGCTCCAAAACTGTGTTGACAGCCTGTGCTGAAAGAGGATCTGTGTTGATGTGTGAGATCTGAGTGGTTCAAAAGGCCAAGGCAGCTGTCAGACATGCAGGAAGAGGAAGAAGAGGATACCAGTAAAAGGCCTGGTATCAGACAAAAATCACCATAATGTATTTTTCTGGGGAATTTTCATCTGCTGACTATGGAAGGGGTTTTTTGCTACAGTGGTTTCTCATTTTGAGGAACTTGTCACACAGGAATGGGGAAATGGCATTGCACTGGGTGTTCAGTACAATAGCAAGGACCCGGCTCCTGTGTAGCTGAGCATCTGCTGAGCTGGAGAACACTGAATAAGCCTGTAAAGATACTGGAGAGCACAGCTGAACCCTCTGATCCCATTGTAGCTTTCCATCCCTTGCACCTGGGTATTTACCAGCCAGCACACCCCTTTTGCAGAGAGCCAAGACTGAACTTATTTTGCTCTTTCAGCTGGCATGGACACACTTCCTTGGAATAATTTAAGCCACTGAATACCAAGTGTATCATCTGGATGAATATTTCATTATAGCCCCACCCAAGTTACACAACTCTGAACATAACCTTTTGTTTTGTAAGGAGAAATACCACCAACTGAATTGCCTGGAGTTTCACAACAAAGACTTTACATTTGCATAGTTTTCCCCATAATCCATCCTGCAAAATCAGGAACTCTAGTCTTGTCATAGTAAAAATGGTAATGTTTTTGTCCCAGCAAACCCTGTTACAGGCTAAACAAATCAATGCATTGTACTTAATAATTTTGGAGAGCATGTGAATTTTGACTTGGCTTTATGGTCTTGAAATCAATGTAAAACATATACAGCTGTTCCTTAAAATCATGTTTATTTCTATTGTAGTCTAATTGCAAATTTTTCCTGCATCATCAGGATTTTGTAAAGGAAAAACTGACTCTTTTCTTCGTTTTGGAGAACCATTGCTACTGTCCCCAGATGAAAATGAGTTTCTCCAGGGAATTTATTATCAAAATAGTCTTCAATATACTTCCTTGATTCACTTGGACTGTACAACTGTTACAGAGAAGTATCTCCTGATGTGAGTGTATGGTTTTATTGTTTGCTCAGCCAAGAGTTTGAGTAAATTCTAAAGTATAGATGATGTCTTTATTTTGGTAACAAAGCACAATAGTGCTTTGTCTGCAAATACAGAAGTAGGAAAAGTAAGGGGGGAGTTTTGTGTGGTGGGTGGTGTGGTGGTGGTGATAGGCACTGAAAGGAATAACACCATCAAGGGTTGAGACAGGGAAAGTTCTCTGATTTACATGGCATAATGTAAAAATTATGTAATGGTAGAGAAATACTAAAATATTAATGAAGAGTGTCTGAAAGATGCCAATCTTTTAATGTTACTTCTTTTTTGGACATAGTTACTGCTTTTGTTTTCATACCAGAATGTAAGTCAAATAGGCTGCAGAGAGTGACTAATTGAGGCTGTAGCATTCTTCTTGCTGTCAATTAAATATTTTGTCCATGACAAGTCAAGATATTAATATATGGAGTTTTAAGAAAAAAAAAATTAAAATATCAGAATTTGAAAAAGGAAAGGCCTTGCAGAAACAAAACAAAAATCCATCTACTTTGTTATGCTGTTTCTCTCAATAATTAACAATGGCTATTTTATGACAAGACAAAAATAAGAGAAAAGCAACTTCTCCCAACACATAGATAGGCTAATAATCTCTTATAATCTCTTAATTATTTTACTACAGGTGTTTTCTTAAAATCCAATGATTTAGGTCAACATGATGCTGACATTGGTATGAGTAAAATGAAAATAGATTTGAATCTGCTGTTTGATATCCAGAGTCAACAAACGTGATAAAACTACTTGTGAGTCAGAAGTTGTGTAAGCAAACATAATAGTTGAGACATCTTTCTCCCTATTGATTATAGGAGAGGTATTTGCTGTTCTGGTAACTAGAGTACAACATTAACATATTTGGCAGCAGATTCAACACAAACAAAGGAAGTAGTTTTCCTTTTGAGAGATAATTAACTGATTGAACTTAGTGCCACGGGATGTCATGGAGTCCAGGAACAGATTAAAAATAGTTAGAAAATTTTGCTGAGAGTAGATCATCACTGACTGTTTAATAACAGTCGACTTGCACAGTCAGAATTCCTTGAACAGCTGGCTGCTGAAATACAGTGTTGAAAGTGGCAAAGTGTCAGACTGTACTTTCTGTGGTTTAACATCTTTAATGTTGTGGCATCTGCTTCTGTTCATCTGTGGAAAAATTATTCTGGGCTAGATGGACTTTTGGTCTGACACAGCTCTGTGAATAATTTTTGTGCTCCTGTTAAGAAATAAGAGAATAGAGAGCTGAAAAATCCTATCTGACTGGCAATATTGTTTGGCCAAAGCTTATTGAACTTAAAAGTCTCCAAGTTAAGAGCTGAAGTATTTTGTCAACCTTCTTGGTTGACAAAATTGGTTGGATTTATTGGTTGATGCCTTTATTGGTTGGATTGGTTGATGCCTTTCTACCTCTCACAGCAGGTTGATGAGTAATTGATAGATGTTTTTCATCTTTGTGTCTCAGCTTCTCTATATCTTCTGAGGAATGCTGACCTGCAATTAGAGATCTTCTTGTTAAAACCACCAACAACACCCCCCTCCCCACATCCCACCGCCCCTCCTCCTCTTAATTTTGTTGTTACATTAGTCTTAACTGTTTGCAGTAAATATTTAACTTTTGTAAAATTCATGCTTGTCTAGAAAACTCTAATTTATTTTGAGCTTTAAACCCACCATACATTCACAAATACTTTATTTTAGTGCCCACACTAAACTGCTGGGATCACATCTGTAGACATGTGGACCACAAAGGCACCGAGGCGTCTCCATTTTCTGTAATCTGGTGGATTATAGAAAATACAATCTTGTATCCAGTACGAGAGGTTTCTTGTCGCCTTTGTGGCAGGTGTTACTCCATGCGGACGCGCGGCTGTGGCCGGGGAGCGGAGCTGCGCGGCTGAAATCCGCGTCCGCGCTGGGCAGGGCGGAGCAGTAGCCCCCTCTGCTGGGACCGGCTCTGGGGCTCGGGACACAGCACGGGAAAACTCCTTCAAGGCCGGCGCTTTCACTTCCCAGCATTCCTCCTCTCTGTCTGTTATAGAAATAGACAATTCCGGGTCCTTTTCCATCACCTGAATAGAGCTGGAGTGCTGTGCCTAGCTGGGCTTCACCGGCTTCTTCTGGGTTACATCCCTGCTGCACACTCAAAGGTTTTTCTGCTTTCCTGTAGGAAGACTCAGAGAAAGAAGCAACAAACATCAAAGAAACAGGCAGTGTAAGACTGAGTTAGGGAATACTGCTATCTTTTTCTAAGCATCTTTTGGAAATTATATGAAAATATTTTCCCACGTTAAGAGAAAATCAAGCAGCATAGAAATGTGTCCGAGACGTAATTTGTCTGTACAATGCCAAACACTTTGGATCTGCATGGAGGTTTATAAAAATTAATATGGGCCCAGCTGAAGCAGAGATAAAGCTCTTAAGAATCCTTAAGAAATTATTTAATTAAAAAAATTGAAATAAGAAATATACAGTAAGCCTTGGAAGTGCCATGTTTTTTAGCAATTAATTAAGGAGTGTTTTGTGAGTTGCAGAGGTTAAAACAGTGAAGTGTGGTATAACAGGATATCAGAAAACCAGTTCTTTTGCAAGCACACTTTGTTTTTCTTAGTATCAGAGAAAAACTCTCCCTGTCATCTCCATGCTAAGAGCTCTGAGAAGGACTCAAAGACTAGTGTCACCTCAGAATGTTTTTTTTGCTAACACAGTAGAGCAGTTTGTTTTGCAGGAAGAGTAAGTGTCAGCTACAACAGCCAGGAGAAGGGAGGAGAAGAGGGAATCAAGATTAAAGACTTAGTAATGAGATCTCTCCGTCTTGGCAGAGATGCTTCTTCTGTGGTATCCAGAGGCCAGACCTGTGGCTGGAATGAGGAATGAAGATAAATGGTGTGGCTGAAGAGGAAAGTATTAAATGGAAAAGGAGTAGAAAATTGTGATGGGAAATGTGATGGAACAGTGGTTTAAAATGGCTTTTAAGCAGTTTTTATTTGTGACAAAGTACCAGATCTTATAAGAGATGAACTGAGACATTGCCAAGAAACCTTTTTTCAGGGACTGACAGAGGTGCTGAATCCCCATAGCTTCTAGTGGCTTTGGTAGGACCCTTGAGTCTTCAGCACCTGAAAATCAGTTAAAACCCATGTTCTTAGTCTCAAAATACCTTGAGAAGGGGAAATAAGTTCTGTAAAACTGAAGATTCACAAAAAAGTGATGTGTAACTTTTAAAAATCTAACTCCAAGAAAATATGTTTAGACTAGGCATGAATATAATTTATGAGCACTATGGAAAAGGCAAAAAACCCAAGGACATCACATGTGCAGAATAGTGAATCTGACATGAACAGCAGGAGTTAGACAAGTGTTAAAGGAGGAAAGTCTGAGTCTTGCAAAAATTCTTCAGGGGCCAGACGTAGTTTGATACTAGAACAATGCATACTATTGTGTGAAGGCAAGAAAAAATGCATCGAGAAAAGCAAGTTGAGTAGAAACACAGGTACTAAATAAGGTTCACAAAATACCATAAATACAAAAGAATTCACACAAGGGATTATTACAGCCCATCCAGAAAAAAAAAAAAATCAAAACCAAACACAGCAACTTATTAACTAAAAAAACCCCCAAAACAAAACAATAAAAGACCCCAGCCAACCAACCAAGCAACCAGGAAAACAACCAAAAATCCTAATATATTATGAAAAAGCTGTAATTGTTTGCAGAACATAAATTAGTGGGGAAGAAAAAAGCTTACAGGATTATCTAAATAATGTTTTCTGAAATCTCTCTTGGAGTACATTTGTTCTTTCAGTTTTTTCTAGAAAGTAATCAAATACAAAAGAATCCACCCTAGGGATTATTACAGCCCATCCAGGAAAAAAAAAAAATCAAAACCAAACACAGCAACTTATTAACCAAAAAAATCCCCAAAACAAAACAATAAAAGACCCCAGCCAACCAACCAAGCAACCACGAAAACAACCAAAAATCCTAATATGTTATAAAAAAAAGCTGTAATTGTTTGCAGAACTTAAATTAGTGGGGAGGAAAAAAAGCTAACAGGATTATCTAAATAATGTTTTCTGAAATCTCTCTTGGAGTACATTTGTTCTTTCAGTTTTTTCTAGAAAGTAATTTCAGATAATCGTACTAGTCTGATTTCCAAAATGACCTTTTGGACTGCTGGTAACGTGGCTGTTGGAGTTGGAATATTCTGTCTAAATGCAGTTTCTGAAAAATGCCTTGAAAGGAAAGAAAATGTATTTCCAATTCTGATAGCTATTTTATTCTAAACCCATTAAAAAACTTTCTGCAAATTTTGATACAACACCTGAGGGAGCTGTATCTGGAATGCTTCATTTACCTTTGGAAGGACGTTCCAAAGCTGGAAAGGAGAGAACTTCAACCAGGGACACCTTTTTCATCTTGATTATGTGTTTAACAAAAAAGCCCAAAAATGTCACAGTCTTTCATAGAGTAGTTGGCTGGTTATTTATCTCCACTAAGCTACATATCATTTATCATGATGCATAAATTCTGTTTGTCTCTCTCTTTTTAATAAATATGAGTTTCAAAGGTTCAGAATTATGCATAATTTTCAGACTCACTGTGTCCATTGACTTGGCAACAACAATTTTGCTATTTTTTTCTACAGAGTGTTTTATTTTTTCAGCAGATGAGAACAGAATAGAGCATCCTGACACAGCACACAGCTGCACAGTTCTGTAAACTGCCCCTGCTGCTGGGAGAGCTGTGACTCTCCAGGGTTTCTCTATGTCTGGGTCACCCAAGAGAGAAATGCTCTGGGTGTTTCAGGCATGAACTCTGAAACCTCTTACCATTCTTGAAGTAATTCTCCAGCTTAGATACCACAGCGCTGTTGTCAATGGGGCTGATGTAAGGGAAAGGTAAATACTTTCTGGGTAGAGCAACTTTATTGTGCTAGTATCATAATCCATAGGGTAGGTCATCTCAGAAGCTGGAAGCAAACAGAGATGTTAATTTAAACAGATTTGTTTATGCTGAGTGCCCTGGGGGCCCCATGCCATAATATAAAGTGTCTAAGTGCCATCCACAGCCTTTCAGCAGTTGCAATGGTAAGGCCAAATGGATTAATCTAAAGCAGTTGTTATATGTCATGTCCTGCCCTGCCCCAAACATTATTGCCATTTCAAAGGTTTTGCCATTTGAGTTTATTATATTTATTTTTGCTACCATAGATTATTATCTGGTATGAAAGCTTAATATTACTGACACACAAAGCCTTCTGCTGAAAGAAGTATCAGGGACATGGAATTTTTCTCCCAGGACTGTCATATAAAAGATGGTAAGTGGCAAAATAATTTAGTCATTATTATGCTGAAGGGACATAAATTTTTGTATCTGAAAACATCAGGATTGTTAATTTACAGAACACAGGGCACAAGAAAGCTTTAAAGGAAACCTTCAGATGTTTTGTACAAAAGATAAAAAGGACCAAAGAGTTTGAATCTCTTAAATTTTCCTGTGTCAGGATATTTTCCCTGATAGTCAAGAAACTCGTGATTCCTGTATAATTGTCAGGACTCCTCCCAGCCCATACCAGCTTCTCAAGGTAAGCATCTTTTGGAGATAACAGAAGCAGCTTGTTATAATGTCATCACTCAGACAACAAGCACTTTCATTTATGCAAATTTAAAGGAATGAGGTATCAGCAGGAAACAGAAACTAGTTAAGGTGAGTAACAAGTATGTGGAACTCATGTAGTACCCAGATGATGCATGGCAGATTCTATCAAGAGTGAAATAAAAGTTCATGGGCATCAGTGAGCTCTGTGGCCCATGCTGTGTATATCTACTAGTAGTTTCTCTTTTCTTTTAATCTTTATTCCTGTGTAGTGTTAGTTTAAGACTTATGTCTGTCTATTAAATAAATCATTCATTCTATAATAGACCAAATCAGACTTTATTAAAGAACTTGTGAATGAGAGTGAATTTTGGGGTGCTGGCTGCCTCAATAGAGCTACTGCCTGCTGCCAGAGGCCTGGGCAAAATGCAAGGGCTTATCTAACCCCCACATCCATTTGTAACACCAGGGCACATATTTTCTCAAGCAGGATTTTACCATCTTATTTAGTATTCATTGTGGCAAAGGAAGAGAAATACCACAGAATAAGGTATACAGAAATACAGAATAATGATGAAACAAACCAATAATAACTAATATGATTTGAAAATTGACCACTGAATGAACTACCTACCCCAGATGGTAAAATGAGCTCCTTACAAAGAAGGGTAAGTAAGTCTTAGGCAGCAATGAATGCAATATATATACATATATATATATATAGATATATATATATACAGAGATATAGATATATAGGTATATAATGACTACAAAACTTCTTGGTTCAGGTTTGTAAAAGTATGAGATATAAAAGATGAGGGAGAGACCAATTCTATGCAGCAAATTTATTTCTGTAACTATGGAGATAATAAATGGAGGAGCAGAATATTAGTTAGACTATAATATGTTCACACTACTGCTAATGAAGTAAATTTGAATGCTATGCTGCTGTACTTTATCTCCACCTGAGACTGTCACTAAGGTAAATTAATTTTACAGTGTGATGCTAGTTTAAGGGACTTTTTAACATGAAATATTCTCTAAAGAATGTTTGAATAAATTGAGTGCATATGAAGATATCTTACTCAATGGCAGGACAGAATGAGTTGTTGTTGGTGGAAGATAAAAAGGTAGAGAGTGTTACCAGGGTTCAGTATCACAGGAGATTTCTGTGTTGGCAAAGGAACTGCTTGCATAAGTGTTACATCCGAAGTGAAAAACCTCTCAACTTTGAAACAGCTTAGCAGAGGCCAAGGTGAGGGCAGTACAAAGCACTGAGTGCATGGGAGAGACACAAGCATTTGTTTCACATAAAGCACCTGCTTATGTACCCAGAGGGCAGATGGAGGCTGTAGCATCTCTTCTTTCCAACTTCCAGAAGCAGCAAGAGCAGTTCTGTGACTCAGTGTATTGAAAGGTTCACCTTTTATGTTTCTACTCTTTTTGTGCAATGTGCTGACATCTTAATGAAGAAATTAAAGACAATGAGACATCCCTGCATGGCTCACTGGAAGTCTGGATCAAAACAGCTTTCTAATTCTTCTTGAAGTAGCTTGGATTCTTACCTATCAGGGGAGCTTATGTTCTGAATGCTCCTTCATTGTATGATAGAAAATGCTGCAGAGAAGCAGTGGATCAGAGATTATTATTTTCAAATTATTAAAATTTTTAGCAGAAAAAGTCAGAAGATTGGAGACATCTGAGAGGGAGATAATCATGGCTGAATGAGATGGAAGTGCTCAGGAGTATGCTGATTTAATTAATTGCATGATGAATAAGCCAGTCAGGGTCAGACTTCACCAACTATGAAGTCCTTACCATTTATTGCTTGCTGTACACTGACCATTACCTCCACAGTGATGATGTTGCTTCTGTAAAGAATGTGCAGCCATTTCTGATCTGCTCTTCTGTGCCATCCCATTTGTCTTTCTTAAGGGAATACAGTGATAATTTGAGGGAATTATGTATACTGATTATTTTACTGCTACTGATGATTTTACTGTAAAAAATGAATGGTATTCTCTTTTTTCAGAGTTACAAGTCCTAGTTAAATTTAAAGCCAATAATTATCATCACTCTTTGCCAACTACCACAGGCTGTTGTAATAAAGAAACAAATTAAACTCCCAGTCAGAAAAGTGGCCTTCTTATATAAGCCGTGGGAACTTAATAATTCTTTTCACCCTGAATGATCAAACAATAAAATAATTATTATGGTAAAATAATGAAGTACGAGAAGATGATTTTTCTGATACTCAACCCAAGGTCCTCAGGGTATATCTTCACTGAAGCGCAGGTGAAGGAAAAATACTTTCTGCCTTTGGAAAAATATAGAGACTTGAGGAATAAGAGAGCAGGAAGGAAAAGGAGTCAAAGAGAGTAGGGAAGAGGAGAAGTTATCACAGACAGAGTATGTAAGGAAAGATATGTAATTTCTAATCAATGATTTTGTGGGAGACTATAATTTATATCCCTGTTATGTGGCTATGAATGTTTAAAGTCCAGCTAGTGCTAAAATGGGAGAAAAATGCACATGGTACTATGACAGTATACTTGATGGCTATGTTTTTAAAGGTGGACTTCCTTAGAAAATAGCATGGTTTACCCTGGTAAAGAAAAATCCATTTAGAGGATTTGAACATTATGTTTTGCAACATTACAGGTTTGAAAAACCGGGGACCAGCAGAATTTTTTCATTTTTTTAATGTGTTTGAACTGGTTTTGTTATTACATATGCTAATAATTTTGCCTTAGGAATTTTTCTTGTTAGCTTGCGCACACACTTTTTATAAAGAATAATTTGTGCTCAAATTTCAGTTTGAGCAGGTTCACAATTAGAAGGTGGCATATGAATTTTGAAGTAAAGAGGCAAAGGGTCGTAATTTGATAACGTTGCACTGCAGTCTTTCCTGAAAACAGGTGCAGAATGTTCTCGTTCAGAAGACCTGCATATATAACCCTGTCCACTAGAGGTCATGAAATACTAAGACATTTCTTTTAAAAAGAACATCGGCTTCAAACTCAAATATCCCTCAGAATCTTTCAGTTTCTTTTTTCCCTCAGTTTCTGCAAGTTTATTGTTACAATCACCAAATAGTGTCTGATACTATCTCAAGGCTAGTATTAAGCTGGGCAAAGCTGCTCCTTTTCTTGACTATATCCTGTGATCAAATGACTCAGCTCCACACGCTGAAAGCTGCAGCTCGCTCTCTTCGACCTTTCTTGAGTGTGTGATGATATAAGGAGATTTGATTCATACAGGAGCTACTTGCTCTGTCTGATCAGATTATTTTCAGGAAATCTTGTTCCCTGCAGGAGGCACGTAATGCATCTGATTTAAAGGCGAGCCTGCCAGCTGCACACAGGTGTGCACTCCGGTGGGTTCAGCGCTCACACAGAGCACAGCTGGCTCTGACAGGGAGCCCAGGGAGCCCCTTCTCACCCGCACAAACTCTGATCATGCTGATAAGAGCTGGAAGCCATAAGGGGCTCTATTGAACTTCATTTTTACAACAGCTACCTTCTGTTTCCAAACCAACAAAACAGGGGCTGTGGAGACCTGCCAAACAGTTCTCTCTCTGTCTTTCATGGTTACTCTTCCTCTATAGGAAAGAAAAAATTGCAATAAGAAGTAATGAGAAACAAGAATTTAGGTGACTAGTTTTTGTCGTTTCAGTGGTGTTCAAGCAAAAATGTGTATGACTGTCATTTTCATGCCCTCTTCATGAATAGAGGCTACAATAAAATTATCAGGGCAATTTTTTGGTACATTTATTAAATATCTCACTTCATGTTCTAACATGTTTTTCTCATGACAAACACATTTGCATTTGTGAAAGATCTTACATAGGACAAAAATATTGATTATTCAGGCTAGAGACTAGGACAACTAAAAGCAAACTTATTAGATTTCTTTTCTTCATCATACATATACATTTTTGAATTTGAGTATTTAGGTTTTGAAATATCTACTTAGGCCATATATAAGGGTATAAGACAAAGAAGCAACGTATATTTCATTAAGAACTTTAGGGCCTCAGAAAGAAGAAAAAAACAAATTCAAAATAGTTCTTATTTTTATTTTTTGTTGTTAGTAAAATCGATTAGAATAATGAAAAGAAAATATGAACCAATTACTGTAACACTTGGAAATCAATAGGAGTTAGGTCATAAAAGAACCCCTCTATCCAAGTAAGGTGACAAGAAATTAAAAATGCATAAATTCTTTCACAGATCCAGGAAAGAAAAGGAAGGAAATACCTTCTGAGAAGCAAAAGATAATAACCTCCATTAACTGAATCTTGCCTTTGGATCTCACTTTAACTGGAACATATGGCAAAACTTTGGATGTGGAAGTGGTCCAGTTCATTCATTTGCCCTATTACATTACTCCAAAACTGACTAGAATTCTATTCTTTATATAACTAAGTATATACAGAAACAAACCTTAAATTTAATATTAAAATATTAAATAGGATTGTTTTAATTAATGTATAATGCAAAAGTCTACAACAATCACTTCCTAATTTCTGCACTATCAAGATGGCAATGGTAAGGAGTTTTGTCAAATGTTATCCCTTTTTGCAGTGACAGATGGTGACAGCTAGAACTGTAAGGAATGCCTAAATGGCATAGCACAAACCTATATATGAGTAACAGAGTCAAATTTCAAAGCTTCATTGGTCTCCTCTGATCTGATAAAGCTTGGCACACATAGAGGCAATCTGACCTTTTTGTGTCGGATCAGCTGTCTCCCAGGGATGCCAAACCTTAGTTGTCTTCTAGATGTTTACCTAAGTCTCAAAAATCTGGTGTAAAGCATAATTGCTGAAGACTTTTGAAGATATGAAAGAAACAGCAGAAGTCCTTTGGTTTGGGGTGAGAGATGAAGGGATGAGGAAAAAACCAAAAAAGACAGGAAATTTTAAATTCCAGTTTGTCATCTTCACTTTGGAATAAATAGAATCAAAGCCCTGAAGGAGATGAAATCAAATTGAATGTTTGAAAACTGACCTCTAGGTACCATCTGAGGGGCATGAGAACAATTATACCTCAGGACTATTCTGCTGACCTGCTTGATTAATGAAACTGTAAAAACATCATGGAGAGAGAAGTCCACCAGCCACACCAAAAGAAAAAGCCATTTGGTAGCTGGAAAGAATATGTCAGTTCAAGTACTTTATAGTTTAATTTATAAGTCAATAGCTTTGATTTTTTCTGAAGCAGAAGACTTTGCTCTCATCTGCAGTGCTAAAGCATCCAACCCCCCTGAATGATTTAGTTGTTTCACCTAATTTCTTGTTATATTGAGTCAGATATAATTTTCCAGCACTCACCAAACCTATCCTTACCTCTTGTCCTTAACTGTGCACCTCAAGGAATAAATGAATATTTAGGCCACTAGAATATTTAGGTTGCAAAGCTGTGAATTGCAGTTGACAGCAGGCCTGGTGCAGTGATACTTAGTCTTGAATGTCTTCAGGTATATTAAATTTTACATGGAGGCTTAAAATCTCATTTTCTTCTTGTTTCCTTTCTTTATTTTCTTTATTTTTTTTTAATTTCTTTTATTTTTTCTTTTGTTTTGGCTGCAAGTGTTTAAAAAGGACTTATATATAATCCTAAAAAACTGCAAAAGCTCACCAGCATACATTTTTTAATTAATATTCAATAATCTACCAATTTTCTGCTGTTACCTGTATATTTGGTTTTTTTTTAAATATATGATTAAATTTAATTTAAATATATCTCTTTTTTAAACAGGGTTAATTCTCTGTTTTGAAGCATGCAATCACTATTTCTTTTATTTTTGGTGAAGTATTCTGCATATTAAAGAAAAGCTGGTTTAATTTTTTATTTTTTCTACTGGATCATGACTTGACTGTTGCTAACTTTGAAGGGATGGCTGGGGCTGGCAGGCACTTCTGGAGGTCTTTGCTCCCTCTCCCTGCTCAGAGCAGGCTCTGTCGGGGCAGGTTGCTCAGGGCTGTGTCCAGATGGGGTTTGACTTCAGTTGCAAAAGTGGAGACTCCACAACCCCCCAGCTCAACCTGTGTTTGACCACTCTTTACAGCAATAGAATCTTTCTACTGTCTAAAAGGCATTTATCTTCTGTTTGTACCCACTCTAATAAAAACATTACTTTATTAGTTACTGTTATATATTAAATCTGAAATAATAACTTTTTCTTTGAATACATAGATTTGGATTATTTTCCTTCCTTTCAATAAACCTGTTAAGAAGCTGATACTTATTGGAAAACCATGTAACATGTCCTGATTTCTGTAAATCAGCCCACAAGCTACTGTCATTGTTAATAATACAATTTACCAGTCTGAAGGAAATTTTAATTCCATGAAGAGCTTTAAAAATTTTCTTGTGTAATATTCTGCACATTGTTTTGTGGTAGGCTGGACTGCCTACAGTAACCAAATGAAAAGAAGTTGCAGCAACCTCCTGCACAAGACTGAAAGTCTGCAGTTTGGTCCAGAGCCCTGAGCCATAGGGAATTAACACTGGCTATTTCAGACGGCTGTATATAAATGATAAAAAAAAATTAAATATACCTGACCACTTTTTAAGAAGTTCACCAGTACAGAAACATATATGTCCAATATGTTTATTTTTTCCTGGGGAGAAAATTTTCACCAAAATCTCCTTGAATTTAAAACAACAAAAGATGTGTTTATCTAATTATCAAAGCTGAAGTCCCTTGATATGTCAAGATATACTTCTACTGCACTGTTAAAAGGAAACTTAGCTAGAATATTGGAGGACTCAGATATGGAGCTTTTTCTCATTTTTAATAGGTATTTTCTTACACTGAAAAAAAGTACTTCCAAAAGTATGGAGAAAGAAGAAAACCTAAAAAACCTTATTATGTAAATTCAGCATACTTCATTTCAGAAGACTTTTGCATCTGTACAAATGAAACTGATTTTTTGATGCTCAGTACTCAGCTAAATTTGAAGGAAAAGCTATAAACCAGTGAAGATTATGAAAATCCTTAAGTATTCCAAATCTAAAAACATTAGTTCAAGATATATTTCAAATGTATAGTTTCTTATTTTAGACAAGATCCACTGATTACTCAGCTTCCTCTCTTGCAAACTAACTGTCATATTGCAAAAAATCATTGACGTCAGTGAAATTAGTTTTCTCAGCAAAACCTAACTTCGCAGTTTTTTGGAGAGGTTGAGTTGATAGAAATGATTTTGCTGGGACTAGCCAGCAATTCTCTGAGTTATTCCAGTTGTAGTCCCTTCTTTCATGTTAGTATATGGCCTGGTTCCACATCATGAGCCAAAATATGCATTTGCCAGGGCTGTACAATGTTTATATATAATTTATTGCAAAGGCAGGCAAAATCCATAGTTCAGGTTTTGTTGAGACTGAATATTTGCTCTTTTATCCAGAAGCTAAAAATGATGTTTAATTTTAAATTCAGCATTTCGTTTATTCTGGATATATTCCTAACTTGTATATTTAGAGGAGGAAGTGGTGTAAAGAGATACAGAGGTAAAGCCCCATGGCTCCCTGTTATTGTGTTGAGAACACTGAAGACAGACCTTGGGGCAAGCAATAAAAACTGAAGCTAACTTTGTTTATACACTGCATTATATTTAGAAAGTAATTCTCTGATGTGGTACCAGAACAGACTTAGGAAAAAGTCTTTAATGCACAGCAAGGGTTAGCTGTCTAATGAGGTATGAGACAATTATATTAATCAACTATGTCTTTTCTTACTGTTTTTTCTTACTCTCTCAGGGTAAAGAGCTGCACATTGGCTGTACCTCATTTTTATTGGGTCTGCCAAACTTAACTGCAAGTGAGAGTTCAGGAAGCTCCTAGAGACATCTGTCTGATATTTGTCTTGCTACAGCTGCTGATTAATTTATCTGTGTAGAGCAAAACATTTATCGTTTGTACTAGTCTGCTTCCTTTCCTTTTTCTTAATTGCTAGGTTAAGACAGTTGCAGTTATTTTTCTTCAGACATTTAAAATTTGAAACCATTCGGACATTTTGTTTTTCCTTTATCTACATCTATATATTCTTACATTGTTAATAAGCATCTAGGAACAACCCATAATGCACCCTAAAGTGATTGGCTTGTAATGGTTTGTGTGGCCAGGTTTTGGTAGCAGGGAGGACAGTGGAGTAGCTTCTGTGAGAGGCTGCCAGGAGCTTTGCCCATGTCCAACAGAGCCAAAGGCAGCTGGCTCTGAGATGGACCTGCTGCTGGCCAAGACAGCCCATCAGTGACAGTGAAGACTGTGGTGAGGCAGGCTGTCCACCTGAAGCCCATGAAAGTCCACATGGAGCCCTGGAGGACGCTCACGCTGGAGCAGCTGGATGCCCGAAAGAAGATGTGGGCTGGTGGGAAGCCCATGCTGGAGCAGGATCCTGGCAGGACCTGTGGTCATGTAAAACAACAAGTCCATGCTGGAGCAGGTTTGCTGGCAGGACCTGTGACCCCACTGGGCTGCAGGAGCAGGGTGTTCCTGAAGGACTGCACCCTACGGAAGGGTCTGAGTTCAATCAGTTTATGAAGGAACTGTGGCCCATGGAAGGACTCATTTTAGAGATGTTCTTGGCAAACTGACTCCCATGGGAAGGACCCCTCTGTGTTTGGGAAGAGTGTGAGGAGTCATCCCCCTGTGGAGAAAGGACAAGCAGACACAACATGTGATAAGCTGACCACAGACACCATTCTTTATCCTCCCATGGTGCTGTGGACAGGGATGTAGAGAAATCAGGGATGTAGAGAAATCAGGAGAAAACTTGAGCCCAGGGAGAATGGAGTAGTGGTGTTTTAAGATTTGAGTTTGTTTTTCATTCCCCTACTCTTGACTTGATGGGTAGCAATTTAAACTACTTTGCCCAAGTCTGTTTTACCCATGACAGTAACCAGTGAGTGGCCTCTCCCTGTCCTTTTCTCAGCCCACAAGCCTTTTGTTATATTTTCTCTCCCCTTGTCCAGCTGAGGAGAGGAGTGATAGAGTGGCTTGGGTGGGCATCTGACATCCTGCCAGGGTCAGCCGACTACATGGCTATACAAAGTTTAATGTTAATGCTGTTATATTCTGATCTTGTTTCCACTGGAGTGTTTTTAGGTACTTGTTCATATCCTGATGTCTGCCTTTTACAGATCATTTTATAGCTACCATTCCTGCTTGTTGGGTGTCCAGTAGTTGCACAGCATGCTCACCTATTATGAGATGGAGAGAGAAACCTACACCTGCATGAAACATGCAGGACTGCCTCTTACACTGCTTTTCAGCGTGTCCTGCTTTATCTTGCTCTTTTCCTTGTAGTAGTCCATTTCTCATGGATGGTACCCAGAATCCCACCTTCAGAAAATACTCAAGATGGCTTATCAGCAGAAATATTCTTATTTTAATGCACCAGTAATTGTTACTTTTCTTATAATGTGTACAATGCAATGTGGGAACTTGGAATTGCACAATACAAACATTTCCTTGCTGTCTTTCCTCCCTCTCAGCTGCCTAAAGAAATTATGTACTGGAGAGCCAGAAGTGAGAGCTTTGTGCTCCTTTGACCTCCCCATGAACATACACAATAAAACTCAAACTCAAACTCAAACTCAAACTTTACTCAGAGTAAAGGAACTGCACTGCAGAAAGTCCTATCAGACAATAACAGCACCTTTATTTCAGCAGTAGCATTAGCAACAGTAGGAGCCAGCTGTCTAAACCTTCAGTCTTTAAGCTCATCCTGGATATTGTCTGAAGTGGGATTTGGAGAATACTACATTCAGAGAAAAGAAAGTTTAAAGGGATTTTGCTGATATCAGATTTGAAGAAAACCTAACGTAGTGTGCTTTTCTGAAGATGAAAAAGCTTCCAGCTGACAGCTAATGCAGATGTCCATAGTCAGATATAAGAGTGTTAATGTATCTACAGTGTAAAGAGAGATAAAACCTTGCTTGTGTTTTAGGCTCATTTATATGTGTGACCAGTATTATCCAGAACTTGCAGGCTATGATGGTAACAAGTAAATCAATAAGATGAAAAAAAGGAGACAAGGAGAGAGGAGTAAAAAGAAAGTGTTTTCATCCAATCGAAAAGAGGTACTTTCAGAGAGATCAGGAAGGGTACTCACAGCTCAAATTTTAGATATCTGGTTAAAGTTCATAAATTAAGACAGTCAGCCTACAGTTTATTCCAATGGGAGGAGACAGAATAATGCCCTCTTTTTTTTTTTTTTTTTTTATCTTTCCTATTCCAATCTCTAATCAGGTCATTTAATCTGGTTTGCATTAGCATTGTAGTTTGAGTCAGCAGAATTCTTTTGAAATAAATTTCCTTATCACTCCTGCTTGCCATGATTTTGCAGAAAGGAAAGGGCTTGGGGTTTCAATTGAGACCATCTCAAAACATGAGGTTCAGGAGTCTTCAGGTGTTCAGCCTACAGAAGCACACTAGAAATAATCTGAAGTTAAGCCCCAGCAGTGCAGATGTTATGGAAACTTCTGCTCTCCAGATCAGTTCTTGCTTTGTTGCCCTGCTTGCTGATGCAGACACGGTCTCTCTGCTGATGTCAGTCCCTGTAAATGCCCTCACTAGTGTTTACTGAAGGTGGGACAGAAACCTGCACTCTTGCCAGAACTGAACCCATGTTACTAAAACTCAGTTTAGAGAGATCAAAATTACCATGAAATCAGATTTTAGTGAAAGCTACTTTATGCTTGCTGTTTTCCCGATAGTCTATTTGAGGGGGAAGATGTTAATCAATTTGTGCTTAATTTTCTCTCAATCATTTGCCACTCTAAAATTGCCAGGCTCTCTTGAGTCTTGGAATTGTCCACAACCTGCCCTACAAATCCTTCTTGCAATACTTTGCTTAGTGATATGGCCAGAACACTGTTCTAAATTTGGAGCTGCAATCAGTGCTGGTGTGTTGGATTATCTTTGGTGGTCTGAGAGTCACTTCCATCAGGTGCCAACATTAGCATTTGTGGTGGCTGCAGCTGGTTGTAAATTCAGCAAACATTTTTCACATTGCAGAAAATTCAGAATGATATAAAGATCATGCCAAAGTTAACTTCAAGTCAAGAAATCAGTGTAAATCTTTAAGAAAAAGGAAAATCTGTTTCTTGTTGAACCCCAACAAAGCTAACTGCAAAGCTAACTGCATTTCTGCAAGATTATTATTATCTAGAAGATTAAGCACTGAGTGAAGAAATGAATAGTCTGAGTCTTATCTATTGTTAATTTGCTCAGACATCTTGGAATGTTGGATCTTATTCTGCCTGTGTCTCATTTTTATATCATAATGGAAAAAAATAGTTTTTTCTATCACAATATGTGGGACAAGAAAAGATGTACCTCTTTACAAAGGAAATGTAAAGCTAGTGATTTATTTATTTAATTCTTCCAGTTGAGCTTAGTATTAAAGTGCATATTGGAAAGGTTGAGGTAACTCTGAAAAGAACACAAAATCTGCTTGGGAAAGGAGAGCTGGTGGATCTTCAAAGGCTCACACCATAAAACAGAAGTTCCTCCCACTAAATAGGAATGTGATTCCTCTGGTAAAGCTTTGAGGATGCAGACTGTGAAATAACGACATGGAGCTGCTGAAGGCAGCAGCATGGCAGAGGAGGTGTGGCAGCCCTGTGTCCCCAGGTTCAGCCTGCATCAAGACCAAGCATGTGTATCCAAGTGGAAAATGCATGCACACACACACACATATGTGTATACTGGTATATACATCATATATATCATATATATATAGATAGATATATATATAGGTCACGTGTGTGTGTGTGTGTGTATATGTCATGTGCATCATATATAAATAGGTACATCAGCCACACAGGGTGCACACAGGAGGCATTGGGCCCTGCCTGCCCCAGGGTCTCCCAGCCTGATCCTGCTGTGCAGGGAGCAGCCTCTCACCACACAACCTGACAGATGCAGTGTGAGGCTTTGAGAGAACTGTTTTCCTGTGCAGCTGAAATGTGTGAGCTGATGTACGGTGTGCAGCTAAGCGGGTGAGGAACCCAAAGATGTAAACAGGAACTGAGAAGTGTGCTTGCCCCAGTTGAAAGCTGAACCTGGCTGACACAGAGATATCACACAGGAAACCCCATGTAGCTCAGAGTGTAGAGAGGATTTTTTTCTATTCACTGCCATAATATAACTAACAATTTTTTTTTCCTCATCGCTCTGTAACCACCTCACTAATATGGTTACAAATATCTATATAATTTTCATTGATTTGAACTGAGGTCTAAATTTAAGCTCACACTTTGCAGTACATTCCTCACTTGGAGCTTGGAGAGGTGCAAGAGACAATCCAGTCTGTGGTTAAGGTTTGTCCTGGGTGCAGCCATCTGCCCTTCTGCCCTACCAACAGTGCACAGTGCTCTTTCTATACCACACTGCTCATGGCCCAGCAGAACTGGCAGTGCTGTTGCTCCAAGGGAGCCTGGAAAACAATGAAAACTTCACCTATATGCCCCTCATTGCAGTCAGATGAAGAAATTTGAATTTTCTTGTGAATTTCTTCTCCTCACAGAAATGTGAATTTCCCCTCCCTTCATTAGAGCTGATGTGCCTCTGAGCGCAGCTTCTTTCCAGCTTTCTGCTCTTTCAAAACACAGAAGGACCATCAAGTTGCTCAGCAAAGACTGTTCCAGCAGGGTGCTACTAAATGCTGAAGACCTAGTTGTGTCCAACATCAAGAATATTCCTCTTGAACTTTTTGTCCTCTAAGTGCATAATTTCCTCTGCATTTCAAGGCTTTTGTTGTTGTTGTTTTTACTTTTTATTTTAGTGCTTTACTTACCCTCTGATGACAGAGATTTGTGTGTCTGTGTATAGATATATATATTTCAATGCTAGCTTTTGAGACTTTGCATTTGCAGATGCATGATGGCCAGAAATTTAGCTTCAGAGACTCTTGTGTACCTGTCTGAACACTCACATGCAGTTTTTGTTCAGTTTAATGTTAAAATGTCATACTGACATCACAAGATCTGACAACATTGACATAATGAAAATGTCAACATATATGATGGCAGTATTTTGCCAAAAAAAAAAAGTTGATTTGACTGGCAGTTGAGGAATTTGTAGAGTTCTTGATCTAATATAAGTTATATTTTCCACAATTAAACCAAGTTTTTAAAATAAAAAATGCTCTAGTCTTTAGGCTTCTGTCTACCTAGTCATTAAAATGTTCCCAAATTGAGGTTTCTTAAAGCAGCTACAAAAATATCCAGTAATAAATTTTGGTCATAATCCATAAATCCTGACTTCCAGTGAAGATAATATGCTTTTCACATACTTTTAAAATATTTCCTTAAATTTGAGACACTTCTCCTAAGACTTTTTTTTTTTTCTCGCAACACACTTGAAAAGTAAATGCAAAAAAGATTAAAACTTAAATGAAATAATTTAAAATTAAGTCCTTTAGGTCCAACAAGCTTTAGAGAGCTGTACTGAGGTTTATTTTAACAAGAATGCTAATTAATTGCTAAGTGCTGTGGTTGTTTTAAACTTTGTCCATTAACCTGCTATAAGTATTTGCTCATGTTCAGTGGTCCTTGAAACTGCCTTCACACTGAATGGCCAAACTTTAGCTGGATTTTGTGACATTCCAGGGGGTAAAAAGCTTTCTTACTCTGAAATAGGAGATTAGATGTCATTACACTGAGTTTGCACAAATACAGGTTTTCAAAGACCAGTGTTTGTTTGAAGACAACTACTGTTTGAAGATAACCACAGTATTTGGTAGTTCTATATCTGAGGAGAAGAAATCTGTCTCCTTTACATCTAGGGAGTTCACTGTGCAGGAGGCTGACCAAGGAAATGGCAATGATCTACATGTTTTTAAAGTCTATTGATCCAATTGATCATTCATTCCCTTCTGATAGCCACTGTTTTGGCTCTCTTCCTCTTTTAATTTTTTTTCCTTAATCCATATTCTATTTATGCATGGCCTGTCTTGTTTTTGTTACTCTGCAGTGCAATCACCATTACTCAAAGACCTCAGGAACTGATATGTTTTTTCATGGGGTTTGGGTTGCTTTGGTAGGGGTATTTTTATTCAGCACTTTTCTACTCACAGGCTTCTAAAAGAGATGTTAGAACAGCACATCTGCTCACATCTCCTTACCTACTCAGAGATGGAACAAGACAATAAATAAATAAAATATCTGTAAGTCAGTCTCTGCCATCAAACCACAGATCTTTGAAACCATGAAAAGCATCAAAGTCTGGTCATGGGAAAGCAGTTTAGGTTATATTTATAGCATTTTAACCATAATGTAATTGTTTGGTACTTTTGATAAAACCTATTAATCGGATAGATAAAAAGTGTCTAGGAAGAATTCTTGTCAGTTTGAGACTTGGTATTTGTGCATTCACAACACAGAAGAATGGTCAAAGAAACACTGTTCATCAAATTTTAAGTATTACATTTTTTCCTTTCCATCAGGAAATGAAGGAAAACAAGAGTGAGAGAACATTAGAGGGAGCTGTTGTACAAAAGAAAAAAAAAAACCAACCTTTTGGTATTTCAGAAACCTTTCATTTCTTGTAGGCAAAATAATAATAATAAATACAATGCAGAAGAAAAAGAGAGGGGAGTGAGCATGTAGGAAAGAAGCCATGACAGTTATAAAAGGAAATATGATCATGTTTAGTGATTTGATGAACACGTCCCATAACGCTGATCTTTGGGATGGCACAACTGGGAGGGCTGCTGTGCAACAGACAGGCTGCTTAAAAATGTCAGTGTAACAGTCAGCCTGCAGCCACCCGAGCCCTTGACCTAATTAATTTTGCATGGCTTGACAGAGCATCCTTCAGGTTCATTCATTCCTTCAAAGCGTAAAGCTTGTGCTGCTCTTCGTGCTGGGGAGAAGAAGGGAGAGGGAAAGAATGAAGTCAGTGCAGTCTGGGGAGCTCCTGCAGAGGAATCGTCCCTTTTAAAGCAGAATGGTGCCACCTGGAAGGTGTTTAGTGACCTCATCGCTTCTGTGGTTTGTGTTTTCTGTCTGCTGTGCTACCCTGTGGTCTGCTTTAAAAGGATGCACCCACAAAGAAGAAGGAGTGGCTCCCACTTTTTGGAGGAGCTGGGTTTTATTATTGTTTACTAAAACACCACTCTAAAACACCATGAAACTGCTTGTTACTTTCCTTGTGATGCATGTAAAATGCAAATTTTGAGGTTTTGTTCCCTGAAAGAGCATCATTATTTCTACTCCCTTTTCCACGTGAAGATTTCACACCCTAAAAATGGGACAATTTGGGGGCAAGTCTGGATAAATTATGACTGTTTTCCAGATCCTGTATGTTATTGTTACAAACGGGACTGAGTGAACAATTAAGAACCATGATCCTTAGCAGACTCCGCAATTAGGATTCAAATTAGAAAATGAGCCATTTTTTTTAACATGAGATTCTGTGAAATTTGGTCTCAGCAGAACCAGTAACTGAAATCACTCCTGTGTTCTATGTGCTTGTGGTTTTAGTTTTTCCTTCCTTTTAAAATAATGATTTATAAAGCACAGTAGGCACTTGCAGTCTATTTTCTTTTTCTCTTTCAGGATATTATTTCCTGGAAAACCAAGAGAACACATTTGCTAGATTGAGATGAACTCAATATCACTTTTTTGGTGAATGGTCTAGTACCCAATTTTTTCTACGTTTTCCTTATATTTTCCTTTCTTTTTTTTCTACATTTCCTTTCCATTGTTCTGACTACCTGGCAGATGTTAACTTTTGAAATATTTTTGGTTTTGTGCAGTTTCAATATTTTCATATACAAAAGAAAACATTGTATTTTGGAATTTACTTAAATTGTGAAATGCACTTTTATTTATCAAGCATCTCTTGGTGTTAAATTGTTTTCAGTTAACTTGGAGACACTTCTTCAGTCCACATGGTCACTTTGAAACAGAGGTATCTATAAAATTCAGATTCCTTATTGATAGCACTAAAATCCTGAAAAACTTCACTCTTAGGAACTGTAATAGATAAGGAAGTACAGAAAATTCTGTTCACCTAGGATTGCAGCTTGAAGGGCTGCACACAGACCTTTTAAAGACACAAAATAAGGTGGAGAACAGTTTTCATCCCTACATTGCAGGGACTATCTATCCCCTTCTGCGCATTCTGGGCATGCTATTTGATATATAGGCTTTCAAAACGAATTTCAGTTAAGGATTAGTCTCATTTATTTTTTTCAAGAAAATAAAAGCAGAAGTAAAAACATGAAAATAAAACCATTTTGAGGAAGAACAAAATGTCTCCTTCCATCTGTAAATCCCTCTATTTTGAATTCTCTCACAGCTTTACTTTTCCTGCACGTGGTGAGCAGATGACTTAATTTTACATTCTGTCTGTAAAAGTGTAACAGTAGCTGCATTTGCCATACTGCAAAATACATTAAAGAAACTTATTCAAACAAAGTTTAAAATTATTGCAAAACTAGAATGTTGATGTATGCCATTGTGGAATTTAAAGGAGTGACACATATCAGTACCTCTGATAAAGATATGACATTGATATTTTTGATTTATTGATGTTTTTAAATTTTGGTGGAATCACAATTAGTATTGAACACAGGAAATTTAAGATTTTTTTTTGTATTTGAATGCAGGCAAATTTATTGAATTTGGGTCTTAATATTAAGGATACCAACTTTCTTGAAACATAATGGCATTCTATGCTATTCAATTCCAGAATCTGAATTCTTCTGCAACTCAAAAAACAAATAGAATAATACAAAACTATAATGAGAGGTAAGTATATTGTGTGTGTGTATGTGTGTGTGTGTGTGTTCAATGGTATTAAAATATTTGGGGCTTTGTATTCAAACAATGAACTCTCTGGCAAGATAACTAAGCCTATTTGTAATTTGATTTGAAAATATTAATGATGAACTAAAATCTCTTAATGGTGTTTTGACATAAGGGCATCTTCTAAATCTTACCAACTTATATATTCTAATATTTAATACAAAGCCAGAGATACATGTGAGAGTATCATTATGTGTCTGGAAGAAATGTCCTTTATTTAACTGCCTGTATTTCTTGCATCTTGGTGGGAGACTCAATTGCCAGACATGGATTGTTAAAATGGCAATTAGGAAACATGAGATTAATGCAGTCTTGCTGACTTAATTAGCCTTACCATGCCACTTCAGTCAGAAATATTAGATAGGACACAGAAGAATAGAAACACCTCAGCCTCACTGACAGTGGCAGGAGGAAACATCTCTGCCCTCATGCCTGGGCAAAGGCTCAGTGAAATTTGCCTCACTGAACTCAGAACTCCGGGAAAGAAATTGTGCTAATATCTGGAGCTGTAGTCAGCAGCTTCAGATTCTCTGAAGGAATCTATATATTCTCTGATAGGAATTCTATCTTCGTCTTTTTTTGTTTTATCCCTTTTGGAAATACCTTTTAACAACTGATAGCAGACAAAGCATAAAACCCTTGCAACCAAGAGTGAGCTTTAGATACAGCTTTGGAAGAATGGGATTAATTACTTTTGGAATAGGATTACTTGGGGTAACTGAAGTAAAATTTCCTATTTTTTTCTTCATTTTTTTTTTTCATACCATTCATGACAGACTCAGTGAAAAAGTTTTCTGAATATGCTGAATTTCAAAATGTAAGAAAAAAGGATTACAAGATGTGCACAGAATCATTCCCTCCCCACTGATCTAGTCCTACATTCCTTACAGAGCTGTGGACATGACCCTTTCAGACAACTCTGTCTGGGCCATGCAAATCTCTACTACCTAATGCCTTTGAGCATATGTCAGAAAACTGCTTATGACACAAGTCTAAATGCAGGTCAAACACAGGCCCATTTAAAAATCGCTGTGTTGCTGAAGAGCTTTTAGGAGAACTACATTCCTTACAGAGCTGTGGACAGACAACTCTGTCTGGGACATGCAAATCTCTACTACCTAATGCCTTTGAGCATATGTCAGAAAACTGCTTATGACACAAGTCTAAATGCAGGTCAAACACAGGCCCATTTAAAAATCGCTGTGTTGCTGAAGAGCTTTTAGGAGAATTTTATTGGACAGGTGTAATCAGATAAGATACACTATTTGCAAAGTTTCATAAATAACTTTGACTAGATAAATGGAGATAATTACATTTTGTCTTAGTAAGGCTAGAGTTATAAGACATATATTGCTGAACACAAAGCAGCTGAAATACCTAACAATTATGAAATAGCAATCAAAAATATGGATTTCTCTAAATCCCACAGCTGTCAGTCTGGCTTCTTTCTTTAGCAGAAGGAAAGGTAGGTAGCATCTGAAGATTACTTTAACATCTTTATTCTGTCTACAGGAGATCTTCTACAGTAATTTACCAACAGGCTTCCTGAAACAGGTTATCTCATATTTTTGTAAGCAGTTGTACCTGATTTTTTTTTTTTAATAGTATTATATTACTCCTTGATGTATCACTGTTGAACTCTCCTGTCTGTAAATACTGTTCTTGTATAGACTCTTCCATGCTCCCTTCATCACAGCCTCTTTTAAATGACTTCTACATACTTCCTCTGTGGACTGGAGAGTCCATTGTGATCCACATGTGAGGCTGCAGGGAAAAAGAGGTGGGCAATATAGATGCAGTCCTTACAGAAAATGTTTGCCTTTTGGAGCCCAGTTAGTAGTAGGTATGACATGAAACCCCATTTTGACTGCAGTAAAGAAAAAACCTGACTCCAATGTATAAAAACAAGCAGGATAGTAATTCTTGGGTTTGTGAGGGTCCTAAACTGCTCTGCAGAGCAAGGTATGAAGGGGATACTAAACCCAGAGCATGTGCAGTTCTTTCTGTCACCCCTCAGAGGGAAATAAGCTCTTTTCAAGGTAAATGTGGAGTAAATCAACTGGACTAAGGTATATATCTTTGAAAAAGAAAAGAATCTTTCTTCAGGAAAAGAATTTTCAAGAAAAGATCATCAAATTAAAGCAGGAAGAAATAAAAATTACTATGTTGCTGGAAAGACACTCACCATGCCAACAGTACCAAAGTTAGGGACTCATCACTAGCTCTGTGGACTGTGTTTCACTGAATGGTTCTGTCCAGGTGTTCAAGCTGTTCTTGCTGAAGTAGATGTTACCCAAGAGTAGGATGCTGTGTTTTTTGTTTTGCAAGCCATTTTTTAAATGTGAGAGCAGGACCAACACATTATTTTCCTTTATGGTCTCCTCTGTTTCTCATTTGGAATAAGTGTAATTTTATTTTCATTACTTTTACTTTTCAGTTTTTCATGACTTGTTCACTCTAGGTAGATCTAGACAATCAAGGTGGACAGTGAGTGAAGCCCTTAATACACTGGAACATTTTAAAAGGAAGCTATAGATAAATGGATTCTTTGAACTAGAAGTATGTAAGAATGTGTTTGAAACACTAAAAAAAAGGTAATTTTAAATGTTTCTGCAGTAAGAATTACTCTAGTACACTACAGGCTACATTTGTAGTCTTTTTCACTCAGTAACCACTTTCATTACTAGTATAATCAATAATATGATTGGTATTAATCAATAATCAAAATCAGTTAAGTATTGATTATTTTTGCTGCTGACGACCATAGAATTTTAGATGGTAGTTATTTAAAAATAAATATAATTTTTAAAGAAATAAATAGTAGAAATGAGTTTATGTTTTAGAAATAAATAGTAGAAATTAGTATCGCATATTAAAGTAACAGAACAACAGAAATAAATGAGGGTATAATTGCAGAATTTATAGAAGCAAATGAAATGTGGCACACTGACTGGCAGGTGAAAACTTCTACAATACTATTGTTACCCACAATGGCTGCAAGCATGTCCAGTAATGTACATCTCAAAATAAACTTGTAAGTCTCATGATCCCAAATTTTTGTTCCTATGATTCACCAGAAAAGAGATATTTGAGGCAGTGAAGCCAGACCTTTTCCATGTACCTCCACCACAGGAGCTCCCTACGTGAAATTCTGTGTCCCAGACAGTACCTGATTTACACCTCAGATTATTTTTTTTTACTTTTCATTGAGGAGGACTTATAAATCTGACTCACCTTCTGGAAACTAGTTCAAATGAGCTTCATTTGCCCAAATTAAAACATCTAAATTTGAAACACTGAATTTGAACTAATCACTTTTGTATATTCTGTAGTTGTGAGGAGAAATCTTTGCAGAGAAATCTTTGCAGAGAAGTCCTTGCAGATGGCATTCCTCTGATGGTGGATATTCACATGTGGAGCAGCCAGGCTTCCTTTGCAAGTCCTGGTAATGCTTGATTCATCTGATTTGCTAAAAACTGTATCAGTATAGAAGATCTCATTTCAGAAATTTCTGTTGATGTTCTCTATTGTCTACAATGTAATTGTGATTGATTATTTTTCAAGGCAATGCATTGTCCCCTAAATACCACCTGCATTGAATCCAATTAAAAACTGATTTTCTGAAATTTTTTATTTGCCATGCCCACTGTAATGCTTGAAAAAAATTACCCAATATTTAACTGTGAATATCATGGGGATTGACAAAGGCCAGAATGGGTTGGGGAAGAGTGATTGATCCAGGGTTAATGAGCTGCCATGAACTCAGCCTGTGAAATGTACTTGTGAGTCATGTTAGACTTTGAGGAAAAAGTAATAAAGGAAAATCACAGACCAGGTCAGACTAAAGAAAAAGTGCAGACCTTTGGTCCCTAGTGAGGTCTTGCCTGAAAACAGAAGCTTATTGGATTATTTCTAGCAGTTGATTCACCCTTTTGTGTGAGGGTCTGACTCTGAAGTGGCATTTTGATATTCCTGGTCCTGACTTCAGTTGCTACACTCCTACCCCTGCCAAAAGGTAACTTCATCCTAGCTGTTAATTTATGTTTGTTTTTGGGTTTCTAAACCTCCATAAACTTCCTTAACTATACAAATGTACCTGTCCTTGTGGCACCGTAGGAGGGAAATATGTCTCACTGATAGGCTGCCTTGGGAGAAGAAATGGCTCTTTATTACGCATTATCACAAAGTTTTAATCACACTAATGTACTTCTTTTCAAGGTAAAGAAAGGTTATTCCTTTCATTCAAAAGCTCGTGGCTTTAGCTTTTAGGTTGCACTACGTAACAGAGCTTTATTGATACATTTTTGGTATCAGCACCAGTTTCAGTTCTCCAGAGCCCCAGCGTGCTGCCCCAAAATGGAACTTCAAGCAGCAACTTCTGTCATCAAGTGTCATGGCAGGTGCAGTGCATCAGTGTTACCTTTTGCTGTGAGAAAAGAAGAAAAAGATAAAAGAAAATAATAAAAAGGAAAAAAGAAAAAAAAGAAAAAAGAAAAGAAAAGAAAAGAAAAGAAAAGAAAAGAAAAGAAAAGAAAAGAAAAGAAAAGAAAAGAAAAGAAAAGAAAAGAAAAGAAAAGAAAAAAGAAAAGAAAAGAAAAAGCACTTTTAACACCTTTATTTTTATTGATAAAGCCTCTCATAGCATATCATGCTTTTCTGGTAATATTGCTTATTAAATGCCTCAGTTAAATTTCACGAAAAAGTTCAAAGCCTGTTTTTATATAGTTTTGCTTTCTCCATCGCAAATCATTCTTTTGTTTCTTTAAATTGAATTTGCAAATGTGTAACCTTTTTCCCAAAATATTCTCTACTCTCTTTGAATATTATTCAAAGCAAGAAAGCTTTGTTTCCAAGTAAAATATTTACCCCTAAATTAGCTTGTTACAAAACACTTTCATTAAATAAGTGATAAAAGGAAGACCAGCATAAAAACAGACTTAGTAGGAAGAAGTAACTTGCAAAAAGAAAATAAATAAGGTAAAGTATTTGGTATGGCAAAAACAAAAATTCCCAAAGCAAAAGACTCATTATTATTCAAAAAAATGGCTAACAAATTACTTGCATCTAAGATGCTACTCCAGTGTAGGATATTGCAGCCTAGTAATGACAATGGTGACACAGCCAAGTGTAAAAATGCCACAACTTTACTATTATTTAAATCCCTGTTTACATATATTGTTATTAAATACCTCAAGGGTTAAGAGACATTGAAAAAACATATTTAAGTGACTGAGTCCTCTGTCTTCTTTAAACTCCAAAATACTTCTCTCATGGTGTCAATTGATGGTTAAAAAAACCTAGCTAAGGAAATAATATCAGGAAATCATTCATGTCGATATGCTTGGTCACAACAATCCAGTCCTCACTCTACTTCACATGGGAGGCCCTGGAAAAAACCAAACTATGACTAAAGGTCAGCAGCATACCTAGACAAAATGATACTCAACTCAGTGTCAGGAAAGTGAATTTCCCCAGTAAGGTTCTACTGTGGTGACAATGTAAAGCTTGTCTATCCAATGCAAAGTTGCATAGGTTGTTTTATAAAATACTCAGGCAATGAACCCCTCTTAATTTCAGCAGGAAGATTCACCCAGAGCAGAGCCCCACCATCTGCTACCATGTTTGAATGGAATAATGTGATGGTTCTGCAATGACATCCCATGTGACTATGTGGGCTAAAGAAACACATAGATCACACAAGAATTCCCATTGTATGGGAAACATACAATTCAATATTAGTTTAATTGAAATATTTTAGAATATAATAAATGCACAACAAACAGTTATTATTAGTTCAGCAACTATTACATTGAAATCATAGTGTAAATTATCAATGGAATACCAAAAAAATCTAATAACAAAATACAATATATCACATTTTTCTTTCACATTCTTACCCTTTCTCTGAGTCTTAAGTAATGGCTTTTGATTGGATGAGAGGGTTAAAAACATCATAATTTCCCAGGTCACTCAGGTCAAGAAGTATGATTTTAGAAGTGAGGGATTTCTTCCTTCTTCTTGCTGAGAGGAGTATGATGGTCATAGTTACTTCCTCTTCACACTGGCATTCACTCACGGCTATTTTTAATATACACTCTAACACAGTTTATACCTTGATTTTTTTCTTTGCTGGTGTTTGTTTCCATGTTGTATCGAAATGTATTGCAGATGATAGCCATTACATATAAAATAAAAGTACTTGTTCTTTGTTTCCTTTGTCACACCTAAAACTGGTTTTAGGTACCTACAAAGCTCCCAAGGATGCATTATTTAATATTCAGTAATTGTTCATTGTTGATTTGATTATAATTCTTGTGCTGTGTTCAAACTTTCTGGGCCTTTGCTTGCATTGCACACTTGTACTCCTCTGTCACATCTGTATTCCAGGGTCATCAGCAGTTCACTCTCTATAGAGCTGCTGTTAACATGTTAACACTCTCTAATACTTTCAGAAATTTATCAAAATTATTGCAATAATAGGCTTTGCATGTTCCAATTCCACAAAGTGAAGCAAGTCTAAAAATAATTGGGTGACAGCCACCTTGTCAATACAAAACTGATGCTAGAGATAAAACAAGCAACCTCCAGGCAAGCCTAAGATAGGCTTGCTGGACTAAGCAAGCCTGACAAGACTCAGTCCTGAGGCCTCAGAGAGCCAGAAAAAAGCCTTCAGCCTTCACAAAGCAACACCATATTTACAGGGCTACATGAAACTACCCTTTTCTGGTTTAGTCTTCTCTATTTTGTAGTAAGGATCCCAACAAATGCTCATGATCTTAGCACTGCTGCAGGGTTTGCAAGTACCTTTCATTGCATATTTCACAAGGAAACAAGTCTCAGGAGAATTAAGGTCCTTCTTTCTTGGATTTGTGTTTTTCATAGAGTGCATTCTTCAATATTTTAAGCCAACTAATATGCTCAGAAGTATACTTTCAACATGCTCCTGAATTATCCATTTCTCCACTCTGGCAGTGTTTCAGAATACATGATAGGACAGAATTATATTGCAGCACTTATGAAAGTGAAAAACAAAAAATCAGTTATTCAGCTGTGTTTTACTTTTATGTAAAAAAAAAAAAAAAAAAGGTGTTTAAGTTTCCAGTAGTGGCTGAAAGCAAATTCCTCTCTGTTGGTATATTAGATAAAATGTTATGGTGGCTGAAAGCAAATTCCTCTCTGTTGGTATATATAGATAAAATGTTAGTTGTAGAACTAGTTGTAAGAGACTCTAGATCATCCTCCTTGGACCTATTTTTAGAATTCAATTAAAATTAAAAAAAAAAATCTCTGCCTGGATATAAACCCAGGGCAAGACTCAGTTGCATTGAGGTGTTACAGTCAGGTTAGGGAATTTATTGTGATTAAGTCAGAGGCAAAAGTCTAAAATTAAGGATGGGATTCATTTTACCTGCTTCCCCTAGGAAGTAATAATGGAATGAGCAAATCTTTGAAATTTCTGTTTGTCTCTTCTGACTCTAGAAGGGGGCTAAATCATTTCCTTGATGTGTACACCCCTATCTGAGCTAATAAATCCAGTTGCAGGTGATGAAATATCTATACCCTAAGCATCTAAATGTGAGAAAAGATAGATGAAGTGAATGCCACAGCCTAGTAATAACCACATAGGTTATTGAAACAAATCTAAATGCACTGATTTAGCATGACACTTAGAATGTGTTTATGGAGACAAGACACAATTTTTCTCCCCAGGAAGTCAAGAAAAGAATATATGTCACGAATAAGGGATAACCTCAGTCTGATGGTTGCCACCTACACTCTTCAGAGAACTTTCTGTGTTTAACTCTTCTGTAATGAGCACTCATTTGCCTATAAATATTATTGTGTATTAATGACATGTTTTGTCACAATTCTTCTTGTGTAGTCCAATTGTGCTACAGATTTACAAAGAAATGCATGGTCATGAGAAAAATGACCCACATGGAAGACAAACTTTGAAAGACCAGTAATGATAAAAAAAAACCAGAACAAAGATCTTACAGTCTTAAACAAGTCCAGTAAGTAAAGTAGGCAAACAAAATTCTAAGAGATAAAAGTCATGCTTATGTGCAGTATGATAGAAGCATGCTTGTCATATCAAAGTAAAATTATATTTTATAGACAGTGAAACCGTAGTTTAGGTTGTTAAGGAAGGCAAGTACTCCAAATGTCAAAAGATGAGACAGTGGAATATATCAGTGGAATATATAGAAGAAAAATGGATCTGAAAGACTCAAGCAAAGCAAGAAATTTCCCACGTGCAGGACACAGTGCCTGGAAAATCCTTCTATCCAGTCAGCACAGATATGTTTTGCTGTCAGATTCTTGAGGAATATTCACTTTGCTTCTTATTATATTGAGTAAGTGTTCATATCAATCAATATTATCAGTTTCTAATTGTAATTTATTTAGCACTTTTTTTGGTTTTGTTTTGTTTGGTTTGGTTTGTTTTTTTTTTTAGATTTCTACAAACGGACACTTTTGGCTACATTCAGTTTTTGTCTAGCAGAATTATATTTGAAATGGTTGTTTCACTATCTTAAAAGCTGGTTGTGCTTTTTGGAGCATATTAATCCAGAACCATTACTTGCCAAATTGATCTAATACACAACAAAATTTGCAAGCAGCATGTACAGGGATTGTTGACCATAAAACCGAAAAAAAGTGTTTTACTGGGTCAGATAATTTTTTTTCTGAAAATATCTCTACAACAGTTAAAGAGCAGAGTTACTTCATTCTTTTAGTACTTTCCAAGCCTTGTTAAGAATGCTATAGACTATGTACTTGTGTAGATTTTTACTGTGCACTTAAGAACCTCTTGCCCATAAATTTTCCTTAAGCTATTTTGAGCAAGCTCAGCTGCCTCCACAGTTGCCTGTTGCAACTAGTTCCAGAATTTTAGTGTATATTCAGTAAATTCTATTTGATTCTATTGCTGAAACAATTTCAAACAATAAAAAAATTGTAATATTTAGCTTTTGTCCAAATAGTTCTTGAACTTAATGGAAATCCATATTTACAATACAAATGTTTATAGGATATAATTTTCCCATTCGTCATTGTTATGTGTATTGGGTTTGTGGGGCAAGGTTTCGCTAGTGGGGAGGCAACAGTGAGGATCTTCCAGCAGCTTCACCCTTGTCTGACAAAGCCAATGTCAGCCAGCTCAAGATGGATCTGCCACTGGCCAAGGGCAACTCTAGCAGCAAGGGTGGCAGTGCCTCTGGGGAAACAGATTTCAGAAGGGGGAAAAAGAAACTGGGCAGCAGCAGCTGCATCCTGAAAGATGATGGAGATTGTGTGAGACACACAGCTCTGCAGGGACTGTGGCCAGTGAAGTAGGAGCAGACAAGGTGCTCCAGACGCTGGGACTGACATTCCCCTGAAGCCTGTGGTGCAGACAGACCATGGGGAGGAGCTGTACCTCTGGAGCTCACGGAGATCAACACTGGAGCAGAGGAGACCCCACATCACAGAACGTGGATTCCCAAAGGAGACTGTGACTCTGGGGAAGCCTGTGTTGCAGCAGTCTCCTGGAAGTGCCTGTGATCCCTGAGGATCCACACTGGAGCAGTCTGCTCCTGAAGGACCCAGTCTGGAGCAGTTCATGGAGAACTGCAGCCCATGTGAGGGACTCACATCAGAAAAGTTCATGGAGGGAATCCAGACTGAAGCAGGGAAAGAATGTGAGGAATCCTTCTCTGGGGAGGAAGGAGTGGCAGGGACAATGTGTGATGAACTGACTGCAGCCTCCCTTCCCCATACCTCAGAGATGCTGGAGGGGAGAACGTAGAGAAAATCAGGTGTTGCACCAGAATGATGGGTGGGTTTGGGAGAAAGGGGTCTTTGTGATTTCATTTCCTTTATCTGATTTAATTAGTAATAAATTAAATGTCCTCAAGTGGACTCTATTTTGCCCATGACTGTAACTGGTAAGTAATTACTCCATACCCTTATCTCAACCCATAAGGATTTAATTATATTTTTTCTCCCATGTCCAGCTGGGGAGGAGAGTGACAGAGCAGCTTGGGTGGGTACCTGACATTCAACCAAGATCAACCCACCACATGATGCTAGGATATGGCTCAGTTGATTAATAGGATATGACACATAATTTCTAGGTGTTTCCTGATATCCTCTCTTTCAGTGCCAATTGCTTCAAATTTCAAAAATGCTTTTAGAATTCCCAGCTCTGACTTTAATGCTTGCAGAATATCTAAATGATCTTACGATCTTAGTAAAATTATCTCTTTTTGCATGGCAAAATTTATTTCATTATAGTTAATTTTGGTTTACTTTATTTTATATATTTACTTATATGACTTACTGATAATCTCCTTTAAAGGCTTGGGTTTGTAGTACTGTGCTTTACATAGAAGAAAGGTAGATTATTTGCCCAAAATGTGCAATGTGCCTAAAATATATGGGCTGTATAAGTAAGAGAATTTTAGATGTGTCATGCTTTGGTTTCAAAATATAAGTATGAAGATATTTATTATATCAGGTTGTCAGGAATAAGATGAAGATTCCCAAATTGCAAGTATAAGTATATTTAGAAAATTTATTTTTAAACCTACTTTTGGCATGCCAAATTAACTAATTTCATTTAGTAGTGTTTTCATCAACACTGAGTTTCTTTAAAAGTGGGGGGAAAATGAAGGAGTATGTAAAAATCTGTGTTCAGAGATCATGCTACATTTCTGCAGGGACCAGGAACTAAATAACTAATTTCAAAGCAACCAGGATGGCTTTAACACCTTTCTAGAAGCCTCTGAATTTCAAATTACAAACAGCACTCAAAGGCAGCAGAGCAATAGTGCTGAAAAAAGCACTTAGTGAGAAGATCTGGCCCTTTTTGCTCACCTTTTTTTGCAATGTTATTTCTATCTCTGTGAATTTTCTTGTAAGGTGAAAACATTCATCTTCATAAAAACTCTGATGACAGATTCAAAATGTATTGACCTTGGAGAAAGACATTTTTAATGCTGCACTTCAGCTGAAATGAAAATACTGCATTTCATAACATTTAGGTTGCAAGCATCATGGTACAAATTTATGTTCATCACCCTCATTTTTCTTGATGATGTCATAATTTTTAATAACATTTCTGAATTTTTTCTTTATGTTTTATTTTTATGAAACACTTTGGATGTCTGATATCATATTGCCTAATTTTTTTCCTTTTCTGAACAGAATAAACTGTCTTTTTACTAGCTGCAGCAAACAATGTGGAAACAGGAAGTGTGTTAATTTATAGTAAATACAAAAACCCCATAAAACTTAATGCTGAAAATATCTAAACACCTTTAGATATTTCTTGTGTTCATTGTTCATTTAGATATTTCATTCTGTTCATTTCTTCTGAATTTTCTTCTGTTCATTGTCAAGAGATTGCTACAGCATCCTCTGTTGATTCTTTTTATATTATTTTTTCTGCAAAAAATCTGTGAAATTTTCTGTTGAGGAGATTTGGTGAATATATTCTCCAGCTATAGCAGAAAGATGAAGCTAAAACTTTATTTTTTTGTTTTCCAAACAAGGAATGTGCAACTCTAAATCCAGTGATAATTGCTACAGTGTTTTTGCCTTTTCCTAACCAATCCCACAGCATTATTCAGCTCCTCTGGGAACAGTTTTTGCTTTGCCAGCAGAAGATAAACTATCACGAAATTACAGCTTATATCACTTTTTGGTCTGTTGGCCTGTTTTGACTGCATTTCATTTCCAGCTCATAAAATTTGATGTTTGTAAATGGCAAGCCCATCATTTCTTATCAGAGTATGTCCAGCATAACTGACATTAATTATAAAACTCTCCATCATCCCAGGTTACTGTATTGAAATATCATGAGAAGAAATTGCTGCTGAGACTTCTGTCATCAATTGGACATATATTTTCAACTTGTTTGTCAAAAAATAATATAGATTATGCCTCTGGTTATGGCTTGGTGAATGTTATTTTAATAATAGATAATGTTTATTCCTGAATCCCTGAATAATATGAAAAGATAGTAATATAAAATTTTACCTAGGGATGAGGCAGGCACAAAGGAATGACTGTTTACATCTCTGCAGCATTTTGTTCTGACCTATATTTGGAAATTTCTGCTTCCTTTGGATTTAAATAAATAAACTGTTATTTTAGTAAATTATACTCACATATGCATAAGTTGTGAAAATTTGTAAAGGTCCTAGAGTAACTCCCCACCTTGTCACAGGGACAGACACAGAGACACACATGCATACACACTACAGGGAATGCAGACCCATTAGTCTAACCTCAGTTCCTGGAAAAATTATGGAGAAGATCATCCTGGGTATTACTGAAAAATATTTAAAGGATAGTGCAATCATTAGGTATACTCATCCTTGGGTCACAAAAGGAAAGTGCAACTAATTTGCTATCCTTCTATGACATGGTCACTAGCCTGGTGGATAAAATTGCTGAGGTAGATACAGTTTTCTGGATTGTACCCTTCTGGGTAAGTTGTCCAGCTGTGAGATGAAGGTGAAAGCTAGCAGACAGGCTCAAGGGGTTGTAGTGAATGGGGCCACATCTGGCTGGTGTCTGGTCATCACTGGTGTTCCTCAGGGTTCAATTCTAGAGCCAGCACTGGTCAATACATTTATCACTGCTCTGGGTGCAGCAGCTGAATGCAACATTAGCTCATGATACCACGCTGGGAGGTGCTCTTTGTTGACTCCTTTGAGGGACATGATGCTTTGCAGAGGGATCTAGATAGACTAGAGCAGTGATTAGTGGGATTAAACTGAAAAGAAAAGAGCGGCATTCTGCGGCTAGCACAGAGTAAATGCCGACTAAGTATAAGTGAGGAGAGGAATGACTGGGCAGCAGCCCTGCAGAAGGGAAGCTGTGGTTGCTGGTCACAGAAAGACTCAGTAGGAGTCAGCAGGGTGCCCTGGTAGCCATGAATACAAGTCCCATCCTGGAGTGCACCAAACATACACCACCAGCTGCTCAAAAGAGGTGATTATCCAGTTGTATTGAGCGTTGGTGCTGCCTTACCTGGGGTACTGCATGCAGTTCTGGGCTTCCCAATTAAAGAAAGACTGTCAGGTGCTTGACTACACGCAGAGGAAGGCAACAAAGCTATTGAAAGGGCTGTAAGGAATGTCTTATGAGCAGCAGCTGGTGTCACTGTGTTTAGTTTAGAGAGGAGGTTGAGGATGACCTCGTTGCTCTGTACAGCTTCCTGGGGAGGGAGGTACTCATCACTTCTCCCTGGGATCCAGTGACTGGAGACATGGGAATGGCACAAAATGATGCTAGGGGACATTTAGAAAGGACATTGGGAATCATTTCTTTACCCAGAGTGTGGCAAAATCCTGGAACAAGCTCCTAGAGAAGTGTTTGGTGCCCCAAGCCTGTCAGTGTTTAGGAGGCATTTGGACTCATCCCCCTCAGTAACACTCTTTAACTTTTGGTCAGTCCTGAAGTGGTCAGGCTATTGGATTGGATGGTTATTGTAGGTCCCTTCCAACTGACATTTTCCATTCCATTCCATACACCTTTTCAACATTTTCTCCCTTTAATTTTCATCAACGGTTTCTTTTTCGGTTCAGCAAAGCATATATATGATAAAGCATTTTTGCCAAACTTCCTTTATTTGAAAAAACCTTATTTTCAGGAAGAATCTAATATTTGATATAATTTGCAGAGACATGCCTTAGAAATACTGGAGATCTTATATTTTCATGCTCTGACTTGGGCTAGTTAGTCTGAAAGTAATCAATCTGCTGACTAGGAAGACTACAAGAAAAAAGGACTAAAAATGAAATAGATGTCTAGTGGCAAATTACTCCTTTTTAAACATGAGAGCAACATTTTTGGTGCAAGGATTTGGTAAATATTCAAATTTCCAGTCAATACTCAGGCTTGTTCCTTTGTCTGGAGACATTAAACTTTTGGAAAAAAGAATTTAAATGAGGCAAGATTAATGTAAGGAGAAAGAATGACTGTTCTAACTTACCTTTGTGATTTGTCCACTCTTAGCTGGAGAGAGAGATGGTGATGAGCTTTCCATATTTTCGATTTGCCTTCCTAGCACATTGTATAGGAAAAGAAGAAGCAGTGCTTCTCTTAGTTTAAAAGACAATAACAATTGTCCCTTTGTGGTTGGCTGACCCCAGACAGAAATTAGGCACCCACACAAACATTTGTTATCCCCTCTCCTAATGGGTTGGGGTAGAAATTCAGAAAAGCAACAGCAGGGAAACTTGTGGTTTCAGTCAAACCTTAATAAGTGAAGGAAAGAGAAAAAAAAAAACCAAACACAAAACAAACAAACAAAAAAAACCAAACCAAAACAAACAAAAAAAAACCCAAAAGCCAAAAAATCAAACCCCAACAAAACAGAAAAACAACTTACCAGCCAACAAGTAGGCAAAACCCAAAACAAGTGATGCAAAACTGTCATTCACCACCTTGTACAAGCAGATCAACCAGTTCTTAAGCAATGGCTTCAATGGCTTCATAGGAAAGACAAGACTTTTTTTTTTTTTTTTTTTTTTAATGGCTGAGTATCATGCTATATAGTATGGAATATTCCTTTCATCAGTTTGGGTGATCTGGCCTGGCTGTGTCCCTCTCTTTCTTGTAACCTGCTCCAGCCTACTCTGGTGTGACAGAATGAGCACCAGAGAAATTCTGGGCACTGTGCAAAGGACTACTTGGCAAAAGCTGATATTGGTGTTTTTAATCCAAAAGACAGCACTGTATGAAGAGAGTTAACTCCGTCCCAGATACATCCAGTATACACTTGATTTTGTGCACAGCACTTTATAGTAAACTATTATATTATCCTGTCTCCATCAAGCCATAAAGAGAACTCCTATTTTCAGGATGCCAGTACATCTTATATCATCTGCTTTTGAGTGAGCATAGCAAAAGAGAAAGCTCTGGAGAGCTTTATTTTTAGGAAAGGTAAAAAAGGGAAATAGACCATCTTTCCTTTCAAGAAAGAGGTTTGCATTTTATTAGATAGTAGAGCAGGTATTTTGACGATCAAAATATTTATGAAGACTGATGACACAGTAGGAAATTACTAGATGACAAGTTACTGCAGGCCAGTAGCTATAAACATGCAATCAGAAAATAAGTTGAAGCATTTTACCCCTTAATGAGAAAATAACAAGCTACCTCATTTTTTCATTGAAAGCAGAATTTTACAAACAGGCAGTTTCCAGAGAATTGCTAATGTACAGGATCACATTGCCCCTTAGCAATTGCTTGTGTGTGAGTACATTCAAGTCCATATTTTCAGTACTAAAAATTAATCTCTGCAGTGACATAGAGAGTGGGTTGGACTGAAGCAAATCATAATTAAAGGAAAACTTATGCAACATGCTTCACTCAGTAATCTCATTTATACCCTGCTTCATAAAACCCCAAACAATTATGGGAGAAAAGCACTGAGGTAGTGCTAATATTTGCTAGATAACACAAATTTAACTTTTTCTCCTGCATAAATTTCAAAGGTGACTCTGCGGGTGCACTGTGCTTGTCTTTGTATCCTTAAGGCAGATCTGTGACTCAGTGCACACACCAGGCACAAAGCATGACCAGCTCAGCAGGGCAGGGGGCAGCTCCTGCCATCTCTAGAGAGTTGCAGCTATACCATTGTCCTGCTTGCTGCTGTTCTAGGAGAGGGACATAGGAGTCATTGTCTCACACAGACACAATAAACTACTAGCAACATCTAGTTCAGTTTTTTCTGGCTGTGTCTCAATTGTGAGAGCACATTGAAGAGTGTTAGACTTGGCTTCATCTTATTCTCACTGGGTCAGGGTCAGGATCAACATGATGCTGTCTGGGCAGAGGCATATCAGCAGCATCACATAGCCAAGGATCAAAGGAAACAGCCTGAGCTCAAATCAGCTCTGCAGCTGAAGCCTCTGAGCTTTGGGGCTTTGAGAGCTAGCATGATAGAACAGAACAAGAGAGGGTTTTCTCCTTCAGTCATAGCTGAGATGACTGGAGACCAGAACATCACAAGACGCAAAGCATGACTGCAGAGGGCACTCTCCTTGTGCGGGAGTCTCCACTGTTATGGAGAGAAAAACACAGTTTAAAACCCAACTGTTTGAACTGCTAAGATCCATGTAAAGCTCAGCTATTTAAGGTAAGGATAATGAAAAAGGATGTCCAGCAGTTGGAACCTGGAGATATGGGTCTGACACAATACTAGCTGGAGAAGGATGTTTTGTGCTTGTAGTTGTTGCCACGTGAGCATATGGGCGATGACTGAAGGGGATAAGAAGGGAGAACAGGATTATGGCACACAACAGAGACCTGCAGTTAATGAGAGACTACTTTATACTGCATCAGACTTCCAAAACAGCTGAATGAAAATGCAGTTTGTTGAATGTAAGCACTTCCTTCTTTAAATGACCAGCAAATGCAGGAGTCAAATAAGAAATTAAAGCACACTCCTGCTTGCAAGCAGGGTAAAATAGGGACCACACAGGCACTTTCATTAATTCAGCCTCAAGTGCCTTTCTAGGCCTGTTTTGGTCATTATTTGTCACCTTGTATTTGTATGCATGACAGTTCTCCTTAGTACAGAGGAGAGGCCAGCCCTGAATATGTTTGAAATAAACAGTAAAAGATTTTCATCCAATAACCTCTAATTCAGCTGTCTTCACAGAAGCAATTACCAGAAATGAAGAGGAAATTTGTTTAGTCATTCATTCATTCAGACATTTCCTGGAAACATTCTCTTTGACTGTCAGTGTATTAGATTTTCAAACATCTACTAAAAAAACCCCCAAACACCACAGACCAAAACCCCAAGCATCTTTTTTTTTCAGTAATCTAATAAAAATATATATATTGGATTTGATGTTTTCTCTTTTTTCCATGACAATAAGGCATCCCAGAGCAGACTAATAGTATGTTTAGATAAATATATAGGGAAAAATAAGCAGAATGGGAAAATCCTGGCCTAGAATTTTTTTCAGAAAGGGATGTTCTGGGTGTACTTGATGAGCTGCAGCTTAGCTTTTCCGATTAACATGATGTTATGAATGGAAGATTCTTTCCTAATCTGATGTCAACCAGAGAAAAAGGATCTTTGTTCAAAAATTCATTATTATAAATACAGATAAGTTATCTGTGATGTTTTATACTCTCCATTAATGGCGCTTTATTTAAGAAAGGTTTAATTGAAAGTAAAGCAAATTTAAAAGTGTGATTTTATTTTAAAGATAACATTCTGAATTCAGAAGCTTCATCTCTTCAGACCTCTTGATAGTGTAGATAAAAAAGAGAAGTAATATCAACATGCTGAATCTTGCAGAGGGAAAAATATCTCTCTCCTAGATAAATACAGCTATATCAAAAGTATCTATCACAAATCAAGTGAGGAACTGAACTGAGCAAATATGTTTTGAGAAGCTGCTCTTGATAAAAGTAATTTATGAAGCATTGCCAACCATAAATATGCCTTGAGGTTTGGTGTTAATACATATTTCAGTTATCACTATGGAAACTCAGAGTAACGACTTAGCTAAAGATCTATAAATACGTGAGTAAAAACAGAAACAGATTTCCAAGCAGCAGCTGAAGGCAGAAACAAATGTATCTGTCTTTTCTTATGGCAGTAATTGCCAGAGTAGAAGAACCGAAAGGTTTCCACTGGCATTTCTAGGTTTCAGCTCCTTTTGAAAACAGTAAATTTGCAGTAACAATTCAGAAGACTTCAGCATATCTTTTAGCTAAATCTTTCAATGTGCAAACAAATGTCTAGCTTAGCTGGGGAGGCATGCAGCCTGAAAACTACATAATGCTTAAAATGTTCATTTCCTACAATACAATTAAACTTATGATTGAGAAAAACAGGCAAGCAGTAACTGTGTTAATGCTTGAGGGAAACTAGATGTTTCATTCCTTTAAAACTTTGTCAAGTGCACATGTAAGTATGAACTGAGAAACTTGGTTATTAAGCTGACTGAGTTGTTTACAACCAATATGTAACTCTCCTTCCCTCTGTCCAGCATTGCTTCTGAGCCTGTTCTAGTTTGGGATAACAAAGAATAACATACACAACTGGTGGTAAAACACTGAGCTAAAGAGCTGTACTTTGATATGTACTCTAAAAATATCTGATATTCCTTGATTAAAAAAAAAAAAGTATCCTAAGTAAATAAGGAATGAAGTTATAGACCTCAAATAATATTAGACATTAAACAAAAAACAAAAGATATTTTGAAGACTTATAACTCAGTTATGTCTACTAGAAAAATATCTTTGGGCATATTCCTTATAACAGACATATTGATATATTGCTGTTTTAAGATGTGTTGTGTAGAACTGATGTTTTTAAAAGAAAATTCTCAAACATACATATTCAAGGATGTTCAGGTAACAGCACTAAAAAGATAAAGTTTGTAGCAAAAGGTAGCATCTTTTACTAAGACAGTTGATATAGAGGGGAAAAGAAGATATTTTTTGGACTTGCAGACCTTTTATGAAACCTCCTGTGTGTCAAATCTTTTATCTGCTTTTTTTTCCAGTTGGTTGAGCAGGAGAGATTACATCTTTATTTGAAAATTGCCTCTTTTGCTTTGTTGCTGTACTCTTTTACCACCGCTACTTCTAAAATAGTACACAAAAGTGTTTCAGTAACATTTATTAAAAAATAGAAAATTTATTTTCTTTCTGTGTTGGTGATCCTATAATATACAGAGAACACCAGTCTTGCTCTAGATACTTCTAGGAGCAGCAGCTTACCCCACTTCTTTCCTATCTGGTGAATGCTTGAGACTGGTGCTTTTGGCTCCCAACCCCTTCTGCTTCTCTGACTTAATTTCTCTTCAGTCCCCAGCTTTTTCTCCCACACTGTGAGTGTGAGAGCAGACATCTTGACTGTCCTGACTCCTGCTCTCTTTTCAAAGCTTGCCTCATAGTGAGGCCAACTTCTCTGCTGGTCACATTATTATGTTTAGATACATATTTCTTTATAAACAGAATCAATTTTTGTAAATTTAGTGCATATTGAAGAAAGTTCTCATTTGAAATTATAGAAATCTGAAGTACAGTGCTGTAGTATCATGGGGGATTTTAGAATAGTCTTAGCTTTTGTTTTTTCCTTGATATTCTTAAAATATCTCAGTCACTCAGGTCAGCCTAGAAATAAGTGAATTGAACAATTTACTTATTCAGATCTGGCAGAGCTTGAGGAGGTTTCTATTTTAGGAGCATGATGGCCTTAAATTAGAAATCACATGTCTGGCTTGAATGCTCCTAAGAAATACACGTATTGACATCCTGATTTTCTCATAATTTAGCTACCAGCTATTCTAAGAACAGAAACTAAGAGCAGCTGAGGGTTAAGCTATTCATAGATACAAATAGAAAGATGAAATGTATGAATTTAGAAGGGGAATCTTGCCTCTGACAGTGTCTTCTGCAGAGGGCAAATTTAAGATACACAAATGTATATAGATATGTACATATAGGCTTCTTCTGAGCACTATATAGTGTGTTCTTTTGCTACAATACTGCTTTAAAATAGCTTCTTCAATGAGAAAGAACTGAACTGCTTTGAAATTAAAATATAGACTCAGACTACAGAAAAGTAGTAAGGCTGAATCTAAAGGATGTCTGAATGACTAAAAGCACAATTTTTTGATGGTAGACATTTAAGTCTAAGCCTGAAATCCAGCCACCCTGGCAGTGTTCAGCATTGATTCTTGGCTCATTAGATGGTCTTTCTGGTCTTGAATGGTATCATCAGTTCTGTTTCCTGTTTGGCTGTAAGTGGTTTCAGTGCTGCAGACTGTTGGGGTGCATTAGTTTAAGTTGGTTTATTCCTGTACCCCCCATTCCTGGTCTTGAATGGTATCATCAGTTCTGTTTCCTGTCTGGCTGTAAGTGGTTTCAGTGCTGCAGACAGTAGCATTCCAGAGGGATCTCTGTTCACACTAGAGCTTCTGAACTAAGAAAGCCCTGCCTATTCCTTTACGTGATCTGAAGATTGTACTTCACGTTTTCCTTGTAGTCTCTTGTAGGTATCTACCTTGTAGTTATATTCCAGAAAGTCTAATGGCTTGCCAGTAGCCCTGTTGTCATTGGGTCCTTTTATTTCTTCCCTCACCTGTTTCTCTAAGGAATGACTCAGCCTGTGACAGAATGCAGTTATCAGTGGTTACAAGGCAGTAGTTCCATGTGTTTTTCTTTAATTTCAATGTAATAAAAATATTTTAAAGCTGTTTTTTTTTCTTTCTTCTACTTTTTTACATTTTACTAATGGTAACAGATAATAGCAGCAGCAAAGGATATCTACAACTAAATGCCATACATATTCTGTCTGTTTTTCTGCTTCACTTGTTCTTTAAAGCACTTTTCATCTAGATTAATGTATTCAAAACCTCATTTTAATTATTTTTATTATGCCTGGTTTCAGCTTTCTGCATTAAAAATGTGAGTGTACAGTTCATTTAAGGATTCAATACCCTTGTTAGACTGTAATTCATGTCATCTTCCCCATTTACATTCTAGCAATTCATGGAATTTAGTTGATTTATAGAAGCATTTGGACCTGCCTCTGCCACTGAATATGGTTTTGTGTAGGGACTATTTTACACACTAAAGCATAACAGTTAGTAAGTAATTAGCCATTTCTGTTTCAGGCAGCTGCTGCTGATACTGTGTTTTGTGATTATCTAAAGGCAACTTTCCTTTTCTCTCCACTTTGAAAATATTGATTTCAGTACTAAATTGTCCACTCCTCAGTGCTGGAGAAGACTGCTTGGACAGTCTTGGCATGAGTTCCAAATATTAGAAGTGAAAGAACGGAGAGAGATACAGAGGTGGAAGTAACATTTTTAGTGTTTATGTAAGAATTTCTTTTGCAATTCTGGTAAAATATGTTTTAAAAAAAAAAAAATAGATTGCACTGTGATAGTGTCATGAAGTGAATTCTTTCTACAGCAGGGCAAAACAAAATTCATATATGCCTCAACTGGAAAGTTTTACTCTAGATTGTATTAACACATGTATAATATTTTTGACGCAATTCTGGTAAAATATGTTGTTAGATTGCACTGTGACAGTGTCATGAAGTGAATTCTTTCTAGAGCAGGGCAAAACAAAATTCGTATATACCTCAACTGGAAAGTTTTACTCTAGATTGTATTAACACATGTATAATATTTTTGAAGAGCTGAATGGAGATTTAGAGTTAAAGGGTAAGAACAGTACACAAATGTGTTTAGAAGTCTCTTCTGGGAATGCTTTTATTGCATGACCACTTGTGACTGAATGAAATGGTTCAGCCAGTGCAAATGCAGGGTCAGAAGGAATTCCATTGGATTCCTGCTGAATAATTTACTTTTCCATGGGAGGAAGAGGATCCTTGTGACTAGGCCTGTGCATGTGCATTGGTGAGCCATATTGGGAGCTCAGAAGATATCTTTGCTTTAGGATGTCTGTCACCATCTTTCTTTCACTGCTCCAATAATCTCTGTTTCTGAAGAGTGAAGATTCCAAGGATGTGGTCTGTTACCTTTAACAAACTTTCCTGAAATAAAATATGGAGATGACTTCTGGCAAGCACATAAGTCAGACAAACACCATTTATAAGAACTGCAGCATAACAAATTAGACCCTGTACTTGTTCTTGCCACTCTTTAAGTGTCTTCTCATCTCAGTGAATCTGCAGCAATCTGGAGAGAAATACCTTGAAGAGACAGAAATAAAGCAATGGTAAAATGCATTTGCAGTAAACTGAAAGTTTTCGAACATGTCAGGATGCGGCTATTTATATGTACAATCTAGTACCATGTTTTGAGATCAGCTCCCTCAAAAAGAATTGGATGTTAGGTTTCTCTGAAAAGACAAAAAGTAATCAGATTTATGAAGATGGATGAAAGTTGCAATTTTATATGCATTGATAAAGGAAAGCTGATGATGTGAGCTGTTTGTGGCATGAGATTTCTCTGGCATGTTGTGATTGCCTAACACTTCCATGTTGAGATGAGACAATATGCCTGACCACTGGAATGCTTGCTAGCTGTGGGCCTGACATTTGGTGATGCACTAATATTGAATAATCATTTGATTGTTTCAATCCATATATGCTCAAGATGAGAAGATGAGTTGACCTACAGCATTAGGGAAATTCAGTGGTGGTGCTCCCAGTGCATGAGAAGAAGGAAGATAAGGCTTCAGCCTGGCAGCCTAAGGCATTCTGCAATTTTATATGCATTGATGTCCTTAAAGGAAAGCTGATGATGTGAGCTGTTTGTGGCATGAGATTTCTCTAGCATGTTGTGATTGCCTAACACTTCCATGTTGAGATGAGACAATATGCCTGACCACTGGAATGCTTGCTAGCTGTGGGCCTGACATTTGGTGATGCACTAATATTGAATAATCATTTGATTGTTTCAATCCATATATGCTCAAGATGAGAAGATGAGTTGACCTACAGCATTAGGGAAATTCAGTGGTGGTGCTCCCAGTGCATGAGAAGAAGGAAGATAAGGCTTCAGCCTGGCAGCCTAAGGCATTCTTGATAATTTTGGTGTGTTAATCACTTTTCAGTCTCAATGTAGTGATGAAGCCACTATATCTTGCATGTGCATATTTCTGTCTTTAGTCATCTTTCTAACCCCTACTTCTAACCCCAGTGCATCTGCTGAGAGGTGGATCGTATAAAGGACGTGAAATGAAATGTCCTCTGCCAAATACCTCCTAACACAAATTAAAACTTGTGACAATAACTGTCAAACCATATTGAAGACAAAATGCTATCAATGCTTGTAGATTCCTTTGCTTAGTCCTGCAAATCTTAGGCTGAAATTTTGAGCTTCATGCTTTTGTAGTCTTAGTTTTCTCAGATGTGAAACAGCTTTGGATAGGATTTATTTTCATACCTGAGATCTCCATGTGTCTCAGCCTCAGAATAAAACATGGCATTTTGTTTGTCTTACATCTTCACAGTGAGTTCTGAAGTGTTTGTCTATACAGTCTATTCCCCCATAAATATCCTCAGCAGAAAGCAGCCAAATAGTATTCCGAGGTTATTTTCTTTTTGGAGAGAATTTTTTCTAAAACATGTTAAGTTTTTTATTAGATGGTAGGTTATGGCACAGGTCAAGGCAAACCTATATAGCTTCCTACCATAGTGGAAATGCCAGGTATCATGTCAGTATTGGTGCACCTTGCAGTGGTTTACAGCATAGTATCAGTACTGCAAGGTTCTACTTACCTTTGAGGAAAAAAACCCTACTGCTGGGAGGCTTCCTCCTTATTATGGACCTTGTCTGTGTTCCTTGTGGGACATATCACAAAGTTCCACTTACCTATGAGGAAAAAAACCCTACTGCTGGAGGCTTCCTCCTTATTATGGACCTTGTCTGTGTTCCTTGTGGGACATATGCAGCCTGAATAGATTTTAAGCACCGTGATTATGTGTTGTATTTGCAAGGACCTTCGTGGCAGGGAGGACTGATGAATCTGACTCCATGTTCTCAGAAGGCTAATTTATTACTTTATGATACTATATTATATTAAAGAACACTATACTATACTATACTAGAGAATACAGAAAGGATACTTACAATGCTAAAAAGATAATAATGAAAACTCGTGACTCTCTCCAGAGTCCTGACACAGCTTGGCACTGACTGGCCAATGAGTCAAAATAGCTCACACCAGAATCCAATTAAACAATCACCTGTGGATAAACAATCTCCAAACACATTCCACATGACCAAAACAGAGGAGAAGCAAATGAGATAAGAATTGTTTTCCTTTTTCTGAGGCTTCTCAGCTTCCCAGGAGAAAAATCCGGGGCAAAGGGATTTTTCATAAAATGTGAATGCAACAATTATGCTTTCTGCTACACATCTTAGTGAAAATTAGTTGTGTGAATGTTGTTTACGTACTGACTCTGCTTTGAACTCATTAACATTATTCTTCCTCTCAGATATCTTGTGAAGTCTTGTGAACTAGGAAAATGGCTGTTCTTTTCTTAAAGGTAGTATCATACCTTAACTTATTTATTGTTGTGTGGGAGCTGCATCATAGCTTCTATTGCTATCCTTGATATTTTTGGCTTATCTACTGGTTGCTTTCTTGAGTGTCACATCAGTATGGAGCCTCAGTCTGAGTGTCATTCAGTAGGCTCTCTTACCCTAAATAATAGGCATCTATCACTAAACCTGTTTATGGAGCTATTAAGTTATGTTAAGTTCATGGAGGGCTGTGCCAGTATTTTCTGTGGATTCCTTCCTCATGAAATGATAACAAATGCCTCTCTCATATATGAATTTCAGAGGAAATTAAAAGCCATTAGATTTAGTGATGATGGTATTACCTGATTTCTGAGGTCTTGGTGGGTTTTTTTTAGTTGCATAGCTGAACACTGTGATTCCTTTCAGCCTACAGGATTTTCAAGTACCGTTATTTTTTTTCTTTCCCCTGGAATACATTTTAGGTTAGGCAATGTGGAATAGATCTGATATGCTAAACCATATCTTCTTATCCACTCACCACCCCACCAAAAGAAATATTTGTGTGTAAGGAATGACACTGAAGTAAGAAGCCAGGCTCTGCTCACTGCAGAAGCAGTGGGGGAGGCCACAGAGCTGAACAGCGATGAGCAGTCAGATGAGACTTGTACATGAAACAGTTGGGGAACACAAAAAGTACATGATCTCTTAGAATGAGAAAGAGTAATTTATTCAAACTTCTACTCTTCTACTGTCTGAAAAATGCAGACAGTAACATGCAAAATTCGCAAAAAAACATATTCTCATTCACCTTATCAGGAGAATTCTTCGGAAATAATCCTATAATTTGAGATAATATTTTAAAAAGTTTTCACAAATTGTATAAGTAAATGCTTGACTTTCACACACATGACTTCAATTTGGAATTTGATTCTCTTTTCTACTACTCCTATGTTAACCTAGGAGGAATTTTGCACGAAGCTAAGCGAATCACAAGGCTGAAAACTGAAGTAAATGAGTGAACAACTAGGTCCTATATTCAAAAGCTTTGACTACATAAGATTAACTGTTCATGGAAAGCATGAAAGAAATTCAAAAAAGTTCTACTTGAAATTAGTTTTCAGACTCATATGAGTTCTGACAATTTAGTATTGCTTCAGTTCTCCTTCTAGCAGCTAAATGATAGTGACATTTGTATTAAAGTCACCTAATGCTTCCCATTAAAATCTCTCAAACCTTAGCCATCAGTGGCTTATATTTTTTGGTAAAGCTTGCCACTCAGGTTAATATATTCTGCCTCTTATCAAGCTTTTCTTTCTTCTCCCTGACACTCCAAAAAGTTTGGTTAATAATAAAAAAGTCTCTTTCAAGTGTGAAATAGAGAATACATAGAAAGAGACATCTTTGAATATAATATTTTTTTTTTGTTCTGTTAGGTAGGACTTTGGATACAGATGGTGGATTATTGAAAAAGCAATCAGTGCCCTGTGAGAACATAAAATAGAATCTCATTTTCTTTTGTGGTTCAGTTTGCTCCAAAATCAAAACAATAGGTTAATGGAACAGTCCCCTGGGTGAAAGAAATACTTAAAGTTAACACAGTAAAAAAACTTTCCTTCAGTGTGAGAAGAGGTTGTTGATTTATAATATTTCCTAAGGTAAACTGTATTCTACATGCTATTAAAGATCTGCCTATCTATAGTTCTCTATTTTATTCTGTGCATTAGTCTAGTGGTATTTCCAGTATTCCAGAAGTGAGTTTTGTGTAACCACTTTTGTACACAAATTATTCAGAAATGCAAATATTTTCTATCATATCAACTGACATGCAAGATCAATGTAATTAATAATCCATTATCACAAAATTGTTTAAAGCAGCTGGAACAGTAGCATAGAGAAAAAACAACTATTTATTTTTCAAATTAGTATCAAGTCATTCTGCTCAGCAATTCTAATTATATGTGCTGCTACAAATGTTCCTGTTCTTTTTAAGAGGCTTTTCTGAAATGCCAGTGAAACTGGTATATTTTTCCTCCTACTTTGTGTAAAGAATGTTTGAAGTTTTGGGGTTTTTTTGTTTTTTTTTTTTTTTTCCCTAATTGCATTGTACAGGGTAAGAATATAATTTGGAAGTAGGTAGAGAGTAAAATATGTAATGGCATGTTTAGTGATTTTATTGATTTATATATCGCTATATAATGAAACTAAGCCTATTCCTCTTGGTCATCCAATTCTTAAACTTTGCATAGTGATCCACAAGATCCATTGATCTTTATGTGTCATGTGACAGCTGACTGAAAATAAACACTTAGAGTAACAAGGTAACTTAATAATTATAGTTGAGCCACTTCGTATTGACTTCTGAAGGCAAGGGCATTGGACTATATGACCTCCAAAAGTCCCTTTCAACCCCAAGCATTCTGTGGTTCTCTGATACAAGTAATAGTTTGTTGCACTCATCCATGGTCGGGCAAGAAGTCAATGGCATCCAAAAGTCCCTTTCAACCCCAAGTATTCTGTGGTTCTCTGATACAAGTAATAGTTTGTTGCACTCATCCATGGTCCACCACAGGCATTTTTCAAGAATTGAAGTTTTTTTCATTTTTATGTTTGTCTGTTCATTGTTCATTGTTTCACAGAATTACTAGATTACTAATAATGTATGCCAGATATGGTCCTGGGACATTGAGGTGTTGCAGATACACAGAGAAGGCTATTTTGATTCATTACAACAGACAAAATAGACTACACAAGTCTGTATGTTAAATTGGTGCTACAAAGAAAACATTTGTGGGGACAAACTGCATGAGGTTTATGAAAGAATTCTCAAATCTTATGCTCCTGTTTCAACCACAATAACTTCCTTTTCGTACTCACAGTTTCAGTAAATGGAGACTATGTTTCCTTGCTCTATCCACATTTGCCATTTTAATGCACCAAACAGAAAGCATTATGAGACAATTTGAGAATTAAATGTGTATATTTTACCTTTATTAGTGTCCTCTTGTAAAATGCAAATATATACTGGGAAATATAGCATTGCAGACTTCGTCAAAGTCTTGAAGAAATTTGAATGCAGTAAGATGCTATACATATAAAACTATTAATAAGGTATATGTTTTAAAGTGAAAACAGAGGTTTGTGAATTTTTTAAGAAAGGAAATAACAGTTTGTTTAATATTTTCTATGTGGTCTGAGTCTGAGAAAACAGATATATGGCTTAGAGTGAGAACCCTAATGAAGTCCTCCACCATTATGATTTCCAATGAGATTTACATGTGCAGGCTCTTTTTTACTGTGGAGCTATCATTCCCACCTTCCCCCACCTCAAAAAAAATAAAAAAAAAAACAAAAAAAAACCAAACCAACCAAACAAACAAAACAAACCCAAAAACCCCAAACATTTGGAAAGTATAACTGAATGCCAAAGTATGACATTTTGGTTGAAATATTCTTCCTTCATTTTAAATCCTAAAAAGGACAGTGCAATAATAAAATTATCAGATAATGTCTCCATCCTTCCTTTTTATCCTCAACCAATATGCTGTTTTTCACACTGGATTATGAGAAATTATGCAGCACAGACATCTTTCTTCCTACCTAAGTTTCTTTGGTATTATTTTGTAACTTCTGCTTCCTCTTCAAAAGAAGCCAAATTCACAGAATCTCATTCATGGTTTGGAAGGCAGCCCTGGAAGTCACGTTATCTAACATTCCAAGTAACCTGTAGTCAGTTTGCGTGGATTGTGTCCACCATCTATATGGTGGGAATTTTTACCACTTCTCTGGGTAGCCTGTGCCCATGCTCAGCCACCTTCACAGTAAAAAAAAAAAGCATTTCCTGGTGTTCAGAGGGAAACTTCTCTGTTTCAGCATGTGCCTGTTGTCTATGGTCCTGCCACCAGGCACCACTGAAAATAGCCTGTGCCTGTACTCTTTGCACCTTCCTTCAGGCATTAATAAGATTTCCCCTGAGCCTTCTTTTCTCCAGGCTTCTTCAGCTCTTTCAGCCTTTTGTCATAGGAGAGATGCTCAGTCCCTTAGTAATTTTTGTGGCCTTTTGCTGGAATTTCTCCTGTATATTCGCATTTCTCTTGTACTGGGGCATCCAGCACTGGACACAGCATTGCAGGTGTGGCCACACCAGTGCTGAGGAGATGGAAAAGAGCCCCTCCCCTGACCTGCTGGCAGTACTTTGTCTACAGCAGCCCAAGGTCCATTAACCTCCTTTGTAACAAGGGCACACTGCTGGTGCAAGTTCAACTCAGCATCCCCCAGGATCCCCAGGGCCTTTTTTTGCCCAGCTCCTTTCTAGCTGGACAGCCTCCAGCATGTTCTGTTGCCTGGGGTTGTTCCTCCTGAGCTGCAGCACTCTGCATTTTTCCCTTTATGTGGTTTATTTTGGCCCCTTTCTCCAGCCTGTCAAGGTCCCTTGGGATGGCTTGATGGCATGATACTCTGGTGCATCAGTCACTCCTCACAGTTTGGTGCCATATCAAACTTGCTGCAGGTTCACTCTGCCCTACCCTTGACCCCTGCCCTTGCAGGAGTTATTGCTTCCTACTAGGCTCTGTGCCACTGATCGCCACCCTCCAGGCCTGGACATTCAACCAGTTTTCAAATCATCTCAGAATACAACTCTGATATGGATAAAATGTTATGATCAAGCCACTTACAATTTATATTTTCTGACATAATTTATCGGTGTGTAAATTCAAAATTAGTAGTCATATCCATGTAATTATTTATGTATTTGAATAAGTGTTTTTCTGACCATTTGTCTGAAAATGGATATTAAAAATTTCAATTATTCTCTTGTTTTTTGTTGATTTTACTGATCTATAACTCATTAGAAGTGACACCTAATGAGGCACATATGTTAAAGGAGGATGAGGTCGTAATTATGGATCTATTTTTATTATGTAGAAACAAAGTGTAAGAAAATTATTTAGTTTAAATTCCCTAATCTACACATACTATTTTGTATTGCAAAAAGTCAACTTGTATGTTGTGATTTTTAATGTGATACTAATTTATATTCATAGCTGTATGCTGTTTCAATCTACAGAGAAAAAAAGTAGAATAACCTAATAAAATCTTTTCCTTAAAATGTTGAATCCCATAATTAAGTTCCATTCCCAACATACAGATTGTCAATGACACGACATTTTCTATGTATTTTGAAATTTCTGAAGGAATTTACAAATACTAAACAGAGATCACAAGGAAAAGCAAAACATCACACTGGGCACAACAGTCAGTGTTCTTGCCCATGGGCTGGAGAACACCATTTTTTTTGTTACTAACAGATGTCTTGCATAGCAGCACCCAATCTTGATTATGACATTAAATTATAGCCTACCTACTGCTTCCTGCAGTATTATTCCTCAAATCTGTTCATCATAATTTCATATTTGCAATTTTTCTCCTCCTAATCCCCTTCCTACCTCTGGCTAGTTTTCAATCTCCTCACTTCTATGTACCTCCACACTTTTTCCCCCTTCTCCCTTTCTGGAACTCATTGACCTTGCTTCCCTTCCATGCTACTCCCAAGTCTCCACACTGCTGAATTCTTTTTTTTCTCATTATTCCCTTAGACTATCTTGTTGTGACTTTTAATATTTAAGAATGATGTTTCTGGCTCTTGGATGTGGGACAGTGAGGAAAGGCAGTCTCTGTTCTTTTTTGTTTCTTGGGAAAAGCAGAATTTAACATAGTTACTCAACAGGACACACAGAAAAATACCATAATAAGAAAAGTGTTGATTTCTGTTTTTCACAACATGTTTTTCAAAATCTTTGTAGTCAATCAGTGAAAGAGTTAAATTCTGGATTCACAGAAGCATCTGTCAAAGATGAATAAGAGGTGTGAATAGAACAGCTACTTTTATGATAAACAAAAGTGTTTACCCCAAGAATAATAAATAATGGTGATATAATCTGATACTGTATCACATTGCATTCATCTAGACAGTTTACTCATGTGGCTGTCCCTCAGACAAAATGTCACAGCAGTGGAATTGCAGGAAAGCTGAATGCTGCAAAATGACCCATCTAAGCAATCTTTATAACCTTGGACATCTTCAAATATAAACAACAAATGTAATGGAGGTTTCAAGAGATCTGTTCACGTCAATAATCTTAATAAATCAATTGTTAAAGATGAATATCCATTCCTTACATGTATTATAATCTATCACATGTAAAATAAGTACTATAGCTGTAAATAGTTAAGCCTCTGGAAAACATGTGCAAACTCCATATTTTAAATAGTTAAGCCAGTCAAATTTAGGAAAAACATACCTAATATAAATAATTTCTCTTCCACATTCCAAAGCCCATAGAAAGTGAAATAATATGACAGGGAAAAGTCATCAACAGCTTGTAATATGGACAATAATTTTTGTGCTGCTCTCAAATCCCTTTCCTGAACAACTGAACAACATTTACGATGTTTTACCTGAAATGTAGAAACTGGGTAAAAATAATCACAGTCTGAGTGATGTAAACTTGATAAGAGCAGTATTCAATTTAAACAAAAGTCTGTGCAATATTGCCTATAAGACACACTCTCAGCCACTTTAACAACATGTTCAGGCCAGGCTACTGCTGCCATAGAACACAGAATTCCAAACAAAAGTGTCTGAAATTTTAAATGTGGATTAATGATGTGGCCTAAAAAATTTCAATATTTTAATTAGGAGGAAGATTCTGAAGTTTGTTCTTGTTGTCCAAAGAACAAACCATTACTCTATTTTCCACCTGAACTGAGAATATTCTATAAATTAATCTTGAAATTAATACCATAGTAAATAATCAACACAGTAAATGGCCTATTATATGTTACACTTTCTGTGATAAAATTCTGAGAAAATATAGCATTTAGTAATTATTTTTGTGTAAAGTTTCAAAACTGCATTTTTATGACTTTTTGCTCAGATATTGAATAATCTGTGGGGCTTTAATCCTTTCAGCTCTGATAGTTCTTCAGATTAGAAAGACTATTATTTTTGCATTTTCTATTATGCTAGATATGTTTCTTGGCCCATAAATGCCTTCGCTTGTTCAGCATGTAATTTTTCTTCCCACTTCATTTTTATATTACTTTTTCCCCTTCACATTTGAAATATCCATCCATAGTCTTAGCAGAACTGGAAATGGAAATTACCATTTCAGGTATTTTTTTCTGTTATGTTCTTAATAGTATTCCAAAATGTCAATATCAGAAATCAAGCATTGTTTTAGTATCAATCTTGATGATCTTAATAATATGCATTGCTGCCAAAATGTAATTTCAGGATGAGAAAGTTCAAGTGCCAAGAGATAATGGGTTATTATTTAAGTGACCCCTTAGTTTAACAATAATTTTATCAGATTGAAACTGTTTTTTCACGCTTGATTTCTCCTGTAATCAAAGTAGCCTGAAGGAAACACCATATTTTTTTCAGAACTAACAAAAGGATGATAAAAACAAGTCAGAAAAAAAGGAAGCAGCACAAAGCAAACATTGATGCATTATTTTTAGAGATCTCTGTCTCAGGTTTTCAGATAACTTCCATTCATCTTTCTCAACTGTTCTGAAAAAGGGAAATTCAGAGTCTGCACATTTTTGTTCCCATCTAACTGTCACAGAATATCGTAGTTTGGTATGCTATCAATACCACGCTCACTGGAGAAGGCTGGTTCTGCACAGTTGTAAGGTAAAAGGATTCATGTTTTCAAGGATAGAATGTACTGCTCTAAATGTGAAAAATTATTAAAATTTAACTTTGAAGGAGGAAAATAGTGCCACACATCACTGCGTTTCTAATGGGAAGTCTGTACAAAGCTATCAGCATTTAAAAAGTATTTATCCTTAATGGATCATTGATTGATGTGCTGGATAAATTTCTGCTATGAATATGCCTTGTGCCATCCCATTATGACTAATGGGGTTGCAATACTTTAACCTAAACCTAAATCTAAATGAGGCAGTATGAAAAGGAAGACTTCACTCTTTTTTCATTTAATAAGATATCACAGCAGCCTAATCTAGCTTCACTGGTTCCAGTGGCTCAGGTCTTGATTTTCACCAGTTTGGTAGATGAAATGAAGGAAATCTGAGTAACTGTCATTCTGTGCAATTCTGTAATTTGCAAAGAATGATTCTACACATAAATTGCCAGGAAGTGTGTTTCGCCTATGAGCATATAAACTCTGAAACAGGCGTTAGAATAATTTATGCAATTAAACAACTTATTACCTTAAAAAGTGTTTTTAAGTTCACATAGTTATGAATATTGGTTGAACATAATGTTTTGTTCCAAACAAGTAAAAAGAAGATAAATTTCAGAGCTGCTGATATGCTTTGCTTAAAAATTGTGAGGTGTGTTGAATCTAGCTTTTGAATGCATAATCATAGAATCACAGAATTGTAAGGGTTGGAAGGGATCTCTGGAGATCAGCCAGTCCAAACTGCTGTCAAGGTGGGGTCACCTACAGCAGGTGACATAGGAACATGTCAAGGTGGGTTTTGAATGTCTCCAGAGAGGGAAACTCCACGAGCCCCTTGAGCAGCCTGTTCAGTGCTCTGCCATTCTAAGTGCAAAGAAGTTCCTCTTCATGTTGAGGTGAAACTTCTTGTGTTTTAGTTTAAGGACACTGCTCTTTGCCCTGTTTCTGGGCAATGCTGAAAAGAGCCTGGCACCATCCTCTTGACACCCATATTTGAGATATTTATATTGATGAGATCCCCTCTCAGTCTTCTCTCCTCTAGACTAAACAGGCCCAGCTCCTGCAGTCTCTCCTTGCAAGAGAGATGCTCTGGTCTCTTAATTGCCTTTGTGACCCTTTGCTGGGCCCAATCCTGTAGCAATTTGTTTTTCTTATGCTGATGAGACTGGAATTGAACACAATACTCCAGATATACCCTAGGGGTACTGAAATTTTTGGCAAAATATAATAGGAACTGATACTTACCCACCTCACCTTGGAAAATATCCAAAACACGGATTTTTGTATTTACTGAATGTTCTGGAAGCAAACCAGTTAATTTTGAGTATAATGATACTTTGATATACTGAGACAGTGTTGGATTTTCGCTGTATTAAAGCAAACTGATTAAAGAAAACTGATGAAAGCAAAACAGAACTTTAAAAAAATCACCTGTTGGAGAAGCTCTCTGAGAAGCTTCAGAAGCAAGATGCAATTGCATAAATAATTATGAATAAGTCCATCTCGGTCACCATATTTTGGGAGTATAATTTAGACATGAAATATTATATAACCAGTAACATCAAGCAACAAAATGACTGATTTTCATCTTACTTTCAAAAGCCTGATGTATAAATAAGTGATTAGAATAATTAAACTGGCAGAAGTTTCAAGGTAGGCTTGGAGAGATTAACAGCCAGTTTTCCACAAATCAAGACAATATTTTATATTTTCTTATTTTATCAGAGAAGCTTCTTAGAGGTTTACATAATCACATTGTACGCATGATATTCTCAACATACAGCTTGAAATTTGCCTATGTACAGTTCAATTATCTCCTTTCCCTGGAGGTCCATGTTCCTAACAGCATCTCTAAATAACATTAGCAGCAGTAGATGAGAAGTTTATGTGAATAATAATAAGCAAGGCTTTTTATCACAGATTTTGATCTTCAGATGTAGCTCCCTTCTCCTGAGGGAAACACAAAGAGCGCAACATTGTACCAGCTACTACCTATGGGAGTTTGAGGAATCTGCACTAGGGCCTGCTCAGTTCAATATGCTGACAAATTACTTGGAAGGAGTGAGTAAAATGAACAAGTCCCTTACAAAGGATACGGTATTATTTAGGGTAGTCAAGTCTAAAGTGGACTGAAGATTATCTCATGACACTGAGCAGCAAAATGAGCAGATTAAACTTGTTGTTAAGAAGTGCACTTGAATAAATGTATTCTAAGTAGATCTGTATGTTCTCAGTCATTATGCTGTTGTCAGATGTCTGAGAACGTCAGCTCAGTTTTGCATGGCAATCAAAATGGCAAATAGATTATGAGAAGTTGTTAAAAAAGGAATAGAGATGTAGAAAATATCATACTGCTCTGGTATAAATGCGCAGTATACCATTTCCTTTAATGTTGCGTGTGATCTTTAAGAAGATACACCAAAACATGAAAGGGGATTAGAAAGGGAAATATACAGAATCATAGATACTATGACAATTCTGAAACCCATTCGCAACATGGAAAACAGGAAGGCTAAGGCATCAAGAATAGTATAGCAAATATGGTTCCTAACACTCAAATAAGATTGAATATAAAACAACATATATCTACTTACTTCCAGGAATTGGATTGGGTAATCTTGTGTTCTTTAAAACCCAGGCTATTCTATTCTATTCTATTCTATTCTATTCTATTCTATTCTATTCTAGTCTATTCTAGTCTATTCTATTCCTCATAATAAAATTAATGTATATGAGGGGTAGTTTTTTGTTTTGTTTTGCTTTAATATTGTGACATGAATAGAAAATCAGAATGTCTGATTGGGATCTAGACACTAGTGTTGCAAAATCAGTGTTTGTTCTGTTTAGGGTAGCCCTACAGATACTTTTTCTCTTATTTGTTTCTATTAAATGTGTTTAAAATAATGGAAGTTACCATGTACAGAAAGAAGATATTCAGAGCAGGAGAGAATCATATTCGTCATGGAAGAAAACATGGTAAATTTTGGGGAAAAGACAGTGCAGTTCAGTGGCAGGGGGAAAGAAGAAAATATACATTAATGTAGATACAATCATAAAGGAAGTTAAAGATGTGAGTTGACCCAGAAAGTCTTAAAAGTTGAGAAAATAAACCATGGGATTGACAAACAATCCAATTAGTGTAGAAAACATAATTTCAGTTCTTATCAGAGTAGCCACAAACTACACTAAAACTTAGGCAAAGGAATGTGTACAGTGTTTGCTTAATTTTGTTTTAATCTGTGTCTCATGCATGAAATAGTCCACTGCTTTGGAATTTGTAACAATAATAATAAAATTGAGAGCATAGCCTGTAGGACTCAACTCCAACAGTTGCAAGCCCAGTGACAACATTCAAGCTCTTGGATACAGAGGATCCACAACAAAAAAATATGCCTTTAGGCATGAAACCTCATTCTTTTCCAGAGACCTATGAACTCCACCTGTACTGATACAACTGGACTGACAAACATGGCAATTCTCTTTGGGTAGAAAATGAAAACACAGATCTGAACATCTCTCTGAATAAGTAAAGGCTAAACTTAACTAGCAAAGCAAAACCCAAAGCAGTCTATTATGTCAGCTGAAAGAAATTCTGTTATTACAGTTATACAGCTCCATTATCCAGTATCATAGGTACATTAATTGTATCTGTGCTAAGCAAAATAATTATATAGGTTTTTCAACTCCATTTCTATTAGGTTGTTTCCAAAAAACAAACCCAAGAACCAATCAAAAAACCTATTCACTCTACTGATATTAGAGAAAAAAGAGGACATATCTGTTTTCCTCAGACACATACTTTGTAGTGTCTTTTAACCCAATTTGCCTAGTTTGTAAATGGCAAGCATTGATCCATATACTATTACAAACTGTGACCTCACCCATGTTTCAGCCCACTGGCTTACAATGAGCAAACCAAGTAATAGAATGCAATCTCAGTGGCAAAACAGCATGAAGAACATTAGAAAGGCTGACCCCTTCTCTCCACTCTTGCCTCAGCAGTCTATAAAATTTATAGAAAAGCTCATCAGCTTCTGCAGTGCATTCCTCAAGGAGCACAAGGGTTGCTGAACTCTGTCTGTAGCCACTTGATGAATTCTGTGGTACTCTACATGCGAGTTCCTCTCCTCTGTCCTACTTGTTGAAGCATGCAACAAATCTTACCCTGCAGGGGTTTATGATGCCGTTGAACCACTGTTATATAATGGAACATTTTGAAAGTACAGCCTTTAAAAAAGGCACAAATAAAAAGTCTCTTGGTTCTGGAAGATTAGAAAAATTTAAGCTGAAATGACTTACTCTTCATGGTGCTTGTGGAATGCAGGCAGACATAAAATAAAAACTCCATATAGTTAACATGGGAAGAAAAGCATGAAGGAACTCAATTTTTCTAAAGAACAAACAAAGGTTAGCCAACCTATTTATCAATATTTCTTTGTACCTGCTGTGAGCAATGTCCCCATGCACATGTCTGTAATACAAACTAAGTGTTATTGTGATATTCCAAAGGCTATCTATGCAGTTGAGCTACAGGCACCACATTTTAAAAGCAAGTGATACTAAGTAAAATACAGTCAACATTTTCTGGGTCTGAAGAATTAAAAAAACAAAAGTCAGCAATCTTTATGAAGGACCTACTCTTCCGACAGATTTTTTTGTTCTCACCAGTTATAAGAATTCCCAAACTGTGTCTTCAGTGGGTGAATGTAGGAAGTCAAGGAGAAAAAAGGGTCTTCCTTTTTGTTTTTTCTCCTCTCCTCAGCCATAATAGCACCTTTTCTTACCTTCACTGGGAATGATGTACATAAATATTAATGAAGAAATATAATGTACTGCTTTTTCCACCTCTCTCTTATTTTCTGTGGTCAGATTGATATTCTAATACTCTTGATCGCTGCCTCTAAACACACACTCACAAGCATTGCCACCAGACCTTTCTCGTGCCCAGACTTGGAGCAGGATCAGGAACTACTAGTATTTTCATATGGCAGAAAGTCACAGTTAATAAGGTAGTCATTGTTGACTGCCCAGTAAATTCCTCTGGTCAAGACCTTTGGTCTGTGCCTTCATAACAATTTGGGAGAGGGTAGCTTACTAAATGAATGATATGTGAATAGCTGGTGTTCATGAAAGGCTGTATTTTCCTATTTTCTCTCCTTGTAATTGTCTGGGTTTCTTTGAGAATCAGCCAGGTGGGATGAGCTGGTAATTAGTGTGAGAGACAAAGGCTAATTGCCCAATTATCCTTAGGAAGACAGCTGGGAAACTTAGTGTCCAGAGCCAATTGGAACCAGTTTGTGTTTAAGAACAGATTCCAGGCTATTATGCTGGATAAATGCTGTTCCCCTGAAAAAAGTTCCTTCAAGTTACCACAAAATCCATTTTTTAAAAACACAAAATGAAAAAATGCAAAAACTAAAACACTCATAAAACTAAAACAACTACATTTTGTATAGGCTAGTTTTTCTTCTAGGGTGGGTTGATGCTGGCTGGACAGCAGGTGCCTACTGAAGCCACCCTATCACTCATCTCCTCAACTGGGCAGGGAAGGGAAAATATAACAAAATGCCTGTGGGTTGATATAAGGGTAGGAAGAGTTCATTCACCAGTTACTGTCAAGGGCAAAACATACTCAGCTTGGGCAGGAAAGAATTTAATTTATTATCAATCGAGTTGGAAATGAATCCCTACTCACACTCTTCCTCTCTGCAGTGTGGGGTCACTTCCACAGGAGATGGCCCTCTGCAAACCTGTCCAACATTAGTCCTCCCCACAGGCAGCAGTTCTTCATGAGCTGTTCCAGCATGGGTCCTTCCATGGGGTGCAGTCCTTCAAGAGCAGACTGGGTTCCCCATAGAATCATAGATGTTGCCAGCAAACCTGCTCCAGTGTGGGATTTTCTCTCCATGGGCCACAGGTCATGCCAGGAGTGTGTTCCAAGAACAGGCTTCCAAAGAGGTCACAGCCTCATTTGGTCATCCACCTGCTCTGTCATGGGGTCCTCCAGGGGCTTTAGGGGATCTTTCCTCTGGTGTCTGGAGCACCTCCTTCCTCTTCCTTCACTGATCTTGGTGTCTATAGGGCTGTTTCTCTCACATATTCTTACTCCTTCCACAACTGTTCCACAGAAAGTTAATTTTTTCCTATCCTCTTCTCAAATCTGTTATCCCAGAGGTGCAACCACGGTCACGGCTGGGCTCTGCCTCTGCCAGCAGCAGATCTGTCTTGGAACCAGCTGGCATTGGCTCTGTCTGACAAGAGAGAAGCTTCTGGCAGCTTCTCCCAGAAACTGCCCCTGTAGTCCCACCACTGCCACATCTTTTCCATGCAAACCCAATAGACTATCTTACATGTTATGTTATAAAACTAGTCCTTTAGCCAAAATTTCACCTTTAAGAAATTCAGAATGCATCTACATCAATATTTTCATAACAATTAAGAGGTGGCTTTTGAAATGAATATTCTAATTTTCCCCCCTTGTAGGATTTGTGAAGAACACTGAGAACATGCAGACTGGACATGTTTCAGGTTAAATTAAATTGAAAGATGAACTGCCGTATTGTGTTTAATACCATCCAACTACTGAGAGACAATTAAACTCAAGGCTAGGCTAGAGATGCTGTAAAATAAAAAAGAGTATAAATTTGCATACTGTGAATACCAAGTCGTCAACAATTGCTTTGCTGCACAACTCTACTTGTACTTGTAGGACCAAATAGTGTTGCTATTTGTCAGTGTGTATATAACATCAGATGCACTGGTTTCCAGTTCTTAATTGTCTTCTAGAGTAATCTTTTATTTCTATTGTGATTAGATACAACAAGGGGAGATAAATCTTAGTAGGCTAAAATAAACCTGTGTTAATATTTCCATTGGTTTATATTATTAAAAATTACCTTCAATATTTTAGAAACTTTTATCCGTTTTCATAGTGATTTTCATCACCAAAATTTTTAATGTTGGTAATTATACATTAATGCATTGTTAAATTAATACAGTGTTTATATGCACAGATATAGGTCCATGTATTTTATATATGCATTACAGCAGACTTGCCTAACTTATTTTAGACTTTGAAGTTTTTTTATGGCTTTCATCAAGAAATTCATGCACATATTTTTCTAATGAGATTGTGAGACACACAGTAAAAGCAGGATGGTAGAAGCTCACTAGTAGATGCTAAGACATTAATTTTTAGTGCTAAGTTGAAAGTATATATATATTTGCTAGCCTACTATACATTTTTTAATCAGGTTTGCAAGAACACACTACTAAATTTTATTAGATAGTTATTTTTTACATTGCCTGCAGGAAATCTTTATGAAATATTACAATAAAAACATGTTTCTTCAAGAGGCAGTAATGTAATAAAATGCATCACTAGTTTTGATTGCATTGATATCTTGTAGGAAGAGAAGTCCCTTTAGGGAGATGTGCTTTGTGTTCATAAGAAAGAGGAAAGACTATTTTGCAGTGCATTAAAACCATGGGAACCATTAGGTTTGCATAATAAAAATCTTGTAAACACTGATAGTTTTATGGTTAGTTTTCTCAACAGCTGTTTTATAGAAGAACCTGTGGATACTTCAAGTCATAACACTTTTCAAAAGGGCCATATTAGCTTTTTGTTAACTCAACTTTTATTTTCATTTCCCTAACTTGCATAACCATGAATTGTGTTCCAATTTAAATCAATTGTAATAAAAAATTATTTTCAATTTTGTGTAATACGAAACAATTTTGGAGGGTCCATTGACTTTAGAGAGTGTATATTATTTTTTAGTAAGGATACAAAAACAAAGAGTTCTTCTTAGAGAAGAAGAATTAGGAAAAAAAAGCTTTAAAAAGGCAGAATAAAATTTGGTGTTGCCTGAAAGAAGGAGATATACATGATGTCTCAAGACAGTGGGACAGATTAAATGCAGATGGATACAGGTAAAACAAATTGAGTCATAGCTGTATTTAAAGCTCCCATCTGCAGTAAGTCCAATTAATATATGGACTCAAGGTGAAAGGCAGCATTCAGTATATTTTGAAATAGTTGCCTGATTTGGTTAGAAGGTCAAAGGCATCTTTGTCACAGAAAACAGCATGATGGGTTTAAATGTGTTCAGAGTGTTGGGACAATTTTATTGGAGAGAAGACACAGATGTATGAAAAAAACTTCAATAGAAATCTAACTCAATGGTTTTAATTAATCCACTCAAGGGTAAAACTCCACAATGGGACTTCAAGGGCACAGCTGAAGGAATGCTTATGTTTTCATATATTTGAACAATTGTTGACAATTTTATGGGTTTTATTATTTTCTTCCTTTTGCCCATAGGATGAAATTTGAAAGTAAAGCCATTAAAGAAAAAGAAAAATCCTGCTTATTCTTCTATAACAAAGATGGATCATCATTAATTAAATGGAACACAGGGGACTGAGGTTTCTTTGTGGAAAAAACTGCTATTTCAGTCTATGCTAACACCCGCTGACCATCAAATGCATTTGAGTTCTGTAGTAATAAACATATTTCCTCTCCTAACTTTTCCAAGGGTAAACATTCATATAGTTCAACTTTTTGAAATCATTCTACATAGACTTTTCTTGATCCTTGTGCCTTGACTAGGTACAAAGAAACTATCTCATCTCTCTACTATGTGCAACACTATGATAATTTTTCTTAAGGAAAAAAAAAAGAAAAAGAACAAACAACCAGACAAAAACAAAACAGAAAACCTAAAATACCAACACTTGAATAAAAAGAGAAAACAGAGGTGTTTGTATGGTGACCATGAAATTGTTCAAGAGAAAAAACAGGTTTAATTGCTGAGGATGCTTAGTGAAGAACATTTATAAAACTTTTCTCTAATCTCTAGCAGATAATCCCATTGGTGTCTTTTCAGACTCTAAAGGCGGTGGTAGCCAAGTCCTGATGCACCACATTTCTTCTCTTGTGATTTTTAATCTACCACTTCAAAAGAATTTTTTTTTTCTTACCTGGCTGTTTAAAATTCCATTGAAAAAACCAAAAGGCTAAAGAAGCTCCTAGACAATGTGTAAAAGAATGGGCAGAATTATAGGGCAGTTGTATCAACATATTTCAAACTTTGTTTACTTAGGTAAACTAAGGCTTTTCTTTGGAATCCTATTAAAGAAATGAAACAAAAACACTGCAGTGAGAAGGGCAGTAAATTCACTTTTGAGCAAAAGGCCTGTGCTTACAGACTTGGTGTTGAATGTCAGCATAGGAAAATTCCTGTTGGGAAAGAAACTCTCTGGAGATTAAACCTTTTCTAGGTGCTGAGAAAACTACTGCTCCTTAGGATCTTGGCTATCAACATGACCATTTAAAGCCCTTAGCCCAATTAAAAGTTGTGAGAGCCTTAGAAGGAGTATTCACTCAAGTATTACACTCAGGCTAGAGGAACACATGGAATTTCCTTCAGAATGTGCTTGAAAGCACCATCTCTTTCAGGTGATTCAGGGCCCTAAGAGGAAACCCAAATTTCACCAGAAACTAAAATGGCAGGTATAAGTTGACTGTTTAACAAACATGAACTCAGATGCACTTGTGTAATGAATTTTGCCTGAAAAATCAACAGTAATACATATTCTTGCGCCTTTGATTTTACTGTTGTAAATAAAAATGACTTAAAATGTGCGAGATCATTAATTTTAAAATCTCAGTTTAATTACAGCTACCTTTCTTGTTTCCCCTCCTTTAATTCAACTCCTCATTTTTATAAGTCTTTACTAATTTCCTCTCATTGAGGAACAAATGTTGTTTTTCAACACGTTCTCATTTTAAACCTTAAATTCTAATGCTGCTAAAAGGAGATTTCATGAAGCAAGCCCTAAATAAAACATTCACTCTATTTGCTGGTGTTTCAAGCATTAAATTAATATTCTCAAAGTTCATTCATTAAGTCCCTAACTTGTAATTAGGATTCAGGCCATGCTTCTGATTAGACGGGAAAAAGAAATCAGCCCACAGAGAAAGGCAGCTTTTCATTTGAATCCAATCAGGGAGAGCAAACACACTCCAAAAAGGGTTTCTGTGGTATATAGATATAATTATCATGAAGGAAAAGGGAAAAACAACTCAGAACCTTAATGAACGTGAAAGAGTGTGTTTTAGCCTTGAAAAGTCCCTGCAGCAATGTTACTCTTCTTAGCGTCAATCCTATCGACAAAAACTTGGCAATAGACGAAAAGAAAGTTTCCTCATAATTAATCTAGTGTGCTTCATTATACTCTAAAATGTCTGAGCTGATTTATTACATCTGGCAGATCCATGGTAATGAAACGAAAGATGGTATTTGGTACTTACACACGAGCAAGCAAAAAGATCATGGCAGCCATATTAGAAACCAAACCAATCCCACACTTTGAGGTATTATAGGTATGAAAAACACTGTTAGAGTGGCAGGCACTGGCACCGTTGCATGTAAGACCACAAAAATATTTCCAGTATACAGCATGGAAAAATGAAAATTTGTATTTGTTGCAGGGAGTACAATTAAACAAAGTGAAGGTTGAAAAAGCAGAATCCTGTTCTTAGTTAAGATAGTTCTCTTAGTTCTTTGAACTCTACTGATATATGATGAAGTGTTTTTATAAATCAGATTACTTAAATACAAGATAGTTTTAGGGATATAATTTTAGGCTTCTGGAATTCTTATTTGAAATATAATAGTGAAGACTGCTTAGCTGTTGTTGGTTTATAAACTGCTCTTTGTCAATAAATTTTGTCATTAAAAAGCAAAACAATTAATTTTGATAGAAGAGGGCGATGTGCCAAACTAAATCTTTGCTGTAGTGACCAAATAGCTAAGTCTTGCTTAACAGATTTCAAAATATATATAGGCAGTTTCTTTTAGCTAGTTGGTTCACCAGCTGAATTAGTAATTTTTATGTAATGTATATTGTAAAACATAACTGAATACCATAGATCCTGTGTAACATTTAGTTTTCCCAGCCATGCTGCCCCTAGGGATTCACCTCTTCTGGTTTTCCACATGCAATCTCTCTTAAATCCACCCACTACCTGCTCAGTAGGACTGCAGACATTCAACTGATATTTAACCGATATTAGCCTTTCTGAGAAACTCCCAGAGTAGGGCTGAAATAAAAGTAATTTATCTCGACACTGCGTTCCCTTCTTGATTCTAGTGAATTATTACTTCTTAATACCAAAACTACAACAGAAGGGCAAACACTAATATTTGCAAAAAGCAAAGGTATTTAGTTAATATAGGTATGTGAAGGTAATAAAGGCATTTAGTTAATATAATTTTTTCTAGAACTTCCCATACATATTCATTAATAATTTTGTTGTGTTTACAAAACTAAATTTTCAGACATTAAGGTTAAGTAGGTATATAAAATCTTTTGCAGCACTAAGGTATTTCTAATTCTGGACCAATTGCTGTATTTGGAGCATTTGGACCAGTAAATAAGCTTTTATCATTACTAATAAAGGCCACAGAGCTTCCGTTGAACTCTCTGCTGAGGGTCTTATCACTTGTCTGAGGTTTCCACAGCCTGAACTGGTCTTAACTTATTCTAACACTCATCTAAAAGTAGTAACATAACTATTGTCTAGCCTGTTTTAGCTCAAGGAGATTAAAAAATTAAAACCTTGTTGGAGTTGATGGGAATTTACAATCCTTATGATTGAAAACCAGTATGGACAGAAGAAAAGTGGTGAGACTACTTGGTCCAATATGTAGTATAATTTATAACATAGGTAACAAAAAATACAACATTAGTATAACATTCTGCCCTGATCAGTTATGGTCTCACACAGTGGTTGCCCAGCATGACCCTGGATCCTTCCCAGAAGCATGCAAAGGAGTTGTGAAAGTCAAAGTATGTATATTTAATATGCTGAAATTTATCATATTATTTCACATTTGTATGCAAAGAAATTTACCACGGGGGGAAAATGTAGTAGTAAAACTGACTATAAGTGTTGAATTCTCAATGTGAGAAGGGTACACAGTGGTTACCCAGCATGACCCGGGTCCTTGCCAGAAGCATGCAAAGGAGTTCTGAAAGTCAAAGTATGTATATTTAATATGCTGAAATTTATCATATTATTTCACATTTGTATGCAAAGAAATTTACCACGGGGGGAAAATGTAGTAGTAAAACTGACTATAAGTGTTGAATTCTCAGTGTGAGAAGGGGATGAAGAAAAGAGATGGAAAGACAATACAGAAAACAAATAACTTCATTGATGGGAAAGAAATGAGAGTCAGATAATTTTTCATATACAACAGAACAAATATTTTACAAAATTAACCATTTAAAAGTGGAAAAAAAATCCCTTTGAAAAAGTTAAGCTCAAAAAAGGAGCAGATAAACTGAAGCTTTTTCATAATACAGAAGCTGATAGCCCTTGCCTACTTGAGTGTGCTCGTTTTCTCTGGACTAGTCAATTTTCCTCACAGTAGCTAGTACAGCTGTTTTGAATTTGTGCTGTAAACAGTGCTGATAGCACAGGGATGTTTCTTTGCCTGTTGCTGAGCAGGACTTACTCAGAGCCACGGTTTTCTGTGCCTCTCACCCCACCCCACCCAGCGAGCAGGCTGGGGGGGCACAAGAAGCTGGGAGAGGACACAGTTAGGACAGGTGGTCCCAGCTGACTCCAGAGATATCTAACACCTTATGACATCATGCACAGCACATAAAACTGCAAAGAGGAAAGTAGAGGGAGATAGAGCAATGTCTTCCCAAATCAACATTCTGTATGATAGGACCCATCTTTCCTGGGGATGGCTGAACACCTGCATGCCAGATGAAAGTCTCAAGTGAATTCCTGGTTTTGCTTTATTTGTAGGTATGACTTCTGCTTTAAAGTCACTATTAAATTCTCATTATCTCAACCCATACATTTTCCCTCTTCTGCTCTTCTTCCTCTGTGTGCATCTCACCACTGTAGAGTGAGTGGAGAGTCTGTATGAAGTTTAGTTGCTGGCTGGGGTTAAATCATAACACTGTTACACCAAATGCACTTTAAAAAGTTATATCTTTGAAATTAAAATTTTTGAGTTTGGGGAATCAAATGCTAAAAAACACTGAGGATGAAAACAATGTTACTTGAACAATTATTTAGAATTTAAATTTTCAAATGCATCTGAAGTCTGTGGCAACAGCAACTTCTGTTCAGGCTAGACATACTGTTATGAAAACTAAGCAGAAACAGAAGCAACTTGAAGATTATCTAAGTATGCAATAAATAAAAACAGTGATATTATGGTAAAATGGGGAACTTGGCATAAATTGAACAGGAATATTCTTGTGTTTATATACGAGAATCATGGACACATTAGAGATATGATCTATTTAGGAATTTTGATATGGAAAAGTTATCGGACCACAAAAGAGAAGGAGTTCATCAGTTTAAAAGTGAAATATTTCTAAAACCTTCACATTCATCTGTGAAAGCTTAGGTAGTTTCTGTTTTTACCACTTAACATTCAAACATTTTCAGGAAAAAAAAGGAAAAAATGTAAAAGCTGTGTTGCTAACTTACTTTTCTTGGAAGAAACTTAGGTGGATAACTAATTAATTTATCAGTTAATAAAGGTTCCTAAGTTGTTTTTTTCTTTTCTAAAAATACTAAATTTGTAAATAATTTATTCAAGGTTTCACATTTGTGACTGATACCTTACAAAACTAGAACATGTGCCTTATGAGTACATATTCCTTTTTGGAAGCTACCATGATAAAATCATGAAGACAGCTCCTAAAGGAGTTTCCTTTCAGAGCACATACAATTCTTTGAGAGACAAGTTTACTAACAAGCTAAGAAAAACAGCTTAATAATTTGAGGTCATCAAGAGATGAGTCCCAAATTTTGTCAAATCTGTCTAAATGACGACTGCTAAAAGGACATGTTGTAGCAATTTAAAATCATGGAAAGATATAAATAGCACAGAGAAATTATTTAAAGGAGAAAGGAAGAGTAAGAATGAGAAATGGAAAGCAATTACAAAAGCAGAAGGTCATTCATAATTTCAGAAATCATTTCTGTCCCAGCATCTCTTAAACATATTTCTGTGTGATGAAGTGAAGGGGCCATGACTTGTGATATTTATGAGATCAGAAAATGTTCTACGTAGTACAGCATTGGATTAGTGGGGCAAATTAGACAGAGACTAACAGAATTTCAGAGACTAAAAAGAGAAAATTTCTGTTTTTAATTTCTCAACATTATTCCCAGATGAATTCTAGTCAAACTAATACAGAAGCTGAGCAAGTGCATTTTGACCTATATAAAAGTACCACAAACAAACACATCACAGATTTTTTTTGACTATAGAGAGACAATCTAGAACAAAGAAATATCTCAGAACAGCACTGTATTCTGTGGGACAGGTGGGACAGTTACATAGGGAGGACAAAATTGATATCTCCAGGAATTATTGAATCCATTACTTTGGAATGACAGCAGTGCCTGCATTCTTATTAATGACTACAAGTTACAATCTTACTATCATGGGTTTCATCTGAAACATTGATATAGGTGGAGCTAAGAAGCACTGTGTTTTGGTCGAAGAATCTATGCCCAGAAAAATTAGAATTTAAAGTTATTTGTGTTCATGACAGACACATTTGTAGTGAAGTAATCGATAAATATTTTTAAAAACTTTATTGAAAAAAATTATTTTCCTTCCTGAGGAGGAAAATAATAACATGAAGAATATCTTTGAGGAGGAACTTGTAAATGCCAGACCTAGAATGTATATCCATGCAGAGACTCATCTAAGCGGGACACTAGGCCTGAAAAAAGGTCAAGTGCTGTGTATAATCCATTGCTAATAGTAACCAGGAACAGAAAAATAGGCAAACAAAAATGGCCCACAGTGGACTTGAAAGGGAGAAAATTAACACCTTAAATCATTTGGGTGGGGAGGGAGCCGTGTTGCGGCAGTCCTGTGTTCCCCTTATAGCTGCAGTGTACCTGGAGTTCTGGGCTTTGTGATTTTCAAAACCCTAACCCTAGGTGTAACCCTAATTCTAGGCTCAACCCTAACCATAGGTGAGGGAGTCAAAGGTGCATGGGAGTGAGGCTGGAACCAAGCAGAAAGGTGGGAAGAGAGCCACGTTGTGGCAGTTCTGCATTCCTCTTGGCATGCTTCTGGTAGCTGCAGTGTACCTGGAGCTCTGGGCTTTGTGGTTTTAGAAACCCTAACCCTAGGCAGACCCTAACCCTCGGTGAGGGATTAAATGGTGCATGCGGATGAGGGTGGTGCGAAGCAGACATGTAAGAAAGCTTGGTATGTTGTTTCTTTAATTGAAGTTTTCAGCAGAGTCCTCTAGACACAATTTGATCTACTGATACCTTTTAGCATTTCTTTACCCTTTCCAGCAATGTCTGTTTCCAGTGTCTTCTACATTTCAGTTGAGCATTCTGAATTCTTTGATAAGAGAATTTTTAGTTTTTGTTTTGAAAACAAGGATTTTTTTGGCCTATGTATTTGATTAGGCTGATCCTGTCAGTGCAAATTTAGCATTCCAGAAACACAACACGTTACAATTATTTATGGAATACATTTAGCAGTTATATTTGGAGTTCATAGCTTTAGTGGTTAGAACATGGAACAATAATAATAAAAATTTAAAAATCCATTTTTTTTCAGATATATGATTGTTAAATCTGTTTAAGGAAGTTATATACGCAGATTTCATAAAGGTTGTACTAGAATGGTTTGCTATTTAGTCCTTGAAGACGAACTAAAAATTGAGAATAAAGGTAGGAGAGGTTGAAAGGCTGACTTTGACAGTAGAGTTAAAGGAAGAATTTACAGTCCCTGAGTCCCTGTGAAGATTTTGAAATGCATCCTCTCCTATTTCATTTTCTCTTCCAGCACTACGTCTGCACAGGTTCTCTGCAATCATGGATATGCATGAAGCGGTAATTGAGGCAGCTACTGGCTAAGGAGTTTAAATAATTCATATTGGTAACCCTTAGAAATGCACCATACATAGAAGCATGGTTTCTCTAATGACTTATAACACAAAGTGACAGGACTATGAAGGGGTATAGGGAGATGTTTACAATTTTGGGGTGGTTTTAGATTTAAAAAAAAAAATGCTATTGAGCATCCTGAAACTGCTGAAGGTTACCTGTCAGAGAATTAATTTGTACCTAGGTAAAATCACTTACTTGACAGTGTTTCTAAGTAGTTAAAGCCTAAAGTTAAAAAAAAATCATCAATAACTGAACTTACAATACATTACTCCTTGCTATAGCAGGATTGACTCTTATACTGTACTCTTCATTACCAGCTGTTCAGAGCATTCAATAACCAGCTGTTCTGAGCATTCAAATACCCTTCATATGTTATCTCACTGGAGTGTTCTCTTCGTATCTTTATTTCCCTTTAAATCATATTATTCATTATTTTTTATTTAGTGAATTTGATCAACTTGGAAAAAATTGTATGAGACTCAGCAAACTGAGATCTTTTAAAATTATACTTCAAGTACATAAATCTGAATGTTGTAGTCTTCTCTTCATCCTCTGCTTTTTCATATGCAAAACCACAGGCCTGTCCACAAGTGCAGTTGAATTGCTAGTGATGAACATCATGCTAGTGTGCTGCCAGAGAAAAGCACCAAAATTTTTTTTTTCTACTTCAAACTTCCAGCTTAGACAGCCTTTCTGAGACACTGCTGAAGCCTAGCACTAAACGAAACCAAAGCAAAGCAAACCAAATCATAACAGCACCACAAACAAAAGGAAGAGTGTTTTTCTTCCTTGCCTGGTTTCAGCTGGAATTGAGTCAATTTTCTTTCTAGCAGAGAGTAGACTGCTGTGTTTCAGAGTTAGGATGTGAACAATGTTGACAAGACACTGACTTTTAGATGATACTGAGCAGTGCTGACAGTAAATCACACTTTTCTGTTTCTAATCCTTCCCTGGCAGTGAGTGAATGTTCAGTGAATAAGGAGTTGGGAGGGGACAGAGCTGGACAGCTGGCTCCATTTGATCAAAAGCATATTCCATGCCATATAACACACTCAGCATATAAACAAAAGGAAAGCTAGCCACTGGAGAGCAGTGCTTAGGAGCAGGCTGGACATTGGTCAGTTGATAATGAAATATTGTTTTTCATTTATGTAATTTGTTTTTCTTGGGTTTTCATTTATCATCATTATCATTATTCTACTGTTATTATATCAGCTCATGAGTTTTCTCACTTTTAGGCTTCCCATTCTTTTCTCTATCCCACTGTCTGTGTGGCTTAATTTCTGGCTGGGACTGAACCATGACTTATTTTTCTTTAATCTTCTTTTCCTTTCTAATTTTTGTGTAAATTTAGTTGTTGCTTTCACCTGCAGAAATCTTTGTTTCAAATGAATAACTTTGTTTTAGGCTTCATATCTAATTTATTTCTCTATAAATTTTTGCTTCTCACTCTTGGTCATACACTTGTAGATTAGAGATTCAAAGAGAAAAAAAATGAAGCTTTTGGGTGATAAGCAGATACATAATATGTCCTGTTACAATCCAAATCATGAAACAGCCATTGCATAAAGGGACTTAAAGAAGGATATGTTAGATTTCAAAGAATTGATAGATTTTTAAAGAAAAAAAAAAAGCTGAAAGATTGAAAATGGATAAAACCTGACTGATAGTCTATGTTATAAGGAAAGCAATTAGGCAGGTGAGATTAGTTAGAAAATATGCATTAATTAATATAATTTCAAAGTTTTTCATTCTTCAATTTCACCTTTTTCAAGATGAAAGAGTTACAAAAATCTTAATGACAGTGTTTTTTCTAAGGATAATTTGATTGTAAATTCCTTTGCTGAAAAAGATGTAGTGCATCTATAACAGGTAAAATTGTGTTGCAGTGCACATGTATATTCCGTTTAAAAAAGAGTGTGCCTATGTTGAAATAACACAAGACTCAAAAGTTAACAATGGTCTGGTATGTAATTCGACCCTTTTGTTACTGTAGTACAAAGTTTGTTTATAGGATATAATTTTGTGTCATCTGCAAGCTTGCTGAGGGTGCATTTTAGTGCTGTCATCTAGAAGGTCACCAGTGAAGACACTGAACACTGGCCCTTGTATCTTTGGAGCACAGGAGTAGTTACTGGCCTCCAGCTGAACTTTGTGCTGCGATCACAGCACCTTGAGTTCAAGAGCTTTTCAGTTTCTTTTACTCATACTTGATCCACTTCTCTATAAAAATGTAATGGCAGACAATGTTGAAAGCCTAGCTAAACTCAAGGTAAACAATATCCACTACTTTTCTTTTAGCCATTCTCCTTTTCTACATCTTAGATGCTGCACAGACCACTGCCTCCCTTCTGGAGTTAATTTCTTTTGCAGAACAGCACATATTTCCCATGGGAAGAGGTGTCTCCCTACCTCGTGCCTGACCCAGCCAGGGGCACCCAGACAACCCTACAGCCCCGGATGTGTGTTTTGTCTTAGGAGATCTGGGTGGAGGCCTCTGATAGGCCAGGGGCTGTTTTTCCAGGGTTGGTGCTGGGGACTGTGCCCAGTGGCAAGTCACTGCTGCTGTTGAGGCTGTGGTCACTACCCTCGGCTGAGCTTCTGGCCCTTCTGTGTGCTGACTGTGTGTGTTGGCTGACTGACAGCTGCACTTCTGGCATGACAGAAGGAGATCATTGTCAGTGGACTCGGACACTTGGTTAGATGGCCTTCCCAGAGCTCCTTGGCATTAAATCACACCCCAGCTGCAGGGGGAATGCTGTTCCATTGCCTGGCTCACATGGCTAGAATACTCCTTCCCACTCTAGTTCTGAATACAAGATAAACCTGAATACAACAAGCTTTCATTTTCATGTGAGTCCTATCCCCTAAGTAGAAGTTGCAGCATGTTCAGAAGTTAATTAAAAATACACAGAAAGGAAGTTATAGATAAAGCTGAAAAAAAATGTTTACCTTGAGTAAAAGGAAATTGAGTAGAATGAATTACTTACAGAATTCTACACAAGAGTTCTTTTTCACTATATAAGATTCTGAATGTACCTTATGATTCAATGACCTTTTCTTTCTCTTGGGGTAGCATATGAAGGATATTTCTCAAAACAAAATTTAAAAATGGGAAAATATGTTAAATTCTGTCGTGTTGGTGGCACTTGCAATGGAAATTACAAATTGTTTTTAGTTAATCTGAAATTTTCTTAAATACTGTTTTTCTTTCTCATTCCATCTTCCCCTGAAAACATGTGTTTCACCTGTAAAATATTTGAGAACTCTGTTTTTTCCTCAAACTCTATTATATTTTTTCTTCTTACTACAATAATTTCATTTTAAGCACAGCATTCTAGATACTGATATTAAACAGTCAGCAAAAAGAAGCATTTCAAATAAGTAGAATATTTTTTCCATTATTCTATTTTTTTTCCTATTCTATTCTATTTTTCTTTTATTTACTTTTGTTTCTCATGACACTAGCACTTGTCTAAATAGAAATAGCATTTTTAAGAGAGAAAAACAAATACACCCGCTTTCATTTGGGGATAAGAAAATGAAATTATTTTTCATAAAGTGAAAAGATGTATTGAGAGTTCTCTCTGCCTTTTCAATAAGGTTATTTGTAGCAGTATTTGCAGAACTCAAATATGACATTTGCCTCAGGAGTACATGAGCTACTTGCTGTAGCTTCTAAACAATTTCTTGTACATTTTGCTGCTGGCAGCTGATTCCATTTCCAAAGAGAAATTTTTCCTCTTAGCATACCACATCTATTCATTATTAAGAATATTATTCATTTGTTTCATTCAAAGAAAACTTCAAATTGTACAGTCATGGAGTAGTTTGGGTTGGAAGGGACTTTAAATATGCTTGAGTTTCAATCCCCCTACTGTGGGCAGGGTTGCCTTCCCTAGACTAGGTTGCTCAAAGTGAAGATGCTTCTATGCTATTATTTCTGGTTTGTTTTTTTTTTTTAATAAATGCAGGGCTATGAATTTTGTATAAATTAGGCAATACCACATTTTATGAAGTTGTGAATAATGTGAAATAAAAGCCTTCAAATTTTTTTTTTCTCAAGGGAGGAATATATCTATCTCTATTTAAGTAGGGTATTAACTCAAAATATTTAATGTGGTAAGCTGTTAGAAGCCGTCTTTAAATGCAAACAAATTTCAGTGACAAAAGTTAATATTTTTAACAAGATACCTGTATTTGGTTATATTGAAATGGAGATGGTGACAGTCACACAAAATCAGACATTTAACAATTATGAAAATATGGTGTGCTTCAGTACCTCATTGGTATCTTAAGACTGCTGGAAAGGGCAACACTGTAGGTCAGCAGTCTCTGGAGCACTTTATTGTAAGGAATATGATGTGGCTTATGGTTGTAGTTTTCTTCTTATATACTAGGCTTATACTTGGGGTCACTTTTATGTTTCCTAACATGCTTTTACAGCTATCTAGTACTTCATGTGTCTATAGCTCGAGGGTTATATGAGAATTTTATGCTTTTCAATTTTTTAATATATTATTTATTTGTTCTTTGTTGCACTGAGAACTGCTTTTGAATGCTTCTGAGTCTTCTTCTTTAAGAAACACAAAAAACGAAAAGCCCCACAACAAAACTGCATTAATTAGTAGATGTTTTATAACTGTAGGCACAAATCAGTGCCTCCTTTCTTAAATTCTCATACTCATACTCCTCTTCCCTTGATAGTTGTCTCTATTTTTCAGAGCTGTACCTGGTCTCTATTTCTATGTCCTGATAAATTCCTTTATGGGGCAAAATACATAGAGAAAGCTCAGAAATCAATGGCAGTTCACACATTGTCAACAGCTGATTAACTTCTTGGCCATCAGAATGATGGTTTTAGGAGGGTGTAGTTGCAGGACATGCCTAAAGTAATACAGGATTTGAGACATTCCTGATTGGGCAGATGGATCTGAAAAGGAAAAAAAAAAAAAGAAAAAAAAAAAGACGAATAAACATTTGTCAGGTACTAAAAAGCAGCTGATAGTGATTCTTAAAAGAAATTATATTCTATTCTTTGCAGCAATATGTATTTGAAGTCAAAACCAATTCTTGGGTATGTCTGCCGTTAAACACTTCACATTTGATCAGAAAAACAGCACCTTCATACGAGTGCCCATAAGGCATCCTTTCCATTATGGAGATTTTGATACTTTAAATATTTTTTCCATTAGTTATGAATTTATTTATGTAAATATTATGTAAAGATAAACTTGAGTATGTAGTTTTGAAAAAGAATGAATGGTGAGGTAATCAAGTTAGAATTTGCAAGCTAGAAACCATATAAATGGGAACATTTAAGAAAAAGCACGAGATGGGTGTCAGGAAGCAGAAAGGATACATGACTTCTAGCTGAATCTGAACATTATTTCACTTAGAAATCTGTAATTGAATTATGGAGGAAAAAATACTTTCAGTCATGAAAAAAGATTAAAGATTTAGTCTAATGGACATTTTTCTCATTTTTGCAGTAGGATCATAATTGTATTCTATATTACTTACCTTCTATAAATCTACATTCAGGCTTCGAGTAAGGAATTTGAATAAACTACCATGGCAGGGTCATTGGGGTCTTCAAAAAATATCCTAATCACCTTGCAAAGTATTGTACTCTGCTCAGGGGAAAATAGAAATTCTAGTTTGCCCAGAAAAGACGGAAATGGATGTTCCATATGCTTTCTTTTTATCTCCATAAACACACAGACTTATTAAGACATAGACAATTACATGCCTTAAAGCATGTTATCTTACAAGATTCCTGACAAACTAGTGTTTGTTTGCATCCCCTGACTTAGAATATCCAGGCTGAGAATAACTCATTGTAGTTCTGCTGCTGCAGAGTGCTACAAGTGTCACAAGTTTCTGCTTTTATTTCTGACTCACATATCTACCTTCCACTAATTTAATCTTCTTTTACAAAATTTTTCTATTGTTTACTTACTTGTTTTCTTGTATTTTTGTTTTCTTTTTGTATGTCTCTTCTTTACATTACTTCTATACATTAATTTCTCTCTTCTGGACCAAAGGAAAAAGGGATACTATACTGACTTACAGTAGACTGGAAAGACAGTGAAAAATAATTAAATGGGAAGTGGAACAGGCTGGTCTGTGTGTTTTTTTTCTTGTTTTGGTTTCTTGGAGGTTTTTTTTGGGGGGGGGTTTGTTGTTGTTGTTCTGTTTTGGTTTTGTGCACATGTGTCTTCTTTTTGTGCTTGTTCAAGTATGCAGAAAACTGGTTATGCTAGCTAACCTTATTTGCTTTCAGGGAAAGCATGTACAAAAAGTTTTTGCAATCTTAGTATTGATTTTGCTTCTTTAGTTGTTTGACAGTAATGAAGGAGTCACACATGACTACTTACCTTTATATTTCTGTAGTGGGAAGAATAAGGGAATTTCTCTCAATATTAAATAGCAACAACAAAGTCAGGAATAAAGAAGCTGTGCTTCTTCTCTGGAGAATGGACTGCTTACAGTCTATTTTTAGTAAGGCTATTTTTTACTTAAATTTCTAATGCAATAATACAGATATTTTGTCCTTAAACAATAAATTGTTGATGTTACCAGAATATTTTTTTAGTGAAGTGATGAAAAACCGAGAGTAGCTAAATCTTGAGGGATGTATTGGATTAATGCCTTGGAGTGGATACCTAGAATAGAGACAAGACAGAGTTCAGAGAATAAAGTGAGTATTTATTAAAGGCCTTCAACTGGTATACCTTGGACAGTGCAAAAGCCTCACAAAGACTACACCCATGATGGACAATGGTCACAGGATTTTCAGAAAGATATGTTTGGTCTGTTTCCATATCAGAGGTTAATTGTCCAATTATAGCTTTAGGTAATGAAGTCATATTTCCCTGGTTTGCTTTCATCGCCCCAATTCACTTTTGTTTATACTTTTCAGACCTGAGTCAGAGGGTGTCCTTGGCTCTCAGGCCTGGAAGGATTGTTTTGTCTGACCAAAATGTGAAGGGAGCTTCCTAACACTCTGTATGGAATCCACATTTATACACTAATGCAGTACAGGGTCTTAAAATAAGTAAAATCTAAAAACTTGAGGCATCATTATGTTTTAATTTAGATATAGGAGGGTGCTGAGCAGCTATTTTTATATGTCAGGTTATACACAAAGATTTCAAAGGCTGAATCTTACAGTGACTAGCCTCCCCCATGAAGGATTTTGGGCACTTAAAATACAGAGATTGTGTGGAAGAAAATAGAATGGTATACAAGCAAAGTGAGAAAGATAGGGATGAACTTCCAGCAAATTAGAAGACATTTTCTTAAAAGAACATCTGCAACTGGTGTCCTGGATTTCATTTTAAGAGAGCTAATATGCATTGATGCTCCCTCAATTGACAGTTCAAAGAAAACAAGTGGCTTTTTCTTTTGTGAATATGCTGACACTTTTCCCTATTCCTCCTGAATTTGAAACTGAATCTTGGTATTCTCTCAGTTATATAAATAAATCCATAAACAAGATGAACATGTACCCAAAATGTGATCATTTCAGGTCTTGCACAGAACTTATCAGTTCTTTCTTTTTATTCATTCAGTGCAGATATCTTCATAAGCTACCACTTCTCATTGCTGAGTTGTTATTCAGAATGAGTAACACATCTTAAAGCCGGATAACTGAATGCTAATTTCATAATTATTTCAGTAAAATCCTCATTTGAATATCTTCAAATATTATGTTTATTAATTAAAACTAGTTAGTCTATATAAAATGAAACTATCATTTTAATGAGAAATGTCATTTTATGTTTTAGCCAAGGTCTATATTTGCAAAATCAGCACTTGTAAGAAATTTTTTTCAACTGAATTTATGTCTCTCTGTTCCAGTGCTCTTTATTTTATATAATCTCAGAGAAATAGCTTAGTTTTCTGGATGTGGTGCTTGTTTATCATCAGATATTGAGGTCAAGAAAAGCTACTAATTTCAACTGGTGTTTTCAAAAATATTGTTGTGATGAAAACAAATGCAGAGGAAGGTTTTTCTTCTAAGGGCCTAATCTCCAATTTCACAGTATATTGTTGTTTTTTTTTTTTTTGTCTTTGTAGTAGGAACAGTAAGGAAATGACTCCAGTCAATTTGTTTCAAAATTGCAAGACTGTCAAGAAATATTATTTTTTAAATTATGTTTTCTTGAAATGGGCTTTAAGAAAATGAATGCTTGTTTGCCTACCTATCAAAATAGGAAGCATATAACTTAAAATGACAATGTTGCTATGTGAAACAGTGCCACCAGTTATAAAAGATGGGAAATTTTATAAACAATGAGTAAAACAAAAAATGGAAATTTTTGTGCAGTGAAAGAACAAACAAGTAATGTTCTCATCACTGGTCTCTGCTGCATGAACGGTGTCCATCTTTAACATGTGAAAAATATGTTATTTAATACTGAATACTGTTATTATCAGTGTACTCTGAATCAGGGGTGGGGAAGTTTAGTTTCATTCTTGCAGTAGCCGCTGCAACACATTCTCACAAGATGTATAAGGTACAGAAATTAATACAGAAAAGAACATCTTGTAAACCAAAATTACCTGGTTTTGACATAGGTTGTTTTTTATATAGTTGCTTCTGTTCCTCAATTGTTTGGGTTTTTTTAACTCTTACCTAAATTAAACTGTTATTTTTTATACAGATGATTCTAAATAGAGTCTGAGTTCCATGCTGTCATGACAAGTCATGTAATTACCTTGCTTTTAGCTTTTTTTGTGGATGTCATACTGTCTGAAGAAAGTCTGAGACATCCCAGCAGTGTTAGAATATTTTTTTTGTTAAGGTGCAAGAGTTTATCATTAGACCTCTATTCTCATACTCAGCATAATGTGTCTACAACCTAGAAATTAGAGAAGTTTTCTGGTAGAACAATCAAACGTTACATTTTACTTTATGAATAGCATTTGATTAGTGCTTGCACTGAGGTATTGTACTTTGGCAAGAAATGGAAAGTGAAATTTGAGGAGGTTTTTTCTTGTTACACTTATGCCTCAAAACTAATTTCCTTTCTTTCTATTCACCACCTTTTAGAGACACCAAAAGTTGTTTGAATGAGATATGCCCTGATTAAAAAGACAGTTCTTCATGTTATGTTTAGGCTATAGGCCTGTGTGCTAATCCATACTATTAGCAGAGAATCTGGATATATTTCTAGAATTAGCCTTGGCAATGGTTATATTTCTGTATGCTTTGAAGATTTAAGATACATATTTCCCAAAGTTTAATGTAGAATGCCCAGGTAGTTTTAACTATAAAGGCTTAAGGAGACACAAATCCCATTTTGATAATCGGTGGGGAAAAGGAACTCATTACAATCTTCACATTTTAAAGAAAGGCTTCCCAGGGGCGAAAGGGAAGTGTTTGAGGGAAGAAAAATGAAAGTCTAATACCTCTTTTAAAGAAGAAAATAGAAATGGCACAACTTCTGGACACATGTAATGACTAGTATTCTAGCTTCAAGATAAGCCATGATAACATTAACTATGGAGTACTTGCATGACAACATATTGTGTGTAATTCCAGTTCCTCACCTCAGTCTCTGGGATGATGGATCACCTAATTCTGGAGACCATCTCTATCCACATGGATGACAAGAAGATTATCAGAACCAATCAGCATGTATTCACTAAAGGTAAATCATGCCTGATTTACATACTTACTTACTTACTTCTATGATGAAGCATCTTTCTGGATGGATGAGGGAAGAGCAGTGGATATTGTATACCTTCAGCAAGCCTTTTGACACTGTCACAACATCCTCACAGGCAAACGCAGGAAGTGTGGACTGGATGAGTGGGTGATGAGAACCATGGGGTGAGAACCAGCTAAAGAACTGATCCCAGAGATCATAATCAGTTACATGCTGGACAGCTTCACAGAGAACTGTCTCTTGGGATCCTCTTGTGGTAGAGATTCCATGGTGGAGCAGCAGAAGGACTCCTGTCCCTGAGCAGTAGGAGAAGCCTCAGGTGAGGAACTGACCATACCCCCCCCATTCCCAGTCTCCATGTGCCACTAGGGAAGGAGGCAGTGCTTTTAAGTTCCTATTTTACTTCTAATTATCTTGTTCTGATCTTGTTAGTAATAAATTCATTTCATGTCTCTAATTTGAGCTTGTTTTGCCTGTGACATTATTTGAGGGGTGATCACTCCCAGTCTTTATCTCAACTTGTGAACCCTTCATTATATCTCTCACATCCAACTGTGGAGGAGAGTGAGAGAGCTGCTCTGGTGCATGCCAGTCTTTTCAGTTCCTCCCTCATGCTCTATACTGAGTACCAAAAAGGACTGTAGGGTTGACCTTGGCTGCATGCCAGGTGCTCACCAAGCTGCTCTATCACTTCTCTTTCCAGTAGAACAGGGGAGAGAAAAATAAGATGGAAAAAAAACCTAGGCGGTTGAGACAAGAGCATTTACTAAAGCAAGGGAAAAAAAAAAAAAAAGCAAGCAAGCTGGTGCGCATAAGCAACAGGAAAGCAAAACAAAAAAATCTCTACTTTCCATCTGTGAGTGATGTTCAGACACTTCCCAGAAAGCAGGGCTTCAGCTCTGGAAGGTAAACATTGTAAAATGACAAATGCCCCCCATTCCTCCTCCCTTCCTCTGCTTTTATATCTGAGCTGATATGTATTCATATGGTATAGAATACCCTTTTGGTTAATTTGTGCCCCCTCCCAGGATCTTGAAGAGACAGTGTTGGTGCTGCCAGTGCTGCTCAGCAGCAGCCAAAACACTGGTGTGTTATCAGCACCTCTACAGCTACTAATGTGAAGGAAAGTACACTGCTAAGAGGCTGAGGGCTGCTAAGAAAAAATGAACTCCAACCCAGCCAGACTCAGTAAAGTAAGTCTGCATACTCTGCATATTTTTTAAATAAATCAGAGTCTTGTGCTGCAATGATAAAACATCACCGTGAATAATATATTTTTACAAGCCCAGTTTGTGCCAGGGCATAGATAATTTTTGAAACAATTACATCTATGATAAAAATATTTTCTTATGCTGATTGTGCTTCAAATATCTTCACCACATGCTTGACAGGATTTCATCTGTGAAACTTGCTAGTAGGACATTGATGTAATTTAGAAAATGGCGTGTAACTGTTAAAGAAGAGGGAGGACCAACTTGCAGTTTATGGAGAGTACTGGTCTGGAAAATGATGTTTGGAACAGAAGGGAATCTTTATCAAGGCCTTGCTTGCTCTTTGAAAATAACTTGGTTTGTATTTTAAGAAGCTCAAGCAGTATTTGTTGAAGGTTGTAATGCATAAGTTAAGTGATTGCCACCTACTCTTTTTCATCTGTTTCTTTGCTCTGACAATTTTCTGTAGCTTCTTAAATAGTTTCTAAATCGTTATACTTTTTCAAATCAAAGTGGTTTGTAAGCTGCTGTTTACAGAACATTAGTTGCAAGGTCTTTTTAAAGGTTATATTCAAGGCCTTTTTTAACAATAGAAGTTTGCTTGCTTTGAGCATTGCACACGAACCAGAGTTATGATACTTAAGATAGTGTTGGAAAGGAAATTAAACTTACAGCTCATTTTTCATTAGATTTTGAGAAGTCTATCACACAAATGCTATTTTTGATCTGACATCAAGTTTGATCTTACAAACACATCAAATCTTAATTGTTTTTAAGGTTTCTAGGCTTCTGCTGCATCATCTGTCTTTCTATCTAGGTGGTCTCTCTGGAGAGCCCTACAGCTAAATCATTTTGCAGCAGAAATTTGCTGTAATGGTAAGGGGCCACATAGAGAGGAGATGGTTTCTGTACTGTTTGTATTTGTGAGAAATAATATGTCAAAACAGTTGTAGGTGTTTGGCAAAAGCAGACCTGCTGGCCTTTTCCTTGCTGTTAAGTGAGCAGGAGATTAGCAAGTTTTCTGCTGTAAAAAGAGCAGCTAGTACAATTCTGAAAGTTTTTGGAAGAAGTTAAACTCTTACCACACTAGTTGCTAGTGTTGTGCAAATATTGTTGGATGATCAAAGTCTGTCCTGTAAAGAGTTCAGAAACCTTTGTCTACTCTTTGGGTTCTCGCATGCAGGGTGGTACTCAAGCAGATAGTATCTTCTGCTTTAATCAGATTTCCACATGGGCTCACATTCGACTATTTATGCAAAAAGTCCTCTATGTGCATGTATGCAATTAGCCAGTGGCAAGTTTAACAAACTTTTGGCTATCTAAGTGACATCATAGAACGTGTTCAGCTCCAATTCTGTTAGTTATCCAAATTAAGTTACTAAAGTTTTCTGATTCTTTTAAAATGTGCAAAACTTGGTTATTTTCCATTCTTATCCCAGTGGTGTTTAGGGACTGATTGCAGATTCACAATAACTTGAGCACATTCTTCTGAAGGGGACTCATGAGGAAAGGATTATTCCCTGATTATTCTGCTTTGAAGTCTTTTGCTTCTGTGGTGGTATTTCCTGACAATAAAACTGAGATAATCTCTGATATTTCCTTAGGTATGGGGAACTGGGTGTACACTTGGGAATCCTGCCTTTCCTGATTGTTTCTCAGCAAAGGAGATGTTTCTGAATATGATTCAATAGAGAATTAAGTTTCACCAAAGCAGAAGAAATATTTTAATTAAACATTACCAGCTGTGTTATCTACACTGTATTTTAGGAACTTTTAACTGCGGACAAAGACTTGATGAGTGAATTAACAAACAGAATATGTATTGTGCTGGATCTCTATTTTTGTGCAGTGCTTAGGCTTTAATGTGCTGTGTTAACATATATTTTTAGACAAGGTTTTGTTATCTTCCATCTGCTACTGTCTATTCCAGAGTAGCTGGATGTGGGATAATGAACCCAAGTACAGTTATATATACAAACTGGACTTTGTTTCTCACTTAATGAGAATTCTTCACTAGCTGGGTATATCCTGTAGATTTGCAACATTGACAGACTTCCACTTTTTATATAGAATAGGTGTGGATGCCCTCTGATTGTAGATAAAAATGATAATTCAGCTTAGCAATCTCCTAGTGAGGCACTCATATTTCATATTCTGTAGTTACAGAAAGGGAAGAGCACTGCATCTCTTCAGTGTGCCTGAGGATTTTAGGCTCTCTGTTTCCCATATGGCTCAGAAATAGTTTACATGTGCTCGGGTAATGGTGATATTATACAGCCCTTCATTTCAAAACAGATTTATGTTCACTCACTTCTGACCATATATAAAACTGTATTGCTGTTCTGTCTTATTCCACCTGCCCCTTATTTCCTGTAGTATTTAGTCTGCACTCTAGGTTCTCTACTGCCTACTCTTTGAAACCACATCATTTTATCAGTCCTTAATCACTGCTTAAAGAAAGCTGATGTTAGGTAAGAAGCTGAAATAGGACTGGAAAATTCCTTTTTGTTTAGAATTAATGAAATTGGAGGAGATATCTAGTCAGTTTAGTCCCCTGGAAGGAGCACTCCTTACCAAATGTTTATGTGATGGTGCTAATAAGCAATAGCATTTTATTTCTAACCTTAAAAAAAACATGAGGAGAAATCCATTAAAATGATTTTTGATGTGCTATTTTCTCCCTGGTAATCCTAGACATGCATGCATCACTAAAATTATGTGGAATATGCAAAAATCAAAGCATGAACTTGATAAAATGACAGTTTTGAAATTGCTTCTGGTCTATTGTCACAGTTCAGTGACACAGAGAAAGCTATAATACTGTAAGATAATATATTCCAAGGTTTATGTAAATTTGATGTTAAATAATTACTAGTGTAAAATATACCTGGAAATACATTAAATCCTAGAGTTATTTTTTAAAAATCTACTTTTTAAAAAAATTATAGCAAAGCTTAATTGAAAGTTTTAACAAATTAAGAACTCTTTAAAAGACTGATCAACTTCTTTTAAGCCTAGGAATTAGTCATAGTAGTCAAAGTTTCCAAGATTGTCAAGCAAAATCTCTTTGCAACTCATGTAACCACCCACAGCAGTATTAATAATCATAACAGAAGCAGAATTGCTTTTTCTGGAAAGGCTCTGTAACACTGGTGTTATGAGATGATCTGCAGAAAGCCAGTCACTCAAAATTGTGTGTTTCTGTGTTTCTTTCAGTGTAATCATCTCAGAGGTGATTTCCATCCAAATATGAGATGTGCTATTTGCTTTTAAATCCAATCCTAAAGCTGCTGGATTTAATTCGGAAAAGTCTATCAGCAAAATATAAGGTGTGTGTATAAATGAACATTTTAAAAACTTTTTCAGATTAAAATAAAACATATTAATGTGAGGTGCTTTAGTTTGTTAGTTGGTTGGGGTTTTTTTTCCATTTGATTGATCTTACATGTAAAATACAAAGCCCATTTCAACTTATTTGAGGACACCAAAACCAAACAACCAACCCACCAAAAAACCACAACCAAAACACTTTGGAAAACCAGAAAAAAAAAAATCAAGAGAAAACATGAGAACAAGTATGTAGAATTTTAGTTTGTATCTTGCTCTAGTTTAATAATTATAAATGCCACTTGTCACTACCAAACTAATTTCTTTGAAAATGGCTTTCTTTTTAGTTTCCACGTCTAAAATTCTTCTTAGGTAGAATTTTTCAAAATTATGATTTCCTGAATGTTAGAAATTTAGGCTTGTTATATAAAAAACTTAATTTTATATCAGGCTAGCCATTTTCAGCCTTAGATCGTTCCAAACCTATTTTACTAGGCAGACATACTTCCTAGGGGACTTTTTTTGCATATTCAGGAATGTGTGATAAATGTCTGTTGAGCAAAATTAGATAAAATTAGAAATCTTAATAAATAAAAAATAAGAAAATACTTAGAATGACTAATTTTCTTGTTAATTATATTTATATCTTTAGGATTTTTAAAAGAATTCTAGCAGTTCCACGTTAATCACCGAACTTACTATAAGGAGCCACCTAATGTACAAAAATGTGAGGGGAAACTGGATTCAGCTCTGTTAGGTTTTTGGTTTAGATTAGAATCGTTTTTGCAGAAAATATGATTCTGTCTGCTGAGTTTGGTTCAATCATATAAATCTTAAAGTGTGCAAAATTGGTTGTTTTCAGGTGAAACTGAACCAGAAGATACACTCAAAGAATTAACATGGTCCTAACAGGTTTTTAGTTCACAGAACCACATTTCAGCCAGTGGAAGTAGAATACCTGAAACACAGATAGTGTGGGCATCAGGTCACAGAATCACAGAATGACAAGGTTGGAAGAGACCTTCAAGATCATCAAGTCCAACCCATGCCCTAACACCTCAACTAAACCATGGCGCCAAGTGCCACATCCAAACTTTTTTAAACACATCCAGGGATGGTGACTCCACCACCTCCCTGAGCAGACAATTCCAGTACTTTATCACTCTTTCTGTAAAACCTTTTTCCTAATATCCAACCTGTATTTCCCTTGGTGAAGCTTAAGACTGTGTCCTCTGGTTCTGTCAGTTGCTGCCTGGAGAGAGACCAACCCACCTGAGCACAGCCACCTTTCAGGTAGCTGGAGACAGTGATAAGGCCACCTCTGGGTCTCCTTTTCTCCAGGCTAAACAACCCCATCTCCCTCAGGAGTTCCTCATAGGGCTTGTGTTCCAAGCCCCTCACCACTGTCATTGTCATCATCTGTTTTGCTCTATGAAACTTCTTTGATTGTCCTTCATTATTTACTAGTCTAGAGACAGCTCATGATCTATGTCATGATTTTACTTTCAGACAGATGGACTTTTTATATACATAGGATTTCACAAAATCATGCAAAATAATGAATAGTAGGAATAGAGAGTTTAAGAAGTTGCATATCAAGAACTGGGTGATTTGGTGATGGAATATGGACACTTCTACTTGAAGCTTAGGAGAAGCTTTCAACTTGCTGGCATAAAATTTAGTGAATGTCATGAGATCATGGCCCCATTGAACATCTTGTATTCAACTGTGCAATAAAGACACTTTGCAAAAGACTGGTACCAACTCATGGGTTGAGGTGCAGAACAAGCCAAAGGGTTAATAAGAATAGAAAGTGAGATTGTATTTCCCATGAAAGACAAACACTGGTCTAGAATATACTGAAAAACAAAGCTCTTGTTTTTGTTGAACTTTTCTTTTTTCCTATCTTTGAGTGAGTATAGGCAGTGTTGAAATTTCAGGAAGCTGCAACGCAGCTAACGTGCATTTTATTTTCTTTCTTTTTATCAGACAGAAGAATTCATTGAGACATTAGTTAAGGTAAGACACTGCATGAAAGGAAATGTAGCATAAAGGGTCAAGTGTTGACAAGAGGAATGAATGATGAATAGCTATAGGAAGAAAAAAATAATTAAAAAGTGTCATTTTTTATGTAGTTAGAGTTTTTTTTCTGATATATTAAACCTGTTTGACATCAACAGCTTCTCATATAACTGCCAGAGAGGTCAAAATTCACTGAAAAAACCCCATCAGTAACACTATTTAAACCCATATAAATATTAAAATAAATAACTTTGGGAGCTAGGTGGTTTCATTTAAATGTATGCATGTATGTAACTGTGTACCATTTTACACTGCTGGCTGTAGTGGGTTCCAAATGGTTGCAGTGCACCATATAGTCAACAGCCTCCTCAGATTGTGTTTACAAGTACTTGACCATTTGCTTGACATTTAGCAAGGAGCTTGCTTTGCTTGTCTGCATTTGATAGAGATTTTATGGCTTCAGAGAAAATTGGCATCAAAGAAATTCATATTACCTTTTATTCATGGACAATCTCTTTTCACTGAAGAAGTATTGCTCTTAATATTATATGAAAGTATGCACAGCTTTTTAAAGTCCAAATTTATTTACCCACTGTAGCTTTAAATGTTAAGCACTCCATGTTTAAGTCTTGTTTCCTACAGGGAGTTTAAAAGGTCTTTTGCAACAGAGAAATCTGCTGGACTGTCTCTTCCACATTTCCAAAACTGAACTCATATTTCAGCTTCAGCAGCATTACTACTGTAAACAAGGCTAGTGAAATGCAGTTATAAGCTGAAAAAGATAAGACATTTTTGTTTTCCTTCAATCATCCTTTTCTGTGAATTTGCAAGCAGATGTGAGAATCACAGCCTACCTCCCATAACACTAAATAAGTTCTTCTAAGGTTTTATTTCTGGTAAGACTGTGTGTAAAGGAGCAATCTCTACAGAGGATATAGAATTATATAGGAATGGCTATATATATAGGAGCATGCAGAGCATATAGAGTACATAGGAAACAATCAGTAAAATTATTTTCTACTACTGCAAAGACTAAAACATTAGAATTTTTTTATTTTTGCATTTTCTACATAGCAAGACAAAAGAAGAATATTACTGAATATATTATGAGAAGTAAATTTGGAGGATGAAATATGCAGTGCCTTTATGACCCTTTTGGACCTTATGTGAATAGCTCTTTTAGAAATTGTTACTTATTTAGCTCTTTTTTATTTAAGTACAACCTCTCTCAAGAGGGGTGACTGTTTACAATTCTAACAGCAATTGAAACACACTGGGGAAAAGTTTAAAAATAAAAAAAAGTATTAATTGCAAAACAAATAAATATGTGAAGTACAAAAATTTTCCACAATTCTATAATATTTTGTAGAAGATAAAATAGGTTTTCCCATAATTTTTGCTAGTAAAGGTTTATGTGTATTTGACTGAAGAGTAGAAATCAGAAAATAATATTCAATTTTATTTCTTTTAGCCATCACATGAATGATGCGCGATCCAGCTTTATGTAGTCAAACGGAATTCTGTATTATAAGTTAGGTTAATAAATCCAACTTGTAATATAGACATACTTGTAAATTTATTATTTTATGTTTAGGAAATATTGAGTTTTCTGCACTGGTAATTTGGGCAAATGCATTTCTCTATATTTTGTCTGGTTTTCTCCCTTTTAATAATAATACATAAGCATAAAAAATAGTCAAGATGTTAGATTCCCAGAGCTTGGGAATGCTTTAAAAAATTTCCTTAATGGAGGTGCTATAGAGATGTGAGAGACCCAACAGTGTGAGGCTCCTTCCCTAGTGGATCACAGTGTGAGCTGGGGACAGGAGGCTGAGATTTGCTGAGATTCAAATCCTGCTTCTGCTTGAGGCACTTTTCACCTTCCCATGGAGTGTTTTAACTTTCAGACCATCCTGCTGTCTGAGCTGTTTGAGACAACTGCAAAGATTCAAAACAGGAACCTCTTGTCACTAAGGTTGCACCTAAGTTTATTACACTGACTGGCACCATTAACATACTGTGGCAGTTTTTTTCCAGAGATGCATGGAAGTTCCTAACGTGGCTTTGCACAAAGAACCATTAACATATTCTGAACATTTTTTTTAAGATGCCTTAACTTTCTGGGGGAAGAGTCTGTCATTAATAGCAGCAGAAGGATTTCCCTTTCTATTCTTCCCTGAGGCTAGCAAAAGAAATCACAGTGCTGTGCTTGTATCTCTTTGCTGTTCTGCCCACTCAATTCTTTAATTCTTTCAGGTGGACTTTCCTTGTTAAATGCCACAGTCCAAAATGACTTGCAGTAAAACTTCATTCTAAACAACATGGGCTCAGGGTATTTCAGGTAGGAAGGATTCAAATCTGATTAACACACTTCAATTTAGAAATTTTACTCAAAACTCTATAGGTTTGAAAGGATCACTTTTTCCTGTTCTGTGACCTGAGAAGGAAAGGATTGAACAAACTGGCCTTATTAATCAGATATGTCATGCCTCAACCCTCTGACACCCTGGGGCCTTTTAGGATGTATATAGATGATTCAGCACAGGGCTGAGCACAGAGAAATATACTAGCATATGTAGAAGTAGCAGTGTAGCTCTATTGATGTTTCTATTTCTGACCAGACTATTTCAATACATCACTCTCAAAGAAAAAATAAATTAAACATAATGTTATTCCTGTTTATATTGAGGTATCAAAGAAGATTTAATCCAAAATATCATAAGAAAATTTAATTTGCTTATTTTTAAATTTGCTTTAATTTTATTTTATTTGCTTATTAATTCCCATATTTGAGGAGATCAGCTTCCAAGTAATATGAATTCAGAAAATAGCCACATAGTCCAGGTTTTCTTTAAAAATACTTGAATACTCACCCTGACCAATAATGTCTTCTGTTGAGGATGGTGTAAGACCCACTGCTTAATATACATACAGATATAAACTAGCTCACAAATACCTCTGGTACAAATATTCCATATTCCACTGTGTGTTCTTCTGTCCCTGCTCTATTTGTAAAATATCTTGAAATTATAGGTTCAGTTTCCATTTCAGATGTTACCAGTAAGCTCATTATTGTGGGCTGGCTGGATGCAGTGCTGATGCAGAGCTTGTTGGCATTGGTACAAAACAAGGGGAGTGTTGTTAATTGAAACTGTTCTCCTGACTGTGACGTGTTGTTTCCAGGCAGAAACACTGGTTGGGAGATTATTGTGAATTGTTTTATTATAATGGTACCTTTCACAAGGGATTAATTTTATGGAAGTAATGCAATGATGATATGTGGCAGTCATGGCTGCTGCAAGGCTGCTCCATTACATCTTGTTTGCAGCAATGAAAGTGAATTGTGTTTGTGCCAGATTTTTCTGTCAGACATGAAACTCTGGCTATGGCAATAGCAAGTCTACTTTTTTTTTTTTTAAATTCCACAATCTAAACGTCCTGAAGTTTCAAAGTTTTCATGTGTGAAGAGAGCAGAAATGAAAGATTTTCTTATTGATAGCTTCGGGAAATCTCTGCTGAGTCAGGCTACACTGAGACAGCAGATAAGACACAGATGTTTACAGAATGTGACTTTTCCTAAGGAAGACAAATGGACATCTTTTGAACTGGACATCTGCCTCAGATTTAAGAGACCTGGGTTCAGTTCTGCCATGGATTTTCTTGAGCAAATTGTTTAATCTCTGTGCTTTGGTACGGCATCTGTTAAACAAGGTAGAGCAATTCTTTTGCCTGACGCAGCCAGTAGCAGTTTAGGACTGAGATTGATCCTTGTTCTGTGTTCCTATAGCAATAAGCACAATAATACCCTGCTCCCAGTGGGGCCCAACAGGTTCTGCTGCAACGCAAATGAGTGCTAATTTTAAAGCAATGCAGAATATAGTGATAATTAAGTAATATTTTTTTCTTTTACAATTTATTTTATACAAATAATTAGCAGAATATACTGCACTTTAGAATAGGGAAGTCTGTGTCTGTTAGTAAATTATTAGAGGAGATAAAGGGAAATAGACTAGTTAAAAAGATGAAGATAGGGTATGCAGTCGTTTATGCTGAAGCTGTTGAAGAATTGAAATTTAGAACCTTTTTAATGGTGAAGTAAATTTGGAGTTGGCTAAAGCCCTAAGTTTGGATTTCTGCCCAATGGCATACAGAGACAGCTATGACACAGAAAGAGAGGCAGGGAAGCTGTGTAGGAAAAGGCTGTGTATTGCACACTGTTATCACTGCTGGATAGATCATGGGCCTGCTGGCAGACTCAATTGAGAAACTGTTAAAAACAAACTAAACCCACAGCACTCAAGAGCAGGGAAACTGTTTGCTTTATAGGGTAAGCTTTGATGCAGTATTTATCAAGAGAGGTAAGAGGCTTGGAAGTACCCAGTGGCATAATTTTCTGCTTTTCTGGCCTTTTTCTTTGGACTATTTCTAAGACTCATTTATAAAGTGCCACACAAAATCATTTGGATTCAGTTTCAGAGACTTTATTGAAATGAGAAAGTCAACACAGAAAGGGAAAATTTTCTTAAAAGCATATTCACCTAAAATTTGTATGTATTAATTTCAGAAATTCAAACTGTCATTTACCAAGAAATTAAAGCATTGAGGGGAAAAAAGGAAAGTCTAAAACCTGCAGGACCACTTCTATATGTAATAGAAATCAGTGCTGAACCATTAGAAGTGGGGAAAACATTATTGGTTTTTGAGAGCTTATGATGGAATCTGAAGTGAAAAAAGGCCCTCTGCATTTGCACTTTGTGCTCTTAGAACAGATCCAGGCAATGCAACGGTAACCACCTGTAAAACTAAAGGAGCAAACTGGTTTGTAACAGTCATGATAATAATGCAGGATATTTTTAACATGGTTTTGTCTCTGTACCACTCCATCTTTCAGCTTGAACACTGAAACCATAAATACTTTTTTCAGAAAATACTGATATAGTACCAATCAAGGGTGAATTCAGTTTGCTTCAATCTTCTTTGCTTTGTGTAATATTAGCTTCTAGCTTTTGTTTGGTAGGAAAGAAGAATGAATATTTAAAAAAAAAATATTAATTTGCTTTTTCCTGTCCTTTATATGCCTATTTAATTTCTCTTGTATTGAGTAGAAGCAATACAGGAAGAGTATTTTTTTAACCAAAAAGGATAAGATGATTTTTTTCAGATATTTCCATACAAAAAGAAAGATTTCTTCAATTACTGAAGAAGGAACAGGAGTGTAGGGCAGAAGGTTTAGGGTTGGTTTGTTTTAAAATTTGAAATAGTTTTTTACTACTTTTAATTTTAAATATCTCAGCAACATGAGAACTCCATCTGTCAATTTGGAATCACAAAGAAAAAGGGAGCAAAGTTAAAAAGGAACCTTTAAAGCCAAAACAGTACAAGGCATTACTGACTTTCTTTGTAACAGCTACAAACGTTAAGATTTAAAGGTTGTTCAGGAAGTTTCTGCTGACAAAAACCACTTTCACATATCGTAGTTGAGAGAAGGGGAGGGCATGGATGGTTTCAGTATAGTCAACAGGCCAGAAAATCTAAAAAGCTGTTTGTCTACACCAAAGATTTGGAAATGTAAACAGCTACCAGAGAAAATATTATACCCAGTACATATGGAACATTATGCCTCAGGGGAACTTATTCTAAGTCTGCATTTAGCTAACATAGGTAACATGAGTGTGGATAGATAGAAGGTAGGAGAATAGAGATAGTGGTGAAGGTAATCTCACCCCTAAGGAGTTACAGCTGTGCTAATTATCAAGCATTAAGAACAAGCCTGTCCTTAACAGGCCACAACTGGATCCAATTAAGAGGGGTATTGTAAAAGAGCAGGTTGGCTGGTTGAGGTGTGAGATGGAGTTTGTTGGCTGTGCTGGGAAGAAGAAAGAGTCAGTACTAAGAGGAGCTGCCCATGAAAATCACCAAGAAGGTATGAAGCCTTTGCAACAAGGTGGCAACACATGAGTATGTAGCTGGAGAGATATAATGACTACTTTGGTTTAAATGCTAGTCCTATGCTCAAACATAGCTTGTTACTCTACTAGCTAGACAGCATGCAATGTTTCATGAAAATGTTTTTCAGAGCACAGGCTGACCCTGAAGGACCATATTTTTTAGTAATGCACAGTAAATCTCTCTCTTTATCTCTTTTGTAATCCTAGTGAGAAATCCTGTCACATCTCTAAAACATTTACGGTGTCTCAGTTTCTCTGCATGCCTATGTTTAAAGTGAGAAAGACTGAGCAGGTTTTGAGGCAAGTGCCAGTAGGTAGTGCTGCCTGCCCATGGGGCTAAATGCAACCCTGGGAAACATGTCTCAGCTGGGAATTTGGGCTCTCGGTTCAAGATTCAGACAATAATCAAGAGCATCTACTTGTAACACTGCCTAAGTCTCCAGCTTCTTGAGGCAGAAATTGACTGAGTGCTTAAACACAGATTTAGCTGCCCTGTTGAGAAGATAATGTTCTTCTTCCAACTGAGTTCTCTTGTTATATGACTTTAGACAGATAGCTACTCAATTCTGTTTAAATCCCTAAAGAAATCTACAAAGCAGGTAATTGTGCTGGTCCTCACAGACAGCTGCATCAGGCAGTGGGTGGTAGAAAGCAGCAGAACAAAATGACTTTTACAAATATTTTGGTGGCAATTTTCCTCAGCAGACCTATCTTGTTATGAAATAATTTGACTCCCATACACCAGGAGATGGGCTTGAGCATCAGGATTGTGGGATATCAGAGACATATACACTCTTATCCCTTGGCTTGAAGTTATGCTATCATACATGAAAAAAGATTCCCAGTAAAGAGGGCTAGCCAAAGAGATGAGGATGTAAAACACAACCAGGCATGAGGTCTGGCGCTGAGCTCTTCTCTCTTCCAGGAGACAAGCGAGTTATGCTCGTTCACTTGCCTTCTTTCCCTCTGACTCTTAAATTCCCAGCTGCAATTTTCCTCACATTCAATCAGAGTTATGAAAAGTCTTCCCAATATTTTTCCTGCACATATTAAAGCCCTGTACTAAGGGCATTCAGGACATGTAAGGTCAAATTGTCTCCTGGGTGAGAAAAGCGCATGATTTAATTCTCCCTTAATATTTTTTCAGTGAAGAAGTGGATTAAATATAGGAACAGATCTCATTTGGAGGCCACGACAATGCTTAATGACTGAGCTAGCCATACTTCAAGTCCAGAGAAACCTTTTAAACTTTGGTGTTTAAAGGAAAAGAAAAAATAGAGTGTTGCAATGACAAGCAAAAGGAAGTGTCCTTAATAAAGTGCTTATTATATCCTCTGAGAAAATGTACCTTACTGATCTGTTGTCAGAGCACAGCAATATGGCATTTATTTCCTCTCTTCCAAGTGTCAGGGACAGAGCATCAGCTGTGAACATCAAAATCAGTGGAAGTGTATGAGTTTAAAATTCATCTAGGACTTTGGTCCTTTATTAGAAGTGTTACTAGAGCTCTCTCATTTGCAGTTATCTTTTAGAAAATCTGGCAACTTGGGGTTAACATTCTGTCAAAAAACTATCATTTTCCCTCTTCCACCATCCTCCTTTGCAGAAGCAGCCTGACTTGCTGTACAAATGTCATTAGTTCCACAGGGAGCCTCAGACCTTTGAATGTCGCAGAACAGTCTATTATTTAGTACTGCTATAAGATAATCTTTTCAACTGCTGTTTTCTAGTGAGAAATCTTAAAGATGAACCTATAAAGAACAGATGCAAGTTTTCAGTCACTCAGGAATTCTGTCAGTTAAGTGACTTTTACCTTTATCCACTGGGACTTTGATTTTTAGACACAGATATCAAGCTTAAAAAACCCATGCTACCACTGACAAGTTTCATAAAGATTTGTTCCCCTTTTCTTTTCTTCAAAATTTTCCAATTCTAAAACCACCATGTGCCTTCATCTGTCCATGTTTTCTGGGACTAATGTTACCAAGAACAGTTATAAATACGTTCTTAACAAAAAGCTGTAAGCAATGAAAAATGTTAGCTGAAACAGAAGGATTTCAAAATACAGTCATATTTCCTTTTCTCCTTAAATAATGCAATCTATATGCGAGAATATCAAGGTTAATTTTGTCTGCAACAAATGTTCTTTTTGTACGATGCGTAACTTGTACTTGTTTGTAACTTGTTTAGCTGAAGTTGCCTTTTGCAAACTCTGGACATATCTATACATGTGCAGTTTTTTCTCTGACAAGTTCCCCAAAGGGCCCATCAAAGCAAAAAAAAAAATGAATAATATTAGTAAGGCATGGTTTGTAAGGCTCTCTCAGGTGTAACTTGTTTGGGTGCAAAAGAAGCGAGAAGCAGTGTGGAACATGACAGCTCAAACAAATTTTCCCTGATGCTGGGCTGAACAAGATTATTGTCTCTACAAGCACAGTCCAGAATAAACTAAAATGTTCCTGTTTACACAAGAGTATGGAGCAGGTCAATGTGCTCCAGGTTGCCTCAGCTCTCCAGCTGCACAGTTCAGTGTTGTTACTGCCCCCCACTCTGCCAGTGGCCTGGTGCCCTCAGTAGAGCCAAGGAGCAGCAGGGGAGCCCAGAGCACAAGGAGATGGTGCACTGTGTCCTCACCATTTCTCATAGCAATATGGACATTTACAGGAGATAGCCATCGAAAAATACCATACATGTAGTCTCTATTGAGAAGGAAATAGGTTTTCTTCGGTAATATTTTTTTAAAATTTTAAATGTGAGTCTTAATAAATCTTCAGGCAAAGAAAGTACAAGGGAATGCTACATGTTGTTGGGATCAGTGTTTTCAACAGGATGCAGTCTCTCTCAATGTGACTGGCATTTTTTTAAGAACCTTAATTTTGTCATAAAGGAAGTTACAATTCTTATTTAACAGACTTTATCCTCTTTATCCTGCACATCAAGATAATTTACAGAAAATTATGATATCAAATAGCCAGACCAAATTATCATCTGGCCTACTTGTTTTGTCATTCTTTATCTCTGTACATCTTGTTAATATAGGTGGAAAAGTATCTAAATTCAAAATATTTATTGCTTTTGGAAAAAACAAAAGTCAATGTTTAATGCAATTCATAAATCAAAAATCTTGCTAGCAATATATTCTCTTTTACATCTAAATAATGACAAGTCTTGCTACTGCTTTAAAATAGATGAAAAAGATTGCACTAATATTTCAATAATCTAATAATGAAAGTTAAAAATCAATGTACAGTGATTTATTTTTATTATTTTTCTTAAGGGACTTAAGACAATTATGGAAATTATTCTAGTCAAATACGGGAACTATTGATTTTGTTTGTTTCTTTGATTATGATAAAATAATTTTTCCAGAATAATTACTGTAGTTTATTTCCAGGAAAAAGAAATACTTGTACATTTCACTTTGAGATCTCAGTGATGTTCTTCTGAGATCTCAATGATGTTCTTCTGGCTTTGGAACCAGTTTTTCCAGTGTTTTGTTGAGTATGTCAAATGAACAAATATTAAGCCACCACACTATAATTTGACAAAACTAGAAAGCTCACTTTGGGTAAATTTATTTTCATAAAAATGCAGACTTTTTCACTTGAGATATCAGGACATGTAATATTATATGAATCTCTGCCTCTTCATTTTGCAAATCAATGACTTTCTACTTCTTTATGTATTGGCAATCAAAAAACAATGCCATCTGAAATGCAAAATAGCATTTAATCTAATTTAGTGAAACATTTTACCTGCTTAACCAAAATGTATTTATTAGAGTCAGCAGTTTCTACAAGGGACACACTTGTAATAATATGTGAAGTGTCAATAAACTCCTTTGTAGCTAGGCCCTGGTGGTTTTGATGTTTTCACTGAGCAGTGCAAACAAGGATTGAATTGTGCCATCAGACCAGATTCTCTAGTAGGTCTACGGTGTCCTGGAAAGGTATATATTGCTTTATGGTGATTAAAAAAATACAAACAAAACAACCACAAAACTAAAGAAACAAAAATTAAAAAAAACCCCAAACCACAAAAAACCCCAAAAACCAACAAAAACAAACCAACCCAAACAAAAAAAACCCCAACAACAAAAAACCCCCAAAAAACAAAAACCAAACCAAAGCAAACCACCACCAACAACAAAAAACAAAACAAAAAAGAACCAAAAAACCAAACCCCTACCAAAAATCTGGAAGAGGCGATTCTTTTCCTTACAGCTATTAAAGCAAATTTGCCTTAACCACTTTTCTGGGCATTTTTTATTGCACATCTCATACTCAGATATAATTCATATATCCAATTGAAAATTGAGTTTTATTAGAGGTAATAGATAGTTTTATTTTTTTTTAATTTTTCATTCAGTTAAACACAAAGAGGCAATATGGGACAGTTCACAGCCTTGTCATCTTAATATGAATTATTGTTGTGCTTCCTGAAGGCTTGAAACACTACTTACACATTATTCAACATGAAACCACAATTGATTTGAATGGCAGTGAAAACCTCATATAAAATTGTTGCTACCCCTAAAGTGGCAGTTTGATTTTAAAGTGATGCTATATGTTTTTAAAGGGCTCAATAACTATCAGTTTCATATGATCTTGACTGTGGTTTTTTTTTTTTTTTTTTTTTTTTTTTTTTTTCCTAGGAGTGAGCCATTGTCAGCTTTATTCACTTTTTAGACTCAGTAAGCAGACAGTTTTATTGAGCGATAGAATAACAGGGAAGACAACCTTGAACTAATTTCTGTGGTTTTAGATTTACTAACAAGTATATTTTGTCATTCTCTGCTCTCCTAATTGTGGAGCTGTGAAGATCCTATTTGCTTCTGCATTGTTTGGTTTGCAAGTTGTATTTTTTGTTATCCATTATTCCATTGTAACCTCTTATTTGTATCCCTTGTTGTAATTCAGCATTTTAAAAGGCTGCACTTTGATTTTCTCAGTCAGCAGGAGGAAACATGTTTGGTTGCTAATCTCATATTTAAAATAATATGCTTCTAAATTATTCTGCCTCATATTATATTTCACAGACGTCTGTAGAACTAATTATGTCATACAAAAATAGGTTTAGTTCATTGGAGAGACTGGTTCTGTTTGGGTTTTATCATTAAGTTCATCCAACTATCTATGTATTTGTGAAATTTTAAGGTATACAAAAATATCTACATAATAAAGAATAAATATATTTTACAAGAAATTATGAAACTAGAAAAAAATTAGTATTTCCTAAATCCTTATAAATGCATAAAGCAAATTTCTGTGTCACTGTCATCCTTCATTTTGCTAAATTTTCTATTTGGAGTGAGCTAGGGAGGTTTATCTTATAAAGTATTCTGTTTGATTTTTTTTTTTTACTTGTAATAGATTTGCTGTAATTTACTACTGTACATGGAGCCAAGAGGAGGTAGATGATGTGCTTCAAATACAGAAACAGAAAATTATTCTCCAAAGAAGAAATAGCAGTCATTTGAAAAAATCAAAACTTTTGTGTCTAATACTCTAGAGAGAGGGACTCCATGCTTCAGTTTTGTCTTGTGTTGTTTGGAAGCAGAAATTTCCCAAAAATCATTGCCTTCCACGTTAAAAGCTTTCTTTGCCAAGAGAAATATTTTATAATGACCATTTGACAATGGTTTGTAAGATAATTTTTTTTTTTCCATTCTCACCTTCCACTGTTGCAACTTGAGCCCATTTCACCTCCTCCTATCACTTGCTACTTGAGAAAAGTGAATAACACTTCCTAGAACCCTGGTGTGAGCAAAACCAGTCATATTCTGAGCTTCTACTTACAGAATCCCTTTTTCTTTCTTTGGCTGCATGATCCACCTTTTGTGGTGGTAACTCAGGAAAAGCCGTTTAGACATTGGTGGGCATGCTGGCACAGTCACAAAATGATATAGAAGGAAAACTTACAAACTTTAAGCAGAAATGTAAATGAAGGTATCAATAAAGAGATGACAAAATAAAAATTATGAGGTACCAGCACATGGAATATTGATTGAAGATTGGTGTGTTTCAAGGCAGCTATGGCAGAAATGAAAAGGTCAAGGGAAAGACAATTAAAATGATTAAAAATATCTCACTTTCAAAGGGATTCCAGCCTACAAAACTGTGATGCTTGTAATACTCTCAGGCTTGCCTGGGGCTAGAGATCACAGAAATTAATCTGTAAAAGAACAGATGAATGTCTGGCAACTAGCTAGCATTAATTTTCACAACATCACAAGCAATCACCAGTCAGGAGCTGATCCAGTTTCATTCCTCGTATATAAGACCCCTGAGCCTGGAGTTTCTTGTCCTCAGAGCAGCCGTAGACATCTGTACATATACATGTAGAAAAATATGTGTTTCAGATGTCTGCAGTTGGAAGTTTTCAATTCTAACAAATGGGTTTATTATTTTCATGAACAAAGAAATATAAGAAATCACAGAGATTAAACTATACAAGTAACAATTTATTCTGCCCAAACAAGTAGTTTTACATGTGGGAAATTTTCATAAATCAGTATTGATTACAATTTTGCTTCTGACTAATTGGATCTACGCACTTTCAGTTAAAATGTCATGAGTGTAACAGATAAAAGTGCCCTGCAGGAGTTCAGGAATTGACTTCATTTTGTTGCCTGTCCAATGAAAATTTCTTTCTTTGGAGAAGCAAACTCTACTGCCTCAGGTGATAAAGCAACATTACCATACTCCATTTTGTAGCATTATGCAGATCATTATTCAAATCAAGTTATTGAATGGAGAAAAACCATCATCATTAAACATTAAAATACTACTGAGGCTCCCAGGTGTGAAAAGGAGAATAATGGGGAAAAAAATGAGACGCAGAAAACTTTTATTCATGGTGAGCTGTGCCTGACTCAGCATGCCTTTGAAGGGTTTCTTTGATTGGGGAGGGAACTTTATTTAAGATATCTAGCTGATTGAAACATTTCTCTTTCTATTTGTTTGGTAAGTTTTAAGTGTTTTAGTGTCTTTTCTGTCCAAACTGTGATTTGTTGACTCACTTCATTGATTCTGACTGCTTTACACTAGTTTTTCTAATTACCATTTGAACTTGAGGATTTTTTTTTTGTATCAAAAAGCATGTATTTATTGATGAATGTGAGGCATAAATTTTAGAATCCCATAAGTGTATTTTAATTTTTTTTCTTTCTTTTTTTTAATAGGTATAAGGAGCTTGTCTCTGTAATGAAAAGGAAAAAGGAATGTATCACTAATACCAAAAAAGAAAAAAAATGGGTTAGAAGAAAGTTAGAGATTAAGCTATCATGATGTAGGAGTGAGAAAGAAAGAAAAGGGAATATGCAGAAGATTTATTAGATTATAGGGAATGAAAAGTTACTGTTCAGATGGTAGCTAACAGAAGCAACTCTAATAGACAAAGCTGAGGAATCTACAGAACATGGTGTAGTTTGAAACTCTTTCGTAGTAAAGTGATTATCTTTCATTTAATGACCTGAATATTCTAAACTCAGATGGTGTTTTCCCTTTCTGGATGCCAGATGACTGCCAAAGCTGCTCTATTGCTTCCCTCATCAACTGGATTGGAGGGAGAAAACATAAAGAAAGACACATAAATTGAAATAAGGGCAGGGGGAGATCACTCAGCAATTACTGTCATAGGCAAAGCAGACTTAGCTTGGGGAAACTAATTTAATTTATTACTAATTAAATCACAGTAGGATAATGATAAGTAAACCAAATGCTAAAAACACCTTCCCTCCCACCTCCCTCCTTCCCAGTCTTAACATTATTCTCACTTCTTTATCTTCTCTGCCTAACTGGAACAGGAGAATGGGGAATGGGTGTTATGCTTACACATTTCCTCTGATGCTTCTTCCACAGGGGGAGAACTCCTCACTCTCTTCTCCTGATAGACCCTTCTCATGGAGGACTGTCTTCCATGGACTTCTCCTGTGCAAGTCTTTCCCACAGCTTGCAGCTCCTCACAAACTGCTTCAGCATGGGCCCCTTCCTGGCTGCTGCCCTTCAGGAATGAGCTGCCCCAGCCTGGTGTTGTGACTCACATCTGAGGCATGGCAACTGGGTTCATTGCTAAAGGACGCCGCCGGTGGATTAAAGCAAAATGATGCTAAAAAACCAACATAACAATGAGCATAATTCGAAAAAATGCTGCTCAGCGCTATTCAAGGGATTCTAAAAATAATTCAACAGAGACCTTTTAGAGGAAGAAAGGTTACTGTTTTTGTGATATAAATGAGATAACTACTCTAGATTATCGTTTCTTTTACTATCAAAACGAGTAAATAAAAATTATTAGTTTTAATCATGAAAAGAACAGTCATTGTGGGATGTACAGGAAAAGACTTGGATCATCTTCATAGTTAACCAGCTAGTGTGATCTGTTCATGTGTTGTCATTGCAAAAAAATCTGACATTATGTATGGACTTAGTGATGCAAAATCATGAAGTCAGAGCTGCCTGTAACCTTTGAGTGCCAGATAACATGAGGTCAAAGTTAGCAACCACAAATAGCAATATAGCATACAATTTTAACAAAAATTGACTTCAATAAATGAAACATTTTATCAAATGGTGTAGTAAAGCCCACCACCCCTTCCATTTTTGAAGCTATTAAATTGTGAAATTGTGTATCTCTGAATATGCCATTTATTTCAGCTGCAGCTCTTAAGCCACATAAAGGAATTACTGGGCAAATTTTCTTCCTTGTGACAGAATCAGTCACACAGACATATGTTCAATAACTGTTCATATGGCAAATTTACTGAAAATACTTTTTTTTTGTAGTTGTGAAATAATATCTCAATTGAACATGAGGTCTTAAAGTGGTAATTTAAAACTATTTGATCGAAATTCTGCAGTTTTTACAAAATCTGAAGGCTAAATAAGCCAGCAACAGTCCATGAGACTACATTTTCTCAGTCTCTTGTGGAAAGAATCCTTCAGACAAATCATTCAGAAGAATAATACTGTGTCATAATTCTAAATTATGTAAACTACCACAAGTGGTTAACAACTAGTGGTTAGCAACTGGGAGACAGAATGCAACTTTTCTTTGTACTTATTGTTTATTTATTTTTCAGCATTGCATACCATTTCTCAGATATATAAGATTCTTAAAGATAATGCTGCTTTCTTCATCTGCACCTTTGATAACATCTGCTTTAAAGATGTGATGCCACTACTCATAATTTCTGTAGACCAATTCCATATTCGTAGAAGGACAATGCATAAGTTGTTCTTAGTTCTAGCTCAGTTTAAAGGATTTGATATGTCAAAAGTTGTGTTGTCACCTCTAATAGCAGATTCCTGATCACTGTTTTATTATCTGAATCACTGAATAAACCAAATTACTTGTACACAGAAATATTTAGTAATAAATTATTATTTTCTTAATTATTATTTTCTTTTTCAGTAGAGTACCCAAACAGAATCTCTGTGCTTCATAACTTTATGGATATAGATGGAAAAAAGGAGACAAAGGTTATTTCTAGGTTATTTTCAGAGGTTGTTACTGGAAGTTTTTAATTCTTTTGGAAAAAAAAAAAAGCTATTATTTTCATCCTTTCTTATGTATTTTAATTTGTAATTCTTACATTATAGGAGAAACCATCAATATTTCATATTACACACTCTTAAGAAGAGATAGGTTGAATTTTTTAAGGGAGTGAGTATTATCAACAACCTGAAGTTGTTTTTACTTTGAAATGGTTAGTTAAGCAATTTTTAATAATATTGCTTGAATTCATTAGAAGAAAATACCTAATCACTTAGGAACATGAAACATTTTTTCCTATCTTGTCTCTTTCATTGATGACCACTGGATCACCTCTTGAAATTTTGAGAATTATAGTTTCTCATCAACTAATATTTTCAGAACAATTGCATTTTATATTTTAGTAGTTATGGTCTCTCAGAAATCCTGCCACAATGAAAATTATATGTGCCATCAAAAAGAATAACACTTTTTTTCCTCAATAAAACCATCCATTTTAAAATCCTGTTTGATTTTTTCTGCCCATAAATTTTAATATATGAGAATAACAGTTAGCAGTATTGACTAATTTTTTTTTAGTTTTTTTTGTTTTCTTGAGAATCCATATACCATTACAGTACAGTATTGATCTTTGCCCAAAGCAAAACCAAGCAAATTGATTTCACAAGCCACAAAATCTTTCATGATGTTAATATATTACTAATTGAAGAAGTGGTTAAATAAGTGAACCTTGCAGTAAACTCAAAGTTCAGTACACTTCAAAACCAAAAGTCTAGTGAAAGAAATTGCACCAGCAAATTTAGTTTTAATACAGGGACAGCATTATCCATATATGAGCTGGGTCAGTGTAAACAACACAGCATTGTCTCAGTGTCATAAATGCTCTCCCTCAAAGTGAGTGCAACTATGTGGAGCATGACATTCCAGAAACCACTGGAAACTTAGGTGCAAGTGAATATAAAATCCTACCAGCTTCTCAGATTACAAGTAGAGAAGCAACCTTTCTTTCCCCTCTCCTCAAAGATGAGCTCTCTAACTCATCTTTGTCACCAGACCATGGTAATGAACACTAAACACAATTTGATACAGAACAGATATTTTACAGATATTTTCCCTCATTCTCATCCTCCAATATATTCCATTAGAAAATTTCTTCTGAAGATCTCCATACTTTCCGTTCTGCCTCATGCCAATATTTTAACTTATCTATTGCTTAAAATTATTGACAAGGTATGACAACCTGAGTAGGTTCACACTGCTGCTCTAACATAAAAATAGATAAACTAATATGTAAAGTCTGTGGTGCAGGAGAACTAACTTGTGTGTCTTTCCTGGACTCCTTGTCTACATGCTAATTCTATCACTTGGACAAAAAACCAGAAAGTTTGTTTGTAAAAATCCTGTAACCTTCATTGTTGCCTTGAGCAGCAGTGAAGAAGTTGACAGATTTCTGGTTCCTATTTGTAGTCAGCAAAACTCCTTTTATATCTCATTCTCTGCCAGAAGAGAAAAGGAAGCTACTCAGTCAAGAAGATATAGTACAGCATTCAGGAAAGCAGAAAAAGAAGTGAGAGACAAAGGGAGCTGATTGCCAGGGTTCGTTATTCCCAAGGAATTGAGTACAGGCAGAAGTAAGTCAGAGCTCAGAATAGTCAGGGCATGTGAAGGAGAATCACAAAAAAGCACTACTTATACTGATAAAAACCTTCTGCAATTCATGTCAATTTCTCTTGCTGCAAAAGTGAATCTATTTTTGGCTTCTAAATACTGTGTGATTTTTTTAAATCAAACTCTCATTTCAATTTTTAAATTTCTTTCTCTTTTTTCCATGTTTTTTAAAAATAAATCTTATAACACACTTTCACGTCTTCCTGACTTTTTGCATTTCTTTCCTTTTTGTGCCCTGTAACTTTTAAAATATCTTCTTTAACTTCAGAAGCATTAGCCACTGTCAAAATTATAGTCCTTCACAAGATTCTTTGTCACAGAAATAAAATAGAGAACTTCAGTTCTTGTTTAATAAAACCTCGGCTTCTATTCAGGATGAAAATCAGCAAATAATCAGTTTCCACATCCTAAGGAGTCTTAGACATACGTAGGCAGTTTCCTCTTAAATTTAGAATGTGACATAAAATTTATTTGTAGAACTAAAAGACTGGAAGAGGCACAAGCAAAGGGAAGTTAAAGGAATCTATGCACTTCTATATGCTGACAACCACTTGTATTATGCAAAATTTCTTTATGAAAAAGGTTGTCAAACATTGGAACGGGCTTTCCAGGAAAGTGGTTGAGTCACTATCCCTAGACTTATTTAAAAGACGTGGATGGGGCACCTAGGAGCATGGTTTAGCTGCAGACTTGCCTGTGCTGGATTCACACTTGGATACATTGATTTAAAGGTCTTTCTCAGCTTAAATGATTCTGTGATTCTACTTGTGTGCGCTGCTTGCTTCACTGAGACCTTGCCAATTAAAAGACCTTCACTGACCTTGCCAATTAAAGGTATAAGACTTCTCTAACTGTCTAAGCCCTTACATGATAGCAGTTTTTGCCTCTTCAGCTCTTGCTTTAGTTAATTACCTCTCTCAAGGAGAGAGGTTTTCATAGCCAGATAACACAAGTCTATTTATTTGCTATTTTCTTCTTTTCTGTCCTCCCCTTTTATAGCCCCAAACTTTATTTGATGCATCTTGAATGTTAGATAAGTTCTTGAGTATAAGACGTGTTATCACTATGACTGAATTCATTAAATGCATGTAATTTCAACAGAAAAGAGGCCAAGTCTGAAACAGTGCAGGTTAATACTGTTATCAATATAATTTGTGCTATAATCTGTCATACATAGATTGATGTTATTTTTCTTTTGTTTGTATGCTAGTATGTCTTTTCTGTCCTCCCCTTTTATAGGCCCCAAACTTTATTTGATGCATCTTGAATGTTAGATAAGTTCTTGAGTATAAGACGTTTTATCACTATGACTGAATTCATTAAATGCATGTAATTTCAACAGAAAAGAGGCCAAGTCTGAAACAGTGCAGATTAATACTGTTATCAATATAATTTGTGCTATAATCTGTCATACATAGATTGATGTTATTTTTCTTTTGTTTGTATGCTAGTATGTAGATGCTTATAATATAAAATAATATGAAATATTTATTTTAAACAATTGGGCTATTTACCTTAAAATGGAGGAAAATTTGTAAGATATATACAAAAAAATTTAAATTTATAAAAGTATTTTTAGGGAGGGAATGGCTGTCTGTTCAATGAAACTGTAGAAGACAGAACAAACACTAAGCTGCTTACATTGCATTGAGTAACATTTAGTTTAGATATCAGAGAACCTTTTAGTAATTTCAAGCTTAGGAAACAGTGGAGTTGCCTGGGGAAGTTGTGAAGTCTTACATAGGTCTTTATAAATTCCATCCTGAGCATCTGCTAAAAATCCCATAAATATTGTTCATTCCTAGAGGCATAGCTTGCACTAATGACCTTCTGATGCTCCTTCTAGTTCTGTGTTATTCATGTTAATTTGGGGGGGAAGGGAGGGGAGGGGAGGGGAGGGGAGGGGACCTACAGGAGTGGCTTCTCTGAGACGCTTTCCTCATGTCCAACAGAACCAAATTCCAGGTGGATCCAAGACAGACCCACTGCAAGGCCGAGCACATCAGTGAAGATGGAAGCACTTCAGGGATAACTTATTTAAGAAAGGAGAAAAATGTTCCACAACAGCCTCCTGAAGAGAGGAGTGGGACACAGCCCTGCAGACACCAAGGTCAGGGAATAGAGAGGGCGAGGAGGTGCTGCAGGAGTCATCATGGATATTCCCCTGGTGCAGACAGACCCTGGTGAGGCAGCTGTGCCCTACAGCCCATGGAGGTCCACAGTGCACCTGCAGCCTGTGTAGGACCCCTGCTGCAACTGATGGACGACCAAAGGAAACTGTGACCTCATGGTTCAGGGTCCTGGTAGGACTTGTGGCCCCATGGGAGACCCACACTGGAGCACTTAATTCCTGAGGGAAGGGACCCATGCCTCCAGCCCATGGGAAGGTTCCATGTTGGAGGAATTTACAGAAGAACACCTATGAAAATTATTTTGTCTCTTTTTTTATCTTCAGTTGTGATTAAGGCTTTTCTTTTTAATTTCTTTATTTTTTGATTGATATTATCTAACAATGTACCTTTATGCAAAGCATTAAATACATTCTCTTCAGCATTTCTTAACTATTGTTTGATTCAATTGTTTATTTTATAATGTTGTTCTACATGGCTGATCCACAATTTAAACGGAAGTTAAACACTAAAGATGACTATTAACCATCTGTTAGCTAAACTGCTACTCTGCAACAGTTAATCTGCTTTTTTTTTTGCTCGTTTTTTTGTCTGGTTTTTTTGGTTGTTTTTGTTGGTTTTTTTTGTATAATAATTAACTTCTATTTAAATTTCTTTACCGGTTTTAATGGTTATAATTTTACTGTGAAGTATACAGTTCACTTCAGAACAATTGGCATGATATTGCACTTTTGGTATTAATTTTCACAATCACCTCTTTTGATTTTTTCATCCTAGGTATGAGTTTCACAATCTTAGATGATCTTATAGTACTTCCACTTACTCTACACTTACCGAAAACAAAGATTGAAGAGGCAGGATGTTATTTGAGGATTTAGAAGGAGCAGGAATAAGTAGCTCTATATAAAGGAACAAATTGAAGAAAGCTTTTCCTCAAACATCTGTCAGGCTGAAAGACATTAAGTCATGACAAAGTGCAAGGAAATTTTCTTCAAAAAAGTTATAGAAGCATGTTTTCCTATGAAAATTGTACACAATTTACTATTCTTCAGCATTTCTCAGCTATTACAGGATAAATAAAATCCACTTCATATATTATGGGGCAGAATAATTTGGGGGAGGGGAAAAAATTGGAAACTTGTAGGTTTTTCCAGAGTGATATAACCCCCCAAAACTGTTGAAAAAATGCTTCTCATCTTTATTCATGTTCAAGTAAGCTTAGAGTGATGAATTAGTCATCACATAAGACAATCAAAATCCCAATTTTTCGCTTCCATGGCACCAACACAAATGTCAGGGCTGCTTAGTTAGCCATGAGGAATAAACATTTATGAATGAAATCTATTGGCTAGAAACAAGGCAGTATAGCCATTCCCTGTGAATGAACTGAATTGCATCCAAGGAATATATAGCTCTTTTGGCATGAGTTTCTGTTTCCAGAGAAAACAGCCCTGCACAGCTCATAGTAACATTCTTAACTAATTGCTTAATTTTCTAATTATCAATATTAGCTAATTGCTTTGGCCTGCTGCCAATACTAGCTGGTTTTACCATTTTTCACAGTCTTGTGAATTGAGTTGTACTCTTTTGAAACTGCCTACCGTATCAAAATCCCATAGGAAAAGCAATGCAATGGCTTCCTTCATCCTGCTCAGCTTCACTTCAGAAACAAATATGTTTTGTCTGTGTGCTCATAGCAGCGTAAGAGCGTATATCTATAAAATTTTGTCAAAGCTGTACACATGGAAATATTTTGTTACTTTCAGTTGAAGCCCATGACACAAATTACTTGTCTCTACTTTTGCATCGCTTATATGCCTCTTCTAGGTCAGCCAAAGAAACTTATCAATTCTTCTCACAACTCCAGTGTGCTGCATTGCTGGAGGAATTCCAAATACATTTGAGTTTCAAAATGAGATCTTCTTCCAACTTTGCAAGGAAGATAATTTTTGTATCTTAGTGTAATTGCTCACACAATTGATTAGTTGAATACATCTCTTGTTTTATTGTTAGCTAAAGTATCCAATTATCCTAAAGTATCCAAAGCATTCTACTAATTTTCTGTAGCAGATTTAGTGTATTGTAATACTAAATTTAATGCAAATAATTTTAGAAAGCTTAATGTTATTTAACTTAGAATTATTTTCTACTATTTTGAGATTTTGGGGGACAGTTCAAGTGTGTTCTTTCTTTTGCTGTACATTGGTTAAATTTTTTGGTCATCTTTTCCTATATGGATACACTTGGCTATGTAAACCCTATCATAGACAAATTGTAACAATGTTTACCATTAAAAGCTTTACGACAGATCTGCTAAGCCACTGTGAATTTTCCCCACATATCAGTCTCTTGTACATATTTATTTTACACATGTTGTCTGCAAATATTTTTATTTAGATTTCTTTTAAGCTGATATTTTCCTTTTCCCAATGTCCTTTCACACTCCATACAGTCACTACTTTTAATATTTCTGGATAAACATCAGCAGAGTATAAGCAAAATAAATCAGACAATTGCTTACTATCATGAAGTATTGTTGGTCCTGACATACTACCTGGAAATACTAATGTATACAATTATTCAGTGACAAAAATTTATAGAGTTTTCTGAATTTTGATGTAATGAATGATTTTATAATTTCTGGCCATATAGTGTTTTCATTACTTTATATATTTGTACCAAATATGTTTTTTATATATATGTATATGTGTGTGTTTGTATATAAAATTGAATAAATATATAAAGTGACAACAACACTTTATAAAATATAGAAAGTTTTTTCCAATTTTATTGGTTTCCTTTCAGTACCTGAACTAGACCTGTGGTGAACTTCTTCATTGTGTCTTCAGTGAAGGTTTGGAATGTTCATATAGTTGGAATTTTTCCTTTCCAGGCCGTACTCTGAGCATTTAAAGTAGGATTCACTTCACACAGTATTAGATGTTTAATATACAGATGTGTACTTCCCAGTTAATCATTCTGAATTCACTTATAGTCAAAGACAAAATTAAGTTGTTTTAGTTAATATTTCCTCTTATCTGCTGTAAGCATCCTCAATAAGGTGAGACAAAAGACTCTCTACCAGTGTTCACCTCTCTAAACTGTCTAGAAACAGGTCTCGTTCAATAATTAGACAAATCTTTCCTCTAAGTTCACTTCTTGGTCTTTCTAAACTGGTGAATTCTTGCCAAAAAATATAACAAATGCCCTGAAACACAGTTTCACATGCTTTTTTAATTATCTGTAAAGATGACCCAAATTCTATCAACAGTGCAAGTTCTTGTGACTGACCATTTTAGTTCTTTAAATATTTTGTACAATTTTGTGATTTTTTTTGTGATATTTTGTGATTTTTTAGCAAGCTCACAGAAACAAGGCCTGTATTTATACAGGTGGCTAATAAAACACTGCCCCACACAGGAACCTGGAAATCTAGGGAAAAATAAACTAACTGTTAAATCCTGTTTCATGAACTAACTTATTTTCTGTGCACAAATACCAAATAGTTGATGTTACCATATAATATTTAAAGTGAAAAATCAGAAAATTTGACCAAATGGGTGCAACAGTCCGTACAACACACATTCCTCACTACTCTCTGCTCTAGTGAAGTAACTGCTGGCAAACTGCTGCTTCCAGCCTTGCAGTGATAGCCCCTCAGACAGTGACTGTGCAATCTTTCAAGGCCACAGAGCCTGATCTGGACTGACAGCACTGAGACAGGAGCTGCTTCTCTTCGTCCCTCTCTTCTTCTCTCTGCACCACACCTCCCATGACCTTATCCTTGTCCCGGGCTGTGCTCTCCTTCCCTGTCTGCTCAGCACTTGCTGCATTCCCACCAGCAACTCTAGATAATTATCACAATATTCCTAAACATTTTTCTTGTGCTTTTTCTCAGGCTACAATAAATTTATTATTTACGACTAGCACTTTATAAAACAAAGGAAATATTAGCAGTCTTAACTGTCTTGTGGCTCAAAGGAAACTAAACTGTAATCTCTCTTCAGAGCTCAAGACGCCCTCTAAAAAAGTCTCTGATCTGTTTTCTTTCTGCTCCAGACTCTCACATCTTTGCTCCTTGGGAGCTCTTCCTTTCTATAAGAAGGCATATAAATACTGTCCAGACTTCCCCACATCAAGACAATTACAATTTTTAAAAATAATTTCTGATTTACTTTCTTTTTGAATAAAAGTGCCTCCAAATGTAATGAAAGAACAAATGGAAAGCACTATCTTATCCCTACCTATTGGTTTCTTTCTGTTTAGTTGCCTTTGTTCCCAATGGACATCACCAGAGCAGAATTTCTTGAACATAAGAAAGGGTAAAGAAAGAGCATATGGGCAACCTGCTTTGTCTTCTGGGCTTCAATCATAGGACTTAAATTTTCTCACAACATTAGTCAAAGAAAAATTTCTAGAAGAATCTCTATATAGATGGCAGTCGTTTAAACCAAAATTTATATATCAGCAAATTTTCTTTCCATTTTTTTGTTTGGGTTTTTTTTTTCCCCTTTGGCACTGCTGCTATTGTACAATGTCAGGAAATAGCCTTCCCATTCAGCACAGAATAATATTTTCACTGATCCTTGAAAAATAGCTGCTATTTGGGTGAGATCAGGTGTATTGCTAAAAATACCAATGTGCAAACAGCTATTAACCTTTTAAAATTGTGCTCCACACCTAATGGCATTTCTGTCTGGAGCTTTAGAAGCTCAAGTTAGAATGTAAAATACTAAACCAAACCAAACATGAAAAACAGAGCCATTGTGGACCAAACTTTAAAAAACAACAAATAAACAAACACACAATTCAGTAGTCTAGAGAATATAACAGGTGCTTGGGGTTTTGTTGTTTTTATGGTTTTTTTTTTTATACATGGTTTAAGCACTGGAAAAGATGGAAAAACAACAGGAACTGTGGGTTCTACTAAATCTATATTTAGAATTTATTTGGTAATGTTTTAAAGATTAGCAGAGGCAGATGGTATATGGCCCTAATGGTCAGCCTTGTCTTTAATGACATCTACATGACAGAATTGGGAAACTTTATAGAATCCATCAACGTTAAACTTTCAGGTGGGTTGAGAATAGTTTATCTTGTCATAATTTCCTCACGTCTTGGGGACCCTATGCTAAGGAGAGAGTTGCTGGCCACTTTGTGATAGGAAAAAATATTCAGTGTTCAAGGACAGTTTGCTTTTACCAGACAGGAGCTGGCAGAATGACTCACAAATTATGGTCATGATGATGTTTGCTGTCAACAGACTTGACACTGCAGAGGATGTGACAGTGATTCTTTGAGAAATATGTGTCATGAAAGTGAATTTTCCCAAAGTAAAGGTACTTATAAACATTTATATTTATGCATCTGTGCCTGTGTATGTGTTTTTTTTAAATATATTTTTCCTTCTTGGAAGCCAGAGATGAATAATGCTAAAATAGAAAGGGAATAATTGCTCCCTCCTCCCTCCCCAACCACAGGCACTTAGCTTAGCCCTTGAAAACATCTTTGGTCAAGTCCCAGAGGTCATTCTGAACCTTGAGCAATATAAAAAAAATTGTTTAAGTATTGTTTATTACAGCTACTTACAGCTAAGCAATCATCTTTCAGAGCAGTCTTCCTACTGATGCTAGTTTTTAAAAATATTTTCTAATACCTTTACATAATGACTCCATATCTGATCTACCTTACCCAGAAACCCACTGAGAAAAATCTAGCCTCTGAAGAATTAAAATAAGCTCTATTTTTTTTACTGACTTTCAGTCTACAAACATAGATTTAGAAATACTTTTAGAAAAAGTAGGACACAATTCACTTTAACCCTTCCCCTAGTGGTTTCACATTTTTTCCTGTTTGTGAGACACTGAGTGAACTGTGCTAAACTTGTGTGTTCCACTGCACAAAATGCTGGAGATTTCCATTACATTCTTCCCAAACAGAATTAAAATTATGTTAATTTCAATTGTTTATTTAATATTAAATTCTGTATCTTAGAAATGTTCATGAATTCATATCATGTCCTCCCTTTTTTCTCCCCTTAAAAAGAAACTATGCCTGTTGCCAGAAGCCATTCAAGGTATACCCTGAAGGGATTATTTTGGATCCTTGTTTCTGAGGTGAAAAAATTTGCACATAACTCGCTGGAAAAATATATAAAGTGAAAAACACATGACAAATATAGATGCATGGCAAATATACTTCTGCAAAACTCACTGCATCCTACAATGTACTTAATAACAATTAGCATAAATTAATAAATGCAATTACATTTTAAAAAAGGAAAAATAATTATTAGTTCTGACATTGACAGCATTTGGTTGAAATCAACCTTTTTTATTGATTGAGAGACAAGGTGATTTTTGAACAGGGTATGTTTCAAGGCTTTGTAAATATAGCAGTACCGTGCTTCTTCCCTTGTTCTTCCCTCTTCCCTCTTCCTTTAATTTATATTTGAATAGTCCAGAGTTCCCTCTTATTGCAAAGGAATACATCATTTAATGTAATCATTTAATATAGAAACATATTTTTGCTAATTTTTAGGCTACTGATTTCAATATCAGTTAATCTTACATTTAACACTTTTTTCCCTATTATGACTTGTTGAATATGTTCCCTGTGAAACAGGTGAATATTGTTGAAAGCTACAGCCAACTAAAAAAAATTATTATATCTAGTGTTTCAATGGATTGCCACAGTGAGAAACTGCATTATATAAATTCATATGGTTTTCCTTTCTCTCAGACCTCAAACATATATCCTTTACAGTATTCAAAATTCTGCCCATGCCTCTCTGACAATAAAACAGGGCCCATCAAAGTTGTTCCAAAAGACACATGCAGGCAAAAACTGTTCATATCAGACAGCAGCAGACACAAACCCAGACTTATTTTACTTTGTTCAACATTCATATTGTGATCAAAATTATATAAAGAAAATGTTGCTAGTGAAACATGTTTCAGAAAAATTGTTCAGGGTCAGCTTTTTTTTTTTCCCCTCAGAATTTGCTTTTTTTATAAGGGTAGTTTATAATCTGTCAGCTTTTACTTTCAAATTTTACCTCATACATATGAGGTATCAAATATTTGGTATGTTTAAATCTGTTTGTGCCATTGCTCTAATCTTTATGCATGTAATTGTCCATTTGAATTAGGATGACATGAATGTACCAGTTTTCCTGAAGTGTTTTACTTGAGAACACTTCAGTGTTTTGATGAAGTGAGTACTGCCTACTACATTTTCACGTTTTTTCCATGTCTTCCCTACTGGAAAGAGGCATGTCTAAAATCAGTTGGTTCCCATAGCTGATACTTGATACAGTGGGAAGCTGGGCACATGAGAAGGGCAAACATTCACAGCAGTGAATTTAAGCTCTTCCTTGTCAGAGGACTACCCTCAGTATCAAAGTTACCTCAAGAAAAAACAGCACAGAAGACAGATCAGATTGAGAGAGTTATTAATCATTATGCTGGCCTGGACAGAGTTCTCTTAACTCCCAAAATATTTAATTCCCTCTAAGCACTGTCAATTTCATGTAGCATCAACTACTCTAGCATTTCTGAGAGGGTAAAAACTAACTAAGGTTCTTCTAAGAAGATAATCCTGTAGCAGTGAGTCAACCCGATGGAATTTTCATTAAAAAGAAAAGCAAGTAAGCAATTTGTATTTGTGGAAGGTGAATATATAATCATCAGAGAGGCAAGCCATGTGCATCACAATGTGTCTTTGTCATAGTCAAAAAAAAGACAGGTGGATATACAGACATGCAAAACCATCTTTTAGTTCAAACATATGTTTTGTTATACTAGCCACTTCAGTTAAAAAGCAAATAAACGTGGTATTTGCTGTGTCTGCAAGAAAAGAAGAGTATTTCTTTTTCTAAGGGAACTCCAAAGATTCCACACTGATTGCCAACAAACCCTGCCATGATCCCTGGAACCTAGCACAAGGTTTGGTCAGTCTACCTAGACTGCTTTCCAAACAGCTCTCTAACAGCAGCCTCAAGACTTGACTGATTATATGTTCTTGGAAGTACCCTAGAAGAATTTTCTTTGGCACAGACAGATGTTGAAGCACCTGCACTTTTAAAATTCACTGGCATGGTGCTAGTCAGTTTGAAAAATTAAGTAAAATAAAATAAGAAGAGTGTGTTCTGAAACAGACATTTTTCTGATTTTATATTCAAACAAAAAATTAAGAAGTAGAAATTTTTAATTAATTAATAGTTTGGGTTTTAAAAAAAATTGGCATAAAATCTCAAAATGTCACAATTTTCATATCTTATTGTGTTTGTTTACTTTTGGGCATTTTTTGTTTGGTTGGTTTCTTGCTTGCTTTTTTTTTTTTGCTTCTATTTTCTCTTTTCCTGTATTTAACCAAAATATTTCTTGACCTCAATGATTTGTTTTATCAAACCTGCTAAATCAACACCACTTTTCTAATGAAACATTGGCCAGATACGTTCCAGCAAAATGGTTTTAACAACATGACATTTAAAGGCTGTTCACACAAGAAACCACTAATATATGAGAAAAAACCATCATTATGTTCTTGTTCACTCACCCCTTTTCTGCTTTTTGTCATGTCATGGCTGATATCACTGCATTGCTCTCTGGTTCTGGTGTGAGTGGCTTATACTCTGCAACTTGATATCAGTCAATACTGTTTGGAGATTGGGAGCTGTTTACAATAAAGGATTAAATCAAATGTCTGTGAGCAGTCTGAAAATCCATGCTCAAGCCAGAAGGATTCACCTACATGGGTATATGAGACTCTGAAAAAATTCTTATGCCAAGGCTATGACAAACTACTTCAGTGGACCATAGTTCAATTTCTAAACTGAAAAAGAAGTTAGGCTCCAAAATGCAATTGATTTCAGAATAATGAATGTGTGGGAAAGTAATTGGTGTGCAAGTCGAATATGGAAGAATTGTTTCTTTTGGTGAACGTTCAGTTCAATCTTCATTGCTTATTCCACTCCTGGTCTCCTGAGATGAGACTTCTTTCAAAGGTGCCAAATAAATTGAAAATGACTTGCAGTTTTTTTAGAAGGCAAGTCGCCCTGACTTGTGTTGGTTTTGAACAAGAGCAGAGACACTGAAAATAAATACCAAAATGTTCTACTAACAGCAATTGCCTGAAAAAAACTACACACACTTATTAAACATGTATATTTGTCAATCTGATCCTTGGTCTGCAGAATAAGCTTATGTGTATTTCTAGAATTTGTGAAGCAAATTGTAATACATAATGTCCGTATCTCAGCAAAATATTAAGCTGAGGGGTTTTTTTTGCAGCAGAGATACTTATTCTGTGCTCATTAGTATCAGCTGTAATAAAATTAGTTCCAGTGAAGGAAACCTTACTGCAAGAATGTAACACAAAAGAAAATTGACAAGCAGCTACCTCTTCTGACTAAGCAACTCAGTGAACAGATTTCTAGGCATAGTTTTTTGAAAACATGTATATTGACTTTATCCTATGGTTGGTTCTGCATGGACAGGTTCCACTTCTGCAGGACTATTGATGTCTTGTAGGTTTTTAGAGATAAAGGGCTCAGACAAGGCCTGTGAGTCTGCTATCAGAGCTGTAATTGCAGGATTGGGGCTTTTATTGTTTTTTTTTTCCCCACCCTCTATATTTACAGATACATAAACCTGCTTGAAACACTTGTTAATCCGAAAGCTTATCTGCTGTGCTTTAGCAGCACAGGACAGTTATTTGTACAAGAAGGAACTTGCAAAATTGGTTGGAATACCTTGTAAAGTACTGAAGTTGGTAAGACATGGTAACTAACACCTGTGATTCCATGTCTATATAAGTAGTCATGTCTGACATAGATAGGTAGGTAGGTAGGTAGGTAGACAGACAGACAGATATAGACACAATTTCTAGTACATTATACTTTTTATTTTTTTCCTTTTAGTTTTTCTTGACAGTAACATTTCAAGTTATAATAAATGAACATATGGAAATTATATGGAAATTCCAAGAATCTTTCAAGAAGTAACAATACATTCCAGGGTAATGACAGTGCAGTGAAAGATTGTTTTGACTTTCTGTGCTCAGCAAGTTGCTCTCTAACAGATTTCCATTTAAAGATGCCATTAAAAAGCTGATTGTTTTAAATATATGATAGATAATATTCTCTATCTAAATAATTATTTTGCAGATTATTTCCTTCCAAATAATTTTCATAAGGAACATTACACACCTATGTTCTCACAGGAGAAAGAAATAGATATGGATTTACAAATGACAAGAAAAAAATTCTTAGCTATTCTTATAATGATTTAGTTTCAGTTTCATCAAAAACTTAATAGAAATACATCTGGTAGTAGAATTATGGATCAAAGAATTGTTGCTTTAGGTCACACTACCAGCCAGAGTTCAGGAGCTCCAAAAATTTCACCTTTCTTTTTTGTCAATGCTTTGAAAAAAATCAGGACTATAAAGACATATCTCTTACCCCATTCCATTTTTGTTTTCTGAATTTTACTTAATTGCAGGGTGCTTCCAAAGAAGGGCTGCAATACATTAAAGAGGCAAGAAAGAGAAAGTGTTAAAAGAAAAATAATTAAAACTTTTTAAAATTACTTTTATGATTGCACAAATGCTAGCATTTATCGCATGAAGCTGAGTCGGGAGAGGTTTAGGCTGGATATTAAGAACAGGTTTTTCTCCCAGAGGATGGTTGAGCACTGGAGCTCCTCAGGGAAGTAGTCACAGCACCAGGCCTGTCAGGCACATGGTGTGATTCTTGGGATATCGTGTGCAGGGCCAGGAGTTGGACTTGATGATCCTGATGGGTCTCTTCCATCTCAGCATATTCTATGATTTTATAGTAAGCTAGAATGGCTCTTGAGCATTAAAGTGTTTGCCCTCAGCCAGTGAGTCCAAAAATGAATTTTAGCAGCCAAAAACTGGTGAAAAACAGGGAAGCTGGGATTAGAACCTATTCCATGTTCCTTCAATGCCAAAAAAAATGGGGAGGCAAATACATTTCTATGGCATCTCTCCATTATCAGACAATCCCCCCTTTACTGAACTAATCCTACTGTGCCTGTTAAAATGACTTTATGGCTTTAATATACTGGAAAGTTAAGACCAGTGGGAGTCTGGAGATTTTGAACAGTAAAATCTTTCCAGACAGAAAAGCTGCTATGATATATCAGGTTCTCTCAAGAAACACACACAAACTTTTCAAGAGAGAAAAAAACCAAAAAAACCCAACCCCCCTGCCCCCTGGAAAAACCCAAACCAAAACAACAAAAGTGAGGGAAAATAAAAGCAAAAGGGAAAAATAACATATTTAGTATTTTGATTTTTTATTTAAATCTTCATTTCACATTTTCATTAGGGATATGGGATTGAAAATTTCTGTTCAGTAAACAAGGTCACTAGAGAGAAGGGATTTTCTCAGAGACACTCAGAATGGTTTGATCATCATTCAAATGCTGAACTAGAAGTGTTTACTTGCCCTCAAAGAGAATATTTTGGCAATCACACAGTTCTTTAAAAAATAATAAAAAAAAAAGAATAGAAAATGTAAACATAGGAATGAGTGTGGCAAGGCTAGCTAATTTAGATGGAATGCAACTTTGAACTGTTTTGAATAGATTGAAATTTTAATTTTGAATTTTAAACATGAAATTTCTGTTAATTTCTTCCATGGGATGAGCCTACAGTCCTCTTATGAGCACAATACTGAAATGTACACACTTACATCCAAAGTTATTACAAATTAAAACTAAAAGGAATCAGTCCTGTGTGAATCATACAAGTTACAACAAACATGAATGCATTTGTGTGTGTCTGTGTTGTGGTTTTAGCCCAGCCATCAACCAAGCCCCACGCAGCTGCTTGCCCGCTCTCCCACCAGCAGGACTGGGGAGAGAATCAGAAGGGTAAAAGATAGAATTGTGGGTTGAGATACAGACAGATTAATAGAGAAAGCGAAAGCCACTCATGCAAACTAAGCAAAACAAGGAATGAATTCACTGCTTCCCATGGGCAGGCAGACATCTCCAGGAGAGCCAGGCCCCATCATACATAATGTGACACAATCACTCCAAATGTCACCCACCATCTTCCTTCTTCCCCCAGGTTTATAGACTGAGTATTTTTTTATGGTATGGAGTATTCCTTTGGTCATTTTGGCTCAGCTGTGCTTTCTCCCAACTTCCCATGCATCCCCCATCTCCTCACCAGTGTTGCAATAAAAAAAGCCAGAAAGGGCTCAGCTCTGTGCAAGCACTGCTCAGCCACCTCTATTATCAACCCTGCATTCAGCAAAATCCCAAAAAACAGCGTCTTAATGGCCACTGTGAAGAAAAGTACCTTTAACCCAGCACAACCCAGCACAGTCTGTAAAACTTCATATTTCTATTTTGCACTGGGATTCTGTTGTGAATCAGTGCATATTAAAGACTTTTTTTTGATGGATGTCTTTGTCAAACCTTGAATTCAGCTCATCTAATAGACCAAAGTTCAAGATACTGTTCTGTATACAAAAAAAGAAATCTACCACGTGGAAAGAAATCCACCTCTATTATGTAGCAGGGATATTCATACTTGGAGTTAAAACATGTATAGAATAGTTTTAACACATTTAAGTACTACCATGATTTGTATAACCTAAACTACATTTCAGTGAAAGTACAAACTAAAGTACATTTTGGGGAAAGTACCCTAGTAATCAAAAAAAATGGAAAGAAAGTAAACCTTCCCCATATTATTCATTGTGAATAAGTCATTATATGGATGAGTTGTTGCTCATCGTCCCTACTGCATCAATAAATCTCCATTTTATAAAGTGTTGTCAGAGTCTATCACTATGTGGATGACATCCCAGTAAGCACAGTGACTAAAAATATATACACATGGTAGAAGACTTGCTCTTTGCATACTGTACTTACCTTTTAAATGGAATCAAATGCTTGTAGAGTGCAATTTTCAAACCCAAACCCTTACATTCTCTTTGTAAAGAATGTTATTTTACCTTGCTATGGTAAAACATGCATTTATGGGTAATCAGCTAGCAATGTATATCTAGCTTCATATCTTTGCATTCATGCTCAGACCACTGATACAGTGACAGCTCTAAGATGATTATGATGGAAGGATAGTTTAGACATATCTGTGATAGCTGTTGTGGCTGAACCCTAGCCAGCAACTAGGTGCCATGCATCTGCTCATTCATTCCCCCTCCTCCCTGGTGAGAGGGTGAGGAAAATCATAAAAAGATTACACCCATGGGCTGGGGTAAGAATGGCTGGATAATTGAACTAAATTAAAATAAACTAGAAACAACAAACACTATTATTAATAAAAGTATATGCAATGACCGAGAGGGAGAGAGTGAAATAGAAATCAAGACAGTAATGTCTTTGATGTCTATTGATGCATCAAGTGATGCACAATGCAATTGCTCACCACCCACTGAACCAATGCCCATCCCACCCTGCAGCAGCTATTGGCCCTTTCTGGCCCAATCCCCCCAGTTTATACACTGAGCATGAAGTTCCATAGTATGAAGTATCCCTTTGGCCAGTTCAAGTCAGCTGTCATGGCAATGCTCCCTCTCAGCTTCTTGTGCAGATCTGCACTGGCAGAGCAAGAGACACTGATAAGCTCTTGACTTAGGATAGGCATTGCTCAGCAAAAACAAAAACATTGCTGTGCTATCAACATTATTCTCATACTAAATCTAAACCACAGCCATTTATCAGCTACTGAGAAGAAAATTAACCATATTTCAGCCAAAACCAGGGTAATAACTTTGCACTAAAAGCTCACTAAACACCCAAATAACAAATGTGTAGTCACTCTAAAATCACTGAAACTGAGGTAGGTAGTTAAACAGCCTCAGTACATTGACACAATGCTTCAGACATGGTGGTGTAGGAACGTGCTTTATACATCGTTTATGATCACGACCACTCCTATCGATCTGACTAACACGAGCTGAAAGCCTTGGGAAGAAGGAGCTAAATGTTTCCAAATGAAATATTACCCCATTAAAAAGATATGGATCAAAAGTGTTGCATTTAAGGGGCCTTTGCATATTTCTTTCTGGAGAAAGTGCATACAGAAACAGTACAAAAACCAGAGAAATTATTAATGTGACCTAGGTTATTAAAAAGGTGCTATCAAGAGTCATATAATATAAAAATATGCTGCCCATCTTACCAATATACTGAAATAACCTATATAAAATGACCATAGCTATTCTTATTTCTCTCCTGTAGTGATAACAAATACAGATTGATGCATTCTATTTCTTGTGATAAAAGCAACAATATTGGCTGTAATGGTCAATTGTTAAAGGTACCATTCATCAAGTTTGAATGCTAAGGGCCAGCTGCCTTTGTACCTGACAGAGCAATACTGCAGCGCTGGGAGAGAAAAGAGGCTGTGGTCAGCAGGAGGAGCTGCAGCATCAGAGGGGAGATGGTACCCATGGAAATAAAACACCCTTGCAGGCTGTCTATAAAGAACACAAACTGCTATACTGGAGACAGGTGAGAGGGAGAAATAAGCTGTAGTGGCTGCAAAAAGCCTGAGCTGTGAAGGGTATGGCAGGCATTTTGTTTTCACATTCACTCTTTTTCAGGAGAAAGAGAGAAAAAAAGGGGTAAAGTGAAATGGAATTTAAAATATCTCTCTTCCAGAAAATTTGGACTTAGTAATATTTGCTTCCCTCACATTTGAGTATTACTGGAGGGAGAGAAAATTACAGAAGAAAAAGGAGAAAAAACGAGTATTACTGGAATCACCCATCCCTTTATAGTGGACATGTATCAAAGAAGAAATTCAATCCTTTCTGTGGAGTAGTGGAATTGCACTGTGATTATAGAGCAGGCAAAATGTTGTTAATAACTATGCCAGATGGAGCTTCATCTGCTGGGGATTCACTTTAGAAATCAAGAAATTATTGGTAAATATGGCCTCTGTCTTTTTAAATTTAGGATCTTGGGAAATACTGACATCCAGTTTTGATGTTTAGCCAGGAGAAACAGTTATCTTGAGGGATAAGGTGATAGGAATGTTAATTTGAGCAGAGACATCAAAAGCTATTTGCATGCTAATCAAGTCAGCATTAGCAAAGCCTCCAAAGTCAGTGTATATCAGCTGAAGTTCTCACATAAACAGACTTCTGCCTCATGAATGCTTGAGTACAAAGCCGTACAAATCTAAATTATTTGGAATATAATCTTGTACTTTGGCACTAAAGAACAAGAGGGAGATGAGTTATTGAGTAAAAGATTGATCCTATCCTTAGATAGGATAGTGTTTCTGGGAGCAGGAATACTTTTGAATAAACCTCAGTGCAAAGTAAACCATAGATTAATTACTGAAATCAGCCTTTCTTGACAATTCAGTTTAGCATTAGATATTAATGCATTGACAGAATGCAATGAAGGGGAAAAAACACAAAATCATTAAATACCTATAGGGTTAGATTTTTTGCTAGTATCAAACTTAGTCCCAAGACTCATAAATCTACCACTGGCTTTCACTCAAAGAGCCCAGGAGGTGCAGGGGAGGTCAGATTGAGGATTAGGAAAAATTTCTTCACTGAGAGGGTTGTAAAGAACTGGAACACATTTCACAGGGCAGCTATTTAAAAGACATGTAGATGTGATACTAGGAACATGCTTAGTACTGGACTTGGCAGTACCAGGTTAATGGTTGGACTCAGTAATTTTTAAGGTCTTTTCTAGTCTAGGTGATCCTAACTGGCTTGGTGTAATAGAACTGGAGAGTACTGCAAATATTGTCTTAAGAGTAGGCCTACAGTGTTATATTGGCTGCAACTCTTGTATCTTTGCTTTGGTCAACACTGCACCATCATCCCTCTGTTCCCAGGTTCTCCTGGAAGCCCAACTCAGTGCAGCTCTGGGGATGGCACATTCCCTTGGTGTCACACAGGATTTTTTTTGCTGCAACCACCTTGTGTGTTGACATATGACCTGAAATTTGCTTGACATGACAGGTATATTGGGTAGGTCATGAGTCCTGTTCTACAACCCACACATGTATGCTCAAATCAAAGCCCAGACCCAGCAGTTCAAAGGGCAAGAAGGTGGACCCAGGTGAACAAGGCACTCCTGCAACTTACAGACATGTCATATCTGCACCTGACAGCTTGGCCATTATATGCAGTGCTTTGTGCTTGGGCTGTAGCTTTTACAAAGCACTCAAAATTATATTTGGTATGTGTAGCACTCCGAGTTCACTCAACACATGTTTTAAAGAGGCTTAGGTACTGCAGTTCCTTCAGCTGTGAATGGGAGAAAACAACAAACTTCTCAGGAGGTTGAACAGCAAATTTTTCTTACAAACTTTAGAGAATAAGGTACTTGGCAAATTTTAAAGTGTCATCCAGTTGCAGTAAGGCACTTCACAAAACACTGACTTAGCAAACTCTAACTGATCCAACCTAAAGTTACACAGCTTTTGAGAAGAGAAAGTCATCATCCAGTCACAGTAAGGTACTTCACTAAACACTGACTTAAACTCTAACTGATCCAACCTAAAGTTACACAGCTTTTGAGAAGAGAAAGTTAGGAGAAGAAGGAGAGAGAAAGGAGAGAGACAGATCAATAATTACAGCCCTGGATCCAGCATGATCTCAGCTGCTGTGAGGTCTGAGGCAATGGGGTAGGTGAGACCAATGTCATGGCCTTTGCTCTGGTCTCTCCACAGCTGGGATTTCAGTTGTGCCACTTGCTTGGTAGCAAGTTTGAGGCTGGAGCAGAGGATCCAGTGGGCTGTGAAGTAGTGCTTTGCCCAACCTATACAGAACTTGCCCTGCCCTCCCCCCATATATTAGTTGTTTTGAGCTATTAATAATTTCTCCTGGCTCCGACAGTATCATTACTGGAAGGGTTATTATTTCAACTCTTCATTGTTTTCTTTATTAATTTTTCAGAACAAGTCACATGCTTTCATTAATCATGAAGCCTCGAGTCAGCAGTACCATGGTTTTAATCATCTTCTGTCAAAAAAATGCTACAAATAAGAAAATATTACTTTTGTTATCCAGTTTATACAGTATCCTTACTGGAGGGGTTATTATTTCAACTCTTCACTATTTTCTTTATTAATTTTTCAGAACAAGTCACATGTATTCATTAATCATGAAGCCTTGAGTCAGCAGTACCATGGATTTAATCATCTTCTGTCAAAAAAAATGCTACAAAAAAGAAAATATTACTTTTGTTATCCAGTTTATTCTGAATTAGTCTGTCTGGATTGGTCTGAGATGCACCAATGTGGTCAGGTAGCACCTGGCTGGGTGATGCCCAAAGGCAGCCTATAGCCAGGCACAAATGACCACTGAGAGACTGCAGCAAGTGGTGCTTTCACATCTAATCACCTCTCTATCTCTCAGCAGAGAGACAGCCTTCAGATAGCCACAAGCATCCTACATTCCAGAGCATGCAAAGTAGACTCTCATTTTGCGTCATATGCAATATGATAGTAGTGGTCTATTGGCTAAGCTTCACTTTACTTCAGAAATTTCATAAAAGTGCATGCAAAAGCAGTAATTTTGTCATAAAGTCACAGGGGTTATCACAGAGGGCAATGATGCACAGTGTGGATGCACTAACATGGAACAGAAACCCCTTTCTACCTCTGGATCTAGACACTCTCCATGTGTTAAATAAGGGATGTAGACATGATTTACCACTTGCAAACATCAATATTTTAAAAAAGTTATTTTTCCATGCAGAATACTCATACTAATTTTCCTTCATTTGCTTTAGCAAATCACCATTTCCTTTTTATTGAACTCTGCAAAAAGGGAGATCACTTGGTGGTGCCTGAACTTTGATATACTTAGCAATTTTGCTAAACACTGAAATTCCGCTAGGTGTAGTTCTAGATGTAAACATGAGGAGATGATCTTTCTTTATGGTCATAATGAAATAGCTGTCTTTGCTGCAAATGAAAGCTAAAAAGACAGATTAATATAGAGGAAAAAAAGTAAAAAAGGTGAACAGACAGAAAGCAATTAAATGAGAAAATAAAAGCAGTACACACCTAGGTAATTTTTTATCCAGAGGTGCTCTTTTTAGTGCAAGAGGAAATTGTTCATCCCTGTTTTTTTGGTTTTTTTTTCTGATGTGCCTATTGAACACGGTATCTTTGAAAAAAGATGGAATGAAATTTATATGGTCTGACAGGTATAGTCAGTGGATTGCAATTCCTTTTCTATAAAACCCTATCTATAAGTGATGTCCTGAGCAGACTTTGTATTTTCAGATTTGAAATGAGTAATATAATTAGAATTTTATAATCATCATTTTACTCCATATTTATTCAATAGCTCCTTTCCCTTTCTACATGAATATGTATCCATATCTATGTCTATATCTATAGCTGTACATAAAAGAAATATCTGGAAGGAGAGTTTTTTCAACAATAAGCAATAACTAAAATCACAGCAGTATTGTCAATTTTTTAATGCATGCTTTAAATACATTTATTTTCCTATGAATTATCTTGGAAATTATACAGTCCAAGAGTTTTGAAAGATACTGCCAATAGTATGAGACTTCTACATGACTTCACTGGCTATAAAATCTGAGGAAGGTATTAACACTCTTGCTTTTATTAAGTCAAGTTACTAATTTTAAAAAAAATCAAAACAAACAACCCAAAACCCAAGAGAAACGCAAATTTGTGCAAGTTGGTTCATGAGTTAGTCATTAAGTTTTTCAGGCCCATTAAGGTTTCAATACTTTGCCAGTCAATACACAGGACTTTATAAGAAATTTTTTTGCATAGGTCAAGAGATTTTTGACTGGTTCTTGTATATTGGTGGGAGTATAAAAGGAATCTAGAATGCATCAAAACAGGCTTACTCTGTCTCACTATTATAACGTTTAATCCCTTAGAAAATTTATGAATGTAATTTGACTAAAGCATATTCAAGTACAAATGTTCCCATATGTAAAAAAGAGATTATGATGACTATAAGTCAGTATTCAGAAAAAAAAAATCTTTTTGAGACAAATATAGTTAATAGTAAATAAAAATAAGTTCTTATTGACTATTCTGAATGATTCATGTTCCTATATATTTCTTCATTTCTTTTTCAGAGTTTCTGTATTTTTTTTTTAATATTCCAAGTTTGCTGAAAAGAGAGCCAAGAGAATTTATGATGCATATATCTGCAGGGAAGCATAATAAGGGTCTATTCTGGAGTACTGAGAGAAGTAGATATTTGTACCTTAGGGAAAAATGTATCAAGTAGTTACAAATCTGAATGCTGCTAGTTTGCAGATTAGGATGTTTTTAGTAAAAAAACCCTATAAACTAATTTTCCCTTAAAGAAAAAGGGAATCTAGATACCATTGAGATTTTGACCAGAGTGGGACATAAACAGAGGTGACAAGTACAATTCCAAGTCTAGGCCACTTGCCAAATGTAACTTCTTTTACCTTTTGACCAAAAAGTGGCAAGTGTTTCTTCTTAAGCATTTCTTAATTCTCAATGTTCTATCCGAAATGGCTTGTCAATATCTCCCACTATTACCCCCAGTGCACCTTGGGTCATGGGTATGAGTCACTGAGTTCACAAGGTTTTGTGTGTTCCCAGCCTCTTTCTAATGTTGTCAAAAGGCACATCTGCATATAAAAAAGAAACATTTTCAATTAATTCTCTGCTTTCATTGCCCACTCAAAATATATAATTTAATTTTTTTATTTTATGCCTCTTGAAATAATGCAGAATATAAACAAGAAACTCGAAAGACTAAGTAGAAAACTAGGGAGGATGAAATGCATGCGAGGCACTTTTTTGTGCACAGATGGATTAGTGCATAGTGACATAGATGGCAGCTGATGTAAGGCTATGGTGTGAGGCTTTGTATTCTCACCCCAGATGTTTCCTAAATGACTGCAGAAATGTAATACTTTTATTCACTAGCTGTCTTAACAGAGTTAGACAAAAGGTACTAAGTACAACTTTCTGAGTTTTTTGAAGGTTTGCACAGGGGTAAGACCGCTCCATTCTGTATTTTAGAGTGGTGAATTCAACAAAGTGCATGGAGATATTACATCAAGAAGCATGTGTATCCCATCTGCCCACTCACACCAGAGAAAGAAAATGTAAAGAAAGGGCTTATATTCAAAGATACAGAAAATAAAAAACGCTTATTCACACTTTTAAATTTTCTACCTGTAATAAGATACAAAGATAAAGTCTATGAAAGTGTTATACATATTTTATGTGAATTAGGCTGGAACAAAAGATATATTGGAACAGACAAAAAGTTCACAGGTGAGAGACAATTTTTTACTTTTCTCATTGCAATTTCTAATTTCTGATCCTAATTTTCTAACTCTCTTTCTTTTATGGGCTGGCTTTTATCTCTGCATGTCATTAAAGCTTCTAAGAGCTAATTTATATTTTCAGCATATGGAAAGCCCTGAAAAAGGGAAAATATTTTAGCTAGTATTTCTGAACCTGTAGTACTGCTGATTCTTCTTCAGATCAGGCATTCACATAAACAAGTTTTGTATCTTTATCCCAAAGTAAGATGTACTGTGTTCTTAAAATACAAGGTCTAGGAAATATATGTTCACTGATCTCACAGCAGTAGCATTTAGTTCCATGGTTAAAATGGATGGAAGTATGTGACAGAGAAAACAGTAGAAAAAAAATAAGTGAGAAATTGCATATTATGAATGATCACTTTTGTAAAACATGCAATTTTCTCCTTGTTTCTGCCTTCTTCCAAGACTTTGGAATGTGATACTTATAAATAACCTTTGAATTGTTATTTAAAAATGGAAAGTTACTCCCACACTATTTGGACATTAAATAGGTCTCCAACCTTGCTAGTTAGTATGTGTTAACCTTACATGTGCAATAGTGCAAGGCTGGAGCCTAACTATATTGCAGAAAGTCTGTATTTCCCAAAAATATAGGTATTCTAAAGAAGGCACAAAAGTAAAAAACTGCAAAATGGCAAGTTAGTTTCCTAGGGTCTGTAAACCTTTTCAGAACAGGCAAAGAAATTCTGAGTGAAATCTCATAAGAATTGGTATAATGACAGAAAAGAAATTGTGTAATCTGTACAAACAGAGTGGAAAATTGGGGTGCACTCTGTTTATTTTTTATTTTACTGTACTATTATGTTGTGGTTTATTTAGAATAAAATAAAATAATATGCTTCAAGCCAAGCCTAAATAGTCCACTCAGTTCTGCAAAGCCAGACTGATTGTTGGTGAACCCTTTAGGTGGGTAAGTCATCACAGCCAGGCTTCAGGAGTCCGGGCAGGGAAACCTAGGTGTCTCTTTTATTTAGTATGACAGTTTTTGGGTGAAAAAGAAGAGATTGATGGCTGGTGATTTTGTCTGCTTGTGAGGTTCACATGTCGGTGTTAGCTGTGCCTTCTGAATACGAATTGCCATAGGCAAGAAAGCATCTTTTGATTCTGCACTGAGGGCAGCAGTGTGCCGCTGTGCTCGGGCGCCCGCTGCCCCAGCAGAAGCTCCCCTGCTGGAGAGCCAGACGCTGGCAGTGAGACACAGCCCATCCAGCTCAGCCTTCACCACTACAGAAGTCCTTCTGAGCCTTAGGAGCGTTAAAGTAGGTCTCATGCTGATAACAAAGGTTAAGGAAATAATCTCTTTCTCTTTGCAGATAAGGACTTGAAAACTGCCTTTGCAGTCTCTCTCTCCTGTGCCGCACAGAGACATTTCTGCAGCCTGCAATTTCTCTTGGTTTAAGCAGTATTTATCAAATGGAAACATATGTATACAGTAGGTAAGTAAATATTGCCACACGTTGAAGAGGAGCTTGCTTCCTTTTTGTTTTGTTGTTGTTGTTTTTCCTTAGCAGAAGTATTCTTAAAATATACATAGGAAAAGAAACATGATAAAGGAGCTTAATCATTTCAGCTCCCTCTGAACCATACAACAAATGAATTCTTAATCATGTTGCTCTGTGCTTGCTTGTAGTCCCTACTGAGAGAAGGATGGAACAGCCTGATTTAGACAATGCTCTATTGTTCCCAACTACTGTTTATATATACACTGAGATTGTAAAACATCTTTGGGAATAACTTAAAAAAAATTAGGATAATCTTGTAAATTTCCATAGCAGAGTGAACTAGACCTCAACTAACTTGGGCATATTATGCTTTGCAGATCGCCTGTGGTTTTGGCTTCTTGTTTGCTTGGTTTATTTTTTAGTTTGATTTTTTTTGTTTGTTTTATTGATTTTGTTTTGTTTGGTTGGTTTTTTTAACGTGTATATGACTATTCAAGAACTTTTCCCATGATTTGTGGTAACACTTCTGAGACTATGCTTTTATTCTTCTCTGACTTCCCCTTCAACCTATTGTTCTTTTCATTTCCACTCTTGAACCGTGGGTTATTTTTAGAACCTCATCACAAGTACCAAGTGCCAAGTGAAATATAAGGAGTACACCAATTAAATATCAAACATAAATAATTTCACTTATATTGACCTTAAACATGATGGACCAGATCCTCAGATCCCAATTTTTCAACAAAACAAATGAATTGAATTGAAATGAATTGCAGTGTTTCAAATGAATACCATATGCATAACTTAACAAGTGCAATCACTGTTCCATTATTCACCTCAAATAATGGCCCAATATTATTTGTTAAATCTTGCAAATTTGTCAACTTCTATTGCTTTTTTGACACTTCGTCTCTAATTCATCTTGCCCAAAATGTTATTCTTCTATACAAACTTTGAGAAATCCTACCCTATGCAGTTAGATATAAAATCAAGAGTAATTTGAAGGTACAGGCAAAGAACCAGCCTAATTTATTTAAGATTATGTAGTTTTATTCCCAGCATGCACATTTTAGTACATTCCTGTGTACTACAATAAAATGAGCCCTAACTAACATTCTGCTTAAGAACTGCAGGAAATTAGTATTCCTTTTGTGGAATTTATTTATGCATTTTGTGAAAAATGGAAAGGAACATCAAATTTTCACTGGTACATTTTAAAAAAGAGGTAAGAGTCACATATACTTAGTACCATTTTTGAGCTCATCAGTCAGTTTTAATTTAGTCAAAGATATAATTGGGTTAGCATTTTCTTAAGCTTGCAGGTGAGGGTATGTAACTGAATATAGAGAAGTTTCACAAAATTCTACAGCTTTCTCCTCTTATATCAAACTATATAGCTAGTGATAAGTCTACTCTTACATAGCTCTGATTCTGAATTAAGATAAAAACAGAGACTGAACCCGAATAAAACCTATACAGTGAATAAAATTCTCTTCTATGATCTAACCACACTCTGAAAAAAAAGAAAAAAATAAACAGAAGACATTTTAACATATTTTGAATTTTAATTGGCATTCAGAAAATTGATTTAAACTGCATCAATGAAATAACTCTTTTCCCATCATATTCTGACTCCATGGAGAAGAGACACTATTGCCATACTGATAAATGTTCTTAAATGGAGAAAAGTTTATGTGAAAACCATTGAAGTACCTTGACATTTTCATTACTTTGTACACACATGCATGCAAAATTTACAAAACATTCTTAATTTGCTTGAAAAGATGTTTTTAGTAAGAGCAGAATGAGTCAGGCAGGAAATAAACTTCAGGAATCTATTTTTTAAAGAAAAGTCTAACAGAGGAGGGCATATTATTCTAGGTATATATTGCTATGCTTGTGAAACAGACATTGGAATAAAAAACCACAAATTATTTCAGAATCTCACCACATACATTTGAGATGTATCTTTCTATTTTGGCTTTCATTTCTATTCCAAGGTCTTTTTGACTGTTTCTATTTCTTGATTTTCTGTCTGTAGCTTCCAGTGAGTTGAGTCTTTAGTCAGACAAGTCTTCAAGCCAGTATTCTCTATTGACTGAAAAATTAAGACAAATGCTATTTAGGTTCTGAAATAGCCATTTATTCCTTCCTGATTGTATCAGCCTTTTTAATGGTAACTCTCTTCCAATTTTGCCACAGAGCTCCTTCTACTTCTCCACTGTTTTTTTGGGAATTCAGTGTCACAAATTTTTCAATTAAAAAAAACCCCCAAAAAACGGTGAAAGTTTGCTGTTTAGTATGTGTGGTTGGGTGTTGTTTGTTTGGTTGATTTTGATTGGTTTGGGTTTTTTTAACTATGATGGTGGTCAAACACTAGAACAGGTCACCCAGGACACTATGGAGTCTTTATCCCTGGAATTAATAAACACCTGAGTGGACATAGCCTTGAGCAAACTTCTCAAGCACACCCTGCTCTCAGCAGAGGGTGGGTCAATACAAACTGCAGAGGTGTCTTCCAGCCAAGGCCATCCCCAGATTCTGTGCTTCTGTATGTGAATAAGGTAAAATGGAATGTTAGACAATTCAAGAAAGTCGCAAAAGACAAGCTTGTAATTGGTGCAGATGTAGCTTTCTGTCAGCAAAGAAGCAGCAGAAACATAGAATATATTTTGACTTAAAGGCATGAGACCCAGCCCATGGACTAAGAAAATTAAAATGAAATTTATTGAGGTAAGTTAACTAAAGTTTTATGCCTCTCAATTATTATTTAAAAGGTTAGGGTATAACCTATAATGATGTACAGTATCTTCCACAGGAATGACTGGAATGAAACATTGAGGCTGAGTAGCTGTTCCTCCCCACCCCCACTTCCACAGAGACCTCCATTCATTATTGCCAATTTGTTTTATATTAAGCAGGGGGGCATGCTATTTACTGAGCTGGCCTGTTGTTCTGACTTGTTGCCAGATTCTCAGATTCTCATTTTTTTAACTTACCTCAGGGCACCAGCAGTTGTATCTCAGCCTGCTCCTTATGTAGCTAACCCATCTCATTCATATCCCTTGGATTGTGTCACCTTACAATGATTTTTTTACTTCAGCTTATGAAAAGTAGCATAGAGAACTGATGCTTCAGTCACAGGAAACATAACTGAATTTCTTTCTCACTCAAATAATAGAAGACAAAAAGGTAAATGTGCCTGTCTGTATGTACATACTTTTCCCCTTGAGTAAGCAGAAATTTGAAGTTAATTTGGTCTCCCCTGAAAGATTTTAAAGCTAATGTTCTTTTCCTCCTTCTCATTATACCATCAGTACTGCCTGATTTTAAGATAAACCTGCACTCTGGAAGCCCCAAAGGAAAAACAATATCCACAGTTCTATGCAAACTAAAAATGAATAGGTCTATTGGATATATATATATCAATATTCCCATGAATCCTCATATATATAGTAGGTAAATCTTACATATTTAGAGAAGTGACATATAAATGAGTGCCACAAAGGAATTCAGTGCTGGACTCTGTCCCTACTCTATTTCATGATAGCTTCATGCAGGTGTTACCACTCCAAAATTTAAGACTCTCTCAGAGACTGACATTGCCTCTCAAAATGGTACTTTTGTCCCCAACATATTTCTTGCTGAGAATGCCTAAAATTGAACCCAACAGTGCTGCACTATCTAGGTTTTTGCATTCTGAGCCTCAATAGGAGTGCATATGTCCTTTGCAATGCCTGTGAACATCTCCCCCACTCAATTTTTAGCAAACTCTGCTTATATTTCTTAATATTCCTGACACATGAGTTTACTGTGTATTTTAAGTTGATAAGCAATAGTTTTTATTTGCTTATTTCCCATTTGTTCAGCATTGATTCATCTTTCTACACGGAAGCACAAGAAGGATGGAAATATAAAATGAAGCTATTACCCCATTTCAGAGAAAACCTTCAATTAAAAGTGCTAAAAATGGTTCAAATTCTTGTCTCTGGCTAGTCTTAACAGAATTTTAAAAAAGAAAAAAAAAGGAATTCCTAGAGTGGTGACCCTATAAGAGGAATTGTCTATGTAAAGGCACACCTTGCCAGTAGAGACTAGAATTGTATGTATGCTCAAAAAAAAAAAATCATAGAAAACATATTCACACATGTGTAAAGTTTTAGAAACATAATGAAAATAATGGAAATTATATGAAGGCAAAATAATTTGACAACTCTAACATAGTCAGGATTGTAAAAGGCTCACAAACACAGTGTATTTTATGTATCCACTTGCCTGTATTGAAAAAAACAAACAAACAAAAACCAAAACAAAATGAAACAAAACCAACCCATTGAAAAAAACAAACAAACAAAAAGCAAAACAAAATAAAACAAAACCAACCAAACAGCAACAAAAAAAAAAAGAAGTGGAGAGCTGCTTACAATTTCTACTAGCTAAGTGTCCAGGCTCATACTTTTTTCTTGGGCATATAATTTATTGTTTTGCTGTCTTGAACTGTGAATAAGCTTGTGATGAAACAAAACCAACCAAACAACAACAACAAAAAAGAAGTGGAGAGCTGCTTACAATTTCTACTAGCTAAGTGTCCAGGCTCATACTTTTTTCTTGGGCATATAATTTATTGTTTTGCTGTCTTGAACTGTGAATAAGCTTGTGAATTCACTCTTTTCTGCCAGCTACTGTTGTACCAACTCCCGTTCTCTGAAGAATATTCCTGTTTTTACTTCAGTGAGTTATTAAAAACTATATGCGATGACTTGTAGATAAGGAAAGCTGAATAAAGAGAGAATAGGAATAAAGTGGCCATTTTAAATAGCTTCTCAGCATCATGGGTGATGTAAGAGCAATCTGATGATTCTGTCTGACAGGGCATATAATTGACATAATGTGAGATGGGTGAGCTTCCTAGGGCAAAAGATTACTGTTATTACTACTATTATTAGTATCATCATTATCCTTACTAATTACTGTGTTTAATTTTTAATTTCTCTCTGGTTCTATCATATGCTTGGAAAATCTTATTCCCTAACCATTGTATTTAATTAGTTTATGCAATTTCGTGCTATAAAAACTTTCTTAACAATACAAAATTTAATTGACTTTTTTGAGATACATATAATTTACTTCGTAAACAGCATAGGCAGAATTACGTAAATATGCCTAAAGGACCCCAGCTCATTGCAAGGAGGAGAAGAATATCTCCTATCCTAAAGATAAGGACTTGTTTCTGGATATCTTAAAGCCAACCATAAAGATTAAAGGGTGCTTCTAAGCTACTGAGACATATCACTATCCTAATGTCTTCAACATCACTGTGAAACCCTCCATGGACATCTTATTCAGCAACATGGACAGAGGGATTGAATGCAAGTTTAGAAAATTTGCCAGTGACATCAAGCTGTCCGGTGGCATCAACATGCTGGAGGGAAGGGATCTCATCCAGAGGGCTTTACCCAAAAAACCTCATTTTGTATGGTCATTTTAAAACCCAGATTCAATCAAGACAAAACCAAACAATTAACCACATGAAACAAACCAAACAAACCAACAAACAAAAAGACAGAAAACCTTGCAGGTTCTCATAAAACTGTTTCAAAGCATTAAGAACACCTTGCAGAAATTTCCATGCATAAGCAGCCTGTTCATTTTTCATATCTCTATATTTAATTACACTGTGATAATGGTACAAACAATTGGAGATAATAACAGTACTTGCTGCAAGAAAAATACACCATTTTTCATTAAAAACAAAGTGTCCATTCTGCACAGGAAAATGCTTTTTGTTTAACATAGAGATTTAATTGAAACACCACTAGCAATTTTTAACATTGATCATAAATGGGTCTAAAGTTGGCTTATGGAATCACTCATCAAAATGAGCAAGGTGCACCATGCACCTGCAAATCTCTCAATTTAAGTTTTTGGATATATGTCCCTTTTTCTGTTTCTTCTTTTTATCAGAGCGGACCATGATATTTTATGGGATTTGCAAGTGGCACTCAGAGTAGGAATGGAATCCAAATATCCTTACATTTCTCTTTCTGCACCAAATATGCATCTTTACGTAACATTAGATCTTCAACAATAACAATAGTATTACATCTATTTTAAATTCAGTGCTTGCCTGCTTATCGTTTTCTTCAGTTGATTTTTTTTTTTCATTTTGCGTCTTTAATTTTCTATCCAGTCATTTTCACGTCTAATTTTTTTTTCTTTAGCATTTTTATTGATCAATATTATGGTGTTTTGTGTTTTACTTCTTTTCATCATTTGGATTGCATGCTTTGGAAGCTTTGAAGTTATCTCTATAGCAATGGCAACCTACAGTGTATGCAGGGTATTTAAAATGCACTGACTGCTGTCTGATATTTGTCTGAAGACTTTCCCTATTTTGGTGCAGGTTGTAAGAACAACTTTATAGTACCAATAAAATTTGTTTATTTTTCTTTTAATTGCAATATATGTTTTTCCTCTCCAAACAGAATTGTTGAATATAATTAAAATAAAGAGCAAACTCAATTCCAACTGAAAGCTCTTTTCTATTTTAGAGTTATCGGCTGTTTCTTTGAAGGGCGTGGCAGAAGAAAAAAGAAGCAGGACAATTAGAAGAGGGAGTGAGAGGAAAAACTGACTAAGATATAAAAAACAAAGAATACATGTTATTAAAAACAAATCACCCACTTATCAACCTACTTGGTCTATTTCTCCAGTGCTTTCTATTTAAAAACAAAAACCAGAAAACCAGAATAGACTGATTCTATCAGACCTGGGTACAAAAATGACAAAAGCTACTGGGTCAAAAATTTGTGTTTGAAATGTTTAAACCAGAAGTCTTATGTTTTTGACAAGATCAGAAGACATTTGCAGTGTTGGCCTCAGAAAATGAGAAGGCTGTGGACAGGTAGTTCTTCCCAGAGAAGAATTGAAAAGGCTGTGAGGACAAGAATTTTTTTAGGGCATGTAGCAATTCATGGTTCAGGAAATGGATTTCTCTGACCAGTTTGACTGAACTGACAACTGTTCAAAATATTCTCCTCAGGTAGCCTTTCTTTATGCAACTTATCTTTTATGGCAATTGAAAGAGAGAAACTGCTGCTTTAGTGAAGATCTTCATTCAGCATAAGGAGACAAGGACTGCTTGATACCCCTTATAAGTACACTATTGAAATCTGAAATTCATAGATAACATAGGGAAGAAAGCAACTACTTTACTTTATTAACTTAACAGGGATTTTTCCCCTGACTGCAAAAAACACAGCTGTCTTGCCAAACCTGCCTGAAGGAATTTGAAGAAGGGTACATGGTAAGGCACTTTTCATCGACTATGACAAGTATTTGTGAAAGTGCAGTTTATTTTGTGCTTAAAAGACAATGGTTCATAGACTTCTGGGACATCATTAATGACATATACAGTTGCTATAAGGAGTAACTACAGTTGAAGAATAAAATTTAATTACAAACAGATTGCTTCCCTTGTTGTAACACTTTCATCATAACACAAAATGTTCGGCTTCCATAATTAAATCCTACTTAAACTAGACTTTTATTTTATATTTTAAAAAATAAAATAAAAACATCTTCATTTGAAGGAAAAAAAATCCAGTAAAAGTGCCATAATATTTTGTATTTAATTCTTGTGGTTACTTACTGTGACCATGAAAAAAATCCCTATAAATTTAAAATGTAATCAGACGTTGTCTGACAGTAAATTCTAGTGCATTACATGTTTAACTATTAAAATAAATATCTTGTCCTTTTTTTTTTTTTTTTTTCCTACACAAGTAGTTCTGGAAAAGGATCAGGTTACCCTTTGTCTTTTTCCTGGCTAATGTTACCTGTATGTTTTGGTGTTTCTGCCTCTTTAAAGTAAGAGTTTAAACTGTAGAGAAACTGTAAAGCCCCAAGAAAAGAAGAATCAACCTTATAACGAAAAAGTCTTTTACATGTAGCATTGGATATGAATTCTTAGCAAGTTTCAGATCTTGAATGTGACTGAGACCAGTCACATTCTGAGTAGGCAAAATAATTTCTTATTTCTCACATGCACTCTTTTATGAAGTACTAATTGATATGAAATAAAAATAGATAATTTTAACCTGAATTATTAAAGAAAAGCTAGTTAATGGGAAAGAGCTCATAAAGACTAATTAGGGAAATTAGGGTAAGAAACAGAATTCTGAATTCTTTATACAGCAGATCATACCCTGCATTCATTGGGCAATTCAGCCCCACACAGCTGTTTGCTCACTTCCTCTCCCAGTGGGAGAGAGAACAAAAAAGGTAAAAAACTAGAAAACTCTTGGATTGAGATAAAGACCGCTTGATAAGTGAAGAAAAAGCCATGCACATAAGCAAAACAAAACCAAGGAATTAATTCACCACTTCTCATTGTCAGGTGGTGTTCAGCCATCTCCAGTAAATCTGGGCTCCATAAAGTGTAACAGGAGGTTGGAAGGACAAACAGCACTGCTCTGAACATACCCACTTCCTGCTTCTTCCCCCAGCTCTATCTGCTGATCATGTTGCTGTATGGTGGGATAGCCCTCTGGTTAGTTGGAGTCAACTGTCCCAGCTGTGTCCCCTCCTAGCTCCTTGGGTAAAACCCCAGCCCTCTTACTCAGTGGTGTGAGGAGAAATGCAGAAAAGTCCTTGCAGCTGTGCAAGTGTTGCTCAGCAGTAATTCTATTCCTGTTCACCATGGGGCTCCCCTGAGCTCGTTTGCCTGAGTGTCCTTGCTGTGTTGGGTGCCCAGTGCTGCGGGTGCCCAGTGCTGCAGGCAATATCTAGACTTGCTGGATGAGGAATGCTGCATTTCATTTAATGTATCCTGAGATACTGTTGGTCACCTTCCCTGACAAAGCTTACTGATGGAGTCTCACGTATGCAAGGGACCCCATGCACTTTTCAACAAATCTGTGTCCCAGCTTGTCCATCATGTACATGTCTCATGTATAGTTATAATTTATGAGTCTATAAATTGGTTATTGTGAGATAAAAGGGTGCTAAAGAATAACATTTTTGATTGCTTCCCAAGGTGACGTTGCATCTTGCTAGCTTTTGTCTGCTTTGCGATGTAGCTGTTTTGAACTTGGAACTTATCCTTGTGAGAATTAATCTGCAGTGCTTTTAATAGAGACCTATAATTCATCATTTGTTCAGTTCTATTAAAAAGAAATCTGTATAATAGACTTTTTTTTAATTGAAAAAAATCAAAATTAAAGGCAAAGTGAATTCCAATAAACATAGAAAATAATGAGTTAGACCTGTGTTTTGATCTAAGGCAAATTCCTTACAACATTGTCTTTCCCAGAAAATTTCTTTCTTCTTCTGATTTACTGGTTCCTTTAAGTGAATTTGAGGATTGAGAGTTGTGTTTTAATACACATTTGTTATATTTACTAAGAGGGTTCAGAAGTTATTTAGCAGTTGTATTACATGACCAAATTAATTTGGTATTGGATTACAAGTTTTAGGCAGTTTCCTCTTGTACTGTGCTTCAGCTATTAATGATCTGCTTTTCTTGTTTTGCTGCTTTCTGAGATTTGAGTTTCTTTTCTTATGCTATGTAGTGAAATAAGTTTTACTCTCACATAATTCCTGAGATAGTCTTCTACATCTGCAGTACAACACAGTTGAGGTTTGGCAGGAGTTTTTTTGTATCATTGAACATAAATTTCCCTGTGCTCTCCTCCAACATTCTCTGTTGTGTCTTCCCAGAATATACAATTCAATTGTTAGTGATTTCTCTTTTATTTTTTAAGAACTTGCAATGATAGCATTTGTCCCTTGGTTGATTGTCATATCACTGCCAACAACTGCAACAACCCAGGCTTTAAGCCATTGAAATACAGGGAAATATATTTGCCATGTGCTGGAAGCGCAGCAGTAGAGCACAAAGCCTTTGGAAAGTGCAGACCTTGCAAAGGAATGCATGTTAATTGACTGCATTTCTTTGAATCACAAACTGCATCACCAATTCTTGCAAACTCATAGTAACTAGAAACTGCTGAACTATGGGATAAGAACTACATATTTGAAGCTTACTCCCAAAGCTATTGTATTTTCAACAAATTAAGAAATTGATACTTTTTCGTTTTTTTTAACGTGATTTGTCTAACATATGTTAAAGTTACAAAATATTATACCACTCTGCAGAGCATAGCAGGGTACCTGAGGCTACTTCACAGAAACAAGCCCTCCTCACTCCAAAAATGTACCAATGCCAAAAGTTCACCCAGAGGGGTGTCATCTGATTTGCCATCTCCGGTACAGCATGTTAGGACTGAGGTAAATTATTATGTGGGATACTTCTTCCCCACAGTTACTCACCCAGTATTTGCAATAGAGCAAACTCAACAGCAAGAGGCACTGCATTCTGCTGCAGATGCTGCTATTTTAGAGATACTCAGCACATTTCAACCTACTTTAGCATTCACAACCAATCACTGCTCTAATGTGATCTTTACATGATGCTTGTAGCACTCATAGCTTGTTAAGGTGCTATTTACAATCTAGGCACTCTCGTCAGATGACACCAGCATTTCCTAGCTGATAGACAAAGACACATCACATCTGTAGGCTTAATATCCTTCCTTTTCCTCATTCCTTTAATCTTAAAAGACGTTTCCTCATCATAGAATAATTTGTCTGATTGCAGTACTTAGAGGATGAGTCCTATTCATCAGCTTCATTCCTCTTTAACAGAATTGTTAAGCCTCCAGTTGCATTTATAACTGGTATCCAGATTTAAGATGTTCAAACTGAAGTGCAGAGCCTATGAAGAAAAATGATCTGATAGCTGTACAAGTGGTACTTGTTAAAAACCTTGTCCCAGTTTTCATGTTATTGTTGATACTGATGCTCTGATTAATTTGCTTCACTTTACAGATCATCAGCATTTGCTGAGCTCTTACCCTGCTGTTTTACATTAAGGCCTTTAAAAGCCCATTGTAAAGATATTGACAAAAATAGGTAATGCCCAAATATCAGCCATTGATCACATTATGTGGAATTTTAAGTAAGGATTTTTCTGGGCCCCTTGGAAATTCTGTGTATATTAGCTTATATTAGCTTATATTATTAGCTTATATTAGCTTATCTACTCACAAAACGGAAAAGGAAGAACTACTCCTGATTAAGTACTTAACTTCCTTTTCCACACTGAAGAGTCACTGGCATAATAAAATTTATGGTTCTCTTCCCCTTAAGAATCAGAAATTAAGAGCCCTTGCTGCAGAAGTACTATCAACATGAGAAAGGAAGTTTACTACTCTCTTAGGTCTTTAATCCTAACAGTTGCTCAAATAATCTGAACTAGACACAAGTATTACTGCAGAGAATAAGGGAGCTCTAGTAAATAATTGTGCACAGTGATGGCATCAATGAAATAAGCTCTGCAATTCTCCACACAAGCTCACATTCCCTATGTGCTAGTGGTCTCCTAGAGAGCTATACCAATCCATCACACGTACATCTCTGCAAAGGCAGTGTTGAATTTTCTCTCTCACAACCACTTAAAACTTTTGCCACTGCTGCTGAGATTGTACAACAGCTCCAAAACCAGACTGTATAAAATTCTGACAGAAGAAATGTCACTAGCTCCAGTTACTTAGCATGTGTTCAGTGTTCATGGAGGATGATTACAGAGAGGCACCAAGGAGAGGAGTTTGAAAGGCAGAGACATGAGTGTGAAATGTGCTGGGGCAAAAAGTGAGATGCCAGAAAGAAGCAAGTGGTGTCATGATGCTGCTGTGTACAAAAGTGGTGTTGGTACGAAAGGGGGACACCCTGTGTCATTGTGGATATTCAGGGTAATGAATGGAAGGCAAGAAAGGGAGACATCAAGACGATTTGGAGAGCAAGTGAAACAGAGCAGCAGAGAAAAAGAGGATGAAAGGGACTGTTGGGGTGTGAGCAGAGGCCTGTCAGTCCATGTGACAGCAGTGTTTGCAGCAGACAACACAGCATCTCCTGTCTCGTCATTAAGCTCCTTTTTGAATGTTTTTCCTACACAAAGACTCCCTGAGGAGTGGGAGGCCTGAGCACCTGCCTGGTGTTGGGGCTCTGGCTGTGGGGAGGGGGGGCAGCACCAGATGGATCCACAGTGTGCAGGGTGTAGGTGCATGTGTGGGGTGTACTTTTGTGTGTGCATGTGAAAGTGGGCTGTTCCAGCAGATGGAGAGGGACTGCAGCTAGAGAAGTTACCTGCAGTGGGGGTGGGGGTCAGCCTCTTCTCCCAGCCAAGCAGTGGCAGGACAAAAGAACATAACCTTAGCCTGTGCCAGAGTAGGTTCAGGTTGGACATCAGGAAGAATTTCTTCACTGAAAGAATGGTCAGGCATTGGAATGAGCTGCCCAAGGAAGTGGTGAAGTCACCATCCCAGAAGGTATTCAAGAAAAGACTGGACCCTTAGTGCTATGGTTAATTTGCATGATGGTGTTCGGTCAAAAGTAGGACTTGACAATCTTAAAGGTCTTTCCCAACCTGAACAATTCTATGATTCTACAGTTCGAAATATAGCGAGAACAATCCTGTTTTACAATCCTGTAAAACAGAAGTGTACAGGTAGTCAAATATAAAAAATAATATAATTGTGGTAGAATCAGAGTTGTGTCACTATGAAAGTGTGGTGAAACAATTCTCATTCAATCACCAGTACTTTATTTTTGGATGCTAAATGGTACAGTCAAGAATTAATTCCCAATGTCATTGTCTCAGAGGAGCCTCTGTACTGATAACAGAAACAGAAGTTTAATTGGTATGGGAAGGAGAGCCACACAAATACTTTTAATTACTGGTTTAGGTCACTTAAAGACTCCCCAACAAAGGCAGCAGCAAAAGCAGGTTTAGTACTAAAATGAATGTATAACAAAATTGGTTGACACTGTCCATTCTACTACTTACTAGATGGTTAAAACATACAGGTTAAAAAAACCCTAAAATAATAAATAAATCAATCTAAAACTAAAATCAATGCAAAAATTATTATATGGAGGCTGGGGTGAATGGTGACCAGCAAAAAGGTAAGGATAGAAAAGGGTAAGGATATAAAGAAATAAGGGAGACACTCCCATTGAGGCATAAGGTTCACTGTGGCTTTGACAAACAAATTAGGCCTAAAGCTTTTAACAATAATTAATCAATAACCTACTTTTAAAAAGTTAACAAAAAATCTGAAAGCATTTACTATATCACAACAGTAACTCACTGATAAGGTTAACTTACAACTCTAATATAGGTAAGAATCTAAGAGAGCAGCATTCGTAGCACGTTTGCTGTAGCTTATCCACACTCACATGCGCACAGACCTAAATGGGTATGGAAAAATTATACCTGTGAAAAATTTCCCCTGAATTCAGTGAAGTACTCCTTTTGGATGCCTTTGCATCTTCTCAATGGGTGAAGGGTTGAACCTCTAGGAGTGGGGGTATCAGCCCAGGCTCTCTGTTGCTATTCAGCAGTGATCCTCCAAGTACAGCAAACTTGAGAGTTTTCTGGCTCTGAGAGATGTCCCACTCAGAGGGAGATCACTGGTTGCATCCTGAAGCCATCCAGGAGAACTCAAAGGATTTCACTCAGGATCACATTATAGACTTGTTAAATAGGTCATTAAAGTTGGCTTTACTCACAATAATTTTTCATTTTGGATGTAATTTCGGTTTGTAATTTTCTTTTTAATTTCAATAGCAAATTATTCCACTTGGACTGTTATTCATGGAAGAAAAATAAGTTTCCAAATCTGTTCATTAAAAAACAGGAGCTCATTAGATAGCCTAAATTCTTAGGAGCAGACAGTGTTTCTGACAAACTCAAGAGAAGCTTAGTCTGGGTAGATCAAGCTAGAAGCTTAGTCTTGTTGATCAAGGCTGAGGCCTAATGAGCATTTCTGAGATCACAGAGCACCCCAAGAAGGAAAGGCAGGAATGCACTACCACAGAGAGGAACACTTTCTAATGATCATCAAACATTTTGCATTTCTGAACAGTCCAAATAACACTATGTAGCATAACACCCACACAGCCATGCAGGTTTTGCTATGAAATAAAAGATGGAGAAGAGTGAACTGGTACTTTCAATCATTACTTTCACACACAGATGGGCCTGAAAACTAATATTTTATAGTGGTTACACCTATTGCCTTCATGAAAAGGCATACAGGATCTGACAATCATCCAAACACCTGGAAGCACTTGAAATGTGATATTCAACTGGTCCATGCTCGCCATAGAATTGCTTTCTATTACCTGTATTTGAATATTTTCATTACAATTGAACGCTTGCTTTCTTTTCAGATTGTACTTGGAAATGCAGTTCACTTTTACAATTCTTATTAACAAGGATGCTCATGGGTACACTTCTGGTGAGTCAATTCTATACATCTGTTGTTTTGCTGCAGTGTATTTGTGACATTACTAAATAGAAGAAACATTTAACGGTGAAAAAGTTAAAAGGTTCTGGGTCTGTACTCAAAATAGATACTAGATCATCTGGTAAAACAAGGAATTGTATAAACTTTAAACAGAAATTAAAAAATCCATTGAAGCAGATATATATGGTTAGCAACTCTCATGAAAGAACCACATCAAAATTAAGCAATTAATTTAATGTCTGGGGAAAAGATGAAATAATTTAAACATTTCCTTGTAGGTAATAGTTGAGAGTAAAAAGATCTGGTAAAATGATCTTAGGTAAGGTAAAGTAATGTTTGGGTTACTGCTATTTGAAGGAGGCAAGGTTCATACATATGTATCAACTGAATTTAAGAAGGAAATGTGATATTACACCGGTGAGACCTTCAGTGGAAGGAATCTAGGACAAGATTTTCCAAAAGCTTTCTGTCTTGGGCTTCTGAGAGGTAAAGTTCATACATATGTATCACATTAAGAAGAATGTAATATCACATTTCCTTTAAGAAGGAAATGTGATATTACACTGGTGAGACCTTCAGCAGAAGGAATCTAGGACAAGATTTTCCAAAAGCTTTCTGTCTTGGGCTTCTGGCTTGAAAAGTAAATGTGCAAAGGTATGCTTGAATTTCCTCCAAGCAAACTATGAAATTTAAAGAAAAAGTCCCCTCAGATTCTCATAGATAGGAAGAATGACAGAATGTTTTCAAAATTATTTTGTGGGTCCACTGATGAAATCGCTAAAGGAATAATTTCTATATGTAACACTATGTTCCCTCCTTCAGTACTCTGAAGTAAGGTGATAACATTTCTTTTGCAATGGACTGTTGAGCAAGCCACAACTGTAGACATGGTGGAAAAGTCTTTTTTTTCTCTAGATAGTCCCAGTGAAGATGGAATCTGACAGCTGTTCTGAGAATATTCAAAGATGTGAAGAGTTCAACAGCAAGAAAAAAAAGTGCATTTCTTACAAACTCAGCCACCTGGCATACTAGAACAAATGAAACAGATGATTAAACCAACACTAAAACAACCCTGAGAAAATAACCAGATGAAAAAGGAAGATTGGGATTTGCTAATTCCCTTAGTTCCAATAGCTCCTCAAACCTTCCTTGCTACTAACAGAAACTTCCTTTGAGGAGCTTGAGGCTGAAGTATACAAAAAACAGAAAATCTGATATGGTACAAGTGCTGTCAGCTACATGGGTTAAATCGTTATGTAAACATTATGTTAATTTTGGAATCAGGCACATTTTTAAGTAGCTATTAAATTACAGAAATCCAGGACTAGAGGAAAAACTTGGTTTTAGAAAATTTCAGAGAGAGGATACCTGGGAGGGTGGAAATCTGGGGATGCAATTAGCCTATGCAAATCCTGAACAGAGGCTGTGTCACAAATGCAATGGGCTGTAACCAAACTACAGGCAAGGTCAACCCTTTTGCAAATTAAAGTTGCTGGAGAGAAGAAAGCAATAGATAAGTTTTACCATTCAAGTCAGCTGAAATTGTGCAACCAAGGCAATTTTTCATGGCTGTGGAGACCCATCTCTGGTGTATTCATGCAAAGATGGGATTCAGAAGAAAGGTTAATTTTTGCTTCTTTCTTTTGAGTGGTTTTAAGAGAGCTGATTTTTGTGTCCATAGCAATTCTTGTAAAAATGGAGGTCAACATTTAGAATTACTGAAATAATCACCATAAAATAAAAAAAAATCCGAAGTTTTTAATTCACAATTATACTATTTTAGGAGTGCAGTCTTTAATTAAATTTATAGCTTTAAAATATTCATTCCCAATAGAAAAGTGATATAAAGTAAGAACCTGAGTTGACCCCAAGACATGAGCTGAGAACAAAACAAGGCCAAATCCTTGCATCAATAAAATCAAAGTATGAGCTGAGAATTGATTTTAAAATTACTCTAATGAAAGTAGTAGCAATAGAATTCTAGAAATTGTTCAGTGATGTAACTGAAAAAAAATATTACAGAAGTGGTATAGCCTTGTAAACATAATTGAAAAAAAGAGTTTGAAGAATTATACTGTCTTAATTTTTCAGATGTTAAGAAATTTTTATAAGCGGCTGACCTCTTAGGACCTTAAGATTCAGCTCCTTGCCAGAACATTTCTCCAGGGAAAGAGCTCATCTCCTACTCTGTAATTGTTAGCAAAACCTTCCATTAATACCTGTACTAGAAGTGGATGTACTTAAGTTATCATACTTTACTTATACTAAGTTAAATTTTTTGTGGTTACCTTGATGCATTTTCCTGGTCTAAAAAAATTGAGAGCCAGACATGGTTAAGGGATTAGGAGTTTTTACCTCAGTATTTTAATAGGGATCCTTATTGGGCCACCACTTTGCCAAGGTGGGATGCACTGCAATGCACACACAAGACAAATTGCATATACAATTTATAGACCTTACTAATTAGCACATCTAACAAGGATGCCTCAATGGGAGCCCTGGATAAATGGCATGATATCCCCCCATCTGAGAAATTTCCCCCTGCATGGGCCAAATCTCTATTTTACAGGATATGTTCTAGGGAGGACCTTGGTTTCTCAAGATAGTGTAGGACTTTCCAGACTCCTACTAGGAGGCCTCTAGGATATTTGGTCTCCTGGCCTGGCAAAATACTAGGATTATGCTAAGTCATCAGACTTAAGGAATTATAAGTATGCATGCTAAGAATACTGAGGATACATAAAAGTTATATAAAATGTATATAAAAGAAAAGGCATCATCTTGACTCTGATCTCAGTTCTCACTATCATTTTTTCTGCTGGTTTTTTGCCTACAACCTGATCCCTGAGTGCCCACAATTCTCCTTAATGTCTTGAAATGAGATAAGGCTTAGATGTTCTACTCATGGGAGACTAGGACAAAGTCAGCAGTAAGTAACCTTAATTTTTCCTCAGAAGTCTCTTTTGTGTTTATGTTAGTGGCATTTTCCATTCCAGACCACAAACTTCTGTTCAGAGGCACTCCTTACGAGATGATTTCCTCCAAGTTCTAAGCACACTTGAGTCTATGACTGAGGATAGAGCAGTTTTTCCCCCCTGTATTAGACCAAATAATATTTGTTTTAACCAACTTACCAAGTGAGCTGTGTCCTTGCTTGAGAGAAACTTGGCCTGCTACACTCATTTTAAACCTTCTTTTTTCAAAATGAGTTGCATTTAATCATGATGCTAACAAGAAGCAGGAAACTGCTAAGATCTTTCGCATCTGGATATAAATTCAAAGTCAAGCTTTGGATAAACAGGATGAGAAAATCTGAATTTAAATGAACCCTGTTTCATATTTACTTGTCTTTTTGGTGTTTGTGAACTCCTGACCCTGAAAAAAGAATGCTGTAAGACTGTGTGCACTTAGCACTTTTATTGCTCAAGAACTGTAGACATGTTCTTCACATACTTCGCTTAACTTTCCCACAATTACAAAAGTGGTTGCCAGTTAGCTCCTGACAAAAGCTTTTTGAAGAACTAAAAAAAAAAGCTTAAGTTTTGAAACATTTAATTTCAGATAAATGCATTTTTTTCAGAGAAGAAGGAAACCTTTGACTGAATTCTAACTTGTTTATTTAGTTAATCAAGCATCGTTATGGCAGCACATTTGGTGGAATACAGCTACAGCAGCTCCCTCTCTTGAATCTGTGTATTTTAGCAGTCCATGCACATCTTCTTCCTGACAGAATTGTAGTGTCTGCCTAGATCAAGTAGGGGCTCATTGTTCCTTGTTCCTCTCTTCTTGTTGGCAGAAAGCTCCCTCTTGAAACCTCTATATTCTTGGTGGGTTTTGTTGTTGTTGTTTTGTTGACTTTGTTGTTTTGATTTTCTCTATAGTTCTTAAGACCTGGAAATACGTTTTATCTATTCACAAAAAAACTAAATAAATGGGTTCCTTCCTTTGATGTGGTAAGAAAGGACTAACCCCAGCTCAATATATTGGAGTGACATCTATGTTCTTGGATAGGAGCATAGGAGCACAGTGTATTTCTTTGTCACAGAAGCAACCAGCTAGATAAGGTGAATTTTACACAATACTGTTCCCCATTCCATCTTTTCTTGACAAAATATTTCTGCTGGTTTTCTTATTGTAGTGGTGAAAGGGAGCCCTACCTATAAGTAACACTATAAAATAATCCAGTACAAAATGAAACCCCATTATCTTTAACAAAATAAAAAAAAAGTAAACTCAAAAATATGAGATGTCAGAAACAAACTTGTCTGTGCAGTTGTCAAATCCAGTACAAAATGAAACCTCATTATCTTTAACAAAATAAAAAAAAAAAGTAAACTCAAAAATATGAGATGTCAGAAACAAACTTGTCTGTGCAGTTGTCACTCATGTCTCTTTATTTCAGGTCTGTCTTACCTGCATGGTCACATTTACATGAGATCTGCTCCTTGCAGTGCTTGGAATTGTTAGTATTCAGAAATCAGCAGCTGTTCAACTTCCATTTTCTTTCTGGCTGTTCCATGTACTTTCTCAATACTCACTGATTGCCACTGAAGAAAAACAAAACAAAACAAAACATTAGCCCTTGGCCCTTTGCTAAATACCTTTTTCTTGCAGTGCCCAGAACTAGTACCTTTAGTTGTTTCACAGAATTAGTTCTTATTCTATAAAATGATAAAACAATATGTAATGGGTTCTGTGCTCAAATCATTAATTCATTTAAATACCTTTATTTGAACACTCACTTTTTGCCTTAGTAAAACTAGGTATTCAAGCTGAGATATGGTACTTATCAAAGTAAGATTTTTGATAGGTTCCATGTAACACATTCCAGAGTACTTTGATTAATCTTCAGCTGCTGTTTCAGTTAGAGCAAGCCTCACATAGGTCCTATCTCCTGTCTGTTGCACCACTGTGTATTTCTTGCAGACCTCATAGCACCTCAGATGCCATGGACACCAATATTTTAAGCAAATTATGTCAATCACCTTATCAGTGTATTCACTTCAGTCTCTAAACTATTCAGGGTACCACATCTTGACACTGGTAGAAATATCTTCCTTTCAGAAAAAAACCCATAATTTTATACCTACCATATATAATACACTAGACAATATCTACCAATTACTTACATTCAGTGCTGGACTCAACCAGACATGTTATGTCATCACATGATACCGTTGATGGAAAATTCCATATGCCTTTTAGCTCCATAGATGATTTCTTCTATTCCTTCCAGTCTACATGGATGAAAAATCAGTATCTACACTTTTAAAACTTGTTGCCTCATAATCTTTATACAAATAGCTTTGCATTCCTTTTCTTACACATTTTTTCACCTCAGTTGTTGGCTCTTTGCCCCTCCTGTACTAGTGTTCTATAAGTGACTAATATCTGTCATTCCCATTTTCTAAGTTCTCTTCCCATTCAAATCCATTATTTCCCTTCTGGTATCTACCTGACCTTACCTCCAATGTCTTTTTTATTTTTTTGCTACCTTAAAATCTTAGTCTAATATTTACATTCCTCTTTAATCTCATATTTCCTTAGATTTTCCAGTTCTTTTTTAAACTTCTTCTCAGTTATTGCCAGTTACACTGTCATGTTGAAATATATTTTTTTATGCATCATCATAATCTCTAACATTATTCTCTTTCAATTAACTTTTGATTTTTTCTTCCTTAATTTTCAGTGTTTTTAGTCTTTCTGAGTATCTTAGTGTCTATCTTCTTTCTGCAAGAAACTTATTATCAGCTTGCCTTCATTCAGCTTCCTGTTCTTTGTCTAGCTGTTTTCAGCATTTCAGAATAATTCATATCATTTATATAATCTTTACAATTTATATAAAATATTTTATATTTTCATGTCTAGTACTCTAGCCACTTTTGTATTTATTTATTTGCTTTCTTACCTGCATCTTGTCATCTTGTTATTCAAGTCAATAGCCTCTTCTTCCTCATATGCTCATAAAAGAATGATGGCTGCTATTGAAACATGGTAGGAACATTCTTTTTTTTTTTTCATTTGTCTACCACTGCATTCCAGATTATTACTACCAGATCAAACAATATTGTGCTTAGACAAACAGTGAAACCCACAAGGGTAAATAAACTTTATCAAATGTATGAATGAGTTTAAATAAGCATTCATTAAACAAAGGAAATTTTGATTTTTAAGGCTTTGTAAATTTGATAGATTCTGATAGATTTCCATAGATTTTCAGTATAGTAAATTAACTTCCATGCCAAAAGTCAGGCTCTTTTTCTATAGACAAGGAATATGAGAACAGTAGTTTTCTGCAAAATATTATTTTTGTGTAGCATAATTGGAGAACTAAAAGGATTCCAGATTTATGTAAAAAAAAATTTTTCAAAAACATCAAATAATTATATAAAAATCTGCACATTTTCTACACCCGAGACTTTGCACAATACAGTAAGTCTGATTCAGGATGCAGGTAGCTAACACCATTCAGAATACAGAAAGATCTTTCAGACTCTCATGAAACACTGTGGCCCAACACCTTTTCTGTTATAACCTATTTTCTATCCTACAGACACAATAGAAAATTTAAATGTGATCACACATGAGATGGTAGAATAGCAAGGAGAATAATTTGGAAGGGTTGTAGTGACTAGGCTGAGCAAAATTTTATTTGTATGCTCTTTTCCAAAGTTCACTGGCTTTTTTAAGAGTCTATTGACTTCCATGCCCTTTAAAATGGGTTTAAGTGCCTCTTTCTTAGAGATTACTGCAGGATATTTTGCTCCCTCATGGTAAACTCTTTGATTTTTCATTGAACAGACTATTTCAACTAGAAATAAAAATCTCAAGTGCCTAAAATAGAGCAGTATTATTTTAAAGCAAAAGCATTATTCAGAATAATTTATTAATGTAACAGCTAAATTTTAATGTGTGCATGGGCATTTGGATAGAAATCAGTCAATTTTAATATCTGTCCATTTCAGGTAAAAAAAAAAGTTTCTGAGTTTCAGATTTTCACCTGGGAGCTTTTTAATGATTTTGTGATTACACACAAGAGGTCGTTTCAAGATGAACTGATTACATTTCTATTCATCTATTATATTCAAGACTATAGACATGGTTCATTTATTTTGCATACAAATGAATTTGTATGCATAAAGCTATATAAAAATTCTAGATAAACATTCAACATAAATAGTTTTTCAGGTTGTCAAGCAGAAGATAAATACATTTGATCTAATATGATCAGTTGCCATGCTCTCATTGGCCTGTGCACCTTCAGATACAACTGGGTTCAGAAGCCCTGGCTGCTGCTACTTCTCTTCATCTATGGCCCTTACATCAACAAAGTGATTATGTACAATCAAAGAGCTACCAAACCCCTGAGTGGATATGTGATATTGTCTTTTGTGGTTCTGTGTGATAGATTAAACCTCATTTATCATGAAGAAAGGGTTTAAACACACATGCAAAAGGCCAAAATCTATAAATAGAGATGTTTAATAACCCTATAAAACATTTCTGTAATTAAAATTTAAATGACCTACTTCCTCTGACTTTATCTTTGCACTCTTGCTAGGCAAGTCAGTGAACACATAATCCTAATGACAGGGTAACGTGCACTAAAATAAACAATTTTTCAGGGTGATCAGATACCAGAAAGATAATACTATAATATTAAATAATAACATCTCATCCTTCTTATTTAATGATTAAAATTTGTTGCAACAGGATATAGGATGGAATGATAACATTTTAAAGTACTATGGTTCTCAAAAATTATTTAAAAATACCACCACCTAAATTCTTCAGCCTTGATAGATATCATCCTTCAGGCCAGAAGCAGAAGATCCTTGAAAGTAAATAGACACACCCCAATGCTTTCTTTATGTTGTGCAAGAAATAGACAAAATCGGTTTTGACATAATTGTGATCTTATTTTGGCATGAATAGATGGAGTACTGGACATTGCACCGTCTGGAGGATTTTTCTGAAATGGTGTTGTCAACCTCACGATGTTGAAAATCTCAAATTTTTATAGCCTTTTTTTTGAGGCACATGAATAGAAGGCAATTTGTGAATTAGAGAGGCCAGAGCTGAGGAGGCACAAAGTTCAGCAGTATCTAGGTATACGGGTTTACAATACCAAGTTAAGCAGTCTTTAATGTGAACTTCCTTCATGTGGACACCTAATTAAGTTTTCAGCATTAACCTTGCATGGGTTTTCTTTTTTAATACAGATAAAAGGCTGCTTAGTGAGGTTGGTATATAACCTTGACAATATCTTTTAACTTTTTCTCCAATGTCTTAATATATTCCAGCTATCTCAACCTTTATTATTTAAATTAAAATTTGAAAAGCAGCATGTTAGTAAATAAACAGCACAGAAATTTAAAACTGCTACTTATAGACTGTTCATCTACCTAAGCAAAAGTGCAAAATAAACCTAAGAACCTGAAAATTTATGTATGTATTCTGAAATGCCTCCAGTATACAGCAGGAATGAAAATATTTTGCTAACTCATTTTTAGGCTCATTTTTCACACCTAGCATCAGCTTTCATCTATGTCCATATGGAAGAATACAAGCATGGAGCCTGGTAGTGTTAGGCCATGTAAGCACTTCTGATACCTGTGTTGTAACTGACAAGACTGTGAAGGCCTCTAAGTACACACACAGGCACACATTGTAACCATAACATTACAGTCTTGGGATTTGGTCCATCTGGCAGTAACTTGGCAATTTGCATGTATTTCGATGTAGCTCAAAATTGTTCACTGAGCAGTAATTCATTTTCTCTTCTGCAACATATGCAAAGCCTAAGTTTGTAAATTTCAGTTACTAATGTCCTTGTTCCCATATTTTAAAAAAGTAATTTTATACAAGTAAAGGTTTACAAGATGAAGACGAAAAGTTAAAGGCAAACCTCTACATGCAATATATAAATATGTAGATTAAATTAGTTTGATCCTCGTTTGATGTGAAAATTTTGGATCAACTAGAAGGTCATTTGATATGCAGGAGTGTTATCTTCCAACTAGAGGTGCAAAGATCGTCTGTCAGAAACAGCTTTTTTGTCATTCTGTTTGTGGGTTTATTCTGTGACCACGGTCCATTCTTTTGGCTTACTGACAAAATTTTATCATCAATATTGCTTGAATAATGTAGCTATTTGCAGAAATGTCCTAAAGCCTTCACTAATTTATTTCACAAGGCATAAAGATAAGAAATGACAGCCAGATGTTAAATACTACCTACATCACATTTCATCTCTAATTGCAACAATGAACAACTAAGTGCTATAATTGGAAGTACAGTACTTTTTCCTTCCTATCCTTCCATAAATCAAATGGTACAATGAGGGTAAAAGTTCAGTCTCAAAGTTGTGCATTAGTTTTTAACAAAAGAAGAGTTAAAGCAAGAAAGTCTGAACTCCTCAGGTTGGATCTTATTGTGTGATAAAGTTAATGTCAGATACATTTTGGAAAAGGCTGAGTAGTTGCGTAAAATTTACTGTTTGCAACTGAGTTATGGAGTGTTGAGATAACTGAAATGAAGTTCAGCCTAGTTGCATCACACCAAGATATGCGTGTTCTCACATCGCCCATGTGAAGCACAATATACCATGAGAATATTCAAACAATAAAATGTTCTACATAGTGCCTGACAGGTATGATTCGCACATAGACTTACTATAGGGCATTAATAAAGACACTTCAGTGTTTGACTACTACCTGGGGAAGATAATTAAGCATTTGAGAAAGGTATTCTGAAAAGAAGGCAAAAGTTGGTAACCTGTATAAAAGTAGATTGTGTACAGACTTTTAAAACAAGTGCTGTTTACAGGATCCAAATAATAATATAAAATGTAGGCTGGGACAAAAATAAAATTTAATAATGAGCATAGATTTTACAGAAACACAGTAAGACATATCAAAATAGACTGACACACAACGAGATGTTTAATATACTTACAGACTTGGAAGTAGCCTTTCAGGTGGTCTCCTCTTCAGCAGCAGGGGAGAAATTTGGTACTTGCTCTTGATCCTCTCATTCTTTTAAAGAGTGTCTCTGTGTAACAGCCGTCTTATTCACTTGTATACTCTCCTTAGTATCCATATGGCCAGTGCATGGTAAGTAAGACAATAAAATCATGATAGTTTCAGGTTACCCCATCCTGGTTTTGAATCAATGTTTTTCATATCAACTTCAAATTAATAAAAATAATAAATAATGTGAATACGCTAATACAAATAATAAATTCAAATAATCAACTTTTCATAGCAGCTTCAAATTAATATGAATAGTATAAGAAATTAAAGTATCAAAATTCAGTCTGATATTTTAGAGCAGGGAAAGCTGAGATTTATTTACAAATTCTTTAGGGGAGTTAATTTCTGTTATCACACTCATTCTCACATGGATTTTGTTCATTCCCGTACATATTTTCACACCTACATAGTCAAGATCATGAAGGTATGTTGCCTGTCCAGGAACACTTATGCGCATTAAAGAGGGTTGTCTTGGATTCTTCTTGACTTACAACAATAAAGTTTTTATTTTTTTGACAGAATTTTAAGTGCTCTGCAAAAGTCAACAGGTGTTATTAAGCAGTCCTTTGCTTCAGTTACTTACTCCAGCCTCCACAAAACTTAGGCAAGGTTGTTGTTTTGAGGGTTCATTTCTTGCTTTTTATTTTTCAATATAAGTTTGGAATGGGCTCATATATCTGGCTATAGTTTATTTTCCTGATAGAGTAACATTATGTACCATAACCTTGCTTTCATCTTTTGGCTGTTTAGGGTGCATGACTTCCTGCTGATGAGATGTTCCTTGTGTGCTCTATTCAAAAAAACAGACCTTTTGATCTTGATGAAAAAGCCCTCTGTTTTGCTTGGTTTTTTTGCTTGTGGTGGTATTGCTTAGAACAGCACTGCATTAGAGTGGTTCGTGCCTGTGAAAGTCTATATAGATCTAAGGAAAGACTTGGCAGTGTTACAGCTGGTTCTGGCAGTGTATTTAAATTGTATATCCAGGGGAATTTCATTAGTATATTTTTTTCAGATGATTCAATTAGTTTAGTGATTATGATTTAGAATAATGCCTGGATTTTATTTCTAATAGCAGCTTAATAAATGGAGAATTTTCTAAGAAATACTGATTGCGATCCATATCTTCCCCAGCAATATCTCTGAGGAAAATGGCATTTAGAACAGCAGCCATTTGTAGACAGTTGAAAATGTCTGTTTCTTGAAATGCCCTAAAGGATCAAAATATCTAATTGGTCTTTGCATTACAGTAGTCCGCCAATATTTTTCTACTCTGAGCTACAGAGCAGCTAGCAGCTAATAAGAGAAGAAAACTCTGGAATGAGCAGTCAGCAGCACATTCCTCTGCTAACTTTCTTTTACAAAAATTGACCTTTTGCTACTCTTTCACCAAATCTCTTTATTGAGCACACTTTGAGTGTAAAAGCACAGCTTATTTACAAATTCACACCAGCAAATTAGGAACAGATTCACACAAGAGCACTGGGAATTTTGTGGAAAAGTCTTTGAATAAGTTGCAGACAATACTGGAGACAGATACAAAATCTAAACCATAATGAATTGAATAGTGAGAACATAAATATTAGTAGTCAACATGACTTATTGGAATATAAATCTTGCAAAGCAAATCTGATTTCACTGTCAGCCATCATAAGATTATAGATTTGGTAAACAGAGTTGAAATTATCATTAAAGGAATCACACAAGTAGATCATCAGTTGCCTGACAGGGGAGCTGTTATTCTGTTCTCTGTCATGTTCCACAAAGTTTTGTACTGGACACAGTTCTGTTCAACATTTTTATCAATTACTTGGTAATAAATATAAAACACTACTGAACAAAATGCACTGGAAAGAAAACACACAAACCTTACCAGTGGAATGATGGAAAAAACACCACTGCCTGAACTTAATGTCTTAGAGCAAAGTAGTAACAAAAACGTACCGTTTGTACTGGTAATTGTGTAAATAGCAGAAGCAGAATAGTAAATACAGCTGTGAGATATTAGATTTGTGCGATTTGTGTCACTATTTCACAACATAATACTAAAAATTTTTAAAAGGGGGAAAGGTGATACAGTTGACAAAAAAAGAAAACAACATAACATTAATGACTGTGAAACATAGTATTCAGTTTGGCTGTCTTTAAAAGTCATGAGTGATAGAATCATTTTGGTTTAAAAATACTTCTAGGATCTTCACTCCTGTTAACACAACACTGCCAAGTCCTCCAATAAGTTGTGTCACAAAGTACCACATCCTTTGAAGATTTCTAGGAATGATGACTCAACCATATCCTTGGAAGCCTGTTCCAATACGTGATGACCCTTTTGGACCCCACCTCCCTCGGCTGCTCTTCATAAGATTTGTAATCTAGACCCTTTATGAGCTTTGCTGCCCTTTCTTGGAAAATGCAAAAATAATGGTGCTTACCTACAAAGAAGGTGTTTACCTACAAATCTAATCCTATATTCTGCCATAATGAGAATACAGCCGGAGTTAAAAATTACTTAAGGACTTCTTTCTGTTTTATCAGACCTTGTTTTCCTCCCATAAAATAAAACACACTTTAAAACCTCCCCCCAAAAGTGGTCTATTCCCTTAAGTTTTCAGGTTTTTATTTTCATATCAAAGCAAAAATATAAAAAGAAAAAAAATTGCATTTAATTGATGGACTGAAATGCAGAGTGGGATATGTTAAATTTTCTACCTGTAGAAATGAACAACTTTTTTGATTATATCCTTTACAGCTGCACATTAAACTTTTATAAAGTCTTTGACTCAATATTGGAAAAAATAGTAAATTGGCAAATGTATGACATTCTGGATAAAAGGGTAATTTTCTTGTAAAAAAAAATGTTAGCAGTGGAGTTGTTTTTGTGGAGATAAACCTCTATTTAAGGGTAAGAGCTTCAAGGTTAGACATTTTGCTCCATATTATTACCCTTCAATATGACTTTTTAACCACCTTAAAAAAAAAATTACACATACATTTACTAACACCTGTTTGAAAATATATACTTAACTGAAAACTAAAGCCTGTTTTTTTTTTTTTCTTTTTAAGCTCTTCACATTGCAAGTAGAATACTATAAAAATGTGTTTTTCAAAAAACATCAAATAGATATGTTTCAGTTTTCCTTTGGGTAGGATTTCTCATAATATTTGAATATAAACTAAGAGGGTGAAAAACAGGTGAAAAAATACCCACCTTTTCTAACGCTATTTAATGTTCTGGACAGCAAGTGGTGCTGCTGTATGTAGAATGCATAGTAGTTAAAAATCAAAGAGAAATAAGATCCATATCAAGAAATTACTGTCCTCTGTTTCAGGCAGAATGCATGTCTGAGACATAGTAATACTTCTCTAGAATTCTACAAGAGTATCTGTGCACTCTTACTATATCAAGCACTAAGAGATATTAAAGAAGCTCTGTCAGGAAAAGAAAAATAAATTAACCTTTTTGTCTAATTTACTTCAAAATTTTAAGTGTTTACAGTTTGTTTGTGAATTATTACTATTTCTCAGATTAATCCATGATACATGCAAATTCTTAAGCAGCAACAGGGAGATATTAATTAAAGTCATCAGCTTACATTTTCATTAGGCAGAAAACCAGCTTCAGTTGTGAAAACAGTAGTATTATTGTATTATTATTATTGCTACCATTATTGTATTTTAAAATATTCTGTATTTTAGTTTTAATAGTTGAAATATTACTCAAACTTGGAAAATTTTATATTGTGGGGTTTTTTTTCTGGTACTTACATAAATGATTATTAAACATCTGACACAACTCTGGTTTTTTTATTATGTTCTTACTAATGGACACAGAACATTTTATCAAGAATTATGTATGTGTGTATATATATGTGTGTGTACAAATATACATATTATATATATGCACTGCATTTTCAAAGAAACAGTTTCAGTGGCATCAAAACAATTCTCATGCAAAAATGCATCCTAATAACCACCATCCATGGTATTTTGGAGTCTTGTATTCCATAAATTAACATAGTAAGATATCAAATTTCTGTCTGAAAAAGTTGTTATTAGTCTGATATTTGTACAGGTAGAAGGATAGAAGATTTATCTTTTTTATTTTTGCCTGGCCAAACAGTGAAGTACATGATGTTATTCTCAGCTGTCTAAAAATGCTGTTTCTTCACATACACATCTATTTTGGTCTGTGTTATTTCTACACAATAAGTTTTGGCATTTTTGTCCATCTTTTTTCTTCAAATCTCCCATAAATTACAAATTAACTGGACAACAGAACAAGAAGCACAGAAAAAAGTGGCACCCTTTATATTTTCGTACTCTTCAGATCCATATTGTCTGCTCTGTAAAGCCATTAAAATGAACTTTTTACCTCTGAAATGGTAACAGATGGAGTCCTTTCAAAAGGAATGAGGAAAGAAAGGTGAATAAGATTTCAGTTTTTTATGGCAACTTAAACCAGAGCCATCAAACTCTGAAGGTTCAAATGGAAAACACAACAGTGAAATTCCAGGGAACATTACATCCCAAGGAGAGGGAAGTTTTCGCTCTGAAGGTTCAAATGGAAAACACAACAATAGTGAAATTCCAGGGAACATTACATCCCAAGGAGAGGGAAGTTTTCTTACTTTATTTTGCATTGGACTAGGCACTGGTTACCAGAGAAGCTGTATGGCACCTGCTTCCAAGCCAGAGACCATAATCATTAGGTAACTCACAGAGGTAAATTTAGTAAAGTAAGCTTCATAAATAAACATATGAAACATTAGAAGTAGAAATGAAAAAAAAAAAAATTATTGTTTTTGAACTGTGCACAGAGGTGCAGAAAAAACGTAATACTCAATCTGGGCAGAAAAGATTAGGACCCCTGTAATGCCTGTAAATAAACCAAACCTCTAGATCTGCTCCTCTGCACTGTTCCTTTGCATGGCAAAAGAGTTTCTTAACTGGAAGTTGTGCATTTCTCTTGTGTGGTCAGAACAAGTATAGAAGAAGATGTTCCTGAAGAATACTCCCTAAACTTCAGGTTATGGGACCGTGTCCTGAAGATGTACTCACATATTTAGCCTACCTGTCCACATTATAGGACTTTCCTGTGTTATCATTCTACCAAACTGAAAAAAGATGTATCCTCAACTCCTTTCATTCCACTCTTCCTGATTTTCCTCTTTAAGGTTGCTTTCATGAATGGATGCCAGGCTAGCAGAAAAAAAGACCATAATGAATCCTTCAGTTAAAATCCTTTATCTGTTAGTTATTTGTCTGATAATAACACAGAACCCCATCTTTTCTTGGATGTATCATCTTGGGTTACGATAAGAGGGACTGGTTAAAAGAGACGAATACATGAAAGAAAAAAACCATAACTAGTAGGGCCTGTGAAAAAAAATACAAAACTCGACAGAATTTCTGCAATGTAGATAGATGGAGTTTAATGTTAATAATCTTTCATTTATAGATGATTTCTTTTATTTTCAGAGAAAAAGGATGAAATATCCCACTTTGTCAAGATGCAAGGTTTTGAACAGATAATATCTCCCAGGCGTCTTTAGGTATGTTGGTTGAATGAGCAGATAATTAAATAGAAGAAACATCTCACAAGAAAAATATAAACAGAGATGACCAAAGTTGGCTGCTGAGTCTTTTCATGAATAAATTACAGTCAAAGTGAATTTTTTACTGAAGGAGGAAATCTCTAATCAGTTTTCAGTATACTAGCTTGTGCATCATTTTATTTGCTGAATTCTGCTTGTCTTCCTTTTGAATTTCAAATGTGAATCCTTCCACTAAGGAGTAAATAATGAAATAGGGGTAATGAACAGTGGAAATAACTCATGTTTAGTATTTATTATTACTGAATAGTTGTTGCAATATGAGTGGTTTTTTCCAAGTACCTTTTTTGGAGTAATAAAGTCAATTATCCTGGGAGAATATTGATGGTGGACATCTCCCTCTCTTTTTGAGCTATTGCTAACATGTTGCAATATGGGATTGTTCACAAAACTCTGTCCTGAGGCAGACAGTGTCTCATTCAAAGTTCTTTCAACCTTTGATGACTACAGTAGACCTTACCTTTATGTTATTACAGAAAACTCCAAAGACTAACTGTAGCTCAGGATAGTTTAGTCCAACATTTATGTATAGGAAGCTGATGCTTTTTCTCGAATCCATTCTGAAAATGCTGAAGGAAGAAATTCTTCTGGAATGAAATAGCAGGAAACTTGATCATTACCCTTTCACTTGCTTCCTCCAGATAGGTTAATATTTTCTCTGCTGTTAAGGGAGAAATAGAATTCAATAGTCAGCATAAAAACAGAAAACAGTTCCAGTTGCAGGAGAAACTCCTTTCTCAAAGTTGTAAGATAACCCATGAGTTTTGGCTCTTTCTGCCATGAGCCTAAGGATCACTCTGGATAGGTTTTTGTAATCTCTCTTAAAGGATACTTGGAAGAGATGGAGTATTGAATAAAGGCATAATTGTTATTGCAGGATAAACAGTCATAGTGATAGATTACAGCAGTTGACATGAGAAGGAGAGAGCTAAATTGTAATTTAAACAAATTCTTTAAACTTACTTCTTAAAGGAAAAAAACAGAAAAAAATAAAGAAAACATATTACTCTAAATTGGAAGTAAAACTTCTTAATTAAAGGGAAAAGGAAATTGGATAAAAATGGAAGAGACTAACATAAACTGAGCCAGACTTCTGCATGAATAGTGGAAAATAATATATTTAATTGTTGGTTTACTGTATTAGATGGCTGCTATTCAGAACCACACTGTATATTTTGTAAAGATTGCTGTCCCAATCCCACTTTACAGGATTAAGGCTCTCAAGTATCTTCACTCTTATCCTTGTGAGTGGCGTGAATTTTACAGGATGAAGATTTCTCAGAAAACACTCAGTTGTGAGTGGCTAACGTGTTCTGATCTTAGGTAGCCACAGGTCACATCTCAGTGTAGTTCATTTTAGTAATCACATATATATTGACCACAGATGTTATTCATTATAGATAAATTTTAAAAAATCTGAAGATAAAGAGGGCATTTGATTGCCTAAAATGGGCATCATCTGCACCATACAGACGACAGAATTTCACTAGAAAGTTTAAGAGTCAGAATCATTTTTTCTGGTTTAACTAATGTGGACTAAATTATTTCCTCTGGCAATGTGAAGGACTAGACAAGTAAGTAAACTTTCTGATAAAGCCTTCTGTAGTTCACTATTTCCCATTTGCAGATTGATTTTGAAACTTAAATTGAATCACTGTTTGATGGCAGATCAAAAGAATACTATCTATTATTTTTGTTGGTTTTTTGTTTGCTTGCTTGCTGGTTTGTTTTTAGCCTCTGGCTCATAAACAGGTCTGTGAGATGATGTTGAGGACTCTCAGGGCCAGTCTGACAGCTGAAGGACAGATCTCGTTAATAAATGGTGAAGAAATGTTATAGATCAATTCTAACCACTATTATTTCTGTCAGACTTTATTTTGTGTTGTGCCTCATCTTTCTTTTGAGTCTTTACATGTCACAGGATTTTGCATAATTACACCTATTTCTCATACCACATTTTTGTGTTGTAGTAGGACCTTGATATTTCAGCTGGCACATAACCCAGAAGGGTAGGTGCTGTATGGTAGGTATAGTGCTATATTAATATTAACACCTGCATCAAAGTTCCCTGAGGGACCTGTTTTGACAGTTAAAAAATTCTTTTAGAAATATGGCTCACATTAATTTTTTTAAACTGTAGTTTATAACCAAGTCACTTCAGCACTGCTTTCTAAACTAACAATGGATTGCAATGAAAGTTCGTATAAGGTCACCTGTTATATGAAGTCAGTCCTAAACACCACAATCTTTGAAAAATGTTGTAGGTGCACGATCCGGCATAACAAATTCCAGCTCTGTCTTTTTATATATACCTGTCTAAACCAATTACTTGGTGGAAAAGATCATCAGTAAAGAAACCTTTACTTGTGATTTTTGTCATGTTTGATTTAGCCTTATATACAAACATGAGAGTTGAGAGGGAAAACCATAATTCCCCTCTCTGACTTTCAGGTTCAATCTGATTTATAAAATTTAATGTGGATTGATTTTTGTCTTGCAACTGCAATTTAACTTGAATAACAATCATATAAATACAGAAAAAAATGCTTAAGGTCTTTATTCCAGACACCATATATCTGGAATGATACAGAGATTCTTCTGAGGTGCAGGGATTCTTCTGTTGTAGGTTGTCACAGGCTGGATGCCAGGTGCTCACCAAACCATTTTATTACTTCCCTTTCTCAGCAGGACACAGCGGGGAGAAAATAAGACAGAAAAAACATCATGGTTCAGGATAAAGCCAGTGAAATAAAGCAAAAGCAAGGGTTGTGTGCACAGAAGCAAAGAAAAGCAAATTTACTCCCTCTTTCCCAAATTATGTCCGGCTACTTCCCTGGAGTTTGCTCCTGAAGACAAACATAAGAACTTCTGGAGACCCTGAGCATATGATTTTGCTGTGTAACTATCCGGGGTGCAGGGAAAAGAGATGCAGTCTTGGCGCTGTCTATTCTATACCACACATTGTAGAGAGCAGGGAGCAGTTTTCAGCAGGGAACTCTGAGGCACCAGGAATAGAACATTTTTCTTGCCCAGTCATGGAAGGGAGTGGTTTTGCCCCTTTTATAAACCATGGAGGTGTCTTTTTTCTTTTGCTGGGCTCACTCGGGAGCAGGAGTCACCCTGCAATCCCCAGATTGTCACTGCTGCGGAGCTGCTTTGCAACCCACAGCACCATCTGAGATGGACACTGACGGGGAGAGTGGAACAAGCAGCTCTGGAAGCAAAACTCCTCCCAGAGAAAATAGCTTCCCAGGTTTTCTTTCCCTCTGTTTTCCCTGGTTTCCTGACTGGGAGAAGATGTTTAACTTTGCAACATTTTTTCCTTATTAATTTTTTTCCTCCAGTTCTGTGGAGCTGCATGGCGTAGTGAGGGTCCCTGCTGCTGATGCCTCAGGATTTCGCTTTAAAATTTTTAAGATTCTGTGCTGCTTTAGTGTGTGGATGTGGGCTTCATATAAGGGGATAGTAAGCTCTCTTCACAGAGGAGGTAGACAAAGCAATTCCTTTTCTAGCTGGGGACCCAAGGACAGCTGATCCAGATCTCAGGCCCAAGAACATAAACAACAGTGGACCAAACAGAGAAAACAAGAAGGATGGGACTTCATGGGCTAAAGCTGTAACTGGACAATTAGCTCCAATATGCTAATGGATCAGAACTTACCAAAGTGTGAGACCTCATAACTGGTTGTCCATTTTGTGACCATTTTGGGTTTACCTGGTCTAGCCCTGGCTGGGGTCTTGTGCTGCCCAAGGCGGATCTACTGAGGTCTCTTAATAAATATCTACTTTACTTTTAGCTCCATCTAGTCTCTGTTCAACATCATCTACCCTTTTTATGGGTAAACCATCCTTTCTGTTGTTCTTTTGATAGTAGAGGAAATTAAATAAGTGTATTTAATTTTCCCAATGAGTTTAAAAAGGAGCACAAGAACATAATAGCATTACCAAATATTTTAATTAAATTTTACATAAGTGGTTTTTAATCCGTAATTTACCTGCTTTATACTTGCCTAGAACTTGATACACCTTTCTGAGGGGAAAAAAACCCCAAAAAACAAACCAACATGCATATGACAAAATAGCTGTGCCTTGCTTACATACAACGCAGAAATAAAATCAACAGCACCATTAACACTTGAAGAGAATATTGTGCATTTCAAAATTCCCCTTACATGCACTCACTATAACTGATTTTTTTACCTCATTTCCAAGGAGACAGGATTAAAGGAGCTGTCAGACCTCTCTGTAAACCTCATCTACCTGCCATGGTCAACTGTATGATTTGGGCCTGTGGTGCAGTACCAAAACTTCCTTTCAAGTTCCTGGGGAAAAAGAAAAAAAGAAAAGTGTTGCTGTGCAGTGTTCAATAAGTATGCCTGCCTTCTCAGTTCCAGTTCTTTTTTGTACTCCTATCTTTTTCTGCCTTGTCAGACAATTGGCCTGATGCAAGACTGTTGGGGAGGGCACAAAGCAGGGAGCAGAAGATGAACACTACCTCAGGCACATCAAGGCTGTGCTTGAATACGATGCAGAGAAGTTGGTCTATGCCCACAAAAGTCATAAATATAAGCTCAAGAGATTTGAACATCATGGTGTACAGAAAAGTTAATTTATGTTGTTTTTTTTTTCCTTGGAGGCCTGTAGATGTGGATAAATTTTGTGTGAAGCAGACTAGTTTTACAGATGACTGTATTCCAAGCAAAACTCTCTAAAGCATTTCTATAATAGCTTTACTTTGTAAAACGTGGAATTTTTCAACAGAATATGCAGTTCTGCAATATAAAGATTTTATTGCTGTGGGTTTGGTATAAACTATATAACTCACAGCCTCACTATTCATGATGAATTTACTGACTTCTTTATGTACACAGCCTCGGAAATGTTTAGGGATGAAAGATTCCTTAAAAACAAATGCTATGAACTTTACTTGATCATATAAATTACAAAGGTAGTGAGTAAAGCAAAAGTTACTGAAGATTTAGCTTTTGCAGGGGTCAGATGTGTGCAGAACTGCTTCATGACAAATAGCTTGCAATAAAGGGTTCAGTTTCAAAGAATAAACAACTAAAAATCAAGGAGAGATTGCTCAGCAGAGATGAAAGAGAAGACCATCTTTATGATGTATCCCCCATCTCTCTGGCAACTGTATATAAATCTCTTTATATATGTACTTTTTAGACAAGTAGGGTAAATATTTGTCTCCTGCTGGAAGTCATGTTGGTTTATAAATATTTTTATATATATACAAACGTGCAGGTGTAGGCATCATGGAGGGTTCAGATACAGCATATTATTTACAAGGAATCCATGTCCTCCAGAACAGCAACTGGAGGCTGGCAAGGTAGTTCAGGGCATTGGAAATAGCATGAAAATAGCATTGGAAATAGCATGAACTACAAATGAGACAGATGGAGTCGAAACCTGTATCTCCATTGACAAGAATTTGAGGTGAGACAGATATTTTACTTTAAACTTTCACTTTAATCTTATTAAAAGATTGGTAGAGTCCAAAATCTTATTCTAGATTTTGGACTCTACCAATACTGCAGGTGAATACTTTGATGGTGATGCCAGTTTATTTTGATTTATGCTGAGTTGCCTAAACTGTCAAAATTATCCAAGATTAATCAGGAAATTTCATCAACATCAGAGCTTAGACACAGGGGTTGCATTACATCATGAAATTAATAGAATCTTTACAGTGGGAATTCTTGGTACTCATACACGCAAAATTATGAATAAACACCCTATACCACAACACTCTCAACAGCTACATTTTATCTGGTACATTAGACAGAATATACTTTTCTTTTTTTAAGTGCTCATGAACGATATCCAGACACAAACGCCTAAGACACATGGAAGTGCTTCTCATACTTATATATGCCAGTAACAAGAATAATGCAGCATTTCAAATGTTGACTCATTGGTGTCTGGCATAAAACTGATTAACAGCTTGGTCTGTGTGTTACACAGGAAATTTAATCACAGCTTACCCATAGTATTGTAGTATTGCTTTAAAGGGTAATTGTGATCTTAGTAAGGTTGGAAGGACAATGACAAACACAGAAATGCTCACTAAGGCTGCAGAATTTTTAGAAGATTTAGTCCATAATGTTTCTCAGTGGTGAGTGCAATACTTGCAGCCTTTTTTCCATAGTGAAGCAGAACACAAGACCTTTTGGCATTCTTCTTCTCTGCTCCACAGTTATTCACTCTGAACATGGAAAATGCTTGACAGTACAACTTGGCCATTATTAATATGATGATGGAATGAAGCACAACTCCACAACAATGGTTCAAAACTTTTTTCTTAGAATGTAAAATTAAACTCACAACATCTGTCAGTGAAGATTCTTATAGTTTAAAACATAAAATGGTATCCAAAGTGTATTCAAGGAAGTCTAATTTCAGATTTTACTTTTATTAAAGCTTCCACATTATACCTGTAGGAATATATCTCAAAGGAGTTATTCCAAGCCACTTTGTATTTTTCTCACTCTGTGTATGGCTCTTATCCTATTTTATTTCATACTGTTCAAATATCAGTTATAAAGTTAATAATTATCTCATGGTATTTTCTACCACGATGTCACTGTGGAGTTTCACAGCTTCATAGACATTTACTTAAGTTTTCACAATGCATATGGAAATATAATTACTTAATAAAAAGACTCCAAAACATTATCACCAAAGCTGTTCAGTAAGCTTAAATGTCTATGTTCTGATTTTTAATTTATTCTTTTGGCACTTTCCCTTCCCAAAGTATTCCCTACTAAATGGCAGTTGCTGCTACTAAGCATTCAGCATGCCTGCTAATTTGATTCTCAGTTCTCAGTGGTATTCAGAACATGGAAAATATACAGCTAGTGTTCATCTGAGAAAAATGTTCATTTACATGACTTTACATCACAGAGACAGAACTGAAAGCACCAGACTGGTGTTTATCTGCATTACCTGGGCAAAGATAATTTTTCCTTCTGCCATTCCTAGCTCATTCAATGCACAAAATCCAACTTCTGCAGCTGCTGAAACAAAGATCCTAGTTTATTTCACAGCTCAGTTTTGGTATCCTGACAAATACGTTGTGCACTTACAGAGGCACAATCTGTGTAAAAATACCAAGTGACAAGATAATTAAAGATTTAATTTGAGTGCTTACACAAAACTTATTAAACTAGATTGTCACTCCTTGTTATCAGGGTGAATGCATAGAAGGAAGTCTATGCTTTCCTATATACTGCTTGGATGCCGTCAAATGTCATGAAACAGAAAATTACAGCCTATATTGCTAAAGTTTGCCCAAATTACAGTAATATTCAAGGTATTATGCTAAATTAAAGACCACAATAGCCACTTACAATACTAGTGATTTTCCAAGAACAAAAAATAAAATAATTTTTTCCCACATGTTTTTCCCCCTCAAAAAAAAAAAATGTATACATCTAGTGTGCTCAGGTTTACATTTGGGAAGTTGTTTCATCTCTCTACCTGTGGAAAATGCTATTCACTTTTCAGTTGGACATTGTCCTTTACGGTTTGTGATTTTACATTTGTTTTCCTTATATTGATTCTTTGAGATTTTTCATGGACTATGTTTTGAAGGGATCTGAGTTGCAAGGCTCCAGTGGTAGTGTGTGTATCATGGAAGAAACACATTTGGGATTAGTGAATAAATGTCATTTTAGGACTCAGAAGATTGGGGTTTGTTTTTCTAACTGGAAAATAAGGTGTTGTACTTATATTTCAAAGTATTTGCAGATATTCTAAAAAAAAGGCAAATTGTTTTTGAAATATAACTGAGTTACTAAAACTTGCTTGTGATATTTTTCAAAAGTGACTGTTAAAGAAAAGAATAATCTTTTCTAAGGTGCCTAATCTCTAATTAAACAAAGTGAAAGATTAAATAGCTGTATCTGGAGTGATACATGCATGCATGTATGTATTTAATTGAAGTACTCTTCCACTGATTGACACACATATTCAAGATCATCAAGGCATACGCTTGACTTCAAAGCCATTCAGACACATTAGCATAGCTCTCATACACATTATAGCCAAATATCTATAATGATACTGTTGGGACATCTGCATGTGATTAGCCCATGATGAACAATTAATAATTTCTTGTCCAGATAGGTCTACCCAGTTCTATTTGTTTGTTTGTTTTAATTTATTCTATATTGTTTCTTTTTTCCTCTTCATTTAATTGAAAATATAAAAGTATATTCTGGTGACTTAATTAAAAATAAAATAAATACTTCTTTAATTGCATGTGAATTGCAATAAATTAATTGAAATAAAGTTTAGAATACCAGCAAAATCTAAATGAAAATACCATCACTGTAGTTGCCATAGCCTAAGAAATATTTGGACATGAATCTCATCTAGTTTCATTGGGAAGTGGTAATAGTAATTGAAATAAAGTTTAGAATACCAGCAAAATCTAAATGAAAATACCATCACTGTAGTTGCCATAGCCTAAGAAATATTTGGACATGAATCTCATCTAGTTTCATTGGGAAGTGGTAATAGACATGAATTTCATCTAGTTTCATTGGGAAGTGGTAATAGAAAATTTCTAGGTCTTTTTGTCTTTGAATTTCCTTAATAGTCAGAATTCCTGAGGGTGAAACAAATAAATTTTAAATACTCAAATTATTATTAGGTGTAAAAACAAACCCACATGCTTGTTCACCACTTAACACTGGCTTCGCACTACACTTGTCTCCCTTTTATAAACTGGTTCCTTTCAACTTCACAGAAATACATTCTGTTTGAAATCTGTCTCACAAGTCCTTTCTATAGTTCGCTGTAGGAAACCATCATTTGACTTGTGCATTCTGCTGGAATTTACATGGTAAATCTTCTCACTAATCTTCTCACCAAAAAACAAACCTCTCTCTTTGTTGCAATTTAATAATATGAAGGTCCCTCATTTCACAAGATTTCTGTTTCCATTGAGATGTTCTCACTTTTAGGTCCATGGATATCTTCTTTCATTCCTACTTTCTGAATTGCTGAGAAAACATAGAGATAGTAACACTGGGGTCAATTCTCTTATTCAAATGAATGATGAGATGTTTTTGCAGACTGTGAACAATGCTTGGGGGGAAGCTTACGTCTTGATCTGTTATTTTCTAGGAAAAAGAGTTATAGCCATGAAAAAAAACCCAAAACAAAAACCAGAAAACTTATGCCTTCCAGTGCAATTCTGATCTGCAGAAGACCAACAAACCAACAAAACTTTGTCCATTGCTCCACTAACTCACTTCACAGGAAGACCTTCTGTGGCAGTAAGACAAGATTTATTCTTTGAAAAGAAAGAAGAACCAAATGCTGTAGTTTAGTGAAACACTGACAGTATACACAGCATTGCTTATTTGGACAAATGCCCAAATACATTGGCAATTTGTGGTTACCCTGGTCATAGGAAACAGAGTTATTATTTGTAGGAAACAGAGTTATTGCTTAGGTCAATATATCAACTTTGAAAAACAAAACAGGAAGGAAAGCCAATGGCTCAGCATTTATCCAGTGCATGGGATATTGTTATGCATCATTAGATATTTAATATCTTTGGTGGAAATCCAAGGGATTCCTGTTAAAAGACAGGTTTCTTTTTTGCTGTTAGTTTATGGTTCCAAGTTTGAATCTCCTTGACCTTTTCCACTTGCATATTTTTTTGTGATTTTACCTAAGTTTTGTAATTTTTAATCACTAGGGGTAGTTAGAAGTAAAGAATAAATTTGTAGTGATGATATTTTTAAAATTTTTTGACATTGTTTTTTCTACTGCATTCCGAGAGAGAATATATTCTATAACAGTCACCATATGCTGTCAAACAAATAAGTTTTTAAGAGTAGGGTGTGGTTTCCTGAGGTATAACAATAATAAACTGTGAGTAGAAGTAATTGAAGATAATAGGAAAACTCTTAATTCATCAGTCATTGCTAAGCATTATCTCACCATTTTTCCTTTAAGTGGTGTTATGTTTTTCTGGACAAAAGTAGCAGAAAAATGTTAGATCCTTCCCTTTGTGTTATCAGCACTGTCTGTTTCCACATCTCTCCTTCCTGCCCCTTCCCACCCCATCCAAACAGACATACATGTCTTTAGTGAGTCTTGTTCAGATTCTGCAACTGCTGTAGGAGGAAGTCCAAAACACCAACAGAAAGTAACTTGGAAGTAAAATCAATTTTATGTAAAAGAAATTACTTTGGTTTATTTAAGAACATATAAAGATAGTGGGGGGAAAAGGAAAAAAGAAGAAAGCAGATTCCAATAGAGCATACAGGGGACACAGTGCATTCCCAACAGTTTGCTAACTCAGTCACCTCTGGCAATTGATATTCCTACACTACGTGAGGGAACATGAGGAGCAGAAAGGTATGCTGTCTGTGAGCAAGTTTACTGAAGAACCCTGACTAATAGCTCTTCATCAGCACAAACAATTAATCAAGGTTCCCTAGAAAAATGGTTATTGGGCCAAACAGCTTCTTGACCCGCTTTTAAAAGTGTTACATTATATTGCCAGATTTCATCAAAAACTTGCACATATTTTCAGTTCTGCTGGGAAGACCTCAGGTTCAGATGATCAGTACTTGCAAAACCTGCCTGAACACTAATTATATTGCTTCTACTAGAAGAGAATTATTATAATAGAATTATATTGCTTCTACTATGCATTGCAAAACCTTCTTATAAATTGAGCTGGATGGAGGTTTTCCCTTAAGTTAGGATAATGAGTGGCTCAGAAATGTTTTCTGTTTGTCTGTTCTTTTAAATAGAGAAGGAGGAGAGCTGAACAGAGAAGCTGCACTCAGAAATGGTAAGTGGAATATGTACTTCCTTTTGTCTAATAGTCTCTCATGTTCCTAAGATGATTTATAATGCAATAAGTATTTAAAAATCAAGAAGCAAGTTCAGAGTTTTAAGAAATATCTTGCATTAAGGGATTTTTCTAAGGCCAGTGGGCTAAATATAACATCAATGCACTCAAGTTTTATCGGCAAGGAGTCATATGCAGTTGAATGAAATTCACAATTAAATGAACTGTTAAATTCTGAGATTAATTAGCTGGAAAGATGTGCTCAGAATTTCTTTGGATAAATAAGATAAAAGAAGAAACTAGAAGGCATAGAAAGAAACTAGAAACTTGGTATATTTTTGAGCAACAATTTTAGTTAAACAAAAGGCTGCTGCACTTCCTAAGAGATAAAATGGGAGCAAACTTTGAGAGCAGTGAGACAAGTGATTAAAAAAAAAAAAGACTAAGCCACCAGATCAGCAGTACAGTTATTACTCTTTAAGAATATCCAAAAATGATATTGACTTCAATAGTGTTTTAAGGCCCAAAAAACTTACTTGATGAGGCTTTTAAAAGGGCTTATGGTTGTTCATGTGCTCTGGTTAGATGTACAAAAGAAATACTAACAAGATATTCTCAAGAGGTCAAGACAACAAAAAAGACCTTACTTGCAAATCAAGGAACTTTAGCAAAAGGTTTAGAGCAGCATTCAATCAACATGAAAAACTTCTCGACACATTAACATAGTCCATTCTCTTTAGCAAACTCTAAGCCTGTTTGATTTTAGCTACTCAATAATTCCAAGAAGGGGGAATTAGAAGAGGAAGAAAGAGAAAAAAGAAAATATATAGAAACGGATATATACCAACTCCTGGGTACCAGTGATGTTCAACTGATAGAAATCCCAAGAGGAGGTAGGGTCAAGATATGTACGTGCTCTATCTTTGGTTTTAAATACCTCTTGGCATTCCTGCTACCTTTCTTCTGTTGCTCTGTTGGGTAATTTGGCCCCTTAGGACCTGGGTTGGGGGTCGAGGCAGGTGTGGAGCATTGCCCTTTTTGTGCCAGTAATTGGCAGCCACTGCTGGGTTGGGATGCAGGCTCTTGGGCATTGGAGGATATGGGAGAGTTTGCTGCCTTGCCTGCCCCTTCTCCCACACACATGCACCCCAGAATCCTTACCAGTTTCAGTCTCGCTCAAGCGTGGCTGATGATATCCTCATGATATGATATCCTCACACATCAGATATAAGAGCAGTGTTTTGTTATAGCATTTTATAATTTCATTCTAAAGACTTCTAAATAGTTTTCGCTAAATATCACTATCTTGTACAGTAAGAAAATCAAGATTTTTCCTCTCTAAAAGAATACACTGAAAAATTAAACACTCTTTTATTACCTGAAGAAAAGACATCATTGACTGTTTTATCCATAAAGGTTGATGGGATATCTTTCATTATGTAAAAATAAAATTTTCATACCTCATCAATCATTCACATTTCTGAAGGAAACCTACTATAGCAGCCAACCTTACACCACCCAGCATGTCTGATACCAAAGTTTAAAGTCAGTGTAACAGACAGTTTTCATAAATATCGTGATTCGCCAAGACAAAGGAATCTTGTTCACAACTTAATAGCTCTCTGCTACTTCCTAGGTATCTTTCTGCAGCAGGGTGGTACACTCAGATTCATATAATCTGAGCTATCCTTAGTTTGCAGGCAATCCTCTTGGGATGGAAATAAAAAATTACACAGCCTTTGAATATTTAGATTTTGACTGTGTGCAACACTGCTTCTAGTAAAAAAATTCTGTGCTCAAGGATGAGCAGCATTCAATCATCTTTCAACCTCAAGTGGAGGTTAAGACCAAATCCTAAGTGGGATAAAAATCTGCTGTTCTGCTGTTCTACAGCTGTGAAAGGTTCTACTTCTTAACTGCTAACAGTTGTTGTAATACTATTGGTTGCTTTTGATAGCAGCATTAACCTGTTTCTCTGATCAATGTGACCATATGGTTGCATTTCAATTTACCTGAATTACACATGATACTTTATTGTACTTTCTCATCATGTAGTTCATGTCTTCTCCACAAATGAGGATCCGATCACTTCTCAGATATTCTGAATAACTATTATTATTATTATTATTATTATCTTATATAAAACAACTATGTAAATTCTTAAAGTATTCATATTAATGTTCCAATACTGGCATCACAAATTGGACAAGTATTGATTTCTAATATTTTTCCTTTTTAGAAAATAATTTAGAAAAGCATATTAATTAAGCAGGCAGGTTTGATGCTAATTTCAGGGTAACTTCTATCATCATTAAATAATAAAATCTTCAGATTTAGTATTTAGTCCCAGAATATGAAACAGTGGAATTGCCACAACCTGTTGATTTAATCTGGGAGAGAAGTTACTCCCTAGAGAGTGTGCATTCCTTTTGAGCTAGCTGACTGCAAGTATTACTTCTAACACTTTAAAATGTCTTCAATAAAGTGAACATTTTAATGTTCACAGTCAAAGTGCATTTCATAAATTTACTCTGTATTAGACTCATGTGTCCTTTTGGCCTTTACCTTTCATGAATCTGGGCATATTTTTCTTATTCCAAATTTTAAGCTGGTCATACTTCTTTAACTTAGTATGACCTCTGAAGCAGAAGACGGGTAACAAACTCCTGCAACAACTATTTTCAGGGGAAATTTGCCAGAGGATTGCCTGCTCCTGCTTTGGAAGCTAGGAAATTGTGGTGAATTAAGAGAAATCTGTTAGTTTCATCAACACCTGCTCATTTTGAAGAAGAACATTTGTTTTAAAAAAATTTTGGCTATAAAAATTCCATAAAAACTGGCATTAGAAACATGGAAGAAAAAACATATTAGTAGACTAGTAAGAACTGATATCTTTTGGGTTGTATCAAAGAGAGATTTTTATATTAGATGAAGAATTAAAATATATCAGCTATTTTGAAAGGAATTATAAAGATTTCTGCCTACTATATGCACATATTGTATATTAATTTTTTTTCTGCATTTGAGTTTGCTACATGAAGAAAAATTATTGTGTGTGGTTTGGAACACACTATCACTGAATAGTGAAAGCATTTAAAAATATGATTATGTCCCATAATTGCCTGCTAGGTTGGTCAAACTACATTATTATCATAGAATCATAGAACTGTTGAGGTTAAGATCACCAAGTCCGACAATCAGCTAGCACCATCACCATTAAACCATGTCCTCAAGTGCCCTAACAACATTTTTTTAATATGTCCAGAGATGGTAACTCCATCACTTACCTGGGTAGATTGCTGAAATGATTTACAACTCTTATTGTGAATTTTTTTCCCTAATATCACATCTAAATCTTACTTGATGCAACTTGAAGCCATTATTTTACCCTGTGCAGAGGATATCTGAAATAAATGTGAATATTATTTATCCTTTGGTCTTTAAATTTTGGTCTTTTTGTTTATTTAACTGTGTTGAATCATAGTGATCAGAGAAGGGGCCAAGTGTTCCAATTATATTTTCTGACAACCAAACCTATTACAAAGGGTTTGCGCTATATTGCACTGAAAACATTTTTGTTTTTATAATGTAATTTTATAAATTTTGCTTTCTACAACAAGCAAAATTTACATGATCCTTTTAAACTTAAATATTTTTGATTGCAGTTTAAAAGAATATTTATTAAAAACTTGTTAAAAAACTGCAGTTTCAGGCAATATTTAATATTTTCTATTTACCCTCTACTCAAAGGCAGCCCAGGAGGATGTAGAGTTTGTCCTTCTAAAGCAAAGATACTTGATTCCTGAGTGTAGTTTTTTTCCCTTCTTGCTGAATTTGTAAATCTCTTGTGGTCAATGCTATGGAAGCAAATATTAAGACAGGTTTTCATATCTTTACATGGAATATGGTACATACAGCTTAATAGAAAGATTAAATGCTGTGTATTTTATACTGGATTTATTTTCTTTCTTCAATCCATTCCCATCCTCTTAGTAAGAAGAGCAAAATATTTGTCAACAATCTCTAATAGTCATGGAAAAAATTAGAGTAGTGCCATTAAGAGCCTCTATTTCCTAGTATTTTCAAATAGGGTATTCATATGTGTTGTCTTTTTATATTGATCACTTTTTCTTCAATATCTCTATATATAGTCGCTGTGAAGACTTCTCTATTTCCTTTTTGCTTCTTTCCTCACTGTGTATATATTTTTTTAATAGCAAGGTTTCAATTGTTTCTGTTCCCTGGCTTTTGTCCTCACTTTCTATTTTAGGATGAAAGAAAAAATCATTAAAGAAAAATTTTCTTGTGTGAAATGTACACAGGAAATGTACAACCTTGTTATGTGTTGTGCATCTTATTCACAGGTTTGGAGAGTCTATAAGCAACAGAAATAGAATAAATTAATTTTTGACAAATTAGAATATAAACATTTATAAAAGCTCTAGTCTATTTTTATATTTTGTTGGTACCCAGAATTTTAATTCTTCTTGCTTGTGAAACACCTTTAAACAGAGTAGACCTTAGCTTTTAAAATAGGCTTTAAAATAGTTTTTGCAAATAACTGCTTCAGATCTTGCCTTCTTCACTGTAAGACTTTAAAAATATTCAAACTACATTTTTTTTTTTCTTAAGTGAAGCAAAGCACTTTCTGGGCTACATTTTTGGCTGCAGCTTTGAAGACATGTGGTATCACCTCAGTATCAGGCTGGGGAGTAAACATTCCTACCAGTATTCAAGAATGATTAATCCACAATTTTTTCTGCTGCGGAGATTGCCCAGCCCAAAATAGCACAGCTACCCACAGCTGAACAAAACATTTCCTTGCTTTAGAGAGTCTGAGGGTTTAAGAGTGTGGAAGGATGCCATTCATTGTGAGCTGACCTTAGTACCAGAGAACAGCCCTGAGTACATTTAATTTATTAATGTAGACATATCATATGACTCTCACCTTCTAGCTAAGGGAGCTCTCTCATTATGCTACTGTCAGATTCTCTTCTGTATTCAGAAATATTACATTCTTGAATATAAAGCAGCCTGAATTAATACAAGGATTCTCTTGGAATTAAGAGGCATTTGGACAATGCACTTAGTAACATGCCTTAACGTTCTGTCAGCCTTGAATTGGCCAGACAGTTGGACTAGAAGACAGTTGTAGGTCCCTTCCACCTGGAAATTATTCTATTCTATTCTATTCCATTCTATTCTATTCTATTCTATTCTATTCTATTCTATTCTTTTCACACTTACCTGCTTGGTGGTTTTTGTCAATTGCTTACCACTGTGTAATAATTTACCAAACTACTTCCTATGAGTTTTTTATTTAAAAGTAAAGACACTTGTGATGTTTAACACGTCAAATTCAATGTTGGATTTAGACACACAATTTCTTATGAGTGAATTTCCAGATTCTCAGGATCTTTTTAATTTTCAGTCAGAGTTCTTTGAAATGAATGTTTCAAAATTTTTGTATTAGAGTTGGTCCATAGCTGGTTGGTCCAGACCATGTTGATTTAATTGAAGAGTATTTATGACCCCTATGAATAGATATGTTTTTAATTGATTTTTCATTCTGTATGATCTCCATTATTTTAAGTAAAATTAAATATGAGCTACAATGTTTATAGGAATATTTCTTTGTATGTAGGGATCTACATGTTAGGTATAAGACATTGTGATAATATATATGTACCTATAATATTCCCTGAGTATACTGGTGAATTTGAACAGTTTCAAGCCTTGCAGAAATCCAATATGATGTTCCATTTTCTTGTCTGAGTTCTTCACTATATCCATTTTTCTAAATTTTATTTTTTATCAATTTTCTCTCTGTCTGAGCATTTGCTAGAATAGCACTCACTTTAGTTCTCTTGACATATATAGGCTTTTATTGGCCTCTTAAATGTCAGATGTTCATGCTCTTGTAAAGGATAAAATGGAAGAAAATGGAGTATGAATATCACAGCAGCATTTCAGTAATACTTTGAGGAGTATTTAATATAAAATCAGGTTAATATTAGTACACATGAAGAGAAGAAAACATGCCCAAAGGCTTTAACATAAAACAAAATTTATATTTGTACGGTAACTCCAGTTTATTAGCTTTCATCCTTTATGTATAAAAAAAGTATGGTATTCTTTGTGGATGTAAAGTCAAGGATTTTGTCCTACAGATAGGGTTGTTGTATAGAACCGATTTTACAGATAACAGAGATAAAATACCTCTACTCCTAGAAAAGATTCACTCCTTATGTTCCTGTTTATCTCCAGGAGGGCATCATAAAAGAAATAGAGTTAGATCAGGGTAAAAAGAAAATTCCTTGAATTGACCTGCTTTCGTGGAATGGATAGTTATACAGTTGGAGTTCTAGATATTCTAGTCCCTCTATATCATAATTTCATAAACAGTGTGATATTGCTGGTTGCTTTAAATTTTCAGCATCATTTAAGGAGCAAATACATGGCAGACAATATTTGACTGGCAAATTATGCCTGAAAGTTGCTTTTTTAATTCTAGAAACAAAAATTTCTGAACACCTAGAAGGTGACAGCAGGTAGCTGACTTAATTTTCTTCAGAAAGACTTCTTAAGTAGAATATGTAGTGGTTCAGGACCCATGGAATTGGAACAAGTTGTTTCATCTGAATTTGCCAATTGACTTCACCAACATTACTTGCTAAATGTTTACTCAAATACGGATGCATAGGACAGCTATGTGTCTTACAAGCATAGTCTTTAAATTGTGATAGAGCTTCAGTTTTAAGGTCTGGTCTGCTGCTGCCACCACACTGGTCCATGAGTCTGAGAGAACCAAGCCAAAACTAAACAATTGACTTTTCACACTGATTTATATGAAATTTTTTTCCAGGTAGTTTCCCAAAGTAAGGATGGAATTTTTAAGGTTATACTATAAATCTAAATAGGTGATGATGGATTTGGATTGACTTGTCCATTCTTTTTTTTTATTTTCTCTACATATTTAAAACTTTGTTACTTACTATGGTTCTGATGTTGGATAGCCGTAGACTGAGGAATATTTTCAGTTCTCTAATTTTTTTCAGAAAAAATGAGAAAAGAGAAAAAGTTAACTTTATTACCAAAAGTGGAAAAGAGTTTCATAGATGAAAATTTTTCTACTTTGTAATGCTTATCTCTGCCAAGTATTACAAAAGAGATACAGGTAATAGCATTTCTTAGTCCAGTGTTTTTTAGAATGAAATAACTGAAAAAAATTCTAAATATAGAAGTCAATTAACTCTAAGTGTAACATTAATATATTCCCTGACCTTACCTCAGCTAGTGGTATGATACACTTTGGTAAAAGAGGACAGTTCTCAGAAAGCACTTAAGAGCAACACAGGGCCATTATAAATCGACTTTTACTAAAATTGACTGAAAATTCATGTCAGTGGAATTAAAGCATGTAACTGAGGGATTGATTAATAGAATATCTTTAGAAGGAAGGGACCCACAAGGACCCAAAAGGATCATTGAAGTCCACCTGGGATTTCTCCAATATTGTAGAAAACCTTAAAAGCTGTTATTCTGTTTTCTAAATTCTGACCTCTGCAGCAGCATAGAGCACTGTGCATTAGATTTATATTTTTTAAGGAGTGAAGTGCATAGGCTCTGGTGTAACTATGAATATATCCATTTATGATGCCAAGTCAAACCTTTTATCAATACTAAGGTCTTTGTTTTGCAATGGTTGTCTGTCAAAGGAGGTGAGAAGTTCTGAGTTAAACCTTTTATTGCACATAAGTATCCATAAGTAGCCATTTAGTATGTCTTTGAATTTCCCACTGCTAGTAACAATAATGTGCATTGACAGTTGCAAATTTTTGTCTTATCTTTAAAATAGGACAAAGTAGAGTTATTGATTTTTCTCAAGACATATTGTACTTTTAAAGCTTGCTTTCTAATTGATCAGCAGTTCATGACATCAAAGTAAAAGCTTAATGTCAAACTTCTGAAGAGTAATTTGACATGAACTACTAAGACTACTGCATAAGCACCACAGTTTGTCTGCGCCAGTTCTCTTATGTTGTGATTTTTTAAATCCATTAACATTATATGAGACAGCTTTAACCACAATTGGCATCTCTTCAGAATTCTTGAAAGAATCAAAGGTAGAGTGTATTTACCTATCTTGATAATATAATTGCTCCAATACTGACTGTTTAAATACATGTACAGTAGAAATTTTTTCTTTGATAAAATAAATATAGAAAAATATTTTGTGTAATTTCTCTTACCTAATACATCATTATTTTAAATAGTACTCTCACTTTTGCATTTGAGAAGTCAAAGTTTAAAAATTCTTCAAGTTTCTTGCTTCAAAAGGACACATATTCACAACTGACTTTTGTTTACTGAGAGGTAGATCTTTGGCTAGATAAAATCTGTTTTCCAAGACCCGAAGCTTCCTAAAGAACAAACTCAAGCCATCTGATACAACAGTGATCATAAAGAAATGGCCTAGTCTAAACAAACTTAGTTCAAAGCATTTGTTCTTGCTTTATTGAAACTCTTTTAAGAAGTTACCTTGCTGTCTGCTCAGGGCTAATTTATGACACCATCCAAATTTTTACTTCACTTAGACCTGCTGACATGAAAGTTTTGAAATATGGTATAGACCAGTTCAATTAAAAAGCAGATATCAATACAGATCATTTTATAAATTCTGGATAAACTGGATAACTATATTTAAGTTTCTTGTTATTTTTGTTTTCTGAAATAAAGGGAAACCAAACCCAATGAAGAAAATAAACCCTGACAAATTCACCAAAGTCACTTTGTATCTTCTATGTTGGCTTTCATCATGAGCACTTAAACAAGTATTCACATTTGTCTTGTACATCATCATACTAAAAAGAAATAGTCAAATTTCCACTTAAGTGTATTGTATCCATCCACAGCTGTGAAGAAAGAAAAAGATTTGTATATTTTAATTAAGAGCTTATATTTTAAAGGATTGGTAACTAAATTGTAAAAGATTCCATTTCAATTAGCAGTTTCATCCACTGAACCCTTGCCTATCAAAGCAGTATGTTTTTGAACCTTAATATGCTACATTATCAATGCATGGAATTTCTGTTTTTAACAGAAAAAAGTAGTATAACAATTATTCCTATAAATAAGTTGTTTTTTCCTTTCTTTACCCACCCTCTTGCAGGAGTAACAGGGTGTTTTAGAGAAAAAAAAAAGAGTAGTATAACAATTATTCCTATAAATTTGAGAAACAAATGATGTAGTCAACAATAAAAGATGAAAGAAAAATAATGCCATCAAATTGAAGTATATGTTAAAAAGTCCTTCTTGATTAGATTCTGGTAGGCACTGCTGCACTAGTCAGTCTTGAGAAAAAATTCAGTTAGACACATTCTGTGAATGTGCTTTTATGAATTCATTTAGTGGTGAAGGGGAGTGTGTCAGAATAGCAGAAAAATTAAATAGCACTGAGTTGTAGAGAATATAAAAATAAAGTCAAGACTGAATTAAAGTGGAGTAGCTGAAAGCTGTGTTTCCATCTTTAAACTTCAAAAATAGATTGAGGTCATACAAATCTGAGTTTAACTCTTTACAAAGGATTGAGTATTTTTGCATGCACCTGTTTTCCTTTCTCTTTTATATTTCCATCCTCAAGCACCTATACAGATTTAAAGAAAGTAATACCCATGGCCAAAAGTAAACAGTGAGGTTCTATAACACAGGTTGCTTTTGATTCTATGTGGCTGCATGACTTTAACTCTTGTAAAAGAATAATTTTTAAAAAATCTTATATTAAGCAGGTTTGTTTATTAACAAACAATGTTTTGAACTCCAATACTAGATAGCATAAATACTGAGCAGTTTCAGAATTAGTTGTTGTCTGATGATTGTTTCAGCAGAGTTTTGTTCAGTACAGCCACTGGTTTATGGAGTAGTTGAGATTATAACAAAATGATTTCTTGCAGCAGGGTTTGCTGGTTTTTTTTGTTTTTGCTTTTGTTTTATTTTTCCAGATTGAATTTAGAATAAGCTAATGTAGATTTCATTGGGCTACCAATTGCACTTTCTTTCCAAATGAAATTGTGAAGGAAATTATTTGATTTACTAGCTTAAAAGATGAGATGTCATGTACAATTTGTATGTTCCAAGATAACGGCTTTATGGGTACATGTAATTGAAATTATAAATGGTCTAATATTGACATTTAGAGATAATACAATGGGAGGACATCAATGACATACTACTTTTCTTTCAGTAAACTTCATGAAAACTAGCTGAAGAAATATTCAATCATAAGCACTCAACGTTGAAAATAAAGCAAAATAGTTGCCATTAAGAAAAGGGTGAAAGGCAAAAGAAATTAAAATATTGTTCTGGATCTTTTGCATTGAGATCTGAAGGAATGAATTGCCACAGAAGCAAGGCATGACTTCTAATGAGAATTTTAAGTACCGGCAGCTGTGAATGTTTTCTGATGCTAAAGAGTCCACCAAACACGCACCTTTGTCATTCAATAGCACTGGCTTTGCTTCACACATTCCTTTTATCTCTGTTTGCCTCACTTCCAGAATCCTTTTCATTCCTCAGAAGTCCTTCCAAACATCCTTGGCTACCTCTGCAGAGGCTCATCCACTGACTTTGGCTTGTGGAATTTTATGTGTTTAAATGGCAGAATTTAAACATTGCCTTCTGTAGAAATTTTCTTATAAAAACCACAAAATGCTGGGCAAAAGCCTACCATTGAAAGTAGTGTCTGAGTAGAATAAAAGCATTGATTCAACAATCATTCACAGTTTCTGAAAAATGGATGGTTGTTATGATAATATGCTGATATATCACCCATGAGAGGAAACTTTTATAGTTGAAAGGTTCAGCTGTGCTTTCACCCACAATTAATAAAATGCATTTTTTCTTCAACACCATTTTTATCCAAGAAGTAAGGAATTCACCCTCCCATAGGCAGTGATAGTCCATTTGTACAGGCCTATGAATTGAGTCTGACTTCATGAAGGTTGACAAAGCTGGAAACTGTCATAAAGCCATAGCTGTCACCTGGAGAAATTCCTCTGCAGTCATTTTTATGCCAAACTTTTCCTGAAATGGTATGTCAAATTAGCCAGGGATGAGGGCACAAAATTTGCTGATTAGACATTTTCTGATTTAATGCTATTTAGGTCCAGCTGTGCTGAGGCAGAGTATGGTATAACTAGGTGATATGGACAGTCAGTCAGCTGCTGCTATATGGTGAGCACAGAAAAATATAAGTGAACAGTTTAGTTAAAGAGAGAAGCAGATTTTATGTTACCTATGTTTATTTGCCTAACTATATATATGCCCAACAGGCTGTCCTGGTTTCAGCTAGGATACAGTTAATTTTCTTCCTAGTAGTTAGTACAGTGTTATGATATAAATTTAGCACAATAATAAAGTTGATAACACACTTAAGATTCAGTTGTTGCTGAGAAGGTCTTATCCTCAGTCAGGGACTTAGCTTTCCATGTTCTGCCAGCAAGGAGCTGCAAAACAGCTGTAAGGGAGCATGGCCAGGACACCTGAACTGAACTGGCCAAGGGGATATTCCATACCATGGAACATCAGGTCCAGTATGTAAGCTGGGGGAGCTCTACGGGGAGTGACTATCATTGCTCAAGGAGTGGCCAGGTATTGTTGTGTGGGTGTAAGAAATTGCATTGTTCATCACTTGTATGTCTTGGGGTTTATTCCTGCTTCTCTTTCTTTCTCCCTTATTTTATTACAATTTTTATTAGTATTGTTAGTATTCAATTATTAAACTCTTCTTATCTCAACTACAAAGTGTACCTTTTCTGTCTGATTCTCTTCTCCACCAGCTACTAAAAAGCTGCCCCATGATTACTTCTTCCTCTATTTAAATTCTTTTGGTTTATTTTCATTACTTGCTATGGGTATTTAATGCCTGGTTTAGATGTCTTGAATCTGTGGTCTTTAAAGAAAAATATATATCTTGGGCTTTCCCCCATTTCCAGCTCCGTTTTTTCTTCCCTCCAGAAAACGAAAAATCTCCAAAGAAAAAGAGAGAACATTAAATGTCATACCTGGGCTGCTCACAAGAAATGTTACAGTTCTTCTACAAGAATCTCCATCAGGTATATCATCTCCCTGACAAAACATGAAAAAAGAGCTAAATACTTGTGATAAATTATTAAAAAAAAAAAAGGAAAAAAGAGGGCAAACACCTCCCTACCCCTGCCAAAACCAAAATACCAACCAAACAATATTTTGTATGAAATTGCCAAGAGAATGTGAGTGGATTGAATTCCTGGGACTAAGAAATGAACTACATTTCTAAATATATGTGGACTTTTTCAAGAGACTAATTGACAAGGAGAAACTCTTTTTTCCCCCCCCAGTTATTATTTTCCACGATTAAAGTGACAATAAACTGAATAAAAAAGATATAAGACTGAGAGAAATTACTGCACTGCCATAAAGCTCAATGCTGGTTGCTTAAGTGTACAGTACACAATAAAGAAATGGGGATTTTCTCCACCTATTTTTTCTTTTTTAAAGTAGTGGGAGGAATTTACCCTTCTAGTGTTTCATGTGTCTATTCACTACTTTTAGAATGATATTCAAGATGGTCCTGGAAGTAATTCTTGCTCAGGAAAGCAGAATTAAACCCCATGTTGGTGCTATAAAACATTAAAACAAGATAAATGCTATGAATTTACAGCACAAATGTTAAAATTTCACCTATCTTGCCAAAACTAGTTACAAACATAATAAATATTGAAGACTTACATGCAGACTAGTGAGTGCATCTGAAAAAAAACCCAAAAAACAAAAAACCAAAAAACAACAACACAAAAAACCCCAAAAGAAATTGTTTGTCACAGAATTCATTAAAAAACCCAATAATAATTCTAGGCATCAGTCAAAGCCTTACTGATGAGCTTTAAAACACAAAGAACAGTGGCTTCTGATTCTGCACTACAAAGGATCCAATTTTTAAAATCTCAAGGCATTTTAGTGAGGCTTTTAGTCCAGCAGTCAGTTACCAAAAAGACAATATGCTAGAATACTAAGCCCTCAGAATCTTCTTTGTAGAATGGGAAGGGTGTATAATGATTTTTCAAGGTGAGAAGAGTAAATGTAGTTATAAGCCTATAGAAAGGTACATGCATTTTTCATGAGTTTTAGTTTTTACAGAATTTTCAGCATCAGAATGAAGAAAGCTGGGGTGTATGGATGGGAAATTCATATTCACATTAGGAAGCACCATGAGAGACATTTGATTCTCATGAGAACATACATTGTGGACCTATTTTTATGCAAAGAAAAGAGAAAAGCAAAAAAAATTCATTCCAGTTCACAGAATAATCCATGGTTTTCCCATGAGCCCTTTATCAGAGAGTGCTATATTCATGCGAGATTGAATAATTCTGCATTTCAGGTTTGAAGAAAGTTATTTTTTCATACTTTTACACAGACACTGAAATTATTTGTTCTCGCACTGTTATGTGGCCTTCTTGTTCTCAGTCATAGGGCAACTCAGCTGCCTTGCCTGCAGCATTCTAATGTTTACTGCCATGTGCCTTTGGAAGAAAAGCTGCCAAGGGCCATTCCTTTAATTCAGAATTTTTCCAACTGGAAAGAGAGTGTGTATTTTTTTTATCTTTTCCCATTCTTGCTTTATTTATTCCCTCTGTGAGAAGGCAATGAGGTGAGGTGGGTTGAGGAACAGGGTTTCACAGGAATGGAACACTTTTATTTGTACCTGTGTGATTTTGGAAGACCATTATGAAACACAGTAATTTGAAGAATTGCTATTTGAGATGGTTCAATCCTATTCTGCTGTCACTAGTTAAACCACAAGGGCTGCAGTAAGAGTCACAGTCTGAAGAGAGAAAATCATGGTGGAAAAAAGGTCTTTGGAGTTAGAAATTGTTGTGAACAGCCAGAAAGGTGACTTGGTTAGAAGGGGAAAATTACTGAGCAGAATTTTTCTGCTCAAATGCTCACAGAGAAAACACCTGCCAGACTGGGAGCTATCTGTCTAGGCCTGTGAACCAGAAGCATCCTTGAGAAGTGCAGCTGGCATCTTTGAGATAAAGATGGGTGCTTGGAGAACCAAGCACCTGAGACATCCTGAGACATCATTGATTACTGCAAATACAACTGTAATGGAAACTTAGAAGATAAAAAGCCAAAAGGTTGTTTGGAAAGAGGTGGAATTTTCCTAAAAAATGAGAATTGGAAGCTGTCATGGGCTGTTATAATTGCTAGAACAGGAAAACAATCTGGAAAAGCAAATGTTGGTCTGAAAAGAAAAATCAACTTCATTTATATGCTGCCTCAGGTAAACTTAACAGCCAACAACCTGTTGGCTGCTTGAAGTGTTGGTGCCCTATGTACTCTTATATCTCTATGATACAAAAAATATTTTTGCTTAAAATGGATCCTCTCTCTTGTAAAAATTCCCTTGTTCTTTCACAGACTGTTGAACTCTCTTCACAAACTTTCCATGATCTTTTTGACCCTTGCTGGGAATTCATGGTTGACTCCAAAGTCTTTGGTGTGAATCATCTCTGAAGTGAGAGTGTGTTACTTTACTGGTGCTCCCCTGCACTCATACTTCTGGGATTCATTCAGTTTGTTCTTCCATTTCTGTTGTGTCCTGCCCTCTGGGAATGAGTTATCCTGCTCCTTGAGACGGTTTTGTCCTTTCTAAAATCTGTCAATTTTTCTTGACACTGCTATTGTATATTTCTCATAAGTATACTCACAGTTGTACTGACTATAAGCTTGCTTCATTATAGACAAGTTTGTAGTAACCCTTTACAGTACTTGGATGTTGCTTTTACATTGATTGTTGTGATTGTTGGTATAAAATTGATTGTTTCTATTATTGATTACTTATAGTAACTTATAATAGCTTGATAAATATATATTCACTTCATTAAACATAGTTAAACTTTCAAGTGGTAATTTCTGTGAAAATATATTTGCTGCTGATGAATTGTATGGAATTTTTTGTAATCTGAAATAAAGAAGAAAAATTTAGGGCACAAAAGCCTCTGTAGTCCTGTAGATTACAGAACACAATGACCGCATGGTCACAGGCTGGGTAACCCTCTAGGTTATGACATTGACATGATACAAAGAAGAGAGCAGTTACCTCTCTGCAAATCACCATTTTGACCTGTATCAGTTTTGCTCCTTATTGTCTTCATGTTTTTATTTATGGTTTTGAAGACTGCAATAATTTTTTTCTCAGCATTAAAATCTGAGATTATGTATTCTTAAACCCTAAGGCTTACTCAACCCTCTGCCAAAGCTCTGCCAATCCCTTATGCTGGTACATAGGTTATGCACAAGAGTGAATTTTATAGCAGTTTTGAGTGAACCTCTTTTGCAAAGCTTTTTATTCCCTATATTAACTCACCATATAGGAAGGTGGGGATAAAAGAAAAAGGAAGCAAAAAATTTCTTTAAACACACCTTTTGGTAAAACCTACCCAGCCTCCATGTACCTTAAAATAACACAGGTAATGTTACATGAGTTAAAATAACACAAAATAGCATGTAAACCTCAATCATCATCCAGAATAATGGGACAGCAGTGCCCTGTAAGTTCTTCACCATAACCTAAATGTGTTAAATAGACATCTGACATAGCCTAGTGCACTCTGCCATCAAGGAAACACACACCAAGTGGGAGTAAAGTAAGGAGAGCTGTTTCTGTAGTTTTCAGAGAATATTTTGCTATCATGTGCTGCAAAAAACAACTATAAAGTTCATAAGGTCTGTATTTCCACTATTCCTGATTAAAGGAATTTCTCAACAAAGCACACATACACAAGAACAGGCACTTGATCTCAGTTTTAAATGAAACCTACTCAGGTTTCAAACTGGCTTGTGAGGCATAGATAGATTCAGAACACAATGGCATGAAAATTCAGTGTATCATAGTTCTGCTAAGTAAACAACAAATGTCAACTAAATTTGTGCACAGAAAATCATCAGAAAAGTTTAAAACATTTGCTGGCTTTGGTAATTAAAGTAAAACCTTTCACTGATGCAGAAATAAAGATTCACTCTCATCATATTGAACATCAACAGAGTTGCAATGAAAACCTAAATAGCAGTTCTTAATAATGGATCTGGTAAACAAAGAAAATAAAGCAGTTTTAGAATTGTAGCCACTTGTGTGTTTACTCTTTTAAGTTCTCAAACTACTGAACTGCAAATGTTTATGTTTTTTATTACATACTTGAAGGAAAAATCACAATCAATTTATTAAAATTAACCGTTGCCTATGCAAGTATTGCATTTCAAAGTATTCTTCTTCAGACTTAGCAATAAATTTTCCCTTATTAATTGCCTTGCAACTCATTTTTCAAAGCCTTTGATCAAGGTGTATGGTTACCATGGTTATTCTTGCATTAATATTCAGTATAATGCAACAGTTGTCATGTTTATATTATTTATTTCAGCACGTTAATGTACTGATTTAATCCACAGCCAATTTAAAAGGAAAACTAAAGTCAGTATTACAAATGCTGTCCTTAAGTAATATTTAATTCTGGACAAGTAGAGATGATGCCACTTCCATAGATTTCATGAATGTGAGTGTCTTGGTTGAATTATAATTAAGTCTCTGAATGTAATGAATAGTTGTTATTCCTCTGTACTTCCATATTATAATGTTGAACTTGCAAAAATATGGCTGTAATAAAGTTAAGTGTGAGGTTTATCCTAAAAAGTAGAAAAACTAACAAGACAAAGTAAACAGAGACATATCTAATCTTTTTGCTACCAAATGAAATCACATACATCATTATAAAATATAATAATGATGTATTGTAGTGCCTGAGATGCCCTGGCACACTGGTCATACTAATGTAAGAGCATGCTCTTTGTAGATCTGAAACCTTCCAGCTGTGCTTCTGTAGCAGTGCTTTACTGAGCCTCTCTGGTCTTATTTTCCTTCTGTTTCCATACTGTTATTCTCATACTGTTGATCTCATGGACTTGCAGTTCCACCTGCATTGGTGTGGTGCATTATCATGGGAAGTGGCTATGGCTGGTATAGCAATGGCTGGTATAGTAATGACTCCTCTGTACATGCCTATTCTTTCCTATTTTTGACAGATTTTAGGTATTTAAAGGGTTTTTTTTCCAGTTTTCTAAAATATAGAGAAAATCAAAAAGCAGACAGTAAAATAGACACTGGTCTCTTAAATACTTTCATTATCCAAAAATACTTGTGCACAGAAGCTTTAACAGATAGTCAATATTCAATTACACTTGATTGGTATGTGTCAACCTGTACTAACATCATCACAAACAGGAACAAATAATAGCAAATAAAAGAGGGTCATGGCAAAATTATATAGTTCTAGGGGCTAAATGCAAGGCAAACAAATCATCATCACAGCTGTCATGTTCTTCCTCATCACTTCCTTCACTGAAGAGAACCTCCTTTAGAAGATGCTCATCTGGGACCCAGCCAGTGCTCTTCCAGTCCAGCCACTGATGAGCCTTTATCTTCCCTTGCCCTTGCTTTTGTACAGTTTCCCTCCTTTTCCTCTCTTTCTTCCCCTTTTTTATTCTTTCCTGAAAGTAACTTTCCCTGTTAGAGTTGCTGTATGCTGTCAGTTGTTGCACCCACTAATAATTAACTTGACCACATGTGGCTGTGGCTATTAAAATCTTAGACTGTTCCTTTGACATTCTGATTTTTAAATCAATGGGCTGCTCAAGGAGAGAAAATAGCTTTACCAGATCTCCCTCCAAATGACTTTTGTTTTAATTTTTCATTATCATCCTGACTTTGTTAAAATCTCTTGGTGACAATTTCTTTGAAGATTAATAAATTAGTGTTGAATTAAAAATGACAGAATATTTTTCCCATAGGACACGCCAGAATTATAGTTTCTCTTAGATAGTACTTTAAAGAATCTAACCTAATGAAATATTAGTTTCACACAAAAATTGTTGATAAAGAAAATATTACTATTTGTGTATCTTGAGTAAAATCTTTTATGTTTCACTCTTTGTAAAGGTTATTAATAGGCCTAGTCAAAACCCAGTGTTATTTTCCTAGATTAAAAAGGGTGAAAACCAAAAAAGTGCTGCTCAGTTTTGGTTACAAACACAAAAACTGAAAGATAATGTGAGGATAACCTTCATGCGTCCATGTGTAGGAATGTTTGAAGAAAGGCCTTAACCCTTGTTCAGAGCTGGAATGTTTGATCAGGTGCTGTTTCTTACTGTTCATTTCCCTGTCTACTGCAGGGCTATGACATAATGTAGGAGGTCCTGGCCCAGTGTTTCCAACAGCACTATTATGTAACTTCAGTGATCAAAATAGGTAAGAATAAAATCAGGACTGGACTATCATGTTAAATTTTAGAATTTATGCACTTTGCCCTAATAAATAACAGACATCTGGAAAATAGGTAAGAATAAAATCAGGACTATCATGTTAAATTTTAGAATTTATGCACTTTGCCCTAATAAATAATAAATATCTGTAAATAAGTACTAAGGCAGAATAAATAAATAACAGGAATATGAAAGATGGGGAAGTGATGAGGAGTAAAAACGATTAATTCACCACAGAGTAGTCATGTTTGACAAACTTTTCTGTTTTCTATGAAAAAATTACTGGCTTGGTAGATGAGGGGAGAACAGATGATGTTGCCTACCTGGAAATCCGTAAGGCTTTTGACATGCTTCCTATAGCGGAGTTGATGATGTAAAGATACTAAGGTGGTTTGAAAATTGGCTACATGGCTGGGCCAGAGGTTTATGACCAATTGGTACATGTCGTTAGAGGCTAATGACTAGCAGCATAAGAGTTAATACTGGGTCCAATCCTGTTTAACATCAACATTAAGGATCTGGATGATGGGACAAATATACACCAAACTGTGAGGAGTGGATGACATGCCAGAGGGTCATGTTACCATCAGTGTGACTTTGAGCGATTGAAGAAAAGGGCTGACAAGGAACCAGCCTCTGGCACTGGTAGTGGACTTGCACAATCAGCAAATGCTTAATGTAAGGCATTGATGCAAGTGCTTGTTATACATTCCAGTAAGAAAGGCAATCAGGCTCCGTCAGATATTGATTAAAATGTCATTTACTGGACATTACAGGAGAAGGAAAAAGGGGATGACACAGATAATCTTACACTCCTCCAAATGGCGACAACCCCAAGTTTTACAGGATTGCACAGTATTCCAGTGATCAGAGCACGGCATTCTGCACAGATCCTTTCTGTGCTGTTTGCCAGAACTGTTATCTTTAGAGGTTTTATAGTATTTCCTCATTAGCAAAAACAGCTCTATTCATAATTTCTATTGTCAAGCAGAGGAACATTCTATGTAAACATGCTGCTTACCCTCAAGACAAGAAGATACATGAGGTGGCACAAAGGCCAGGGTCAAGAGGGAGCTGCATACAGATTTCCCATTACAATTAATCAGTGAAGTTCTTCTGGCAGACCACAAGTGTGTACAACACAACACAGACATGCACTTATTCAGGTCAGCCGTTCTGGGGACCACTGCCCCTTGATGCACAGTAGCGTTTGGGTTAGGACCACTGTGCCCATCTTACCTGTTACATTCTGCCATACTATTCTTAGCACAGTTGACAAAAAGTAGACTAACACTGCCAAAGTCAAGTAATAGCTTCACACCACAAATTAGTGTCACAGAGTAACAATATGACTATTTTCAGCAGGGTGCATCAAAAAGATGGATAAAAGGAAGATTAGGGTCAAAGGCTGCAGTAACTCTGAGCAATGGATGCTGCATTTGCAACAGTTCTGTTTCTCTAAAATAAAATTTATTTCCAGATGACTTGTCTTGACTTCATCTCTGAGAAAACAAGCTGAAAGAGTTTGAGGAACTATTGTTCTTCTGGACTAGGCACATAAAGTAGTTTTGTGCACATTATCTCAGGCATAATCTTAAAATTTTGTGCATCTTGAAATGATATCTAATTAAAGATTATTCATGAGGTGGAAAAAGAGGAACATTGTATGACCAAATGCTATCAAATTTGCAGGCAGACTTCTTACTTCCTACATTTTAATGTAACAAGGGAGTATGTATTATTAAGAATTTAAATATAGAAGTGTTCAACAGTGGCACAGCATTGATCTGCACATGGTATGAACTACTACAGAGAGCACCTGTTGTGTAAGTGGCACAATTAAACAAAAGAATGAGTGTAAATTATCCTTCCACATCAAGAAAAGAGTGCTGGGGTTAATAAGATGGAAAAAATGTATGAAATCTATCCAAATTAAAGGCATTCTATAATTAGAACCTTTCCTGCTGCATTATTCATTACAATAGAATTAATAGGGAAGAAATGCAGATTTATCTCGATGAAAAAATAATTTTCATTCATTTCTGCACCCATATAAATGATATTACTCATGAATTAGCTAATAATGTGTTACTTATCATAGCAGTCATGTTACTCCAGTGCTAGGGTTCTGAGGCCAGTCCTGACTATCCCTGTCCAGCTGAGCTTTGGGGCTCTCTGTGCCCTGCCTACAGCCTAGGATCCAATTTCATCTTCCTGGGATTTCCCTCACCCTGCTCACAGGCCAGTGGCTGAACAGGAAACTGCTGGTGACTGGATACTACCCCAAATTCAGCTGCTTTAACTTGTGTCCCTTCTTTCTGCCTCACATGAAGGATTTTAGTGTTCCTACTGCTGCATGTAAAAGAGAATTCTTTAGCATATCTATTTAACGAAATGAGATCTCTGAGTACTTTTGCATCTATTTTTTTTTCTGAATTCCACTCTCATCAGCCATATTGTAGCATTAGTATGTGGCTGGCACAAACGCTGTAATGATGGTCTGCAGTGAGTTTAACACTTTTGCTTCCTTATCAGCATGGCAAATTCAGCATTTCCCCCCCCATATTTGTTATGGACAGTCATACATACATGGTCTGCACAAGAAGGGAAGGGACAGAGCATGTGGAGCAGTGGTGGCAAAATTCTGAGTTTAAACTGTGTGCATAGTTTCATGGGGATCTCTGAAGCTATACTATGGGAGCAGAAAGCTCCCTGCATTCCTCACCTGAGAGTTCATGAAGTTCAGAGAAACAACATGAACCAACAAACTGCTTAGTTTGCATTGCCTGCCTAACAGCTAAAAGTCCAGTTTAGATTGCTTACAGAAACTGTCATGGTAATTTGCGGGTAAGGATTCTCTAATTTGGATCTTGCAATATGGTACCACTGCAGAAGTAAGATATGGAAAAACAGTTCTGTTCTTGATTAAGATCAAGGAGAGATCTATGAGACTATCTGATCTGGAAACATTTGGGAATGTAGGAGACTGCTCCTCCTACATCTGCTGGGCCACCTGTGTTAGTCTTTATTTCCTCCTAGTCTGATTGAAGAGCTGGTCTCTCCAGCAGCAAGGTTGAGTGTGTATTAATGTACAGCCTATGCTGTGTGCAGTATAAGCACATCTATACATGGCTGGCCACAGGGAGCACAGGTGCACATACAGAGCACCCATGAACACAGGCAGTACCAGCCTCCTTGGCTGAGCAGGAGGAGGGGCCAGTATGGACCATCAGTAGTGCACCTCCACCGTGCTCAGTTGGAATGGATGTATGAAAAAATAGTCCATATATATGTTAGTGCATGTTTATTTATATGTAGAGCCCTCCAGCATCTAAGCTTAGATTTCTGGTATGACCAGTAGCTGCACCTGGAACCCAGTCTCCCCAGTGGATGGCATGTGGGGAACAAACTCCACTCTTTTTGTTGATAAGCACTGTCTTACCCTGCCACATCTGCAAACACACAAAACCACATGCACCCACAGCCATGAGTGGCTGGGACTCCTTTGATCCCCAACAGCAAGCTCCAACCTTGTGATCTTACCTTTAGAGAATTCTGGAAACCAGACCACCTACTCACCAGCTCACCTGGTTTGCTCTTCACCAGTGACCACACTCATTCACTCCAGGTATTGCATCACAGGGACATGTGGCTTTGACCCCTGGAACCACCCTGCTGCCTGTCACTACGTTTCACTCACTCAGGTCTCTCCTGTTGCTGCCACCATGCACGCACAGATCATCTGGACCCATGCTTTGACTCCACTTGCTGGCACTCAGATCCCTCATAAACACATACACACACAGGCTTAAGAGCCTATTACTGGAAAAATACCTGAAAGTAGAACCTAATGAGAAGACAGGACAGACTGCAGTGATCAGGTGCAGGACGTCTCTAGATTGTACAGAAAAGACCCTACATACATGCGACTGGACCTTTTTTATTTCCTTATCTCTTCATTTGCCCATCATAGTTCCTTCCACAAACCATGGAGATCCCTCCATTATGTCATCTTTGGTTCCTCCCACATACATCCCATAACAACTCATGTAATACCAAAATTCTCTTCCGCAACCTATATTGTGTCTTACACCTAATGGCAATAAACATCTCTTAGTCCAAAAAGGTGTTACAGAGGGTTGCTACCATTATTTTGGAGAGTTTTACACCTGAACAACAGATCAGCTGGTCCCAGTGAGGAGTCTGGACCAGATGTTCTTTCTCAGGAGTTTGTAGTTAGGGTTTCTTTGCCTTTTATCCTGCCTGTGTGCTCCCCTGCCCTTGTGGAGATGGGACTTTGATGGTCTGGTGGTCCTCCTTTGATAAGCTTGAGAGCAGCCAGGAGAGGTTAGTAGTTAATTTATCTCACTGACACTGCTTCTTTTCTACTCAATCTGTGTGTGCAGAAGAGTTTTTTATCACTTCTCCTAACAATATCCTTCACTAGGACTCTAACATTTGAATATGAATCTTTTTTATTACACCTGATTTAATGACATATACTGTTTGCGTTATAGGCTTATTTTAGAAGTACAAGTCTGGTTTTGTCTTTGTGGAGTGCATCTGTAACGTTATAGGCTTATTTTAGAAGTACAAATAAGCCTATATATTAAGAAGTACAAGTCTGGTTTTGTCTTTGTGGAGTGCATCTGTAAAGAAATGGCTCATCTACCATCTTTTAAAATCTTTTAAATTTGTGTCACCTAGGATTCAGAGAAGCATTATACGTGAGTGCAATACGGAACAGTTTTAATTGAGGGATTAATGAGCTATGGATCATTAATTAAATCTTTATTTCTTTAAGATTATTTGAGAGTATTAAGAACTACACTTGGGGAAAATATGTTCTGGAGAATAAATTCTATCTTCATCTTATTTTATCTTTTTAGTTTTATATATTGCAGAATAAACCTCAAAGACTGCAGATACTTTTTTTCCAACACAGTGCTTTGCTTTTCGGGAGCCTTCATTCTGAGTTCAGAATTACTGAATCATTGTAGAATAATGCATTTTTCTATGCTGCCAATAGAAAAAGACTGATAACTTGACTAGGTTTTCTGAATTGCTCCCTGGAGGTACCTAATTTTCCTTACTGAGTGCAAGGCATCATTACTGCCTGCTATGAGAACTACAACTTTACCAAGCAGGACAGACTCTGCTGCCTAGGAATTGCAATACACCAGTTAGGCACTCATAATACAGCATCTAACTGCAATTCAAAATAAATAGTACCTACCCTGAGCCTTCTGAGCCAGGAAAAAAAAATTCCATATACATTACTTACTATTTTACAATTGAAGCTTTATGATCTTCAAACTCCAGAAATGTTCCAATGTTTTCTGATGATGAAATTGCTTCTTCAGAAGTTGCATAAATTTCAAGTGTAGCTTTCAATGCATTAAAGAAGAAATTAAATTCCTTCATTGAAGATTTCCATTGATTTGGGGATGGGTTTGGGGAGACAAATCTTAAAAGGAGGGAGAGAGAGAGAAAGAGGAAAGGAGATATCAGTCCTGGCTCCAATGTTCTTCTGGCCAACAGGGTGTCCAGGGTCCTGGGGTTCACTACCCAGGCTTTGTGGGAATGCATTTTTATGGACAAGTTTTCCCAGTCCCAGGGTTTAGGTTCTCATTTACTATGCAAGAATTAGCATGCACCGACCATTCTTCTAGACCTTTCTGGAAACTGATAGAAGGGCTTCAGGGATCTTTGGTGCTCTTGTTTCCTCCATTACTGGTCTTGCCTGCTACTTGACTCTTTCCTGACCTTGCAATGTACTTTGTTGTGTTTATCGCCAGGAGTCAGGACAGGCCACTTGCCACAGGAAAGTGCTGCCCCACCACCATATGGCCCCCTTCTCCGACCATATCCTGTTCTTTCCTGCCTGTTTCTATAGCATGTTCTCATGTAATAGCCCTTGCTTGACTCCACAGCTACTGGTGGAGACAGACACATTGGCCCCTTATCTTCTGGGCTTCTACAATTATGCAGGTGGAATTGAATGTTATTTTATGTCACAAAGCTGCAGATTTCTCAACTACATATCTATTGTTGCTATTGTGACCATAAATGATGAGTAAGTGATCCACACTTCTGAAAACTTGACAAAAACCTCACACAAGTGTTTTAGTGTCCCTTGGGAAAAGTATCAAGTTAAACCTGAATGCATGTAATATATTATAAAACATGTATATATGACATCCTTCCATAATCTTCTTCTCCAATGTACCAAAGCCATAATAGATTTTTTGAAGTCTACTCCAGAGAAACTTTCATTTAATCATCCACATTAGCTAGAGTAATTACAATATTCAGTACCTGACACTCCTAGACCTCCAAATAGAATTACCTTGAAGTGTTATTTGTACTGGCATCTTAGTATTCAGAAGATGTTGTGCAATTTCTGCCAAACTCCTGAGATTCGACAGCTGTAATGTCTTTTATCTGACTTCTACTTTCTTTCAATAAAGAAAGTGAGGGTGTATTTTCTTTGAGATGCATAAATGTATCAAAGTGGATAACATCTAAGCAACAGGGCACTAACACTAATGAAAATCAGAGGCTGTGTGATCAAAATTTGTCAGACATCAATCTGTCTTGTACATTACTTGTTGCAGAAAAATATCTCAGGTTAATAATTGTTTCTGATTGTAAGAGTAGGATATTATATTGAACATTGAGGAAAATTGAAATGTTAGGTTATTGACTATAATTCTGAGGTAACAGACGCTTTCAATATCAATGTTTACAGGAAATAAATAGGTATCTATGTTTGATGTGCAGTCACCAAAACATTAATTTAATCATGATCTTTTTCACTAGTGAAACTCTAACTGTTCAATTGTTTCTAGACTGAAACATTATGATATTTAAACTGATGAGTTTTTTGTGTTGTGCCTATTTCTAGATGGAGTTGTAATGAACATTTTCAGGGTTTGCTGTGTCTTAGAGGAATACCTGGAGAGTTGGTTCACTCACTACACTAAAATGGGTAATGGGGCAGGACTGCAGGTAGGACAGCAGTCAGTCTTATCTCCTCAAAGTCTCTGCTGTTTTAGCTGAGATAAGTCACACTGTTCACTTTGCAATTCCTACTACTAACATTCTCTTTCCGCTATGCCTTCACTCCATTTTGTAGCTTTGTCCACATTTTGTAAGGGAGTTAAGCATTCTTCCACAACTTTCTTGGAGACTTTTAAGGTTTAGTCATAATATATCATTTAGTGATTGATCATAGGATGACAAATTAATTTTGTTATATTATAGGAGAATTTTTTTTCAGATGTTCAGAAGAGACTTAGATGATGTAATTTCCTTTGTGGTTAACTTACAAACTATTCTGCACTACCATTATATGTTACATTGGAATTGCAATAGGGAGTGACAGGCTAGGAAGGAAATCTGATCCTCTGTCAAGAAGAAATGCAGATTTTCAAACCAGAGACTAGTCTTGGATTTAGGCCATGCTTCTTGGGTAATGGAATGAGTCAGAAGCATTGATGAGAATGACACTGGGAATTTGCCAGTACCAGTCTGATATACATTTGCATAAATTTGTATGTGCTTTAAATAAGAGCTATACGATCAATTACTTTCAATTTTGCAATGTTTTCAGACTTTTCTTTTCATTGTCCACCTTACCTGGCGATGATGTGTCAGGGGTGAGGAGAAAGCAAAAATAGATTATGGCAACGGCATATGAATCTTCAGACACTGAAGTGTTATTCACTTTCTTGTTATTTACTTGTCTTGCTAGCTTTGTAGATGTCTGGCATCACCTGTTTTGATTATTATATGGCCACATCTTCAGGAATTATATTTTTATTGCTCAACATTTCTGAAAACAAACATCAAAGCACAGCAAAAAAATGGAAGTTCTAAATATAAATCTCTACAGCTGTCATTATTAATATACATTCAATATATTTTTAAAGTACTTTTTTTTTGAGAGGTCCAAAATATTATGAGAAGTTAAATATATATTCTAGAGGAAAACATTTGAGAACCAGAATTTTTTTCTCTCTGTTTCTATTTCTGTAAGGTCTTTACTTTGGATTGCACAAAAACTAAATACCTGAAGTAGATTTCAGATACTTCTGACATTATGAGGTTTAAGACTCCAGTTTAAACTTCATGCACATTTGAATTAATAATAGATTGCATTTGAATGTTTACATTGGTTTCCAGTATAGTACAATATCCATGTGCAAATTTTAGGTATAAATTTTAATCATCTTACTGTTACAACCTTTCTCTTTTCAGGTTCATAATTATGACCTTACAGTACCTGAAGGGATTACACGAAAGGTGGAAAAACTTTTTTTTTACAAGAGCATGTAGTAACAGGATAAAGAGGAATGGCTTCAAACTGAAAGATACCTATAGATTAGATACCAGGAAGAAATTCTTTACAGTGAGGGTAATGAGACATAAGATATGTGTGGACTATTCCTGCAAGTGTATGAGGCTAGGTTGGATGAGGCTTGAAGCAACCAGGTCTGGTGGGAGAGCTACCTGAGCACAGCACATGGGTTGGAACTAAAATTATTGTTAAGGGCCCTTCCAACCCAAAGTACTCTATGATTATATTGCTTCCCCAAGTGAGTTCACTAGCTAAAACTTAAAAGATTTTGTAGAGACATTGTATCATAAAGCTAAAAGTAGTGTTGTTGCCCACTCTTTTTAGCATCAATGTTCTTTGAAAAAGTTAAAAATGTGGGAGAAAAAAAAATAGGTTTATTTGAAACAGGAAAGGAAAATGTCCAGAGTTTTGTTCTTACTTTCTAATACAGTATAATCAAACAATATGTTTGATTGGCATTGCACTCTGTCTTTGAATTGCCTGCTTTAGGTTGCCTCCCATGCACATAATTTCTGACAATAAGATATTCTCATTGATGAAAGTTTTTGTTATTTCTGAGGTAGTTTCAATAAATGTCATACATTTAATTTTAATGAAATGTGACTTTCTAGAACTTGTTGAATACACTGAATGATCAGTAGAAAGAATTTTCCACTTCCCAGTTCCATAGATGTGGAACACCATTGTGGTTCCTTCTACCTCAATAACTAATTGTGTATAATTATCACAGTCGCCACAGTTCTTATATGACAATAACAAAACTTTTTACACTGCAGGAATTTAACAACCTCCAGTTTATATTATACTCCAAGTACTTTTCTAACTTTGTAGTTACTTTTGTAACTTTGCTTTATTTAGCAGGAACAACAAGAAAAACCCAAAAAAGCAGAAAGTAAAGAAAACGAAAAGAAAAATATTTTTAACAAAACACTAAAAAAAAAATCTATCCCATTATCAGAATTAAAGAAAGGGATTTTTTAAATATGACATTGGTTATTTTAAGCTTTCACTGTGACAAGTTGAAACCTTTCAGTATTCGAAGGGAGTCTATAAGATAGATGAGAACAGATGTCTTAGTGCAGGTAATGGTTTTAAAATAGAGGAGGCTTGGTTTAGACTAGGTATAAGGAATGATTTTCTTAAAGAGGATGGTGAAACACTGTCACAGGTTGTTCAGAGACAAGGATGCCCCCATCCCCAGAAACATTCAAGATCAAGTTGAATGTGACTGTGTTCAATCTGATTGAAAAGAAGTGTGTCCCTGTTCTTTGTGGGAAAGTTAGACTAGTTGACATTTGAATGTGTATTCCAACCCAAACTTTCTATGAGTTTGTGAATTTATGAATTTTCAGAAGTGATCTTATCTAAAAATTCTGGTTTAAATAAATTTGTGGAAGGAACAAACCAACAAAACATAAAAACCCAAACTCATACTAACAAAAACAACAACAACAACAAAAAAAAGCCAAAACTGAATTGCAACTTTAGAATTTTGAAAGAATTACTCTGCTTTCTGGTATCTGCAGCTGAAGAGAAGAATAGAGTAAGTCTTACGTGTCACATGTTCTAACATTATGCATTGGTCTGTAAGTATGAGAAAACAGAGCATAAATAAACAATGAACAACAATAAATCAAAATGAAGATAATTGCTACTTCAGTGTAAGAAATGTGGTTTTGAAAGCCATTTGACTTTGCAACTAATCTGTGTTCTATAATGTATTAATGATAACGTGTTTAGAGTTAGCAAAGAACAAATTTGCAGGTCATGTTAAACTACATCAAATTGTTTATGAGTTAAATGAATGACAATAAAAGCTTTAGAATGTTTAATCCTTGAGCAGCTTTTCATCTATTTTTTTTTTCTCTCTTACTTTTCCATCTGGCAGAATGACAGTGTAGCTCATTAGCTTCTTCATCACCTTTGACTAGTGAAGTGAGAGTGAGCCATTAAATAAAGGTCAAAAAAAGTAGGACCTATGGACATTAGAACAAAATGTTGATTCATTTGACAAACTCACAAAATTATTTGACAGTGAGCTTTTTATTGGGAAAAGTGAAAAGAAAAAGGAAAAATGAATGTTTACTTAGCAGCATTTAAAATCCCATAATTTATTACTTTCTTCAACAAGTAGCACTGGAGTAGTTGGTTTTAGGAAAGACCATACTTATAGTAATTTATTTAAATTAATGGAAACTGGACCAGACAAACTGCACCTCACCTAATTATATGCTAATTAGATTATCACAGTCCACTCAGAAATAGTCAAGTCCCTGTACAAGCACTATGCAGAGGATACCATAGCTTGTCTGATGGAGTATTAAGCTTTGTCTTAACAATAGTACTGAACATTTCCAACTGTTATAACATGAACAGAATTGTAATCACTATTTTATTATTCTACAATAATACGTACTGCAACTTATAAAGGAACTTTAGACCAGACGGACAAGATTTGTCTGCTTTTTATTTAGTAAGTTAAATAAAATATTAGGCACCAAATTTGAACTTGCAATTTCAGCTTATTTTTTGTCATTGTCATTCTTCACAAGTTTTGGAAAATAAAAGCATCTTTTCCCTCATGATAAAATGTTGATGGCCAGAGTAAAATAAAGAAAAAAGCAGTTAGTATGTGCACAGCAAGAATAGTAAAAGATTTAATGAACATCAACTGTTGCATCATTTATCCAGTAATTTTCTACTTGACATCTTCCAGCATATCTTGTACCAGGAGGACACAAGCACAGGATTGTTTTCAGATTCCCAAAAGAAAAAGCATGACAGCAAATGTTATAATAGAATTGCTTTATTAACAAGATGTAGAAAAGAAAGAAATGGAAATAATGAGTATATTTTCCATTCATTCAGATATTTTTATGTAGCACCAGATGGACCTCAGGTAGACAGTCACAGCATTATGTGCAGAGCCCATCCATGGGAATTGTTTTCTCTATGCAATGGTTTCTCTGGTGTAACAAAAATACCCTCACAGCTTGTTTTGACAGAAAAGAACATTGTCTCTTAATGTCCACTACAGCAATCAGCTGCACATATCTGCAACCTATACTTTATATAAAATTTAGTATCCACAGTACTTCAGCACAATCTCTTATGCTCTGATATGAATAGGGTTATACTGTGGTGACTCATGATAACATATGGGTTTCTCAAACCCTCAATACAAAATCCAGTATAGCTATTGTGGCTTGCTGCACATCTCTACCTCCTTAAGTCTTCTGCAAGGGTCCTAATATATAACATCAGCAGACACAGACTTTTTCCCAAGCATGAAGTGCATGTTTTTATTTGAAAGCAAGTTTGGGTTGATGATTCATACAGAGTCTGTAGAACTTTTGTGAAAAGCCCAGAATTGTGAACTATATGGATACTACTGACTTCTTTAGAAATATTCCCATTATTATTCATGTTTATACCACTGACCTTACTCCAGGAACTGAAAAACATCTCAGGTTATTTGGGAAGTTACTTCTATTATAAGGGAGAAAGGTTACCAATAGTAAGCCATACTTCTCAATTATACTTATTCCTTATGCTGTGAATACAAGTACCACAGAGCAGAGGATGCAAAATAATTTTGGTGTTAGAGTTCAGGACAAAAGATATCTCTTCATAACCTGTAGCTAAATTATCTATGGAAGTTTATTTTGTTTGCTTCTTTGTCTGGAATGCTGTAATGTTTCTTAGCTTATCTTGATGAATAATATTTTATGGAGGTTAAGACTTGAAGTTCATGAAATAAGATGTTGTCATCACTAACTGATAATTGCCATGTGAAATAAAACCCAAACCAATCTACTTATGTTTCCTGTCTTCATAAAAATCTGCAAAGCTATAGAAGAGATTTTCTTGGTTCTCACTGACTGTGACCTTTCCCATTAACTGAGCATACAGATACAGCTGGACTTTTGTTGACAAATAAAAGCCTAAAAAATGTTATGACTTGACAGAAGAGCTAATAGATCATCTGCTTCTGCTCTGTCTACATGTTAAATCCTTGCCTATTGTAGATCCTTTTCCAGAATTTTTTTCTTCAAGTACCTGTGTAATATCATCCATTTCTCTCCTTGAGTAAAACACTGCAAAAAGCTTTAAAAATGTTCACAGATGACAAAGGATATCAGAAGACTAGAGAGTCTAGTGATAAAAGAAAATGAACCAGGCAGGAGACAGGGACTGCACACATCATTTGTAATACAGGGTCAGCTAGCTTCCAGGGTTATATAGATGGTTTGCAGAGAGATAACTTTGCAACTCAAGGAATTGCTCATGATATATGCTGAGACATCTTCAAGGATATTAAGCTTCAAAATAATGAGATCAACCACTCTCAAACTGTAGAATATGCTTTTTTGAGAAATGAGGAGATGGTATCCCAGACAAGTAGTTGAAAGAATTGTTTAAGTAGCTGATATAGAGAAGACATTGAGAACTGACAAAATATTATGGAAATTATTAGAAGACAGTTTTGGAATACATATTTTAAATAATATATCTGTTTTATATACTGCTTGTGAATGATGAATGGTCTCTAGAAAGCGATAATAGTGGCTTAAGGAATATAACTTTAATAACCATACTGAGAATATGAGAATTTTAGAGTGGTTTCTTTCTTATGAAATATCATGCACAAAGTCCTGTGTAAATGTGGGGAATCAAATAATGGAACTAGGTCATAAAGAGTTTATTTATGGAATAGACTACAGTATTTCAGTTGGAAAGGAACTATAATTATTATCCAGTCCAATGGCCTGGCCAATTCAGGGCTGACCAAAAATTTAAACATGCTGTTAAGGACATTGTCCAAATACTTCTTAAACATTGTCAGGGAACATTGACCATCTCTCTAGGAAGTCTGCTTCAGGGTTTATCCAATCTGTGGGTAGAAAAATGGTTCCTGGCACCCAGTCTTAACCTCCTCTGACACAGGTTTGAACCATTCCCATGAAAGAAATCCAGGACCAGATGGTTCAAGTTCTACTTGTATTATTAAAGACTGGGGGGGGGGAAAGAAACCAAACCTGCATTGAAGGTCTCTACATTTATATTTGTTATATGATCATCTTCAACAAGTACTGGTCCAATGTTTTCTCTAGGTCCCATCTTGACAGTAACAAACTTAAAAAACTCCTCTTGTTATCTCATCCAATATTGGCCATGGTCCTGTAACTTCCTGTGAAGCCTGATCTGACTTCCAGAGATGATGGCAGAAGGACTGACATTAAATCAGAAGGTTTTTTTAATAAGTATGTGAATATGTAGAAGAAAAGACAGTTAGTATGCAACCACTATAATAAAGGGAAAAGATCAGTGTTGTTTGAGAATCTTACTCTGGAGAGATAAAACAAATGGTATGTTCATATTAAGGTTCATCTGGTAAAAGAGATGTGATTTTTTTTCTGAGAAAATATTTTAAAATGCATCAATGCAATTACTTCTGTGTGGGAGTAATTATAAATATCTCTTAATGGATATACTGACACAGTATCAAAATGCACATATAACAGTTAAAATCATCCCTTTCAATGTCGATAAGTATATGCAAAAGCACATAGTCATAGGGAGATAATAGATAGGAAGATAATTATGATTCATATGAACATGAAATGTCACTGTAATTGCATATTGCATGATGCTGAAAGATAATTAGTCCAGCGAGAAATTTTAATATGGATTAAATGTGCTGAAAGTACTTTGCTTCAAAAGTAGAGAATGAAGACTGGATGCTCCTTGTCCAAATCTCATTAATCTTCTGAAGATCAGTGAATATGTACCTCTATCTTTCAACAGCTTCTCTAAGAAACTCACCCTAAATGTGTTGGGGTTTTAAGCAAAGGCAAAAGAAAAACATAGTTATAATCTGACAGCCAGGACAGAGAAAAAAATTATTTACATACACAAGTATAAAGAACTATTAGAAAATAAAGTGAATGAAGAAAAGATTTAATCTGAAAAACAAATGCTATTTCCAGATAGTACTTGCTGATGTATATGAGATAAGGAAGACTTTTAATCCTTCACTGTATTAAAAATACAATTCCAGCAAGAATAAAAAATCCTGCTATAGCAATAAAATTTCTTAAATACTGTAATACATTTTTCCAACTTCTAACTTTTCTAGCAATTTTGTGACTAAATACTCTTTTAGGGATACAATTTTAGTTGTATTCTTATGGCAGCTACTCTGATAGAAAACATAATTAAATTATTTGTTGCTTCCCATATCAGACAGGTTGGAACTAGGTGATCTTTAAGTCCCATCGAAGCAAACTGTAATTTTTGTTGTTCACCTAAGTGAATAATATCAATCGCTATTTATTAATTGTTTTGCTAGCTTTAATATAATTTCTTCAATATAATTTCTGTAATATATTTGCTGCAATATTGCTTGAAAAGTATTGCATTGTGCTAGCAGTTGCAACTATCCATACTGTTTAGTAAATAATTCTTATAAAGGTCTTTGTCTAAATATTGTCACTATTTTAATCAATTTAAATAAATAACTAATTCTCTTTATATAATTATATTTGATTTTTCATCCTTAATCTTCTGGGAAAAAGTTGTTTGAAGGTTCAGTTGCACCAGTATAATCTTTAAACATACACCACTAATTAAGTCTAGGGCTAAGATTGGATCCAGCCACACCTAGACTCCTCTCTGAGAAGCAGTTTAGAAAGCAACAGAGGTTTTCTGCACCTTGTGACTCATCCAGATGGTTTCTCTAATAAATTTATCTGAAGCTCTCATTCTGTCCATGAGAGCACTTACAGTTACAATATTATTAACTGAAGGGCATTCCTATTCCAATATTGTTTTATACAAAGGTTAGAGAATATATTTTATTATTGTTATTCTTATGGTCAAGAGTTTCTGCTGTTTTTGAAATTAAAATTTATTATTTTCATCATATATTCTGATTATTTGCATAGTTAAAGCCAAGGTATAAACTTTCTTTCCCTGCTTCTAAGCATTGCTGCATTTTTATGCACAAAGGTTTGATGAACATCCATCAACTGCAGCAAGAGAGAACTATATAAAGGACAGACTATTCTATCTGCCACAGAAGTCAAGTTTGAACTCTTGGAGTAGGGAAATTCAGACCTTTTAGCTCAGTTCATAGCTTCATTCCTCTCCTTTTGAAGAACTATGAGTCTCAAAGAATGCAGGAGAGCTGTCTTTGTACTCTTCTTGGTCCACAGTGTGTGTCAGTATGGGCATTCTTTCCTTTTCTGTAAGAATAGATTAATGGACTGAAAAATGTGATTGCTGTAAGAATGTATGCCACCCTTTCTGGTGGTAAATGTAATAATTTGGACAGTTGCACTTGTTGCAACTTGGACAGTAATTTGTTAGCATGAATATGAAGTCTTCAGCTATGCTTATATCCTGAATAAAAAAGCCTTTAGTTTATCAGAGGAATCATCACAAAAATAATTATTTGGATAGAAATTTCCCATATCCTTCTTGATTGTGTTAAAAAACCTCTTAAGAATTTTTTTAATTGGTGTGGTATTGCATTGAATTCATATATTGTATATCAAAAATATGTTCATATTACTCACTTTGTAGAACCCTTAAAATGAAAACTTTGTTTATTTTTTTATTAGTATTTTTCTTTGTAAAAAATCTCATTTACTGACGGCATTAGATGCAAGCCTCTCTAGTGAGAAAAATAATTGAATATAAACTTAGGCCAGCAACTAAGTCATATTTTCACATGCTCTCTATCATTATTGAGGCTACAAGGCATTACTAGTCAGTCGAGTAATTTTCTGCCTACCTGTGAGCTGCAAAGAGCAACATAGAAACTCAACAAGCAATTTTCAGCCAAGCTGAAAGATGTAGCAAAGTTGGGGAAGGGTATATATATTGTAGGTTCCATGAATCAAATGGCCAGTTTTGAAAGGCTGACAAACAGAAGACAATGTGTCTCAGAAACGTAAGCAATTCCTCACAGAGTTCATTGATTCAGAGAAGCAAAGGGCAAAATGGAACTCCAGTTTTCATTAAATCTGATCATCTGTCTCCTATAGGCTCCTAGGCATGCCATAGGTCTTCCTAGAAATAGGTCAGTGCTAAAAAGTGTGTAAATTCCAAACACTTAAAAAAGATAACAGTGTTATCAATATTTTTTTAGCTTTGAATAAATAAGAATCCATCAATTGGAAGTAATTTATTTTACTTTGTAAATTTTCCATATAAACTAAACATTGTGAACACTTATATCCATGCCAAATCAGCAGAAAAAACCCAAAGGATTAAATACCTTATCAGTTTGAAAAACACTGTGTGTTAATGGCATTCCTATACAAAAGTCAGTTTTGTTTAGGTTTATTTTTTCCTGATGAAATCTCTCCATGCTCTAGAAAGAAGAATTTTGTAACACAGGAGAGAAAGCTTTGGTGCTACTGTCAACTCCGATGAAAGAGAATAAGGGATTTCACCTTCAAAGCCAAGAGAGAAATGAATAGGTAGTGATAGCAAGGATAAATGAGAAGTCAATGGAGTCACACAAACACTCATCCTAAGAGGCCTGACAGAAGCTATTAGGATTCACCCCACAGTTCTCATTTTCACATTAGCAGGGTGAGTGAACAACAAAGACTATTGATGCAGCCTCTGGACATGGGCTTCACCAGCAGCACATTGTGTGTTACAGATTACCATTGTGATGGACCTGATGTGAATTCCAATAAAATGTATCACAAAAAATAACTCAGAGTGTGTGTGTATGTATATGCATCTTTTCCCTTTATTATTCCCATATATTCCCAGTCTGCTGTCGAGGATATCTCACAACAATAAATAATTGTCAAATTAGATAATTTGATATTGCCTCTCCTCAACTTTAAATAACCATCCGACATCAATACTGCAAGAAAATACATGAAGATATGCATTTTGGAGCCCAGCTTTCAACATTCAGACATGCTAAATCAGCAGAGAACTTCACCCTCTGCTCTTAATAATTATTCTAGCTTGTTATCTTGGCCTTCTCATGGGATGAGGGTCTTAAGTAGCAACTGTCTTACTTGGCAAGATAGGAATCCAGACAGATGAGGCAAAACTCCAAAGACTTAAGTAATCAAGATCTCAACCCCAATGCCAACTCAAATTTTGAGGTTCTATTTTTGAGAGATGGATGCAATTCATACACTAGTGAGAGATTTTTTTGAAGTGTTTTAACCCTGGGCCTTAAATTGCACCAGAGAAGGTTCAGATTAGATATTAGAAAAAAAGAAAATCACTTAAAGGGTGGAAATGATGCCTTAAGTTTTGGCTTTTATGTTTTTCAGATTCTGTGCTGCTTTGGCGTGTAGCTCTGAACTTCATATAGGGTGTTGGCAAGTTCTCTTCACAGGGTGGGTAGACAAAACAATCCTTTTCCTGTCCGAGAACAGCTGTTGAAAACTCAAGGCCCAGAGAGTGTGGACAGCAGTGAATTGAAGAGAAAAACAGGGAGGCTGGAACTTCATAGCCAGGAGCTGTCATTGGATGGTTGGCTCCAGACTGCCAGTGGACCAGAGCTTATGGAAGTATGAGACCTTGTGATGGTCACCCATTTTGTGACCATTTTGGGTTCATCTTGGGTACAGCCCTGGCTGGGCTCTTGTGCTGCACAAGGTAGATCCACTGAGGCCTTTTAATAAACACCTATTTTTCACTCTTTAACTCTCTCTAGCCTCTGTTCTAGGTCAGCCTTCTGCATGGAAGCAATCAGGCATGTTTGGCATTGGAATAAATTGTCCAGGGAGGTGGTGGAGTCACCTTCTCTGGAAGTGTTCAAGAGGTGTCTGGATGTGGCACCTGGGGACATGGTCATACCTGACAGCACTTTTAGACTACGGTATCAGACGACAAACAGACCTTAATTTCTGCCCTCAGGAAAATGCAATAGGAATAGTTGGTTTTCACTGAGGTTTTAGCTTCACTGTTGCCCTCAATTCTTTACTGTTGTCAGCAGTTATGTTTAATTAGATGTCTAAATGCAGTTCCACCCCATTTTTCAAACAGTGTCAGATATTTCCCCTGTGGGAAGAATGAGAAACAAAAGGTAAACCACATGAGTTAAGAGCAATTTAACAGTTAAAACTAAATAGACTACTAATAAATATATGACTAATAATATATGGTTATTATTATTGCAAATTATTATTATTAGTAGTATTAGTATTATTATTAATTAAAAGGAGAGAGAAATAAAACCCAACATAAAGAAGTGAGAGACAATAAAATTGCTCACCACCTGCTGACTGAGGTCCTGTCTGGATATGAGAAATAAATGGTTCCTTCTGGCCAGCTTTCCCCAGTTTATATACAGAGCATGATGTTCTTTCTTCACTTTCAGAAGAGCCCAGCTTGTCCAGAAAAAGCCCAGTTCTGAATATTAGAGTTGTAAGTGCAGCCACAGGCTCTGTCTGTCCTTATCCTGAGGAGTCTGGCTACACATGCTCGGGACAGCTTTCTGGCAGCCTAGTTGAGTGTCATGGGATCATACAACTTGCAAAGAGCTGGGGCAGAAAGAGCTGAGAGGTAGACAGGGTTTTGATGTGTTCTACCTGTAACATCCTTGTGAAGCTACAGAGATGTGTACCGGTTAGTGAAAAACAGATCATCATACTGAAAAAGTAGAGGTCCATAGGAAAGAGTTCAGATGGATATGGGTTACAAAAAGTTCCTCAAGTGACACTGAGGAACTGAGGATGCTTCTCAAGTGACACTGAGGATGATGTCATTTAAAGGCAACATTAGTGTCAGGGTGATGAACCAAAATGCACCCTCTGCAAGCTAAAGTAAAACAACAAGAAGCACTCAGATGTACAGCTGGACCTACAAAATATTAATGAGGGCCAGAGAAAGGAAATTCAATGTTTTTCACCTGAGGTATCAAGAACTATGCTTCAGTATAAGCTAGGAACTGCATGGATAAAAATTATCTCTGTAGATAAAGACCTGGGATTCCCTTGGGACAGCATGTTATCACTGAGCTAAGCTTGATAGGAGCTAACTGCACATCAGTACTGGGCTGCAAGGATGAAGCCAGAATACTGAGTATGATTATTATCCCCTCTTCTCAGCATTGAGCACCCACATCTTTCCTTGCTCATACGATCAAGATCAAATTGTTTTAATTATTCTTCTTCATTTAATAGGGAAGGTAGTATTCCTGAGAGGAAATGAATTTGTTACTATCTAGTTCTCTTCAAATAAGACACCTGAGTGTTTGCAAGAGTCCTATAAATATTCTGAAAACTTGAGAATTATCTCTGTAGATAAAGACCTGGGATTCCCTTGGGACAGCCTGTTATCACTGAGCCAAGTTTGATAGGAGCTAACTGCACATCAGTACTGGGCTGCAAGGATGAAGCCAGAATACTGAGTACGATTATTATCCCCTCTTAGCATTGAGCACCCACATCTTTCCTTGCTCATATGATCAAGATCAAATTGTTTTAATTATTCTTCTTCATTTAATAGGGAAGGTAGTATTCCTGAGAGGAAATGAATTTGTTACTATCTAGTTCTCTTCAAATAAGACACCTGAGTGTTTGCAAGAGTGCTATAAATATTCTGATAACTTCAGTCCAACACTGTAAAAAGAAGCTAAATTTTTAAATTTAATTTTGTAGCTATAGAGCTCAGTAGCAGCAGTTAATTGGTTTGATTGACCAGGAAGTCTAATGTTGGTCTGAGCATTAGTGAGCAACACAACAGAATCCCGTAAGCATTTTCTGTACTGGCAAAACATGTCTGATTGCTTGTATGCAGAAAAGCAACTATTTTGAGAAATTTACCAGCAACAAAGTGTAAATGCAATTTAGAAATGCACAAAAAAGGATTTTACAGTTAAAACTTCCACAAGTAACTCCTTCAATTAAGAGATCCTGAATCTTTGTGGAGAACAATGTACTTTTTTTTTTTGACTATTCTTGAATATTTTTAATTTTCAGTAATTTAGAGTAAAATTGAAGCAATTCAGCAGAGTTGGTGCCAACATTGAGCATATGAGAAGACTAATCATAAAATACAATTTCTTTTCTGGTTGCTGTGATTGTTCGTGGTGGTGGTGGTTATTTTAACTTCTTTCCTTTGTACAGCAATATGTAAATAGCAGCAGCAGTAAAAAAAAAAGTGTTAACAGATATAGTAAGAAGTTACATGATATTTCTTTATCTATTTATTCAGCATCATGCACTTCAAATAGCCAAGTTTTGATTGGTGGTCCCAGAACTGGTTCACACCCTAGTAGGCAGCAAATGCATGTTGAATGAGCTTTAAATATTTTAACTTCTTTCCTTTGCACAGCAGCAGCAAAAAAAAAAGTGTAAATAGCAGCAGCAAAAAAAAAAGTGTTAACAGATATAGTAAGAAGTTACATGATATTTCTTTATCTATTTATTCAGCATCATGCACTTAAAATAGCCAAGTTTTGATTGGTGGTCCCAGAACTGGTTCACACCCTAGTAGGCAGCAAATGCATGTTGAATGAGCTTTAAAACCACTAAATAAACAGCTGCCAAAATCAAAATAAACAGGAGAAATGACCTAAATGCAACAAGGAACTAGCAAAACTATGTATCTCTTCTTACCATCCTACTTCTATAATCAATTTGATAGATGAGAAATGTTTCAAAGTTATTGCAGTGGCAGTTTTAAAGGAAAATTTAGAACTAAGAGTAACTTTATGACTACAAGCTCCAGAAATAATCTTAATGAGATGATCATTCAGGAAGGAACAGGACAAGAAATCAAACACTAAGTTGTGTGGTTTTTCGAGCCTTTAACTACGGAAAATTAACTTACATTTCTTAAGACTGTATAGGAGCTGTATGAAGTAGCAAACATCCTTAATCAAAAAACTACATTGTACAGTTAATAAACATACAGGCATTATCTCTCATATTTTTTCAAACATTTAGGTAATTATTCAAATACATTCATTTGTTTCATGTCTTGTCACCATTCAGAAATTCATATGGCATTTCCTGGTTCCCGAGGAAATCAGCAGAAAATGCATTCATTTCACTCTGTGATTTTCAATTACAATAATAGCTTTTAATAACATAACTGAAAATTGGAAGATACAAAAAATTTTATGTATAAGATAAGTATCTAATAGACATGAGAGACAGTGCTATAAATGTTTGCAGAGTTAAAGTCTCAAATTGAAAATGCTCAATCTAACGTTTTTGTAGGAATGATTAATTCTTTCTGTTTAAGACAGAATGATTTAAAGAAGAATCAAAAAAAGAACAAAGAAAAGTGCATGATACACATACTTAGTCATAACTAAAATATTGAATTCAATTTATCTTAAAAAGTTATCAGTAGACTACTAAGTACAGTCATATCCGCATTGCTGTTATGAAGTTTGAGATGCTGTTCATTTACTCTTCATGGTATCCTGATTCCACAGAATACATGCAGCATCATGAACGAGCCCCTGTTAAAATGTTAGTGGCAAAAAGTAGCTCCAGGCTTTGTATGATCCAATACATGAGGATGTCCTGCTCAAAACAGATCAAGTCTGCCAGCACATGGATGTGTTTGGAAGACAGTATGGTGGAATACCTAACTTCTCCATCTTTCACCCAAAAGAATGGGTGTCAAAAAAATGACACAATTTTTCACAAGCTGTTCAGCTTATATGTAACCTGATGCACTCAAAATCTTCAAAATGGCAAAAAGGGAGGCAATTTAAGAGTAGAGAAAAAAATTAGTATAATTGAAATATCAGGAATCTAGTCAAGAATGATTATTTTTCCAGATTTAATTATTAGAATAAAAGGCCCAAAGTAGATTTTATCATAATCATCATTATAGTAATATAAGAGTAATGTACTTAAGATTGTTGCAGGGTCATTCCTTGTATCTACTCCTTTTTCAGCTGTTATGCTCACCCTTCTGATGTCCATTTCAATTATAAGTCTACCAGTAACAGTTTTCCCTGGTGAGGATAGCAATAGCTGAATCAGAGAGTGTGTTTTCTTGGTTCTTTACTGTTTTCTTATTCTTCTTCACCTTTCCTCTTTTTCTGATCTGGAGCAGTTTACCAGAGCTGATTTGTATGTGTTTTCCAAAATGCTTTTAGGCCTTTTTCTTTCTTTCTTTTTTTTTTTTTTTTTGTGGTCCTTATAGCAACCTAGTAATCAGGAAAAAAAAACCTACACAAACAAACAAAAAAAAAACCCCAAAAAAATCAAACAAAAACACCACAAACAAAATAAACCCCCCAAAACCAAAAAAGCAAACAAACAAACAAACAAAAACATAAAGAAAGAAAAAAAATTAGAAAGCAAAGCTTCAAGCAGATCAAGAGAAGTTTAGAGAAAGTAAGCTTGAGAAATTTCAGTCCTGATGCCTTGAACATTCACTCATATCCTGGAAGTAGCAACACCAGTTTCTGGGCTACAGAGGTAAAAACTTCAGTGAGACACGTTGCTTTAACCACTCTCCTGTTCTCTTCTACAGGCTGCATGACCCCTTTGCCCTGAATATTTTTCTTTCTCTTCAAACTCTTCTTTCTATTCTTTCCATCCCCAGTTCCCAGGAGGAATTAAGCCATTTAGATGACAATATTTTTGTGGCAGACATATTTCTTGGAACATGTCCATTCTGCTTTCAAGTGAACTGGTCAGGATAGGCAGAAGTTATTGCTACTGGCATATTAACCAATTTTCCCACAACAAATTCCTGTGATAGTGTCAAATTCCCCAAGACTAATATTTTTCTTACTTTTGTTTCTGTAGTAGGGTGCAGGGTTTTTTTGCTTTGTTTCTCTTTTAATAATTTGGCACCGTTCCCCCTGATACCCTGCCCCTTAATTGATACCAGCAGCACAGACAGACTGCTAACATCATTCTTTGACCAGAACTGGCTGCATAAACAGACAACTCCTGGCCTCCTTACCAGTATAGGCAGTGTAGGCAGGCTGCTGTCCATATTATTCATGCAAGATAGGATCCTCTCAAATCACACATCATTGCTGGAGCCACAGAGTGCCACAATGCTTACTCACACTCTGGGTAAGCACGACTGGCTGTTGCTGAGGTGCCCTGGACACCAAGTGTCCCTGGCTGTCCACAGCAGCATAGCTCTTGTATCATGTCACATTTGCTCTTGGTGATTGTGTGAGTCGCTGTATAGGCTTCTTGTTGCTCATCTTTCCTATTGCCTCAGTAAAGCTGTGTTTTATAACATGTGTCAGACTCTATTACTCTTTAGATTGCACAATTGCATCTGAATTAATAATGATTCTTTAATTACACTGCTAGGATTTCAGTTACGCTAACAGTAATATCTATAAGGTGTGTTTCCTTTTTGACCATAAGAACATGTTGAATAGAACAGACTATGTCTCCTTTAAGGTGTGAATGGATCTTATATTGAAATTGTTACTTAAAGGATGGCAATGACATCACCATGTGAGTTGTCATATCCTAATCACAGAATCACAGAATGGGTCAGGGTTGAAGGGACCACAGTGGATCATCTGGTCCAACCTTCTTGCTCAAGCAGGGTCATCCCAGACCTCATGGCATGGGATTGTGTCCAGCTGGTTCTTCAATATCTTCAGTGAGGAAGACTCCACAACCTCTCTGAGAATCTGCCCCAGCACAGTACGTGCATAGTAAAGAAGTTCTTCTTCATATTCAGGTGGAGCTTCTTGTGATTCAGGCTCATTGCCTCATCCTATTGTGGTACACCACCAAGTACAGCCTGACTTCATCTTCTTGACACCCTCCCTTCAGCTACTGATAGGTCCCCTCTCAATCATCTCTTCTCCACACTAAACAGGCCCAGTTTGCCCAGCCTTTCCTCATAAGAGAAATGCTCCAGTCCCTCAATCAATTTTGTTTCTCTCTGTGGGACCCGCTCCAGGAGCTCCATGTCTCTCTTGTGCTAAGAAGCCCAGAAATGCACACAGCACTCCAGATGTGGCCTTACCAAGGCCAAGTAGAGGGGTAGGATCACCTCCTTGCTGGCAATGCTCTTTCTAATGTCCCCCAGGATCCCATTGGCCTTGGTCATAAGGACACTGCTGGCTAGTGAATGCTTGTTGTCCACCAGGACTCTCAGGTCCTTCTATGCAGAGGTGCTTTCCAGGAGGCTGCCACCAGGCTCTACTGGTCCATGAGGTTAACCCTGCCCACATTCAGGACTCTTCATGGGACTTTGATTTTAGACAGTTCTTTTTTGCTCATCTTTCAACCTGTTGAGGTCCTTCTAAAAGGCTGCACAGCACTCTGGGGTATGAGCCCCTCCTCACAGCTTTGTGTTGTCACTGAACTTGATGAGGAGGCATCTTCTCCTTCATCCAGGTCATTGATCAACAAGTTAAACCATGCTGGGCCCAGTATTGAACCTTGGGGAACAACATTAGTGACAGGCCTCTAACTAGACTGTGTGAGAGTTATTATGACTCTCTGGGATATTCCTCAATCCACCTCACTCTCCACTCATCTAACCCCCACTTACTGAGTTATACAAGGATGCTGTGAGAGACAGTGTCAAAAGTAATATAAAAATAATACTCCTATGCTGAAATTTAAGGATGCATTGGAATGGTATGTTCTGCTTTGGTACATGTCTCAGAATGTTGGACAGAATACAAAAGATTTAGAACAGATCCTTCTCTGGCATGCTTTTTCTTCATCACCTGTGTCATATGAGGCTTTTGAAAAATTGGTTCCAAGACACCACATTTTACCCTGATGAGAAAACGGAACTTAGTGACCAAAGCACAGTTTTGAATATAAAATATTAAAGGTAGACACTGAACTTTAAAATAATCAAGTTATGTTACTTTAAACTCTTCTGTTTGTGGGTATATAGATCATGATATCCTGAGGGAGTGCTTGCTTGCCAGCCAAATTACTTGTTTTTCAAGATTATTTTCCCATCAAATAGAAAAATATAGCAAAAAAATGAATACTGAATGGCAGTTTTCAGTGCAAACAAAACATGAAGCGGTGGTATTACTTGCCTAATGTGATTTGAAAGTCGTATCAAAACAGCAATTTTCTATCATATCTTATTAGTCTTGCACTATGTTAAGATAGCTGGTATTCTTTAATATGATTCGATAGTCAGTAATGGGATGAGACTTTTCTTTTACCATAACAAACATCAGTGCAACCAATGGTGATATGACATGATGTAAAATTACTACTAACAAATTTAACAGCCTTTTTACCTAACGAAAGACATTTTTGGTACAACTAAACTTTTACTTTTCCAAGATAACATTTATATATTTCTCAAACGCAAAACAAGAAAATTATTTGCAGGGAGAAAGTTGGTTTTCTCCTTCTGATTACCTTTGAAACCTATGATGATGACATTAGTGTTCTTTTTTTTTTAAGGTTTATATTTTTTAGAGGAAAGGTGAGAGAAAAATATTGATCAAATTGACAATTGTGTACTCTTGGCAATGCAAGTACTATTTAGACATATGTACAAACAGGAATGTCTTAAAGACAATTCCTCCAGCATAGAGTGTATTTATTAGTGGTATTTTTCAACCTCAAGTGGAGCCCAAATTTTTCACTGAACAATTCTATAATATTTGGTTTTGTTTGGCTATTAAATTATTGAAGAACAAACATAGAAAAAAGCAAACAAAAAAGCAAGCATCTTGCAATAAAAGAATAACACTTTACAGCAGAATTTTTTGCTCTAATTGTAAAATTTCTTACCACTATTTTCTTGTTATTATTACCCAACTGCCAAAATTTAAGAGTTATAATGGAATAGAATTCTCTATAGCATTCCAATTATTACACTTACATTATTAAAAAAGAGAGTGTTGCACATCTTGATTAAGCTTTTCCTTACCTTTGAGCATTTGCTTTTGCAGCCTTATGAGAATTTTTCTAAATAAGGCTATTTTTGTGTGTGTATAATGTATAATTAATGATAAATTTTCTCTCAGTGTAAGAACCTTTTATGGGGTGTATATATCTCAGTAATACTGAAGAAATAAATGAATACTTTATATTTTAAATTCATTTCTTTTGATTCCAGAAATAATAATTTTATCAGAAATATTTATCAGAAACATATAATTTTATCCAGAAATAATAATTTTAGTACTTGTAGTAGCAATTTGTATAGGTTTTTCTTAGAAAACTGTGAGCTCATTTTTACTCGTTAATCAGCACCTTATTCACAGGATTTGAGGCTGCATTTTTACTTTCAGAACCTGCCATTAATTTTCTTAAATTAACACTAATTTAATGACTGTGATCACTTATTTGGTTCACAAGTACCATGAACTGATCAGAGAATTCACATTGGCATTACTAATTTGCCTATCACCTAAATTAAGTCATTATCAAACACCATACACTTCCAAGTACTCAGAAAAGGATAGAAAGAAGATATTTTAACTTCACCTAAGTAGGGAAAAAAGAATTGTATATAACAGGAAAAAAGTTGATAGAAATATTACACTGAAAAAGGTAAAATAAACCACAAGACAACTATTTGCACCTTAATATTGTTTGGATATTTGCATTATTTTTACTCTTTATTTGTACCTGTATGATTATGTACAACAGCATTTTCCTGAGACAAGCATACATGGAAAATATAACTAGAAATTTGAATGAACTAAGCAATTTTCAAACAATTTCAGGAATCCTACTATGCCCGACACCAAATACTTAGTACCTGAGGCCTCAGGTTTAAGAATGAGGTTAAATAGAAAAAAGATATTTTCACTTAACCTAAGTAGGGAAAAAAGAAAATTGTATATAACAGGAAAAAAGTTGATAGAAATATTACACTGAAAAAGGTAAAATAAACCACAAGACAACTATTTGCACCTTAATATTGTTTGGATATTTGCATTATTTTTACTCTTTATTTGTACCTGTATGATTATGTACAACAGCATTTTCCTGAGACAAGCATACATGGAAAATATAACTAGAAATTTGAATGAACTAAGCAATTTTCAAACAATTTCAGGAATCCTACTATGCCTGACACCAAATACTTAGTATCTGAGGCCTCAGGTTTAAGAATGAGGTTGTTCTGAACCATCCAGTATAGGATCTAGCTCAGGCTTATGCAGGGTAAACCATTTACATGGAATTAGCACCACAGCTATAGGCCTCATGATTATTTGACCCATTGAAGAGCACTGGGAAGACAATTTATTGAACTGCTGCTGCTGAGGAACAATTGGTTGGGTGATTCTCTTTGAACTAATGGTTAGAGTAGGAAACAAAGAGAGGAGAAATGAGACAACTTCTGGAAGGAAAGGCAGTATGAGGAAAGGCAAACTAAAGCAAAAAAGATGAAAAGAAGATCAGAGAAAGAGAAGTTGCATCCACTTTAAAAAACTTGAATAAACAGTGTGCGTTGTGGTTGCTTTTGGAGAGCAGTACCTAAAGTAACAGCTAGATATCTAGTGTCTGAGACACAACGTGCTGCTGTAATCCTAACCCATAAATCGTTTTCAAAATCCCACTAGGCACTCGTCTTCATCTTTAGCTGCCTACAAATCTTTAACACAGCAGTTTCAGCCTCTTTTAATTGCTCCACTGAGCTTCCTACCTCACAGCCATGGAGACTGAATAAATGTATGTAGGTTTTGAAGCAGTCTGATACCTTGGTAATGAGGTAAGAAGGAGTGCAGCAATATCACAAATGGGCAGACTAAAGATAGCTTTATTAACAGCTCAAATGAAGGTTCCTGCTTTAAACCACCAGTATCTTTAATCTCTCAGTGCTGTCAGAAATACCAATAGCCCTTTTGATCATCTAGAGTATTCTTAAGTGTAGTTATTGCCTAATTAATACTGATGAAGAAAAGCTTAATTTGAAACAGAAGGTTTTGTGTGAAAGATATAGCCCAAAGGAATTAGTTCTTTGGGATTATCTGATAGAAGATTTATCTTATTTAACTTCTAAATGTTTCCTGGAGGGTTTAATTGTGCTCTACTCCTATATAAAACATACTAAAATATATTTTACCTCCAAAAGTACAGTTTTGACATTAATTATATTGAAGAAAAAAAGGCAAAATGGCTTTCAAAAGTCTCTGACCAATTTTATTAGTACTGAAAAATGCTGTAGAACAGGAACACAAAACCAGGTCACAAAAAGCTTGAAAAGTATGATTTAGCTCAAATAAATTTTCAGACATTTTAAAAGCCAGCCACAGCAACAGGAAATGTGGTAGGTGAAATGTGAAATCTAAGACAAATGAAACCAACTACTCTTCCTAGACATGAGCTCCCACACTTGATCTCTACCAGAGTCTCGAACTTGTGGCAAATGTGGAATGTTGGGAGGAAAGAGTTAAAAGCTAAAGAATAGCAAGGAGGATGGTAGATTCGCTCAAGTGACCTTGAAGGTGGGAATTGCAAGGTCTGGAAAATAACAGTGTGGGAAACTCATATATTATGCCTACTGTGGTTTATCCTCTGCATGAAGAAGCAGAATTTCTGTGTAGAGATAAGTGTTTAGTGAGACTTGAAGGCACTCTCATGGAAAAGCTTGAGTTCCCTGTTTTAGGAGAGAGAAGATCAAAGCTGAGAGGTCATAAAAAGCACAGAGATCTCAGCACAGTAGTAAACTCCATGTGCATTGGCCTGTGATAAATTGTTACAAACATCAGGCCTGCTGCCTGCTAGCATTGAGGAAGCCAGGTGTTGTTTTGGGATCCTCTGCCTAACAAAGCTAATTTACTCTTTTCATTTCAGCTGTGGTTTTGTGGTTGTTCCTGCTGCCTGCCTGTGTCAATTCACACACCAAGGAATCCTAGGTTGTGGGCAGCGTGTCTCTTTAGCAGAACCTGAAAACCAAATCTGGCACAGATTCCTCCCTCAGTCTTTCCCAAATAAAACCAGAGTAGGGAACACTTCCGGGGAAGTGTTTTCATAGACTCTGAAATCTCCTGAAGAAAGGCATAGCACTGAGCTGGTGGGAAAACTACTGCCCTCCCAAGAGTAAAACAAGTTTCTTTACTGGAGTAGCTGAAGGTATGGAAGAGATGAGGACTCAAGCCTAAATGACACTGGATCCAAACACCCTTCTCCTACCTTCTGAGAGTCTTTGCAAGACACCCATCTACTGAATAGCCTTGGTGTGGGTCTGAGAGGATGATGGGTACCTTGTGTCCTTTAGAATGACCTAGGGCCTTCAGTATTTCCTTGCTATAACTGCTTATATTTTTTATCTTTTGTTGATGCCACTGTCACTATTTCCATTCTTTCTTTGTCTCTCTTCTATACACCTTTCCTTCACTCTGATTTTTAAAATCCAACCTCTGCCAAAAGACTAAGCATAAAGATCTGCCCTCAAAGTTATGAAGAATATCTGGAAACCCTGTGGACCTGGTCTTGGACATAATCTGAAATAATTTATTAAAGTACAGTAAAATGCAAAATTGGTATAATTATTCATTATCAAGTTTTTTGGAAAACTCATTACAGATGAAGCACAACTATTTATCTTAATGAAAAGCTTTACCAAATTGAACTGAGTCAACTATAACTAGACTAAACTACTACTTCAAACTAGTAAGCAAAATACAGGCTCTGAATACATGTATATATGTATAAATATATAAAATAGTATATCAGAGCATATTTATACAAAAAGTCCATATTAGCACTTTGCTGATAAAAGTACATTTATGATTCATTTTCCATACCACAGGAAATAATGTAAATATATAAATGTCATAAAAATAATACCTCTACATCTTCAACAGTGGTCATCTATATCTAGCAAAGCTGATATTTGTTACATTGCAGACTAGTTTTCCAAAGAAAGAAAGGAAATTCATTTTGAAATATGCCAAAGGAAAAAGAAAATAGAGTTGGAAAACATACTGTACAATCTGTCATGGGATTCAAAAGGCTGAAGCAACTGCAGCTGTTCCAAAGCTTTGGAACTTTTCTATAATTTTTAGTCAAAAAGTGGGAAGTTTTTAAACATTAATACTTCTTTCCAAGTGTGTTACGGTTAAAGTAATGTGCATGTTTTCGATCTGTGTACCTCCAAGTCAAATATGTGATGATTCCTTAAAGGTACTTCTACCCTATCTTATATAACTCAGTAAGGGCCTCTGACTTGTTGCACCTTTCAAATTATTTTTCTGTGACTTCTTTTGATTTAAAGAATCTTCAGATGTTCTTTGTTTTCTTTCTGATATGACATGATTTTTTTTTTAAATTTCAGAATCTTTCTCTTGCTGGAACATTCATCAATCATTTCCACATCTACTTACTCTTTTTTATTCCTAACACTTTGAAATATATTGTTCACAGATTTCTGGAGCCTTCCAGTGTGAGTGGAGCACATTCAGTGCCTACAGAAATTGAATATAGCATCCAGCTCTCATTTCTTGTGTTTACCATTGCCAGGTCTCAGACTAGAACAAAGTTTTCTGGCATACAGAATATTTTAGGTGATCAAAAACTTCTCAGAAAATTCTTGTAAGGAGTTAAAAGGAAACTGTCCTTTAATTCACCATTGCAATTTTGATTGTAAAAGAGCAGTGCTAAAACATCTTCAGAAGAATGGTGCCATGATCTGAAATAAAAACCTGTGACTGTAATTACTCAGTAATGGAGAAAACAGTATGCAAATACCAAAGAGAAGATTATATTTGAGGCTGCTGATCAATATTCTGTTCCAGCCTGCAAGAATGGTAATGTTCTGTTGTCCTTTAATAAGGTTAGACCCAATATGTGTTTATGCCTATATGGGCTCCACTGAGGAGAGTTTAACCAAAGTAATTTTGAAGAGTTATGTTTTGTTGTGTTACAGTGATGGAAAACTTACATGAAGACAATTGGAAAGCAAGAAATTAACTCTGGGAAACTGAAATCTAAAAACTGTTTAATTGATGATTGAATTTATTTATTACTTTTCTTCATGTTAATTTATTTTGTGGATCCTTGAAACAGAAATGTAGAAAACCTATTTATGTTTTTAATACAAACTGTACTAAAAATTTAGAACTGTCACTTTTAGAAGGAGGAAAATAGAAAAATATCATTAAAGCTTTTTTATTTCTCTTTTCAGAATTTCATTTCAAGTAGAGAATATCATGGAATCCTCAGAAGTCCCTTAAAATATACTTAAGACATTAGTTTTCTAGAAAACAAGTGACAATATCCATAGCACTTATTCTGTTATTTATAACAGTCTCTACAGCTAGTATTTAAAATAATGACACAATGTGCTCATGAAAGAAAGGGCGGATTGAATTATCAAAGTAGTGTTCTCTTAACTTTTGTTAAAAGTATTTAAATTTCAAGGATTTCCCAATTCGCAGAGGAATGCAAAATGAAGTTACAAAAGCTTTCTCTGAACAGATCTTTACCCACTTATGCAAACACAGTTCTGGAGTAGGAGAAGGTGGTTGATAAACCTTTATGTTTCCAAATAGGCAGGTTGAATGCAATGGGTTCAAACACTCATTGCTCAGGAAGAGCATTGCATGCTCCTGTATGTGTGCTGTCTACCTTCCTTTCAATACTGTTTACTGTGCTTTCCTTTTCCTCTACAGCATTCTTCATCTTCTGAAAAAGAAGAAACACAACTTAGATTACTGTCATGTTCAAAATGCATGAAATTACATACCAAGGAAACCAAAGAGGATGTGAGAGTGTGTGTGTGTGTATGTGTGTGTGTGTGTGTGTGTGTGTGTGTGTGTGTGTGTGTGTGTGTGTGTGTGTGTGTGTGTGTGTGTGTGTGTGTGTGTGTGTGTGTGTGTGTGTGTGTGTGTGTGTGTGTGTGTAGATGTGAGTGTGTGTGTGTGTGTGTGTGCGTGTGTGTGTGTGTGTGTGTGCGTGTGTGTGTTTGAATGTGCTTGTATGCTCAAAGAGCCCTCTAGCAGAAAGACAGAAAAGTAAACTTTTTTGCAAATAATGATTTAGCACAATAGGCACTGAGGGAGCTACTTTGAAGTGGAATTGCTTCCCTAGATGGTTAGGTGCACTAGTGCATATTTCATTCTGATCTCTCTTTGGGACTAATTCACACATATATGGTGCAAGCACTCGGTGTCTGTTGGTTTGGGTGAAGTTCCCCCTCTCTTGACAGGAAAGAATGATGGACATACACTATAATTGCTACAGGCTCTTTCATAAAGATTCTGCAAAAGCGGAACTGAGCCACAGGAGTCAGCCATATGTGTTATGGTTAGGTGCGCTAGTGCATAATTCATTCATTCATAATTCATCTCTCTTTGGGACTAATTCACACATATATGGTGCAAGCACTCGGTGTCTGTTGGTTTGGGTGAAGTTCCCCCTCTCTTGACAGGAAAGAATGATGGACATACACTATAATTGCTACAGGCTCTTTCATAAAGATTCTGCAAAAGTGGAACTGAGCCACAGGAGTCAGCCATATGTGTTTTAAGGCAGGTTATTAATGTTAAACATAAACTTTTTTCTTTTTTTTTTTCCAGTGAGTGAGACCGGGACAGACTTTGAAAATGCTCAGTCTCTATTTTTAGACTCCATATGTACAATAGCAGGGTGGATTATTGAAAGAATGCTGATTAAATGTATAAACAGCTTCCTCCGATATTCCTGTGCAAATGTCAATCTATATTACAGACAGTAAGAGAGGCTGAGTCTTTTTGGCAGCTATAAGATATTGTCAATGTATTTTAAATACTCTGTCTCAGGGATTATTTTTTAAAGAAATTCAAAGTTTTTCTAAAACTATCTGACTACTGAGGACAAAAGAAACAGAATAATTTGCATTCATATAGGGATGCCTTTCTTATGCTGGCACCATTTATTTCTTGCAGTAAAGCATTACAAACTGACTACTGTGATTTTTTTCCCCCGAAACTTAAATCCAGAATTGTAGATAGAGCTCTGCTGGGGATTATCAGTGGGATAGATGTGTCTGGCATGAGTGTTATTCTTGGTTAGGCTTCATTAAATGAGCCATTACCAGGAAAGACAAGTTGTTGTACACTTTTATTGCTTTCTACCTTTTTCTCTATCAAATCAATAATACTGTTTTGTAACTTTAGCTGTAGCACTGGTTCTAAATCTATTTCATGCCTGTGGAAAGAGTTCATTAGCTTTTAAAATGACACGGAAGAAAAGTGCTCTTGAGCTGTAGAAGTGGACTTCTGTTCTTTTAGAAATATCAGTATCCTCTGTTCTAAATGTTGATACATAAGTAAAAGTAAATCAAGAAAACAGTCATTCTATTACATAACAATTTTAAAAGTCCTCATATTTAAAAACAAAATAAAAACCCAAAACAAACAAAAAACCTCACCAAACCAGCAAACTATGGGTAGGTTCTACACAGTGACAGGATTACTGTTTACAAAAGGTTGGGTTAATTTCAGAAATTCCACATTTTCCTAGTAATTTCTTATCACATTCATAATTGTTATGCCATAGGTCATAATTAAGTAATTCAGACCCATGGAAAGAGGTCTTAATGTCTGTTATGTAGCACAAAAATACCCCTGGTTAAATGAATATGGTTTCCCATTTTCTTTAGCACTTACATTGGTGATTTCACTGGTGATAGTGGGTGGCTAATTAGAAAACATGTCTTTACTCTTCTGATCATTAACACTGACTTGAAGAACTGACTGTCCCACCACGTGACAGAGGAGAGAACATGCTGTCTCTCTACCTCATGCCACAGCAGACTTTTCTAATACAGGGATTGATAATACCAGCAGTACTAGCAGGATTTATTTAATGAATAATCTAAAATAATATGCAGTATTTTTTCTTCCAAACATATCCTGAAATTTGACTATGATAAAAGAATAGTTTTTATTGTAACTCCTCTTACTGTACCTTCAAATAATTGGAGAGAAAGCCTTTTACTACAACACTAGAAAATGCCCACTGTTTAAATAAAACACCTGATTTTTTCCCCGATTGCATGACAAAATACTCTTACTATTTCCCAAATAAAAAATATCTCATTTAGACCTGATATGCAGAACAATACAATAAAATAGAATTTTAACACTATGGAAGTGTCATTGAAGCATTCATACCAGCCTTATTTAGACAAAGTGTTCGAAACATTTTCTGTAATATCAGTGTGACAGTGAGTTCCACCTTAATGCTGCATAAAAAAGTAAAACACCTCAATAAAATGTGAATGGATTTTTCCAAACTTTTTCATGCTGAAGATTAAGTTTTGCTGGTACTTTAAACTGTCAGACAATAGGTGGTTGCTTTGTCAGGTTCTTTGGATCTGATGTTCTTTGCCATTATTTTAAAGATACTTTTGTCACATCTGACAATAGCATGCCTGTGAAAATGGTATTCTGCATGTTTCCTGGGATTCCTTACTCATAAATTTATCAGAAATAGGTCATTTGCAACAAATTAAAGTTGCGCCCTAAATAAATTTTTTATAGCATCTGTGCCATCTTAATAATAAGGAAATATTATTTTAAAAATAAAGTTTTCTTATATTTTAAAAGTTAAAAACTTTGCTTGTAGATAATAACTAGCAGGAATCTCATCTGTTCTGATTATATATTTCATCTTCACACATTTTACAACATTAGTGTAACTAACTGTTTTCTTCTATTTATACTAATTTTTTTCCAGAGATTAAACAATTAAAGCAAAGGTATGAAACATAGCAGGTTTCAGCTTTTGTTTTTGTTATTGCTTGAAGCAACTCACTTGATTATGTCATTTCTGCAGTAGTCCCTGCAATAGCAAAATCATCTAGAAGAGGGGTATCTCACCTCAACATATAAGAACAGACTTTTAACTGAAGAACCTTTAGAGTGTACTAGACCAATAAAGATATGTATACAAATTTGCCACACCTGTAAGTACTTTATAATTGTTCACTATGTGTCAGTAGCACATAGTTAATATAGTAGAAGTTAATATTAGTTTTTTTCTTTTGTTTTGTTCAGTTGTTTTTGTTTTGGGGTTTTTTTCATATCTCAATTTTTATCTTTCCATGATACATTTAAATTATATTTGAAAGCTTGCAAAAAGAGAAGCACCTCCCTCCATCATGAGAAAGTTGATAGCATATTAAGGCAAGAAGTGCCATTTGTATTAAAACAGTGTTTAATTAGACCCAGTAAGAAATCCCAGTTTTTTATACATGTGTAATTATATCTTACATTCGACTACACAGAGTATACACATACAGATATACAACCCCATACACCCATGTTCAAAATCATATCAAAAAGCTTCTAAAACTCCTATTAGATGTCTTATAGTATTTCTTGACTCTTATTACTCAAGGTTTAGATTCAAGAAGAAAGTTGCCCTGAAGAAGAAACTCCTCCCAGCTAAATATTCTTAGTATATATCCTTGAACATGAGAGATCAGGAAGTCAAGTGATCCCTAAGATGCATAATTTTCTGTTTATTTCAATGAATTTTTCCATTCAAATTAAATTATGTCCTTTACACTGCCATGCAGTTACAGTGAGATCTGTACCTTTATGAATAATTAGAAACATCAGGAAAAAGAGGGAAATAGTTATGAGTATAAAAAAGCCACAACAGAAATATTCTAGTTTAATGAAATGCTGATGAATGTTTTGTGAGGAAAAAGGGACTATTTCCTCCAGCATTTTGAGTATATGCCAAGGTTTTCCTACTTAACAAGAGCTTTGAAATTGCAGTAATTGTGCATCTTTTTTCAAGTGAAGTAGTGAGTTCTGTTGTTTACATTCCTTGTTTACATTTGCCAACATTATATCATGCCATCTGCTAAGGATCCTGAATTTAATAAAATTCAGAGGGAGTTTCCTTGGTCTTTGACAGATAGTATCCAGTGAAATCTATTTAAAAAAAGACAGAGAAGAGGAATTGTACAGTGTGGAGAGCTTAACTGAGGCAGAAATTCAGTAAAGGGAAAATTCAGTACCTGCACTGAACCTCATGGAGCATAGCAATTCTGTTACAATATTTAACTTTTCCATCTGTTATCATGTGTGTTTCACTGCAACTTGTATGCATCCATCAATTTACCACAGATCATACTTTCTAATATCAAAATGCCATGCAAGCACAAAAGCTTCCATTTTGATAGTATTCAATGGAATATGTTCTTTTATAAGGTATTCAGATAAATAGTAGTGTGTAATCGAGAAAAGTCATAATGAGTGTAGGTAATGAAACGGAGTAAAGCAAGATATTTTCCTATCATATACAGCAACATACCTTAATATTAAGCAGCAGAGATTTGATGGAAATATTATTATTAGCATTATTATATGTAAATTATTATTGTTATTGAAATCTCTATTTGCACTTCAGGAATGCTAAAAGGTTTTACTTGCGAGACTGGCTACGGTACTATCCTAATAAAACTAGAAATTGTGGTAAGTGCTTCAGGGAGCTTTAAACATAGGCATAAAACCAGAAGAATTGAAAGAGATGAAAAACAATGCATAATATGTAGCAGCTTCATGGATAATATTTTCTGTAGGGTATCAATTTAATTGTTTTCAAATATACCTCTGATGGAGCATGTGAGTGAAGGAATGAAGATGTGGGATGAGAAATCTGCTGAGGAGGTGAAAGGAGATTGGAGTTGAGGCTGACTGAGGGGAAAGTTAATCTCCCAGTGATGAATGAAAGATGGTTAAGTAGGAGTAGGCTGTGAAACTGAAAACAGGTAAGAGAGAGAGAGCTGACACATTTACAAACCTAGAGAAAGATCTGCAAAGCAATATTGTGAAAGGAAATTAAAGGAACAAGGCTGCACTTTTTAGAATAGTAAATTTGTTTAAGACATGGCAAGATGGTTCAAAATCTCATTAAGTTTTTGGAGATTTGATCCCATAATCAAGCCTTAAATTATCATATTTGTATAGCATTTTAAGCTAAGGGAGCTTAAATGCATATGAGCTAATAATAGTAATTTTTAGAATTTTTTTAGCAATTTTCAAAATTCTTATTTAAGGAACAATTTTGATATGTAATGAGGTGTTCATATGTTTCTTACACAGTTTTTATCTGTGTCCACAAGTTATTAATGATTTTATAGCAAGACTAGTTGCTTTCAAGTGCTTTAATAGTGCCCTGGAATAGGCTCTGTTCCCTGTTTAGAGAACCAAAATGTCCGGCTTGAGGAAGATATGTGGAAGTGGCTGGTGAAAATTCCCTGCATGTTATCACAGATGTGGTTTAAAAACATGAGACCCAAGGTAATTATTTTGTAAGGAAAAAAAAAAAAAAAGAATAATTTTTTTAAATAATACAAATACTTTCTAACTATCTCAACTCAGAAAAATGAACTCACTAACTGAAAACTGTGCTTTTTAACTTCTCAGAACTGAGCAGTAGTGCTTGAAAGTGTCACAGACCTGTGGAAGAGCTTATGGTATGTTCCATTTAAACATAAATAATTCAGAATATCAATATGGGTAAAGCTAAGCTTGGAACACTTGAGGGTTTTTTTTTGACATTTAATTATTTGGAACCATCTGTGTCCATATGTGTCTTAATGTTACTGTGGAAATGCTACTCGAACAAAAAGCCCTAAATTGGTTTGTGTTTGCTGTCTTCTAGCTTGGCAAGAAAATGGTGCTCCTGGGTAAATGGAGTGGTTTTCCTGCCAGACTGCAGGGTTTTGGCATTGGTACATCAGTCACACAAAGTGCTGAGCTAGTGATGGCCTCAAAAACCAATTTTCTATTAATACTGAGAAATTTTCATGTTCATTAGATTTCCAATAGTGGGTAGAAACCAAAATATTTTCAGGAGGCTACAGAAAGTTCGGGCATTACATTGCTTCTTTCTAACATATTATTGTTGGAATGAAGCAGTAAAATGTATTAAAAGTATTCATAGTTATTGTCACTTCCATAGGACTGTATAATTTAAATCCAGTACATAATGAATAGCATAGCTGAACCTTTAAGACTAAAGAAAAGCAAAGTAGAAACAAAAAACTAAACTAAATAAAATTTGTGAGGCAACCATTTTGAAAAAAAATCTTCAAGTGGAAATATAAGCTTGCTTGAAGGAAAGGTCATCCATTTTATGTCCACAAAAACAGTGTTCTGTATGAAATCATTTCTATCTTAGCTAAGAGATTAAACCATTACATTATAAAATGGAAAGGTTTTGCTCAGTCACAGCTATGGTGTTTGCACATGGCATGAGTTTGAATCACATTTTAGCATTCGTTATCATACATAGGTTCCCATACATTTGCATTTCAAGCTTCAGGTTTCAGAACTTTAATTTATTTCAAAGTGTAAGGTTTCATTCATTCAGAAATGTGGCGAAGTTTGAAAGGGAATAGTAATGAATTTGATTGACAACTCAAGCTGCATAATGTTAATATTTCTGATCAGGAAGCATGGACACACAAAAAAACCATGCACACATTAACAAACAAACAATCAATCAAACAATCAAACAAACAAACACCAAAAAAACACCAAAAAAAACCCCCCAAAACCCCCAACAAAACAAAAAAAAAAACAACCACGCACACACAAAACAAAACAAAAAAAACCACACACACAAAAAAACCCAAAAACAAAACAAACAAACAAAAAAAAAAAAAAACAAAGGAAAAAACCTAACCCACAGCTACTTAGGAAACTGCCTTTGAAATATTTGCCTTTCCTTTCTTTTTATAGACCTGGTAACACTGTGACTATATCTTAAGTCATTATTTCTTCTTTATTTTCTTGTCAATGCATCTAAACATTTGGATTAGCATGTAGCCGAATGGAAGGAGCTTAAAGGTATGAAGAAAGTGGCTCACAGTAATTTTCTTTGTTCTTTTCAGAGGAAAAGAAACTCCATATAAAATGAAATTCTATCCTTTCTGTCTAATTCCTAGTTTTCTAAAACGAAAAAGTTCTGAAGCAGCTGTGAGCTTTAGAAGATTTGACCACATAGTTACTGTGGGCAAAACTGTCACCCAGTGTTTTGGGGATTCTAGACTTTATGCCTCCAATGGAAAAAAACCCCAAAAACAACTGGCTTTCATCACTAACTTGTGTGAGACATAAGTTATTTATTTTGTTTATCCTTGGAAAACATGACTAAACTGTTGGGGAGAGTGGGACAGAGCTGAGAGAGAACACGCATGTAGGTAGGTCCTGTGGGCCATGATTATAGCTTTTAACCAAGATTCCATGGTCTTAAATTTCAAAGATTTACCTCAGTTAGTCAGACTGAAAGAGTAAAACCTCCTCTTCTTCCCACCCATTTTTTTGGCAATATGTCTTTCCAGTGTTGTCTTAAGAGGGGAAGTCTAGCTTCACATAAATATTCAAAGAAAGATTTGTTTGCAGTTGCATTTGCCTAGGCAGTTCTTTTTCCCCTTCATGGAAAGCCTTCATTTTCCATATAACTACTCTCTCTTGCCATGCCAAACTAACTTTGTTTCTGCATAATTGTTATGATTAGCTCTAAATGTTTGGTTTTCCAACAGATCTAATGCAGCATGGGAGAATCTGTATTAAGTTGTTCCAAAAATATTTGCACAAAAATGTCCTGGAAAACATGAAAAAATTGTTTCCAAGGCTACATCTATAGAGATGTGTTTTGTCATCTTCTGGGATGAATGGTACCACAAACATATTATTTCACAAGAGCACTATGAAGGAAATGAAAGCCAACTCATTCCTACTTAAAGGGAACTTCTTTTACAATCATTTTCTCCATGCTTTAAAGTTTTCAAAAGTTACATTTCTTATATCTGTTGTATTGTGGTGGGGGTATTGGAGAAAGGATTGGTTGTTTAAGATTTATCAGTTCCTTATTGTTGTTCTCTATGGAAATGCAGGAATGGCTTGTGTCAAATAACTCCTGTTCACTGTTCAGAACAAAAATGGTTGTGTGTACATTGCAGACTCTGAAATATTTGATCTGTCACAAGAACCAAGCAAGATTCATTTGAAAAGCTCCAGTGCCTATGATCTAATGTAAAGAATTTACTTCTGTCACCCTTTTACTCACTGATCCAGATCTCCAGTTGATATAATCTGGGAAGAACTCCATTGAAGTCAGTGGATCTCTGCCAATTCAGGTTGCTGAAATAAGTCCTATTAAATGCTAGTCACTTCCTTGATTTGTTCTCATCGATTTCAAAACTCTGCACATTGAATGTGGGTCATGCTGTGGGTATTTTATTCCCATGTTAAATTGGGGTTTTGTTACACAAATAATCTCATACTGATATGACAGAAGACTCCTACATACTTGGCTCCCCAGTGTAAACTGGAAGACCACAAGTATGGACCAAGCTAATACATAGCTAATAACTAAATCAGAACACAGATATCGGTAAATTTTTCATTTATAGTGAATGAGATGACTGGCTAAGACTATTAGATATTAAATACCTGATGTCTAAATTAAGATCCAACAACAGTGAAAAAGTACATAATAATCTTTCTTTATGAACATTATAGCAAGGTAGTCAAATAAATAAAACCCACTAGAATGTTAATTAATATAAAAATAGTTTAGGTAGGTAATAAAAAAAAAAGCTAAATAGGAAAGAAAATGAAAGATTAATGTGTAAATTAAAAATAAATACTACCTTTTAAAAGTCCTTGCAAAGAAAAAATATAGTATCTGATAAAGTTTGCAGAAAGTATATTTAAACAATTTCAGGTTTCCTAAAGTTAATAAATGAGCTACCAAATAAGCTAATGATTTACAAATCGTTGACAGAAAATTGGCCTAAATTGCAGACTTGTCAAGAATGTTTTATGGGTGTGAGTTTGTGGTAGTATAATGGATAGTTTTGTTTATGCCTATGTTTCTGCATTAGGGCTCTGATTTAGTTGAATTTTAATTAAATTTGTTTCTAATAAGATATATTTATCATTATCTATCACAGTTTGTAAGAAAGACTTTGGTACCCATATCAAAGTTCAAACACGGAAGAACATTGAACACAAGATGATTTGTGTATCTTTTAATACCAAATTTTCAAAGAAGCATGCTAACAATAGAATCTTTGTAGGGAAGGAAGATAAGATTTTACTTGTGCAATGTACAAGTTGTGTAAATTTTTAATGCACAACAACAGACAATGCATTGTCTAGTATGAATAATTTATAAAGAATAGTTTTGGTAATCCACAAATTGGCTTCAGATAACAACACAGAAATGGTCTCTCATATGTCTGTATGGATAAATATTTCTAATTCTAGCTTCTTAGGAGATCTCTGTAGTTAGTAGACTTTTTACTGGGTGTTACATCTGACTTTCCTTTGATTTATAGGCAATTACTGTGTTCGGAGTTAAATAAGCACAGACCAGCAGGTTTGGGTTCAGACAAATCAGAGGGCAATTTGCCACAACATGAAGAGGCATGGGATGTGTCCCTAGAGACAGAGGAGCTATTTCAGTGTACTTGAACTAGATAGGAAGCTTCAATCTTGTGGAAGTAGAATGTTTCAAATATCACAACCATCAAATTCAGTCTTTCCATGATTGCTGTCAGCTCACATTAAGATGTATGACTAAGCAAAGTATGGTTCCTCTTCCCCACACCACTTTCAGTCTTGGACTTGGAAGCCCTTGGTGCTCCCTGTGGACAGAATCATAGAAACATTTAAATTGGAAAAGAATTCTGAGATTCTTGAGTCCAGCCTTCTACCAGTCACTACTTTGGCAACTAGGTCATATCACTAAGTTCCATGTCCAGTCCATTCTTGAGTAATGCCAGTGATGATGGCTCCACCACATCCATGTGAACTCTATGCCAGAAAACCCCACTGGTTTTACTGTTTGAGGCATCTTTGTCATTCAACCATACTGATGAATGGCTTAATACTGTTCTGATGGCACACTCGTGACCCCAGACCTTGGGATGTCATATGGGAGTTTCAGTGGTCCTCCAGGCAAAGTCAGAAAACTCATTTTGAGTGCTCTGATGTCAGGGCTTTGGCTAACACTGGAAACCTCAAAATAGACTGACTCTTCTTACAGTTTCCTTAGCTTATATTTAATCATGGATGTTTTCTCATTTTCTCATGTTGAGTTTTTCTTCTGCTGTTAGCAATAGGCTTCAGAGAATAGGTGAGCCAAGAAAGAACTTCCATTATGTCTAATTTTGCATTATGCATGTTGAACTTTCTGTATCATGTGCTAAATATCTGCTTTCCCTTCAGAGATACATTTATTCATACTAAGGACAGTGTCATGTTATGAAGTAAAAAGATCATGGAAGGTGTTGAAGTGCCCTGGCATGAATCTGCAAATATGACTGAAGGTGGGAGAAAATAGCACACATAGAGCAGGAAGACTATGGGATGCTGATCCAAGGCATGATTTTCAATTAACAGGACTCAGGTACTGCAATAAAGAGGTCCACACAAGGTGACATGAATTGGAAGCACTTTATTACCAGCTAATGAGCACCAGATTCATAAAGGATTTCTCCCTGGATTATTTTTGGACATCCAAAACAGAAGTGAGCTTCAAAACAACAGATTCACACTTGACATCTGTGATTGTGATCTTAATACTGAAAAATGGTAACATTTCATAGATAATTAAATTTTTGTTTTTCAAGGCAGTCTAGAAATTCACCATTCAGCGTCCCACAAATTCACTATTTTAGATTTTATAATTTTTTAGTACTTTTGAGTACTGAACTGTAAGAGAAACAGAGGAAAATTAACAACATACCAGGAATCTGTATAGTGTTCATTGCAACAATGGCACTGACCTGCAATGCTTAGTATCAGCTTTCCTCAAATAACTTGGTAAAGATGACTTTAAAGATTATTTCTAGTGTTGACTCTTTGGGCTAATTTCACTGCTTATATTAGTTCTTAAGGGCTACTTAGTGAGTTACTAGACAGAGACACTAAGAGATACATCTTTGTTTTTTGTTTGTTTTTTTTTCTTTTGAGTAAACACTCAACTTGTTGGACTACTTATAGTATAGCAACCACTATAACATTTTAATAAACAGACATTGTGCAGCCCTCTATTTGGTAAAGGTACTTCTGCAATTATATATAAAGTTTATTGGCTTTGAAATGTTCTGAAATATATGGACACTAAAGCTTTGGATTTACAGTATGTTTGTATCTGCAGCATTAAGTGTAAATGAAGACATGCAATAAGGGCTTTCCAATTGTCAAAATGAATCCTGACACAGCATTGAAATAGTTTCTTGAAATAAAAAATAATTTTTGTTCTTAGTCCATAAAAATTAAATTCTAATATGTTGATTATCATGAAGAAACTATTAAAAAACCATCATATTTATTTATTCACCTTGTAGGTACTCTCTGTACATCTGCTTTCTTATTCTAGACTTTTGACTTCAGAGCTACTGCTATAAATTTGCTATATATCCATTAATTTAGGATGTGTCCTTATTACTTGTATGTCTTTGCTCACTGTTTAATTGTTTTACCTTCGTTATGAGGATAGTCTAAAATATTTCAAGGGACTTCTTTATTTGGGAAAGCTTCAGTTTTCCACTTACAGAGCTGTGTTCTGCAAATTCTCTTTTTTAGAGTTTCTGCAATGTCACATGTGATCTTCATGGTAGGAAGCTGTCTAAAGAGAAAAATGTGATGAGGTAACATTAACAGGGAGATCATTCAAAGATAGTAGACAGGGATTACTTAGGAAAGCTTAGCTATCTTCCCTAGTCTACACTAGCTGCTTAATGGGAGAATGTTTCCCATCCTTCTTACCTTTTTTAAAGAAAAAAACAAGACTATCTAATAAGAATGTCTTAGATCTCCCTTTCTTTTTCTTGCTGTCCTTGAAACTGTGTATTGGCTATTTGCTGTCTGAAAGAAAATAAACTGCACCTAGATTAATTCTGAGGTATCATGTCTGGGTATCTCCTATTACCCCATGTAATTTAGTCAAGTTTTGTCCTAGTATTATGGTAGAAAAGGTCAGTCAGCTTCTGAAATGACCTCGTTTTGTGAAGTGAAGCCTGAAATAATAATTAATGAACAACAGAACTATTTCTGTATATAGCAAACATGGAGCGTGAATATTATGTGCATTATATTATGTTATAGCATAGTATAGTATATATTTATAATATTAAAATGTCTGGGGTTTTTTTCTATATATTTCACAAAAATTAAAATAGCACAAGATTCACCTTGCTAGAATGTTTGCATTTAGCATTTTCCTTTAGTAATGCTGTTGTGTTTTCTTCAGCTTAAAAATGCACAACAGTGTATAAACTCCTCTGAGAATACAGAACCCAGTTTTTATCCTGTGCTGTGCATTACCTGCCAATTATAAGTGACTCTGTTCATTCCTTGCTAGCATAATCTCATTACTGGAATGGATAGTTTTTGTTAACAATATTTCAAAATTTTCCAAAAAATTTTTAGCCCAAATACACATAAGTGTTTTTTGTTGTTTCTTTTTTAAAAAAAATATTATTATTATTTTTTAATAACAGAGAATCATCAATAAGTTCAAAGCTGTTGGGTCAAGAAGCACTTGGGATGAAGGAATATAACTCAAGGGCATTCAGTACATTTTAAGTTCCTCTAGGAACAGATGAGAAGAAAGGGAAGAATATGAGCACTAATTAAAGATTAATTTAAATGAAAAATGCCTTGACAAGCTCTTTTGTGGAAGAAAACAAATGCTAGCATGCAAAAAGGAAGGCTGCCTGAGGTAGAAGGCTGCATTACAAAACTTCAACTGATAACAGATTTTAATACTTAACATCTTTTGCAGCATCATCCCCACTTACACAAAAATGAGCAGATGCTTCTCTGCAGAAAAGTAATTATCCTCAAACTCATGCTATGTTTGTGGTGAGCTGACTGTTGAATCCACATGAGCCTGAGGTTTTGTATTTTGCATGGCTTTATTTAATCACATTCTGTGTTTTCATTCGGTGTTAAATTAAGGCTGGAGAAAAGGCCTTTCTGTGCTCTCTGAGAGTCTGATCATATTTGCTACTATCAAGAAATTTTTATAAATGTAGTTCTGACCCCAAGAAATTGTTCTTTCTAATTCACTCTATCTATTGCCATGTTATTCAAAGAATATCATCAAACTAAACAAAACAAAACAAAACCAAAACAAAAAACCCAGATATCAGAATCAAAAGATTTTTCAAATGACAAATAACAAAGAGAAAAAGGTTGAATTGAAGGCAGATAAAAGCTGAAGGTGGCTCCCAAATATAAATTTAATATTTTCCCTCATTTCCTGATAAAGGTGATGATATTGAATGTGGGAGAAAGGCAGCAAGGCTTGTGAGAAAAGGGGAATGGAAACGGAAAAAAACAAAAAAGGAGATAACTAACGAAGCTTACATTGCTTAGTACACGCATGGCAGGGAGCCCCAATAAACTGCACCAGAACTGACAAAAGCTGCCAAAGGTAGCTCAGGTCTGATTGTGGTTCTTTTTCACAAACCTATCAACTGCACTGCAACTGCAAACAGAGAGTGCAGCATTTCTTCTGAATAAAAAGAGAGGTGAAGGATAGGGAAGGGAAAGACAAAAAAAACCCAGTAGAATGATCTTAAGGCTATATAAATATGAAATGAGAGTCTGTAATGAGAGTAAATAATATCAAAAGATATTTTTCTATATGTAAAAAATGCGACATGGACTCACACAGATTACACTAAAATAAATTGACATATTTTTGATGAATTATTCTCTAGAAGAGAATTTTATTAAAATCAGCTTGGAGCTCACTGAAATATTTCATTCAGGTGAATATTTCATTCATTCAATATGGTGATATTAGAGAAGCTTACTTACAATGCACAAATAGGAATTAGCACAGAACCAGTAAACTGATATAGGAATTGATCAAAGAGGAAGGAGTAGAAAATAAAACTGAAAGGATAAATATCTATGAAGACATAGGTTACTTGATGATCATTCTCTTTTCATAATTTCTATTATATTTTCAAAAATTACAGGGACTTGAAGAGTGAATGCTAATAAAATATATTGATGAGATGATGAAGAAGATTATTATTTTCTGAAGATAATCAGAAGTAACTGACTTACTTTCAGGACTGGAATTCTATAATTGGTAATAAATAAAGCCATTAAAAGTAAAAGATGGTACACCTGTAAAACTATTTTTTTATCTTATAACCTCAGAATTCATCTGCTGAAAATAACTGAGGCAGAGTAAGGCTGAACTGGACAAACCTGTCACCAAAAAAACCCAAACCAAACCAACAACAGCAACCCCCCCACCCCCCAAAAAAACCCAAACAAACAAAAAAAAAAAAAAACCCAAAAAAAAAAAAAAAAAAACCCTAAAAACCCCAAAAACAAAAACCCAGAAGAACCACAAAGAAACTCTCACAACAAAAAAAAAACCCCAAGCATATAAGACATTAATGCTACATAGCTACAAAAAAATAATTTTTGATTTCTTGAGCAAAAGATTTCTGGAAGACATTGAGAAGTAAAAGCCATTGTCCAACATACTTCCTTTTTCACATTGGAAGATTTTATAATCAAGAAAAAAGCAGCATTCTAAGTAAAACAAGTGAAAAAAAGTTTAAATAAGATGACTAATGAGTAGCATGTTTAGGCATTTGCACACTAAGTCAGCATACAGCTAGAGCTGAGAGATATTCACCAGTTCAGTGAGAAAACATATAGCTGTATTTGCCTTTTGCTTCTGTGTCTGAGAGATAGCCTGGGACTGGGTTATACCACCTGTCATAGTGCTGATAAAGCTAGCATGCAATTGCAAAGATCTACTTTGAAGATGTTCTTTAAAACTTCTTCGCCTCAAAAGAGGAAATCCTTTTGCTTACAAGGCTCCTTCCAACTCAGAAATAACAAAATGGAACTGAGAGAATAAAAGCTTTCAAGAGTAAATAGGAAGAAGTGACAGAGGAGTAGTGGTCATATGACCACTGGCAGGTGAGAGAGAAGCAAGAGATTTTGAAGAATGACCTTTTGGTCCATCCTTTTATCCACCTACCCCTACAACATGGTGAGATAAAAGTGAACACTCTGCGTGCTCCACAGAAACACTTGGAGAAATCAGATAAAACTAATTTAGGCATGTACTGTCATTCCACGGGTCTAGAAAATCTCTTGTTATCATAAGCAGAAATTTCAAGAAAGGGTCAGGAACAGAAATAAACTTCTTGACTACAGCTTGAAAAAACACCCCAAAACTTTGGTGACAGTGCATTTCTGGGTAATCACCAAATAATTGTTATGGATTTTGTCATGTTGTAGGTGGCAATACTTCTTCCAAGTCATAATATTTGCTAGTGTTATCTGAATGCATTTTAATTCAAATGCAACATTTTTTCCCTCACAGACTTATGAAATATTTATGGGGTTATGCTTGTATGTTTCTGCTGTGATACAGGGATTTGAGAATAGGTTGGCAGATGTATGCCCTACATTGTCCAGTGAAAGGTCAGTGTCAAGTGAAATGAATCTCATTTAAGCCAACTGTTCCCCTACAACAATGAGAAATAAAAAAGGAACTGCATTTTCAGCTGTTAAAGAACTTTAAATCCTCTACACCACTGTTTTCCAGTGTAATTTCCTCTGACAATTACATTGACCAAGGAATATATTTTTTGTTATTTAAAGCTGGTTTCTTACCATCACTATCTAGCTTTTTACAGAGTAAAATTTAACATCAGAGCTTGAAGAAAATGAAAAATTATTTACTTTTTTCTGTTGTCATGCAACAATTTTGAAATCTTCCCAAGACTTAACCTTCAATTTTCTTGCACAGTTTTGCTGTTCAGTTAATTTAACTACTGCATTTTAGTCTTTACATTTGCAGATATGGATACGTGACTGCATAGATGAGTTCCCTTAGTCTGTACAAAGGAATTTTGAAACAACAATTGTGTCATGTTCATATGAACTATTTTATAGCTGATAATTTCTGTCAAAGAATAATAATATTCTTTGACATTAAACAAAACAATAAATGAAAACCAGCTCTCTGGCCATTTTGTTTATTTACAGCTCTAGAGAAAAGCAGGGACTTGTTTCTAACCCTTAACTGGACTTTATAATTGTTTGAGTTTTTTTCTGTGGCTTTTGAGACTCTATTCCTTTTTGGGAAAAGGAGAGTGAACTACAACTTTAATTAATCTGTGACAGAAATAGGAAAAAAAAAAAGATGCTACAAGGCAGATCTATTTTCAATAAAAGATAAATTTAGATAGCAGAAGGTTATGCATTTATTTCTTTAAAAATATGTTGTGAGCTTTTGACTTTCTTCTAATTGTAAGAGATAAGCAAAAAACACCTTTATTTCCTGTCTTTCCAATAATCAGGCAGTAGAGGGAAAGCACTAAGATATTATTATTGCAAAATTTTCTGATTCAGTTTCCAGAACAATGAGAGGCATATCCAAATGGAAAAAAATATTCTTTGGATTCTGTAAGCGTCAAACAATAATTTAGATATTGCTATCTGGACATGCAGAATATCATGATGAATAGGACATGCAGAATACCATGATGAGCACAGTAAGGATCCTGCCAAAACAGTTTACAAAGAAAGAGAGTAGTTTTTATGACTACTTTCCATCAGACTAGTACCAGCCCTTGCATAATCTTGCTAAGATATGTGGTGAGAAGCTACAACCTAGTGAGGAGGCAAGATATCCTATTTTTCTGATTTTGTCTGGGGTAGAGTTAACTTTCTTCACAGAAGCTAGCACAGAACTGTGTTTTGAATTTGTGCTAGAAACAGCATTGATAACACAGGGGTGTTTTATTTATTTCTGAGGAGTGCTTACACAGAGCTCCTTACCCACCCCACCAGTGGAGCAGGCTGGGGGTGCACAAGGCAGGAAATACAGCTGAGAGAGACAGCCCCAAGTGACCAAAGTGATATCCCACACCATATGGCATTATGCTCAGATTATAAAACTGGGGGAAGAAGGAGAAAGGGAGCACGTTTGGAGTGATGGATTCCCAAGTCCCTGTTATATGTGACAGAGCCAGGATTTCCTGAAGACCACAAAATCAGAGAATAACAGAATATGCTGTGTTCGAAGGCAGCCAGAAGGATCCTCGAGTCCAACTCCCAGCCCTGCACAGCACCATCCCCAAAAGTAACACCATGTGCCTGAGAACATTGTCCAATCTCTTCCTGAGCTCTGTCTGGCTTGATGCTGTGACCACTTCCCTGGGGAGCCTGTTCCAGTGCCCAGCCACCTTCTGGGTGAAGAACCATTTTCTAATATCTAATCCAAACCTTCCCTGACACAACTTCAGACCATTCCCTCAGGTTCTGTCACAGGTGACCACAGAGAAGAGATCAGTTCTGCCCGTCCTCTTCCCCTCATGAGTAAACTGAAGACTACAATGAGATTGAAGCTCTGCCTGCCCATGGAAAGTGGTGAGTGAATTCCTTGTTTTGTCCTCTGTGTACATGGCTGTTACTTAATCCGTTACACTGACTTCTTCTCAGCCCATGAGTTTTCTCACTTTTACTCTTCTAATTTGTTCACCCATCCCATAAGGGGTGATAAGGGAGAGCCTGGGTGGCACTTAGTTGCCAGCTGGGTTTAAACCATAACACATAAATACTGTACACCACTGGAATTTCTTAAATGCTCTTACTGGCTTCCGTCCTCATTTAGCTGTTACACTGCCTTCTTCTCACTTTTACTCTTCTAATTTGTTCACCCATCCCATAAGGGGTGATAAGGGAGAGCCTGGGTGGTGCTTAGTTGCCAGCTGGGCTTAAACCATAACACATAAATACTGTACACCACTGGAATTTCTTAAATGCTCTTACTGGCTTCCGTCCTCATTTAGCTACTCAGTGTGTGCTCTCAGTTGGACAGCAACTTTACAACTTTAAAGTAAGTCAAGTGGAGCTCACACTAGGCACAAAATGCTGTGGTTTCAAAGACTAATGCAGGAATCCGTGGAAATACTGTCACAGTCATTAAAAACCACAAAACTGATTATCGTGTTTCATTTTCAATTCTCATTTTATCTTAGTTGAAAAGTCTGTATTCTTTCAGCATAAGTTGTTCTAGGGCATAAAGTTTTTGTTACCTTCTTAGCAGGGCCACAACTTGTCAGGAAGTGCTTATGCCATGCACAGTACCACTTTGACAGAGTTAAGGCAGAAATAAGAGAAATTGAATTCTGTCACTGGAGACGTTATTTATTTTTGATGCTTAAATCACATCAGTTTCATTGGAATTATAAGAAAGATTATCTAGGGATGACTACTTGAGACATACAAATAAATCTGGCCGTATACCTATTAACTGATCTTCAGACTGAAACTGTGTTCTGAAAGCAGTTGGTATGCTGTACACAAGGCAGATTTTTGTTGTGCTGGCATGTGGGAGTTCTGAGAGACTCTGCTTTTCACTAAGAAAAGGAAATTCTTGCATTCACTATGGCAGTGCAGCTCTTTCCTTGTCTACTGCAAAAAGCATCTGCTCTGGCTGGAAAAAGAAAATCAGCAATGTTCACTTTCCATCTTTGTAAACAGAATTTTGGGACATTTATGAAACAGAAGTGCTCCAACACTTTTGAGACACTGATGTTACTTGACTAGCATACATTAACACAGAGCTCATAAGATGAAACCATGTTGGAGCTATATTTGTGCTGCTTTCTACTTCCAACATGGTCATTTTGTATAATGTAGGTTGAAATTAAAGGAATGTCAAAATGTTGCCTATCACAGAGGAAAAACAAAGGACATCAGAAGCAGAGATAAAATAAGAAGAAAGAGGAATGAGTAACAAAAAAAGAGGGAAAATATCTGCCACAAAATTCCAAGGAACCCACTTTTTTTGGTTGTTTTTTTTTTTTTTCTGAAAAAAAAATGCCTAATTTTGCTTTAAACACAAACAGTATATTCCAGTGAACTGGGTGTCAGAAGGGGAAAAAAAACCCAAAAAACCCAACTTATATTCCTGACAGCTCTCCTCCAAATCTTTCCTCAAATATGTTGAACAAAAATCAATGAAACACAAACTGTATATTCCAGTGAACTGGGTGTCAAAAGGGAAAAAAACCCAAAAAACCCAACATATATTCCTGACAGCTCTCCTCCAAATCTTTCCTCAAATATGTTGAACAAAAATCAATGATCAATGTGCACCAAATGCTGGCCATGTGAGTGATTTTCTATCAAGCTGAGATTCACTGACCATTTTTGTCTTAACCCTGAAGCTTAAACTTGTAATGTACTTGCTGTTGTACGCTCTTCAGATGCACGTTATGAGAGATTCCCCAACAAATGTTCTTGGCACACTTGGAATATACCGGGAATATACTGGGAATATACTAATGGGATATACTAATGTCCTGGTCTAATGGGAGGTGTCCCTGCCCATGGCAGGGGAGGCTGGGACTAGGCAATCCTTAAGGTCCATTCCAACCTCCTAAGATTCTGTGATACTACAATTGTCATCGTTCCCTAACACAGTTGTTTGGCCTTTGATACCTCTTTTTTCTTCAGTGTCTCCTGGTGTCTAGACTGCAACACTTCTGTTCGGTCCTTCACTTTTTTTCATGCTTGATGAGACTTTTAGCATTATCTAGCAGATAAATAGCATGGGGAAAAAAAAGAAAAAAAAGCAATTTTGAAATCTGTGTTGTTATTGTTGGTTTTCTTGTTTATATAGTTACAATGATTATAAGAAGTATGGACAAAAGGGGTCCCTTAATGCCCTGCAGTTAGGACCTTCCTCTTGGAAAGTGTAACTTTTAGGTTCTAATTCTTTGCGTTAGTGGAAGATGAGGAACACATTTTAATCTACACAAAGACTAGGCCTCTTTAGGGGTTTCCCTCTTGCCTCTAAATAATAGCTTCACACCTCAGGCTGGGGAAAATCTGTATCTTTTGAGGTAGAATTGAGACATCTAGGAAACTTTTCAGACTGCCTAGCCTTAGAATTCTAATGTTCATGTAATCAAATGGTAAGTGGGGTGCAATAGGTCTTAGATTTTACCTTACATTGATCTAGGCAGGCTTAGTAGAATTGCAAATATTGTAGATGCTTGCTATGACAACCAACCTGACAAAAAGAATATCAAATACTCTTTCTATATAATTTAAAAATTATTTCCAGACATTGAAAAATAATTTTAGGCACTTAATAAGTATTTCAGGGAAAAAAGGAAGAGTTAGGGGACAGTAAAGATTATATTTTTATTTTAAAATTTAAATTTCAGTTATTCAAAATGCCATATTCTTATCTTTAAATATTTTAACATCTAAAACCCAGCTGATTTCAGTAAGGATGTTCAGTATCCCCCAGAAAGTGCCTTAAACCAAGGGGCATAAAAGTATTTTTAACTCATTTACGCTTTAAACTCCTCCATCCTCTGACAGAAAGCCTAGATTTAGAAATAAAACATCAATTAAAACAGTCAATTAATTGGCTGCTTCTGTGTCTGAATTAGGATCATGATTCCGGGAAATAGGAAATTTGAGAAAGGCAAGTGTATGTTACTTATTTGTTTAACAACACAGAAAAACATGATTGTTTAATTTGCACTATAGAATCTGGAAAACAAGAATTACTGTGCTTCCTATGGAGTCATGTTTCACAGTACATGCTTTTTCTTCATATGTTGTCCCTTCTGCTTAATGTCCTTAGTCATTACAGGAACATTATTTGTGGTTTAAATTTGATATCATATTACAGGAAATAGACATCTTTGCTTATCAGTACTATTTTAGAACAAATTAACTTTCCCTTACTTTTCAAACATCAAACATGCTTGTGTTTGAAACATAGTTTAGCCCTTCTTTCACCTACTCTTTTATGATTTTCCTCTAGAAGCTCATTTCAATTAGAGAAGATGAATTGTTTTCTCTGGAGAATATTATCATATCCAACAATGGGATTTCTATACTGGTGACCAAAATGTTCCTGAAATTAGACTGCCAAGACTAGCTATGATTTTTAACAGTTATAATTAATGAATCAAATTAAATACTTTGTTTCTGAGATATTAATTATATGCATCCAGCTCATACATTTTGAAGGTTATCTTGTAATATTCTGAATTTCCTAAGAGAATTTTAATACTTATTCATGGATTTTAGGTGTTTCTAACTATAGTGGTTCAAGAACAAAATCTTAAAATCACATATATTTTTAGGTAATGCTAGTTAAAAATAAGGAAATATTACATGAAACTTAAAGTGATTTAAAGAAAAAATAAATGGACAAAGTTTTTATTTCTTTTCACATGTGAATGATGTTCAAAACCTGCTCAGTTATAACTTGATTATTCTTCTACAACAAAACCACTTCCTGTTGGCAATGGAACACACAGTAGGTATGGAACATTACCTCATCTGGTCACTACATATAAGTACCAAAGAGTCACAGGAAAAAGCCCTTGCCACTAGTGAAGTCCCCAAGCTCCAGTAAGTTTCGCAGTGCATTATTCTCCCCCATTAATCTGTGTATCTATTATACCATCATGATTGCTCTGATTTCAGTGGTTTATTTTGTTGTTGCATTTTTTTGGTTGGTTGCTTTGTTAGGTTTGGTTTTTTTTTTTGTGATTAGTTAGATTTAGTTGTTTTGTTGTTTTTTAGTTTTTTTCTGTGTGTATGTATGTTCAATGAGCAAATGTAAACACAGATGAGCTTTCAGAGCCTTTTAATTGCCTAGTACCACCTGTCACTAAACACAAGGTAATGAAAAAGGCTATGTGGGATTCAAGTCAGAGCAGTCCTGAAGCAGCAAAATGTTCATTTTATCACTTCATTAATATGAAGAAACCTGTGAAATTAGAAAACTTCTACAACTCCAAGCTTCTTCATTCACAAAAATGTCAGCAGGCTTAAGATTCACTTCATGATGGCTCACAAGTAGGACAGAAATTGTCCAAATGCCATTGAAGAGCAGGAAACCTGAAATGTCTCACACATGTACTGGAGTAACATGATAGCACATTAAAAAAAAATAACAGCACATTAAAAAAAAAAAAAAAGTGCTCTTCTTGTTTACCTAGTGATGAGAAATGTCAGCAGGCTTAAGAAGATCCACTTCATGATGGCTCACAAGTAGGACAGAAATTGTCCAAATGCCATTGAAGAGCAGAAAACCTGAAATATCTCACACATGTACTGGAGAAACATGATAGCACATAAAAAAAAAAACCACCACATTAAAAAAAAAAAAAGTGCTCTTCTTGTTTACCTAGTGATGAATTATTCATGAAGAATAGACAAGAGAAGAACTTCTTTTTCTAAACAGTTTACTAAAATACACTGAACACTTAAACTCGTTAACTTTATATGGCTTTCTTAGGAAAATGAGGTTTTACTATATTATCTGGTATTGCCTTTAAATAACTTCTATTTTTTACTTTTTGTCTTTACAGGTTCAAGGAAAATTAATAATTTAAAAATTAATTAAAATGTCTATTTTTCTGAAATGTAATATTTAATGAAGATAATTTTCATTCTGTAGAATCAGGAGAAAGATGATTTTCCAGATAAAGAGAAACAGCAGAAATTATTCTTGTTTTCTGAAAATAACATCAATTTGAAATGGTAAATTAGCTGCTGAAGAATATTTCTCACCAGGGTCTTAAAACACATAAATTCACTACATGAAAAGTACATAGATGTCTATTAATTTAATGAAAAATATAGAAGTTGTAGGCATATACATTACTCTGGTTTGCTGGACTTTATTTCTAATTCTTAAACATAGATTTTACTGATCTGTAGTATTCATGATACATTTTAAGGGAATAGCAGATCTGTATACATGACAATGAATTGGTCTCTTAATGTTTCCAACTATTTCCTGCATGGTAAATTAGTACTATTCAGAAGACCAGAGAAGGATTATTTTATTAGGTATTAGAATTAATGTATGTAATTAGGTTGGCAGTTGTGGTACAGAGATTAAGTTGTTATGACTTATTAATTAATATTAAAATAAAATGACAACTACAACATAACAGGACTGTTTAGTACTGATGTTCAGGGCACACGGACATTCGTCTTTGGTCATTGCAGAATTTCTCTGAAGGTGACTTTAGGATAGCTTTTTACAAGTGGAGTAAATTTTTTTTTTTGTGAAATTCAGTGATGTAGGATATTTCCACTAAACCCTTAAGAGTTTCAGGATTTGAAGGATATTTCCTAGCAGAAGAATTGATACTTTCCTTTGTTTAAAACCTCATCCTAATAATTGATTGCAGTGATATTCAGCTTCCCATCCACCTGTCAGGCAGATGGATTAAGTTTTGGGCTGTGCTGGTTACTATTCATGCATTAGAAATTGTGGTCTTAATACAAGTAGTTATAAATGGTAGTAGGGTAGGTGAAGAAGGTATTGGTAATAATTTCCAAGCAGTGCCTGGTTATCCAAAGCAAAGCTAATCACATGGTGATTTTCCTTTTCATCTGTAGGTGAAGATTGTTGTCACCATCACAGGTGAGAGTAATTTGATTGCACTAAGTAAACAAAGCACAGCTTATCAGCCTAATCAATGAAGCCTCCCACTAAAGTTTCTAGGTACAAGTCATATTTAGACTCAAAACAAGTAATTGCCTCATTCTGAATGCTAGACATTAAATCCCATAACTGAACAGAAATAGCATATGAATTCTTGCTAAATCAAAATATTTATGTATAATAAGGTATCCTTTATTGCATGGTAGGTCATAGTCTATGTCATACAATAACAACTAACAGTTCTTCTGAGTGAGAAAACTCAGAGAAAGTTACAAATATTGACTTTAGGAATTATGCGTTTGGCCCAGCTCTCTGTGTAGAGCTGTGTTGAGGACACTGTAGACTGAGAGGCCAGTTATTGTGATCATTACTTTAGAACACTGAAAGCTGGAATGGCACTTCCTTACCTTCCAAGGCTATCTGTAATGGGTTAGTAATTCCTCTGTTGTGAAGTAGATGGTTTAGATTATCCTAAGCTAACATTAACCTTAATATAAAGAAAAAAATTAATTTCTCTCCAAATTGAAATTATCTTCTTCATATGTTAAATTTGCCACTAACTATTGAAGAAATACCTACAGAGATTAATGAATAATATTGCAAACACTGTGGGGACAGTTTCACTTCCCTACAAAGGACCAAAGTTATTTTGCCTTTCACAAATATTCATCTGAATAAGAATTCTTATTCTGACATTCACATTTGAATTTTAGTAGAAAAGCCAAACACCTTAATGTGAACAAAAAGTGAAGGTTTAGTTTAGTACTTTTAATAGAGATTGTATCGAATAGTGAAATAATTTCATAAGCAAGTATTGCTGAAATACTTTAATAATTCTGTATTTGCATATGTTTGAGTTTCAGTTAAAAGCATGAGGTATATGTTGTTATTATTATTATTATTATTATTATTATTTTCAATAACAAACTGTGGGGTAGGGAAAATGTATAGGACAGTTATGGAAACATATTTGTATTCTCATGGAGTAATAAATTATCTGTCATCATTAATAGCGAGGAATGGGATAGCAACTCAACCAGAATAAATAAGAAAGAGCATGACAGCCTGTCATTGTCTAATGAAACTGAGACATTAAAGGTATTCAATCACAGTATTTTACTTGTACACCTGGATTCTCTGTATTAAAAAGGCATTTGCCTAATGATGCAGAGCAAGGTATTTTCAGTAAATGAAGATGGTTTTCCTGATGGAATGTGGATTGCAAAGGATTGTGAGAGAAATAATCCTGCATCAAGACAGAAATAGTGCTGCAAGGCCCAGACAGTGAGCATCAATACTGCATGTTTTTGTGCACACATTCAACTTAGTGCATATGAGTAACTCTGTTGTATTTTACCTATAATTATTCATGTACATAAAATTACTGGTAAATTTAAAATATATGATATTAAATCTTGTATGAAGAGGATCAATCCATATAGATTTGAAAGCCTGGTGAATATATGTCTAAAGTACTCCTCCATGCACAGAAAATTTTTTATCTTCAGTGACAAATCTTTCACATGATTCAGAAGGATTCTGTTCTAGATAGAAATAAAGGAAAATAAATTAGGAATAGCCGATGGATTTTCCGTAAGTAAGAAAGGAGGGAAATTAATCTCATGAATGATTCACTGCAAATTACTCACTGAGCTCAACCATACTCAAGGAAATTGATAGTCAAAATAATTGACTATAATTCTATTAATTTTTTCTTGCTTATTCAGTGTGAAAAAAATATATACTCTACAGTAGTGCTGCTCTGAATATCTTTATTTGGATGCAAGAGGAAATTCTGGTGCTATGTGCTCCTGAGGGGAAAATAAAGCAATTTGACAAGCAGCAATAATAGGATTTTTCTGATGCTTACACATGCATCATGCTGAAAAGGGTAAGGAATTTAATCTTAATTTTAAAAAGGAACTTGTATTTTAAGGAAAAAATAATTTTGGAAATCCAGAATAGAAACTATCTTTGGTTTCTTGTTTGTTGATTTGTAATGTAATACATACATGAAAAAATAATGATTTTGTAAGTCTTACAAATTTGCTTCAACTGCAATGTTTTTAGTTTTTACCTAGAAACAGAGTACAAGTGTGTCTAAAATTAACAGTGATTCCAGAATAAAGAAAGATGTAAAAGTCATCTTGCCATTGCATGTTTTCTGTATATGTAGACAAGGTCAATGAAATGTTCAGAAGAATTTTTCTAAATTCTATATAAAATTATTTGTTTGCATATTCAAGGTCAAAAGATCATGGTATAGCATCATCCTTTGTCCTGTTTGGCTATGAGGTCTTAGCTCTGAGAGGTAATAACTGACTTGGTTTAGGAATTGCATGGCTTTTCATGTCTCTGGGCTTGTCTTGTCATTTTATCAGCAAGAGACAGATTGTCAAAAAACTTATTTCCTTTCAGAAAAATCCTGATGGGAAAAAAAAGAAAAGAAGAAAAAATTAACACTTTCTGCTTGATTTATACACTCCCATTCCCCCACAGCAAAAATACTTGACATAGCAATGAGTCAAAGATTATGCCAATATGTTATTAATCTGAAAGTGTATTTTGCTAATAAAGAGTTTCAAAACAGGTACCAAGCAGTTTGAGTTTAGACAAAAATAAAATACACAATTTTTTTTTTTCATCAGACGTTGATGGAGAAGATGGGATAAAATATCTTGTTGTATTTTTAGCCTCTACATTAATATATATTGATTGCATCAGTAATAATGTCATTTTTCTCAAGCCTCTTTTTTTTCCTTAGGACTTAACATTCTTGACAAGTTCTGCCAAATTTTATTAATTTCAGCAATTGTTAAAGGAAGGTCAAGCTATTGCTTTCAACCCTACTAAGACCTTAACAGTACAGTAATGTGTTAACAAAAAAGATACTGATAAAGTAAATACTGGATGTGAGAAATTTTAGGGGATTAACAAGGTGGATTGTTAATAGGAACTTATGTTACTCATGACTGGACTTACCCAGAATACTTGTGACGTGAGAGAAATAGTTCATTCCATCCTCAATACTCTGCAGAGTTAGATCCTGATACCAGCGGGAGCTTGTGATGCCTGCTGCATCAACTAAATACAGTTGACAGGACACATCACTCTTCCAACCCAAACCTTCTGAAACTGAAATATCAGCATAATCAAGAAAGCGATACTTACATAAAAATTTTCCACACGTTCCTAAATGTTCAGTTCTTGAACACAGTAGAGTCTTAGCTGCTAAATAGAAATGTACAATACTTAGTTTAAAGTACAGTATAATTTGCAACAATGGAATACATAAGTATTTATTTCCTCAAACTGAGTAGTATATTTTGGCAAAAAGGTTTTTCCAATTTGTAGAAAAATTTAAAATATATATGAAGAACAAAAATGTATACCATTGCTACTTTTTATTTTGTTCTCCTGGAAAATCTGCCTTGTTGCATTTACTAGATTCTTAATTTGGAGCAATATTAGTTCTCAGGTGGATCTTTTTGCCCTATTGTTTAATTTCATGTAATGCATGTACTTCATCACTTCACTTCATGTGATATAATTCATCACAGTTACTATTATGTATATTCCCAGTAATTAATATATTACATTTGTGACCACAGAATATCTGTATCAATAGAGTTAATGTATAAGCCAAAATTCCTTTTTCTCTTCAGGAATAGGTTAATAAAGGACATAGCTCTAAAGAAAATAAAAACCTTATTAAATAAGAAAATTAAATAGGGAATTCAATCAATTAATACAAAACACAGAATATGTTTGATTTTCTATTATTACTGCTATTTCTACTTCTACTAATGTGTGAAACCATCATATTTTTGTAAATGAGTTGTTAATTATGAGCTGCTGAGACACTTTTTATATTGGTTTAATTCTGCATATACAACACCAGTTTTGGAAGACTTTCTGGGCAATATGATTTCATAACTTTGTGTAAAATGACCAGATTGTGAGAAGAGACTTGGACCACCTGACATTTAGACTCAGCCCCAGCCTAACTTATTTTTGTGAGTCCATTTTATAATTCTATTAAATAAAGAAAACACAAGTTTAATACTACTATCTTATATTTGTCCTTCAGAAAAAGGATCTAACAAAAGAAAAGGAAATTTTTCATTCAAGCACTGGTGTATACAAATGGTTTCTTCTGTCTATTTATTCTGCATAAAGTTCACAGAGAAAGAGTGGAGTGTCTTTCTCTATTTTTCTCCCATATTTATAATCCTTTAAGTGCCTGAGTAATGAATACATCATGTTTATACTCAAGCAAATAAAGATCTCAGAAGGAACAAGGACAATCTCTTCATTTAGCTACACTGCTCTGGCTCCCAGTTGCTCTTCAGCATGATATTTAAAGACTATCATTATTTCCTGTTTCAGCACAATTAATCCTCTCCTTCTATCCAGCCTGTTTTATCTTCCCCCCTACCTTCTTTTATATTTCAGCCTTTTTTGCATTTCATCCTAGCTAAGTGTTCTTCTTCTCCGTTTTATCATTCCTTGGTATTAAAGTAATTCTATAGTGGCATTATTTCATGTTCTTGTCGTGTCTTTTTCTTAATTTCCTACAGCTTAGCTATGTTTTATTATCTTTTATTACAGCTTGTATGATCTCATCCAATTCTAACTACTGCAGAAATTTGGTGACGATATTCTCATGACATATAGTCTCACAATGGTTACATAACTAAAAAAACATTTGATATTTTCCCCCATGTTTTATAAAGATATTTTAATGTCCCAACAGAGGATAAATATAACAGTTTGGGTGGGGGTTTTTTTGTTGTGGTTTTTTTTCTTTAATTTACTAATGATTTTTTCAAGTAGACTAGGAAGATTTATATGCTTATGCTTTATCTTGGTACAGACTTTTATCTGACGCTCTCTGCAAATATTTATTGTCTTTATCCTGCAACAAACTGATGTTGATGCCATACTGTGTTCAACACTAAATAGAAATTTTTCCAATTGAATGTATGCCTGCTACATTTATTGGAGGATACTTGGTGATTCTCACAGTCCTTGTAAAGCAGAAAGAAATAAGGTAAGAATAAACAGCTGTAACTGCAGACTCGCTCCCAGAGGTGTTTTTATTACAAAAAGTATAGAAGTTGGTCTTACATAATATAGTAAAAAACTACAACAACAAGAAGCATCAAGAGAAAAGGCGGTTTTATGGAAGATGCAATCAACTCAGTATAATAATAATGAATTATTGCATCTGTGTAAGGTATGCCTATTGTGACAATAGATACATCCCACTGCTGTGGCTGCCCAAGACAAGTTCAATTAGATAAAATATCAGCTGTTTTAGAAAGAGTTTTCTGAACTTTGCTGTAAAAAACATAACTATTTTTTGGTTTATTTGCATAAAGTTTTAGACAGTTCATCAAAGGATAAGAGTAGAGCTGTTGAAAAATAGTACTTTGATATATACACATACTTTTCTATTTTTATTTAGGAATATGTCTTGACATTTAAAAATACTAATTAGATAGTCATACAGAATAATATAGCAAATTATTTTTTTTAAATAATTTTTTCAGGTTCCTAGTGTGATGTCATCCAGAAAAAAAATATGGAAGATTCAGTCAGGACTGAATTATGGAGAAGTCACGACCACTATGGAGAGGAGCTGTGAAACATATGTTACATTTGTCATAAAACAGAGCCATTCCTGTTTGAGGAATGAAAGTATTTGTTACAGGATGAAAGGAGCAGTTGTACAATACAGACTTAGGAACTTTTAGATCACATATTATTTGAAATATCTTTGAGAGCTGTGTATAGCTGAATTTCTTGCTACTCAGTCATCAGATATGCAGATGTGATTACAAGTGTGTATTAAACTAATCATAACTAAGAATTTAGATTTCAAAATGTCTGTTCTCATGGAAGCACACTGGTAAGTTATACTGAAGAGAGTGTCTATGGTAAAATCACTACTGGCAAAGATGCATGAGAATATTTTTAATATGCAATTAAAAACTCCTCTGTCCCCTTAAACCGAAAGGTTGTTCGCTTGAGCCATAAGCTCAATAATGTTTCACCACACAGACTTACCTATCCTGGGTATTTGATGAGGATATGATGGGTCTCAGCAGAGGTTACTCTGTTCATGATTTGCATGCCACAAGCTCTCATCTCAGCATGGAAATCAAGTCCATTTTTTGCTGTCATTCTTTCCACTTTGTGCTCTAACCCTCTGAAAGCATCTTCCCCCAGTGAAACTCATACCAGCCACTCACATTGTAATTATCCAAGCAGCCAAAAGCCCAGTGATTTATTGGCTTTATTCTAGCTGGAATAAAATGTAAATCTGGATAATAGCTGTCATTTTCAGGTTCAGAGCTGGGAATGTGAGATAGAGATTGATTTTTAACTGTCCATTTCCTGAGCTCAGAACATTATGCAGTGTTTCATTTTGGCTTGTGCTGAATGTCTGTCACTGCAGACACAACAACATCTGACCAGATCAGGGTGCCTTAGAGCTTTTCAATTGCTTTGTTCTGGCACCTCCCAAAAATTCTCCATCAAAATAATTTTTACTTTGGGACTGAATATTCTCCTGAATAGACAGTATTTAATAGATTGTGGGTCTTTTTCTTTTCCTTTTTCTCCACCCCTTCCTCTCTTTCATCCATGGCACTGGAAATTTGCAAGGTCAACTTGTCAATTACAGCATTGGTCCATGAAGTTATTATCCAAGAGAAGTAGAAAGCTGAGGAATATTAACACAGCTGTTGATGTCTTGTCTTCATATTAATATTTGTTTTATGTTTTTGCTGGTTTAGACATAGTAATCTGCTTGGTACATGGAGAAAACACTTTTTCAGTTTTATTACATATAAAACAGAATTCATAATGCCACACTGGTTTATTCTGAATTTGAACTGCCATTATTGAATATAGAGGATCATAGGTTGATATGGTTTCTCTGCAGCAGTGTATAATTCAAATTGGATTTTACATAAATTATACGTAACATTAATAAAGAAGCTGTTAATGCTTATGTGCTATATTAATATCACAATCCTTCATACATAAGATGTGTCAGCTAATGTACTTTTTCTTTTTTTTCCTCTGAAGCAGAATTTGCCAGTAAGTAGTAGCAAGGGCACTTCATAAGGACAGATCTATGAGCAATAAAGCAAATATTTTTTAAATGACATCAATAATATACAGTGAGCATATACAGTGCAATAATACAGAGTGCAATAATATACAGTGAGTGTTTTTCTCATAATTTTTAAAGAAAGTGAAAGAAATTACAGAAATAGATTTCAGCTGAAAAAAATATGCATTTGTGTGAATCATTCATGCAAAAAGTAGATTTTGAACAATGAGTTTCAATGAACTAGAAAAAAGTTCTTTTTACAGAAAATAGAAAAATTATATTTTCTTAGTATTTCAAATTATATTTAATCTTTACATAAAAATGTGATATTTGGCCATGTTTCCTACATGATGTTTATTATACGTAGTAGAATTTATTCTGTAATTGACAAGATTCGGTTTTCATAATTGAAGCTTCCTAGTCTCCACTGGAGAACAGTCAAAATATATTATTTCCTTCTTCCTTTAAACATAGCCATCCTATTTCTACTGATCTCCATTTTGCATTATGCAGTGAACATAACTGTTCTTGACAAGAATTTTGTGTAGTCAGTAGTATTCTAGTTGTTACTAGTCCTTTGGTGAAAATATACATGTTTGAAATACAAATGATACTTCTTCAGACATGCAAAAAAGGAATATTTTTTTATATAGCAGCACATCAGCTCTCTTTATAAAATAAGAATTCATTTAGTTTATCTTCCAAATATTTATTTTTTCTTTTTTATTTAATTAAAGTCCATTTGTGTTCTGGTTTTAACTATGGTCCGGCAACAAACTGTTCTAGATCAGTAACACTATTAATTTTTCTATTCTCCATTTACTACTAGAAACAACAGAAATGCTAGTTAGTAGGGGATTGATATTGTTTTAATTTGAAACGCTAATTATATAGAATGATGATTTGGACAGTAGTAGAAGTTAAACTACCAGACATTCTTTACCATTTCATTATATGGGCCTAGATATGTTACAGTGACTGTTCATACACACACTGAGTTTCTCCTAGATGTATCCCTACTTGGTAAGTTTTTGTTTTTAGGTGAAGTGATGCTAAAGCTCACTGGAGCTATCAGTACTTATTTTCACAGTAGTCCATCATTTCACTAGTACTAAGAATGTTCTGCTGGCTGACATTTCATGTTGCTCCCTGTTTACCACCTGCATAACATTTGAAAGAAAGTGTCTTTATCCATCAAATATGTTTTGTTTGGGTTGTTTGTTTGTGGAAGCTCATTAAAAAATAATAAAGTGTTAGGTTAGGGGGAGCCGATTGTTAAGCCCTTTGCAACAAAATTAACATTTTATACTCAATTATTTCAGATTGGAGCACTGGTTCCACTCCTCTGAACCAGTTTCACCTTTACAGATTGATAACAAGTTTACATAACTTCCCATAAAAGTAATATTTGATATTATTGAAAGGAAGATTTTTTATGTTCTTCTAGAAGCTGAGAATGCCGTGTATGATTTCTGAGATGAAACTGAGGAACCTCTATTTGTAGCTGTAAGACATAAATAGATTTTGGAACCTGGAATCATCAGCATTTCTCTACAGCTTCAAACTGATTGTATGTGTGGGAAGGTATATTTTTATACTTGAGCAGATTCACTACTTTCATACTTATTTTTAGTTCCCTGGTTCTCTTCCTGGGGTTTTTTTGAGTTTTTTGTTTGTGGGGATTTTTTTGGTTATTTTTGTTTTTTGTTGGTTTTTTTCCCAGATTGAGCATTTAATTTACAAACGTGAATAAACAGATGAGATAGAAAGACTATGAAGAAAGTATTCTAAATATAATTTTCTTTGAGGATTTGCAGATTTTCATCCCTTTCCATTTATTTGTTAGGTGTGCTGCTTGATCGCAATCACACTTAAAATCCTCAAGTATAATCTGCCATGGTTTTGGATGTGCTTCCTCATCACAGACACAAAGTCATATACATTCATTTCTCCTAAGAACACCTTCTTGAACAAATTGGAACAATCTGTTTTAAGCCCTCTATCCGATTTTTATTGTTGATTTTTTCCTTTGGTTAATAAAGAAGATAGAAAGCTGTGCTTCCTAAAGTTTCACTCATTATGTTTAAATATTTCTTTTGCTATTCATATCTTTCTCCACAAAAGGTAAATTTAGGTTAATGAGGTAATTTCAATTTACAGTATTTTTTAAGTCAGTACAGATATGGGTAGCTAAACTGTGGCCTGCACTACAGGAAACAAAAATTGCACCTGAAAGATCATAAAAGGAATACCTTAATTTGGTTTTAGGATTTTCAGGTATACCCATGAGTTTACTAAGGCCCCAAGTGACACAGATGTACAAGAATATATCTCTGTTTCTTTCCCTTCTCCCCACTCTTCTCAGCCCTTCCTTTCTTTCATTTATTACTTCTAGCTTTTATTGCTGCAGCTTTATCTTAGGCTTTCCTAAAGTGTCTGGGGAAAGAGAACAACACAGGAAAATAGTTTTTTGCTGGTTTGATATTGACATGTGGTTTTCCTGTAGTTTTCTCTTCCTTTCCTTTTTGCCAAAGTGTGTATTCTAGGTTGTTAGAAATTTGAGAACACTATGTATTTGAATCAGTGATGGCTCTCTTTCAGGTGCCACAATTTACAGAGTGACTGAATGCAAGCTGAAAATAAGTAGCTGCCCCAGGAGAATGCCACATTTTCTTCTCTTTCATTGCTTATAATAGAATTACAATGAAAGAAGAAACTCTAAAATATTATTTCTGCAAGCTGGCCTGCCATTAGGTATGAAATTGTGAACATTTTGTAAACATTAACCCAAATTAAAATCCAGCATGACAGAAGACATAGGTCTTTAATAGTCTTTATTTATTGCCTTGTAACATTTATTGCCTTGTAACAGTATAGACTTTCAATACTAATAGACTTTGCTATGCCCTAATGATTTTTAGAATCTGATTTAATAGAACAATCATAGCTCAGCAAAGCTATTTACCAAAACTTTCACAAGGACAATATTAGCAATTCCTGTTTGCTTCCCCAGTCAAAGTACAAATAGTTGTATGATAGATAGACAGACAAACAGACAGATGGATGACAGAAGTAAATGAAGATTATATGAACCAATCAATATCTTTGCCATTTCAGGATTCTGTGTTCTCTGGAGGACATAATAGAGTAGCAATGAGCAAATCCAAATCAGAGGAGACGATATATTTCTATTAAGCAACAGTGATCAGGTGTGGATACAAATCACATCTCAAAACTTTATTAAGTTATTCCAAATTGAAAAGAAAAAAAAAAGAAAAACCCTCATTAAAATCAAAGGAAACAATTAGTTTTAGCAGGCTTCATCATGTCTAACTATATATTAAAGTTTTTAAATATCACTTTAAAGGTGAAATTATATGGAAGATTTTGTTGAAAACAATGGTAAAACTCAGAGTGAATTCTGTAAAATTAGGCTGTATGTGAAAAAAAAATCCTGAGTGGAAAAAAGAAACATAGCAATCTGAATTATCCCCTTGGTGGCTTGTGTGAATGATATATTTTAGCCTGGGAAGACAACTTAAATAGGAGTGCTGGCAAAAACCAATACACCAGATTTATTTATCTGACTGCTGCTTTCTCCAAATGGAAGCCTGACTTGCAAAATTACTTTCAGTTTATGAAATGTTTAATGTAGTAATATTTCTTTTTATGATGATTTAGAATTAACTGAAATCTTACAAACCAACATTTACTCAATAAATTTTCTTGTGCTGAAAATTCTCCAGTCTATGCAAACCAATTTCATACATAGTGAGAAAGAAGCAAAAGTGATATCTGCTTATAACAGGAAGCTCCTCTGATTTGTTTATAAATAACTGCATTCTGTCTGATCTGGAAGATCAATAATGATTTATCAAAATTCTGTCGTGTCATGGTTTGACCCTGGCACAATGCCAGGGCCCCCATGAAAGGTCCAAAATGGTTACTGTGAGATGTGACCCGACAGTCACTATTTATAGAATATTTTCTCTGGAAAATCTCTTGATTTCATTAAAAAAACCACACAGAACAAGGTCTACTAACATATAATGCATTTGAAGTACAAGATAATTCATTTCTGATTGCATATTACTGGAATATCTTAATGTCGCATCAATGTTTACTAGTGAAGGACAGAGCATCAAAATGTTTTATTCATTAACACTTCTACATTTCTTCACCTCCCCTGACATTTTTACTAATTTCACATAGTTTAATATAATAAAAGGTCAATTATAGCTTCCAAACCTGAAAGCTTAATTTTCAGTGCAAATATTCACCCTAGATACCTGTAAAAACTGGGCTGTACCTTTAAATGTACATACCAATTGGAGTTTCTAGCTGATAAAGTACCATGCAGCTGCTCTGGTGGAATGCAGAAAAGAATTTAAAAAAGATGCACACTGTGAGTTGAGATAAGAACAGCTTCATAATTGAAACAAAATAAAATACAATATTAATAATTATAGTAATGATGGTAATAAGAGTAATCATATAGAAAGGGAGATAACAAAGAGAGAGAGAGAGACAAATCCCAAGTACACATGATCCACAATACGCTTTCTCGCCACCCACTGACAGATGTCCAGCCTGTCTCCAATCACCAGTCACCAGGTCCTGGCCAAGTTCTCCCCAGTTTGTATATTGGGCAGGATGTTCTATGACATGGGATTTCCCTTTGGCCAGTTTGGGTCAGCTTTCCTGGCCATGTTCCCTCCCAGATTCTTATGCACGTGCTAATTGGCAGATGATGGAAAACTGAAAATACTTTGACTTAGGAAAAACCCTGATCAGGAACAGCTAAGCCATCACTGTGTTATCAACATAATTCTTGTACTAAATTAAAAAAAAATAAAACAAAAACAAAAACCAAAACAAATGGTACTTTACCAGCTGCCAGGAAGAAAATTAACTCTACCATAGTGAAAACCAGGACATATCTTCATGATTATTTAAAAATACAAGCTTTCAATTAAAAATAAAAAAACCCAAACATTTTAAGATTCTGTTAAGCTTTCCTCTTGTATGCTGAAACACCACTTTTTCTTTACATCTATTATAAACCCATTATATGTTTAATTATAGTAAATTAGCATTAGCAACCTACTTTTGTGGGTTTTTTTTATATAAAAGAAACATAGTAACATACAGAATATAAAATAAATGTTTTCTATTTTTCTGAATTATTTATTTCAGCATTTTTTGTGCCATCTTATAACGCTATAGAACATTCTATATTGTATGCGGTATGCTGTTACTGAGGTCAAAGGGTAGCTGATAGATTTGTCATGACTTTATAGAAAAGGCCTGTAGATATTGACAAAAAATTACCTATTTCCTCACCCTACCCTTAGGACACATATTTATTCACTTTATTTTTTAAAAATAAAGGTGTATTTACTTATGATATAAAACTAATGGAATAACAAGAAAGAACTATGTGTGTATTCATATTATAGCAACTAACCTTGTGTGTTGCAGGACAAGTGCAGTACTGTGTTAGAACTTCTATCTCAGAAATCTTGTGGATAGGTGCATATATGGTGTAAGGGACATGTGCTACTGAGGTGCACATATCTGTTCATTGTGTAAACAACCAGCACAGAACAATTTTTTTGCATGTTCCTGTATTGGTTTGAAAAGACAGGTGTCTGCTAGGGAAGTCAGGAGCCTCTCTTGAAATGGAAAATGTAAACCCCTTCCCTCTGAATTATTATAATCTTAAAATTAAGGGGCTCTCAGGCAAAGATATGGGAGTAGGAATAACAGTTCTTTATTAGGGAAAATAAAAATAAGAATAAAAATAGAATAATGCAAAACAACAGTGACAGACTCAGAATACAACCTGACACCCTGTTGCTCAGAGTGCTGGTATCAGTCTTACTGAATGGTGGCTGTAGTCACCCTGCAGTGACAGTGTGGTTCTGTTGAAGCAGTGATCCTGCAGAAGGATATAGCTTTCCTCTGGAGGTCTAGTGGTGGTGGAGATGGGCCTGATCTTCCTCTGGGGATCCACTTGGGAAAAAGGCTGATCCTCTAGGAATCCCATGAGGAAAAAAAAAAACCAAACTGTGGTGGTCTGAGTCTCAGATTATATCCAGGAAGGAATATTTGGTTCCTCCCCCTGGGTGGAGTATCTCACAATGGCATGATGTAATTTTATCAGTCATGCAGTGACACTCAATGGCTCATTAACAGGAGGTGTCTCTCAAGAGGGAGGATGGGTGGTGGTAGAGATAAAAAACCTGCTCCACTTGGTTTTAACAGGTGGCCCAATTAACAGAAGATTACTGCCCCACCTGGTTCTAACAGAAGGCAATAGAATATACATCCTGGGCCACATCTCGCATTTGCAACATAAGACAGTTCCATATAAGGTGAACCCTCAACTTTTGCAGAACTTTATCAATGAACACATCAGTTTCCAAATGATTCTGCTGGATTTAGAGGATGTGTGCTGTAGTAAGTCTCTTAAATATGAGTTTCAGAGCTCCATACATTTTGTTTCCCTCCAAGAATATATATTATATTTTTTTTTTTACCCAATTCATTCAGTTCTGATCTTCTGAGCTGAAAACTGTAAACTTTATATCATGTGCTGAGTGGATTCTCACCATGCTGGGGATGTACTCTGCTTTCATTTTTATTACTGAAAGTTATAAAATTCAGAAGTTGGGGTAATTATAAAAAAGTTGTGTATTCTTTCATTTTCTCTTTCTGCTTCTTGCAGAGCAAAGGCACTAGCATAAAACCTCTCCTGATTATTTCTTTGGGCTATATGGGTAATTACAGAATAGATGATGGAATAGCATAAAGACTGACAGAAAATCCTTAGAAGCAATCTAAGTTTGTCTTTTTTAATGTATATGCTCATTAGTAGTCTGCCCATTTTTTATGCAAAAGTTTCTAGGATGACTCCAGGCTGTTCTTAGATTCAAAAGGGTCCTCAGTAAACTGCAAAGTAGAAATCCCTTTTTTCCCCTGCTGCACTTTCATAATTGTTATATTACTGTCAAAAAAAAATTCTCTTCACCAGTCAAGTAGTCTAATACCTTAAGCAATTCTTTTTAACTTAACCTTAATATCTGTTATTTGTAGCTATTGCTTATAGAGGAAGTATATATGCTTGTACTTTAGCTAGGTAACATCTTGTTCATGTATTTGCTGTTTGCTTTATATTTTAAAATAATTCTTTAAAAACACCATTTCTCAAGGGTTTTTTTTCTCTTGCTCCAATGATGCCTTTTATGCTTGACAGTACACTATTTTCAGTGAGGAGTAGGAATGGAGTTCTGGTTCTTGCAGCACAGGACTTAATGATATCCTCTTAAACTTGTAGAGGAAGTTTTTAACATGAGGCTTCTGAGGACCACATTGCTACAAGAATTGGAAAAGTAAAATTATGCTTTTCACCAGATTTTCATATTACAATGTTAAGTTTTGTATCACCACAGCACCTAGGGATCAAGGTGTCAGTTTACATACCATTATATAAAAAACAAAGCTATGGAAAAAGGGTCCGTATTATAAGTAACTTGTAAAAAAACATATGACTGGAAATGTTTTGAGCACAGAAGCTCTGAAACAGTGTTAGGGGTTATTTAAATTTTACACAAAAGGGCAAGGAAAGCATTTATAGAGAGAAAAAATAACTAGTGTGGAAAAAAAAAATCTGTGGGATGGTGTTCTGACATTCCCAGTGAGAGGGGCAGTATAAGATGCCAAAGGTAAATGAGTACAAGGTGACAGAAAGTACCATATCAGAGGATAATTCCAGATGCTGAAGGTGAAAGAGATGTTAGGTTGTCTGGGGATAATCCATTATATGTTTGAAGAAAAGTAGTGTTCTTGACTCCATAGAGAAGTGTAAGCCCGCAGTGTCAAGAAGAGTGACACTGTCAAAGTGACAAGGTGGAGGAAATCACTGCAGTCTCATTTGAAGTGGACAAAAGTTGTGTTAGACAGAAGTTTTTACAAAAAGGAAAGAAAAAGATGGTTCTGAAATTGACAAGTTGTCAAGAGCCAGGAGGAGAATTTTAGGTATGGGGTCTGACAGCAAAGGCTGGTCCTTGATAAATGAGCACACACAGATGTGAGGACCTGAAGAGCTTCAACCCTAGTCAAAGATACATACAGGAAATAGTGTAACATAACAAGACAAATTATGTGATCAAAAAATATGGCATCTGGGAAAGGGAATCCAGAGAAAAGAGTTAAAATTTGATAGTTTTCTGTATTTCGTGGTGAAAATTAGTAACCACAAAGAAGACTTCTGTAGTAGAATGCAATATGATGGAACATAAAATATTTGTCAGTTGTAATGTAAGCATAAAGAGATCTATTTATAGCTTTTTATAAAATTTAATGTGCAAATAAATGGGTAATATATATATATAAATAATCATGCAAATAAATACATGCATGTATAAAATTTAATTAAGTGGCAGATTTTTAAAATCACCTTGCAGCAGGCCCTTGGTGGTTTGTTTTTACCACCTATTTTCAATATTCACTTAAAGGAATCACTTGACTCTTTGGGTTCTCCCAATATTTCATTATATTCCTCAAAAGTTCCATGTTTCTGTTAGACTCACCCCCGTTCTCACTCCATGTCCAAGTCCCTGAGAAATTACAGATTAGGAATTCAGTGCTACCTCCTGTTAAGCTAACGATCAAGTTCACCTTGGTGTCATGGACATTCTGTCCTTGAGGAGAGAGATAAGGACTGTTGAAAAACAATCAAACCACACATTTGACCCACTTGTATGTCTAAGAACACACACCTGAAATTATGTCTGCATTATCTTCACTAACAGTTTTTGTGATATCTCTGTGAAATACACTTTTAGTCTGCTAGTCTGTAATCTTGTCAGAGCATTCCATATTCTCTGGACAGTCCATGTCTCCTTGCAAGTACCATGGATTTGTAAAGGTTTGTAGCACTTTAAAATCCATCTTTCTAACTTGATGAATCAACTACATCACATCAGCCCAGAATTTGTTACAATGCAATATAAAACCCCATTTTAAAGCAATAACTCCATCTGATCTTCCACACTTTGCTGATATTCCATTATTCATCCTGGCATTTGGGAAGCAAAACCTTTTTGTTAATAATCAAATGAAAAGATTGTTAATAAGCTGCTAACTGCTAATCATGTACAAATATTCTAACTGTGAAGAGAATGACTCCTTTTAAAAATGATTGTGTCACAATACAAACATAATATTCATAGTTTAATAATCTCTGATTATAAAGAATACCCATGACAGTTGTCTTGTCCATAGGGACAAGGAAGAATGGAAGAATGGATGGGCATGATTTGGTGTGTCTCGGTTAGTTTTTCAAATGTGTTCTCTTTCCTCACTCCTTACTCACAGCACAGTTCTTCTATTATATGCTTTAGATGGACAAGCAAATTGAAAACAGATTATCCTTAATTTTTATTAACTTTTAGCAATGTTATGAATAAAAAAATAATTGTTTTTTCAATTAACATATCAGGAAATGTTGGGCCACATTAATTTTAACATCTGGAAAAAGCATTTTTTTTTTTAAGGCAACATACTGAAGCACTAATTCCTATGTTTTTTACAGATTTTGCACTGTCATCTCCAGGAGAGTATCAGTGCATTGTACTGGTCATATATATGCTTCCCTTATTTTCAATGGTGTCATGATAAGTCTCATTTAAAGTAGGTACATGTTTTCAGTAGAAAATCCCTCTGAAAAGTGTATGTCCAAACCAAGAAAAATAGAGTTTGCATAATGAACATATTGTAAGCAATTTTATAAAAGTCAAAAATGACATCCTAATTCCTCACAAAAATTATTTCTTCTCTGCAATACTGTAATCTGGCCTTTCCATATAAAGCAGCTCTACTTCTTGTCTTACATTTCCTGGAGGCAGCTGGTTGCCCTGACATGTCTTTATAACAGATGATTACAATCAGAGTCCCATGTAATTCAGTATCTGTTTTCAAAGAATAAAGTTTAATCTAATGATGTTTTATTAAATTCTCAGGTCCTGTAGGACTGCTTTGGAAGGATATTCAAGGTAAATCACTTTATTTGGGAGCTCAGCTGCTGGTTACTCTTCTCTTTTCTAATGAAAATTTATTTTAATGTAACAGTAGATTCACTATTTTTTAAATTTTGATATTTTCTGAGTGGGAGATTTCGTGTGTGCATATTAAATTTTCAGCAGAGACTACATGTACTGAAACAAATTTCTTTCATTAATCAAAATATTAACTCTTTTTTGCTTGAATATTACCTTTTAGAGAGGAAAATATTTTAAAGTGCTACAGTAGTTTTAGTATCCCAGTGAACTGAAAAGGACAATTTCATAGCAAGGAATATATACTTATCAAGACTTTTTAAAGAAAAGTCTTTCTTTCCTTTCTTTTAAAGGAAAAAAAAAAAAAGTTAAGTTTGCTAAAGTTCCTTATGCTAAAGTTCCTTATTAGATATACCAACTGTCCTTACATAAAAATATATAATTCCATGGTTCCCAAGGGGTCTCTAGGAGTGAGGATCTGCAATCACAGGAAGAATTCATGCTTGTATCCAGTAGTTTATGATTTATAAATTATAATTTATAATCAGAATAGATAGATCAGCAAAGAATGAGAGAATTAAATCATTATCATAAGAAAACATTTTTCATAAATTAAATGTTAGCAGCTTGATGAAATCCCAAGTGTAATAAAACAGCTGATTTCAGATCTTTCAGGAAATTCGAGAATTCTGAGAACTGCTTTTCATTTCTTTATTGGACTAGTCATATTTCCCTTCCCTTCCCTACCCTTCCTCTCCCCTCCTTTCCCTGATCCTTCTATTTAAATACATTTATGACTTTTAATCATGAAGTATATACATGTAGACTGATTGACTATTCACTGTATAATTCTTGTTAACAGGTTTTCCTTTAGACTTTAAAATAAAAATGATGATAAAATATGATAGAAAATAAAACCAGATTGCGTAAATCTACTTTTGTATTATATTTTTAATCTGAGTTTCACAATTTGAAATATGTGAAGACCAATTTTTTTTATACTTTATATGGAATATGGAGGGACTAACATTTTAAAACAAAGTCTGTGTGACTGATCCATCTTTACCTTTTCAGGAAAGATGTTCATGCTTTTAGAGTTAAATTCTCTGACTGCACCAAGACCAATGGATTGCATTTGCTCCTTCATCACCATAGCAGACATTAATACAACCAGCGCTTGCTGCATAGACACAGCTGCAGAGACCACAGAGTGGATTTGCAAAACCTTCCAGGAATGTGTGCTCATTTTAGGTCAGTTAAATCTCTGCACTTAGGAAGGTGCTGACATGACACTACTCAAGACTTTGTCTTTCTGTAAATTTCAGTATGGCCTTCATTGTCTTTAAGGACCTTCACCTAACAGCTACTGGATTGACCACAGCATGTATTACCTTTTTTTTTAGGAAAAAGGAATTAAATACTTCCTTATATACCATAACAATATTTTGTTACATTCAGTTGTCTGAGCCACTGGAAATAAATAATCACGAAAGTACTATGTATAACAGCACCTTGGGAAGACTGAGACTTTTGTTGCAAGATATGATTTATTTTTAATTATCATGCTGTGCTGCACTGTCTAGCTTCAGGATTGGTCGTCTGGTGCTGGGTCTCATTGTAGTAAATCCAGGAGTGAAGTTACATCTGGTAAAAAGAAAATGAAGGAACTTTTTAACAAAGATCTTCATCCTCATTCAGATTTTGTATTTTTCTTCACTTCATGGTTTCATGCCTTATGTATCTTTTTGAATCACTAGTCCTTTGGTAATTTGCAACATAATCCCTGTTATAACAAAGTAAGGTAGGCACATTATTTTGATTGATTATTTTTTCAAATAGAATAATAAAATTGTAATAATTTTAGTGGGTGTTTTTTTAGGTTTGTTTGGGTATTTGTTTTGTTTATCTGGATAAGTGTGCCATTGTCCTAGATGAAATGTTAAATTTTTACTCCCTTCTCAAGCCAAAAAACTGACTGCTTCTGATTTGCTGAATAACAGCTTGTATTAATTCTTAACAGTATATGTTCTATGTACTAATAAAAATGCTTTCTGACATTTTTCAAACTGAATATGAATTACAGCTCCAACCTGCAGACACAAACCACATCCTGTTTCAGTAGTGATGAGAACTGGCTGAAGGTATTATTTGTTTTCCAAGAAGACAATAAAAAGCCTGGTGATGTAATTTAAAGAAGGGTAGAAATCTCCAGAAATTTATTAACTGGGCATTAGCCACTGAAAGCCTTAAAGTAAAAAAGCTACATTATGAAGAAAAAAAAAAATATATTGTTCTGCCATAAGTATATAGGGACAATACCTCAGCAGACTGAACAGATGAGTGTAATATTATTAAATAAATAGCTTTAGTGTTTCAAATAATATCCAGAGTAGACAATACTCTTTAAAAATTAACTTTCTGTATTCTTATGAATTTGAATAACTTGAGAAATATATATGTTTCTCACCTCCTACTTAGCATTTTGAAAAAAGCTTCCAAAGAACCCCCTCCCCTAGTTTCAGTTATATAGCATAGTATTCCAGATATGACCACATGTAAGTAGATTAGTCCATTTATACAAAACCCACAGCTGCCCAGCCATTTTAATAGGTGTCAGTGTTGCAATCATTTTTGATTGTGTTTTCTTAGTAAACAAATAGAGGCAGAGATTCAATTACAGAGCTGGTCATGAGCAACAGCAGCTTTGAATTGTACTGTAGGCCAGAGTTAATACCCTGCTGCTGGAGCAAGAAGACAGCGGAGCAGCAGGGCCTTGGATCTGAGTTGTAATTGCCTCCTGAGGCTGAGCATGATATGGCTCTGCTCATCAGATCATTGGAAGGAACAGGAAAACAGGAAAATTGCCTTCTTTAAGAGGATTGGTTCTAAGCCCTATATAAATGGGGAGCAGTTGTAAATAAAATAACCTGACAGTTTAATACTTTTTCTGAATACTTTTCAGCCTTATAAACAGTGAAACAATAGTAGTGGAGATTTACAACTTATCAGCCATCAAAACATTTCCTCACAAAGACCTTTTGGATTTCCTTTTATCGATAACTAAGTAAAAATCTTAAAATTAATAGAATGCAATTTTATTAGATTCCTCCTCTGCTGCATCTTTGATGCTCTTGTCTTTCCTAAACTTTATTTCACGTAGTTCATTTGCCATTTATCATTTTCCTTCCAAATGAATTACTTATTTTCAAGCCTATTGCATTTTAATTTTTACTTTAATTTACATGTATGTATCTCACATATTTCTAAATAAGCTATTTTGTTTGTTTGTTTACTCTTTGTTGGGCTAGTTTACTCTTACTTTGGTGTTTGTTTTTAAGACTGACATTTCTAGCAGGCTGATCATCAGTGTGGCTTTATGTCATGAAAAAGAGGTAAGTATAATACCTTAAGACTAGTTTATACTATGGTTTGCTATTTTATTAAATGGGGTATAATACTGTATTAAATGGCTGAAGAATTTCATGCAGCCATGAAGCTTGCATTTCTATATTTTACGTTGTTAACCCAGTCCTTTTCACAAGTGTCCCCATCGTTTTCTGTTGTAAAGATTCCCTAAAATCTCCAGCTCATTTCCACAAAGAAGATTTGTATGCTTAGTTCCTCCTTTTAGTTTCTTCTCTATATCAAGACTTTAGGTTAAGAATATTTCATACCTAGCTTAACTTGGCTCTGCGCAATCCTTGTATTTCTCTTTTATCAGGCATTTTGTGTATCCTTTATTTTTCTCTGAATCAGATTCACTAAAGAGTTTATATGGAGGAATTTCCAAGCATTTCCAGTAGTTTGAACTACTACAGGGCATCAGTTCTGGTTTTACATGCAAGTTTGAGTAGACTTCTTCCTGTAGTTGCTGTTTAATCTCCCTTTTTGCCATCTTTTTCCATTCTCTCCCTACATATGGAAAGGGGCCCATGGGTCTTTGAACAACCCGGTCTAGTGGAAGGCGCTCCTGCCCACGGCAGGGGGGGCTGGCTTTAGAAGATCTTTAAGGCCTCTTCTGTCCTAGGTGACCCAAAAATCATGTATTGCATATTCTTTCTACATCAAACCCTGCAGTCTGTTTCACTGTCTCTTTGAGTCTTGGCAACCTGAGAAGCAGAGCCTGTGCGTTCCATTCCAGTTCCTGGGAAGGAGAGTGTACTGGGTCCTTTTAAAAGTAGAGAACAAGTGTTCTCTCCAGGCTTCTGGGAAGTTGCCTTGGTGAGGTCTCTGAGTCTCAACCTGAGAAGCTTCATTTCACAAACCAAACCTGCCTCTGAGCAGATTTCTCAACATCTTTGCTTCTTGGGTATTTGCTTTTTTGGGTATTTGTGGGTATTTTTTTTTCTGCCACTTGGCAACTGCGGTGAGGTGGCACAAGGCAAAAGCTTTTTTGTTCTTCCTGGACTTTGGAGGATTATGCAACACCTTCACGGCTGCTGCTTCCATTTGCTAAGGAGAGGTCAGACCCTCTCTCCACAAGCTTTTTCAGCCACTGTCCCACTTCCAGCTGCACTGTGCCAAGAAGAGGTAGGATCCTGTAAGTGTTGGGAAGTTTCTGCCGGCATTTTCTGGGCAACATCAAAGTCTTTTGAAAAAAAATATTTTCCAGTTTTTGTCCTTGGTTGTTTGTGTGTGTGTAGGGGGCAAGGGTTAAGTTTTCTGCAGATGCAGAGGCTCAGCTGCAGTTCTGTTTTCCTCTGTCCTCTCTCTCAGCAGCATGGTCCAGAGTAGGGGACCCCAGACTGAACGTTTGAACTCTCAGGACAAACCTGGTACTTTCTAGTTTTCACTGGTATTGGCTAGGTTGTCTGTTCTAATAACATCTGGAGTAAACAAAATGGGCGTGTCCTAACTCCTCCAATTAGAAAGTAGAGATGAAACCACATATAAACCACAGGAGTCTGATCACATACTTTGCTTCTGTACAGGGACAATTTAAATTAAGAAAACTGGGGACCTTGGGATCTGTAAAGAGCTGCTGCTGAAGAAATGTGGTCTCAGTAGGATGGGGACCAAGAAACAAGGCTGCAAACATCCTGGCTGCAGGGAAGATCATGAAAGTAGAGAAAGTTCTTGTACATTGGGGAGTAACACGGAGAAAGATGACAGGAAAAACCCGGCCAGTAATGGCCAAGACTGACACCTGCAAGCAGGTATCATTAACTTATTTCCCAGCAACTTTCTTCCCAGTATCCCTGGTCTGGGTCTCATGGAAAGAGAATTGAAGACCTACAGAACATAATGTTATGGCTGGGTGGGCAGGTGAAAAGAGAACGGCTGGGTGTGTGAGAATCAATGAGGTTAAAACCTCCAATTTTGATTCTTAAATACACAACAATCTCCAGATCCAATACATCTTGCCATTTAAACTGTCTTATCCATGCAGTAAGCAAAAGCCAGTCTAAATCTAGCTCCATTAGAGATCTGTAGAGATCAGGAAGCAAATATGCAGTTTCACCACAGAATGCCAACTAATTTATTACTTGAAGAAGACTCATGGATATTTAATATTTTAGCACATAAAAATATAATTGCTGTCAAATGTTCAAAGGGTAATTTATGACAAGATATTCATAGTCTTAAAAGTAATACTAGAAATCAGAAATCATTCGCATAAAAACTGCAAGAAATACCAGCTTTCCTACTTTGGTTCATCATAACATCATTTAATGCACAGAACTGCAGAATCACAGAATGGGTCAGGTTTGAAGGGACCACAGTGGGTCCCCTGGTCCAACCTCCCTGCTCAAGCAAGGTAATACTAGAGCAAATTGCCTAGGATTGTGTCTGGGTAGGTCTTGAATAACTCCAGTGAGGGAGACTCCACAGTCTCTCTGGGCAAACTGGTCCAGGGATGAGTCACCTGCACAGTAAAGAAGTTCTTCCTCATGTTCAAGTGGAACTTCTATGAATCACTTTCTGCCTGTTGCCTCTTGCACTATTGCTTAGCACCACCAAGAGAGCCTGGCCCATCCTCTTGACACCCTGGGAAGGTTATCAAGAAAATCATCATGCTTGTTTAAAAACACATGAAGGACAATAAGATTACTGTGATTTTTTTTTTTTATTTTTTTTTTAATATACCTGACTATTCTGAAGTTTCCAAAAGGAGATAACTAACTAGGAGGATAGGATGAGAGGAGAGCAATGGATGTTTTTTATCTTGACTTTAACAAGACTTTTGATGCTAGTTAACAAAACATGAGCAAAGTAAAAATGGTGAACCATGGGGATTGGGACTAGAAACTGGCTGAGCTGCTGGGCTTAAAGGATTGTAGCAGCACAAAGTCTAGAGGGATGCTAGACAAAGTTGGCACTTTAGCCAATACTGTTTAACACCCTCGTTAGTCACCTGGTTGATGGGCCCAAACACATCCTTCACAAGTTTGTTGATGATGGGAGGAGCAACCCCAAGCACTCATGCTGACTCTCTGGGAGCTGACTTTGTGGAAAGGAGCTCTGCAAAGCCAGCCCTGGGTCCTGGTGAATGCCAAAGTGAACATGTGTCCATGAGGCAAGAAGACTGACTCAGTGATGTCCTCAGTGACAGGAAAAGAGGTAATGGGCACAACTGAAACATAGGAAATTCCATTTAAACAAACAAACAAAAAAATCTTTAGTGCTGTGACAGTGGTAAAATAAGGCCAAGATTTTCTGTGGAATCTACATCCCTAGAGGTAGTTAAACTCCAACTGGGCATGATCTTGAACAACCAATAGCTGACAGTGGTCTGAGCAGACTGGTTGAACTGGTGATCTCTGGAGCTGCCTTCCATCAAGATCACTCCATGATTCTGTGGGAGACCAACATATAAGGCATAACAGGATCAGAACTTTATTAATAAAGTGCTTTTCATTGTAAAATGCAAAAAACAATTTTTTCTGACTGTGTGATTTTTGGTTGCAATAACATGGAGAATATCATTCTTTTAACTGAACAACATACAAAGGTTTGAAAACTTAAAGAAAATAAATAATTATCTTCTTTGCACAGTTTTTTAATATGGCTTTTATCTCAGACAAAACTGTGAAAGTTCACTGTCTGTTTCATCTGACAAAACCTCTCCACTGGGGTATACTGTAAATGTTCTGATTCACCAAGTGTAGTTCCCTCTCCTGGCCTTTCCTATGACACCTTTTAAGAGCCACGTTCCATTTCCTAGTGTTTTAATCATGCACACTTTTATTTTTTTTAAAAAGAATCTCATTTCTACCACAAGGGGATCTGCATCAACTCTGCTGACTTTGATGATAATTTGACGCATTTCAACTGTTCTTTCTCAGCAAAACATATTTGTGTTCTTTCTACCATGTCCATGGAAAGAGATAGTTAATTTTAAAAAAAGGGAAGAAAGAAAAAATGAATTGAAAAAAATCCTAATAATCTTTCATAAATTATAAAAGCATAGAATGTTAAGTGGTTTTGAAAGGACCTTAAAGTTCATCTAGTCCCAACCCCCACTGTCACGGGCAGGGATAACCCACCACCAGACCAGGTTGCTCAAGGCCTTATCCAGCCTGGCCTTGAACACTTCCAGGGTTAAGTAACCCACAACCTCCCTGAGTAACCTATTCCATTGTCTCACCACCCTCACAGTAAAGACTTTCTTCCTAATATTGAACCTGAATTTCCTCACTAATAGTTTGGACCACTATTCTTTCACTTATTACTACAGTGCCTGACTGAGTCCCTCTCTGGATTCTCTGCAGGCCTCCCTCAGATACTGGAAGATGCTAAGCGGTTTCCATGCAGTTTCTCCAGGCTGAACAGTCCCAACTTTCTCAGCCTGAAAATTCAGCCTTTCTTCATCTCTCTAGTTTGTTTCAGAGATAACTTCAACCCTACTACTGTTTCAGACTTAGCCCTCTGACTTTAAACCTTTATTTATTTATTTTTACAAATGTTTCCTTTAATATTTTTTGCAACTTCAGTTAAAAACCCAATTATTTTGTTTTCTTATAATCATAAATGTGCTACTTTCTCAGTATATTGAAGACTATAAATCAGCTGACATATATATGTCAACTAATCTATATTTTATATTGAAACTATTAAGTTTCAATAAAGTTGACTGGTCTATTATTTTTCAAAATTATCAAAAGAGTTATCACATTTTCCTTGTTGTTTTGTATAGATTAAGAATATTGGTTAAAACCACTAAACTTTTTTTCAGGTTTAAAACTTATTCAGTGTGATGTGTGTCTCTACCAAAATACTATAGTTGTAGAGAGAAACTTTTCTGATAAATGAGGAAGTTTCTGTAGTTCCACAGACCTGACTGACAATATGGTAATTTTACTGGGCATAAGCCTTCAATCAGTTCTTGCTACAAGCTCTGCTTTTAATGATTTTTCCAAACTCTCATGTAATTAATCATTGACATTTCTTTAAGATAATATTCAAAAGGTTGCAGAAAACACATCTAGATAAGTAAGTTTTATACAAAAAAAGGATTTTTTTTTGTTTAATAGTAGTATATAATTAAAAATTTTCAGCTTTTTAGATTTAGTGCTTTGTCCAAGCAAAATCAGGTGTCTTATTCTATCTACAAAAGAGATAGATTATATAATTATCATTGTAGCCTTGCTCAACCTTGTCCTAAACATGAAGTGTAAATCAATCAGGAGGTTAGCAGACAGAAAATTTTATTTAAACTATAATGTAATTTGCATGAGAACAATTTTATATACCATTTAATCTATCCCTGCATGCATTTGGTGCAATCAGTCTCTTTCCAAATTTTTTGTTTTAGCGTACTTAGTCACTTAATGCTTTCACATTATTGGTGAACAATTTCTCCAATTAAATGATATGGTGATGAAAAAGAGAAAGTAAATACAGGAAATAATCTCAATGAAGTAGTCCAATACAAAGAAATGCCATCAATACTAGGTATACCTTCAGACTGAGAATTCTGTGAATATTCATTAACATTAGCAACAGAGACTGAAGCTGAGGTACCAAACCATGTTAGCATCACATTCAGTGTTTGGTGCAACATCAGCAGCAGTAAATGAGACTGAGATTCTCGAGCTCTGAAATGTGCCTGAGTACATCTGTTGATTTAACAGACCTGCTCTTAGCCAGATTAATGACATGAGATGGTTTAAAGGAAAGTCTCACTTTCTTCCCCTTTTTTTTTTTTTTTTTTTTTTTTGTGGTGTGCATCTGAGGCAAATGCTCCGGAGTGCCACCTTCCTTTTCCTCTTCATATCCATAGCTAACATCGTAGTTTTCTGCTTATGTCTGCATAAATGAAAGACCTTGCAAACAAAGAACAAAACAAAGGAGATGAAAAGAAACATAATGGCCTTGCTTAATCCCACCTGAATTAGGTACAAAACTAAATTAGAAATCTGTTTGTCAAAGTTCAGTTTGTAGCATTGGCAAGAGATAAATGGCTTAAGGGAACAACTCAGATCCTGGTGGGCTGAAAAGCTCTTTAGAAATGCCTGTGTCTCATCAATGACCGTATGCCTAGAGCCTGTTAAACATTAAAAGGCTTTTTATTTTTTCCTTATCCCCTATGTTGCCTGGAAAAGGAAATGAAAAAAATATAGTCTGAACTTTGATATTAAACACTGTGAACTGTAAAGGCTAAATCCAGCCAGGTAGAGACAACCCAGGATAAATCTAAATCTACATTAGGTCTCTCTTTCTTCTCCTTCTCTCTGTAAATGAATAAACTCTCTTAAAAAAATAGATTAATCTTAAGCTTAGACACAAAAAAATGGTTTGAACTGCTGTTTTTTCCCAAGACTGTAAAATTAAAGGTTTTTTTGCTCTTACTGGTTCAACTTTCTAGCATCAAATTGTTTAAATCTTGCTTCTGGTGACAGTGGATTCATTATCCAAAATCAGTGGTAGATGTCCTCAGGTTTCTGTCTCTTTCTACACACCACTGCTCCTAAGCTTATTATTTCACATGTAAAAATTCAGAAAACCAAGTTTTCATCTCACTTTGAAGGACTGAAGATGGTTAATTTGAAGTATTTTAATTGGCCATGCATGACCAGAGCTAGCTGATTAAAATGTTTCTTCAGGGTTTTCTTGAACATTCATATTAAATATATTTTGGTACTATTTTATTCCTGTAATTCAAAATGCTTAACTAATTTATCTAATATTAAATTTAGATGCCCGGTAGCACGCAATCTAATTGGAAAGTACATTTTGAATGCTGGGAAAAAATAATTCATTTGCCTAGCTTACATGGCAACACATTAATAAAAAAGAGTGAGACAAATGAAACAGGAAAGAAATAGATGCTTTATAAAAAGGGAGAAAGGTGAAACTAGGAAGGAAAATGAAAAAGGTACTATAAGCATACTGTTTGGGGGGGTGGGGGGAAGCAAGAGGTAGTAAAATGGGAGGTAGTATATGGCCAGAGTCTTTCTTCAGACAGCTTTCACTGACTCCCTATAAATTTCATTCTGATTTTTAGCAATAAGTAGACAACATGTTCTGGGCTAATGTCCTTGCCTTGACTCATCAGTTAGTCTATAATTTCTTGATTTTAAATGCCTTCCAAACTGATACATGCCATGTAATGTAAATGAAAGTAAATTGAGATGAGATGCTATTCACATTCATTTTTCAGCTTTTGCTTTGCCTTGATAAAAGGGGAAAAAAATTAAGAGGGACAAAATCAAGGACAAGTGTGTTTGAAATGCACTGTTTTGAGGCTAAAGTATGAATGCTTTAAATTAAGATAAAATTGTGTGTAATACTGAAGAAATGCATTAAATCTTCAACCTTGTACAGTGCAGGGTTGGATACAACATATAGTACATTCTTCCAAGTCATCTTGTCAAAAATATGTGTTCCAAAGTACTAGCATAGTCATAGCTGCTCATAAATATCATGATCTCAAGGTCACATCAAGAGGCACAAAATATAATTTGAAAGTTGTCTTTTGTTCTTTCTAAGTGGAGGATGCTCTATCCTCTCAGTTTGGGACATATAAGTCCACAAAGTAAGTATTTTTCATTATGGTATTTCTGGAAGCTGGAGGACAGAACACACTTTAAGAAACAATATAATTAGTAATAGAAACTAAGGAACCAATACACAAGCAAACAAAAATAAAGGCAACTTCATAATAATTTCTCCTAGAAAAAGAGATGTGTAATTTATGATGATGGAAGCTGGATGATGATAGTCAATCATCAGTAAGTGTTGATGATTGCTTTTATTTTTTTAGACTTGTAACCCAAAATAGCTGATATGTGACGGTTGTGCTGAGCCACTCTGCCTAAGTCTATGGAAGATGCTAGTCACAATATTCAATAAGCTGAGAGTGCAGAGGTATCCCGGAGAGATGGTTGATTTTCAAGGATCATTTCTTCCATGCTCAAGAATGGTCCAACCCAATGTGGAGTAAGTCAAATAAAAGTGGCAGAAGGACTGCATGGGTGAGCAAGGAGCTCCTGATTAAACTGAAACATAACAAGGAAGCATGCAGGATATGCAAGCAGAGATAAGTGCCTCTAAAGGAGTATAAAGACATTGTCTGATCATGGAGGGATGTGGTTTGGGAAGCCAAAGCCCATCTGGACTTAAACCTGCTGGGGGATGTGAAGGTCAACAAGGTGGGCTTCTACAGCTACAGCAGCAGTAAAAGAAAAAAATGAAAAACTAGGGAAAATTAGGAAAATGAGAGCCAGCTGCTAAAGGGGGAAGAAGACCAGCTGGGACATGACATGAGCAAGCTGAAATAATCAATGTTTTCTTTACTTCAGCCTTTCATTCGTAAGAAAACCCTTCAGAAACTAAATATAAGATGTGGTGTTTGCCATATACAGTCATATGCTGTGTGAAGCAGAAGTTATGTGTAAAGGTAACATGCATTTGCCAAATGCCATATTGATAGGAATATACCATACATGATCCAAAACTGGGCAGATTACATTCATAAAAGGTCAGGTGATGTGAAACAGACTGGAGGAATACTAGAATACCTTTTAAAGTCAAAAGTACTGGATATTCAAATCCAGAAAATTAAAAATTATGTATGTTACTAATAAGTCTTTTCTTTCCCTTTCATCTTTCACATTTTCACAGAAGCAGAGAAAGATGTGGAAAGATAGGGCTACTTCTCCCCCAAATACGTGGCATAATGTTGTGGCTTAATCCTCAGTGGTAACCAAGTACCAGACATCCATCACGTGTCTAGGAATAACATAATGCGCGTTGGTTAGGACGGTCCTTGTCTACCTTCCTTCAACCTGCAGCAGAGTATAGAGAACTCTAGAGGTCTGATTCACCTGCTGACACTGGCTATTTATCTCCTTTGTCTCTACAAGCTGCTTTTAAATTACAACTCTCATAAAGTTGCCTGCAGTTACAAACTGTGTAACCAGATTTAGCTGCCTGTAATGAGATTAAAACCAACCCTAAAGCCTGACAATTTAATGCTTTAAATTTGTCTGTATTTTGGTGATATTCTTTCCCTCATCATAAGCACATGAATGTCACAACTTCCCCCTACTAGCAAGATTCCCTTTAGACAGCTGACTGAAAGAAAAGCTCACAGTGTGATAAGTTAACATGATAGGAAAATGCAAATCTTTCAGAGCAATACTGGCATCCAGCTGGCTACTGAAATATTACCTGGAGCAGCATAGAGAGGCTCTAGTAGGTGAACCTGTGTGCTGGATTAATGACCTGTGAGTGTTAGCAGCTCCTCAAATGCTGTTGTCTGAATGCCAGCAACTTTTCTAAAAATCACCTCAGTTAAATGACTTCTACCTCTAATATTCCAGTCTTCAACAGCTTCCATCCTCCTTTTGAATTGATTTGCAGTCCAAAATGATCAAGCTCCTTAAAAGCTTGCTTATTGCAATGTAAAGAGCACCTGAGTGCTCAGACTAGGTCAGTGCCCTCAATTGCCAAAGTTCAATGGAAAGTTAAGAGCAGATGTTGGGTCACAGTCAGAGTACGTCGCAAGAAAATTGAATCTTTGACATTGAGAAGGAGAAACAAACCATTTGTGATGTCACTGAACAGGCTAATATACCCATAAATATACATTCTACTTCACTCTTAGTGAGGAATTAGAAGACAAAATTGTAGAACTATTCTAGCATTAATACTGCCTTGTACTGCCCATGCTATCATGCCTTTGATGTTATATTGTTCATTAGCTGACTCCAGTTCCAGATGTGGTCCTTACCTGACTTATCTCTAAAGCTTTCTTCATAACCATCGACTTACACTCATATGTAACAAATTGCTGGATCATCCTGTGGTCTTGAACCCCCTGCATTACCCATGCATTTCTATGTCACGTGAAAAGCTTGCTAATAGGAAAAAACAGGAAATAAATCTGTGTTTATCAAGTACCTTTTCTTTAACATGACAATAATACACCTAAGATTCATTAAAACATGTACCAAATATAATTTTTTTTATTCTTACATTATTTCGTCTTCAGATGCTGCAGTAGCTTACAAGAACCAGCATGCTTTCATTGAAAAGAATGCATTTTTCTCTCATCTTTTTGTATAGCTCTCTCTATGGTAGGTTAGGTTTCTTCTGTATTTCTTTGTGTTTAACTGAGACATTATGAAAATCCATGTGGATTGATTTCCAGTGCCTAAGTACTTTTTATTTCTGACACCTTTCTCAATATATATCAGTATATATTAAATTTGCATGAAAAAAACCCCCAAACCCAAAACCCTGGAAGTTCAAGGTTTTGAAAGTTGTGTGAAATAAGCAATAAGCATAGACATAAGGAATAAAAATATTTTTTGTTCACAGATTTACTGACAATTCACATTTTCATGGATTTATCTGAAATTATTATGTGTTTTTCCCCATTTTTGCTTTATACTTTCGTATAACTATAAAATACTTAACTGTGGAAAAGTCTACCATGTTGTTTTAGTTGTGTTTTTTTTTAAAGAAAATTCTGCTCTTACTGTCAAAGCTGTACATTTTTCAAAAACATTTCTGAACATGCATTTTAAACAAAGGATATATAGTGGATTACTTTATTCCCTTCCTTTTATACAAAAAATATTTTGCTTGCAGAAAAGGCAGCTTGAATAAACAATAAAAAACTACTATTTGTCAGATACCTGTGCTTATAAATCAAAATTAGTTTTTCTCTACAATTTTTCTATTATTCAAAATTTTTAGTTCTTAATATAAATGTCAACAATTTGGACAGGGCTACGATTCTTACAAATATTATAAAGTTTCATAACAGCTCATTATTTTTTCTAATGTGGATTAGCAAAAATATAATTTATGATACCTTAGTATTTAAAGCGTCAACACATATTCATTGATCTGGTACAATTTTAGAGAAAAATATAGTCTTATGTTCAGTCTCAAGAACTAGGGATATAACAGACAAAAAAAAATTAATATAAGAAAATTAAGTTCTTTTGTTCAATTGGCTTTTTTTTCCTTGAGGATTAGGCACCACATTGTTACCACTGTCCAAGTTCCATCCTATGTCTTATTTTGGTAGGTTAGAGATCATGGAAAGAGGCAGTGCAGTATTTCTGTGTCTAAAATACCAGTGTGAACAGAACTATTTTTTCATTTCTGGTGGAGTATGTTTTTAAAGAGAATTATGTTTCAGGTTACAGTGCCATTTCTCAGAACTGCCAACTGTCTAAATGTATGACTGAGACTTTTTGTAATAGTTTTATCTTGTGATTCCCTGTTGCAGGGATTTATTGACTAACATAAATTCTGTTATGTAATTGCCCTGCTACTAAAACACACTACTCTGCCTTTCTTGTTGGAGCTGTTCCACTTTAAATAAATAAATATTCACTGGGCTGAAACAAATTAATGATTGCCTCTATACACCAGTGATTAGGACACTTGCTTGGGAAATAAGAGTCAGATTGAAGCTATGGCTCCAAGTGTTAATTATACGAAGTAGAACAGTTCTGACTTGTCCTTTAATTTTTAGCAGCTTACATGGATTGCATGTCACGTACAGGTACTTGAATCCCAGTTCTATATCAGGCTAATAAGAAATAACTTGACACTATGTGGCTTGTACAATCGAGACAATTGGGTGTGCTGAGAGAGGAGGAGTCAGTATATTTCTACTACATTAACAAAAGCACTATATGTGCCCCAGAAATTTCTAAATTATAAAGAAGCATAATGACATTAAATCTTTCATTGACGTGCATTTGATTGCTCTTCATAGGAATCATATATTTATTTAAAAGGTTGTAGTTAATACTACACTGGAAAAACATATTTTAACTACAAGAATGTAGTTTGAGTCCGTTATTCATTATTGTATGAATATGTGTAAACTGTTTACCATTAATACAAAAATGGGCACAAAAGTAACAGGGATTTTTTCACCAATTTGTTTTTGTGGAAGGGAGGGAGCAGGGAAGAGGGAATATTTAGCAGGGGTATGTGTGATGAAAATAATCTGCCTTAAAGATGTGTATAAAATAAATATGTACCTGAGAATATTTTTTAAGTGAGAGAGTGGTGAATACAAGGAAAAAAGGGTATTTAGTGCTTAATTTATATGACCCATTTTAGGCCTAAATATGAGGATAAGATAAATCAAAGCCTATAAGTGGCTATTTCTTTTCATTTGTTATAAACCTGCTCTACATGACCAATTTCGGGTATGCCTGTGTTGAAAATTGCAGTTAGGGTGAACCAAAACTCTCTTCTCTTTGCAAAAAAAAAAACAAAACAAAAAAAAAACAAAAAAAACCCCCAACTTGCAAAAAAAAAAAAGAAAAAACAACAAACCAACAAAAAACCCCCAAACAAAACAAAAAAAACTGTACAGAAAAGTTTGTTTTTCCTTACTCCCATTTGGTTTCAGTAGTTTCATAGTTGTTGTTTTAACATGTCTAAGTGATTGCACCTGTTGCTATGCAAAGTTTTATATTCAGTGCACTGACGTATATCATAGTTACTGCTGTTTAATTACAGATACCTACATTATTTTGGGAAGCAGGATCTATGATTATGTTGTCTACTATTATATTTATTTAATATAATAGTCAAGGATTATTAGGAAATAATTAACATTTCAAAGCATGTTTTTCTTTAATATGACTTAGCTACATTTTATTTTTAAAATATTAAAAATAATCAATATTTTTAAGGTTTCTGTTGCTTTATCCAAAGGGTAATATTTTAAATTTCAGCAGGAAAAGTCTTAACTAATATTTAAAATGAAGATATATTTGATAATACAGAATTAAAGACTTGAGCCACTGCACCAAAACACATCTGCTTTTAGAGACAGCTGTTTGTTGGATTCATAGGCAATTTGTTTGTAAGATATTGCACCTTTTTTAGAGCCTCAGAAATCAGTCTTCGACCTGTCATTCTCATACTATAGAAAACCAATTTCTAAAGACATCTTGCATGCTCACCTCACCTGATTTGAACGGTTCCTTAATAATCTACAGATTCCTAATTTCATAGTAGTTAATGAGATATACTGTGATATGATCTTTTTTAGAAAGAGAAATGTTTTTATATACTTTTTTTATTTCAATGCACTTGTAACTGTTTGAAGAGTAAACTGAACAGCTACATATCAGCAGCATAAAAACATCCTGACACACACTTGAAAAAAAGACAATTTTCAATAAGTTCAGTTGTATACATAGTGCTTCAACATGTCAAAGGAAAGTTAAATAGTTACAAAGAAGCAATTAAAGTAGACATAGGAGTTTGATCCCTGTGATGGCAACATTTTCTAGACATCTTATGTTTTACTTTCCCTAATTTTTAAGGTGTTTAGAACAGACTAATCAAGCAAAGGCTGTTTAGCTGATAATACTAATATTATATGATTATTGTAGAGTAGAAATACGTCAAGAAAAGAAAATTATCAATTTACCCAGTAGTCCATGAAGAAGTAACAATTTTTCCTTCATGGCATAAAATGCTTGTTACTCTGCTCCAAAACTTGATATGACACATGCATATATTAGGACACATTTGCCTGCCTGTAGCAAATGTACTGTACTCAAAAGCACATTAAATACTCGTAGTGATTTGAAACTGGTTACTTAAGTAAATAATATATAAATCAGTGACAATTGTGATACATATATTACCCTGGAAACTTCAAGAACTAGACATTAAAAAAAATATTGTAATTGATTAATCATCTCTCAATATACCCTAGATGATTCTGTCCTTGTGTGTCTAATATATGTTGATAAAGCCTATTTTATTTTAAAATATCAGCTCTTTTATAGCTAGTTACTTTTCACTACCAGTATTTCCTCCAATTAATTTTTTTACTCATATTAGACCGTGTTATGAATAGATATACTGTCCATCACTCTGTTCTAATACTGGCAAGAACTTAAAAATCTAAATTATCAAAGAGATGAATTTAACTAACATTAATATACTTTATGTTGTGATTACTTTCTAAAATTATTATTTAAATATGAGTCTTTGTGAAACTAATTCTTAAATTTACTAATCCAAGTAAGATTACAAAAACCCCTGTGCCACTGATGCTTTAGTTTTAATGCCTTTTTTTGTGTCAGGTGACCTATTCTGTCAGCCACCCTTAAATAAAAATGGCAGCTTTACCTCTAATATGTTCAGAACTTAGTTTATGTCTTTATGTAGTTTATACATTTAAAGTGTAGGTGATGTGAATTAAGACCTTGCATAATGAATCATGTCAAAGATAGGCGTGATGTTAATTCTAGTTTACCATATGGAGCAGATAGGAATTATGAACAAACCGGATCAGGAAAATGGATGCAAAGCAACTCTCTGATGTCTATTTGTACAACTGTACAAATTATTTTATAAGACTGATCATGTGTGGTGCAGCTGGATGTTAATGCAAGACCCTCCTTTTCCCAAGGATTTCAGTGAGCAATTTTCTGCATTTCAGTGTGGTATATAAATATGTCAGCTTACTCTCAGTATCTCTGACACAGCAGCAGAACAGAGGGAGACCAGAGCAGAAGGAAATTTAGACACCTGATTTACCTCATTGTTGCAACCTGAAGCACTTTTGGTCTCAGAAAACAAAACAAAACAAAACCAAAAAACTGTAAGAGTAGGAGGGAAGCTGCAGGAGACCACCAAGAGTGCAAAAGCTATCAAGTATCTGACATGGTCCTGTAACCTAGATCTCTGTGCATGAGATTTGATAGGCTACACACAGTGAGCACTGCTTATAGCATGCTGAGGAACTGGAAGACCTATATATTCCAGAGCCTTATTTCACATACATGTATGTGTATATACACATTCATATATTTGCATTTCTATTTGGGTATACTTTTATGGATTCTATATCTATTAAAGCTAATGCTTTACTTGAACCAGATAACCTATCTGAATTTTCTCATTTTCCCAAGGTATTAGTGTCCTGGAATTTGAAAAGTGATTTCAAGTAGGCAACATTTAAAATTAGTATTTTCCTTGTGCACTCAGATGCCTAGTCAGTAGCTAGTATGATTTTACTGAGAGACAAAAATGAAAGAGTAGGTAATTTATTTTAAATATGCTAGATTTTCTGATTATAAGAAATAAATTCTTTTGACTGCCTTGTAATTAAATTCAAAACTAGTTCAGTCTGCCACTAGATACTCTTATTGCAGGAGACATTGCCTTCCAGTAGTTTAATATCAGACAGAAAGCCACTGCAGCCAAGTTACTTCCTAGTTAATGTGGTTGCCATCAGAATTACAGAGGAATCAGCATTTTAGCCCATGAGACAGTTACACACTGCATTTAGCCAGTAACTTTAACAGCTGATAGACAGAAAACAGTTGTTGCTGCACCAGCCTAATCCTCTAACTCAGAATTTAAGAGAGTGTTATCCTGAATTATACTGACACAAAGACTTTAAAAAGTCATGTAATTCTCCCTGAAGGGTCAAGGCAACAACTTTTTTTTTCTTTTTTTTTTTTTTAAATGATGAAATTAAACATATTTTTGAAACTCAGTTAGGAAAATATGGACCTAATTGATATTAAAAACACATCATTGATAAAAATTAAATTAAATATAATTTCTTGGACTACCATTTCTGTAATAGGTTGGGAAGGAGTTCTGTGTTTACTGGTGGGATGTTCATGAGCATTGGGATTGTCTTTGGGTTTTGCTTTTCTTTACCCACTTCACAAAATTGAAGAGGAAGCTTAAAATAAAAGGTTATATTCTTTAGTTCATTACTACTGGTGGTGCTTACTTTTGTGTGATGGTGATATCTATAAAATAAAATAATTGAAATATAGGAATCTAACTGTCAGCACCCCTCCTCCAGCCTGCACTCATCCTTGTTCCATGAAAACATTTTAAAGATTCTTAACATCTGCATTTTTTAAGTAAGAAAAAAAGAGGCAAAGAAAATCCCTGCTAGAATAAAAAAAAATAAAATAAAAAAAGGCTTGACATATTTTTCAGCATGGAACAGTCTCTTCTTCAGCAGAACAGAGATGCTTGTTTGAGGCCTGAAACTGACAATATTGTCTGGATGGGTGACAGGTATCTAATCTCATCAATTCACTACTAGAAACAGGAGCATTACACCCCAGGATTTCTAATGTGCTACAGGGCTCTGTAATCCATAAGAGCTGCAGAAACAGCAACTTGTATCTGTCATATGGCTGGGACTGCCTGTCTCTCAAGTCAGAATCTACCTTTCTAAATGTCAGCCATACAGCTCTTTCTCTGAGGCTGTCCAAAATGGTACCACCACCTGGCCCTCTTGCTAAACAGCTTAGAAAAAGCCTATAAACTGCTACTTTACCAACTTGTCCAATTTCAGTCATACTTAGATACCATCTCCCTGGTGAATATGTCTGCTACAGAAAAGCATTGCAGCAGTTACTGCTAAGAGTTGTAAAAATAGTTGTTTTGTAGATGTTAATTTTTTTCAGGTAAAAGCAAAATCATATCTACAGAATTAAAAAATGTAGCGGTGTCTGCAGAATAAAAAGATCTTACTTTGTGCTCAAAAAGTCCCTGTTTTGCAAACACTGAAGTGTATTGAGGGCACACTGAGGAAGAAACTGATGTTTTCTTTCTTATCTTTACTAGTCATCTGCTGTCAGTCACTGTCAGAGCCAAGACAATTAATTGCATGGTCTTTTTGTTTTCTTTTGTAGGGACATTTTTTTCCAGTCTTGAGGAAGAAGAAGCAGAGCTGTGAAAGTCTCTTCCAGAAAATTTATTGTATTTGGAGATCCAACTCCAACCTGACATGTTAAGATCAAGGTCACAACTTTAAGGCTTGAAAGCTTGCCTTAATATTTTTTTAAGTATTGAAGAGATAGTTAAAATTAAAAAAAAAAAAGTAACAAATACTTCTGTAAATAACTAACACTTAAAACAGTTTTAAAGGAATTTTTTCCTGGAATATTGACAGTTAAATTTAAAACAAGTGAGTTAGGTATCTCAACATTTATAGTGCTAGTCTGCAGACCAGTGGAATGATTTCATTCACATAAGTGTGGGTTGTTCTAGATTATGGATTTCAGATGCTGCTTTCTGGAGCATGGGTCTTGTCTCTGCTTTGTTTCATATATCCCAGTTCAATGTGGATATCGTAGTCTGGCAACATTTGAAGTGGTGCTGCACATCAAATTCTAGGAAAATGCTTTAATATCCCAATCAAAAAGTGATTAAAGCTGGGACAATTATGCAAGCAGCCATGACTACTTTTTTATTGATGTGAATAGACCTTGAGTCTACTATTACATGTAGGTCTTAACTGACCTACTGACTCTCTGATTTATATATATTTTGAGAATTTAAAATGCCTGGTTTACCTGAAGACTCCTGAGTCTACAATACAAAGCTGAAAACCTATGGTGGTCTTGGAAGCATTACTTAGTTAAACATGGAAAACTAGTGGTATTTCCAAATTGATGAGTAGTTTAAGATACACTTACCAGAGAGGCAAAAGACAAAGATCTTGTTGGAGACATGCACTAGATCAGCACTAGATCATTAAAACAATCTGATCATTTAGAAAGAATGTTTGAAGTGAGATGCCATTTCCAAAATCTCAGCATTGTTTCTGCTGTGTACATGTTAAAGAAAGCAAATTGACCTCCAGCTGCCAGGCCAGAAAAGTTCTTACAAAGACTGTGTCTGTCAGATATGCTAAGGAATTCAGACAGCCCTAGTTACCTGCATTTAAACATCTGAAGTCCTCTGCTACTAATGTAGCACAAAGCATAATCATATTTTAAAATTCATATCAATAGAAAACTGAAAAAACATAAAAGAAAAATATTTAATAGAATATGAAAGCCTGAAAATTGCGTTGCAAACTAGGAAATTCACCTTAAATTTTGAATGTAAAAACCTATGAGACAGTTATAAATAATTTAATATTTAAATAGATTCAGCAAGTAAGTGCAAATTTAAAATTGTTATAGCACATAGATCAAATAATGTTGCTTTGTGGCAATTTTTCCAATGGAAGAGGCTAGAAAATAGAAACAAATGACATGTGACCATAGAAAATGCCTGACAATACTGGAACACATGAAGGAAGGATATACAGTAAGGGAGGAATTAAAAATCCTAAGGAGATAAATAGTTCCAATGTAATTTTGTGTGCAGTTTTGTCTACTTATTAAAAAACAACCCAACAAACCAAAAGGCACAAACATATCATGGAAATGTATAATGAAGAGATGCTACAATTACCAAAGATCAAGACATTTATTACAGAATAAGCTTGTGAGTAGCTTTATTTTCTTCTGTCTTAGAAAATCAAGGGAAAAAAAGCAATAGAGAAAATTGACCACTGTAGTCCAAAGAACAGCACAAACTCATTAGCAAATGGATACAGATTGTCAGAGAAGAAATTTCATCTGGGAATTAGATGTGTTTTGCCAATGAGGCTGAAGATCCAAAAAATCTGTAGCAGGATGAATGGTAGAAATAAGTTCTATTGTGACAATATCACAAAATTCTGAGTGGAAATTAATGATATTATTTGGCCCAATGATGGGATAGACTACTGCCTGGAGATCAGAACTAAAGACAAAGATGTCCATCATAACTTGAAATTACTGTTTATAACATGATTCTGTGCAAAATCTCAGCTGATTAGTGAGGAAATGCAATGACAAATTTTGAAGAACATTTTTCCTGTAAATAGTTGGGCAATGTCTAAAATGGCATTTAAGCCAAAATTAAAATTGGATTTAGGAACTGTTCTCATCTTTTCAGTGTCCTAAAGATCTGCTCACTTTATCTCAGTGAAAGGAGAAATTTGTTAAGGACAGGTCTCTGAGTCTGAAAACTAATAGTTTCTTTTAGATAAAAAACCTCAGAAACCCTTTTCTTCAGGAGAGTTGTACACACTTTGTTGTTATTATGGGAATCTAGGTGATCAAACAGCTGTTCTGTCACGAGGGTTTCCAATCTCTGTACAGGAAGGGAATCCAAAAAGGGAAAGACTTGCCCTGACTGCTACCAGCTCTCTGGTACCCTACTGGTACCCTACCAGCTCTGAGGGAAAGAATACTCCTTCTATAAGAAATTATACAAATGGGTGTCTTCCAGCTTTTCAAATGAGGATTGAGAAAAATCACATTAACAGAACAAAGAACAAGAGCTGCAGGGCATACTGCAGTTCTTATTCTACTTCTTATTTTAAAAAACCTTTTAGATTTCACTGGATTCCATTTCAAGTCCCAGATCATTATCAGTCATTGCTATGTAATTCTTATTCTTCTCTGTATGGGACCTTGGCTTCCTAATGTATTCAGGGAAAGGAGAGAAAAATAACCAGTTAAATAAGCAATTTCTCCTTCTTAAACCAGCATGAAGTAATTTCACACAAATAAATTTTGTTCATTGTTTGTATGAGCATGTTGTTTGTATGAGCAAAACTTTCAGAGGATCTGTATTTCCAGCTAAACTGAAAGGATGGATCTTTCTGCAAAAAATAAAGTGAAATATTTCAAATTTCCTTCTGCCATCTAATGCTGAAACCAGATTGAAGATTTACAATTTAGTTCTTACAGGTAGAACATCAACACCTCAAGAGGTCAAAAGACATAATTTGTCTGGCTTTGTTGTTTTTTATAATATAAATAGATTATTAAAACTTATAATATTCTATATGTGGTCATTAAGCTGTTGCTTTCAGAATATTGTAAAATCCATAGAACTTTTAGCAGGATTTGAAAATTGCTGCCCATATATTAATTTTTATACATTCACTCTCTAAAACAACACAGAGATCAGAAGATTTGGCCATATCTATGATATGTTGACATTTAAGGATGAAAAAATTTCTCTTTTCCCTTTTATTTAAATAAAGCAGGTAAGATTAAATCAGGAAGAACATATTGGAAGAAGAAAAAGAAACAAGTAGTGTAAAATAACAATGAGTAACTACTGTTGTAGCCAGTGAATCAGCTCTCACTGAATTCAAGGACACTTAAGCAGACAGTTTGATCATTTAAGAATGTCTTCACATTTATATGTTGTTATCATGTACAAACCTAAAGGTGCTTTTTCAGAGAATTCTAGTATCATCTTTTTTAGCAACATTTGCTGACTAAATGATCCCACTTATAACCCTAAAGAAAAATATATAAGTAGTGCTGCAGAAATGAGATCCTGATATACATTTCAGCATGTGTTTTTAAATCCTCTGACTGAAACTCACAATCCTTTTACCAGCTTAGAACACTGATAGTAATTCTATTACCACTGCAATAGCCATCCCTCTCTAATTCTCTAGACACAATTACTGTGCACCATGCAAGATGAATACAAATTAACAGAAGAAAAAACACCACAGAAAAGGGAAAATCAGTGTGGCTGTAATGTTCCTGCAGGGGATGCTCTTGCACTCTCAAGTTTAGCTGCGTCAGCTTCCAGAAACAGTTGGAAAGGAACAGAAGGGGGAAGGGGGATGCCATTAAAATAAATAAATAAACAAAAGAATTTAAAAAAAAATCCTAAACATCAAGCAATGTTCTGTATATGATTTTTCTTCTGCCCTTGGTAATTCATACAGATACAATTAAAATTTCAATTAACACTGTTATCTAGGGTAGGTTTTTTTCATTGTATGTAGCTTTTCACAACTTTAAAGAAAGCATTCACTGTTTATATTTAGAAAAAAAATCCATTCTGTTTCACTTTTTGGTCAGTAAATGTTTTTATTTAAATTTATGCCGAATTATAAGGGAATACATTTCAAATGTATTTGGGGGTTTTTTTCTTTAATAAAATTCCTGATTTCTGCCACCTTTGCAAAGAAGTACATACACCATAAACAACCTTTAGCAATGGGCATAAAAGAAAATAAGGTGAAAGCAAAAATAACAGCCTGGTCTAGCTTTGATATTTTTAACATAAATCTAGAGAAGCTGACTACAGCTGCAGTTTACCACCACCTCTGCTGGAAGTATATGGCAGGATGACAGCCTATTTTAGTTTCCACAGAAGATAATTTAAAGGTGAACAATGCTACCTAATATTTCAGTTTGCAGAAACATAATGCTATGAAAAAGTTGGGCATAATGATTTTTGATTTTTGATGCTTCTTATTTTGCCTTACTCTTCATATTGCCTTCTTAATGGAAGGCTACCTTCCAATTTTCTTAGCTTTTGTAATGTTTATAATTCCTTAAATCCCACCATGTTTTATAACTCTAAGAACATCTGCCTGGCTTAGTGCAATGCAGATCTGTATTTTCATGTAGAAGAACTTCATCTACTGCTATGGAGAATTAAATGAGTTATGGTTTTTGTAATAGTTATATCATTAAAAGTATTTATTTACTAAAAATAACAGTCTCAAAACAGGAATTGGACTGCTCAGCTTAAGTACTAAATTGGACTTTTGTATTTTCATCTCTTCTGAGGCAAATGCTCAGGCTAGGAGAGAAAACATTGTTAGAGGTTCTAGAAACAGTTACTCTCTTCCACCTCAATCAATGATTTAGGAATTTTATTCATATGGGTTGTTTTCCTAAGTGCTTTATTTTACATCTAGGTTTTATGCTAATATTAAATAGACTCTATCCTAGAGACTCTATCCTAATAGACCTTACAACTAACTAACAAGGAGGCAATACATTTTCTCTCACTGCAAGAGGACGAAATCTATCTAGAGGTCTGCCACAGTTATGCTACAAACCTACATCCCTACACCACCCTCTCATCTTACACTCAGTGTGACTTTTTATTTATTAATTACTTCTCTTACTTTTGCAAAATAGATCAGCAGTGATTCTGTGACAGGGGATATTAAAGCCATCTGCTTCTCAAAGCCTTTTGGACAGCTGGTGGATAAGAGTTTTGCTGCTTCTCTTCATGGGAAGGAAGGAAGGAAGGAAGGAAGGAAGGAAGGAAGGGGCACCTGCTCTGCTGTTGATTACGAAAGTTTCTCACCTGCCACAGTGTTCAGTCTAATTTTATCTCAACAGTGTTAAGCTATGCTGAGTTAACAGGCTATATTTACAACACCTGAGAATGTTGTTAAGACTGTTTGGCTTAAACTTTTCTCAAGAGCTTTTCATTGATCTAGTTCATGTCCAAGCTAATCAAGATATTAAGTCCTATTTTGTGAATCTGAGCTTCTCCTCAAAATAGTGAAATTTGTCTGTTCTCAGAATAAGCAGAAATATTGTCTTCATATTCAATTATATTGCAAAGATCTATTGGATACCAGAAATTCTCAGTGTCAGTATTTTCCATTACATGTTTAGAGGCAATTCATAATAAAACAAGTAGAAAAAAAAGAAGCCAAGGTTCAATTTTTTTCTAACTTTGACTCGGTGGTATTTTGTATCAAATTGCTCTTTTGCTGTACTCTGCCCTTTCTGTTTCAAAAAAATTTCCTAATACTCCTACTCCTATTAATTCACTTTTTTAATGCAATAGGTTAAGAAATTTATATTTGAAATCATTATAATGAATTAAATGTTTCCAAGGAATATAATCACTTTCCTTTTCATAATACTGTCTCTTTCTGTCAGAAATGTAGCAAAAAAATTCTGACTGAAACACTAGAGGAAAGCTAAAAGAAAAGGTAAGATAGGCTGAGGAGGCAGAAACAAAAGAGAATATTGTGTATAGTAGGGCTTAAATTTTTAAAAACTGCTCAGAAGAATTTTCTTTTTTGAAGGTGGTCAGCCAAATTTCCACTTTCTCCTAATTTAGTTCTTACTACTGATTTTGAAAAATAAGTTATTCACAGTGATCTTCAGTTCTCCTTATTTTGTACTACAGTCTCAGTACATATGACCTTTTATTTTGTGAGGGGAAAATTATTTTCTTGATTCTCCAATAAAATTGACTAGTAAATATGTCACTTAATATACCATCTCAGTAAAATTTAGTGAAGTATTTCTATACAGAAATGGAGAAGAAATATGTTTCATGAAATCCTGAAAACAGTCTTTGAGCAAAATTTTACATGCCTTTTTTAAAATGTAAAACTGAGATTCAAAATATTGACAGAAATTTATTCAAATTCACTACTATAAAGTTAAAGCTATCATCTCTGATCTTACTTTTATTTCTTTGCAGTATTTCTTTGTTTATTTGTACAATAGCAGAAAAATTGAAATACACAAGGCAATAATACAAAGGAGCTGCAGTTTATCATTTTACATTTTAGAAGAAAAATGAACCATGTCCTCCTATCAAACACAAGTCTGGGACTTCATTTATTCTTTCCTACTATTTTGAAATATTCTTTAGCATAATTTCAAGTAACACAGGGAATTACACATTTCTGAATCTGTAGTTAAAACATAGCTTAAAAAGAAAATACTATCTAGAAGTATTGAACAAACCCATTTTCCTAATGGCCGTAATCTGTGGATGCAGTAATGTTAGCTGTATTCTACTACTACACCTGACAGAGAGGCCAAAATTATGTGTAATATCTTGATTTTCTTTTTTTTTTTTTTCTAATTACATTATTTTATTGGAATTGTGGGAAGGAGAGAAAAATGTTAAACTTTATTAATATTATTATTAATCACTGTATATACTGTGTAGTGAATATAAATAATTGCTGAAGAATTGTCCTTTAAGAATGAGTGAGTCATGACAACACTTCATTTCATAAAGATTTCAGTGAATTAGGGCATTATTTTCATGCAGGTTTTGACATAAATAACCATAATAAAAACAAAAGTGTATTTATTACCCATTAATCTCATATATTTTAAACCACTGTTGTTTCCTTCTTTTTTGGTTGGTGCTGCCAAGTGCCAAGTCTTTTATCCTTCTATTCTTTTACCAAATGTTCTCATTTGAAAAAAAAGGGAAAGAAACAGCGAAAGAAATTAGCGTAGTAAAGTTTTCTGGCCTTTGAGCCAGATCCAGTAAAGAATGGTGGTTCCTAAAGTTTTCTGAAATGAAATCAAGATTCACAAGCTGTAGTTGTAAGACAGAGGGTGAGTTAGAACCTTTGGAGTAATAAATCAAAACCACTCAAATGGTGCAGCGGCAGTCCTTCAAGTTATTTAGCCACAAAATTTCAAACTCCACTTCCTTTTATAACTTGTTTGCTCTTACCAGGTCAGGATGTTCTGTCCAGCAGAAACCCAGAGAATAAAATATCTCCAGGAGTAGTTGCCTGAAAGGATTATAGGGTTTTTGTGGGTGTTGTGCATTTTTAGTTTGTTGGGGATTTGGGTTTTTGTTTGTAGAGTTTTTTGGTTGGTTGTTTTTTTTCCCTACATTTTCTCTCTCCCCCCCCCCCCCCCAATTGTCCAGGGCTGAATCTTCTTTTTGTAGTCTGAAATCTGGTCACTAAGGTACGCCTCCAGCATGCAGCAGAAATGTTAGCATTCCTTAATACAAGGAAAAGAATGAACTTTGCTTTCACCCCTCTGCGAAAGTTTTCTGCCAGCAAACCACCATTCAGTTCCAGCATCTCCAGCTTCAGTTGGCTTAGCTTTCAAGGAAAGAAAAACCAAATACAACAACACAAAAGATTTGGATACAGTTATTCCAGGTCTCTTTCTACTTTAACAAAGAGGTACCTTGTGATACCTCTGGAGAAGCAAGTGCAAAGAGTGAATATACAGAATAGAACAATTTTCAGATACAATCCTCTTTGGAATTTTCTCTTGGCTGTTTTTCTGACCTCGTGCTCAACATTGTGGCTGTTCTGAGTCCGTGTGTGGGTGACTAAATAATTCCAAGTAGGAGACTGATGCATCCAAGGCCCCAGATGGACATTGAAGAACAGCAGAGTCTCCCACACGCCTACATCTTTTTTATTGTGTCACTCTCCAATCTTCTGGCTTCTTGCACTCAGCTCTGCTCTTCTGGGTATGCTATTCCTTTCAAGTACTTTATCCATTCCTAACCTGGTTCATAGAAAGTGGTCAGAAGGGAAAATGAAGAAATTCCTGTTCTTGTTACCACATCAGTTTCCAGATAATTTTCTCTGAAACTTCACATAAGCAGGCATAAGGATAAACATAAAAATCTAACAATTTGATTCTGTTAAGTCTCATAACACTGGCAAAAAGCTTTTCAAGAACCTAATATCTAAACATTTTTTGAGTACTGTGCCTAAGTTTGTCCACAATATTTTTATATATAACAGTTTTCTCATTTCTTAAGAATTAAATACCAAGTTTCATGATGAATTTGGTTTATTTTCCACCTTTTTAAATATTTTTTTTCCTAATTTTCATCTTGAAGGATATTTTTTTCAAATAACTTCTTTTTTTTCTTTTTTTTGGTCAGAAGGGTAGATGAAAGATTTTTATATTAACCTGGTTTATTTAGTAGGTTGAGAGGAAAGAAAATAATATTCTTTTCACATTATACAATTCTTTCCCTCCTTTTTCCTTTAGATAACCCTGTGGGTAAAATGGTCCAGGGTTGCAAAATGAAATTTGGCCTAAGAATAATTCTTACTAATATGTAGCCTTTTACTTGTTGTCTACAAAATAAGTTTATCACATTTAGGAAATAATATCCTGATTACTTAAAACAGAATGATTCATATATCCTCACAATATCTGCTGGGTTTTGTGGTTTCATTTTTATTATTATTTTTACTGTAAACATCACAGAATGAAATGTCTTCTTCATTACAGAGAATTTTTTACAGAGAATAATGCTTCTGTAAGCATATTATATCATAAAGTTAATAAAAGTAGGCCCTTTAGGTATGAAAATTGCTTAAAAAGTAATTTCATTTTGAAAAATTAGTTTTTCTAGGGCTTGTTTTGTTGGTGTTTTTTTCTTCTAAATGCTGCTGAATAGCAACTTCCATGTGTTTGCAGCTTTTCAGATAAAAGTACAGGAATGCCCACCTTAATCTGCATTAATTGTGTTCCGAAGGTAAGCTGTCTTCAGTCTACATATATTCTTGCCAGCAAAGGTAGAACATTTGAGTCACCTTTAAATATCTGTATTGTATGTGTTTACCTCAGAGCTAATTAATAACTTCATTTTTTAGCCAAGGAAGTAAAATAACACTTTAAAATTAGTTATTTTTATCTCGTGGCAGATGTCTAAATCTGAATACTGTAGGGTAACATTCCTCTCTAGTAAGTTAAAAAAGAGTATAATTAAGATCAGAAGTAGATTTTATGAGACACGTGATAGCTTAAGTCAAATTATATCAACAAATATCTATAACATTTACTGTATTCTATTCCCAAAGATCAGATAGTTTAAAGTCTGATAACTTAAATTTGAAGCAGTTTAAAAGTTATCTTCAGAGATTTGCAGAAGTTCAAGCTGTACCATTAAAGATATTCTAGGTAAATTACACACACAAGAAATGGGACCAAAATTTGGAGATTGTTCAGACTAGCTGTAGTGGGTCTATTGATTTAATCATTTGACCTTTAATTTGACAATAAGTTATCTTCAGAAAAATGACCATGTTTTTAGATAAGTCTTGACTAGCTCTCTTACAGGTTATAGAAAACTGACTCTGCAATAATCTACTTAAAATCTTTGTAGCCAGCTGAAGGAATATTTGCATGGCCCACAAAATAGATTTTATATTCTGGTGAATTTGCAAATAATGCCTTGGGCTCCAGGCCAGTGTGGTTCACAGCAGAGCAACACCAGATTATTCTTAGTCACATCCTCCTTGTCTTTTAGGCAATATTTCATGATGTGTAAATAACAAGGAGTTTTAGATGAGAGAGCCATGAGAGCTCAGCTGGGTTAGAGCACGGGTCAGCTAAAGTGAGATAACACAGAGGACAATGACTGGCTGGTGGAGTAGGAAGGAGTAGGGGGCCACATGCAAGGGAAATATTGCATGGAGCAGGCTACGGGCAAAAGCAAGAGAGACTTTCCTGACAGCCTGTTATCTCATTTCTCATGCATGTTTTTAACAAAGTCTCTATACATTTTAAGTCATATTTCTAATACCAGCACAGAATTTAAGTGTTCTACATGACTGCAATCATAGGGTAGCAAGGGATGAGGGGTGTCTTTACTTGCATATCTAATACATTTAGTCATCATTTTCTTAGGGTGTCTAAAAAAATCTTTGAGATAATAAAGTAGACTTGAGATATGTGCTTTACTGAAGTACAAACCATCTCCACAGAAAAATATTCTGTTAGAAGTTTTCAAGGTGGGTCTTTCAGTCAGCCCTGAAGATTCCCTCCAGGCAGACCCTGCTCTGAATAGACTCATTAATAGATATTCATTGAATGCTGGGGGAAAAAATCTGTCTGTCCCAGGGGCTTCTGAAAGTTGTTACTGCTGCAGAACTGCGTAAACTGAGCACAGATTAAATAAATGTAAATAGTCTGGAATGGACACATGGGACAGTCTGGGGCAGTATTTAAGATATATTAATTAGGGTATGAAGTATTTGGGATGTGGTTGCAAGTAGTTTAAGCAAGTCAGCATAAACAGATCATGCATAAGCTGGAGCAGTAACAGTTGAAATGGGCCAACTGGTTAAAAGAACTCACCAGAGCAGCAGTTCAGCAAGTCTCGTCACTTAGTCAACATTCTTTCATGTCAACATGTAATGGAGAGTGCTGCCATCACCAGCCAGACAGTGAATGACAACACTATTTCAGAGATTTCAATCACCACAAATGCTACTTTTTGTAAAATACACAATAAGTCAATGTTATAGCAAATACCCAATCCGTGTCTTGCTGTGCAACACCACGTCATTCTTGTACATTAATTCAAAAGCTTTAACATCACCCTGCTGTGAGTGAGGAGCTGACATAGCTTCATAGATGGTAAATGATTCTAGGATGTCCATGGCAGAATTTGCCTCAAAAAAATCTTCTTTTCCTGGCATGTGACCCCCACCCCCAGTTTTGCTTACAGCACTGTATCCCTTACTAATGTCAACAACTTCCTCCCAGCCCTTGTCCCCATCACACTAGCATGCCTTTACCACAAACCCAGCAAGTACTGTATACTTTGGTTGAAATTATGCCAAATTAATGTATCAAAGCATCTCATAAAAGATTTTATATTCTTCAGTTGTCTCCCCTGAATTAATTTAAACTAATACTGCATTCTGATTACATTCCACAGTTTGACCCTAGATTATGAAGACAAAGCCAAAATGTACTTTAGCCCATATAATACACATTGGAAGCATTCCTAAAATTCCCATTACAAAATATAAATAGAGACATGCTGTTTAGTCAGCTTTTACTGTTTGAGAACCATGGAATTTGAATGAAAATTCACTGGCAGGAACTGCATTTGGTGTTGTTTGTCTGTGGCAACCCTTCATATTGTTTTTATGGAGCAGACACCTAATCTGCTTAGCCTGATCCAGACTGTAAATTTGCTTCTTGATTGAATTCTGAGTTTAGAGCTGATGATACTCTGGAATCATGAACATCATAACATAGCTGCCAAGAACTGATGGGCTACATGGAGATAAGAGAACAGTGAGGACAAGTAAAGATATGTAAATTAGTCATGTCATACCCCAAGAAACAGAGAAGGGAAATAAGCTTTCATGAAAGAATGATTCAAATCAAGAGTACTTAAGGTTGGGAAGTGACTGCTGTGCTGACCCATTCTTCTAATGTTTTATTTAAATTCAGGCAATTCATGGTATGTGCCTGGTTACAGGAAAGGATTTTTGAGCCCAGAGAGAAATAACTGTTTCACATTATCATATTTTCAATTGCAGCTGGTATCTAAGGTGAATCAAAGAGAAATTAGAAAAGCTGATATTTCCCTGCTTCCCACTTCAATATGTGTGAAGATCCTCTTTTAAAAAATACAAAATACTTCAATCCTGTTGACACAAAATAAATTCAAAAGTGGAGAAGAGTTCCAGTGTTAACTTTATTTTCTATTTTTCTAATTTTTCTGTCAATTTTTTCCCAACTTTATTTTTATTAGATTAACTAACACTTTTAGATAAATTATTCAAATTTGGTCTAGTCCTAGCCGTGGAAGAAACAGCAAGTAACACTTTTCCAAACTTTGTTATTAATCTCACTAGCCAACAAGTTATGTTTTAACCATCAGCTAACATACATATGTTACTACTGAATGTATCTATTTTGCTATAGTGAAGACCATAAAACAAAAGAAATTATGAGTTTGAGTTCCTGAAAGCAGTAGATTATTGTTTTTTAATCTCAGGAATTAAGTGATCCTTGTGATTTCTTAACATGAAGCTGGGAAGCAATGCTAGGTCTTATGGAACTGCAGTAATTCAGAGCAAACAGAACAAATAAGCAATCTTCCAATTCCTAGAGAGATCAAATGTTAGAGAAAAGTCCTCATAAAAAGTCCCTCTCCAGCTTTCTTGTAGGCCCCTTCAGGTACTGGAAGGTGCTGTAAGTTATTCCTAGTGCCTTTCTTCTCCTGTCTGAGTTACCCTGACTCTCTCAGCCTGACTTCACAGAGGAGGTGTTCCAGCCCTCTGATCATCTTCATGGCCCTCCTCTGCTCTCACTCCACGGGTCCCTGTCCTTCTCACTTTGGGGGCCCCAGAGGTGAGCACAGTACTCCTGCTGAGGTCTCACAAGAGTGGAGCGAGACCACCTCCTTGGCTTGCTGGCCATGTCTCTTTTGATTCAGGATGAAATCAGGTTTCTGAGCTTCAAGCCCATAGTACAAGGAGGGACCAAATATTTGGGCCTTCTCTTTTAGAAAGTCAAAGAAATACATAAATAAAATATATAACCCCAGAATTTCCAATACTCACTTCCAATTATACATCTTCATATTATATCTCACATAAAGCTTTAGTAGAATAAGAAGGAAATGTTTCTTTAGCAGACTGTAAACAAGTCAGAAAACTATTATTTAACTAGTTTTAGTTTGACTAACCCTATTTCACCTAGTTATTTGTCTTCCTTGAATAAATTTTGTTCTGTGACAGCAAGTTTCTGTACCAAGTTGACTATACTAAATCATAGAGTGTGGATTTTTAATCAGAGGATTGATATTTCATACATAAGTCCATGAGTGCATTAATGGAGTACTTAAAAGACTGTATTAGTTTTGGCATAGTTGTCTTGAAGTGTTTTGACAAATTAGTCTCATTTCTGCACTTTTTGAGTAATGACAAGGGTTTAATTTTTTGAGCTTATAACTCAGTAATTTTGCATCCCACTGAATAAATGCTTTCTTGGGTGAGAACTCTAGAAAACATATAAATCATAGCATGTTAGAAAAATGCAGAAGTACATCCAATGAAAATGGTGGTTTTCTGTTTTGCTTTACCAGGAACTAGAATATTTATGTCTCAGGTCTACTGTTTGCAGATTTAACAAGGCTGACACTGGATGTTAGCAATGGCAAGCATGTTAAGGTTTTAATTTCCTGCTGTTTTATTTTTTTCTTTCTTCTACTTCTGAGAAATATTGTTTGCTTTTTTGTTGGATTTTTTTTTAAGATGACAAAAGCATAACAGTATCCTTTTTTCTATTAATAAATCCATTTAATTGATGCTCCTGATGCTCCAAAGCTGGTCTGCTATTATGCATGCAGAGGGATTAAATTACTTAAATTATTATTAGCTACCAGAAAAATAAACTAGTTTTATTTTGAATTTTCTATAAATGAAATAATTATTTATTTATATACATATAAATCAAGTTTTTAAGCTAGGTCTGTAGCCATTCTTCTTAGGGCCTTTTCCTTTCATATTGCTTAATTTAACTAACTTTTGACAGTAATGCCTAAAGAGCTTGAAATATAGCAATATAGTCCTTTTCCTAGATTGTATTTTCATAGATTAAAACCAGAAAAAGACAACTTCTTTTTCCCTGCATGAAATTTCCCTTTTCCTTAGTTTTTTATTCAATCTCCTTTCCTTTTACCCTGTACAGGGAAAACCTACAACCTGGGGAATTAATGCTGCATAGAACTTTATCCATATGTGGCTGCAATCAAATTTGTTTTATCATATTTTGTTTAACAGTGCTGCACTCTGTGTTCATATGTGTCCTTCCAAAGGTCCCTGAAGCATTTTTTTAAGCAGCTTGAATCTATTTTTACTAGTGGGGGCTAAGACCATTTTGTTTTCACAAGGTCAGATGTCAGAAATTGTTTATATGCATTTTATAAAGTAATTGATGTTATATCATACCTGTGCTCCTTGTGATACCCTGTGGTTATATCTCATCATAGTGGTTGCAACTACTGCATGCGCAGAGGCAGAAGGTAAATGGTGTGTGGGAGCAGGAGAACACAGCACTGTCCAGGAAATGGTACTGAAGAGGACACAGGGTAAAGGGTGCCTTTACTTTCAAGGGTTATCCATGAAGACTTAAGATAGTCTGTAATAAAAAAAATAAAAATTAAAAAAAAACCAACCAAAAACAAAAACAAAAAAAAACCCCAAAAAACCAAAAAACCAAAGGATCAGTAATCATGATTGACTTAGAACCATAGGGATGGTGTGACTGGTCTAGTGACGCTACTTAAGAGGACACAGGGTAAAGAGTGCCTTTACTTTGAAGGCTTACCCATGAAGACTTAAGATAGCCTGTAATAAAAAAAAGAAAAACAAACAAAACAAAACCCCCCCGCCCCAAAAAACCAAAAAACCAAAGGATCAGTAATCATGATTGACTTAGAACCATAGGGATGGTGTGACTGGTCTAGTGACGCAACTGTTAGGTTTTGCCCTCATGTACAGACTTAAATTGAAGCCTGCTGAAAGAAGTATAACTAACACAATTGATCTTTTCTATTTTGTAAGCCAAAATCTTTCAAAAACAGATGTTAGTTAATTTCAAAATCGATAGGTGAAGGCTTTCTCTATTATTTTATAATAATATATAACACTAAAACTTTTTTTATGGTCCTATCAATATTACATCGTACAGCATGTGGAGGTGCACGGACAGAATATCAGTGTAATTTTTAGTGGGCTTTTCCGTTATCTTTATGGGATCTAATCTAATCACCTGCCTAATGAGGGTGATCATTTCACTCAGCTGAAATGGATAAGATATGTAGGCTATTTACCTTTCTCTCTTCTTCCATTTTTTTTCCCAGTTAAAAAAATTAATTATCTGATACTTTGCATATATTCTTCAAATTTTGATTTGTAGGTCTAATATTCACTTATATTACTCACTTAACATATATATTTTTAAATTGAGGTGCTATTATTTGCTATACTTATAAACAGAGCCCTGTTTTTTCCAACCTTTTCCCCAGTTCATTAGGAGTCCTCTAAATTGTTATTCCTCCAAAACCCTGGCAATTTTCCCAACTTTTGTACACCTGAAAATTTAATAAATTAGCTACTGCCTGCACTATCAGGTCAACCCTGATGATATTCTCTGGTTTCCAATACAGGCTCTCAGTTTAGTAATTGATTTTTTGTGCCAGTGAAACAGTGGCACTATTATCTTTTTAAAACATTTTTACATGTTATGACTCCTTTCCACCAGATGATGTTTCCTGAACTTCATTAAGAAAATGTCATATGAGACAGCATCAGAAAATGCACCAGAGTCAAGACATGACATCTTTTTTGTCTCTTGCCACAAGGCTGTTCCTGTGTCATGGGAGAATATTAGATTGGTTTGACACAGTTTGCTGTTGACAATTTCATGATGGCTGGAGGTGTTATATACCCTTGTGTAGGGCATTGCCATAAAATAAGAAGAAAAGCTAAATACAAATGGAAAAAAATGTTATCTGAGTTATGTGTGGGATATTTATTTTCTTCTTCCAGATTTAGGAGATATATTGATTTTCAACCTTTTCAATCTCTCTGAAAACTGTGATTTTCTTTGTCCATTTGGAATACAGATTTCCAGTTTAAAACCAGATACAATTCCAGCTGGAATAGTATCTTGATTGCAGGATAAATGGAAATATACATCCTTTAAATGAACATCAACCATTTCTCATTGGTCAGTTGCATCTGATGCCACAGAAAGACCAGTGCTTAAATAACTGGAAAATTGACACTGTAGGGGAGAGATTTCACTACCATGGAAAACAAAACTTTAGATTTTGGTGGGTTTGCTGAATAGCAGAATGCTGTGCAGAGATGTGATTCAAAGTATTCTTTACAAGAACATTTTCATCTGGAAAGCTTGGATATCCATATCTCACAGATATTTCCAACAGAAAAATCACATTTAACTTAAGCTGCTTACACTGATACAGGGCTTACTCCTTCACTTAACATGCTGCAAACCCTTTTCAAGAGCATGATATACAATGCAAGCAAAAACAGGAAAGGGGAAATAAGTCTTAGACATATTTAAAATGCTTCAAACAATATAATTAATCTCTTATTGCAGGGATATAAATATGAAAATCACTATGAATAAAAAATAATACATACATACATAATGAATTATGAAGATAAACTAAATGTATTGGAACATTAAATTATAATTTAATTAATTTAATTAATTTAGTGAGTTTAAAGGGCTTTGAGGTTTATGTTGAGTATGAAATTATTACTAAAAGTATGCACATTATAACTCCTTAAAATGAAAGATATCACTAGTACTTATATCTATTCTATAGGAATTTTAATCTTTCTATTATGTTGAAGTTTGGGGAACCATGACTGAAATGTGACAAAAAACCAAAACCAAAACAATAAAGTAAAAAAATAAAGTAAAAAAAAAAAAGCAAAAACAAACAAACCAACAAAAAAGTAAAGCAACTTTTCGAGCTCAGGCTACTTCTCAGATAGTAATGATACATTTATAACACAAAATCCAGATTAAAGGTGTCATTTTATGACCTTTAAAATTTACAGAAGACTACAGTACAGAAGATAAATTAACCTGCTTTTCATGCAGAGAAGGTATTGTGACTAAGAGTAAGACACAACTCTTTCCTGAAAAATACTTGGCTTGCAGTAATACATGAAATACGTCAGTGTTCTTTCCCTGTAAGCAGCATCCCCTGCTTACTTAAGCAATTGTTTTGTCTCTCCTTAGACCTGCTCTACTTAAACATAATTGAGAACCATTTTGGCTGTTAGCAAGATTTGCTAGGGCCTGTATTCTTGGCTATACAACAAAATATTATTTCCTGTGAGCAAATTTTATTAAACACCATGGTGTGTCAATGGTTTACTTATTTTCACAACTCAAAATATGCAGATACCAATAGGTAGCATATTATAAGCAAGACAATAGTTTCTCATCCTTACTGATTTTTTTTTTCTTTTGGTTGTTGTTGTTTCTGTGGTTGTTAGTAAAGTTTGCATATTTTGTGGGTCACAATATGAGACCTCTATCTTAAGGTCACTCAGTAACTGTGGTTCTCACTGGCCTTGTCTCTGACTTTTATCACTCTTAATCTGTTTATTGCATGTTGTATGTGAACCACTATATTAAAGCAAATTTATCGCATTTATCCCTCATTTTACGTGATTTTTTCTTTTAAAGCAATTACCTCAGCTTTTATTTTGGTTGGCTTTTCTTGTGTATTAACATCATCAATCATTACAAATGTTAAAAGTTGATTTTCTTCTCTTTAATAAATGCCAAATGGTAAGTGTGGCCAAAGATGCATTTAAGTTCCAAGACAAAGCTAGTAATGCCATAACTTTTCTGGAGAACTTTAGAAAGTCATGTAAGTCTTTGAAATGTGAATATTTTTGTGGACCTGGGAAAAGGTTTCTAAAATCTAACATTGGCATCATTGCATAGAAATGTAATTGAATTACTCAGCATGATATTAGCCTGGGTGAGATAGATTTTAAATACTTTTCTTTGTAAGAAAATTTTCTAAAGGCATTTATTTTAGAGATTAAATAAAAATTGATGGCAACATAGAAGCCTCATCAAGTATTTTTAAACTAAAATTGGTCCTCTCTTCATAGTAGAAGAACTTTTTCACAATGTAATTTCATATTGAAAGGCAAAGAGAAAACAGCTCTGGAAGAGGCGAAAAATACTCCACATTGACCCATCAAATTAGGGCCGCAGACATGCTGCATCAGAAATTTCATTTGTTGCTCAAAGTGACAAAATTTTAGATGTCATTAATCACTAACAAATAGGTAATAAAACTTCATGTCAGGAACTTTTGGCAACTACACTATGCAAGGCATTGCAGTGTTGACAGATTTTTCTAGCTGGATTCAAGGATTCAGGCATTACTAATATTAGCAGTTACCTTATTACCTCTTGCCCTGTGTGGCAACTGACAGCTATTTAGCCTTGCTGATTTATATACAAACGTGAAAAAAAGTACATTGTCTCTACTTAGTTACTTGGTATCATGTCATTTCAAATAGTCTAGTGATCTGGATGAGGGTAGTGGCTGGGCTTGCACAGTCATTTGACAAATTGAAAAGTTTGAGAACCAGGTATTGTTCACAGATAAATGGAAGCTGGAACAGCAGGAATCATTGTTCATGGAGGAGAGGTATTTTCACTGAATTAAGACAACAATAACCCTTGAAGGAAAGTACTTGAAAGGGTAGAATCAAAGGGTTTAAGAGAAATAAAGACAGATTTTGTCTGTTTGTTTGAAAACCACAAGATAGCAATTTCATATGGAAGAGCAATTTTATTTTAGTAAGAGTGGATGTATGCGGAAGTTTCCTAGACACAGACAAGGGAAAATATATACTCCATGTTTGTGAAAAAGATCTTCTTCAAGGTACATGTTGAAAGAAACAATTTGAGAGTAGAGATTTATACTCTTTCTCTTTTTTAGAATCCTTATTGGTATTTTTCCAAAGAGGGAGAAATACTCAGCCTCCATTTCCTTATAATAAATACCTACATTTCGTACAATTTGGGACTATGCACTTAGCTGGTCCAGTCCTGAAGGGATGTATTTCAAAATTAAGGTCAATTTATGTTCTCTAAGAAAATCCCCTATACCTATAAAATTTTAACATAAGTACTTTAGCACTTCAGAAAAAAAAATAGCATTTTTTCAAATATTAGCATAAATTTTCCTCTGTACAAGTTTTAAAACTGCTATGCTTTTTATTGTGATCATATGTAATGTCAATAAACTTTTATTATTAATTTATGTAAACAATCACAAAAATGTTTGAGGCTGGAAGGCCCATCTGGAAAATGTTTTGTCCAACCTCCTGCTCAGAGCAGGGGCAGCTAGAGCAGGTAGCTCTTCTAGCAGGTAGGTGAAATCTTTTTTACTTTCCCCATCAAGGTTTATGCACATGAATAATACTCTCTGAGCTTTCACTTCTCTGAGTTGAAATCTCCCAGCTCTCTCAGCCTCTCCTCATATGTGAGATGGTCCAGTTCTTTACTCTGTGTCTCTTCATTGTATGCACATCATTATGTCCATGTCTTTCTCATATTGAATGATGGGACATTTTTTTTCCTTTTGCATCAAGCAGATAGTTGAGGAAGAGAAATATGACAGAAGAAAGAGTACACCTGGCAGAAGTGACAGGTTTAACAGAACAAAGACTTCTGTTGGCTTACAGCAGTATTATGGCAGGACTGCAGCTATATTAAAGTGCTGAAAATAGCTAATGGTGTCTAGAGAGAACTTGTAATACACCATAAAAGAAGACAAATATTTTTTGTGTGTTTAAAATGCCTGGGTGTTTCTGTATGAGTTTAATATTACAAAAAGAATTGCATTTGTTACTAAGCAAATATCAAGACAAACAGACAAAATAGTAGTTCTTAGTGAGAAAATGACATTTGATGCATAATGTGAAAACCAGCTCTTGTCAGTTTTCCTATCTTGACTTCTTAACTGAAATTTATCTTTGCATCCATTACTATATGTATCTTACAAACATTTTGTCTGCAACAAATAAATATCTTTATGCAAAGCTTTCAAATTTATTCAAGTTGCACCAACTTTTGTCTCTTACTGCCTTATCTGCAGAAGGGAAAACCATAATTATAGTACACAATATTACTGTTCTGTGTGAATCTCTGACCTTAATTTTCTGTCTACCAGCAAAATGAACTTTAGGGAGAAACAAAAATAATGACTAGACCAGCAGCTTCTGGCCTCTGTAGTTCAGAATCTGGTACAGACTAATAGTTATGCACAGTAGACTAAACAACAAAGGTAAGTGGAACTTTAGATGCAATCCACTTTGATCTTCCCCAAAATATATCTATATATACACTTACATGAGGACTGCAACTTATTTAAAATAGACTTTTCTCTCTCCTTTTCCCTTTATTTTCTATTCTATAAATCATTATAATTTTACACTAAGTAGAGCCAGTAAGAACACAAGACTTGCCATTCATTCTATAGTAAAACAGCTGAAATGGCACACAGGATTCCCTCAAGTGTCCTAATACAAATTTACTAGGAAAGGATGAGAGACTCTGCCCCATGCAAGAACAGAAACACTCAAGTCCTCCTGTCTTAGACTACCTTTTTGTTTTATTATAACATGTTCCATCACATGTTCTGAGACCCTGTCTGGAGCCCTTCTATTTTGGTAGAAACATGAAATAGAACAGTAAAAATTCTTAGTATTATTATAACATGTTCCATCACATTTTCGGAGACCGTCTGGAGCCCTTCTATTTTGGTAGAAACATGAAATAGAACAGTAAAAATTCTTAATGACACAAACATGTCAGATTATTATGGTAAACATGGAAAATTAATGAAATATTGACATTCTGCACAGAAATGTTTTTTCAATGTTTGGAGAAATCTCAGCCATATCTAGTTATGGAAAAGTTCACTGTTTCAAATTGCACCAGTATTTTAAGCATTATTTTAAATTCAGAGAAGTAGAAGTAAATGAAAAATTAAATTGCATGCATCTAGGACTCTTTCTCAGTGCATTGCATTAAGGCAGATGTGTCTACAGACAGATATCACCATAATTGTATAAGGACACAGATGAAGGAAGAAACAAAAATAACTGAGTAAGATCAAATACAAGCTTTTTACAATCACTATTTTTTCCATGTGTGCTAGAGGTTTTTCCAGAGTTCCCTCCCTATGCCTGATTCTGATCAATCACTTTGTAACAGAGATAAGAGAAATAACACCAAACTTCCAATAAAATATGTGAGATCAGAGTTGGGAAAAATCTTTTTTTCTATATTATTTGTGTGTCGGAAGCTATCATAATGTTAGCCAGTTCAGATTTTACGTCTTTACATTTGAGTCTCAGAATCAGGAAAAATTTTCCATTCAATTTTCTTTTGAATCTCTTCCCCGAAGAATAATAGCTTTAGTGTGATCTCTGCCTCTCTTGCAAACCTTATTTTTGTCTAGAAATACAGCAAACTTCTGATTTTGTAGTTACATACTTCAACAAAAACATTCACTTGAGGTTCTTCAAGACAACTTTATGTTTAATTTTCATGAAACATGAACTTTTTCTGATACATTTGTTTAAACTTAAACAGCACTTTTAAATGTAATACATATATAAATTAATTAGGGGCTAAATTTTATTGAATGACATTTGTAGCTTACCAGGATTTTCTAGTATTGATTGGATTTCTTTTTTATTGAATGCCAACGTCTATGATCTTTTTCCTGTTCAGATAATTGAAAGACATGGTATCAGTTTCCAAAGAAAAGGAAAAAAGCTCTGAAGCCTTTCCTGACTTGCCAGAGCTCTCTACTTAGCGAGAGAAATGAAAACATTTCTGCTATCTCAACAGATTAGGTTGGTACCAGGAGCTATTTATGTTCAATTATACTGCCTGATTTATTTAGTGAGTGGGCAGATTTTGGTAATTTGTTTAATAACATAGTAGAATGATATTTATTTCAAAACATAATTAAAAAGGTTGAATTGTAATGTATTAAAATACTCACTGTGTGTGAGTAACAACATTATACAATTACAGATTTCTGCATATTTCTGTGTGTTCAGCTTCATCACTGTGGAAAAAAGGTCTAGAATAAAAATATGGACACAAAGAAAACTAGAATATGAACTTTCAATGTGTCTGATAATCCTGTCTATGAGTCATACTTTGTGCAAAGATAAATTCTGAGTAGTTCAAGATCACACCTCAAGACAGTTTTCACAAAGAAATATAAACTCTCAGGTATTTACATTGAGAAATTCACTGAGTTTAAAAATCAATTCTGAAAACTTTATAAGTCATCTTTAATTAATTTCTCATATGTTTTATTTTTAAAAGGAAACTTTAGCAACTGTATTCATTCAGTTATTCTGTGGAGCATAGAATTCCCACATGAAATACGTGCTCTTTAACAGTCTCCAGTCTGTTTTCTATGTTTCCATTATGGGTAGCATGACCTGCTCCAAGTTCTGATCAGTGCCAGATTTTAGCAGAGATTTTCACTATCAGATCTAGTATCATCAATTATCTATCAACTATCTACCTATATAAGAACTATATCCTGTGATATGTGAGTTATCATTCAGGCTTACTACAGAAACTGTAGCCTAAGAATGGCTAGGCTGTGTGTAAATATATGTCAATACACATATGGAGAATAATTTATCAGTATTCTTTTTCTTTTTTTTTTTTTTCTGCAAACACTCAAGTTGCTTTTCACTGGAAGCTGTTCCTGAAGGTTGGAACAGACAACTTAGGAAACTCACAAGGTAATTATTGTCTCTTTGCTCTAACATTTTAGAAAATGCTTCACTTTAGTAATATCTCTTGCTACTTTCAGCAAAGTTACAGTTTCTTTTTCTGTTCAATTCAGTTCCATAAATCATCTCAGATCAGCGTGGAGAGACCAATTACCAAGGCCAGTGATAGAATCCCTCAGCTATAAGCTATACCTTTCTGGAAAATTTTCAAAGATGCACACTACTTGTATTTTAGCTTTTTGATCAAATATATGTTTATCTTACCTTGGTTTGCTAAAGGAAAACAACATTTTTATGACCTCAAAGCAATATTTGTCATCTGGGACTGTACCTAGAAACACGTAATTTAAAAATATTTCTTAATTCTATTTTTTTTTAAGCCAAATATTAAAACAAGGACAGAAGTTACATCTCTGAGCAATTTCTACCTTTCTTTCCGCAAAGGTTGAAAGGAGTTGCTTTTTATAAAAAGGTCCCTGTGCATCATTCGCTTCATTACTTTTGCAGTATATAGGAGAAAAAAGGACTCAGGGGTCATGGAAGAAAAATAGAAAAAATGTGTTAATAGAAAGCCATCAGTGACAAGTCCAGACAGAGTGGAAGAGAAAACTTGCCTATCCTTTGTATATACACTAACACAAGGACACTTTAGGCATAGTTTGTGAGAAATATTATTTAAAATGAGATTTTTTTCCAGCCATTTATTTAGGTACTAATAAACCATCCAATTTTTCAATATGATTTCTTAATAATTAACTTAAAGAAAAAAAAAAAGAAAAATAAAAAAGGGGGGCAAAAAGGAAAAAAAAAGAAAATCCATATTTTTCTTTGGTTTAAGTGTGTCTAGCTCTGGTCTATGAGAGCTGTTTCCTGCATCAAAAAGATACTAGTGCATATATTAGTATGAATTGTTTTATCCTGAATGATACTAAACTATTGATGACTTGTGCACCATGCATTTTTTGATTGCTTTTGTGCAGACTTACCTTTCCCTCTTCTTTTCTCAAAGAGAATTCTCCAACACAAATTCCCAGCAGAGATTTTACCTTGCCTTACTAAATGGAAACTCTCAATTTCCAAACATGAGTGTAATCTATTTGTAAAAGACAGTTTTCAAACCCCTAACAGTTATTGTGGGGTGGGTTTTCTGGTTTTTGTTGTTGTTTTTTAGTTTCCTGGAGTCTGATATTCATTTGCACAGGGGAAAGATTCACCTGTTTCATTTTAGCAGCCTTGGTCTGAGAAATTTTTACAGTTGACTGAGGTAGAAAAGTCTACATGTTCCAGTGCATAAGCAGCTCTGAAACACAGATAGTTTAGATGGAATTTCATCTTTACTGAGTATATGAAAGCTTATAACAACCAGGTAAGGCAAATTTCTTGCCCATACAAATTTAAAGTCTAAGGTAGTCATTGTACTGTTATTAATTTCTTCCTGAACAGAATCATAGAATATTAGAATAGTTTGGGCTGGAAGAGACCTCCAAAGATAAGCTAATCCCCATGGCAAATAGATACCAATTACATCTGAACTGAATGATAGTCTCAAAAAATTTATGTAAATTCCCCTGGGTCTGATTTCCAATAAATGTACTTTTTTATTATTATAGTTCATATGTAAGTTATGTGCAGGTCAGAGATGCTGTTTGGAGGTTGAGATACTTAATCCCTTTGAGCTTTATTTATGGTCATTGGTTAAATGTCATAATTCACTAAAGAGACAAACAATTTCAAGTATTCAATAAATTCAGTAGTATTTATAAGTAATCAGGGAGATTTTCTGAGTAATTATAAGAGAAATTATGAAGTAATAGTGCACCCTCAGAAAGGTGAAAATGCATACCTATCTATGGTACAGGTTCCTAACAACATCAAATATCACTTCATAATTCTATCACAGACTGAATGAAGAAATGGAAAAAAACAATCTTTTTTGAAGGAGTTAATGTTTGGGATTTTAGCATCTAGACTAGCAAAATATTAATAAATACTATTGAGGTATTTTTTTCCTTCCTGAAATGAAAAAAAAAATCATTCATTAATAAATGAAAGAAGTATTTTTTACAGGAAAAGGCAGAAAGAAAAGTGAACTGAAGTGACTGACAAGACCCCAGTGTGGGGTGGCACAACACCAAGAATAACAACTGCAGAGAAAAAGAAAATTCTCAGTTTAATTTCAAGCTTTCCTTGTCTGATATTCAACCAGTCACTGTGGAATAACTAGCAGGATACAGAATCACAGAATTGAGTGGGAAGGAACCTTCAAATACTAGCTAGTCCACCATGGGCCAGAATGTCTTTCACAAGATCTTGTTGCACAAAGCCCCATCCATCCTGACCTTGAACAATTGCAATGTTGGCATCCACACCTTCAACCTACTCCTGTGTCTCACCATCCTCATCATGAATGTTTTTTCCAATCTAAACCTGACCAATTTCAGTTTAAAACAACTGCCCCTTGCCTTGTTAGTACAGGCCCTAGTAAACTGGTCTTATTCTGTTTTATAAGCCCCTTTGAGTTTTGAAAGGCTGAAAGAGGCTCTTCTAAGAATTTTCTCTGTCAGCCTTTCTTCATAGAATAAGTGTTTCAGTCATCTGACTATTTTCGTGGCACTCCTCTGGACCTGTGTGAAAAGATCCATGTCTTTCATGTCCTGGGTGCAACAGTCCAGGTGGGATGTCATGACAGCAGAGTAGAGCAGGGGAATCTCTTCCCTGGACTTGCTGACCATCCTTCCTTTGATGAAGCCCAGGATGCAATTTGCTTTCTGAACTGCAAACACAGACTGACAACTCCTGTCTAATTTTTCACCCACAAATATCCCCAAGTCATTCTCTGCTGGCCCACTCTAAATTCATCCATTCCTTAGTCTGTCTCAGTACTAGGAGTTGCATCCAAGCCAGGCTCAAAATATTGCACTTGCCCCACCCCTTAAGCTTTTCAAGCTCCCTCTGAATGTCATCTGTTCCCTCTAACAAACCTCAGCATGGTGCAATGTGCAAACCTGCTGGGGGTGAGCTCAGTTCTACTGTCTACGCCATTGATGAAAATAATCAACAGTCTTGGTCCCAGTACAGATCTTACTTTGGGTAAGCACTCAGTACTGATTTTCACTTGGACATAGAACTATAATTCTTCTGGCTACAGTTCTTTGGATATGGCCATCCAGCAATTTCCTTATCCATCTAACAGTTCATCCATCCAACTCCTAAATTTAGCAGCAAGAACATTGTGGAGGACCATACCAAAACCCTTACAGGTATCCAGGTAGATCACAGCTGTGGCTGTTCACTCCATCAGAGAAGACCACTAGGTTAGACAGACATGTCTACAATTTACATAATTTACAGTTGAAGAAAAAAAAAGATAGAAAGAAGAATGGATTAGTATAGGCATCAAACTTCTGTACAATATTCTTCAGAAATAAAGTCTAATTGAAATTTGTGAATTTTTCATGTAAAAAGGGCTAAGGTTTAAGTATTTTGTTTAATCATGTCTCAAATTTCATTAATAAATTATATGTTATTAAACATTAACAGAAAAGATTTGTACTTAAATAAATGCAACACCATATAACAGTGTCTGCTGTGCTGTAACAGAATAGTACATTCGCATATTATAATGCTTTAATAAAAGACATGCATGCTTGCAAAGTTTTGGAGTCAAAGCTATGCATAATACACAATAACTTTAGTTCTCAGTATTAGCTGGTGTATTTAACTTCATATTTAAAACCCATGCATACACAAAAAATTCGACATGAATGAGGGTAATTTAATGAAACTTGTAGAATGGACAGAAATTGGGAAAATAAACAAGATTTGAAAAGATTTAAAAGCAATTATATTTAAAAATACATATCCTCATGATCAAATATATTCATAAGTATTTCAAAGCATGTCATCATAAATCATATCATGCCATCCAGACACTGCACTGTGCAATAAAAAGAAAGAAATCCATTAAAAAAGAGCCTTAATCATCCAAAATGGACATAAAATTTTTATCTTTGCAACATGAATACAGGAGAAGAGATTATTCCTTTATTTTTCAAATCAGAGAAATGCAACAGAAAACAGAGTAATTCGCTTTTCAATCTCTCCCATGATCCCAAGTGAGCTGATAAATATATTTCTTTTCAAATGACCACACCCCATTCCCCCTTCATTTTTATTTTTTAAATTTTTTAATTTTTAATTTAGTAGATGAAATCAAGCTATTGTGCACACAATTTTACTCTTTCTTAGCTATTTTTCTAGACTTCATTTTCTCTTTTACCAAACAGCTGGCTATGACAACTGCCCCAGGCTTCAGCTATTATTTTGAAAGTTCCGGAAAGTTTTCTCTTATAGCAACCTATATATAATTGTTTTCAGCATCAACATATTTTGGAAAAAAAAAATTGAGAAAGCTACACATTTTGCTTCCACTCAAATCATTAACATTCTTTTGGGTAAGTTGGTATACTCAAGTTTCATTCCTAATCTGTATTAAAAAAGTTAGTATTGAAGTCTCTTTTGAGACATACTCTATTTTTTACTTAATTCTAATCAGTATTTTGAAAACAAAATCTAGCTGATTGATTTCTGCAGTTATCTGTATTTAAATGATTTATGCTAAAAAATAACTTTCTATCGAGCCTCAGAATAAATATGGGTTAAAGACAAATATTTAGTCCATTAAGCTATCCATTCCTGTTCTTCTGTCCATTTATCTACTTTGACTTCACACTTCACAGCTTCCAGCGATATGGTGCACATCTTCAGTAAGTGGAAGTTTCATTTATAGAAAAAATAAGTTAACTCATTTAATACACTTCATGCTATGCATTACATGAGACGGGGAGCACGTGAATAGATCAAATGATCATGTAGTTTTACCTGCATAGCAGCACACATGGTCAAAGCACTAACAACGTCCTGTTTCTCATGGCCTGATAAAAAATTAGGGAACTCTAGTCTTATACACTTATTTGGTTAAACTCTTCTGTAGTTTCATTAAAAGTATGTAATATATATACATATATATATATATATATATATATATATATATAATGTATACAAAAATATTATATATAACTAGAAATAAAAATATTATTTATGTTAAAAATCTTCACAAGCTCACTCCCTGAATTGTAAGGTAGTTGTTTATTGTTTGCCCCCAGTGGATCTGACCTTAGAAAAGCCTGGATTGCACACTAAAACAATTATTATTTTGAACTGAAAGCACCTTGGTGCAGCCAAACCTGGCGAAGTTGAGGGTATAGCAGATCTGTCTGAGAAAGATCTTACACCAGATTCAACACCAGCACTGACCTGGTTGATAGTTTTCTTAATTTAAATTCTTTTTTTATCCCTGATTTTGCAGTTGGAATTTGAGTCCTTGAAATTCTTGTCCATGGAAAATGTCATAGTTGGTTGATTCTTCTCGTGGGCAGTTTTCTATCCAAAATAATTTAAAATATTAATATTTACACATTGCTTTTTATTAACTGATGGAAAGCTGACCAGAAAATTCAGAACATGGCAATGATATCAAAGATGCCCCATTACAGCTTTAGATTCTGGGATTAGAAATTTTTAATTTAAAGTGCATGCAATGAGAAAGCCATGGCTGCCTGGAAACATCCAAGGAATTTGGGCCAAAGCTGCATCCAAAGGTCATAACTCTTCTGCTCTTTATGAGGAGATGTGTTTTTCTGCAGAGTTTGACCCATCCAAAAGGTGGATTTGAGATGCCATGGGTACAGTCTGAATGCCTAGATTTATGTCTTACCACCAAACTTAAAACTCAGCAAGTCATATTGCACAAACTACAGGCACAAAAATAGTATGTCTGACATTTTGCAATTCCACAGAACTTAAATGTAAACTTTCAATTAAATAGAAGTCATATATACCTTAAAAATTTCCAGTTTGAAATCTTGGTACCATATTTGATGTCAATATTCATTAAGAAGGAAAAAACCCAATTAAGTAGCTTCATATTTCTCTGTATTAACAAGGATTAGGTGATTTTAATATTGTGGCTGTCATACACATACAAGACTATGCCATTTCCTGTGACAAATGACCAAGAAGGACTGAAGAGGCTAGAACAGTAGGAAAAATTATCCCAGTAAATTTTCAGATAAATGGCCATCCTTTTTTTCAATGCAATTTGCAGGTATAATTTTTCTGTGATTCTCTACCTGCATAGTGGCCGAGGGCAGCAGAGAAAACAGCTGTATGAGGAGCAATGAGGTTAATGACCTAATAAACCTAGTGACAGAGCTGAGAGATGAAGTAGAAAGACAAAGTATTAGAGATTCTGAAGAAGACATTTGCCGGTGGAGCTGCACTCTTAGACAAACAGATTCTTTATATTTCGTTATCAACTGTAAATTGATCACTTTTCCAAACTTATGTTTTATTTACAGAATTCTTTACTGAACTTAGTAGAGCTGGAAGATATTGAAAGAAATACATATTTGGGTTTACATATAGAGGCTAAGGAATTTGTGGGGGTTTATACTTTTAGAAGGGAAGGCATTACAAATACTGATGTATCACAGACCATATTTCAGTATACTAAGAACAATCATGTCTTCGCATTATTTGTTAAAATAAGTACAGACCCTCTAATTTTGTTAAAGATGAGCAAAAGATTTCTGTGTTTTAAGCCGTCTAAAGACCTCCCTGATAAGACACAAATCCAGCTCCCCTTGGTTCTTCCTCTCCCTATTCTGACTCTGCCACCCTCCTGCCCTTGTATCTGTCTCCCCTGGTTGCTCAGGCAAGCGAATGAGGCTGGAGTAAGAACTGAAGTGTAAATTCAGCTCTGAGGTTTCTCATGCCTGAATTGCTTCTTCTATCTGAACAAGTAGAATCTTCAACTTCATAAAAATATACTAAAATTGAAGTCTTTTCATACAGAGATTCAATCTACACGGAGTTCATACACTGCAATTCAACTCAAAAGTTATAAAAGGAAAATTGAGACAACACGCAGATGATTTTTTCATTCTTGTAGCATTTTGCCTGAACATTTAAAGCTTACTAGGCACCCATAAAGTATGTAATATACCCATATGTCCTAGGTTACAATATAAAGATGTATTCTATTCCCATCCTCAAGAGTTGTTGAAACCAGGAAGGGCATAATTTTTCCTTATCTCCTGTTAATGGGCCCATCAATGCCTTGCCATGTAACTGAGAGATAACTCCCTCCAGGAGCCATTTCTGTTTAATGGGAAATCAAGGACTCACCACATGACTCAGAACGATATCAGCCCACTGAGAGATGCTCCTCCAAGTGGGGAGGAGCTAAGCATTCCCACCTGGATATAATCTGGGCTTTGGGACAGAAGAAGCTGTCCTTATCCGGTGGTTTCCAGAGGACTGGAGCTGCCAGATGGTTTCCACAGGATCACCACTTCAACAAGACCATTTCTTCTGACTGCCACCACCACCCTAACTACCATGGTGTCAGGTTGTACTCGGGCTCTGTTAGTGGTTTGTCTTTTGTATTACTGCATGTGGTTTGGGTTTTTTTTTTTTTTTTTTTTTTTTCCTTTCCTAATAAATTTAATTTTCTGACTTGGCGTCTCTCACTGGTTTTTCTTTCAAACCAGAACACCAAAGAAACACTGTTTTATCAAATTTCACCATAGAACATTTCCCCTTCCCTAGACCTGAAAGTTCAGGAAATTCACTTGGTCAAAATTGATTCATGACCTAACTCCGGAAAAGAGTTAACTAAACAAAAATCTCTAAAGCAGCAGTTTCTTGAAGTACAAAAAATGTGCTTGTTTGTGTTTACATTATCCAAATTGATTCTTTTTCACTGGTTTCTCACTGTTTTTAATCTATGAAAGTGCTTTGCTTCTCACCCTTTGTCTCTATTAGTTGCAACCTGTATGAAATATGTTCAAAACCTAAGCAAGATATGTCAATTGATTCTACTTTAGATATTCTTAATTGATACTTAAATATTTTCCTAAAAAAATATGTTTTAGAGAAAACTAGTCTTCTGTTCTTTTGAAAAGTTTAGTTTTACCTCATCAGAGCAATTTCAAAATTCCCATATAGTCCATATTTACTGAGATTTTCTGCAATCAGTACAGTTACAAATAGGAAAGTAATAGTAGATTACATAGGAATTTGTACTTTGCAAAAATGGAGAAGTCTTTGCCATATTATAAAAATGTATGTATCAAATTATAATTTAATAATACTTGAGCACTTTCAATTTAACAGTCTTAAATGCAGCTGCCAATTTAAAACAAAAGTATTCTTTATTATGTCTGAATTTTTTGAGAAATAAAACTTTCAATTGTAAATTCTTTTGATACTTCAACATTTAGATTGCTATAAAAAACAATAGCAAAAAAAATCAAAATTTAAAAATATTTAAGTAATAATTTTAAATAATGGAAATTATTATTAATAAATTATTTGATTTCCTGTTATGTAAGATGAGTTTTTAATCCATTAAATACTATGAAATTAAAAATATTGAAAGAACTAGGCACTGTAAATTTAATCAGTTCATGTGTCAAAATGCTGACAACTAAGTAATATCAAAGTCTAATCCAAGCTTTCAATAATTGAACCTCATCAGTCAGGCAAATGGTTTAGCTAAAGATTCTCTTATTATTATCTTTTAAATTCAACCACAAAACAAGAGAAAAAAGATGAACATACACTAGAAAAAGTGGCAATTTTGTTCGCCTTCACTGATGTCTTATATAGTGCTAAACCCCTATAAATAGAATCTAAGCCTATGTCTTTCAATGCCAGTTTGCTTTGCTGTGTAAAGGAAATTTTATTCGTATTTATTTGTTCCACTACTTCCCAAAGTGGCTTTTGAATTGACTGCACTAAATCATGCCACACAAATACCAATCAAAACTTACAGTAATTCCTATCACATCAGATTTCTGCTATTTTCATTTACCATTATCTTACTTCTTCATTGTATTTCTTTTTTCTTTGCCTGAGTCATACCCTGTCTCACTCCTACGTGCATCTTGCCAAGATGTAGCCAGAGTTTCCAGCAGTACAGGCAGGTCAGCACAAAGGTAACACACAGACAGGGAAAAGTACAGAAAGAAAAGACTGATCCACAGCATAATAAAAGGACAACCTTTCTATTAATTATTTAGTTCCATTACATTTTTAGGGTTTGTTCTTAAGGATCACCCTGAAGTTCTTATTTTGTTGAGAGAAGAAAAACACCTGGGTAGATAGAGCACTGAACTTCTGTTTTCCTTATTTCTGTGTTTCTCATCCATTTTCCAAAACTACTAGTTTGTTGTAAAGTGGTTCCTCCTGGAATTAAGCATTTGTCTTCTGCATTTTTTTCGCAAACCTGTTAACATTAATTTCTTAAAAGAATTTTTTTCAAGTATAATAAACAAAACCAATGTCACAAGTTGCATCTTTCACATAAACTAGCCATAACGAGAATAATGTATGATCTTAAATGTGTCCCAAAAACATATCAGAAAACTGTTGTAAACAAAAGTTATCTGAATTTATTGAGCTTACTTTAAAAACTAAATGAGGTAATCACCTACGCAGACAATAAAAGAGACAATAATCCATTGTTACATCTAGTGATGATCTTACCTTTTATTTAGCACAAATGATTTTGAAAAACTGGAATTGTCCTGCAGAGCAACTTAATACTATTTTATCACTAAAACAACACTAAATGACAACATAAAAAAGAAAGAAACAATCCATCCAAAACCAAACCAGGATAAAAACAAAACAAAAAAACCCCAAAAAACTAAAACCCAAATGGCAACAAAAAACACCACAGGAAAAAAGGAAGAATTTTAAAAGAAAAAAAAAAGCAAAAGCTTTTAAAGAGAACATAATAGAACAGAATATTACAATTGAGGTGGTCTACAATGATCATCCAGTTGAACTGGATTGTCTGACCAGTCCACGGCTGATCAAAAGTTAAAGCATGTTCTGAGGGGCATTGTCCAAATGCCTCTCAAACACTGAAAGGTTTGGGGCATTGGCCACCTCTCTAGGAAGCCTGATCCAGGTTTTGACCACACTCAGTAATAAAATGATTCCTAATGTCCAGTCTAAGCCTCCCCAGTGCATTTTTGAGCCATTCCTATGTGTCCTGTCATTGAATCCCAAGGAAAAGCGATCAGCATTTACATCATCATTTCCCCTCTTCCAGGGACAATAGGGTCTTATTTTCCATAGTTAAATTTTTATTTTAATAATGATATCCAAGAAAATAAGTTCTAATTTTATGCATATACTTGTAGAATCACTTTCATATAGATATAGAAAAGAAGATGGACAAATGTTTTACTAGTAGTTTTATGAAAGATAAGTAGTCTGCATAAAGGTTCCCTGTTTAATTTCTGTTACTTATTTTTTATTACTTAGTACTACTTGGTAGTACTCCTGAGAGTTAATAAGCTGAAGAGGAAATACTGAGGTTTTGTTTGAACATAAGGAAACACTCTTTTACTGTGATGGTGAAGCTTGCTTATGACTCCATCTTCAGAAGTTTTCAAAAGCTGTCTGAAAATGGGCCCAGGTAGTCTGCTCTTCATTGGCTCTTTGTGCATTAGGGTTTGACAGGGTGACATCCAGAGGTCCTTTTGAACATCAACCATTCTGTGGTTCTTTGAAGCCAGTGAGAACAGAAAACTGTGACTTGCAGGCCAAATATTTCCCTTTGAGAGAAGCATCCCGGTGAAAAGATTCTCCTTTCTTTATTGACTTGGTGAGAAGATAGGACTGCAGAGCATGTTCTTGGATCATGTGGTTTGTTTCTGTCTACAGCAATACCCATAAACACATCAATTCTAAATATAAACCCCTCTATGTCTTTACTACATACTCCAATTTCTTTCTATCTAAATGATCAATATATTAATCTTATTTTCAGCTAAGTTGTTTCATTAAATCCTATTACTTATTTTTAAACTTGGGCCATTCAACTTCTCATGGTAAATTTTATCCATTCAATACACACAAGGCATAGCTCTTACCTCTCTGCTTAGCTGCATATCTGGATTTGCATAGAAACAGTGAGAGATACTTGTAAGCATAATAAAAAGCTCTCAGAGTCATTGATGGACTAGCCAGTGGCAAATTGCCAGCACATTTCCAGTAAAAGCTGTGAAAAGCTGTGAAAAGCTGAAAAAGTTTTCCTTCCTTCTTAATGTTTATCTTTCAATGAATTTATGGAAATAATGTTACACTAATATGGTTTGGTGAAGTTGAAATGCACCTCCTGTGGTTTTACCCTTTTGACTGATGTGTGATCACAAGTGAATTCGACAAAGAAAAAAAACTCAACTCTTTCACATTTGGTAGATCAGGGTCAGGGTCTCTATACCAAAATATATGCTATCAAGCTTTCCGCTGACAGCAGCAGGCAGTGTAAAAATCCGGGTTCAAACCATCTTGCTGCAGAGAACAATTTTTTTTTTTTCAAGTTACAGTAAAATCAGGCAAACAAAGGCAGTTTGAGATTCCACAAAATTCCACACACAGGAATTTTGAGGTATTTTGTTAGTGTGTGTGCAGGCTAAGGAGTAAATCCAATTGGAACAGTACCTCTAATAAGCCTCTCAACTAGAAATTGATAATGGCTAGCATCTTAGAAATTCAAGCAGTGCGGCATGCGCTGTTTGATGATGAATGGACAAAGAGATGTCCTCTGAAGTGAGCAATCTCTGTGGCCCATATACACTTAGCTTTCTTAGGGCCAGATGGAGAGAAATGATAATGTAATGACCTTCTCCCTATAGATTCAAACACCTGCAATCCAGCAGGCAATGTTGCTAATGTACTGCTGGCCATATAATTGCTGAACAGGTGTCTTCCAGGCAAAGAATGCAGCAGGAACAAGCTTCCAGGGCAACTGCATTATGAACATTTCAGCCAGCTCATTGAACAGACTGAACAGTAGATTAGATTACAGAAAATATTAGTTTATACATACATGTATATATTTATGCATCTACAGGGATCTATCTCTATCATCTCTATCATCTCTATCTCTCATCTATTACTCAGTTTTATAACTGGGAATAGTGCACATAGGGAGGAAGGAATGTGGAAAGAAAAAAATGAAGAAGTAAAAAATATAGATCATTACCTACTCAATCCAAAATATAATGGAATGAAACTTGGCTATTAAAATAATATAAATCAAATGATGAACTATCATCCTGTTTAGGAAAATCATGGATTGTGCTTATTTTCAGTGTGGTCTTTTGTTTCTTTTTTTTTTTTTCTCAATTCACTGCATTGCCTGCCCAATTTTCTTCCCCTGTGTTATTTTTTACAGACATTTACATTTGATTTTTTTTTTGTTTTATTTTTGGCTGTCATCAGGTTTTTATGTAGAAACTACTCTGGCAACCTGAAATGATATTACTTTAAGACAAGTTTTCTACAGTACCGCATTCTTATGGGGATGTAGTTTTAACTGCATGAAGATATTGCAGTTCAGCTTAGTATAAACCCTTTATGTGTAGGAATGTGCTTCACCAGCAATATGCACTGTGGAAAGAACAAGAACTGATGCAATCAAAGCAGTGTCACTTAGGAATACAGACAAATACTGGGAGACATGGTCTTTTTATCAGAAAAAAACCCTGCACCATTTCTGTATTTTATTGCACTTTTTCTTACTACATGCCACTCATTTCCTGAAATATAGATTTAGAACCTTGAATTTCAATCTCTTTAGATTTGCTGATTCATTTACAGTTACCCTTTAGAATTGCAAAATTCACACAAAAAAAAGATAAAAGTTTCCCCAAAAGGAAATAGTTTCCTATTTGCAATTCCACAGCTTGCTCACTAGTTGCTGGACCACTTGTTTATTACAGTGAAGAAAATATGCCACACATTTTCTGTGACTCAGAATGGGCAAGACTTCTTAGTAAAAACACACTCTCAAAAGCAATAAGAGCAAAGAATATTTATGTAATGACAAAAATTTCCATGCTAACAGACCCTCAGAAGCCCAGACTCTGTCACCTGGTCTTTTGAATATCATTTAGGGCCCTGGGAGGATGTCCAACACCACTGCCATTGGCTTATTTCTCCTAGGAGTGCAATTTTAAATCTTCATCAGGTATGACATGAGGGCTAATCATGGGACTGTCACAAATCTCCTGTTTCTCTCCAGAGCTCAGGAAGCAGGAGGGCTGTGACTTATTACTTTAATTCTAAGCTGCTGTTGTATCATTGTTCCCTTTGTGCTTCTGTTGCTATTATTTTATTTGCATCCATTTATTATTACTATTATTACCCTTATGTACCCCTACAGACCCTCATTTCTTCTTTTAAAAAATAACTGTCTTGCATTTTCTCCAAAAATATAATGGGATTTTCTTTGTGAACCTAAAAATCCCATTATTCCAGTAAAACATATGTCCTCATTGCTATTTTATTCTATGTAATGCCAAATAAACCTCCAAACTACCCCCCCAAAAAAACTATTGAAAAACTTATGAGTGATATAAAGTGTCCTATTATGATCTTGAATAATTCAGAATGAATTTTTCAAAGATAATGCTTTTAAAACACAAATAAAAACCAATATATTCTATTTGCATATATGGTCCACATTTTTTTCCTCACATGAAATATGTATCTCCCTTTTGAAATCAAACAAAATCTGTAGGTCTTTGCAAGGAGTTGTTCATATTTTGCTATTTTTTCCAGTTTTCTTTGTGTATCAAGACAAAACTTTACAGATGGAAAACTTAAGATCAGAGATTTAAATCCATATGCAGCACATATGATTCAAAGAGTTTGAGCTGAGTTTTCTTTCTTCAAAACTTCTCTTATTTTATTGGAGTAAAACCTGTTCAGTTTTCCAAACACTACACCCTACATATGGTAAGCCATTTTTGTGCTGAAAAACACAGTACAAAATTTATACTCAATGCTATTTTGTTTTCAAGAATCCACTGAAATAAAATTCCAGTAAGGGAATGTGACCTGGTAGGATGGATAGTAATTAAAGACTCACTTAAAAAATTGATTTTGTATTAATTAGCCAGAGGATATTGTTCAAGATTTTTATTGTTTTCATCCGAATTTTTGAAACTATTTTGTTATATACATATTGATAGAAAATGGTACTGATAGAAAATGTACCAAAATACTTTTTTTTTTTTTTTGTAGGAGCATACTAGCTTGAACATAATTTTAATTGGTGAAATGATCTCAGTTTCAGAACCAGTAGCTCTGTGCTAAATAAATTGAGGTCAAACCCAGAACAGAATGCCTGCCTCAGTCAGAAGTAATACCTGGATTTAGCTATCTTGCTTGTAGTGAGACCTATTTCTTTTTTGAGGAGGAAGTAATGAAATTTCAGTCATTCCCATCAGAACTGCTCTACTTCATATGAGTAGTCTTTAGGAGAAAAGGAACAAAAGGAGTCTCTACAGAAATACTTTGAAGTCTCTTATCACAATCAGAACTTGGTTCTGTCATCTGAACTGAGTAACATCACCAAGGCATTTTCTTGTTTCTTTAGAAGAAGAACAACACAGGTATTTCAAAGGTTTCAGAAGTGTTTGAAACTATTTATACTATAGCTCTGTTTGATGGTGAGGAAGAATAATTTCCCATCTACACCTCTCGCTCTCTTGCCAATATCATATTTTTTCTTGTTTAAATATTTACAGCTAACTGCACAAACAATCTACACAGGCTGGTGTTTTGACCAGCTGCTTGATATGTGTACCGGTGTGCATGTAATTATGTATTTCATAATATTTTTTCATCATTGCTATAATTATTTTAATGTAACCTTCATCTTTATTTCATTTATATTTAGTTACACACATAAACAAATGTAAGTGGTCCCTGGTCTTCAATCATTTGTTTTCCTCTATGTGTTCATAAACACTGTTTTTTTCACTGAGCTATCAAAACAAGCTCAGCATGTCATTTGTACTTTTAACAGATAGATGTGCAGATGGTATTTGTCACGTGAATTTTATTTCAAATTCATGTGCTATTATTTTATATTCCCTTTTTTATCTTTTTGGGATTTTTATGTGCAGAAAAAAACCCTCAGTAAGTTATCATGCCATCAAAATACTGCCTCACTTCCCCTCCTTCCCTGTAAACTGAAATGTAGAAGCCAGTGCATGTAATTACAGTTCTGACCACTCTACTTCCACCAGTTTTCAACTCTGTGATTTCCACTCTAGTCCATTCTTGAGATTTGTGGTTGACCAGTCCAAGCAAATCTGCGATAGGAATGCAGTGTAGTTTCTAATTTAACATTCTTCAAAATTCCCTAATACAACACATTTTAATTACAGAAATATCTTCTGAAATATTTTAATTTTAATTTTAATTTTTATGTTCATTTTTCAAGCTCAGTTTGCATTTTTGACTTTGAACACCAGTTAGTGGTCAGTAAATTGAGGACTCTCTCATCTGCCAGAAACAGGAATAACCTTTGATTGTCCTAGTTTCACTAGGACATGATCTAAGTAGATACTGCTGATGTTACTTTCTGGGTCTACTATTCAGCTTTGCAGCTTATTGTGCAGTATTTTGGATGCTTGTAACGGCTTGTGTTGTTCCTTAGGTAAGTATATAAAACCCACCTTTTCTGTAAGTTAATTATAGAAAATCCATTACTAAAGCTCACTTTACTGATACTACACTCCATTGGATTTGAAAGTTTTACTTACTGGCAGAAATGTCTAAGCACAGAGAACTGAAATACAGTGTAACTGAGTGTTCCAATTTATTTTTGTCAGGACTCTAGTCCAACAACTGAGTCAATGCAATGCAAGGAAGGGTAGGGGTTTGCCTCTCTGGCTTTAGCAGTGTTTGTGGAGTGTTTGTGCAGAAAGGCAAAGAAAGAGCAGGAAGGAAAGAAAGTAGATATGGGGATGAAATAAGGTATCAACAAGTGAGTATACAGGAATCAGGAGGTAAAATAGGAAGCCGTATGTTTTTGGACTTAAAAGCTATCAGTCTAGGAAACTGGAGAATGTAAAGACTGGTTTTGCAATGAGGCATGAAACAGATACTAAATGCGACAGAATTTTAAAAACCCACATATTTTAAAATATAAAAATGTTAAATATTTTATGAAAAAATATACTTGGCATAAAATATCTTCTGATACTATTTTTTTCATTCAAACTCATAAAAACCCATGGAATCACAAATATTAGGCTTAGGAAGGAGTGGGATATTGTTTGTTATGATTATCATATTTTCCTACTAGTTAATTCGGTAGTAAAAGATAAAGCTTCCACTAGGAAGGTAAGTAGAAGCAAGTAGAAGTCTGTTTCCTATAAAAAAATTATAAACAAATTTGTAATGGAAGACAGCAATGCTTCTATATGAATTCTGATAATTTCCAAGGAAGAGGAAATTATTCACTTTCCAGTGAAGTATGAAAAAGGACAATTCTCAAGAAAGCTAGTCCATTCCTCAGGAAAAGGTGGAATTGAAGTCTTCTCTGAACACAAGTGTGGAAGAATAAATATTTAAAAATGGCTTATGGAGCTGATTCAAGCAAAGACATAGCTGTGAATAATGGGAAATAATAAGAAATCAAAGTTGTTAATAATGGACAGCTCATCTATTATTGAAATTGATTTCTCAGAAATGTAAATAAAGACAACTAAAAATTAAAGAATCTAAAATAAATCCTCATAATGTAGTAAAGACTGACAGGGTTCAACTACACGGGTTTGTTACAAAGCCTTTGAGACAGAAAGTGCTTGAATTTGATTTGTGTTTGTTTGATTTTTTTAACACAGTAAAATTTCAGGAAAACACATGCAATAGACACTGAAATAAAGGCCATTTTGCTGAATTGGATAGATTGTCAATTGCTTTTTAAATCAATCACAGTATCCAAATAATAGAATTCTTTTTTTGTATAAGAATAGGTTTTCTTTCCAAACATATATTTATAGAAGTCAGTATTTTTTTGCTGGATCAATAAATTTTCATTTACATCAATATATTTATTTCTCAACTGCTGATTTTTCAGTCAGAAGTACTTGCTCATCCAATGCATATTTCCAGACAACACATATCCATTCAAGGTAACCCGATACAGCTGCATCTGCTATTCTGCTATGAATAAATACAATGTTTTTCTATGGAATTGAATTCATATTATTGAAAATAACATAGCTGAGGCTATCACACTTTACATTAAATCAGCATGGTGCAAGTGCAACCAAGATTTGTCATTTATTTTTCAGCTTATGCTGAATGTGTACTCACATGTTGAATAGGCAGTGTTTTGCTGGTCAAAACTTAGAGCTAGTTGAATTTATATATTCAGGTATTTTCCATGTGGAGCTCAAATGCTTGCACTGGTGATGGAAAACCAGGCCTCATTACTCAAGCAATTTTGCTTTCCTGTAACTTCCAATTCTTAGAACTGACAGGTAAAGGGCAAAAGATTCTGGAGACCAACTCCTCAAAATCTCATTACAATCTCTTTCTCTTCTCTACTTGCTAAGTGTAAGTTGCCAGTAGTGAAAAAGTGACTGTTTGGGTTACAGATCCAGAAAGTATGAATAGAGATCCCTATTATTTCTATTTGCACTATGGATCTCCAGAGGGAAGCTTTATACATGGGAAATTAGGATTTTAATTTTTAATTTTTTTTTACTACAAAGTAAATATGAGGATGTGAAGAGGTAAGATACCTTGCTGTACCTGCCTTCCTCATCAGCACTTTTTTTTTAGTACTCTTTCATGATTCCTACACTGATATTCATTCTGTCTATCATGAAAACATCTTCTGCTATTCAGTTCTGAAGATAAAAAAAAGTGATTACTTTTTCAGGCCAAGTCACTCACCAGTTATCTTTGTTGGCACATTTGTGTTTGAAGAAATAGTTGACAGTACTACATATTTTTCCCTTCCCTCTATCCTGCAGAAGTTAAAAAGCTGATGAAAAACATATTACACTAAAAAAAATTGCTTCCCTATGAATCTTCTTCCAATTAACAAATAATTAGGTGACTATTTTAAGTGTATGTAGTGAAATAGAAAGAGAGCATTTTCTATGTATAATGTTTATCAAAAATGTTCTCACGCTGTTCAAGAGATTTTTGTCTGACTGGTAAACATAATAATACAAGAATAGTGACAACTACAAAAGGAGAAATGGATTTCATGTTAGCTTTTACTCACAATAAATTATTTTCTTTTCCTTAAGCCTGGAAGCCACCAAAAGTGACTGACTAAGAAGACTTTTAGCAATTTAGTATAATAATAAGCTATGAAAATTTCCTCAAAATGATTGTATCGTAACAGATTAAAATATCAATCATATGCATGGACCTACTTCCATCTTTGCAGCCTTTCTACAGTGGAGAGCAACATCCAGGGGAAGAAAACCACAATTATGCTTTCAGATGAGGATTTATATATTCATTATCATGTTTGTCCTTAGGCTGCAGATATTTCTTCAATACAATTTCTTATAACGACCATACCAAATGTAACCTTAATGATACTCCACAGTTCTGCAATGCAAATTATAATCTGTTCATGATCCCTGATTGTGCAAATGAAGCCTAATTAAATCTTTTCTATTCAGGGAAACATTAAACATTAAAAGAGGAATTTTTTTTTAATTGGAAAAGCAAGGTCAATATAAGCAATTAAAAAGAATTTGTTGCTGAGCATTCTTAAAATGTAATTTCAAATGCTTTTTATTGGATTCAATTTAGGGGTACCCCACTGGTTAATTTTTGAAGCACATTTATGAGAACTGCAAACTTCACTGTGTCCTGGAATCTACTTCTTCATTAAATTAAGACAAAAGTGAACTAGACTTTAATACTTTAATAAACTACTGCATGTAGCATTTTGCTCCTAAATCAAAAATTTTGTCACAAAAAACCCCAACAATATTTTCTGCATTTGCCCTGAGCGTACATATTTATCAGTAACAAATGTGCACTGCATGATAAGGGTTGACAACAATTATTTTGAGGTAATGTCCAGAGAGAATAGAGGTCTAACACTTCAATTTTGACTAGTTCTTCTGAGGAACTTTATCTAATTTGCAAATACTTTCATCAATTACATGTCATTGCTAATTTTATTAGATTTCTTAGAATATTTGTTTCCTCTATATTCTATATATATTATTTGGACTTTAGATAAAGCTTTTCTGCACCCAGATACAGTAACATTATGAATAGAATAAAAAACAATGGAAAGAAATGGTAGTGAGGAATCTAATATTCAACTTTCCTGAGTGGACTTCATCATAATTTGGATTGTGGAGGATTATTACAATACAATTACCAAAATATTGACAGAAATGCTGACATTAAATTTCACTGTATTTTTTTTAAGTTTTGACTTTTTACAACTGTGTTTGCAACATATATATAACATCGTAGTTATATTTGTTTATGTTATGAAGGTTTCAACAACAGATTTTCTAATTGTGACTATAATGGCATTGTGGCTTTAGCACTTCTGAATAGTACAGTTCATCTAAATTCATAAATGTAATGGTAACAAAACACTTTAATGATCTGTCATAATCTCTTTCTCTCCCTTCACCCTATTCCCCATCCCCATGTGACCCAATGGTCTACTCACTGCAAATGCTGGAAAACTTTCCATCACTAAGGAAAAGACACTGATGAATACATTTATTTTAACTGGTCTCTGTATAACCCCATTCAGAGAAGGCCTTCAGAACAGTATTCCTTCTCCTCCCTCCCTCTTCCTTCTGTTTTCCTGTCCTCCCTTTTTTTTTCTCTTTCTGTCATCTCCTAATTTTCTTTGTCTCTGTTTCACTCTCTGTATTCTCTGCCTCACAAAGTTTTAACCTTCCCACCTTTTATTCTGATTCATCTATGGATACCTATGAGAAATGTTGCAGAGGTGATGTTACACTAGACAATATTTTAACATCAGAAATTAAGAAAAAGAAAGTACACATTAAAAAAGTAAATGGTTTTAGAACTTTTGAGGTGTAAGTTCAACTTCCTTGTAAGCACTGACTTAGACCTTTTAATCTATCCTTATACAAATGTATTGCTTTGCATTCAAATTTCTCTGCTGTTAGTCTAAGCTTTTTCACAAGAAATGGCTTACCTTTTATTGCATTCTCTCTCCCCTTCCCTCCCTTCCCTCAGTTCAAAACTGAAAAACATTTCATGCTCATAAACCTCAAATTACATAGGAAATATCACAGAAATATTTTGTATTACCGGATTTTAGGGTAAGACTTGAAAATTTTACTACCAGATATGTATGGTAGTACATTTAAAAATGTACATTTTTAATATATGCATTTGTCATATAGGTAAACTGGAGTTCAGCTGTAATCTCTGCCTCTTAACTGAACTTCACAAGGTTAGAAATTGAAAAATGAAATTTTCTCTTCTGTGACAACAACAACAACAAACGACGAAAAAAGCAATTATAATTTCTGCCCACGCAATATTTTACATAAATCTCATTATGGCATCTGGACAGCTATTACTCTGGTTATTCAACAACCTTGATGAGCTCTCTTTTTTAAGATGATCTAGCATCTATTTTTAGTATAGTACAAAAGCATGCTTTCAGGATGTAATTTTAATATGTTGTTGTCATTCCTTTCATAATTTTAGTACAATTCACTAAAAAAACATGTGCCATGAGTCTCATCTCAAACCTATTTTAGTTAATGGAAAGAATCTCTCTGACTCTAATGGATTTGGACCCATTCCTTTTTCATTTGGATAGGTTGCTAAAATCATCCTTTTTCCAAGAGTTTCGGAAAAAGAAAGTATTTTTAAGATTGGGTCGCCATTTTATGTTTTGCTTTGCTTCTTTTGTTTCGTTTCAAGGATGAAAAGGAAAATGTCTTTCTGGGGAAATCAAGTTTATTTCTAGTTTTGCTACTATTAGGAAAGGTGATAGTAAAAGATATTACATGAGTTCATGCTTCTGCATATACACACACACACACAAATACAAAAACTCAAGTGCACATATGCATATGATTTGTCTGACTCTTTCTCATATAAAATAAAGCATTACTTGTTCTTCTGTTCATCTCTAAGGAATGAACAGTATTTAAATTCCTAGAACACCCAGTCATAATTACTTTAGATGTGCAGGCAATCAATCCACAGTTATGAAAAAATTACTATACTATTATGACATTATATATATTACCCTGAAAGAAGTTAAGTCAGATGTCATGGACACAGGAGTAGGATACTAAAAGTTAGGGGGAAAAATAGCAAAATTCATTTTAATCCCTTAAAAAAAAGTTTCCAGAAACTAATTTGTTTTCTGTATTTTATCTCCAAATGAAGAGGAAAATAGCACAATCCCTCCGAGATAGTTAAAAAGGTGTTTTGACAGTGCAGCATATGCAACCAAGCCCTGCCAATGGCTGTCACATCAACATATGCCCAGAGTTTCCTTGGTACAAACTGTTCCTGGCAGCTGCAGGCAATGTTATTACTATTAGAGCCATTTTATATTTATGTCCTTACTTGTTTTGAAGTGCAAGTAGAACTGCTAAGTGATATAGAAAAATAATTATAAAGATTGTGTTTGCAAGAATGTGTAAGAGGCCTCTTTATTCCAATTACTCCTATGAGAGACACGCACAGTAACAGACTGAATAGCCCTGTTTCAGGCAGCTTTCCAGCTTAGGCCACTGCTAAGGCCACTGCAGAGGATGTGCCAGAAAACGAGAAGAGAATAAGTTCTGTCTCTCAGAGAACAGCATATTAAAGGAATAAAAATTCTAACTAGGAGGTAAAACACACTGATCAGTCTAAGGGTCAAACAGTATCCTCCATGTACTGGGAAGGTCTAGATGCTGAGAAGACACACTGAAAGGTGTTGGCTGTCAAGGTAATTGCATTCACTGACAGGTCTTCTGTAAACAAAAGTGACCATTGCAGCTGACTTTCTGCACCTGCAAATGCTCATGATTCAAGACAGTCCGAATGTACATAAGAGAAATAAACAAATGCTAAGCAGCTAAATGGAGGATTGGCTTTGGGGTAATAACTGCTGGGTAAGAAACTTCACAGTTCTTTTTGGGTTCCTTCTACTATTGCCATAGTAAGCATGCAAAAATCTCTAGACTGCTCTTGCAAATTTCTACACCCATGAAGGCAAGTGCCACAACTTAAAGTCAGGGTAAAACTTAAACTAACTACCATGCTGAAGGGATTAGTTTTATTCATTTATTAAATTTGTTATGGGTGTAGAGCTTGCTATTTATGCTGAATTATGATATAACTATGCTGAAGGGATTAGTTTTATATTCATCTATTAAATTTGTTATGGGTGTAGAGCTTGCTATTTATGCTGAATTATGATATAACTTTCTACAAAAATACGCCAATATTTATCAGGAAAACAACAAAGTAAAAAAGGCAATGTTATTACTATTAGAGCCATTTTATGTAAAAAAAAAAAAGGAAAAAAAAAATTCAAACTATATACAATCGCTTTCCAGGAAGAAAGCATCATTGCATTTTGCCTGTAATGTAGCATGAATCTGTGTCTGTTCAGCAATGATCATATTTACAGTGTTGGAGTCTTCATTGATCTGGTTAATAATTAGTGTTTAAACCAGCTCTTTGATTTGGCGACTGTTGCCCAAAATAAAAGGCAACTTACAACAGAAGTAGATACATTTTATTATGCTACCTAGTGATAGGTTATGTACTTCTAAGCAAGCAATAGGAACAACAAAAAATTACCTCAGTGGGAGATTTTTGGTTTCCTTGCAATGTGATTGCATATGCTGCAGATGGTAGGGGACAAAAACCAGCCAGCACATGCTGGTAAGTCTGCTGGAATGATATTGGTGCTATTCAGCTCAGTAAATTAAAACATTTGCCCTAACCCTAGATAGAGAGAATTCCTATCTCTCTGCACTGTTATCCTATCTGTCTAGGTGGCATAAGTTACTGTATTCAATATTTGACACATATGTATACATAGTTAAATATGTTAGACTGTAAATGTTTCTTTCAGAAAAATATATTTTTCTGTTATAAGCTGGTTTTCCTTATCACCATTTTCTGGACCCTCCAAGGTCCACCTTAAAATAATACATAGGGGAAAAAATTAGACTCATTTGCAATTTTAATAATTATTGTAATGATTCAGATGTGGTAAAAAATGGATTTCAATGTGAATACAATGAGTGTTCTCAAGAAAGAAACAGATCTCAGTTCTTCCAAATCAGAGCATCAGAGACCAGTCCTGGTTGCCTGCCTGAAGAATACACTGTGGTCTAAGCATCTGAGATTTAACTACACCACAAAAATGGTAGTGTGGATTATCTGCATTTGGGAAAACCAGCTATTTTTTTTTTGTTCCTGTTTAAAGCCAAGCTTTGAGGTGATGCCTGTATAGTGTCACAGGAATAGCAGGGGTGGCTGAGCTGAATTCTTGTGAGATGATACCTAATGTCCCTGTCCTTCATCTATGACTTTTCTTTCATCTTTAACTTTTAGAAGAATGTTCCTTTTCTTTTATATCACCTAATTCTCCACTTCTGCCCAGAAATCAGATGTAATAAGTTGAGTAAATGTTCTTCCAGAAAACTATTACTTAAGATATGAATTTTTAAACAATAGTTGTAGTTTCTGTGCTCCTCTTTTCATTAGTTTGGATTTACAGATTTCTAGTATTTCAAGAGATTTTTAAAAGACAAATACGGTGTTCAACAGTAATTTATGTAGCAGCAATTAGATATAATATCTTTATGACACAGGTTTATATAGTGGATGTGTCCTTGGCTTTAAAAAATAATAAAAAAAAAATCTAACTCTTGTATTTGCTGGGTTCCCAGAAAAATGAAGGAATTATGAATCTGACGCCATGTTCTTAGTAGGCTAATTTATTATTTTATGATCTATATTACATTAAAGAATACCATAATAAAGAATAGAGAAAGGATACAGACAGAAGGCTAAATGATACTAATGAAAAACTCATGACTCTTTCCAGAGCCTTGACACAGTTTGGCCGTAATTGGCCAATAAGTCAAAATAATTCACAGCAGAAACCAATGAAACAATCACCTATTGGATAAAAATCTCCAACCACATTCCAAAGCAGCAAAACACAGGAGAAGCAAATGAGATATAATTTTGGTTTTCTCTTTTGTCTCTGAGTCTTCTCAGCTTCTTAGGAGAGAAATCCTGGCAAGGGGATTTTTCCAGAAAATATGACGGTGACGTCTAACTTGAATGAGAACTTTAAAAATCTATATTCATTTCAATATTTCATGGGATATATGTGTAAATATTATTTAATATGCCTGGGAGGACAACATTTGTATTTTACACAGCCTGAAGTAGTGACTGAACTACCTCATGTAACAAAAAGTCAAGCACGTCATGAGTGTTGTTCTGATGCTAATTTACTATGAGAGAAAGCAGATTATATGGAACAGAGGGAGCTATAGCTAGTAAGGAGATACTGGTTTTCCTCAGAATCTACAAAATTTTTTCTGTTTTATACCCTATATTGCAAAGACTACAGCTTACAACATAGTGAAAACAAATTTAAGAAGAAAACTTTTGATGATGAAATCACAGTTGGATCACAAAAAAAGGGGATACTCTACATTATATGATGTAAAAAGTTAGGGATTTGTGTCCTGTATTTTTACAGCAATGCAATATTTACCAGAAGTAAAATGTATAGAAATGGAAATAGATCCTTTGTCTTTTAGAAATGCTTAAATGTTGCTGGAACTACAATTGTTTAGAGGGAAATGTAATTGTTTAGCATTAATGATTACATATTGTAAAAAAAAAAAAGCCCATTTATTATTCTGAAATTATTTATATTTATAAATTTTTGTTTTAAAAGTAAAAGAATTTAAATAATTCTCTCTTTTGTATAATAAAAACTTATATGATAGTCTGAATTAAAAAGGGATCAGTTCATTATTCTTATTCAAAGACACAGGAGTTTAGAAAGACATAGATTAATAAATTTTAAAATAGTATAGATTTGGTAAGCTTAATTTTAGCTCTGCTGATAACTTGGGAATTTAACTAGTGCTGAACAGAGAAATGAGACTTTGCTTGTTTTAGTTAAAAAATAACATCTGCCTTGCCTTTCTAGCAACAGGATATGTTCAGATAACCATAGGAACCAATTTAAGAAAAAAAACAGTCTGTCACTCATTGCTGTTTAAATCAATTTATAGATGCTATTATCAAGGGAACTAATCAATGTACACATTTTCTTAAAATTGGCAGCAGTGGCAGGCATCCAAGAACATATTTAAAATATGATTGTCGACGATACACCTTTGCTATTTTGAGTATTTTATATATAAATACAGTAAAATAATTCACATCCATAAAAGACTGAAAATTTGCATATGCTTTATAGCTATTTTGGGGAAATATTGACTGAAGATCTTCAATGAATTGTGCACTGTTTAACAATGGACTCTTTTTGGAATGCAAGAGGTCTGTTGTACAAGTCCATAAATAAAACAGGTGCCTACCATTTGGAATAAATCATGACATGGCAGTCCCACAATGCTGAATAAAGTTATAGTAGTGGGCTGATGCTGGCTGGATGCCAGGACACCACCAAAGCCATTCTATCATTCCTCTACACAGCTGGACAGGGGAGAGAAAATACAACAAAAGGTTCATGAGTTGAGATAAGAACAGGGGGAGATCACTCACCAGATACTGTCACAGGCAAAACAGGCTAGAATTAGAGCTATTAAATGAATTTATTGCTAACAAAATCAGAACAGGATAATGAGAAGGAAAATAAGGTCTTAAAACACCTCCCCCCTGTCCCTCCCCACTTCTCAAGCTCTACCTCCTCCCTCATAGGTACAGGGAAGTAGGGAATGGTCAGTTCATCACACATTATTTCTCCTGCTGCCAAGTTAGAGGAATTGTTCCCCTGCTGCATCATGGGGTCCCTCCCATGGGAGACGATTCCCCATGGATTTCTCCAGCATTAGTCTACCTCATGAGCAACAGCTCCCTGTGAACTGTGCAATGTGTGCCCATCCCATGGGCAACAGCACCCCTCAAACATTGGCCACTCTTCCTCAGGGAGCAGTCCTTGTACTCTTTGGAGCTACCAAGCACTGGCTCTGCCAAACATGGAGGAAGCTTCTGACAGCTTCTCACAAAAGCAATCCCTGCTACCAAATCTTAGCCATGAAAACCCAATGCAGTTATTAACTCCCAAATGCTTAACAGCAGTAGTATTCACAAAAACAAAAACCAGAAAGCAAACCTTTTGAAGAGATTCTCTAAGTTATTCCATAGTTAAAAGAATCTCAAAGGATTCACAAAAGATACATTCTCTGGAGTTCACTTTGCATTTCTCTTTTGCTGATTCCTGATGCATCTGTTCTGAAGTTTGGCATTCAATAATGGTGCAAAGTTGGGGTAAAAAAAAAAACCAAACAAACAAAAAAACCACCAACAAATTTTGCGCATTTAATGAAATAATAATTTATTTTTTTTTTTATTTAATTTCTCTAGCAACTCTGCTAGGATTTTTAAACTATGCTCTGTAATTTAAGCAACCATTTCCTCCTCTATCCTATTTTTCATGGACACGCAATGTTTTGTCCCATTATCTTTTCTGCCTGTTTATCAAAGGCCTCTCTTTTCACACTGATCATCTATCTTGATTACTAACCAAATACTGTAATCCATCAAGGTTTTACCTTCCTCTGCATATTCTCAAAGTGCTTTTCAGCAGACAGTTAAGCAACGACAAGACTGGATTCTTGTGTTTAGAGAAGCTTTAGTAATAATAATAGTAATAACAACAACAACAAGAAAAATAATTTTATAGGTAATGCAAATTTACCACCGGCTCATGCTCATCTGAGAAAGCAATTTTGGAAATTTATATAGAATGGAAAGAAAGGGTTTTTTCCACATTTAACTTACTTGGATGTGTTAGTAGAATCACCACCAGCAACAAAAGGTAACTGGTAGACAATTGTCCATTCCACTTAATTTACACACTCAGCTGAAAAATGTTTCAGCTGATAGCAGACTTCTTCAGGTTAGACATCAGACACGCAATGTTAATTTTGTAGCAAGTACAAATATCAGCTGCAGATGAGCCAAAATAACTTTACATATATATTTAAATGTCAAGGATGTTGATCAGACTAATTGGCAATTTTAAATATTTTTAATCTATACCATATGAATTCCACTTAAATTAACAGGAAGAAAGATACAGGAGGTGAAGAAGCCTAGATGCTGGTAGGAAATGAAAGGGGTAACAGCAAAGAGTGATTTAATGCCTACTAGTCTGATACAGTCCTAGAAGACAAAGCCCAACCTAAAGTAGCCTAACATCAGGATGAATTAAGTTACAATAGTCTGAAAGACTTCACTGAGTTTAGAGGTGACTTGCTTTAATCAAGACTAATGTATTGCTGATTAATTCCTTAATTGTAGAAGTTTTTGTAAGAGTAAGGCTATTAGTTCTGCGTCTAGGAATGCCAAGTTAGCTCTTCTGAATATTTGTTTAGGAAGATTTTTTTTTTCTTCCTAATGTTTCCTTTGTGGAATATTTAAAATTACTGCACCCCATTACAAAATAAGATAAATTTCAGTAATATAATTTTTGTATGGATCCCAATAATTAATGGTTAATATTGACAGATTCAAGAGATTTACTATGTGACAGATTCAAAAGAGATTTACTATGTGTTTCAAAAAGCTCAAAATTTTATTCTTAGGTTTTAGGTGTAAATTTTAAGTATTTCATGAGAATTTGAGGTCATGAAGAATCTGGAACTGACACATTTCTCTGAATTCTTTCATTGTAAAGAAAGAACTGAATAGTTCAAATTGTTGCTTGATGTCAAGGGAGCAGAATAATGGAAAAATTGTCTAAATAGCATTCTATAATGGCAATTCCAATGTAATGTTAAGAAGAAGAAGAGAAATCTGTTATAGACATTATCAAGACTAAGCAAGAAGTAAAAGAGATAATATAAGAGATAAAAAGAGTAGAGAGATGGTTTAACGCTGTTTCAAACAACTATGATGTTTATAATTAGATGGTGATTCACTTTGCTCAAGAACCAAAAATTATTTTAATGTATAGTGACACTTAGCCTTGTCATTCTTAATGTTTAAGCACCTCACTCTAAGAGTGCATCCAATTAACACATAAATCTGTAGCTTGGTTCTTAATGGATCCCTAGCAATAATTTGCAAAGGAAAAGAATAACACTTGCATGATTCGTGGTCAGCAGGGTGCTAAAACCAGTCTCCTGGAAAATCTGAGTAAGGAGAGCTGCTGTCATCCCTGGTAGATGCACATCACCGAGCAGCAATGGGAACTTTTCAGGTGAGTGGCTGGGAGATAGTGGCCATGTGACCAGTTAGACATGGGAATGAGAGACACAGAGGAAGATGACCTGGAAATATTCCTGTTAGATGATCTAAGTTATTGTCATGTCACTTTTCTGTTTTGCTTTCATAGTCATACTTATGGTTGAGCTGGTCGTGGTTACCTTACATGAGTTTCTAAATATTATTTTCCTGTAAGTGATTATTTGAAAATAGCTGCTCAAATTATCTTCTTTCTGGTATTTCCAGACAGAAAGTGTGAACAGTTTTAAAAATATTTTCAAGTTACTAATAAACAGTGTCTCTATTGCTTATTTGAATTTCAGGTTTTTTGTTTATTCTACATCATTTCCCCTCAGCCTGTGTCACAAAATGTATGACAGACAGAGAAATGTTGATCTGAAAACACACCAATGTGAAAAGTTAAAAATTTTTATTCCAGCAGTCATTGATTAATTTTGAAAATATTTGACTAGGGTTGTGTTTTCAGATTTTGACTGCTGGCAGGAGCTTAACAGAGACACCAAGGGAAAAAGCCAGAGATAAGGTAAAAACCAGTTTAGAAATGCTCCTAGAAATGTCTGTTCTGAGTATAGGTCTCCATCAGAACTCCCAGGAACAACTGAACACTTTATGAATAAATTACTGTAATGAGCAGGTAGACATCTGTAGTGTTGGATGAGTTCCATTAATACCAAAAATGTCCTTATTAATGTGGATCTAATGTCAAATCTAATGTCAAATGAGCACTATTTGAGTCACAGCTTTTGTAGCAGACTCGAGAATACTCATTTTCTTACAGTGTATGCTGGAATATAGATGTTCTCTTCATATGAATGTTATTTGAACAATGTCCATTAAGCATAAAACTTAGCTCACTAAGTTGTGATCTAAGCATGTACGTTTTAAGAGATGTACAACTAAAATGTACATTAAGCATGCATCACTATGATATTTTATGAAAAATCCTCTGCTAGGATTTTTCCCCTCCTGAGGAGCTGAGGGCCTCAGGAAAGAAATGTAAACAATAACTATCTGCTGCTGTGGAAGGCCACAGGTGCATCTTTCATGCACATTTGGTCCATGTGGATGGTTTTCAGTTGATGACCAATCACAGCCACCTGTGCTGAGGCTGTGAGCGGTCACAAGATTTTTTTATGCATTCTATTCTAGTCTTGTTCTTTGTAGCCTTCTGATCATCTTTTCTCTGTTCTTTTAGTATAGTTTTATTGTAGTATTTTAGTATAACATATAAGATAATAAATCAGCCTTCTGAAATGGAGTCAAGCCTCGTGTCTCCACACTTGGGGTGTTCACCTCAACAAGAATGTACATTTTAACAGATGGCTTAGTGTACTGTATGTCTTTGTTTGATCATTTTTGGTTATTCTATTCACCTGGGAGAAGTAATTATTCCTGATATTACCTACCTTTCTGGTAAAGACATGAATATCCCTCAAACTTATATCTAAGACTTGAGAGAAATATGTTTTTTCACTTGTACTTTTCATGATCCTGAGAGCACCACTAGTCCTGACCGTCCCTGCTAAGCTCCCACAGGGGCTCCCTCCCACCCTGGACAGGCCACAGGGCCCTCAGTGTGGATCCATCAGTCCCTGCCTCAGACATTTCACATGGATGTTGGGTCTCCAGCCCTTTCTAAGGAATTGCTGTGTTGGTTGGTGCAGGCAGCCTTCTCTGTAGTTAATGAGTGTATACATCCAGGTTTGCATGGGACTGGGGGGTGAGAGAACCCCTTGGCTTGAGCAAAGAGCAGCTCTGGCTCCAGAGGGACCGGAAGGAGCAATTCTGTGTTCCCAAAGACCACTGTATTCATCTCTCTTTAACAAAGCTGATGTTTACCTTTATCCATGTCGTGTGGTTACTATCCTGACTTCACATACGAGTTTTATTTCCTGTTGTTTGCCTGTTGGTGCAAGAGGCTGGGAATTCAATGCTTGCTTGAAAAAAGTGCTCAGTGATGGTAGTAGTGCATGCCCTAACTGAGGTGCCTGTTGCCCCTGTGCATCCTGCTAATTTGCTTGCAGCCATTTGCAGAATTTCCTGCAGCCCCAAGATTTCACACACTCCTCCAGAACATCACGACACCTTTTAATGTTGAAATTTACCTCCTGCAGCATTCTCCTGTAAAAGGTAATATTTGGGAAAAGAAGAAAAATATCTTCATTTCGGAGAACTCATCTTCCAGCCTTTCAAAATGAAGATTTATTTTGTATCTTATGAGTTTTGCAAAATCTTGAGCTGCCTTCACATTTCTATTCATGAATTTATTGTTTTCTTTTTTTAGCAGTATGCAGCCATCAGACAAGAAATATTCCAGGCTGTCTTCAGCTTCACTGGGGCCACTTGAATTTTAAAAAGCTGCATGTAGGGTTTTTTGGTGTTTTTTTTTTGGTTTTTTGTTTGTTTGTTTTTTTACTGCATCCAGTGCATAAGACACAGTTTTAAATATTTCTTCATTACAAACAGTAAATTGGATCTTTGTAAAAAAACACTACTGTATGTGTTGGTAGCAGCTTTAAAATATCTCCTGCCAGAGCTCAAATGCTGACAGATCCTCATTGCCAAATCCAGGTTTAGGTCTCAGTCATCCCCAAGGTCTGAGGAGTAAAAGGAGGGCTTGTGGATGGGTGGAATGTAGGAAAATAGAGATAGTGGTGAAGGCCATCTCACCCCTAAGGGGTTACAGCTGTGCTAATTATCAAGCATTAGGACCAGACCTGCCCTTAATAGGCCACAGCTGGATCCAATTAGGGTGGGTATTATAAAAGAGTAGGTTGGCGGCCTGAGAGGAGAAGATGGAGTTTGTTGGTTGTGCCGAGAAGAAGAAGGAGTCCGTGCTGTGAGGAGCTGCCCGTGAGCAATCACCAAGAAGGTATGAAACCTTTGCAATAAGATGGCAACAGGGGCTGGGAGTGGCAGGAAGGGCATTGCAAACTCTTTTAAATGAGTCAGTTTTTCTTACTCTTATTCAAGTTTTTAATACAATATGTACCAAATATAGGCCAACATATGCAGGAACAAATTTTTCACTCAACAGTTCTACTTAGTTGTCCAAAGACATTCCTGGAAACTTGGATCTCAATTGACAATTATCTCAGTAGCATCCAACTAACTTTTCTGTACTCCACACACACAGCATTACTGCTTCATGGTAGCCTTCTAGCTGCTTGTCTTTCTGCTCCAACTTTTCTGTTAGTAAATTAAGGCATTAATTGTGTCAATGTTAAGGCTTCTGTACTCAGATTTATTTTCTTGCAGAAAATGTAGATGGTCCTGAAATATGCCTCTTCCTGATAAGTTTTTGCAAATGTGTTTGTGGAAGTCAGTGTAGCAGTGACATGGCCACTACCAGTTGTCTGTTGGATGTGTGTAGAAGCAAGCAGAAGTACTCTTTTGGAAAGCACTAACAAGCATGAGATAGCTGGAGCACACTGTCAGCTCAGTTGTCTGATTCCAAACAGACACAGAAGTCTCCAAAGGGTAAAAGTGTGGTTGGGTCAGCTTCAGCAGGCACTTGTGACTTGCTATGGCTAACAGTATAGGCACTAGCAAGCACGGCCACACTCACATCAGGCATTGAATAAAGTGATTTTCAGCATGAACAGCAACTGACAGTAGTTGTAACTCACATCTGCTCCTTGGAAATTAATAGTTGCTAAACTTCTGTGCAAAAGGAAACGCATATCTTGCAATACACAAATCACAAAGAAATAACAGACTTTTTGTACTAGTTTTCAGATAACTCTTGACTTTATCCTGTCTGAAAGGAAATTGGTATGCAGGAATACTTTGTTGCTAAATGTACTGTTACTAAAAGAGCCTTTGTGAGATCCCTTACCTTTGAAAGACACGTAGAGAATCTTCTAAATTGAGTTATCAGCTCCCAATTTTCTTTTTTTTTTTTGTTTTCTTTTTTAATGTTTTTCATTCAAGCCTAAATTTTGTGGTAGTCTGGTTTAGACTTTTCCTATTTTTGGTGATGTTATAAATAATAAAAGTTAAGTTACAGTCCAAAATGCAGTTCACGAGTGTTTATGCAATGTAGTTATGATACGATACTATTTTACCTTTTCCTTTTTTCTTTATTTCAATGCTAATGATTACTTTGCACATCTGTTGTGGTTCATTTGCAGCTAGATGAGGCACTGTCAAATGATCCTGCTGCATTCACACAAAAGTTGCACAACAAGCATCTGACCATCTTTATCCCATTTTCTTCACATTGGCCTATTCTTCAGCCTTTCAGATGCCCAGAAATGCTTTTATCTGATGACATTGTGCAGTGAGTGTCACAAAAGAAAACAGAGACATACATTAGATCCTATGACTGCAGAGGTTATGTTAAGCACATGTTAGAACAAGTCAACAGCTATAATGGGGGAAAAAACATATCAGTGTTCTTATGTTTTAAATTTCATTTGATTCCATGAATTTGTCTTTCATAACTTCTATCAAAAATGTATAAACTTTTTGATTAGTTTGTCACAATGTGGCACCAGACAAATAGGTATGACAGAATTTAATTTCTTCTGCAGAAGAGCCATTCCCTTGACACAGTGGTTGGGATCACCCAGTCAAAGCCAGAGTAAAGGTTACAAAATGCATCACAGTGAGTATGGCAGGAGGCATTTGATAACTCCACAAATAACCTTATCCTTGCAGTGATTTAAAAACAGGAGGGAGGGAAGGAAAAAAAAGAATTAAACAGGAAACTTTTTCAGAGCATGCAAACTCCTTTCATAAGAAAAGAAACCCTTTTCTCACTTTTCTGCACCAATGCCTTCCAGTTATTAACTTTTTTCCTTGCTTAATGAATGCAGACTTTCTGGAGAAAAGACAAACAAGTAATAAGACTTTCCAATATGAAATCTCCTTGATGTTTTGAGTTAAAAATAATTAGATTCCAAAACAGAGCCTTCTTAGGCATGTACATAGAGTCATATATATATAAATTGATTTTGATGGCTCTGACATTGAGGTAATAAAAAAAAAGTAATGGTAAAAAATGCTTTCCTTAAAAATGTTACTAATAGTAACAACACAGGTCTTAAATACTATATTAGCAGTCCCACTGAGAAAGCTAATGATTTTTTCCACTTATGTTTAGAAATATGATCTTTTGTGAGAAAAAAACCTCAAGTTACAGGACATAGCAACAGACACAGTATGATTCTGTTCACCAGGGGGTATAAAAATTTAGGTACAACTAGGTAGTTTTAGGTAGAAATCATTGGGGTTACAAGATCATTTAGACTGAAGAGTCAAAGATTAGATTTCATGCCAGTCCTGTTGTTCCCTTCCTTGTTGTCAACCACAGATTTTTAATCACACTACCCAAGCCACTACCACTGAGTCAGATGACATTTTAATTGCTCAAAATCCAGCATTTTAAAAACATATTCTTCAAAATATATTTGCTACATGGCATAGATTTGTTAACCTTGCTTTAAGAATCAGAAGCCTTAAGGGGATATCTTAAATAGAAGGCTTTGACTTATATTTTCAGCTATTTTAATTGATTTCTTGACATGAAATTTAGCCTCAACATTGCAGTAACATAGATATCTGACTTTAATTAAATCAAAGCTTTTAATTTCTTCAGATGGCCATGAAAGACAAATACAGTTTCATGTGGGTTATTTCCCAAAGTAGCAATACTGCTTGTTTCTCTGAGTTGTAAAAATAATACAGAGAACATAATGAATAATGCAAGAAGTCTGATTTAACACCAGGATTATTTCTGGCATTCAGTATCTGTGAATAGAATATTAATAGCATATATCAGGTTTTATGATTGAATGATAGAAATAAAGAACTGGCACTGAGCCTTTGTGATTACTTGCCAAAAATGGATTTGTTCACTAAATCTAATAAATTTTATCTTTAGGTTTAAGCATTTCACTGAGTTGGACTGAAGTCTAGAACACTGGATTTTGCTTTATTTTCAACTGCTATGTGACTTTATATAAGACTGGCTATTGTGATAGTCATAAGGAAGTAAAATGTTGTTAATTTAACAAATATGCACCATGTAAATGTAAAATAAATGTATGTCATAAAAATGACCCATGACATTCAGAAGAATGTGATGAATCCTGTAGCAGAAATACAGCAACATTCTGTCTCCACATCATTTTCAGGTTTTGGTTTAGCAGGGAGAACTCAAGACTTGTAGAGCTGTTTCAAGTTTCTCAGCAGTATAAATAACAAAAGATATTGCCAGAATAAGAGCCCTGGAAAACAAAATTTTCTGTTGCTGTTTTTCCTTCAGTTCACACACATAAATGTCTTTCCTTGGCAGCAGCTAGCCTGGCTTTTCCTTCTGTACAGCAGGAGGACAAACCATCTCTGTTCTGCTGATCACTGCAGCCTGGTGCCCAGACGACCAGAATAACTCTATCATTTATCTAGATCTGAAAGCAGTTTGAGGATAAAGCCAATATTCCTTAAATCCATTAACCCCACCTATTTTTAAAATCCTCTCTCAGCCATTTGCACCCAGCAAAGCTGAAATATGAGCCTGATTTGTAAAGACAGATGCATATGGAAATGAAAACCTATTAGATCAAGGTGTTTTACAGCATTGCATTATTTTCCTCATAGAAAACAGGTGAATTGCCAGTGAATTTTTGGAACTAAAGTTGAAAGTGTAGCAGAGGCAGTTACCACAAATGTCAGCTAGTCTGACACAGCCACTGATTTGAATACTCTTTTCAAGCACTCTTCAGTCCTGAAATAGGTCATAAATGCAGAGATAAATCTCTTTAAAATGTGAGTTCCTACCAAACTCTACAGCAAATACAAACATGAACACTGCAGTACGGATCAGTAGATGAAAATAGCTACTATTAATTAATAAGCTGTTGTGGCATTTGATTTTGTATCCAAGAAAAGAGAAAAAATCTAAACAGGAATTAATATTTAGGACTCCTTTTATTATTAGCAGCTTTTAATGTCAGATATTATATCTGAATCTGTATGAAGGTGACTTTTTTTCCTGCAGTCGTTTTTGCTGATTAAAGAAAGAAACACATTGTTCTGCCTAGGTTTCTACCCTTGCACCCAAAATATTTAAATGGTGGAAATAATGAAAAACACTGGAGAAACCTAGTCTGAAGGGCTTAGCATTTTTTCCCATCCCTGTGAAATATTTCTTTAGGCCATTTCTCTCTAAACCTGATTTCTGTTCCATTAGGCATAGATAAATAACTGCTTTGAGCCACAAGAAGCTAGTTTCACTAAGCACAACTATGGATTAAAATACTCCATGTGTTTTCCCAGCTGTGCAAGGAAATCATGATTCTAAACAGAAAATGCCCCTACTTTGTTTATTTGGTTCTTTTATTTTGCATTTATGATGATATATCACAGTTACTGTAGTAGTAGCACTGTAAACATTATAATTTTTGTTTCTAAAAGGTGTTAAAAAATCAGAAGACATTATGATTTAGTGTATTTTTACTTATGGGTAAAAACCAACAAAGAACAACAGGATAAAACTGCCCATGTATGTAAACTTGAAGAATGCAATGTTGTAGCTAGTTTCTTATGACTGAAAGCACAAGGCAGTAGAAACCTTTGTTCTTTGATTTGCAGCTGAAATACTTTTTCCTGTCTGTCCTTTTGGGGAATAGGATGGAAATTGTAATACTTCCCTAGCTAGTCCAGTTTCCAGTGGCCATTTTATTGCAAGCTATATTTAATTTGCCTGTGAGAGATTACATTCCCATTTTTCTAAATGTGAATAGGAATTTCCTATACAATGAAAAGCTTTAAGTGCAATACTTTGAAACTTACACCTGTAAAGTCCAGTAGAAAGGTCACTGTGTTGCCAGCACATTTAAAATCATTAGAACTCAGCTTTCATATTTCTTTTTTTCTCAAAGATTGCAAAGGCCACTTCACCGAGATCCTTTTCTTCTTATAAGTCAGAGTTCTGTTAACTTTCTTCAATTGTTAATTGATTCTGACATTTCCTTTTGAGTTGTAATTGCTTTTTGTAGCTTTACACAAGTCCATCTTGCTTTTTATTCAGGGGGTTATTGTGGTTTAACCCCAGCCAGCAATGAAATACCACACAGCTTCTTAATCGCTTACAACCCTGCCAAAAGATTGGGAGGAGAATCAAAAATGGGTAAAACCCATGAGTTAAGAGCAGTTTAATAACTGAAATAACGTACAACTATAAAACTATAATAACCATAGCAATATAAAACAATAACCACAGCAATACCAGTTATAATAATAATAAAAATAGACAATAATTACAGTATAATGGGAGACAACAAAAAGGGAGAGGAATAAAAACCAAGACAGACAAGTTATGCCCAAATCAATTGCTCACCATCCTCTGACTGATGCCCAGCCTGTTTCTGAGCAGCAATCAGACCCTTCCGAACACTCCCCTCAGTTAACACACTGAGCATAGCATTCTATGTTATGTAATATCCTTTTGGCCAGTTTGGGTCAGCTGCCCTGTCTTGGGCCTTTCCTGGCGTCTTGTGCAGCTCTGTACTAGCAGAACGTGAGACATTTGAAAATCCTTGACTTAAGGTAAGCATCACTCACTCAGCAACAACTATAACATCAGTGTGTTATCAACATTATTCTCATCCTAAATCCAACATTGCACCAGCTACTAGGAAGAAAATTAACTCTGTCCCAAAGGAAACCAGGGAAGGAAAAACAGAGATAAATCCATCCAATGTGTTCTCCCAGTTGAAAGTAAGAATCCGAAAGTGATGAGAATATCAAGCTATTGCTACAAGATATATTCAGCTTCCAATGAAAATATTTCATGAAAGTAGACATAGACATCAGAGTGCTATCATATATCCCAATTTTAAACTTTGTATATTTCTGCACAATCAAAAATCTGAACACTGATCTTTAATACTTAGTATTAGTAGGAGTACAACTATGTGTTATACAAGTAAAACATGGGTCGATAGTCTTTAATTTCTATTATTATTATTTTAATTCTATTAGAAAAATAACTATAGCTTTTTATAAACATTATATGTCTCTATATAACTACTGAGAATATTTAGGTTCTTCTAAGGTAAATTGTAAAAGGTCAGTTTTCATAACATGTTCATCTCAATATTTTAGCAAGTGTGTTTTAAGCTTGTGGTGTTATTTCTCAAACCATCCAAAAAAAAAAAAAAAAGTAAAACAGTGTGGTATGTTTGGTTGTTGCCAGCAGCTGCTCTGTGTGGGAAACATAGAATCTTATTTAATACCTCCTCAGAGATGGCAAACAGATGGTTTAATGCACTCTTGAAATGTTTGTGCTTGAGATTCAATTATTTTTGTTCAGTTAACAGCCTATTACTACTTTCAGGATAAAATGATGTAACATTCCTGATCTTAGGCCATACACTGGTACAAGCTAATATAAAACATTATTGTACAGTTTGATTAAGATTACAATTTTGTTTAAGATTTACAGATCTCTGAAATCATTGAGTCCAGCCTTTGAACATCACCATATCAACTGGACTGACCACAGCACTAAGTGCCAGAACCAGCTGTCATAAACACCTTCAGGAAGGTGACTCCACCACCTTCCTGAGCAGTCCATTCCAATTTTTAATTACTCTTTTTGTAAATAATTTCTTCCTCATATCTAACCTGCACCTTCCCTTGCACAACTTGAGACTATGTCCTCTTGTTTGGTTGCTGGTTGCCTGGGACAAGAGGCCTGCCCCCCACCTGGTACAACCACTTTTCAGGCAGCTGTAGAGTGAGAAGGTCATCCCTGAGCCTCCTTTTTGCCAGGCTGAACAGCCCCAACACCCTCAGTTGCTGTTGCTCTTCAAAGGATTTCTTCTTCTTCTTCTTTCCTTTGTCTCCCCCTGAGTGTCCTGCCTAGTAAGGAGCAGTTTCTGATGAATAGTAGCCAGCACATTGCTCAACTTCACACCTCTCTGGAACTGCCACAGCATTTTTTTCCTCACTTATTTTATCACTTTAACTGTCCTGCAGTTGTTCGGGGGTGAACTTCCAAACCATTGTGGGAAAGAAGTCTAGCAAAAATTCCCTGCCAGTCATAACTATTCAGCCTTTGTGGAGATTTCTGTACAATCTCCCTAGAAATCTCTTTCTTCATTCTAAACATTATTTAGACTGCACTGAGGAGACCTGGTAAACTTAGAGACAAGGACATGCTTTAATAACCAAAGGGAATTCAAAAGTCTCAAATGCTGTTGTAACAGGCCTGAAGGAGGAAAAGGAGGTGGAAGGTTGAGGAAAATCATCCTGCCCTGTTTCCTGCATAGGTTGGGTGCAATTATTGCTGAATTCCCAGAGGTAGAACTCAAGGCCAGGGCAGGAGAGCAACACTGAACACACATTCCAGATGGCCCTACTTGCACTTCATGTTATCGTGCCATAAAATTATGTCCCCCAGTACATCCACAAAGCAATCCTGATCCCTCTCCCTGAAAAGAGAGCCCTGAAAAAGAGCACATGAAGGGCACATAGTGCATATGTGGAAACATATAGCACGTTAGACACCACACCCACATGAACAAAGAAACATGATAACTAAGGGCTTTATATCTAATAACAAGTGCTTAGATAAAATTGGTTCAACTGACTCCAGGCAGATCTGTTGTTATCTGAACCCTTAGTGCCACAACACAGTGCCAGTTACAGCTGTCATGGATTAGGAATGGTGCTCCCCAGTCCAGTGCCCTCACTGACACTCTTCCAAACCAGACACTGATCACATGTTCCCCCACTCCTTCAATGTGTCTTCCTCCTCCAGGGATGGAGTTGAGAGTTGGAGACACAAAGGTGAAAACTGTAGATTGAGACAAAAAGCAATTTACTGGAAGCAGCCATGAGATAAGGAAATGAACAGCAACAATATTAACAAGAGTGTACAAAGTGAGACTGATTTAACATACAAAATGCTCACTGAGACTGACGCGGTGTGGGGTGGCCAGCAGCACCCCACTTCACTGCTCCGTCTGCCATGTTTGCTCCACTGGAAAGAAAAACCCTTCTGGGAAGCCAGAGAGAGAGTCCTTTTCCCCCCATTCCAGCAAAGACAAAACATGGTTTCAAATAACCTCTTAGACATGCCCACAGCCACCTCTTCATCTACTGCAAAAATATTTACTTTCTCCTGGGCGAAACCAGGACAAACATCTTATCCAAACCTGCCATCTTTCATTATAAGGCTTTTAGTGCTTGTCCTATCACTACACACTCTTGTGAAAAGTTCCTCTCCAGCTTTCTTGTGGCCCCTCCTCAGGTACTAGGCTGTTATAGAGCCTTCTCTTCTCCAGGTTAAACAAAACTTACTCTGCCTATCTGCAGAACAAAGGTACTCCTTTGTTCACCATGTCCCTTGTCTGGACTCAGTCATGTCCTTCTTATGTAGGAGTCTCCAAAGCTGATTGCAGTACTCCAGGTGGGTCTCACCAAAGTGGAATGGAGGGAAAGAATTAACTCCCTCAACACGCTGGTCACACTTCTTTTTATGCAGCTTAGGACACAAGCTTCTCATCTGCCAAACAGCATGTTGCCTACACTCTGTTGGTTTCAATTTACTTTGGAGGGAGGGTGAAAAAATGTGATTGTTCCAAAAAATTATAAACATGGCAGTACTTTACGTAAGTCCTTAACACTCGGGGAAAAAAAAAAAAAACCTTACTAAAACATAAATTAAAATAAAGTAAGCATGAAATATCAGATTTATTTGGAAGGAACACACAGCACTCAACCTTCTTTAAGCTACTTATTATAAATCATTTAATAAAAGGCATATACATATGTACATGAGTTGTATGTATAACTAGCTCAGTGTGAGTAGTTTCAGATTTCAGAAATAGCTAGAAAACATGAGACATATTCAAAGGTCAATAAATGTTAATATAAATTAACATTTAATTATGAATATAAATTTTCTTTTACTCTACTAATTTTTTCACTCAGTGGTTTACTTCTTCTTTAGAAACATGGTTATTTGCCACAATGAGAAAGCAGGGAGCATTGCTTTCTCCTAAGGTAGACACAAAATATGTCCTTTTTCAATCCATGCTGAGACTATCAGCACTGACTCAACAAAATCCTGTATCGAATGCTCTGTTGGGTTATGACTTGAATAGCTAAAGACAATATGTTGTCTTTTTTCTAGAAAAAATAAGAAAACAAAATCACTTACAGTAATAGGACGACATTTGCACTGAAAATCAGAGACAGGGAAGATATTTTAATACAGAGAGTTAAACATTGCACAAAGTTTTCTGTTCTTTTGTTATCAAATGAGAGAGCTAGGGAGATTGCAAAGACATTTGGTTCGGTATGAAATGAAAAATGTCATGGAAATTTTTATCTTTAACTCTGATATAAAACATTTTTCCTCCTTCTGTAGTCTTGTTTTGGCAGGCTCAATGAAAATCAATTCAAATAAATAAAATTAAGGAAAAAAAAACCCAACAAAAACCTCCCCCTGCATTATTTTTCACAGAAAACTGAGTGAAATTCCATCAATTGGATCTGACACTGGTTCATTATTTCATCTCTGTGTGGGTGGGTTTTGATTATTTTTTTTTTCCACATAGATTTGCTCTGGGTGACATGATTTTTTTTATGGGGAGTACCTAGAGGAAACAATAGTAAGACTCAAAATAGGAACAAGCATTAAAGGAGTGAAAGGAGAGAAGAAATAAAAATCCTATTTGCTACTGGAAACTTTTAGCTATCCTCTATTGGAACAGTATAGTTATTAAGAATTATTCTCCATGTGAGTAAACAAAGAAGCGTATTTGTTATTGTTTACAATAGCATGTTCATTAGCTTACATAAACTAGAGACTATATAAGCCTCTTCAAATCAAACATTTTTTACCAGGTATTTTAATTGCTGATGCCTAGGCAACCATGAAATAAATTACAAGTTGCCCTTGCATGATTTAAACCTGGTATGAGATTTGCCACAAACAAAAGAAATATTTCTCTGCTGGATTTCTTTCTGCATCATTTACTCCCTGCAGTTTAGAGCAGATTAATGTGTTCAGAGACTGATTGCCGTAATTACTCTGCCCTGCTGCTCTTCTGTATTATGCAAACAAATGCACATGATGAAAGAGAGAAAATGGACAAGAATAGAGAGTCTTAGGCTCTCCTGATATACAACTTAAAACAATAGGTCATGAATAAAAGCTAAAACTTTGAGCTAAACTTGAGTGCATTTCGCAAAGATAATGATGCGTGTCATTAGTTCTTTTTTCATGTTTGTATGACATTTTTTGTAATAATTTTCCATTTAAATTATTTTTATTCATTCTCTTAATTTAGGAACTTTTGAATTCTGATAGATTTTCAGTGTTAATATTAAAATTATTTTTCAAAACTGATTCCAAGTATTTTTTTGCCAGTAGCAATCATCAGTAGAAATAATTCACTTATATTTCAGTTACAGGAGATGACCATCATAAATAGTTTAGTTTTGGTTTTTTATTTCAAGAAAGAGTAAAATAAGAATTCTTTTAAATTTTGAAAGAAGACTGTAAAACAAAACATCCAGTTTTGGATGGTTAACCCATAATTCCTGTGTGTCTAAAATTTATACAATCATATACACTAATGAAATCACTCATACCTTTTCCTGACTGCACTTTACCTCTCCAGCACACTACAAGACATCTGGTCAAACTGTCCCATTTTAGGAAAAAGACTCAACCTGGGGACCTTCAGGGTTTTTTTTTTCTACCAATGTTTTTGTGGCCTTAAGAACCCTGCCTTCCTAGAAATAGACTGAAACTCCCATCATCTTCTGTAAACCTACAATTCAAAAATGCCATGTTCCTGCATTGGCCAAATGGGTTAAAATCTATTGCTGGTTATGGTTTACATAAATGTGATAGTTATGGAAGAGAAGTTGACAAGATGTATTCTTAGTACAGTGCTGGTTTTTTTTTTCTCTTCCCCCCCCCCCCTTTTTTTTTAACTTTTGTGATCAACAGTAATGATACGCATAGAATGGGGATAGCTGTAGTTCCTTCCCTGGGTAATTATCAAGAAGTGATGTTTAGTGATTTTTTGTAATCAATATTAAGTAGCCTGTATTTGTAAATTGTTCTGTTGCCATGCTAGAGGATACCTCCTTTTTAGGAGGATCTGGAAAGGTCTCACAGCTTTGACACTATATTAAGGATTCATTCCAAACTTACAATTGGCAGAAAAATCTCTCATCTTCATTTCCTTTGCAAATACTTTTCACTATTTTTGTGGTCTATCACTGAAATATATATTAAATGCTGTTTTGTATTGAGATTTTAAATATTTTTTCCCATTATAGTAATGATCTTTAAAAAATCAATACACAATATTGCATATGTACATATATAGTTTATTTTATGTATACAATAATATATAGAAATCTTTGTAGCTATGTAGATATATTGATATATAGACATGTAGATATAGATATAAATACAGAGCCAACTAAAAGCTTAAATATCATTCATTCATTCAAGAAAGAAAAAAACCCAGATAAAAATTATCCTTGAAGCAGGATACTGAAAAACGGCAAACTTGTTTTTCTGCTAGGAGTTGTGTGCTAAAGTCATTGGCAGTCAGTGTGATCTCAGATAAGAATGCCTATTGTCCCTTATAGGATTAGAAGAAAACTATGCCTACTATCTAGGCGCTTCCTTCCTTTGAGACGTGTATCGTACTTATATTTGTCTTGTCTGTGTCATGCTTTAAACTCCAAGATCAGATAACCTTCTCATGTGTCTGGGTATATATATGAAAAATGTTATAAATTCAGCTGAGCTTTCTACTGTATTTTTAAATTATCCAATGATGCTTGTTTCATCATTGTACTAAGAAATTAATAATGAATAAAAAAATTTATAGAAACACTAAAAAAAACCAAAGAAAAACACCCCAACAAAACAAAAAAACCGACCTGAAACTAAAAACCAAACATAGAAACAAACCCCAAGCAAAGAAAGCAAACATAAACAAATGAACAAAATAAAAATCAAACCAAAGACAAGGAGAGAACTTCTATAATGCTGTCAGTCTGATAAATGTGGTTCATTCTGTAAATATAAAATGAATATTTGGGGCACAGGTCTCAGGAAGACCATCTGTTGTCAGAAATCCATAACTGTTGCAGCACTAGAATTATTTTAGAAGGTATTTTCAAAGGTGAATGCCATATAATCCAGTGGCCAATAAAGGCTTTGAATAAATGAACTGGACTTATTTGCCTGTTCCATTTTCTCTGCTTCATAGCCCAAAGTCTATTTGCACATAAAAATAACCCTTTTAATCTTTTCTGGTATCTCCCACTAAGAAGCTTGCTATTCAAAGTTCACCTATCTGAAACTTGCATCTCAACCAGAATACTATTATGTTCAATCAGACTGCGAACAGGTTAATGTGAATTCAGTTAATTTACAAACAAATGCTAGAATGAAATTGTTCAGCTTTTATGTGCTTTTGGATATTGTTACTATGGTTACTAAAACCACAGCATGGTCTTTATGGTCTTGAAAACCCAAATTTTATTGCATTAAGCTTCCACTGAAGGCCAGCTCTTTGCAGAGAATCAGGCTGGAGCAGTACCTTGTTTACACCTCTGAGGTCTTCGCTCCTTTCCCTGACCCCTGTCACTGGCTGTCTTGCCATTCTTGCAGTCATACTTGTGACTCAACTACATTAATAATTTGTTTCTCATGGCTTGGGAAACATTTATGTGTGTTCTGTCTTGTACCAGAACTTTTCACCCTTGATCATCTTACCACTTAGTAAAGGTGAATCAGTTCAGCAGGGAGATGTTCAGAAGTAATTTCTTCCTTGCCTTCATCTATTAATTACAGCCTGCCATCTCAGATTTCTTAAGTGACAGCGTGAAAGATCCCAGTCTGTTCTAGTACATCCTGAAATAAATTTTACTTCAGCAAGAGTTGAAAAGCTCACATATGATGCTGGAGCATCAGGAAATAATTTCTCTTGAATTCTATTTATTTGGGCTTAAACTCTTTCAGTTCAAATTCATACTCTAACAAATTTAGACTGATATTCACATCCTCACAACTTCTCAGAAGATGATTAACAAGGAAAATAGTCTCAAACTATCTTTCACATTTAATGAACTAGATGTGCACATCTGCTCCATTACACTATAATGAAGCCCTATTCTTTGATGAGGACCAGAAACAAGGGAAATCTAGTTTACTTAAGTGAATGGTGAAAGCAGAATTTCAGAAACAGGCTTTCCTCTTTCACTTTAACAAGCTTATTTATGCTCATTACTGTAAAGCTTTGTTTTCTTCAGTAAGTAAGGGATAAGATATTTTACAATTCTGTGTCAAACTAGAATATTGATGGAAGGAATTGTAGACATGAAAATGGCAATACCTACACTTCTTTCTTGGATACCTTCCTGTCTCTTTTTTTATTAAGATTCTAAGTACAATTACTGTTTGCCTTTTGCCAAAGTTGAATAACATTGCAGAAGTCAAGTCCAGGGACAAAAAGTCAGAGACTCAAATAACTGGATATTGAAAACCACCTGTTGTGGTTTCACTGCAGTCAAAAACTAAGCCTCACAGAGCTGCTCACTTACCCTCCCCTGCTGGGACAGGTTAAAATAAAAATCACACATAATGGTGAGTCTAGGAAGACAGACACCATCACTCCAAATGTTGCCTCCTTCCTCCTTCTTCTCCTGGCTTTATTTGCTGTGCATGAGGCCATATGGTGTGGGATATCTCTGTGAACAGTTGGGACCACCTGTCTCAGCTCTGTCCCACCCAAACTCCCTGTGCATCCCCAGCCTGTGCTGGTGGGCTGGGCTGAGAAGCAGAACTGGCCTTGTCTCTGTACAAACACTGGTTACTAATAGCTGAAGAATCCCTATGTTACCAACACTGTTTCCTACACTATCCAAAGTATAGACCCATTTGACCCATTTTCTTCTTCAGAAAATTCATTTTATCCCAGCCAAAGCCAGCTCACTCCTACCTATCCTAGCAGATCTACCTTAGATTTATCACACTGTGGCAGATCATATATTTGTATCTTAACCAGGAGAACCAATCTACTGGTTTTTGCTACCACTGCTTTCTTGGGAAACCTGAAAACTATGTGCAAGTATTGCATAAGAGAAAAAGACCTAACATTAAGTTAAAAAGTATACAGAACAGAAAATTATAGAAGTAAGTCTATAAATAAACTTGAAGTAAACTAAAGAAAAATAAAGAAATAAAAAAAATTATTCTTCAAGAAAGCATCAAGTGAAGCTAGTAACCAATGGCACACTTTTCAAAGGGAACATCTAGCTCTGTCTTTTTCTTTCTCCCCAAGGCATGGATGGACAATTCCTTGTCAAAACAAATCTTTGCTCTAAGTAACAGACATAATAGTGTGATCTTTAAAATCAAATTGGAAACTGCTCTACTGACAACTTTAATTTTCATTCACATGTTATGCTAGGAATCAATAACTGATTACTTTGTTAAGAATACATCAGTGTAATCAGGTAAAAATATTGAAAACCTGAAAAATAGAAAAAAAATATATTAACCAGTTGCTGGGCTGCTATATTTCATAAATTATGAATCAGGCTCAGCAAGAAGTTAAATCTTGACAATATCACCTGTTTTTTCATTATTTAAATACCATACCATGAAATCTAGCTCAGTGGTTTGATTTTCTTTTTGTATAACTATATCACACTTTTGAAATATTTGAATTGTACATAGTCTCATTGGAAAAAAAAAAAGACAATTTTAAGCTTACAATTACTTAATTGAATTTTGAGTTTGTTATTCAATCCAAGAAGGACTGTATGAAAAACTCAGCCTTGGGTTTTACAAACAGCTCTTGTAGTTTTGATGAGTTTAATATTTGTAATCTCCACTCATTTTTGTTCTTGCCTCGGGTAACAGGTATTTTTCCTGAGCTGATCATAAGATTTATTACCTTTAGTCACTATCCCTGTTAATATTTCTATTTTATTATGTATGAAACAGAACAGCAAAATTTTGTCTAGTGACAAATTTAAGTATTCAGTCAAGAATGATTCTAGGGCAGTTAAACAAAGCATTATGACAAATGATGAAGAAATAAAAAAATCTCGGCCATGGGGTTTGAGAAGCCACAAGTAGTTGATTATTTCATCCCCTTTTTCTCCCCCTAACACCTGTGCTCAGATCCAGCATGAATACCTCCTGCATCTTGGTAGAAAAGGATGATATTGCATAGCCTTGTTGTTTCTAGTTTTCTGGATTTGGTCTTGGAAATATTTTGTTGCAACTCCCAGAGTCTACAAATGTTGCCTTTTGAGATTCAAACTGACTTTAATATGAAAAACTATGCTCCTAATCTCAAAAATGTCAGTGATGAGTGCCTGTTGAACTGGAAAACTGCAAAGAAACAGCAAACACCTTATCATGAGGAGATAACTCGTCTCTCCTTGAAATGCTATACATAGAACAATGAATATCTTGTTAAAAATATATTTTTCTCAATTTTTCTCTCTCATTTATGTGTATACACAGAAAGAGGATTAATTCAAATAAATTCTGTCTAATGTAAATAATTTTCTCTGTTTTCTATTCCTTAGTCTTTTACACAAACCAAAATCAGGTTTAAAAACTGTGGAAAAGTATGTAGCTTTGTTTAATGGTAAAATAACTAATCTATTTACATTTTTTAAATTATTTTCACATATTTTTTTTAATCTTAGGTTGAAAGTAATGTGTTTTTAAAAACATTCAGTATTTAATTATAGGGCACTTTTTCTTTTGGTAAATGTGTTTTCTTAATATATATTGATGCTATTTTGATTTCCCATTAAATGATTTTCATTTATGCAGACAGTTTTACTTTCATTTTAACAAATTTGCTAATTAATAGACATGACTCAACAGTGCTTCAGCATCCTGTCAATGTTAAAGAGGTTTAGTATGTTCCTGGCAAAGACACACGATGTAGCTTGAAGTACATCGGACTTTATCAATTCAACTTTTTTACCTCATTGGCTTCTTAAAAAGGGAAAAAGACAAGGGGAAATTCTTTTCTATGACTTCTTAAGTAAATTCTCTGTAGGCAATGTAGGATAAAAATTAAAATGCTGAATTATAAAACTTCTAAAATTTATGGGGTTTTTTAATATGTACATTAAAAATCTTTGCAGGGGAACAGAAGAAACACTCACTTTTGGCTTATGATCATATATGATTCTGCATATGTACTTCAAACTAACTAAAATTTGTTACTACCCACTGCTTAGTAGAAGCTCCTTCAAATTTAAAACTTTAGATTTCTGGTGATGATTTTTGTGTTTTTTCCCATATTAGTCCACAATAATTTTGTGTTAGTTTAATATTCTGTGTTTGTTAGAAATATATTAATGTACCTTTTTCTTTTAGTTTAAATACTTCTTTTTGTGGTATCTTATAGATGCTTAAATATTTACTAAGGTATTTAGAATATTGTGTTTCCTTTGGTCTGATCTTACTCAACATGAAAGATTGTTCTACTCCAACCTACATTTGGTTTTCTGTGACCCACCACTTAATTTTCTGTAACAGTGCTATGTGGAGATAATTCCTTTCACAAACAAACAACAAAATTACCTTTATATTAGATCATAATTTCTCTAATTCTTTTAAATCTGTGGGCATAAAGCAGCTTAATACTATGAATGTTATTTACTTGGAGCCCAAATGGTCATCTGTTTTCAACTTCCTGTTTCTAAATGCAGTATTCTTATTCATTTATGAAACATTTTGGTGGGGGGTTTTTTTTGTTTTGTTTGTTTGTTTTTTTTTTTTAAATTTGGTGACTTTTACAGCATATCAAACAACACTAAATAGGCCAGCCCATAATAAATTTCAGGATTCAAAAAAACAGGGTCATTTTTTTTTCCATCAAATGCCATCAAATATAGCTCTCCCAGTGTGTAAGAAATGAGATGACTAAAATATTTTTTACTGTTGAAGAGGTGGCAATATAAGAAAAGGTAACAACGGTGTTTTAGAAAAGCTATGAAACATTCTATAGCTGAAAAACACTGACTTAAGTATTACCTAAATTTCACATGCTGCTTGCACAGTTTATATGCTTCCACTGTACTCCACAACTGAGAACTTACAGGATTTTATACTAAATTTGATTTTTTAAAATCTACTTGATTTTACCCAACTGCCAGAACACCTTCTTTTTATATGCTCTGAATCTATATATATCCAATAAAAGAACCTTTTATATATAAATCCTCCTTCCAATAGAAGATTTTTGTAACTTTGCACTTTCCTGAATACAAAATGATCACTTTATGGGTTTAAATTCCATCGAAAGTCATAGCCTGTTTAGAACAAAGCCAGTGCTTGTGACAGCAAATACATAGGACAGGATGTCCCTCTATAGGTACTCCATGGCAATTGACTTGTAGTCCCTTTTCTCATAAAAGTTGAAGAATGACTGCTACAGGTTACCAATTTAACATCCTTTTCCTTTGTGAATGACTAATGGTAATGTATTCAATGCTTCTGAGTAAGAAACTCAGTACAAATTTTAGCCAGAAATTTCTCTTTTCATGATTAAGACAACATGCTTAGTCATTATTCTTTTCTTTTCCAAGAAAAATCTGTGTCTTTATCAGTAAATTTCATCCTTTCAAAAAAAAAAAATCTTTTAATAAGTGAAATTAGATTAACTTGAGAAAGTCCTTTAAACCCCCTTTCCAAAATATTTTTGTTTCATAAAATATTTGACAAAAAAAAAAAAAACAAACCTGCGAACGTCACTCAACAAGATTTACTTTCTTCCCAAAATTTAAGATTAAAAGGGTCTGTTTGAATGAAGGTAAATATAAATATTCATATAAAGCAAAGGATTAATGATTTTTTAAAATATAAATAACATTTTTAAAAATGTTAGGTTTTCAAGTTCTCTTGTATTGGAGTAAAAAGATTTTGTCCATCCTCAAACTATATGTGACAATTGCCCTGACTTTTCTTCAGTTTAATAGTGTTTCTCTCATTGAAATTATTATCATAGGCTTGCATTCTATATTCTCTACTCTTATTTTTAATATTTTTCTTTTTTATTTATTCTTTCTATGTATTATAGTCAGGTTATTAAAATGTTTAGATTATTTTTATCTGACATTCCAGTTAAGGAATTTTCTCCACGGTAAAATACAAATTTCATATTAATATGAACTTTTCTTGTTTATTTTTTTACTGTATTGCTTATGCCTTTTAAAAATACTTATATCTTTCTGACAACACATACTATACATGTAGTACATAGTATACATATCAGAATACCTGAGAGAGAAACATATGACTGAATTTTGTGTGGTTGCTTTCTACAGTTGGGCCAACATCCTTATAAAATAACCAAAGATGGTTCAGCTTGAAAAGGAGAATGGGGTTCAGTATGAACTGAAATGATATCAAAAATCCAAGTATCACTTTACCAGATTTAAGGCAGTGAATCTATTTCTGTGATATCTGCCCTTAGCTTTAATACATATAGAGTTTGTGCATTTATATTCTTTGATCTAACCTAGTAGAAACTTGGTGACACTGAAAAACATTGCTTTTCAGGAAAACGTTCCAAAGATACAAGACAGGTCAAAAGATGGTAATTACACACTTCAGAACCCATGTTCCCTCATTTATTTCTATGGTTAAGGATTCTGATCCTTATTAAATCTCCATCAGAACAACTGCAATTTGCTGTAAAATCTTTTTTATCTATCTATCTATCTATCTATCTATCTATCTATCTATCTATCCTTTTTTTTTTTCCGTTCAACATTGCTAGAGAGCCTATCGTGACTTAATTGCTCTGCACTTTTCATAGTCACTTTTCCAAAGAGTTAATGTGCTTGAGTATAAATAAAACTCTTTATAGTTGTTGATCTGCCCTTATGATAAAAGTGGTGCAAATGAAATTGTCTGAATACAAGCCTCCATTGATGGCTGAAGGACAGTCTTAGGAGTGCATAAATGAATTTGTTTTCCTCTTGGAAAAAGGAGGGGAAACTCTTTGGTCACAGCAGAAAGTGATGCCTTATTCAAGGTGCAACTATACATATAGCATAAAGTGATCTATAGGTACCTTCCTAGGCCTGATGTGGCATCATGAGAAGTCAGTAAAAGAAATTCCAGTGACTATGAATGACACAAGCCTGCAGTATGTTACTTGGGAGTGAGTTTCCCATTTAGGCAAGTATTCAAAGTATCTGTTTTTCCACAGTTCTGATTCTCTCAAGAGACGACTACACCTCATGCCTTTTCCAATGTTTCTGTCAGACTGTCAGATTACATTACCAAATGAAAAATTGACTCCTCTGGTGTAAAACCAGTAAGTGACAGCATAATTCCAGTTTTGTGCTGTAAGGTGAGAACTCTGCAGAGCAGGTCAGAAACATAATTACACAAGGGAATTCACCGAAGGGCTTTCAAATTAAGCTTTTCAAATGCTATAACCAGATGTAAATTTATAAGAACAGGTTTAATATAGATGAAAATATTTTTACTTTTGCTCAGGTCTTTTAACTCAAGAACAGAAGGTGTTGTATTTTTTGTTTTTTAACTTGGCATAGTTCTGAAATTACAGATGTGCACTGTTGCGCTGAATTGCACCAATAGCTGTGTTTATGCTCAGTGTTTTATTCAGAGACACTCAAGGACAATGCAGAAGATAGTTTCATATGTTTAACAACGACAAAAATGTGTGCTTGGGCACATCAGGAACAGCAGAATGGGAAAGGGGCAGCTTCCATCTCTGTGATTCAGGTGAATATCTTCATTAGAGTTGGTAATGTTATAATGTCAGATACAAACATTCCTGTGAGAGGTTGTATGACTTTTGAGAATTCAGTTTTGTTTGCTTAGCTGTACAGCTGGCTCACTCTTAAATTTGTGCCTTCATCCTATGGAAATTCCCAATTCATTGGGTTCAACAGAGTGAATTTTCTGTGCTGGGGTCTGTTGCTCAATGAATTCTCTTTCCTGAAAAAAGAAGAAGGTATGTTGGTCACATGATTCCAACCTAATATGTTCTCTCAGTTAAATGTTTGGTGTTCTGCCATTTGAGCCAGCAATGTCCTCTGAGTGAGTTTGATTGTCCTTGCAGATACCTCTGGGTATGTCAGGTGCCTTTTAATAATGGATAAAAACATGGAACTACTTTCTGCAATGGGACAAGACAAATATAGTAACATGACAAGCCATGACAATGTAGAACACATCATCTGTTCCTTATGCTCAAGTAAAAATCTGTATCCCTACAGAAGGGCAAGTTAAATACTTGGCAATAGCTGCTAATGTGCAAGACAGTTGGCAAACATTCTGTGATATAAAACACATTAGTGGTGGAAGAAGAATGACCTATCATATATTTATGGTAGACTAGAATGTATAGGGACATAGCTGGTAGTTTGACAGCATACAGTCATGACCATTTGTGTTGTTATTATTAAAGCTTGTTTGTGTATCAATGGAGACTTTATTAATTTTTCCATTACATAGAGAGATATTATATATAGAGATAATATATACATTAAAGATATTATATAGAGATATTTAAAATGTAAGAATGCAGGCAATGATTCTCAGGATTTAGACAGACTAAATTAGGAGCATGGGTTTTGTTCCTTTCTCTGGTGATATATTTGTTATTCTTTAGGGTTAAGAATGGATTCTTCATTTCAATACTTATATTTAGTGTTCTTTGTATGTCTGATCACCAAAGGCATATTTAGTTTTAACTCTTCATTTACTTTATATTTAAGGGTCCTAAGCCATTCATGACTCAGAAGAAAACTAAAATTTCTGATGTATTTTGGTGCATCATATTTGCATTAGTCTCAAAGAAATAGAATTAGTTTGTATAGAAATAGCTTATTTTAACACACTGGAAAGAGATTTATTTGGCTTTTCCTCTTCTTCTCTGAAAAAAAACAAACAAACAAAGAACTCACCAAAACCCAACAACTTACAAACAAAGAAATCAGTTATTGAATGTCAGATAAAAAGACAAGAAAATAGTAACATAACCCTAAAGAATATTTCTGGTCTACTTTATCTTAAATACAGGGTTCAGTTCTAGAAAACAAGATATGCATAGTAAAATTTATACCGGAGATACTTCAGAAGGATTTGAAAAGAAGTCTTGAGAATGTACTCTGTTTTGATATGATGCTCTATCCTTCTTTCACCTATCATGCTATCTAACTGCATTCAGTTCCATCAGTCTCCATGTCTGCTACAATAATACATTTTAGAGGGAAACCAAGCTGCCCACTCTAATTTTAATCTATTTTTAGTAGACTAAAGAAGAGGAATAAAAATTACAATGGAAAGTGTTTTGAAACTGTGTTTTAGAGTACAGGTTTTCTATGTCAAGAAGTACTCTTCCATCTCACCTAATTAATTCAATTTTGCTTTTTAAGGAATATATCTATGCTCCTGCTTTTATGCTTTTTAAATCTCTTGAAGTACCTACAACAAAAATTTTGCAGATGATCGTATGGGCTGTGCTCTAGCTCAGATCCTCAGATTAAATGCTAGCAGCTTCACTTGAGCAAAATATTTTCTGATTTATTTCCAGTTCTGTGACTAATATCTATTTTTCATTTGCTGTATTAAGTGTGATCAGATTTTAACTCAAAGCTTATCATTTTTTTCTAGGTGGCTTTCAGAAAGGCTTATTGATGAATTTATCTTGTAAGCTGATAAAATGTTTGCCTCCTTTTTTCAAGTGTAATTGCCCAGATGTTCCAATCTGGCTGCTCTTCAAAACATTAAGAGTGACCTCTAGTTCAAGGAGGAAACACGGGTTATAAGCAGGAAGATAGAGTTTTAATTAGTGTATCTATAACTCCAGCCACAAGACCAATAATTAAATCAGTCTGGTCCTATTACTATTTCGATCAGATTCAGCTGTTATAGTTTGCTGTGTAATACTGCAACCATCTTCTTTTGAGCACCTAAATAGCATCTTATAAGCACAGTCCTGTGTTTATTGTACTGTGAGAAAGCACTGTTGTTGTTAAATAGAACAAATGTTATAGAAATGTTGTTAAATACTTGGTGTGATACAGTAGGATGAAAAGGGCTGTGTTTGACAACCTCTGAGTTTTTTAGAGGTTACATCACTATTTGCCAAGGTGAAGTTTAGGTGGAAAACAACAACACCAACATCATACAGTCCAACCACATGTAACCAGGTAATACTCATCAGGATGAGATTTTTTAGAGTAGCACATTGATTTTGTCCAAAGGTTTCTGTTATAACTCAAATACACACGCATGCACCTGTACACAAACACATCTGATGTACCCTGCCCCACCAATAATCACTTCCCTGTAGTTGAGACTGTATTCTCAGTAATGGTTTATGGTAATATTTTATTCCTAAGCTTCTGCTGCTGTTGCATGCTGTTATGTCCACGAAGCATATATATTTTTCTCTTATTCCATATAAAAATCACCATCTCAACATTATTGCAGGGCCTTTTGAGGACTATTTGATTTTCAAGTGTGTTGAAATATTTTTGAGAGGAAAAATTAAAAACTAAAGGCAAAACAATAAACCTCCAAAAGAGTAAATGTAAAGTCAGGTATAAATATTTTGGCATAATGCTTCATTTTTCACCAGTACCTTAAAGACTTCTCTTGTGCTGAACTCAATATTTCTGTTGAATAAGAAACACACTTCCTCTTATTGATCAAAACTAATGTTTTGAAGTAGTAGCAATTAATATAGGATCAGCCAGTTTTCTTAACAATGACATGTTTTACTTGATGATGTTGCAGATATATTCCTTTAGCATACTACTTTTCAAAATAAATAATTTAAATATGAGTGTTAGTATGTTGTCAAATGTGTTGACAATAAAGGAAACACAAAAATTGGGCTATCTAGAAATATGATTTTATCACATAAAAGCTTTGCTCCTCAACTTGCAGGTAAACTCCCATGCTGTTTCAAGGACATTTTTTGGACTAAGATGTCTGAATAATTTGGGGGAAAATTCCCAAATGTCTTAGTATCAAAAGACTAAATTTTGTATGGTACTCATGATGATTTTTTGTTTATACTTTATGTACGCAAATTAAAACATTTTCCAATGGTGACATTTACAAAAGAAAAACATTTCTTCCAGGACAATTTTTAGTGTAATGATAAAAAACTTTCTAGTAAAGGAAATTTAATTAAAAACAAGGCTTATTAAAAAAGTTTTTAATTAAAAAAAAAAAACTCCATGAAAAATTCGGAGGAAGGAATTAATGGTTTCAAATTTGACAAGCTAACTTTTTAAGGAAGATTTAGACTTTCCATCTTTAAACCTATGCTAGAAGGGTATTTGTGAAACAACTGACAGATGCCTCTCTAATTGATACCATAAGAGAAGAAACCTATAGTTTCTGCTTTCAAATTATAAATCTTAATTGCTAGGTTAGGCCTTAATAATGTTTAATTCAATGTTTAAGTCTTTGTGGTGCACAAAAGCAGCTTCACTACTAAAACACAAATTCGCCACATATCCACAATGCTTTTAAAATAATGTAAGTGAGATTAAAGCGACCCTGTAGAAAAGAAAGCCTTGATAATGCTGAAGGCAATAGACATTATTGAGATGAGACCAATCCCATTATTCTTCATTTGGCTAACATTAATTTTACAAATTACACATTTTTCTCTTTGTGGAACTTCTGCCATGATGAGACTCAGAGCTTTGCAACTATTCAAGAGGTAGGAAAAACTGTCATCCTGTGCAAGCACTCAAAGGATGTGAACCAGTTTCTGAGGCATAGATAATGATGTCTGGTTTTGGTTTTATTGTCACTGCAGAATTATATTGCCTACAGTTTCCCAAACTTCTTATTTTCACATAGGCACACCCCATATTTATCAAACATATGAACTCAGAATTCTGGGTCACCTTTAGGCCGATATCACTGTTGTGGGTGTCAGGACACAGTAAATTATTGCCACAACTTTTTACTTGTCTCTGTGCCAAAGAATTGAAGAACTGGGCTGCTGAGTGCAACTGAAGGAGGAAAGTGACAGGGACTAACACAGACCAGACCAGAAACTGTTGGTTGCCCAGGGAAGCTAAGAGCACATCACTGCTACCACACTTCTGGTGCCTGTTTTCCAAACTGTCCCAGAAGAACTTTTCCCTATATTTTTCCAAGCTGTGTGGTAATGCCTGCCAAGATGTAGCTGTCCTTAAATTAGTCGTATATAAAATAAAAATGTTTTTAGTATTCTCTTGGATTTTGAGACTACAGGACGAAGCTTGGTTATAATTTCAGGCATTTTCTTGCAGTTATGAAAGCAAAAGAGTAATTCATGTGCTCGATCTACATCTTTTTGTGTATACATACCTTTGGTTAAAGTAATTACTTTTTAATTAATTTTAAATAATTATTATATTAATTTTTATTAGTTTATTTAAACATTAGGACTACAAGATTTAAAAGGATGCTTTATCATTTTAAAGTATCATAAGGAAACAGTTCACAAATAAGACTTTCATGCAGCATACTTTAGTTTGCAGGGATTTTTCACTAGTTATTTGCTGGAGGTCTTTTAAGTCATCCTAATACCTAGATATAACACTGATCTAATAGAGATGTCCTGAGAGCTAATTGACTCTTTATCGGTAGACTGTACCTATAAAATTATATTAAAAGTATTTTCTAACTTTACTTTTAATAGAAAGTAGCTGGGACAAAGAGAAGGAAAGCTTTTGAGAGCCACCAGTCTTCTTTCTGCCAAATTATCTCATGTTCTGTGGAATCTCTTTCTAAAACAGACCATTGAGAAATTACATGGTTCTGTTTGCACTTTCAATAGCTTCTAAAGGCTAAAATTCTCTCAGGATAACAGCCATGTACAAAGGTGAGCAGTACTCGTGGGCATTAAGAGCTGATCAAAAAAGATAAAGGCATACACCTAGGTAGCAATTAATACCACTCCAAGATAAGGGAGATTTTCTTGCAATATTTTCACTTATAGTATGCACATTGGTTTCCATTCAGTCAAACATATGCTATACCAAGTCATTGGTCTAGCACTTTGAATAGACAAAAACCATTTAAAAATAATAACCTGCTGCAGATTAGGAAGCAGCTATATTCATTAAGTGTCCTTCAGACTTGTTCTCCTTTAACAATGCTACGACAACCTCTTTTTTCCCTTCTTTCTGTTGCACATATTCTACTCAGTGTTAGATGTTGCACAGAAGCACCTATATCAGGAGAGAAGGTAGGCTGGGTTCTTTAATGCAAATAATGAAAAATAAGTACATCCTTCCTTTGGCTGTAAAGGGAACCCAAGGCTGCTTTTCTTTCAAGTTAAATAACTCCTTCAATAGCAGTTCCCATCAGATTTCTCCTGTACAAGCACAGAACTTCTCCCAGCAGAAACACTTATCTCCAGAATCATTAATAATTGCTTCCTACAGATTGGAAGGAGTTATTACAGGAAAAGGAAATTTACTCATAGTCAGATGGCTTCCTACTCAGAAGGAATATCAGATCCAAGTGTTATGTTATTGTGCCTGTGACAGTATTGAACCTGTTATGGTCTTTACTTAATCACCTTTCTCTTTGCCTTCTGCTCATCATATTTCCCAAGGTTGTTAACTTCTTTCTTGATTTCATTGCTAAATCTCATCCAGTTTGTGGAAAAAGAAAAAAAAAAAAAAGAATGTGTACTCCCAATATCTAAAAAAATTTAAGCCATTTCTTACAACATTTCAGAAGGAAAAACTGGCACTCACTATCTCAAGGAAGCTTTCACCCTGCCAAAGCTTATACATCTGTTTAATGTTTTGCTAACAATGGTGATATTGAAAAGAATGCAACTGTTGCCTCTAAGTTAGAAATATGCATAGGTTTTAGCAGGCTCGAGACATAATTAAATATGTATTATTTCTCTTTTTTCATTTAGTCTTTAAAAGAAAGCTGAAGATTTTTGAAACTGAATTTCTACTGTCATGATGCAATTTTAATAAACCCAGTGATACATATTGATAATGTTAATGGAGAATTTTATTAGATTGCTATCTTTTTGCTATTACTTTAGTTTTTTTAATTCTTTGTTTTTTTTAAGCATGAGAAAATATATTTTAAAATGTCCCAACTAATAAAGTAATTAGATAAATTTTAAATATTAGTAGTATGAAGGTATGCAAGGATTGTTGCAGTACTAGTGGAAGAATATATCACTATTTACCCCTTTTAATTTCGAAAAGAAATCATAGAAAATTTTGAGGGAACACTGATGATTTTAATTAGTGAAATCTGTTACTAGATTTACTACTAAAATTAACTACTTTTTTTGCAGAGATATTGCCATAGAAAATTCACAGTGTTATAAAAATTAAGTCACTAGAAAGTAATCAAGGAAAGAATGGTCACTTATTTTTGATAGTCTCTCTCATATGGAAGATAATTTATACATTTTAGGATGATTTCTCTTTAACTTCAGGGAAAGTCATCCTGAGAGTATTTGCCTTCATCTTTTCCTCATATCATAAGCAATTACTTCTGATAAGATAGACATTACATAATAGAAAAATAAGTCAGTTGCGTAATAGTTGTTAGAATATTGTGAAGAAGAAAATATCTTTGCATTGTCTTTTGAGAACAAAACAAATAAGGACATAATTTCTAGAATTTACCATTTGTCATTATTGTGAGCTTAATTCAATTATCATTACTAAACTTTTATTACTTTAACAATACTTTAAAATTATTCATATTTTTTATACTTGTTGACAGATTAGTACTGCTATAATGGTACAATATTTATTAATTTTATTATTCATTCCTTGATGATGACAAAAATCTAAACAAACTTAATCAGGAGCTTGTCAGGAGACTTACAAGCTCATTAAAAGGAGTTGGGTTTTTTTTTTACAGAGAATTAGGTTATATAATATCATATCTATCTGGTTCTCATAAATATTATTCTAGGAGAAACCCAGCAAAAACATATAGAAATGTGAAAGACATTATTCACGTTATTCAGTTTCAATTTGCACTTGCTGTGGAATCATATTAGATGTTTATACACTGTTCACAGAAACAGAAAGAAAATGTTGATGAAAACAATTAAGTAATCTGTAAGAAGACTGGGAATATAAAATTTCTCAAAATATGAATTACAGGACTTTAATAAACTGCCTTCAGTAGGGTGTATGAAGAAAAAAGCACCAAAGTCAGAAATGTGTTATTTATAATATACAGTGGAAATATTTATTAAATTTCTTGAGGAAATAAATGCTATTCCATGTGTCACAAACAAGATTAAAGAAACAGACTGCAAAAGTTTTTCATGATTTCTGGGGTCTCAAGATGCCTCTTAACTAAATGCTGCAGAAGAGCAGTCTGCTCAGAATGACTCATGCTGTCTATATGAAATTGTATAAAGTGAAGCCCAATCATGAAAATGTTGCTTGGCTTGCCGACAAAAAAAAAAAAAAAAAAAAAAAAAGGCAAGATTTTGTTTTCTGCATTTTCCTTGCCTCTGCACTGATAATATTTTTTTTCTAACTAATAATGTAAGGAAAATTATACTAATTGAGATAAATTGTTATTTAAACTCGGTGTTTAAATATAAATACAAAAGGTGGTATCCAATCTGCATATAAATAAATATTTGGTTGTTGAGAAAATAATACATATTTTTGTAGGTTAAATAGCTGCTTGAATTTCTATGAAAACAGAAAACATTCATAAATAAATGAAGACATTTTAAGGATAAACCTCTCCAAGTAATATTCCAAAAAGTTTTGACACTTCATTAGCTTGTAAAATTGAAGTCAATGTTTACATTGAAACTTGTAGTAGAAACATTTTCTTTTTTATTCCCCATTAAAAATTATTCTGGGATACTCGTTAGGGCAACAGGACTGCATACCAACTGGACACCCACCAGATACCAACTTCCAAAAGAAGCTGGAAATATTAACATGTCATTTGTGTCGCTGTTTCAAACCATAAGGGCACAATTATAGTTGAGTGTCGGAGCAACAAATAGTATCTATAGAAGACAGATGCTTTTTGTTTCCTTTGTTTCAGAATTTTGTTTTGCTCTGTAACTTGAAATCAAATAACCTAAATCCTGGTATTTGTTCTGTTCTTTTCCCAGACTCATCACTAGTAAATTTAACTGAAATTGTTAAGGACCAAATTAACTACTTAAAATTCCTTCAGTTTTAAACTTTTCTCAAATTCTTATCTTTATTTAATGAGATATTATTATTAAAAAAAGACCTCTTTATGATGAAAGAAAGAAGACCTCAACAGAAGTCCTCTTCTGCTGAGGACAGTCACCAGTGGATTGTGTTGTCCCAAGAGGCATCCGTCTTTCAGAGGATTTTATTCCTCAAGTAGACCAAGACCTGAACAGCCTCCTCTGACCCCAGAGGCGGCTCTTCTGTTGGCAGAGGAGTAGCCTAGAGATCTCCCAGGGTCCATTCCATGATCTGCAAAATACTTGTAGGTCCACAACTTCTCTATGTCATGTCAGGACAGAGAATTAAGAGTAACTCATACAGAATTTGAGTAATTTATCCTCACTGGAAAAGATCTTTTGGATTTAGTGAAGCATCCTTTCAAATCACACTGGGTGAATAAATAAGAATAGCAATGCTTTGGATATATGATCAGTTTTCAATTGCTGTGGCAGCTGGAATTGATCGCTTAAGCTCTCACTAGAATAAATCCCCAAGTTTGAAACTGGCAGTAGTATCTCAGCATCCCCTTGTACGTCATATACTCTAGAATTCAGATATTACATTTTTTTGACATTATTCACACTCTTTACCTATAGATATTTTTGACAGAGCATTTCACAAAAAACCCCTATATTTGCTATCATATTAAAGCTGTAAGATAGCATGCATAATGTTTAAAAATTATTTGTTTCTCACTGATAAGCATTTATTTGAAGTTTTCCATCCTGTTTTTTGGTTTTTTTTTCTGTTCTTTTTCCAGTCACTCTTTCCATGTTGTAATTAAAAATCTGTACTTAGCCTGCTTATACTTTATTTAATAGATTTATGATTTTTTTTTTTAAATTAATGCAGGTCAGTCATGAGCTGAAGAGACAGAAGGAGTTGATATGAAACTCCTTCTGTGTTCTATTTGTTTGAAGATGTGTTTGTAGTTCTGGACAAAGGAGTTGTACCAGAGACGTTTTAAGGTCCTAGAGGCTGAGAATTACTTTCTGAATGGCTGTAAATGACCGTGTGAGCATTAATGTGGTGTGAAACCGGGATATTTTGCATTTCTGCATGATTAAAGGGATATTTTTATTTTTGCATACCTATCTGATAGAGAACAGTGGTCAATTGACATCACAGAGAGAGGCATTCCTAGATGACATGCATCTCACCTGACTCTAGCTGCCTGAAAAATGGGCATTGTAGCAGGCCCAGGCCCTGCAAGGCCTCCTTGGCGGTCACAAGCCTGAGCTAGGAAATGCCAAGTCAGCATGACTGGACCTTAGCAGCCCCTCTCTTCTGCCTTTCGGACCCTGCTTATCTCTCTGTAAACCCATAGGTCACTTTCCCCTGACCCTTACTATTGGACAATTTCCAAAACCCCTGTAAGGTATAAAAACCTCTGATTCTGCCTGGTTCGGCAGAAGAGCTGTCCCTGGAACCTTCATGGGGGACAGCAATAAAGAATTCCTGTGGAACCGATGCTCCTCTCTCTCCCAGCATCGGCTGCTGCAACACCAGCAAGCTAAAGAGCTGAAATCACAAAGAATCACTAAGAGCTGAAATCACTATAGCTTGCTTAAGCTGCCTGCAGCTGGGAACTGCTTGGGAGTTTGGCTGCTGTGCTGAGCCTCCACTGAGCTGTCCTGGCCACGGCACCCCACTGGGCATCGCCTGGTTGGGAACTGCCGTGATAGGGCATCCAGTCAAACTATTTTTCTAGGCCTCTTCTCCCTCCCCTTTTAATAAATAGAGAAATAAATTCTGCCACAGAAAATTCATGCCCTTATCTCAGACAACCAAGATGAGATGGATTACCTTTTGGGAGTTGCCTCTTTTTCTTGAGTAACTATATAGGGAGGCTACCTTTTGAATTTTGACCAGCTATTTAATCTTTGGATGGCTAGCTGAGCCAAAATACACTCTTTACATACATTTCTAGATCAGATTTCTGTTTGTAAACAGGAAAATTAAAGACTTGGCAAAGCCATTCCATAACATGGAAGCAAACACTCCCAACGTATGTTAAAAAGAAAACTGTGTGGGATGCATTTCCAGCCTTTCATCTGATGCTGTGTCAGTGATCTGCTGGGTTCAGAGTCAGCAATTCTCAAGCCTGTTAGGTGAGGAGACTGAGGAGCAGAAGGGCAGGATGGTCATCTAAGAAAATTTTAAGGGCTTGAACAGTGAATTCAGAGTGTACAAACATATTGATCAGTACCACAGGAACTGAGAGCTGTGTTGTTGCAGGTCAGCTACATCAGAATTAGTGAAAGGAATACTACCGTGAAATAGAGTAGTATTATGCTAGTCAATATTTTGCAGAGAGCTGAACAGAATTTGGATCTTCCTTGCTAATTTGTATGTCTCTATATTTGGAAACATTATAGGCCAGGAAAAAGAGGGTTCAGACCTCTGATGCTCTTCTATTTTACAAGAGTTAGTTTCAGAGAACAAATCTGCAATTTTCTAATATGAATTTTGAATGGTTCTTCATAACATTGAAATACTCTAATACTCCAGTGTAAATACTCCAGTGAAATACTCCAGTGTATTTATAGTTTTAGTGATTATGATGACTGCCACTTTTCTACCAATACATGTGTACTTTTTCCTTGGAATGTCTATTTAGAACATCAGTTTAATGCTTTACAGTAAAATATCTCATATTTGAATAAAACATGCAGCATAGATTTCCTGGAACTGAGTATATTTTAAGCACTGCTAATAACTCTCAATGAATTTACCAGAGTAGAAATCTGCTTCTCCAAAGCTCAAACACTAGAAGGCTCTTACATTTTCCAAGTAGCAAAATTCATGTCAGTATGTATTTGAATTTGTCAATTTATGACAGATAAAATTTAGCCAAGACTGTTTTTGTCTCCAAAAATCAGGTAGGTTCAAAACAATATCTCTGTCTAGTTGAACCAATGGGAAACTATAGAAAATCCATTTTATTAAATAAAACCTAAAAAGTTCAAAAGTTTCAGTGAGAATGCAAATCTTTGAACTTTACCAGAGAGAAAAAAAAAAAGGGTGCACAACTTTTTAAATTTGTTGTAACTTCCAAAGATAGTTTCTATTTAAATCATACTTTTAAGCTTATGTTAGCAGTCAGTTGGTTTTTATGCCTTTGTCCTCTTTGCAACCCAGTGGCAGGATGGACCTTAGCCCTACCAATGACTAAATATATTATGGCCAGGGTCCCCAGGGTGAAGAGATTCCTCCAGGAGCAGGCAGCCCGATCTGGAGATCTAGCACTGGAATTCAGCTGTGTCCATACCAGCATCTACATCTGACCCCATCACTCTTGATACCCTTTAGCAGCTGGTGTGTGAATTGACACATATGGGTAACCAAGGGCACCCATTGCTCTCTTTGGAGAATCAAGGTTTCTAGATTTGATAATATATCTGGTAATATATCAGACAAGTAGAGTTAGACAGCCCTCCCTGATGTTTTGTGACAATTTTGACATACAGCTACATGCATACCATACTTGATGTAGAGGGTTTGGTCGTGTAGGCTCCCTCATCAAATTCATCTGGGCTGAATTCAGTTAAGGATGTAATCTGAGAGAGAAGGTACTACAGTTTGAAGGGAGCTGCTCTAGCAATTTTTTGTCATTTTCACAGTTTTTATTGAAGCAAAAACTGAAGGAGATGGGGAAAAAATAAAGAATCGGTTTGGGATGGGTGGGAAGTGCCTAATTCATTTGTGAATGGAAATGTGTAGTTATACTGACTTTAGCATTTTTTTAATATATCTCACTTCGGTCTTTATAGTAAAAGACAGCGGTAGGAAAATGTCATCAAAAGATTTGTTTAAAAATTCTGTTCTTATTCTTTAGAAGAGCAAGTCTGGTTGCATCTGAAAACATAAATGGAATACCAATTAGACGCTATGTTTCTCTACATCAAGCAATATTACCTTATATGATTATATGATTGAAGTTGAGGGGAAAAAATGCCTGAATTTCATGATGGCCTCCTTCAGCTCTTTGACAAGATTTGTGTTATTCAGATTGATCTCTTGGCAAGCAGCAATTGTCTTAAGTAATTTCATTATGGAGGTGCAGACACAGAGACTGTTTGGATTAAGGCAACATTTAATACTGAAGTACCTGCTTTGTTGACAATATTAACAGCTCACTGTCAAGTCAGCAGTAGCAATTGAGTACATTGCCAAGTAAAAGGCTTTCAACTCTTGTTTTCCAGAAGCCACACATATCATTAAATGCAATGTACATGGGTACAAGGAAATTGATCCTGTTTATTTTACTGTAATCAGCTTACACTTGTTGTTGTGAAGTATCTCACTGCCCTTGGGAACAAAGTATCATAGTCCAAATTCAATGTATATCATCTATGTCTAATGAAAACATATTTTACCTTCTGATCCTACAGTATGATTAGCACTCATGAAAGCATATGTTCTTCTTGACCAAGGAATAGAAGGAATTGCAAACTAATGTACCAAAAAGAAATTAGCAAAAAACAACATAAATTTTCAGCTCAGTGAACTTATCTGTCTCCATAACTCTTCTTCAGCCTGGTGAATGTCACTGTGAACACAGTGTCTGTGTGGACAGAAGGGAATTATTGTGACATAAAGCTGAAGGCAGGAAGATGCACAGGTTAGGAGCAACACAGAGCTACATGTTCCTCAGTAAACTGTGATCTGAACCAGACAGCTATCCTACCCTTTTTCCTGGTATTTTGAAATCGTGGAGAAATAAATTTTGAAGTGTGTGTAATTTGCTAAAGTGGTAATGCTGCTATGTTAAAGGCTCCCTTTTGCATCAGGCATTATTTGGAACTGTTCCAGCTGCTCACTATCTGAGAGACTAGCAGTGGGCTGCTGATGTACTCCAGCTGCTGCCCCACTGCAGCTCACACTTAGTGTCTGAGCTTCTGTTGGTGTCTAAGGACTCCAAAAGCTGAAATAGAAGCATGGGTCTTAAGCACATTCTTATGTCAAGAATAAGCATTGAAAATGTTAGTTAGATTTTGGCCAAGGATCATGAGGATGTGAAAGTACAATAGATATCTAGGTTTCTTCAGGTTTAGAGAAGGGAACAAGTCATTAACAGTGACCAGTTTTGTTAGACCCACTGTTATTCACAAAGCTCTGTCATATGGTGGTGTTTTTCTAGTAGCAGGAGGTAATGTTTGCAATGAGTTTGCAAGGTCTTAAGACTGAGGGTTAGTTGTAACAGTTATTTTTCTATTTCTATGACTATTTTGATTTACTTTTCTTTAGCTTTGTATGAACCATCATGGTTTTACAATTCTAGCAATGCTGTACAAATACAGGCATGTTAAAATGGTAGAGAGCTGGAGAAATTATACCCTGCATAGACTTACTGAACATCAGGAAGAGAGATGAAAGGCAAAAGTTGTATGTTTATCCACTTCTATTATGTTGTTTTTGCTGCAAAAAATTCATAATGTATTAATTCAATATCTGAAATAATTACAACTTGACTAATTATAATTCTTGGATTAGGCTTTTAGATATCAATTATTCTAACAATAAATTATTGACTTAATATATAGGGCATGCCTCCTTTTTTCGTATACAAAGTTATGAGCATAAAACTATTTATTCTCTGTTAATTGCCTGTGAATCAGAAATTTCCATGGAGGAAATGAATAATTCTCCAAACCTGGAATGAACTGTACTTGTTCACTTTTCAGTAACAAGCATTATTCTTTCAAACAGTCTTTTTTTCTGCAGAATAAAGATGGTAAGATCAATTGTACCTATAGTATTCGCTCACTAATAGATAAATTTCTTTATGCTTGGCCTTTGCTGCAATATGTGTTCTTCTCCAGTATTATTAAGGCATATTGAACTAAACTAGAAAAAGGATTAAAAAAAAGTAACTAATTCCAGGCCCTGATTCTATGTCGAATCAAATAGATTATCTTAGGAATGTAAATACAGGGATGAGAGGATATGTTTATATATTGTATATATTACACAGCATGTGCATCAATGTATATTTTTGGTTTTCTCCTCCCTGCCTCTACTTTTTTTAGGGGTTTTTTTGTTTATAATGCTGAATTTTTCTTCCTGATTTGATTTTTTGGCCTCAGAAAAGACTAAATTCCTTTTTTTCACATAGGAAAGAAACGGTTCCTAGATAGATTGTTACAAGAACAAACAGAAAATAGTCAGTGAAAATGCATGAATTATTACAAATTTCACTTTTTCTTTTTTTTTTTTTTCAAAGAATCACATTTTAATTAAGCATCTACGTGCTCTTGAAAACAAGGGTATGAGTTCCAGGTTTGTGGCTCCTTCACCTTTTTAGATTTTCCTGACTCCTCCCTACTTCTTTTTAAGAGGTCCCTGCTTTTCCATGTCAGAAGAATCACCACCTCAGTGTCTGTAGGGAAAAAGACTCCCCATGTAAAATACTTGATGTTGGGCGTTAGGTTTCTTAAGGGAATTTCCTTCCCATTTGCTGTCATGGAAATGGCAAATGGGCCTTAATTAAGAGTCAAAAGATGTAGCCAATGCCTTGGTGACCTTTTGGAATGGTTCTGGGGGAGAGGGAGGAGTTCTGTGGGTTTTGGCAGTTTCTTAGCTAAGAGTGGTTCGGTCTTTGCCCACTTGGAAAGCACAGGGATGTGGGTTTTGGTGCTGGACTTTCTCCTGCCCAGAGGATTTACTGCTATTGCTGAACCTTCCCTGCTGCTTCTCCTTATCACTGGTGGGCTGCTGCTCGCAGGAGCAACCATTGGACTGTGACTTTTCAGCACCAACCCTTGCGGGGAGAGATCCTCACAATCTGCATATGTGCCTCAGGGGAAAACGGGGCCCCCATCTCCCTCTCTCTGTAATGGAAGCACTAAGAGAAAAAAATAATGTAAAACCCTATGGTAGGGCACAGATATCTATTAAAGTAATTGCAAAGTAATAAGCTTGACATGAAATAAGCAGATTATGTGGCAAATAGAACAGATTCATCTATTCTGTTTTCAAAATTTTCTACTTTTGTGTTCTTTTCTCAAACCTTTTAGCTTATGAATCCTGATGCCATTAATTACAAGCTATATTTAAAAATATTAATGTTTCAACAATCATATCTTGAAGCAAGCTTTGTCTCACCAACTGAAACTCTAAATATTTAGAAGATATCTCTTATTATCAAAACAATAACTTTATATTAATTATTTTTGTTATTGTTTATGTTGACTAACTTCTTTTTGTGTATGCATTTAACTGTCAGTACCACATTTCTCTGTCTTTGGGTATTTGTTCAAACACAGATTTTTACATGCATGATAGCACTATGTTCTGTTCCTTGAATATAATCTTTATTAAGCCGCCAAATTCATTTATTTTCAATCTTGTTTTAGAGGCAAAATGTTACATGACTGGAAAATTTTAATACATTAAAATCTATTGTGAGCACTTTACTAAGTGCATATGAGCTTTCATTTTTTTCCTACCAACAAAAATTCATCCTGTTTAATGCTTTAGGGTCATAATTAGCTATATGGCATGAGAAAATACTTGGTTAATGCAAAGACTACCATTTATGAGAGACCACAAAGGAATTAGGATATACTGTGTTCCTACCATATGCAATTAACCTGAAATTATGATAATAGCAACCACACTTTAAGTGGCTGTTATGTTGTGTCACAGAACAGCTTATTTGCTAGTAACTAACTAAGGGAAAGACATATATTCTTATGGAAAGAAAGAGTAAATAGTAAAAAATAAAAATAAACTATTCTTAAGCCTCTACTTAGCAAAAATCTTAATGTTAAGATTAGAATCTTTAATATTTTTTTAATAACCCTTACAAATTTTGTATCTGGTTTATGTAACAAGGGGCCTATGTAGGGGTGGTCTCTGTGAGAGGAGATCAGGAACTGTCTCCATGTCGGGCAAAACCACTTCCAACCAATCCCCGCTGTTGCCCAAAGCTGAAACAATCAGTGATGCTGGTTGTGCCTCTGTGATAAAATATTTCAGAAACAGTAAAAATCAGTATAGGAGAGATGAGTGAGATAATGTCAGGGAAACATTTCTGCAGACACTGAAATCAAAGAAGAAGTAGAGGACTTCTCCCCTCACACACCTGAACAGAGATTCCCCTACAGCCCATGGAGAGGAACGTAGGGAAGCAGTCTCCCTGCAGCCCATGGAGGACCATGACACAGGGAATTTTCACCCTGCAGCCCCCTCAAGACACCACTGCAAAGTAGCTGTGCCCTGAAAAAGCTGCAGCTCATAGAGAACCCACACTGGAGCAGTGTCCTAGCAAAAGCTGGAACCGATAGAAAGCATCACATGCAGGAGCAGGTTTTCTGGCAGGAAATATGGCACATAGAAGAACACACATTGAACTCGTTCATTCCTGAAGTACTCTTCTCCAAGGAAAGCACTCACACTGGAGGAGTTCACAAAGATCTAGATCCCTTGGGAGGAACCAAATGCTGGCATTGAAGAAGAGTTTGAGGAAGAAGCAACAGTAGAAGTGAAGTGGTATGTACTGGTTGCAATTCCAGTGATATTCAGGAACACAGTTTGGTCAAATAAAGGCGATTCTTACTAAATATTACTTATGAAGAACACAACTATACTTTTTAAAGATCTCATAACTGAATTTTTATAGACTTTCTTTTAAACACTAATTTGAAATTAATATTTAATTTTGGCCTTAAGCAGATAATTGCAATACTGGAAACTTAGACATGAAAATATAAAGAATTTTGATCTTAATAAGGAACATGGTCTCCAGCAAGATTACATTCTCTGTGATATAAATGATATTTAAAAGTTATATATCAGCGTGTATAGCTAATTAGGTCAATATTGAAATATGTTGCAATTCTTAGGACAGGTTTGTTACATTTAAATTCACTCTGTACATAATTTTGTGAAGTAGAGAGTGAGTATTGGTAAATTTAGTCCATAGATCCTGATTAGATTTTCACAATTGGGCTCTGGTTGAATGTTTTTAAAGTGACACTTTAGAGGAGAGACCTGTGAGAAAACCTAAGATCTATAATTACATCTGAAAGGGTTATATGGCTGCATGCTTTTTACCTCTTCCTTACAAATAAAATGTTTCAATTAATCTAAATTTATCAGATGAAGAAAATGTTTGAACATTCTGAAAACCTCCAGCATTCATTAATTATTGGCTATTCTGACTCAAGATTTCTGAGAGCTAGTCATCAAGTGACAGAGAGTTTGCATTTGTTTCTAAGTGGCAATCAAAGTGGAAGGCTTGTACTGAATCTAAAAATTCTAAAGCTGCTTGTTTTATCACACTTTGCCACAAAAAGGGGATCAACAAGCACTGATCTGTGAAATTTCAGAACTTATCAAATTAATTTACCTATTCATTTCTGGTCTTTGACTGATGATGATTTGTGGGGGTTGGGGTTTGGTTGTTGGGGTTTTTTGTTGCTTTGTTGTTTTTTTTTGGGGGGGGGTTGTTGTTTTGTTTTTTGGGGTTTTTTTTTGGTTTTTGGGGTTTTTTTTGGTTTTTTTTTTCTGAAACAAATCAATAAAATTTGTATTTTATAATTTTAAAATATCTCTACTACTTTCCTAGTACTTAGAGTTCTGGATATGCATAGTTCCTTCTTGAAGGAGTACTCCAGCTGTGTAATGAATCACTGGCAATTTATATCATGACAAGGAAGAATCTGAGATCACAGAATTTTTATGCTCCTAGTAATTGATTCAAAATAGCATAATGACAGATATAAAAAAATCTTCAGAAACAGAACAAAATCCTAAGATTTTTAATGCAGTTGCCATTGCAAGTATTATTTTCAACAACATCAGCTACTTAAGAGTATTTTGTTTAATGGACCAGAGTTTCTTAGTTTCATGGGAACTCTCAGACACCTTCACAGCCTTATTTAAAATATATAATGTTTAAAGGTGTAACTAAATCTGTGAATACTGTTGAATGATTGAACTGTGTGATTTCTGGAATTTTAAATCTTGTCTAGGAATAATGTATTTGGGAGTTCATCGGTAGCCACAAACTATCTCTTTCCCTTATAAAACTTTGCTATTTACATTAGTATTCAGGCTTTCTCAGAAAGCATGAAAACATTGTCAAGAAACAATAGAAGTGAAAAGGGTCTTGAGAAAATAGTGGAGTGTTATAGGTATTTGAAAAATAAGATGATGTATGCATGAAAAGAGCAACAAATTCTGAACTTTATTACAGTGTTGGTAAGGAGTTCAGATTTCATGCAAATAACACAAAAATTTCTGAAAAGATTTCTATAGATACTGTATTTTTAAAGAAATGCAATATAATATGAATAAAATAAATTGAACCAGCCTGAATATTGTCTGAGGAAGAGGAGAAGGGATTTCAAAAGATGTATTTACAAAATTGCATATTTCTGTCTTTAAAGATGGACTACTGAACAAAAACAATGCAAAGAACATACTAGAAAACAAACCTCCTACATAATTAAACTAAATGGTAGCATTTTTTGTACGTAGCAGTTATTTCTCTAAATTATTTTAGCTAGAGTCTCTTGTATCAGTATTTTTTTGCACAATGCATGTTTCCCCTACATGAGTACCCTCATTCCTACAGTTTTTCAGTTTTGCCAGATGACATCCATCTCCTTTACTGCAGATGCTGTCAGTTTGCTATAAACTGAAAAGGTAGTGCCAAACAAACAAACCAAAAAAACTCCACTAAAACCCAAACCACAAGGAACATTGCCATTGTTGCATAAATACTTAATTTCAAACTACAGCTTAAATCAGTTATAAAACTAACATAGTAGACATGGTCATATGTAAGATTATGTGTAAATATAATTTCATAACAGCATGCTATGAAAATTTTTTATACTACCTATTTCTTGATATTTTGATGATATTAGTTATTTCCTAAATTATTACAGGTCCGTGAATCTACTTAAAGGAATAACATAAAGACATAATTACTGAAATATTTGTTCTAGTCCTTATATGTGTATATAAATATATATTAAAACCATATCAAATCAGCTCAACATCTATGTAACCTGCATTCTGACTTTATTTCCAGTGTACATACAGTAAAAGTCCTAAGCATGCTTGTGCAGTGTGCAGCAATGCCCACAGTCCTGATTCCTGTGCATATGATGCCCTTTTTACCAAAATACTTCAGAAACTTCAGGTTTGTTTTTTTTTTTTATCCTGAGATCTGGTGACAGCAAACAAACAAACAAACCCCAAAATACAGTGTTTTATTAATTTAATTCAGGAACAAGATTTTAATTTACTCCAGCTACAGTACTTAAAAAGCTTGCTTATGAGTGTAACACAATTTTTTTTTTCATGTTGTTCCTAGCTGTCTACATCCCTGACCTATATTTAATGTTATGCATATCCAAATACTAATTTTGGCAATTATCTTTTTTACTTGTAAACACCATATTATTTAGAGCTTCAGTGAAGTCACAAGACACATCTACCACCCTCCATGACTGACATGCTTGCAATGCTACCTGTCAAAAAAGATGAATAATCAAAGGAAAAAGAAACAGATTTATTTTACCCTGAATGACAAACAGGAATAAGTTGACAAGGTGTGTCACTGACAGAGCTTTATTGCCTCAGAAACATAAACACATCTCTTAATTTGTATATGCTTGAATTAATTTTATTTTTATTTCTGTCTCTCTTTCTTGTACCTGGGGCCAATGTACTTTTGGCATTGCTACAAAGAAATTATTTAGCTGACGATTTGACAGACTATTTGAAATAAATGACATCAAAGTTACAAGTGGTGTCTCAGGTGCTTTTATTTCTTAGGATTGTTTTACTTGTTAAAGTAAAATATTGACTTACACACACCATGAAGCAAGTTGTAAATTCTCAAAAGGTTTGCTTTTCATTGTTGCTTCTTTTTCAGCACATATTGAAATATCACCTCTTTTTAATACTCTGTATGAAAGAGCTGTTTATCTTTGAGTAGTAACACAAAGATTTTCTAGACCTAGGTATAGGTGTGGTTATGCTGCAGTTCATAAACTCACCATTTGATTGGACATGTAGATATGTACTCATTTTTCATTCTGTCTGCAGAGCGGCCCTGTGGCTGTGAGCTACAGGCCTTAATCAAGATTTATTTTCATTGTACTTCAGTAGGAAGAGCATGGAACAATCGATTCTGAGACAAGTATTTTTCATGTTTATTTCTGTCTTTAAACACACACACACACACACACACACATATATTTATATATGTATACATTTTATATATAAAGAATATGTGTGTGTATATGTGTGTGTGTATCAGTATATCTCCTTATAATTGTTATCTACAGTCATTAAGTCCCACCCCACACAGGTTTTTTTTACCAGAATTCAATATTCTGATATTCTTTCCATGGTGAATAATATGGAAGTACTTTGGTGGATTTATACAAAGAATTCAATATTAAATATGCATAGATTCATATGCATATGCGTATTATAACTAAGAGAAAGATACCCTGATACTTCTAAAATTACTATGGGGTTTTGTGTCTTGACAAAATGTGCTTTGTCTACCATGTGAGAAAACGTTTTTCCATAATAACGTAATGTTATGGAATCATAGAATCTTTGAAAGTTGGAGGGACCTTTAGGTTGAAAAGGACTTGGAGAAGCCTAGAAGAGATGCTTTTCCAAAAAGGTCTAGAAGAATGGGATGTGCATGATAACTAAATTGCATAGAAAGCAAGATACTTATCTCCAGGATGAAGAAAACTTGTCCATAAATAGATACTCCTTCAAAATCTAGGTGCATGCCCCCAAGATCCTGGACACCATATCAGGTGGATCGATGTTGAAGTCAGGACTGGTGAAATTCCTTTCTTATTTCCTACTCTTCATTCTCTCCCTCTCTCTAATCTCTCCCTTCTTTCTCCTTCCACCCCATCCCTTTCTCAAAATTCACTGCTGTGTGTTTATGCCAGAAGATAGGGGACTAATTAATACCAATTTCCATGCCAAACACATAATATCCTAATAAAACTGTAAGTTTTTGAGGACTCTGACTTCTTTGGCTTGTATCAATCTTGAGTGGTCCCTTCTTCCTAAGGGTTGAGCACCACAGGAACTTAAAGATCATCTAGCTGAAAACACACATAACAGAGGGCAGGGGTGCCACTCACTAGGAATGTTGCTCAGGGCCCCTTCCAAATCCATCTTGAACAAGGAGTCATGAATTAATACCTTGTATGAGAGCATTATCATGTAATGGATAAAAAGTAGAAGATCAAATTGGACATAAGAATAAAACAGACATCAGCTTTATATATATGTATACAGAACAAAATCTAAATACTAAGTAAGGAGTAAAAGAAAAATGTTCTGAAAACAGAAACAAATCCGAAAGATTATGGAGGAAGTTTAAATGCAAACAATGGCAAATAATAAACATATTGTGTGGAAGCTAAGATACAAAGTGAGAAGAGTTGCTAATGGGGAAAAATTTTCTGCGTTTTGAATCCTTATCTATTTTATCTTTTTTTAAAAAAATTTAAATTATTTATTTATATGTGTAAAATAAAATGGGGCAATTCCATTTTCATGCATGTTTTGAAACAGCCTAGTATCTTTGAATGCGAATAATAGGAGCACATCCAATTCCAATCATATAGTCCCTCTGTGATGTAATTATATAGCAGGTGTGTACTGTAATGATTTAGGAAAACGCGTATACACAGAAACCCTTAAAATTTTAACAAGAGAAACCTCACAACCAATCACTCAGAATTTGATAAAGACAAAAAGGTTAATAATCCATTAAAATCCAGGTCCAGAGTCACCCATATTCTTTGAAAGAGAACCCTCCTCATATCTCCATAGAATAATTAGCAGTTTATCAGCATTTTTCTTAGTGGGAAGATCACAGCTCACAAAGCCATTAATAGCATCCTCTGCAACTCATGAGTTTTCCCTAGAGGTCTAGCATCAAAGTGCTGAACAAGCTTAATGATACAAAGTTTAAGATTTGAAGAAATCATAGATTCAGCTCTTCTGGATTCAAGCTGTATCAGCAAAAATACATCTGAATAGATACACAACTAAAAATGCAATTAAATTCACATTTATTCATGTAACTTTGCTAATACAATAAAAGAAGAAAAACATTTAATTTGCAACACTTGTTTATCAAATCCATGCTATGCTTGCTTTGGCTTTTTAAAACTTTACAGACTATGTAGAATTTTTCAGGATTTATATGGGATCCTTAACCCAGCAAACTTTATATTAGTGTAACTGTTACCACTAATGCCCGCTCAGTATCTGTTCTCCAACACTTGGATGCCTTATTTTGGAGTCTTAAAAAAACCAAAAAACTTAGTTACAATTTTGAATAGGTATCACTAGTTTTTTTCAAGTTTAATGAAATAATATTGAATATAAGAGACTTGGCAAGGAAAATAAAATCTAACAAATAGATTTGTAATTTTTTTTTTTAATTGGGGAGAGGTTTGAGATTGTTCTTTGCTTGATTTTTTGTAGGAGGAGATTTTACAGAAAAACATATTCTGCCATAATAGGATTACTTTTTCAATGAATTTATGCTTGTTTCCAAAGATTTTCTTTGTTTCATGCACAATGGGTTGTACCATTTTGGTTTAAATTGAAAACCACAAAAGAAAAAAAAAATATTTTAAGGAGACTGCGTTGTACATGCAAGTGTCTAATTACATATTTAGAAGATCTCTGAGCCAATTTTCTGAGCCAGTGGAAATTTACAGCCAAATTATTAGTCAGTCTATCCCAAACTTAGATGTACTGGTGCCATAAGGCTTCAGGGTGTCTCAGAGCAAGCAGAGAATAAGGATACATCCAGACCTTGTTCATATAATTTCATTTATATATGATGAATGAAGCAGAATTCAAATTTTGAGAACAGCTAGCTTGGAGTACAACAGTCCATCACTTCAAGTAGGATTCATGTTGCCCAACTTTTGTAGTATAAAATATAGCAGTTGTGTCACAGTCCTTTATTTCAACTTTTGGTACAATCTATGCGATAGCCCACGGCCTCTTTGAGCCATAGTCTCAAAATTTTGAGACTATGTTTACTCTTCAGATGACTCTTTGTCATATAGGTGAAGAAAATTAGCTGAACTAAATAATGTACTACATAAAACTCCCAGGAGGATGAGACGATTTTTTGACTGCATATTCTGGCAACTGGTCCCTTTGAGAAGGGGTTCCTCATTAGTCTGGGACTGATTTGGATCAACCATAGGTATCATGGGCCATCATCTCACTAGCAGCAACTTGTTAGGGCAGTTTATGAGATTTTCAGTTAATGAAAATTGTAAATAATTATGTATTTTATATAGCTGGCATGACATTTAATTGCCTTTTAAATACAAATCAGAGGAGAGATTTAAAAATTCTACAACTTGAAGTATTTTCTGCTTTACATCTTGAAGCAGAAAATTAACATTCAGAATTTTGAGAAAGGTCAACAATGCACATACCTAAAACAATGCTTAAATTTTATTTCCAAAACACAGAGCAATGTGGTCACATGAGACTTTTATCCTCTTCAAGCCCTGGGCTAAACATTCAAGTTGAGAAACTTGAATTGTGTTGATATAAAGTTACATTTATTTTTAGGAACAACACTTTCTTCAGGGCTTTAAAATCTTGGCTGTGATGGCAAATGCACCCTTATTTGATGTTGATAAAGACATACAAGTGCTTTTATTTTCCTAATGCATGGTGAAGGTTTTCTGGTTCATCCACAGTTCCTGCTATCCTAGGGGACACAGCCAGAAGCATGCTGAACTACTGGAGCAGCACTGGACTAAGAGTCTTGCTGCCTGAAATACATGGTGAAGGCTAGTCCTTGTTCTCTCTTAAAGCGTATTAGAAAAGCAAACAGCTTATTCCTTTTGGATTTGAATGGGAAAAGAAAGATCTGGAACAAAACTCACAGTATTTAACCTTTCAACATAGAAAATAACATGAAATTTTCAAACAGGAACTATTTTTTTAATTGCTTAAATGTCAAAAAAAAGGAAATTTCAGAGTAGTTGAAAGATGTTATGCAGCTAATTTCTAAAAAAATATCTAAGTGAGATTTTTTGAGGCAAGTCATAAACACACATTAGTCATCCAAAATAACAACAAAACAATTAGACTGAAATTATAATTACCTGATATTTGGAAGATATTGCACTTGCTACACAATTCATTTCAGGCTATCTTTATAATTAAAAACTTCCTTTCATAAAATTTAAAGATGCATTAGGATGTATTAATAAATATAATTTATATTTTATAATCACCCAAGGTTAATTTTCTTCTTGCTTGTGGTATTTTTCAGGCAAAGATAATAACAAAAATCTACAGCAGTTTCCCAACCCCACAGAATCAGAGCAGACAGCTGGTCTTGGTGATAGATGGCAACAGTTGCTGAATAATAGGTTGGTGCAGTGTGGTTTATGGGAGCTGCTTGAGAGGCAAGAAAAGCCTGTGTTTCCTTTCTGCTCTGGAACATTCCGATGACAAACACATGAATTCTGATGCCACAAAATAGACAGAAGTTGACAAAAATCTCTATTGAGCATCTGTGACTGCAAACCCACACTGCAGTGTGTTTGCAGAACATGAAGTTAAAAAAAAAAATCCTTCAATTGAAACAGTGACAGAATGATGACTTTTTTTGATTGATATCAATGTGCAGTACTGATCTTTTCCTAAAACCTTCTTAAGTATTTTCCTAATCTGTTCCAAGGGATATTTATGTTTTGTGAATATAAACCAGGTTCACCTGATTTAAAATTAGTTTTTTATAAACCTGTAGATTTATACAGAAAATTATGTCAGGATTGATTTATTGGTGAAAAAAATTGTCTCCTTGAGCCATTTGAAAAAGCTTAGGGTATCCTAGTCATCTCCACAGTGCTGGCAAATCCAAGACACAATAAAAACTAGGGGTCCTAAAGCCCTGCCTGGGTATCAACTATAGGTCCCACATCACCTAAAATGACATTGCAAATATGTGTTTAGGCAACTAAATCTAGATCCAGATTTCACAGCTGGTGAATGGGGCGATATTGTCATTTACAGAAATTTATTTATTCCATGTAGTTTGGGTAACTATTTTAGGATGACATACATGTCTGGAGATGTTTATATCTTTGCTAATGAAACTGGTCAACAATTTAAGACTAAGGTTTTGATTCAACCCAGCACTGGACATCTATCTCAGCACAGCCTCCTTGCTGAAGCATAAGATATTGTTCTACCCAGTCTTGACAAGATAGTACCTCGCCTTGAGGTCAAGGCCACCAACACCTATAAATGCAGTCAGAGCTGTGAGTTTTGATAACAAAAAGGATATTTTCTCGTTTTTTATAGGTTCCAAGGAAAAGGAATTTTTTAGTCTTCTTGATCACAATTAAATAGAGAAGAAGACTTAGCTGAATGAACAGGAGTTTATTTAGGGAAAGTAGGCCAAACTTTATGAACTATATTGATTGATTTGCATCTGTTACAATGGGTGTTTAGACATAGGCTCACATGTACATAGGTTATACTGCTTACACTGAAATACAGATATATAAATTAGATCTCAACTTTGCTTTAAATGTTGTGCATATTATAGTTTTGTTGTCCTGCCACTATGAAGTGGATTAGGAACTAAATCTAAATACCAGTTCTTGTAATTCTTAGGTTTTAGCAGAGCTCTACATCAGCTTTATTTTTTTGACAGGTGGTTCTGCAAGACTTCAATTTTTGATTCAGACAAGTGCAAGGAAAAGTAAAGCATTATTGTTTCTAATAGTGACACTATTTCCTTCATTGTAGATGCTGAGTGAAACAATTTTCCATTCAACACATTATAGACTTAATCTGCAGATTACAAAACCAAGGCCAGGCCTTGTCAGCGCATTTCCAGTAAATTGAATCAACAGCTTCTCCAGAAGTACTCACTGGCAGTGGCTTTTCCCAATATTTGACAACACAAAAATAAGTCAGCATAACATATTTAAAGTAAAAGATCCCAACTAAAATCCATATAAAATCATGCTATTTGTCATAAATTTACCAGTATTACAATGACTGTTGAAAGAAACTACATCCTCCCCTGACCTTTTGATATCAGCTGATTTTCTGTGTCCTGTCCGTGAGACAATGAGTCCCTCCAAGACTCTCACCATGGTGGAAAACGTACTGGAAAATGATACATTTGTTAAAATTTCTCAGGATTTACCAGTTTGACAGCAAGCTAAGCAGTGCTGTGGTTTCACCTATTCATCTTAAATCCAACCTGATCGATGCCATAAATTAAAATTAAATGCAATCAGAAACATTTGGTCATAACAAGAAAAATAAACAATGCAGAGGTTTAAATATTAATACTAATACTACTAATGCAAACAAACAAAAAAGACACTGACCAAAAAAACCCAAGCAAATGTGACACAATATATATGCATAGCTGTCTTAATATCATATCAGGAAGATTTAATTTACCTTATCTCCCTGATTTACTATTGTTTACCTTCTAGAGATGATACTAAACATTTTATAATTTTCTTTATATTTTTTGAAAAGGTTATATCTGATCACCAGATTATACATTTGGTCTTGCCTGTGAGCTACAGAATCTGACAAGAAACACCTTGCGTAATGCTTGCTTTATAAATGTTATGTACGAAATACACCTTAAAAAAGATAACTTTATCAAATTTCTAGATTCCAAATATTTAAAGAGCCCAGAAAGCTTTAATATGTATTTCAAAACTCATCCTAGTTCTTCTTTTTCCAGGTGATAATTGATCTTGGTAGGCTTGAGAGGTGGGCCCTTGTGAACCTCATGAAGTTCAATGAGGCCAAGTACAACATCCTGTGCCTGGTTCAGGGCAATCAGCCTCCAATGTCGATACAGACTGGAACTGAATGAATAAAGAGCCCTGAGGAGGGGGACTTGGGGATAATGGTGGTTGAAAAACTGGACATGAGACAGCATGTTTGCGTCCCAAAGCCAAGCAAATTCCGTGTTGCATCAAAAGAAACTTGGCCAGCAGGTTAAGGCACAATATTCCTCCTTCTACTGTGCCCTAAAGAGACCCTTTCTGGAGTGCTGCGCCCAGGTTTGGTATTCTCAGCTCAAGAAAGGCATGGCCCCTCTCCACTGAACACAGGATGAGAGAGTTGGGGCCATTTAGCCAGGAAAGTGAAGGCTTCAGGGAAGATTTACTGCAGCCTTTCAGTATATAAAGGGGACTTATAAGACAAAGAAGGACCTTTTGGAAAGGACTGTGGTAACAGGACAAGAGTCAACAGTTTTAAAAAGAGAGAAGATTGGACAACTCAAACCATTCTATAATTCTATGAGTTCATGACAGTCTTGTAACTTACTTCATTGAAATGAAAGGCTGTTCCTCTTATTTAGATATGAAAAAAATATTTTTGGTTTAGATTTAAGAAACAATTTAAACATTTCCCAAGTATTCAATGGCATTTTAGATGTACTCATGATGTTCACAAATATTTAACAGATGAATAACCTCAAGAAGACAGGATGCAGGAAAGGATGTGTACTAGGTCAATGGATACTTAGAGGGTTTTACAGTTACTTTTCAAGCAAATAAAGTTTAAGTACTAAAGGTAGTCTCCTGCACTTAACATTACAACAATTTTCCTCCAGGAGAGACTAAAACTCCCCTACTCTTGCTGTTCCTTTATATATTCTATTTTAGAACAGTTTTGCGGATTTTTTTTTTTTTTTTTGCATTGCCTTGTGTTGTCTATCAGCATGATTTTGAAAACAAATTTAAAACACTGAAACAGGAAAACTGTGTATTGTTGATTTCTCACTTGCATGGTCAGTATTACAGTAAGGCCTCATATTAAAGTGTACATTGATTTAGGTACATAGTCAAATCCATTTCGGTGAGGGAATCTTGGAATGCCTTTTAATGCCACTGCAAAGTGGCTACATATGATGACTGCAAACGACCTTTCTTTCTGTCTTAAAAGTAGCCCACAGATCTCTTACTGATACAAGGAAAACAAATGGAAATTTATAATTACTTAAGAAAATAAAATAATTTTGTTTTAGAAAATTTCATGACATTTTAGAATAGTGCTCAGTAGATGTCAAAAATGTACATATAAACATAGTTTGTACAAAAATGTACATACAGAGTAGAGCACATTATGAATTGTCATTTTGTAGTGGCACATACATATATTTAAAAGCACATCATGCTATTACCACTACCATTAGTGTCACTTTGAAAACTATTATCTGTCATGCCAAATGACAATTTGTATTTCAGTGTTTGCAAAAGAGGAAAATAATACTTGGATTCCACCTGGGAATGGAAGTTATGTTGATTTTGAGGCGTTCTTCATGGAACTGCGTATGAAAACACTGGGATGCATCTGGTCGATTTTCAGCCAAAACATCAGGCAGAATGTCTAATGCCTGCTCTATTGCCTGGAGAAAATGCACTTCATCGCACTGGCCATTCCTTGTGTTGTTATTGACAGTCATGTCTTTGTTACCTCACTCCAAAAACCACAGTGAAACTATAAGAGATGTCAGTACAAATGCATCTTCATGTCCAGTCAGCAGCTGGGTTTGTATTTTCACTGGATGGTCAATGAGGCAATGTTGGAAGCAAACCTTGCCTCCTTTCTAACCCTCTTGGCTTGTCTACTGTATTCTCCTGGTATCATGTTAAAGATACCTATGTCCACAAGAGATAACACTTCATTCATAACATTTTCTAAAGTCTGCTCAGTCTCCTTGGTTTATTTGTATTGATTTATTGACTCTGAATAATAGCACAGCCTTTCTGATGTGCAGTGAATAAGTAATTAGTGTTATTCTTTTGTGCATAGGACTAAGTTTCTCAGAAACAGTAATGGGAGCTGGAAAAGTCACCTAGGTTATCACTCAAATCCCATTAAGAAACACTGGGTGACATATTTAGTTGTCAGAATCAGTAGATGACTGATTCTACTGATGCTATGTTGCAAATAATTTCTCTGAAGTGCAATTGATCCTGATTGCCACTGATTCTGATGTGGCTTTGAGATTACATTTTTATTCAGTAATACCCTCATGTGATCATATAAAGTATATGGCCACCTTTACCAAATTTACTGAGAAAAATTATCAAAATGACTCCAAATAAATTTGAAATACCAAATAGAAACCGACTTTTCATGTGTGTATGTTGTCACATATTTCCAGAATTCCGCTTGCAGTCAAAAGGAATAACTGCATGTGCTGATGAAGGAATATGATAGTCAAACACATAGAACTGTGTCTACATACAATAAATGTGAATTTTGCAAGAAATAAATCAGAGTTCTATCACAAGACTCTCCTTTTTATTTTAGAGTTCTGTTTGACAGCTTTGTTCCTAAAGGGTCACAGCTGAAACCACTGAATTTTAATTGCATCACTCTTATTCAGACCTATATTTTAACTTAGGAGAGATAAAAAGAGGCAGGATTATATATATTACATCTACTTTTGTGGAATTAGTGTTAGCTCAATCGACTCCTATGTAAAAAGACCATTGACAGTGATTGTGGATTGATGGTTTTCTTGGAGTAAAAAAACTATTGTTATGAAAATCCAGTTCAGTTTTTGAGAAAGACACACATTAATTACAAGCAAACAACAAATGAATGGTTTCTTTATACATGTTATAAATAATAAATTTACATAAAATAGGAAATTATATAAGGATTAAGAAGAGATTATATAAATACAGATATGGATACAGACATAGGCATTTTTTCAGATATAGGAAAGGAATAAAAAAAGGATCTGTTCATATGCTAAATAGAAAACAAGATAAATACTGTTGCCTCTTTCTGTTGGATTTTTTTATTATTTCAAACCCCATTTTACCTGTAATCTATAGGTAGCATTTTGTCTCTGTATATATTAATTCACAAGCACCACAGTACTGAAGCAGCAAAACTGACACCTAGACAGCATAGTATTAAAATGTGTAACCATTTCTAGAAAGCTGTGTATGGTATGTCACAGCACAGTCAACTTGCATTAGCTTAGTAAATCTGTACTGCATCACTGAACATTAGCTCCAGTTCATCCATTATGGTGCAGAGATTGCTTATTGTGTTCCCAGGGCTCTTTTATATGAAAGAGCAATAGTGCTGTCTGCCAAAATGGTCTTGCCCAGTCAGAGTGGTTTTAATTGAGCTGAGCCGCAGGACCCTGCCCAGTGCTATTAGGGGAGCTGAGAGCCATTCGGTGATAGCACTCCACGAGATGATGGCTGTTAAGAGTATAATGGACAGTTATTGTAATATCCTACCCAACTAGAACACTATAAACATGCCCATAGGTAGTCATTTTACCTAGTTATCCTGTTTCCTAAAACAGTGTGGGTCTGATGCTTTGTTTCTATCTTTATGTGAAAATTATGGAGTATATTGGCAACAAGTGTTATCCATTCTGTGGTCATGGGAAGGAGAAAGAAAAGACCATGTTTAGAAAGCAAACTTTTACTCTTTAAATTTCTTGTGCATCTTTAGAGCAACCATTTTACCCATGCAGAATGAAATTTTATGCATTTTTCTAATGAAAATATGTTAATGATTCAATTGAAAAAAATAGTTGACAATGAAAATATTTTATTTTCAAGTTTATGAGAGATGGTTGTAAATAATGAAAAAACAAACAGGTGTAAATAGGCACCTGATCATTTACATTTTCAGTTCATTTATTTGAGTAGTTCTGATCCTTAAACATATATTCCTTAATTTAAATAATTATTGTTTTGTTTCCAATTGATTTACAAGGCAGCATATCAGATGAACAGAATGTCTGGAAAGAAACCAAATAATAACTATTTCCCATCAAGCTTATGCACATTTTGTATATGGGGGAAAAAAAATCATGAGTCATCAAAATGAAATTAGAAATACAAGTTCTTTCTGGAAATGTTGGACAAGGGACATAAACAAAAGTGACCTTCATTTCATATCTCTGACAAATCATCAGAGATCAAACAAATAGAAATGGTGATGTCTTATGATGATGATGATGGTGGTGACTTGTGCAATCCCTTTATTTCCATCTAATAGGCTTTTCTTTGTCAGTCAGAAATCTGTGAATATGAGGCTCATTTTGCTTCCATGCTGTATAGATGATTGAATATGTTTGCCTAGAACAGAAGACATGCTGTAAAATCACCAATTTGCAATACAATGGCGTTGTGAAGAACAGAACCTGGAGTTATTTTTTCAAAGACCAAAAAAACCCCAAAACAAAACAAAACAAAAACCAAACCAAAACAAAAAAAAAACCCTAACAAACAAAACAACAACAACAAAAAAAACCCCAAAATATCCACAGCCAAGACCAGGTTTAGACAGGTGAGGACAACCTTTAATGAATACACTCTTTAGAGTGAGTGGAGAGGAAAATAGGTCCAAAACAAAAAATTTTTCTAATGTCATTTTTAGCTTCCTCTAAGGATATTCCAAAACGACCATTTCTTTTGAAAGTATTTTGAACTTGCACATGGAGTATTTTCAAATGGTGAAGAAACATTAACCAGCCAGAGACAGGTACATTTTTTATCTTCTTTAGGTACTTTTATACAATCTAAAATAAAGCATGTTTATTCTTTCATGAGATTGTTCTGCATATCTGAACTGGAAATCCCAGTCTCTGCAATGTATAAGCATTGTGAGAAAAGCATTTATGCTGTAAATATACCTTTGTTAAGTCACAAAAATAATTTTAAAATTGGGGATTTCTAATTCTTAATGAACTTTTGAGAATCTCTAGAAAACTATGTTTTTAAGTAGTCTACCTCTTCGTGTAACCTACCTCTTAATCTGTTGAAATTAAGAGAAGCCTTAAAGAAAGCAGTTTGTTCCAATGCGTCCTGGCCAATGGAGGAGGCAGTCCTATGCTACTGTCCTCCCACATTCCCTTTCTATTCTTGCTCATTTTGTTTGTTGCGTCATGTTATAATCTACTCTGTGGATCTATAGAGCTAACTGCATTGTTAAAAAAGTAAGTTTTTTCTCTTTGTCTTCCTCCTTATATTTTCCTTTCCACTCTTTGCCTCTTCTTCCTTCCTTTCCTCCCTTCCTTACTTTCTCACTGTCTCTCATTATAGTTCTTTTTCTTGGAGCTAATAAGGGATGAGCTGCCATAGCTAATATTGAGGATTATACAGGAATCTCTCTGATAAAGATTGCCACTGCATCAAAGGACCAAAAAGCAGGATATTTGACTGACTGCTCAGTCTCAGCAGCACTTGCCCTGACCAATCTAGACCTGACCCTTGCAGCTGCAGGGCCACAGTTGTAGCATATGCACATCTAGAACATGTTGGTCTTGAAATGACCTACAGGAGCACTTGTCATCCCTGCAGAAAACTTGTAAGATGAAAGAAAGCAGTGGTAAGTCACTGCTGGAAAGGGTATGTGAAACCTACCCTTAATCGCTTTTTCTTCACTAGGGAATCTGTAAATTGTAGCTGAACAACACTGTAGGGAGAAAAGGCATATCACTCTAGGTCAAAAGTGAAATGCCAACTGCATGGAGGAAATTAAGACATTGTATACCAGCTATTTTGTCTGCCTATTTTTATCCAAGCTCCATCAATCTTTTCCAACTGCCTCTAAAATGGATAGCTAGAAACTTCCATGCTTCAGGATTCTACTCTTAATTATAAGTAAATTTGGATGATGTAGGAAGGTGGTGTTAAATAGTGTCTTGTGAGTAATTTAATCAACAGAGAATTCGAAAACTGTTCCAAATAGCATTAAAAACATCTAAAATATGAAAATTACAATTTTTTTTTCAGCTGTCTTAGGTAAATTATCATGCATTTTACAAGCCAGCATTTTTTGGGAGAAAGGACTGTGCTTTCCTCACAAATTAATTATGCAAAGGGGCTTAGACAGAAACACTTGAATTGTACTGACAGAATATTTTGTTTTGTCTCCTCTAAGTATGAACAATAAAAATTACATGGTCCATTCTTTAACAACAATGTGTACCATTGTTTTCCATATCTTTGACACTAATAAATTTAAATAATTTTATCATTTCCGTTGTTTTAATAGCTTCTGCTTCAGTTTTGAAACCAAAATGGAAATTAAAGGAAATGAAAGAAAATATCATTGCAAAAGCTGATTACATATTTATAAGGGACTTCACCAAAACAAAACTAATACAAAAGAAACTTTTAGGTTGTCAGACCTGACACAGACAAATAGCAGGGAGTTGTTTTGGACTTATATAGATCCTTTTCTACTCAAAAGAGGAAACTGCTGTAGTCTTGAATATCACTGAATGACATCTGTTGAAACATGTAACTAAGAGTACATAAAAAGCCTTTTCTTTGGAACAGAAAGAAAAGGACAGCAGTTTAAAAAAATCCTGATAATGTTTACCACTAGCTATTTTCATACAGCATAATGATAATAAGTGGGTCTATATAATACAGGAATATTTGTATATTCAATTTCAGGAAATTAACTTTGAGTGAATTAAAAAAGCCTATGAGCAAAGTATGATACACTAAAACAAATTGGAAGAACTTTGGAAAATAATATTCAAAACTGCACCTTGAAGTCTAAAGGAAACACATTAAGAGGCAATATGAAACTACAAGAAATTCCATAAATTATTAAGGATGGAAAACAAAGTGAAGATGAAGAAGAAAAAGTAAAAAACGCAAAGAGGCATATTCAGGATGAATGAACAAAGCTTGATAAGAACTATGTTGATAACGGCTTACAAATTTAAAAGGTAGTCATAATTATTCTTATTTAAAATCTGTTAAATGCCTGTAACTATGGTTTGATCTGAAACTCAGTGTGGCTAGCTTAATTTTTCTAATACTTTGAGTAGGTTGATGACAGCAAGACAGAAATTTTTCTTTCTTGTTTATTGTCAAGGGTATTTAACACTTCAACAGCCCTCGTGAAACAGAGGTTAGAACAAAATATTCTTCCCACTGATTTCAAGCCTATTCCTTCTCAAATGTGACAATGAGATTCAAGTTTTCTCAAAATAAGCGAACGTCTGTGCTTTTGTAGATGATACATTCATTGAAGTTATCTGAAATGTTTTTAAAATAATTAAAAAAAAAACCAAACCCAAACATGGAAAAAACACCTTAAAATGTTTTTGTAACATTCTGTGCTGGTCAAATTAAGTGTGGGCTGTAGAAAGAGGATACAGTTGGAGGAATTGCAGCTCTAGTAAGACTCATATTATGGATTAAGTCATAGGTTTAATTTGAGTCTTTCAATGGTACAAATGTTTTTGATTGGTAACAGTTTCTGGTATCATTTGGGATTTTTTGTTTAAATAAAATCAGAGTTGTTTTAAATAAGACAACTCTGAGAAAGAGGTTTTCCAAGGGGAAGTTGACTGTGGCAAAGAATTGTCCCACGGTGAAGGCAAAAGAGACTTAGAGTTCTCTTACGGGAATTATGGCAATAAGCTTTTCAAGGGGAGAGATGAATGTGACAAAGACCTGTCCCAATGGTAAGACTACAACCTCCAAGAGCTGGCCCAAGGGGAAGATGACCTCAGCTACATCTGGGACACTCCCTTGGGTGTGGTGAATTATGAGGACCCCCATATTGGTCCCAAGGAGGCACCCAAATGTCCAGAGTGGCTACAGAGAAAGCAGAAGAGCTGCTCAGCACATCTCCTGCCCCAGCAGGTGCCACAGACACCAGGCCAGCAGCTGCTACCCTGGCTGGAGGTCCTGAGGAAGAGGAGCTGCCAATGGGGCAAAGGCAGCAATTTCTTCTGCCCTCAGCAAACAGGTGACAGCAGCAGGGGCAGAGAACCATCCTGCTGCCCTGCACAGCCCCTGCTGCCCACACAGCCCCTCATCTCTCCAGCTGGAAACCCAAGCCCTCAGCAAGCAGTGGGCTTTCTGCAGGGAATGGCCTTCCCACTTCGGGAGCAAGCTCTGGGGCTCTGCCTGGGTTCTTTCAGTAGCTCTGCATGGTGGGATGGCTGGAGGTTTGAGCACTCTCATTTGCATGGTCTCAGAGAAGATCCTGTAAATTTTGTTTACCTATCCCTCACTGCTGTGCCATCTGCCCTTTTCAGGCTGCTTTCCCTGTTGACAGACCCAGCTCCGACAGCCAGGGACAGCACCTCCACGAGCCCCAGCTCTGTGAGATGCATCAGGCAACCCTGCAGCCCCAGGTCTGGGTGGCCCTGTCCTCTCTCCTACACAGCTATGCTGTGCCTGGTGTATTTGCTGTAAACAGCAGGGACTGTGCACAATGACACATCAGCCCTGTTACTGCTCAGTCCTGTGCTGCTTTCATCAGCATCTCCAGCTCCTTTCGATGCCCACGTAGTGATATGTCTGTTAGCTGCCTCTATTTGTTTTGGTTTTATCACCTTTTTATATCTTAAATCAAAGGACTCTCCAAGTCAGACCCATAAATCTCAAATCTTTGCTACAATCAGTGAAAGAGGCTATTTTTTTATTTTATTACTGAATACAAGATTCCTTCTCCTACCTCTGTTTGCATATGTAAGGATGTAAAATGTTTCACTTTGAATGATTGCACTGTATTGAATTTGGATTCAGGCTTTCCTGGAGCAATACATCCTCATTTATTAAAATCCACGCTATCCAGTTCATTCTGTATTTAATATCAGTTTCTATCTTCAAAATATAGTCCCCTAAATTTTTAGAAATCAGTTTCATGCCATTATAATTTTGGTGTGCTTTTAGGATATATGGTTTTGTCCCTGATAGGTACAAGTTCTGAAATAAATCAGGAGATATGAAGATAATATACAATAATTTTACTCTTTTGAAAAAAAATTAAAATTATTCTTGTAAACACTATGAATACTATAACTAGCTTTATACAGCTTGTATTTTCATTGCTTCATTTCTATTATTATTCCTTTTGACTACACAATGAATGAGAGGAAAATGAAACAGAATCTCTTAAAAGCTTATGGCATAATAGTGACTCTTTTACACAACTAATAAACAAGTATCTTAGCTCTGTCAATCCAATAGATTTTATATCTATTAAATATGCTTAGTGATATTATTACACATATATTTCACTTTTTTTCTACATATATTTAGTAATTTTTCTTAACTGGTAAATTAAACTGAATGAAATATTTTCACACCTACAGAAGTATACTAATCCCGCATTTTAAAAAATATTTAATGGGAATGTAGTCAAGATTTACTGAAATAACATTTCCAAATATTTTTTTCCAATACAATTTAAACAAATATAGTGTAAAGGTAAAGTAGGCAATTTTGAAGTATTTTGTTGTGGATTAACCCTTTTCTCCTCTGCACATTATAAACTTTTAATCTTGAATTGTACCCAAGCAATATTTTAAAATGGTGATCCTCAGAAAAAAACATGATGCATTTCCATCAGTTTTATCTTTTTTAAAAACATGCAGCAGGTTAAAAAAAAGAAATAGAGAAAACTCCCAAAACTTGGGTATTTGTCTTCTTAATTTTACCTAAATTATAACATAAATTTAGGAGTGAGAAACCTGTTTACACACAATGAAGCACATAAAAGCAGTGTAATCAAAATGGAAGCAATTGATTTTAGGTATTGAATGAGCACATTGATTTCATCCTGACAAACAAAATAGCCTCATTGGATACAGTCAACAGGAAATTAGGTGTCTTCTTTGAAGTATATAATACAATGATCTGATAAACACATAATCTCCTCAAGAAGCAGATGCCAACACCTATACTACAAAAAAGAAACCCAAAATTTCCCAGTAATTTCAACAGATATCCGGTGCTTCATTATTCACTGCCACCATCATCACTGCACCTTTTTATTGAGAAGAGAGATAAAGATGATTGAAATGAAGAGCACTTTGCATCACAGTAAGCAAATAGTATTTTTTTTGTATATAATATAGTCAATGATTTATTGGTTGAAGATCTTGGATTTTTTTGTTCTTAATTTTAATTTTTTAGTTCTGCCGGCTGAGAAGACTTTCTAGAAGACTGTAACATAGGTTTTGAAGCAGCAAACACATTTGACAAATTTAGGAGCAGTGTTAGGTAGCTAACACCTATAAAGACTAATGCTGTCACAAAAGAAAACCATCAACTTTTAGAAGACCTGTGAAATGCAGAAAAATGTCATGCTGTGTTATTGTTGTGTTAGTTTATGTATTTATAGATTTGGTTTTTTTGTATTTGTTTACCAATATGTGGATGCCAATTTTGTCCTTTGCAGGAATTTGAAGTCATGGTCCTTCTTTTTAGCCTTTTGTTTTATAGCCCCCTTGTTACAGCACTCGTATGTTGGCTTGATGATTACTGCACTGTGTTAAGAACCTCCGAAGGCAAAGAACTGGTAACCAGGTAAACTGGTAAATATCTTTGAGTTTTATTTGGGGAAGTAGCATTGCTTTGTCTAAATATTCTGTTAGTCTTTTAATGAATAGCTCAAGGTGGCAGTCATACTCTGAAACAGTCCTTGTGAACAAACTTCATTGCCATGGTAAAAAAATTTTCCTTTAAGCACATCTTTCTTCTGAAATATATAAAAAAAGATCTAATGTCCCTGTTAGATTGCTATTTCTGACCTTGTTAACAGCACTCTTCATGAGTAAAAAGATGCACTTGATAAGTAAAAAAGAAGCACTCTTTGGCGATGCCCTAGCTGTCATTATTAGGCTTAATATGCAACAGCAATAAAAAAAATCAACTAACAAACCATAAAAAGAAAAGAAACATCACTCCTCAATAGAAAACACAGCACCAGAACGTAGTGTGATCCATCTACCAAAATACATATTATTTCCATGGCTACCAAATGAGATGGAGACTTTTCAGGTTTTATCACGACTTGAGGTACTTTAACTGTACACATGGTAGATTTTTAGTTGGTTTTGTTTATTTCAGGTTAGTCAGCAATATGCATCTTGTTAAATTTAAATAAAGGTTAGAATGTAATTAATCCCAATTAGTCACAAGGGGGTTTTTTCACATTGGATATTTTGGGAAGATTTGTTTTCTCTTTTTTATGTAGACATATGATCTTTCACAAGCATGAAATTACATCTAATTACATATTTACATATCAAAATCTCAATTTTTTCCCTCTGTTGAGCAGAACACAGAAGAAAGGTCAAACAAATTTCCAGTTGTCTATTTAAAAAACTGAAGTCCAGTTCCTTAACAACTAAGTAGGGATGACCCAGTACTAAAAAGATTATGTTGGGGTTTTTTTATGCATATATTCAAACAGATTAAATAACTGTAAAATTATTATAGCTAGGAATGCAGAAAATGAGCACTGATTGAGCAAGGCTAACACAGGTCCTTTAAACAGATCAGGATGATTTTGTCAGCTTTTTGTTATCTGACCAGGAATCAGTGACCTACAAAATTTTATGGATATTTAGTGAAATAACTGTATTTTAAAGTCAAACAAGCAAACACATCCTGCCACTGCCCTCTCCCCTACTCCCAACCCTGCATGGAGTGGATTACTTTTCAACTTGGAGTCATTCCGTTCAGAGTATTGAATGTCAGGGGTTTCTTCTAGAGCTGACCAAAAAAGATAGCAAGGTTTCTAGTGTCTATTCCATTGCTTTTAGCCCCTTCCACAAATAATCCTGGGTTCAATTTCACTTAAATTAGGTCACAGTTTCTCTAATAGTCTCATCTTTTATTTTAATTTTATATAATTTGAATTTTAAGCTCATAATACCCTCAAATAGATAACGAGATATCATTAGAGAAATGGTCAAGGTCCAATGCATATTTTATGAATGAAGGATTACTTTTCCTAGCCTGTGATCATTAAAGGAATATGCATACAGTTTAAGTTGTAAACCTTCAATACCCATATAAAAAGTAACAGAACTGTTACAATAATAATTTTATACCAACTTAGTTATAACTTTTAAATTATTATCAGATTGCTATTACCACTAATGGATTTAGATTATCCACTTCCAAGTCTGAACCCAAATATGAAGTGCTGAACAAAACATCCAGCTGCTACTAAGTACAAAAATAAACACATAAAATTAGAAATGTAATCAATTGAAATAGATACTTTGTAGACATTTGGAGGGAAATTATGCTGGTTTCTAGGAACCTAGATTAATATCTATGCATGGTGCTGTACAGTATCATCCTAATGGAGCTATTATTTAAAGGATAGCTCAGTAATAATCTCCATTATGGTATTCTCACAGAATTTGATCCAATTTATTTGCAGTCAGACAAACTAGTTAAATTTCTGGCTTCTAGAAAATCTTCAAAAAATAGCCTGAAATCTTAGACATAACAGTGAATGGCCTTTTGATGGCATGACACTCTATTGCATCAGGTAGGAAGGCAAGTCATCGTTGCTGCAGAATTGTCTCCACTTCAAGATCAGCTAAAACCAAAAAGACTGGCAACATTTTCAGTATTCTTTATTTTCCATGGATGTTTAGGAAAACCCTTTCCTTAGTTTGGGGTTTTTTTTTATCCTTATTTGAAATTTCCTTGATATTTTTCCCTGGGTTTGAAACAAATTATTTTCCAATGGACTGTTTGACATCAGTGTTCTAAAGGGCTCTGGATCAAAAACTTTGATTCAAAATGCAGAATTGCCCTCCATGAAAATATATTGTGCTTAGTTCTTTGGTTTCTTCTAAGGATAGGTATCAGATATTCAATATTAGTTTCAGGTTCAGATTGTTCAGTATCAAATAGGAAATCAGGAAATATATAGAGAAACAGATTTTAACATGTAAGATTAAACATAGAATCTGTAACAGATTTATGTTAAATAGATATAAGTTTCAGTTGAACAAAAGAACTGAAGAGATTGTCTTACTTCTGTTGAGTGCAAGTTGATGCCAAGGGGGGGAAGGGAAGGGAAGGCTTGAACTTAATTTGAATATAAACTAATGCCCTTTTTCAGCTTCATTTAAAATCTGCTAGCATTTCCAGCTCCCAACTTTAATAGAATGTCAATAATTCATTAAAATTAAATTACAATCACAATATTTTAATTTAGGCAAAGTAAAGGAATAAACACACAATCTGTTAATCAAAACTGATGTCACTCTCCTTTCCTTTGCAAAATTCTCCACATTAACAAATTTTTAAAAAAAATATTGTAATATGCATAAGAATTTTGGAAACTTTACAAATACAGTTCATTCTATATAACATTTTCTTAGACTTTTCATATAATTATTCAATTATAAAATTGATCTGATTTCTACTAGCTTAATGACCCATTTAACTCATAGTTATATGGGCGCATGTGAAACCCACATAATAGAGGTTAAATATTAATTATTCCTAATGAAATTCCAGTTGTTCTGTATAATATATTGTCTATACACTTTTTTTCCAGTGAAGAAGTCTTAGAGGGTTTTGTTTGATTGCATGTTTGTTTGTCTGTTTTTTCAGATACTTTCTACAAAGAACAAGAGCAGTTGATCCTACTGCAGAATTCTGCAGATGCATAAGAATACAGAGTTCTACATTAATGCATAGATAGTGAATTTATATTACACTGTATCATCCAATTCAATTATTATTATATGCTGTAAAATAAACCCCACAAATAAAACACAAAACAGGTAAAAACATGTGATGCTGCAACTAGTGCTGTGCAACTTCTCATCTGAAAGCTCCAAATGTCTATTGTGAAGTCACTGAGACTTCTCAGCAATCACTACAGTATGAAGGCTTGTGATATGTAGAAACTTTTTGTCCAAGCCCGCAATAAGCCTATCATTCATAAATAATTCCAGGCAGCAGAATTTTCCTAAAAAAAAAAAAAAGTTCCATTATTTCTTCAAAGGGTTTTCATTTTGGAAAGGAACAGGTTTAAAAATAATATCAGTTGCAAGCACAAAAGAACCCCTGCAATCCTTCATTAAAAACAAACAAACAAATAAACAAAAAAAACCACAAACAACAAACAAAAATACATTAAAAATATTAGGCCGATCTTATCCACTGCTGTGGGAAATAACCACAATTAAACTACAGGGAAATTGTTTTAAGTATGGAACTATTAACCTGGCTCGTTTTTTACTGTGATTCAGCCTGTTAGAAAGGAAGTTCTTAAATGTGAAATACTAGAATAAGAAGGACAGAGGGAGAGAAAGAGAAGAGAAGAGAAGAGAAGAAAGAAAAATATATTTTAAATGCTCCCAACTAAGTGAAATTCATTCACGAAAATGTATTCTGTGGGGCTTAAATATGTGAACTAAGAATGCAACTGATTTGATCTCTCCTGAAAGAATGATACATGTAGAGATGGTGTTGACCTCATGAGACTGTGGAATGGAAACCTTTGAGGCTTCCATTGCTGCTAAAGACTATCTAACAGTCTGAGCCACCAGGGAAACAAAATACGTGAGTGCACATGTGCTCACATACACATACCTTCATTTGATTTCAGGGGCTTGGACCTCTAAGCATAAGTTCCAATGAAAACTTTAATGGCTCGTGAGGCTGACCACAATTTTTCTCTGTTGAGGAGCTGACAGTGCTACTTGGCTTCTGTCAAATAACTTGATTCAGAATTGTTCTCAGAGATGATTAAATGTTTTCAGGAAGGCAAGGTCTATGAACTAAAATAAAGTTGATTATTCTTTTCTTCTGAGACACAGTTTAAAGAGGGATTATTGTGAAAAAAAATGAGACATAGTTTAAGAGACAAATAAATATTAGGCATCTTTTTATATGGCATATATAATATAAATCTGCAGCACTAGCACAGTGCTAGCAGTTAATTTATTCCATAGTTGTGTACATTAAGATGTACCAATTTATCTGAAAAAAAAAAATCTCCACAATTCTTTTTGCCTGGTTCTTTGTTTTTTGTTTTACTGAATAAATTTGGATTTGAAACAAAAACAGACAAGATGAAGAAAATGTACCAAAGATATAAGATATTTTATAACGTATTTAAAAAGTTATCTAGTGCATTTATGTATAAGATAATAACTCAACTTATGGTCCTTATTGAAGCTAATAAGGTATTATTTGTTACCTCTGGGTAATGCAGTTTAAGTAGGAACAGTCATAAAAGACTTCTCACTATTAACATGTGACTTACCTTACTAATAGAAGATTGTTAGAATTTACCTCTACTTCTACTTATTAATCAAATATAGATCAAAGAACCTCTTACTCCTTTTACTTGTGTATAGTACACCTGAGTTAAACAGGAATATTTACAAAAGTAAAGTTGTACATATGTATGCTTACACAGAATTGAAGCAATGTTCAATTATACTTAAAAATTTTATTGCTAGTTAAAATATCTTACTTAACATTTCTTTGCCCAAGTAGTTAATGAAACCTGTTTGATTTGTTATCAAGCTACTACAAAATACCTTAATAGTACTTTAGACAGGGGTGGGGAAGGGGGCACAGTTATTTTAGCTGGGGTTTCGTGTTTTGGTTCAGTTTCTTTTTATTTGGGTTTTCTCCATTTTCCATGGAAATAGCAGATCTTAAATTATAACTTTTTTTCTTGGCAATATTATGATGACCCATACTTTGATATTATTTTGCATATTGAATAACATGCCCAATGGCCTTTAGAGGAATCACATTAATTGGAAAGACTGAGATACCTTTATCTTGGGATAGGATAGTTTCATGCTGCTATTTGAAGTTATAACATAGAATCATATAATAGGGTGGCTTGGAGGGAACCCTAGAGATCATCTAGTTCCAAACCCCCCTGCCATGGACACGGACACAATCACAGCCTACATCTCAACATAAATCACAACATTCTTCAAGGAAACCATGATGGAATATATCTAACATATGCCATGTAATCACAATCATTATAAAAGAGAAGCATAAATATTGTATTAATATCTTTTTTTAAAGCAGATTGAATTTAAAAATACTTTCTCTCTTTCCCCCCCCCATTTTAAAAGTACATTTAAGCAGTAGAATTGCATATGTCTATGCCATTCATGGTTTAATGTGCTAGCTGCAATAATTTACCTAAATATGGTTAGATATGAAAGCAGCATGCTTGCACTCTTGCATCCACATCATGTTGTATTCTGCTGGTGTCAGCCTCCAGGTTCTCATTGCCAAGAGCAATTCTGTCTTTTTCTTATTTCTTTCCTTTTTTTCCCTTTGGTTTAAGAACATGGGAAGTACAAACTATCAATTCTTCACAGGTACTGAGCAAACTGCCTCTAAAATATTCTTTTAATAACTTCTTCACGGAAAATAGCCTTTCAGTCAAGGGTACCTCTAATTGTGTTGGATTTACTTGACATTTTCCTAGGATCTTAAGAAGTGATGAGGAAACTGAATTTGACAGTAAAGGGAAATTTTTGACATTCACTTGGTCTCTAGTGAAGTTAAAATACTGCTATTAAAGAACTACTACCTCTCAGGATCCTGCAATTATTTTTCTCAACATTTTTATTTGCTGAATAAGAGATGCGGATATCCTTCTTTTACAAAGCTTCTAGCAAGAAATTGTTTCTTTTTATTATACAGAGGAATCATAAGTAATACAGACCAGACAATGGGAAGATGAGACATCACTGAATTACTGAGGCAGATGAATAGAATTATCTTGAAATTATTCTCTGAAGAGAACAATCAGGTAACTTTTAAATAAGCATCTGTTTCACAGTATGCAGTTTCTAGTAAAACTGCGTAATTTATGCAGTATTCCAAATTGCTTTTTCCAGTCTACTTTAAAGTTCAAGGTTGCAGGAAAGGAGAAATTCCTGTCACTGCTTGGCTTGAGACTCATTCTGTAGCACACAAGCACAGATTTAAGACAGTGTAGGGTCAGGTCACTTTTATTCAAAGTTATCAAACCAACTGCTATCACTATTTTCATTTTTAATAAAGTCCAATGAGCAATTCCTCATATATTTTATTTCTTCAGTTATGTCCATTCTTACTGATTTTTTTTTTTTCATTTTTCCTCATTATCTCAGGGGTATGAGAAAATATTCATATAGATGACTCATAGACCTAACATTGTCAAAACTATTTTTACCATGAAGCTGCGTAAGATGTTTCCTCAAAAGTAAGTTTATGCACAAAGCACATGTCATGTTACATTTACAGGCCTTCTTCTCACTGTGCAGGTTCAGATAGTCCTGTAAGGCACATTTCGGAGGGAATTTTTTCCCCCATATCTTATACTGGAATGGTTTGATGTCTGCATGCACTTTAATGCCAAATTACACTGCTTTTATTTTCATAAATGTCATGTCCAAGAGTTGACACATGAAATATTTTGTGTACCTTTCAGTGATCAGCATAGTTTTCTAGATGCTGAAATACTATCATATATCTACATTTCATAAGTGTACAGATGTTTACATGTAACATCACCATTTATATACATTAGCAATTAATGGATAAACCTAAGGGTACAAATCAGCATCCCCTAATGTAAATATCCTGTGAGGTGAGATCAAATGCCCAGACTCTTCTATCTTTATGCATAGAAGGTAGTTATACAGTGAGACCTGAATACTCAGTTATCATGCAAAATGTCCAAGGCTTTAAAAATTTACTTATATTTTTTAATATCTATTTTTTTAATTTTATTTTTGTAACAAAGGCTGAACAAAATGTTTACTTTGTCCATGTATTTCTTTGAGAAACAAGAATTCTATTTTCAACATGAAGGCATACTTTTAAAAGATTAAGAATTGTGGAAAAGATACATTTTCCACATTCAGAAGACAATAGGCCAAATTGCTATTTGTATGAGCACGTTCAGCTCCAGAGAAGGCATGTGGGTGTTCCACCCTACTTCTGCTGAACATGGATCTGTTCTTGCCACGAATATCAGTGAAACTGAACACATACAGATGAGGGAAACTCATACTTATATTGCTTATTCACAAAATTTTGTCTTATTGATATTTAAAATATGTATCTTCCCTTTGGAAAATAAGATTATATGCTCCATGAATGTTAAAATGCCTGAATGGAAAATCAGAGTAGTTCTTATTAGTACATTTCACCACCTGAACAGGCTGTTTTTCCAAATACATAGAAAATGTTCCCAGTGATGCCCACAGTTCTAATAAAGCAATACATATCAAAGATGGTAGGATAATGTTAAAGTAGGAAACATTTTTAAATTTTGGTATGTTCTGAAAATGTGAAGAGATAAACATTGAAAAAGCTGGTCAGGTTTTTGTGCAAAGCTCCATTACAAAACATGTTTCTAATACATCAGCCAAACACCTGCCAAAAATGACACAGTGTTTTATTTGGATAGAGAGATGGACTAGATACCAACTGAAGGTCCCAAGGTAAATGCAAATGTAAATTTAGAAGCAACTGTTTCTTCTCGAATATCAGTGAAACTGAACACATACAGATGAGGGAAACTCATACTTATATTGCTTATTCACAAAATTTTGTCTTATTGATATTTAAAATATGTATCTTCCCTTTGGAAAATAAGATTATATGCTCCATGAATGTTAAAATACCTGAATGGAAAATCAGAGTAGTTCTTATTAGTACATTTCACCACCTGAACAGGCTGTTTTCACCACCTGAACAAATGTTTTTCCAAAATGTTCCCAGTGATGCCCACAGTTCTAATAAAGCAATACATATCAAAGATGGTAGGATAATGTTAAAGTAGGAAACATTTGTAAATTTTGGTATGTTCTGAAAATGTGAAGAGATAAACATTGAAAAAGCTGGTTTTTGTGCAAAGCTCCATTACAAAACATGTTTCTAATACATCAGCCAAACACCTGCCAAGAATGACACAGTGTTTTATTTGGATAGAGATATGGACTAGATACCATCTGAAGGTCCCAAGGTAAATGCAAATGTAAATTTAGAAGCAACTGTTTCTTCTCTTTTCACATGTTAAATAATTTTATTATTTATAACTCAGTTCAAAGTAATTTTAAAAAAAGTTATATGGCTTTAAAGATCAAACTGGAACAAAAACCTTATGGAACACTTGTGAAAATACTTTTGGATTTTTCATGTAATCTTTGTTTAAAAATTAAACTCTTAAATGAAACAGTGTTTTGTGTTTATGAAGAATACATTTTAATTTGGAAATAAATAGGAATCTCATGTAATTTTAAGTAATTAATCTACTTTTTAAAACATAGACAAAGATGAAAAATACTATGGCGGGTTTTAGGTTTGGAGTAATTAATAAATTTTGTCAACTAGTGAGAAACATATATTTACAACCAATCTTAAATTTGCATATAGTCAAACCAAAGAATGTTTCAATGTGATGTTGTGAATAAGAGTTCTCATTTTCAGTTTCTAGGTTTTTAACTTTTTCTTCTGTCACTGCTCATTGGCCCACTTCAATATTTTAATTGTGTGAGGATGACTAATTTGTGCTTCAGGAATTGTGCCCATTAAAAACAAAGAATGGCAATTTATATTTTGTTCAGAAATTTCTTGTGGATATTCCTGTTACTAGATGATATAATTGCCTTAAAAATATTCCTCTGTGGAAAAAGTAATCTTCTGGGAAGCTCCTTCCTAAGAAACCCCAGTAGTAACCTCTAAGTGGTATTAGAAAGTGTAGTCAATTGTCCTGAGTAGCCATCATTACTTTTAGCAACAGGATTTGGCTTGCATATAGGCAGCAGTTCTAAGTCCTTAATAAAAAGATCTGAAGCCATATCTCCAGTGCCTATCTAGGTTCTATGGAATAGTATTTCAGAGAATAATATTGTCCAACTTCTTACTGAAAGTATTTTGTAGACAGATATATATGGACACTTGACTCAGAGGATGAATATACGATATGAATTTAATTCAGTCTTAAAGCCAGTCATTTGGTAATAAAGTTCCATGACTCTGTATGATCCAGGTTTTTGGAACTGCTCTTCTTAACTAGAATGTGACTGGATGAGAGCTGCTGTGACCCTTTTCTCGGTCACGTGTACTGAGTGTCTAACCTAAGAGACTGCAATCTGCTGAAGAAAAGCTACTACCATGCTTCAGTTCTTATTCTAAAGTCTGGCATTTCATACAGAGTTGTATCCACCACTACCTCTGAAATTCAAAAGTATCAGAAACGGGGTGAAAAATATTAACTACATCTCCATAATTTCCAAATAGAGTAAGTATCCCCAAAATACTTTCCATTCATATATTGAAAACCTGACACTCTCTACCATTCACCTTTTTTCCTATCAGACTGGAGGGAGCCATTCCTGAATATTACTGTCAACGCAGAAATATATATTCTGTGTCACTTTTTTAAAAAAAATAGCACAGTTTGCCCTTGGTGGTGTGTAATTGTTGTTGCCAACATTTTACACCTGTTTTCTTCATTTCTATGGTTGTGCTTTGCTGAGATATATGCTTTATTTTTTCTTTTATTTTACTACCCTATCCATCTTCAATATGAAGTATCATAGTTTATTACTAGATATGCAAAGACAGAACCTCATTTACTCCTGACAGAACTCTAGTTGCTAGGAATGAGTAAGCCACTGGTGTGGGATTCTATCAAAAAATAAAATTTAATAGGAAGAACATTATGGCACTGTAGTGGCTCCCTGCAGCTTCAACCAATTCATGTCCACTTGGAAGAAAACTATTTCAAGAGTAATTGCAATCCTGTTCCAATGTACAGAACTGTATGTGCACAGAATTTTTCATGGGAACCAGCACTCTACATTTTATCCCCAGAGGTAACTGGTATCACCCACCAGTAAAAACCAGTTGGAAGAAACCAGCATAACAGTGGCTTTCTTACAACAATGCCTTAGTGTAAAGCAAATCATGCATGATATGCCTATAGTGTAAAAAGGGGGTTAATTGCACAGATATTTACTTCCCTTATTTGTTTTAAGGAAATATGTCTGAGCAGATGCAAAATCTGCTGTGAAAAAATAAACAGTGTTAGCCTTGTTGGCTGCTTTTGCACAATTGTGTGGAATTTTCAAGAAGTGTCCAGAATTTTATATTTTTTCCTAATAAGTACAATTATGTTATTTTTTCTTTTTTTTTTCCGGGAAGCAGAAATAAACAAGGTACTGAAGACACTCTTTGCCTATCAGCTGTTGGTATTGCTCTTGTAAGTGAAAAAGATATTACAGGTTTTCTGTTTCTTTTTTCGCAATTCTCCTGATTTAGAGACTTCAGGTTGAATTTTCATGTCTGAACTGTGAAGGAGAAAAGGCTTCAGGCTTAAGGAGAGGATTATAGTTTTCTCCCAAATCTCTCATGGTAGAAGTCTTCAGTCCGATCTTTTGTGCAAAATATGGCCTCGTTGACATTGTAAGCTTCTGTCAATCTAAGCCTCTTGTCTTATGCAACTTTAAAAGAGTCTGTACATGAAAAATTGAGATGAAAGAAGAAAAAAAAGCCAAACCAAAGAATAAGGAATCTTAGCAGTATCAATGCATTAAATAAATTCTGTTTATGCATTTATAGATAAGATTTTATAACACTTTCATTATAATACTTATTTTCAAATCCTAATACAAATTGCCACCCCAGAATTCCTGTTCTTTATCTACTTACTTATTTTCATTGAAAAAGAGAACTAATTATTTGGAGATTTATTTGTTCTGCAGAATTATTGATTCTAATTTATACCAGTACATGGCTTGATCACAAAGTACTCACTGTGGTTTTACTTTTGCCATGAGATTAATGATTTAACATTTGAACCTGTAACTTGCCACCTGGATCACATGCTCAACAATTGTTGCTTGGATGACCCTAACTTCTGTGGGGGAATTTCATTTAACCATCTGGAAAAAGCAACAGTGTGATTAAATTATTAACACCTATAGGCCTGAGTTTCATCTCCTGAAAAACACAAAAAAAGCCCTGTCCTTTTGTGGTATAAAAAGAATATTGATATGGAAGTCCATATCATTAAATCAGTCTATTTGCAACATAAAGATTTTCCTTATTTAAAACGATACTTTTAATGTAATCTCTGACAAAGAGTTTTTCCATTACTACTTTAAAAATAATAGTCAGTTTGATAAAGAAAGTATAAAGTTACTGACCTTTTAAAAAAAACTGCAGTTAGCATATCACCTTAAGAACATATACTCTATGTTTCCATGAAACTATGAGATATGAGTCTAAAATTTGCCCTTATAGACTACCTTAACACAGAGATGTATATGGATTAAAAAATATGCATTTCATAATCTCATCTCATGATATTTTAGTATAATTTCCTCAGACAACTATTCTTCTTTTTGGTAGTTTTCAGACTTTCAGGAATTAAAAAGAATCAGCAATGATGTCTATCTAAGCTTTTTGCAAACAATATGTAAATTACAAGGCAAAAATTCTTGTCCTCTTGAAATCAACCATAATTTTTTGTATTGATGTGCTCAGAAAAAGTATTAATACGTTTAAATTAATTTATAATTTTATTCAGATAGACTTATTTATTTTTTCAATAAGGCTGAAGTAACTGTTATATTAGAACAGTCATATCATACTGCTTTCTGCACTCTTTGTACTAATGTATAGGCTAAGGCTTGTCAAAAAAAAATCACAATTTGGTTGCACACCAACAATGGAATTTCAGAGTGCCTAAAGTATCTTTCCTCCATGCCTAACAAAATATAGATTGTTCTGCATTAAAAATCACTCGTCTGCTTGTCTGAGTACTCCACTCTAACCTAATTTTCCTACTTCACTGTTCAGAGAGGATTTTCCCACTGTATTTCTCAGTAACAAGAGGTACTAACTTCAGCTGTTAAAAGTCCTTATTTTAGATCCTTTCACAAAAAGTTATAGGCTCATGGAGGATGCAATAGTTCGGTCTGTAGCCATCCTTATAATCTTTTACTGTGTTGTAAGAGAATACATAGATCTTGAAATCAAAGTTTTAATACTGTAAAATAGAAGGACGTCTGTACAAAAGTTGCAATAGTTACATAGAGACAATTGCAGATGACTAAATACAGGTTTCCCAAACAAAATATGTTTGGTTTGATGCATTTTCTTACAGTTCTGGGATATAACATTTTATTTATGATAGTGCTCTGCAGAGCCTTCTGGCCATTGCTGTCTACCCTAACATAGGAGGAATACAGCTAATAGAAACTGCTGGCAAGTGTGTAAAAATAATGAAGAGGCTTCAGACATTGCATTTTCCATAAATTAATTCCCTGTAATCCATATGTGTTTTCTACAGTTCAACAAATCCTTTAAAGATGAAAGCTTTAATTTAAAATCAAATAGTATAACAATTGCACATTTTCTTGTGGCCCAGAAATCTCTATTGATTTTTTTCCCTTCAGCAGTTATTTTCTTTAAAATAAAATAATAACTTATGTTTGTTGAATTTCAATTAGATCCAAGAAAGAGAATTTACCAGGGGAGATATCTGAGAAACCCCATGCATCTTTATGATACAGACTCATTTGAATACCTCTGTTTGTATTGTCTGCTTACATTAAATCTGCCCTTTGGGTAAGATGAAAATAAGTAAGAAATGCAAATATGCATTAAGTTTTCTATTGCTGGCTTACTTTTTTATTATTTCAATAGACATTTCAAGTGAAATTTCACCCAATGAAATAAGAAATCTTACAGACAGGTGTTAGAAATTCCATGTCCAAAAGGAATGCATGGACTATGCAGGGATTTGGGCTCAGTTTGAGATTTTTTTTTTTTTTCTGATGAGACTTATAAACACTGCATGTGTTCTAACATAACCCTGTTTTTTGCCAGAATTCAAAGCATGAATATCTTTGCTCTTTCTCTCTTGCATTTATGATCTTGCATTTATGAGGAGGTTCTGCTAAGAACTTCCACAGATTTTAAGCAACTGCAGCTAGCAGTGATACAAATTAATTCAAGCCCAGGCTTTCACATTCTCATCTTCTCTCTACCTTGATCTTGCACCAGCCAAGTATGCTGATATGTATATTAACTCCAATACAGAAAAACTGACTTGATGTCCCACAATTTCTATTCACAAACACCTACACACTTAATTAATCTCTTGGGGTTTTATGATACCTTTGTATATTACTGAGGGAAAAAATTATATGCTGTCTGATTTGGTCACAAGACTTGAACATTTGAAGTCCCCAAAGAAATTAAGTTTTGCTGATAAATAATATCATTGCAGACACCTTGCTGTTTCTTGTAAATTTTTATGCAACTTATTTGAACTGGAAGTAATGGAGCATTTTCCCTCTGAAGAAGCCTATACTAAAAATAGTTTGTTTAGGCCCCACATTCAGCATCAGAGAGAAGACTCCAGCTCGCATATGAGCATCTGAATGAGGACAGGTGTTGTAGTTTAGGCAAGGTATTCCTCAACTTACTGTTCCCACTGAAACACCCCAATTCTAGGCTGCATGCTCACTTCGCCCCATCCTCTCTCCCAGCAGCAGGATGGAGAGGAGAATGGGAGGCACAAAGAGGTAAATATGATAAATTGAGATAAAAACAATTTACTAGAAACAGCAATGGAATAAGAAACTGAACAATACAAACAACAATGCTTAAAATGTACAAGACAAGTGAGTGATTCACACAATTGCTCACTACACAGGACTCTGTGCTATCCAACCACATACTTTGGCAAACCAGAAAAAACTCAACTCCCCTCCATCCTCTCTGCATACGTCATGAGATGGCATCATATAAGCCCAGCATTCTGGCCATGAGCCTCCTGGCTGCTGCAAAAGTTAACCCTGTCCTGGACACAACAAGTACAACAGGTCATATCTCAATTAATTCCTACAACTTCACATATAAATACTTCAAAATGTATGCATGTGTTTGAGATGGTCAGCATTCTTTAATGGCCCAGCCATTCCCCTCCTAATTTACACTTGTGCCTTGTAGCAAGCTGAATTGCTGCTAGTAAAGTCCAGTGTAAGAAAGCAAAAAGGGCCTTTCCATAATATCCACAGATGTTTTATTCATCTGCGCAGTGAGATGTTCAGCTCCCAGCACCCACACACAGAAGGTCTAAGTTTGTCTCTACCCAGGGGCCTGGGGGTAAACTTGGTGTCAGGGCAGTACAAAGATGAGGGCCAATCAGGAATAGGGAGGAGTGGCTCAGGGGCACAGGGACAGACATAGGAACAGGGGAAGGAGCCAATGGAGTCTAACAGCTTTTTGAGGAAACCTTCTTGTGTCTCCTAAAAACCAGGAGATGCCCCCGCAGGGTATCCACAATAGTGCCTGATGTAACTCCATTCTAGATGCAGAATCCAGCATTTGGACTTTTAAAATGTCAACCCATTAAGCACTGTTCAATTGTTCAATATATCTTTAAGGGTGGTGAGACCACCAGTTGCCCAGACAGATTTAGGAGTTTCCATCTCTGGAGGTGCTGAAAACCCAACTGGACACAGATGCTCTAGATGACTCTATTTAAGCAGTGAAGTTGAACTAGATGATCTCAAGGTGTCCTTACTCACTTAAACTAGAATCTGGGCTTTATACTAAAATCTATGGGCAGAATGAACTGGAAGCACTGGTCAGCTTCCAGAGCATATATCACTGGCATTAGGAAGACTTGGTGAAATGAGTCCCATGACTAGAGTGCTGGGATGCAGGGGTCCATCATCTGCTCAGAAAGGATAGACAGGTGAGGACAGGTGAGGTGGAGGTCTCACCCTGTATTAGTCAAGAGGTTTGATTGTACAGACATTATAGTTAGTGGTGACGTGTTTGAGAGCCTCTGGGTGTACATTCAGGAAATGGGAAGCAAAGAAGAATTTTAGATGGTGTTCACTACAGACTGCCCAGCCAAATTGTAAGCACGGATGAATTTTTCAACAGGCAATTAGAAGAAATTTCTGGATCAGTGACAGTTGTTCTTCAGGAAGATTTCAAACTTCCAGAGATAACCAGGAATATCATGCTTCTTTAAAAAGCCAGTCTTGGAAATTCTTTAAGTTTGTAGAAAATAATTTCCTGTCAAAAGTACCCAGTGAGCCAACCAGGAAGTAAGATTTTTAGGACATGTTATTTGTAAATAGAGAGCGACTCCAGGGGAATGTGATGGTAGGTGGTTGTCAAGACCATGGAGATCATGAAATAATCAAATAAGCAAGTTTAATTTATTTTTTTTTTCAATAAAGAGAAAAAGGACAACAGACTTGCTACACTGGACTTCAGGAGAGCAAACTTTAATCTATTAAGGGAGGATTCATTAGAGTACCCCTGGGAGTTTGGTTTTGAGGGCTTAGGAGTTCATGAGTGCTGGCCAGTCTTTAGGAAATACTTCTTAGAACCATGGAAGCAGGCAATTCCACAGCGTGTTAAGTCAAACAATCAGGGCAGACAACCAGCTTGGGTTAACAGGGAACTCCTCATGGAGCTCAAGAAGAAAATTAAGTTGCATGATCTCTGCAAGTGAAGTTGAACTTCACAGGAAGATAATAAAACTGCGGTTGATATGTAGAGGGAGGAGACATGAAAGGCTAAAGATCATCTGGAGTTGAAACTCGTCAGTGTTGTGTCAGACAATAAGAACAACATTTAAAAGTATATTAATAGCAAGAGGTAAGTAATTTTTTTTTTCTGTGTTCAGAGGGAGTCTCCTGAACTTCAATTTGTGGCTATTGCCTCTTGTTCTATCACTGGGCACTGAAAAGACCATCAGTGCCATTTCTTTTCTACACTCCATTACATATTTATATGCATGGAAGGGATTTCTCTTTAGTACTCTCCCTCTCTAAGCCGAACACTCCCAGCTTGCTCAGCCTCTCATTGTATGAAAAATACTCTTGTTAGCAGAGTCCAGCTTTTCTCCTTGTAGAAATATTTATTCCAGTAATGTAAATGTATTCAAATATATATTTTTTTCTCCTAAGGAAGCATTCAAATTGCCAAACTTGGATCATCTCCTTAGCTATTTCATTTTTCTGCTTAATTAAGAACTTCACTTTCATGAGGACAGGACTTATGACTAATGTGCACAAAAAGGTTACAAAATACAAGGGTTAAAGGCAAGGAGTAATAGAAACTGGCTAAAAATCTTTGATATATTTAATTTCTTTTCTGTGTGTCCTGAAGACTGTTATTACGAAAAAGTTAGCTTCCAGATATTTCAATAAACACTTATTTAAACTTAGTGAAGAACATTTGCATTTTTATATATTCTCTGTGCTTTCAGGGAATTGACAGACTACATCTAATCTAGTTAATTGTGTTACCTTCTTGAGGTGCCTAATTTTCTTCTACAGCTAACAGATGGATGAGAACTCCTAACTTAAACCTTGTTGGCTCCCTACACATGCTCAGCTTTTTATAGTTTCTACCAACTTTGTACTCACTTAAGTGATTATATGTTAAAAAAAACAACTTAATTTTCCCAAGTTCATGTCTGTTTTATCCACAACAGTTATGACAAAACAATTTCTTTTATTTTTCTTGACCCACAAATTGCTCATTCTTTTTTTTCCCAATTTTGTCCTTCCTTCCCATGAAGTGAAGTGAGTTTCTGGGTAGGAGTTTGTCTAGTAGCCAAAGCTCATCCATCACAGCATGAAACTCTACTGAAGCAAAGGATATTTTCTTTAGTAGATCAATTTCCCAGTCTAGAAAAGAGATAATGTTGGGGAGATACCCATCTAAGCTTAACCAAAAGAGAGTGTTTTGGATTTAATGCTATTAATCTATGCAGGCTTTATCATTGCTTATAAATAAGTGGCACACTTTCTTATATTATTTTATTCACTGTCTGTCAGAGAACTACTGTATTTGAAGTGAAGGAGCATAATCATTTGAATAATGCAGTTTTAACATGTAAATCAGCATACTGGTAGGGAGACTTATACAAAAAAATTAACAGTAATTTTTAACAGTTATAATAATAAGGTTTACAATGTATTTAAAAAAAAAGGCAAAAAACTAATACAAACAAACAAACAAAAAATCCAGGTTGTAAATACAGAAATTTAAACAGAATTAGCTGTGATATTAATGTAATTGGGAAAAAAATCAACAGAAAAAAATGCAGCACAACGTGCTTTTTCAAGTCTCTCCATCTGTCTTAAAATTGCATTCTTATAGGTATAAGAGGCCCTCACTATGGCTCCTGTTGGTGCTTTTCTCCCAAATTCCTCTGCTGTTGAATTTGATTTTCACAAAATTTGACAAGCATGCAAACTTACTGCATTATAAAGAGAGTGAGAGGAAGGAACCTGTAGGATTGGAGTCCCATGAGATAAGGTTGTTTTATAGTCTATTAATGCGTTAGCAAAAATAAAAGGTAAAACCCAAGTAACTCAATTTCATTCTTATTGTGGGTTCACTGAAAGCTCTGTGATTGAGCAGAAGGATTTGTATAACTCTAATGTAAATGGAAAGGGAAACACTACAGGTCATATCCTGTGGATCAAAAGCTTTCTTGCCTGGAGCAAACTTTCACACCATTTGAAAGAAATGCTTAGCCCTGGTGTTAGCCAGGGGACATTGGGAGTGTGTGACTAGAAAACACAGAACTGTGAAGCCCCATGTTCCTCACAAATGCAAATTAAAAAAGTCAGAACAGACAAATACCAAGCCTTCGAGGTCACTGGACCTTGGCCTTGAATCAGGGAATGACATTAGAAAAAAGTAAAGGTTTTAATGCACTAACTGTTCACACAGGAGAGTCTTTTATAGTAAGCAAGATATTTCAGATATGTTCACTACAAAGTTTAAGGTGACCAACAGAAATGGATCATCAGGCAAGCTAGGTATAACCAGTGGAGCAGTTGAATGATATGACAGTGCAAGACATTGGTTTAGATCAAATTGCTATTTACAGCTCCACTAATCAAAGATTTGTCTGAAATTTAGGTGTTAAAATATGTCCCATACCATTGGTCAAGCACTTAGCTCCAGTTAAGCAGAGAGATTTGATAAAATATTACATCAAGCTTAGAGAAAGATGGTCAGCAACCAGAAGACTGAAATAAAGAATTCCTATTCATCATTGTGTCCTTATGTCTGTTCTTGCAACATGTGCATTTTGTTCTCATATGGCAAAAACCTGCTTCTACACAAAACTCTCAGCATAGCAGTAAAAAAGCATCAGATGAATAGCAGACTGTCTTAGTTTAAAACAATTATACAGTGTGGAGACTCCAAAATTATTTACCTCCTTTTTAGCTTTAACCACTTCTTTTTCACCAATAAGGAGAGACAGATGCGAGAAAATATAAGTGAAAAAAAATAAGTTTACTAAAAAGAAAATGGCAACAACCAAGACAATAGCAAAAACTACTAGATACAAAGGTGCTGGGATGCATGGTCCTCCAGGAACAACAAAAACAAGATGGCATGGAAACCCCTTCCCTACTCCCAAGATGTTGGCCAACAGCCTGTGTGGCCCAGAAGACAAAGACAAGATGGCAGAGAAGGCCCACACTCTGGACCATGTGGCCAACAGAGAAAACAAAGGAAAACAGCACAGCAACTGAGCCTCTGAGGTTCCAGAACTCACTCTTCAGCCAAACAACAACCAATGCAGAACAGGGACAAAACAAAACCATTGAAGAACTAATTTTTGTCCAAAATGCTGCCAGGCCTCTGATAGAATATTGCAGATGTTGTAGCACCAACTCCCTCTCAGCAGCTGTAACTTAGAGAGTTCCCAGCGTGGTGCAGAGGCTGCAGGCAGTAGTTGGAACAAGTGAAGTGGGTTCCTCCTCACATCCCCAACAAATGGCAGATGGCAGCAGCAGTGAAGGCATTGCAAAATTCTTCAAAGCTTGGGGAGAACAGAAAATCTTCTGCCTTGTGCTACCTCAGCTTCTCAGATTGTGACTTGGAGACTGGCCCAAAGCAACCCCCCTGGGAGACCAGAGTGAACAAGAGAGCTTGCTCTGTGTGTGGGTGTTCCCATTTTTAAATGGATGCCACACCTCCTCCTGCCTGTGAACCAAGGTAGAACATGACAGTTTTGCTTCAGCCCTGAATCTTTAAGGGACAGTAAAATAGACTGGATGATGTAGAAAAAATACATAATGCATATTTTTGGTCACCTTGGCCACCTGGGACGCAGACATAAATAGAAATGTATATCTAGTTAACCCCTAGCTAGATTCAAACAAACAAATAAACAAAAAGAAAAAAAGACACACAAAGAAGATCTGGGACATAGGTAAACCATAGCATATAGGATTTCAAGGTATATACAAATCTTTAAATCTTTATATGGGCTTCCTGGGAAATGGTAAGGCACCATTACATTTCTGGATAAAAGCCAGCTCTACAGTGTGTCAGACAAAATTAGAAAAACCAAGAACCAGCCAGCCTTGAAGACACCATTTCATATAAAGATCTGGAAAAGTGCATAGGGATTTTGACAGGGCTTTACAGGGTCTCACAATGAATCCTTATAAGCAGCAGGGCATTTACAGCTTCAGCTAGGGGGGTTGGAGCACATTGGCATACCAAGAAATCTGAGAGAAGTGGGTTTAGTCAGTCTGAAGAAGCATGAGCTAAAGGGACTTGTTTCCTTTTACGACATAATGAATACTCCTAGAAAACACCGATTTTTTTTTTTTTTTTGGAAGTGCACAGCAAAAGACAAAAAAGACAAAGAAAAATTGCAGTAAGGGAAATTCCATTTGAAAATAAAGAAATTAGTCTTCATGATGATGCCAGCCAAATACTGGAAGGGGCTGTCCAGATGGGATATGGAATCTTCACCCTTGGACGTACTGAAAACTCAGCAGTATGAGGCACTGAACAACCTCATCTGTCTCTGTAACTGGAACCAAATTTGAAGATGTCACTGCCTTGGCTGCCTTGGCTTCCAAAAGTCCCCCCACCAAATTTGATCTGTCTGTATTTCTCAGAAACACAAGGGTAAAAAGATGAGGATGCAAAGAAAGTATGAAGAGTCAGGAATCATATATGTTGAAATAAGTAAGAGTAAGAAATACACAAACACAATGAAGAAATACCTAGATGTAAAAAAAAAAAAACCCCAAAAAACCAACCAAAAAAACCAAAAAAACCAAAAACAAACAAACAAACAAACAAAAAAAACCCCTAATGCTTAATCCTGAGATTAGGTCAGTAGTTAGATCATGATGCTCATAACATCAAGGCTGGAGTTAATCCCCATTCATTTAAGAGCTGGGCTTGATGATTCTCATGGGTCTCTTCCATCTGGGAATATTCTGTGATTCCATGTCTACACATTTCAGAGAACTATTTAAAGGAATTGGTTAACCCACTTACAGGATAGATTTTTATGTCAAGATAGACCTTTAAATTTTATTTTAGTAGAGCTCAAGTAACGTCAGTATTCTTTATCTACAATTCCTAATCTTTAAGATAAGATTGCTGAGGACTAAAGAGTTCTTTGGAAATATTAATGACTACATCTGTAAGACATATCTGTAAAGAAGGTGGTGTTAGCCTTTGTAAGGCAAAGGTTCCTCTCCTTCCATTTTCAGCTCCACAGCCTACCACTTGTAATAGTGCAGCATGCCTTTCACTTCTATTTTGTAAACCCACACCTCTTTGTCTCCTGTTGCAGTGTTGTACACCTGTATCTAACGTGCTCATGCCCTCATACCCCTGGAGTCACATAACGCTTGGTAGATAACAGTAACAATAATTTAAATGTTGCTAATAATTTAAGTGGCCAATAAGATTAAATAACCAGTAATAATTGTTCATATAAAATTTACACTCAGAGCTTAGTATTCAGTGAGAACATGCAAACTCTCCACCCTCTCATTTTTCAATCCATCGATATAATGAGCAAGAGCAGCCAGTAGGGAATCTAATAAAATTTACAAAATATTAAGAGAATCCACAGAAAAAAACCACTCTTCTGTGGGGACCATAGTACATGTGTTTCCAATAGGGCATTGCAGAACATTTCTATGTCTTTTGTTTGAGTTGTTGAAGGTTTTGCTCTTGGCTTATGTTTAGTTTTAGATTTTGGGGTTTTTTGGTTGGTTGGTTTGTTTTGCGAGGGTTTTGCTTGTTTTGATTTTTTGTCGTTGTTGTTGTTGTTGTTTTTAGTTGGTTGTTTTTTTTTATTTGTTTGTTTGGCTCTGTGTTTTGGTTTTCTTTGGAAATGGGGGAACTGGCCAGGGAGGCAGTCCTCAAAACTAACCTAGGCAGTTAGGTTCAATGCCTGTCATCAGGTATAGATACTTTTGGTCCTTTCCAGATCTCCTTTTCTATAAAAGTAAGAAATAAATTTGTGTTGTATTAGAAAATACTGGAGGAACTAATCAATTGTCTTTAACATTTTATAATTGTTGTATGAGAAGGAGACTAAGATTAGATCAAACAGATGAGTTTAATGTCCTTTGCACAGATGTTAGTCTATCCTGAATATCTATAAACTTTCTAGAAGGTTGTTCCATACCCTGATTTTCCTTAGAGCTGTATATATATTATTTAACATTAAATAAATAAATCCTGTTTCTTTTTTTTTTGTAGTCTTTAGCCTGACCTTCTTGTGAAATATATTTCAACTAGTGGCAAATTTTTTAAATTCAAAAATCTTATGCTCCTAATGAGTGTTTTAAGAGTTTAAAAGAACGAAAATCTTCATTGCCAACTTTACAGCTAAAAAGGAGATTCACCGAGTCAGCCTGGGGATCTGGGGATAATAAAAAATACCAGAGTGATTACTATGAGCATAAGACGCACCATAAGAATTGTACATTAAAAAGATATGCTAAAATATTATTATCTTCTTGTATGGAAATCAATAACAATTAGAACTGAAATAATGTATTTGGGAGGTTTTTTAGCAAAGAGACTTTTTTATAAATGGCCTGTTAAGCTGCAATGGAAAATAATGCCACCACTTCAGGAAATATAGTGTAGAATAAATAATTATTCTTAATTACCAGTCATAAGGTTTGATCTTGCATAAAGTTTTATAGATTGAATAGTTGCCTTGTGTTTTTTATAAGAGGTATTGCTTTCGACTTCATTTTCAGTAAGTTGGACTCTTTACTGTAGTGACGTCCACAATGTTTACTGCTATTGAATCCTTATATTAATAACCTAGAGAGGTTTTGTCAGCTTGAGGGTCTTTTTAGACTCTAAGGTACATTAAGAGAGTCTCATACTCATAACTGAGGCATTTCTGATTTTTCTTGTAGTGAAAAGAAGGATGCCTGGAACACCTGTTAACTAGGGTGGTCTGCTTAGCCATGGACGTTTTCAGACTTCTGAACTAAACATATTTCCATCAGAAATATTTTACAAATTTTGACATAAAAAACCAAGAATCCCCTGGACTTTAAGAAACAGAATTTATGGGGCCCTTGCAAGCCTTCCTATTACAGAGCTTAATATATAGCTTGGTAGCTTAGAGAAATTGTGGTACCCAAGACCTTTGGGCATTCTGCTTACCTGGAAGAGCTTTAAGAAAACTCAGGAATCCTGCACTAGTCTGAAAATAATCACAGCTCCCAGGAGCTGGACTGATAATTGAGAGAAAAAGAAATCATAATTGTTAATCCTATTTTATATATATATATATATATAATGTTGATTTATATTTAATAAGGATGATTATTTTGTGTCCATCCATGGGAAGTTTGTTTCCATCAAATTATGTCTTTTGCGTATAGACAAATCAAATGGAGTAGAAAAGCAGATTTTTAAATTCACACATTTGCTCAAATCTGAGAGACCTCATTCTGATGCAGATAATTTAGATTAACTCATAAAACATGTCTATTCTTGAAAGGTGTTGTGAATTTTCTTCCCTTTATGTAACAATTTACAAGAACTGCTGTATGACTTTTATAGGATATAGTTCAGCGATTATATCTCTGCCAAAAATGCCATTCAAGCCTCAGGCAAGGTTGTATTTGCTCTTAACTTTATTTCCTAATATTGGCATAACCCAGCTCAACCTCTCTTCCATGCTGTGGTGCCAGATCACTGCTAAGTGTCCCCTTTCCCTTTATTTGTCCCTACTGATACTTGTGCATTAGACCGCACTCCAGATGAGCCTGGACTGTCTTCATGCTCTGTGATTCATTAAAATCTAAGACATCAGCATGAGCCACACAGAGCGTGAGGCACAACTGCTGAACAATCATGTTTTGAGCTCAATTATGTGAACTTGCCTTGGGCTGTTGCAGAGCGTGGCACTTGATTACAGATAATGGGAATAGAAAGAGTTGTCTACATGATACTAGTGTAGCTGAGATACACAAGAATACTCACAGGTTTATTTGTGTAGTCAGTCAGAGTCAACAGAGAAAAGAATGCTGGATACAGAACAGTCTTTCAGCCTGGAAATTCAACCCAGACCATTTTGCTTTAATGTTTCTCATTTCTCCATTCCATAAAACCTGCTTCCAAATTGGGTTCATTAGCACAGATCAAAATTTCAGACAATATGAAACAAACCACTATGTAGACAAGACACTTTGCATGCAATAAGCCAAGTTAACCAGTAACAGCTAATATCAGTCCATTGGCTTCTCACACTCTGGCAGCTGAGTCCACCCCTGAATGAAGGTTTAAGTGAGTTTTCCCCCAAAAGTACAATCCTAAATTGTATAATCTATGAATTCAGGGCACTTTAGAAGCTGGTGCTGTGGCTGTTAAATCAGTTATCACACAGATGTTGAAATAATAGGGTCAACATTTGAAAAGAAACAGTAGTGCTAGAAGCTGGAAAAATCAATAGAAAGGTTACAAAATGCAATGTTCGTTGTGGGGCTTTTTTCCCCCCAAACCTGAATGTCTTCATTTTTTTTTTTTAAAGACAACTAAACAATGGGGTAATTTAAGCATTCAAATTAATTTACCATTTTATATATAAACAAATGCTAATGAATTTGGTAACATTTTATTTTAAAATTATGGTATGGTGTTTGCTGGACTCCGCACACATTTCTAAGACATAATTTATATTCTTGTTCTATTGAGAGGAGTTAATAAATCTAATTTAGCTTGGAGCAATTGTTTCACTGTTCCAGTTCAGTGAGAAGTTTTAGGTTTGGAAACTAAATTAGATTTTGGGAAATAGAAAGTCCAAATACTGAACATAGCACATGATCATTCTGTAGTACACAGCTATCTGGTAAGAAAAGCTCTGAAAAAGGACATTCTAAAAATGTCTCCATATTAAAAAAAAAAAAAGCCCAAGTCTGAGCAATATCACCAACTCTGTCCATAACAAATCATCAGTAAAATAATTCTTGGATAATTTACTAGAATTATTGGTTAACATTATAACATAATAAATTGAAACTGAATTTATGCTGTTTGCGTAGGTTGGTTGTTTTATTCATTGGTTGAATTTTGTCAGAGTCCTCAAAATAATTTTGTAGAAGAGTACTTTCTAAAAAGGTTTACTAGGAAACATCTTTATGGGAATTACACAGTCAATCTAAAATGCATTGCCAATTGTCAACCTCTCTTTATCAGAAACTAAACCAACTTCTTTCACCTGTCTGTTCACATATGAAATATCTTGGTGAAGTTCTGCAGTGAGACAGAGGGTTTTTTATCACTGGCTCATACAATTTCCCAAGACATTCGACCAGAAGCTTTGAGGTACTTTCTGAAAAACTAAGAATGAAAACCAACAAGTGAAGAATGAAAATTGTCTGCTTCCTACTACACTTCCTAGAGGGTGTTTTGTGGTCTTAGATGAGATAACTATGTGAAAATACATCAAATTTTTTGTTACCAAAAGTTTAATATTGACCTAATAATGACTTACTGGAAATTGTGCTGAAATTAATATACTTCAATCTAAATAAAAATGTTTAAGTGCATAACTGAGGAAAAATTAAAGGTTTGATATGGTGGAGATTTTCAATCTTACAGTCAGTCAGAGAGAATGATGGAATGCTGTGTCTCATAAGCCACAAATATCTAGTTAAAATATCAGTCAAGAATGTGATGTGTCCTTTTGAGTTCTTCATCCAACCACTGTAGGCCTACAGAGCAAAAACATCCTCTGTAATGCAACTGTGTATCTGAAGAGGAAAAAAATCTTGTATGCAGTATTAAAAATTATTAAATACTAAAACATATTTGTTTCAGCAGAGAGGCTCAAACCATCATAGAGAGTGTAATTTTAAAATAATACAAAGATTCATAGATTTCATTTGTTTGGTTAGGTTTTTATTGTTTAGTTTTCTTTATTTTCCCAGAGAGTATTCTCCTAAATTAAACACAGGGTACTTACAAGACCTAAGAAAAAGGCCATTTATGTTCATGTACAGAATAATATATCTGCTGCAAAAGCTTATGGTGAATACCAGTTATAAGATGAGGAAGAAATCTTTTCCACAGGAAAGTTCCTTGGCATGTATACCTCCAGATAAAAATATAATAAAAAGATAAATAGTAATGACTGCAATTCCAAATATGCCTTGACTTGAAATAGTGGTGGTTTTAAGGTTGATTCAAATGTTCCATTGATGATGAATGAAACAATTTGCTCATTTGTTCTTTGTACTAAAGATCCCTGAAGCTTAATCCTACAGTTTCAGTAATTTCAGAATTATTAAGCCCAGAGAAGTGCAGTCATGCTGAAAGTGGAATTCTAGAAGTTAATAACTTATAAGTGGTTTTAAGATTAAGAATTATATTTGCATAAATCAGTAATTATATGAGATAGTAAAACGTTATATAAAATTTTAAGGGATTACTCTTTCTTGGAATTGCCAAGTGTGTACATTAGTTTTGAAATACAGCCTAAGCAGTGACAGTCTCACTAAAACTTCTGATTCTTGACTCCAAAAACTTCAACATCTTTCCTATTTTTAGAACGAAGCAGGATACTGTAGGTATGGCCTACAATCATTTCATTGGTCTATCATGTTTGCAAAATCATGACAAATAGACAAAGTCCTTGGTGACTGGAGAAAGTGAGTGTCACACTCATTTTTGAAAAGAATAATAAGGAGGGCCCTGTGTAATACTGATCAGCCAGCTTCCCCTCTGTGTCCTCTGAGAATATGGAATAGATCCTGCTGGAAGATGTGCCAAAACAGGGAAATGAGCAGAGACAGCCAGTATGGTTTCACCAAGGGCAAATCATGTCAGACTAATTCAGTGTCACTCTCTGAGCCTTTAATATTTGGAGTATTTTCCAGGTTTTGAATGCAAGTGCTTATCCAAAGTGGCTGCTCCCTGAGTTTCAGGATGGATCTTCACATCATTGACTTGTATGACCTTTTGTCCAATAGGAAGATGATATGCTAAGGAAAGGGCAAAATGATACATTCAGTAGGTCACTTGAACTACAGGACAGGGAACCAAATCTTGGGATACAAAACTATGTACATATGACTCCCAGTTAGGGAAGGTCCTTAAAAGTTACTGGCAAACTTATGACAGTAATTACCATCACACCTTCTACCTTCAAAATATTTAAAGTTCCATTTTTCAGAGAAAGGAAAATGGGTTTAAGTAAAAGGCTTAAGGAAAATGTTGGATTGCTTCTATGAGAAGTCAGCAGAAATTATTGTAGTTCCACTGGAAATGAACTTGGCCAATTGTGCTTTTCCCTGGCTTGAAAGCTAGACTACTAAAAGCCAATAGGTCTGGTTTTGATCAGAATCAGACTTTGAATCTTATACATTTCTGTTAACTTCAATGGATTTACTGTATTTTTGTATAATGGAGATTAGAATTTGTCTTGTGGTCTGAATGTAATTTAAAAGAATTATGCAGACAGACAAGTCAAGTAAAGCTCCTGTCAAAAGGTTAGAAAAATCAATACGCAGAGCAGAAAATAAAGTAGTAAAAAGGGTATTAAAACCCCCAGAAGTTAAAAAGTCATTTTGATGTGGAAGAGAGGAATTTTCCTGAGAGGGGAATTTTCCTGAGAAACTGTGTTATGTAGCACAAGCTATCTGTATGAATAGGCAATCAGCCTCATGACTGTTGGAAGACTGTGGTGCACAGTTGTATAATGTAGACCTTTTTTGCACCCTTGGAGTAATTTTGGCCCTTCTGAGTTAATTACTGTCTTTTGATATGTAAAAGTGCTAAAAAGAGACTCCAAGGCTCCCTTTCCACTAAAACAGAAAGCTTTAGTTTTCTTTACTGACCATGTGTTTGACAGTCATGTCCTTTCTCTTGGATGAAATCAGTGATATTCTTCATTTATTTTCCTATCTGTAACTGCAATTGATTTTTTATTTCAGTTAAAGATGTTTATATATTTTGTGGAAAGTTCTATTATGAAATTATTTTCTTAGAATATGTTTCATTATAAATAATCTAATGATTACACAAAACAAATACTACTATCTTAAACTTTCAAAAATTTTTATGTATTTTCCCAAATATTTATTAAAGTGCATCCTTATTTCAAATAAGCTTTTTTTCCCAGTATTTTGAAATGGATTTAAATTAGGTATCAGAACTTAAAAATTAATGTCCCATGCATTTGGTTACTAATGTTTTTAAGCTTAAAAACATTAGTACCAAAATGCATGGGACATTAATTTTTAATTACAACACTTATCCTGACTGGACTGATAATACAGTTTTTCTTTTATTTCTGTAAGCATAATGTAAGTATCATATCAATTCCTTAATGCATAAAGTTCAGGTTTCAGATAAAATTTAAATATTAATCTCATTTTTACATGAGACTGTCTCTTTTTAAACCTAACTTCTGGCAGGAGATTTCAGTACTTGAAGCACTGTCTTAATGTAAATATTATTCCACTTTTTTATTTGTAAAAGAACAGAACCCTCTCTATCCTCTGATAGCTCTAGAACTCAAGAGGATTAATTGTAGCTGTTTTAAGTCCTGAATGATCTTCACTTTAGGTAAATTATATCAGCTGGAGGAAAGCCTCTGTATTCAAGGACACCACATCATTAGAATAAGTCATGAGTTCCCATCATGGAAACTTCAGGAACTCTTCAAATTAACAAATGGACATAAAATTCATTTCCATTGGAAAGGATTGTCCTCTGAAATACGTAAAATCTGGTTTTCAAGATATCTATTAAAATAACACAGAACTGTGTGCCAAGAAGACTTTAGGACTAGCAATCAGAGAATTTGTCTCGAACCACTTGATTTAATTGAAAGTGTTTTTATGGGATACATTGCATGGCTGCCATGTATCATCACATTTTTTGTTGCTTTCATTGAACTCACCTTCATCAGTTCTGATTAAGTTCACCTTATTGTTGATCACACTTATTATCAGTATGTTCAAAAATGGCTCCATTGTTACTTCTAAACATATTCTGAACACTGAATAGAAGGTCAAATATCAATTTATCTGAAGTAGTTGCCAGAAATGACACTTGCAGTCTTGTGAAAATGTTGAAAATTTCATAATGAAAAGGTCATAATATGTTATCCGACACCTTGCAGAGGGAACCAAAACCAATTAAATTTTAGTTTAAGAAAGAGAAGAATTGAATGGTAATATTACCATATCCAAGGGTATGCATATTTGCAACACCAACATTAGGTAGAATTTTAAATGAAAATTAATACATAGAGACTGCTGTGGTTTTTCTTCCATTCATAAAGTTCTTATTTATGTCAAATAAGAAAGACACTAAAGAATATAATTCCTGGAAGACTAAATTAGAAGGGACCTCAAGGATCACCTATTACATCCTTTGTTGTGAAAAGTAGTCTAGAAAAGATGGCCCTGCACCCCACCTGAGTATTATCTGTTCAATGCTGGGGAAGTGTCCAGTGTTGGGGAAGATGAAATAATGTCTAAATCTAAATATACTTTACCTGACCTTGAACAAAGAGGAATCATATTCTGTGGTTGTATTCTCATAAACAACCTGAAAAATCCATCCTGCAGCTGACTTTAAAGATATTCAGTCATTGGATCAAATTAAGGAGCTAATCTCATTACTAAAACTTGCATTTTTGCATATAATACTTCCCCATCCTATAAACGCAATCCACTTTTATCAGGAAATCCCCCCCACCCCACCAACCAACAAACTAAAATATATGTTCTATTGTTTTGCTTATCTTCTAACAGATCCTTTCCAACAAGATTCCGAGGTAGAAGTTTTAAAGTAAACTTTTTTTTTTTATAATGATAGCTAGATATCATTGTGAAGAGTGAAAATATCCACAAAGGAAATACATATTAGTGGAGCCACAATTTCCTTAATCTCTAATTAAAATCTGCTATGTCAGTGGGGCACACATTATGTTAATACACCAGTTTTGGCTGATATCTAACAGGCAGGTGTATAACTGGTCTGTAACTATTGTTTCATTGTATGTTTCATACTTTTTTTTTATTTTTACATACTTTTGGGAAAAAAATCTCATACCATGGACATCAGTAATAGATAGATAATAAACTCATAGAAATCTGAGTTTAAACCTGCACTTACCAGCTAAAGTTTTTGCTTTAATCAGCACTGTCACTAAGGTCAATAAACAGTCCTATTAATAGGCACACCAACATGTAGTTGATGAATATAAAATATTAGTATGTATTTTTTTTCCTTATCACATGGCATGTTATTAAACTAACTCTGTATTGATAAGTAGAGTAGACATAGTATTGAACACCAGAGAGGCTTCACATACCTCCTGCCCTGACTGCTGCAGGACAGTGACATGTCTGCAGTTATAACAAGATAGATCCACTCTCCCATTCCTCTTCTCTTTGCAAATTGTATTAAAGAATTTTCTGTAACTTCTCTATATTTTACTAAACAGATTGCTTTTCTAACACATTAAAACACACATTTATTCAGAAGAAATTTAAAAAATTATTTCCAGAATTGAAAATCTGAGCAGATTTCTCCATTTAGGTGCAGAAAAGGAACTCTGATTTCAGAGGAGAGAAAGTTCAGAATTTTCTCTTGACCATCTCCCTTCTTCCTTCCTCTGTATCAACAAATAAATTTCTATGTGTGTTTAGCTGTGTGTAGAAAATGCATCAATTATGTTTGTTTGAAGAAGAGGTGAGCAGCCTGAGGAGTGTGCCTGGAAATGCAGAAGAAAAAACTCTAGCTTTGCAGATCCACAATTTCTAATTTTCTTTTCATGAGTGATTACAGAAGAACAGAAGCCATTTCTAAAGAGAACAGTCAGCAATGTTTATGTTTAGAGAATTGCTACACTTTTCTATTCAACTGCCATCAAGCGAATAACATAAAAATGAAATAACCAATAACATAGGAAAAAGCCCATCTATCTAGCCAAAGCTCTGAACAACAGAAAATATTCTACATTTAGATTTTTTTAAGCATATAAACATCTAAATTTTATTCCATTAGCAGTGTTTACTTTTACAGTTACCTACAGTTTGCCTATATGTTGTTTAATCTTATAACCTTTACATTTAATATTTTTCCATAAACTCAACACCTATTCAAACATGCACAAAATTACTTACATAGCATTCTGTGTCAGTAGAACATAATGATAAAAAGGTCAGAACTGTTTCATTGAAATAACTCCTTGATAAGATGATCAATATCCTCAGATTTGAGTAATAGAATTATATATTGTAAAAGAGAGTCTGTGATTTTCCAGATGTCATTGGTATTTTGGGGTCTTGTCAGTACTGCTTTGAATCCTGCTTCTGCCTCCAGTATGGACTGTCTTTTAAAAGTTACCTTGCTTATCTTTTAGCTTACAAACAAAAGGACAAAACTTATCACTACTTATTTCATTTTATTTACCACAATTTCTCTAGTGAGAGCTAAGACCACACTTCTCTGCAAAACATAATTCTGTTTTAGAGAGTAAGAAATTTGTTTCTTCTAACAACAGGAATTTCCTGTCCAGAAATGGTTGAGTATATTTGGTGGTTTAATCTTTCTGATGTATTTAAATTTAAATTTCTAAAATTACTGTCATTAAGATTGATTTTCCTTAAATGTAAATTGCAAATGTGGCCATTTTCACCTGAACTGGAAAAGTAGCAACACCTCTCATTTTTAGTAGACTTTGTTATGGAGCTACATCTGGAGAATGGATAAATTTAATGAACATTGTAGAGAGCTGTACTTTGAGAGGTAAAAATTCATGATATGCAACTTTATTTCCCTCTTTGTAGCCATTACAAGTACACGCATTTTCTATGCTCCCAGTGTTCAAAAGCATGAAGCACACAGCTCTGTCTTCTGTTTTCTTCCTATGGTTTGCAAAGACACTTTGTTCTGTACTGGAGACGGGGGCTGGGTTGTGGGGGGGAGGTGAGGTGAGACTGAGCTGGTGCAGGGCTCTTTTATCCATCTCAGAAAGAAAGACCTGGCAAAAATGGCTTAATACGGTAAGTGCTTCAAAAAGACAGAATAAGAGAATGAATGTAGTTAGTGAGTAAACCTTCTTTCCCTATGGGCACCTGTTGGTGTTGAACAGGACCCATTTGGATTCTCTCCTGGTGCACAGGGAAGGTGAGAGCAGATCCTAACCATGTGGAGAAGCTCTCCCTCTTGGTCTTTTGAGCTACTATCCAATTCCCTCATGAGGAAACTATTCTAAGGAAAGGTCTCACAAGGACTTGTTCCTGAACTGTCAGAACCAAGGCAAGGCCACGTAGGTCACATACTTGCATGAGGGAGTAGGAGCCACCCAAGGGGCTGTGCTGTGGTGGACTGGCTGCACTCATTCTGCAGCACAGCACAGGCATATCCCCTCTCAGGTCAATTGCCACATACTGCCTACCTTTCCCAAATCTAAGTTACAGATTACCTTCTTTGCATCCTAGCTTCTCAAGCCCTAAATGTGAGTCCAAATAGAGTAGACATGGCCTGCTAATGACCACTGGCTCCTTGTATACTGTATCTTCCAAAATGCTCCCCATCCACACTACCAATTCCTTTTTTTTTCAGTAGAAAATGAATAGTGTGATTATTAATTAATGAATTTTCACAAACCATAGTGCATAATAATTACTGATTTTATAAATTAAGCATGTAGCATGTATGGAGTATATGGAGTACATTAAGCATGTAGCATGTATTAAGCATAAGCATGTATGGAGTCCCACTCATAATTAGAAAACTAAGGCTATAAAAACCCACTACTCAGTAAAAGAAGTATCCACAATAAATTGCATTTTCTTGTGGAGTCTCTTACTCAACAGCTCTCTAAAGCAGTGGTTTGAAACCATTGCACTGGGGAAATTCTCTGGTTCAAATATGGAGACAGATAAAGGTTAGCTGAAAAGGAAGATTAGGGCATGTAGTATGGTGTCCAGGGTAAGGTTAATTCTTATATACTGCCCTGCTTGTCTTTTCACCTCCCAAAAAGTAGAGCTCTGCTGGTGGGGAATCATGAAAGTTTTCTGAGTCTGTCTACAAGGACAAAGTCATTTGGTCAACTTGCAAATTACACTCTGCAAAAAGTGTTCCTGTTTTCATGCAGTTAAAGCGATCCTCACATTCCACCTTGAAATACTCCTAAATTTTCTTCTGCTTTGCTACAATGGAGTGGTAAAAGTGAAAACTCAAAATGTCTATGTCTTCTAAAAAAAGGGAAGGAATTTCATTACAGTAAACTATACCTATGTGTTTTTAAATTTATGAGAATATGAAAAAATATAAATTTTGCACAAAATGCAATAAATATTTTCTTATAACATGCATGTGCCTCTCTCAAATATTATAAACACAAATCTTCTTTGCACACATGCTCACAAACACAGATCACCTCAAAAACTGTGATAGGATTATAAGTGTTGAATGGTGAGTAGCTGACCTTGTAACAAAGAAAGTTAATTATCTGTATCATTTATAAAAGAGCATATAAACTTCATTAGGAAATTTCTCAAAGTTCCTCAGAAGTAAGAAGAATTTAAAATGAGGACTGACAGTGCAAAACAAAAGTAATTAACCCCTTGAGTTAATAAAAATATTAGTTTTGATTATCATTTATGAAAACTTGCAATAATTTAATCAATAAATAGCAAAAGGACCCAAGGAAGCTGAATACCAAAATTACTTACAGAAATATAGAAAATCTGATAAAATATCAGTTATTTATAACTTTGCTTATTTGTAGCAGAACAGAATTAACTTCATCTATTTTGCAGTTGCTGGTAATGAAACGAGACCTTCTATGACATAGTATGTTCAACTTGTTTTGGTTTTAAAGGTGTGGTGAGGGCCATAATGCCAATTTATCTTCAGTGTAAGGATTGTTGCCTACTTCCTTTATGAATCAATGGGTAAATAGAACAAAAAATGGTTTTCAGTTTGCTGGCCAATTGAGCTAACAGTGGTACCCACTAAATGTGCTGAGGACCATGTTCTGGAGAAAATTGAACTCTGAGAAGCTATCTGCAAACTTCGTATAATTATTCTCCAGAATATACTGGGTTAAGGTGCACTCATCAGTTAGCCACTTAAAGCTGTGGAGAATTGTGGTCAGTTATCATATATCCACAAAACTCCCACCAGACAGAAAGACAATTTTGATATAAAGAAGCAAATGTACAACTGAAAATATGTACAAGTCTATGAAAAACCTAACAAATTTTTTTTAAGTACTGAAATTTGATACTTTCATTTTCTCAAAATCTTGGGTTTATAAGACTTCACAATCCTATATCTACAGCAAGGAGAATTCAACTGAATGGAAATACAAGATTTGAGAATTAAAGCTGTGAAGAATCAATACAGATGATGCATATTCATGCTCATCTACAAGATAATTTTTTGTAGAAAAAGAGTAATAAATTTGCAGTGTAGTTTTCTATAAGTTGCTTTAAAGAATGATGTGATAAGAAAAATGTTATTTACACAGTTTTAATGAATACAGGACTCAAACACATACAAAGATTATTTGGCATTACTTTTCCTTGAATAAAATGTAGAAAATAAAATCGTTGTAAAAGCACATTAGACTTCATGCACTTGTTTCACAACATGAAGCAGAATTCCAATAAAAAAATGACAAAATCTGAGACTTGCATATAAAAATACAATATAAATTATTCCTTCATCTGAATATATCTTCAAGAGCAATACACACATTAATCCATTCCTTCTTTATTATGCAGTTCTCTACCATTATTCAATATTGTCCCTAATGCTTCTACTATTTCTATTATCACTAAGATTGGATTCTATTTTTAGTTCTCATCTTGAATTGCTTTTGAGTCTGGATAAGGTGCCTGTCTTTATTTCTTCTTTTAAGAGAAAAAATTATTATGAATAATGGCTTTCTTTGAACACAGCCTTTCTTTTGAATAATGTTCTGCAGGTGAAACAGCTTCATAGCTTGAACTATAGTCTAGTGAGTTTGTAAGAAGCTTTTTATTGACTTCAGTGAGTTTTGGGTCAGACTACCTATGATAAAATGAATCATATTTAGCAACCAACTTTTTTTTTTTGGAAATGTCACTAAATTTATCCTTGAAATTTAATTCATAATATTGTTGTATTATTCCCTTCAAATGATAGCATTTCAAGTTTTATTTTCTGAATTGAATGCTGTATGTAACTGGCCAACAGGCGAGGAAAAAAGAAAAGTGGGTATGTCCTAAAAGATTATTGAAATATCAACTACATTTGAATGGACCAAGTTGGTATTGTCATTAAACACATAATCAAAAAGAAAAAAAAAGAAAAGGAAGAAAAAAGCCCACAAAAATTTGGGGGTTTTTACTGGTGCAGAATAAATTACAAATGGAAAAATGGAACATAGGTTTGCGTTTCAGCACATATTGTCAAGGTAGCCTTCTAAAGTGCTGGACAGATTGGTTTCAAGTGAAGAACTCTCTGCTCTGCTGTTTTTCTTGTATCACAGAGATCAGAATTACCCCAATGGATTTGTCAGGATTATAACACTAGTGGATATTGGGTCCCTTGTGGACCTCCACAGGCTGTGGAAGACAGCTTGCTTCACCATGGTCTTCCCACAGGCTGCAGGACAATCTCCAGTGCCTGAAGCACCTCCACCTGCTCCTTCTTCAATGACCTTGGTGTCTGCAGAGTGGTCTCTCCCACATGTTCTCAAACCTCTCTTCAGCTGTAGTTGCTAAAATTTTCCCTGTCTTCTTAAATACGTTATCCCAAAGGTGCTGTCACTGCCACTGATGGGCTCAGCCTTAGCCAGTGATGGGTCCATACTGGATCCAGCTGGCATTGGCTCTGTAAGGTAATGGGGTATAGCTTCTGGCAGCTTCTCACCCCTGCACCTCCATCACTACAAAAAACAAAACAAAACAAAAAAACCCCAAAAAACCAAATAAAAACCCCAAACAAACAAACAAAGAAAAAAACCCAAACAAATCCAAACCAAAACCCACAAACCACCCACAAAGGTGGCATCAGTGCTATTTGATCCTTAACTGAACATCTTTAGTTACTATGAGTTTAAAACAGAGAGTACATATAAGTAAAATGCTCAAATTTTACTTATGGATGGTTATGAAAGAAACAAGTAAAAAGAAATAAAATTGACTGCATTTAAATTCTGTGAATTTACTGGCAATTTGAAGACTCCTGATCAACCAAAAATAATCCTAAAATCTAACAAAAAGCAGATGTGTCATGTCTAAAAATCACTGATTTTTCTATTTACCTTGTGGATAACATCTTTTTATGAATACTATAGGCAATGGAATTTGATTCCTAAGTTTTAGAAATGTTTTAAATGAACAATTTTTATATTTTTGAAGCAGATTTCCTGAACAAGCATGGTATAAAACAGTAATCTGAAGTATATTTACTTCCTGAAAGAGATCAACTGAATTTGTTTCTCTTGTTTCACTTTGACAAGGACAACAAGAATTCTAGCAAAGTAGATCAAATGAGGGTATGATTAATTTATCCTTTACATCCTCAAAATAGTTATGTACTAATATAGCTTTATTTTGGTTAAATATCCAGTTTTTGCTTTTTATTTGTATGAATTTTTAGTTGACAGCAGCAACTGACATAAACAATCACAGATGTAGAATCTGTAAAAGAAACTGGGTGAGACACTGCATAAAATATCTGACCTATCTGAATGAAGCATTTCATTCTATGAGGGAGAACTTTTATTTAAAATCTATACCTATTAGAGTATATAAAATTAAAAAAATAAAAATTGGTCACTGAATCTGGAAATTAACATTTGATGGCAATTGCTTTGAATCACTTTTAATAAAATCAGCAGAAAAAAACTAGGGAAAGATGTGTGGTGTCTGTGACTGAGCCCTGCATTGATTCCAAATTGCCATTTCCAGACAATTCCATTCCTGTGTGTGGCCAAGCAGTTAGAGGCGTCACTGGCATGTGTGAAAAACTTATCTGACTATCTGACTGAACAGAATAAATGTATAGGGGCTTACTGGGCATAATGTCATGCTCAAGAGTGTGGTATATTCAAGGTCTCCAGGATGAAGGAGGAATGATTGAATCTGACTCCATGTTCTTAGAAGGCTAATTTATTGTTTTATGATATTATATTAAAGTATACTATACTAAACTATACTAAAGAATAGAGCAAGCATACAGACAGAAGCCTATAAAAAATGATAATGAAAACCTGTGACTCTCTCATCAGAGAGTCAGTCACAGCTGTACAGTGATTGGTCATTAAGTAAAAACAATTCACGTGTTGGATAAACAATCTCCAAACCACATTCCAAAGCAGCATAACACAGGAGAAGCAACTCAGATAATATTGTTTTCATTTTTCTCTGAGGCTTCTCAGCTTCTCAGGAGAAGAATCCTGGGCAACGAGATTTTTCAGAAAACATGATGGTGACACAAGAGAGCTAAGTAGTAAAGGTAGGAAATTTTTCACCTTTTTGAGTTTTTTTTTTATTATTATTAAAAACACTATTCTAATATACTGGGGCAGAGCAGAGGAATGACAGTGAATTTAAATTCACAAAACAAAATTAAAGAAAATATACTGGAATAAGTTTAATAACAACTATGACACAATCTCATACTGGAGGTATCTCAGACCCATAAGAGATTAGAGTTAGAAATCCCAAGGGAGTGTAAAGTTAAAATTTCATGCTGCTTCAATTATTAATAGAATCTTCTCTTCAGAGCTGACATAATTTATGAACCACATTAGGTTTTCCCACCATATTTATATAACAACAAAACCAGTGAAAATAACAAACAAACATGTTTTATTAGGGTAAGAAGGAAGCTAAAAAAAGAAATAACTCCTTAGTATGTCTGGATCATTTCCACAGCACTGCCATATGGCAGATTCAGCTAGTGTGCAGCAAAGCTGCAATAATTTGTGATTGTTTAAGGCAGACCTGGCAACTGTTTACTAAAGATAACAGAAACTAACCTTTCAGTGACTATGGTGCTATACTCTCAGCATGCATAATCTTCTACTGGTCCTGCGTGTCTCAAGGCTGGAAAGCAGTTCAAGTGGCTTAAAATGACCACAATCACTTTTTCTCAATGGCCATGGCCAAAGAATGACTGAAAATTCCTTTCTGCCTTCTTTGATACGAAAAAATGTAGGTAAAAGATGTCTTAGTGTAACCCTACATACACAACTAGGGAAAGAAGAGGTGACTAAGTTACCAAATGCAATGAAATCACAAAAAATGGCTGCTAGGTCTGTAAGTGACAACTGTACCTTAAAAAGGCTAATATAAGTAAATAAAAAACCCCTATAACTCACCAGTGGTTTTGCATAACAAAGCAGCTCTGAAGTACATATGACTACTTATGTAAAAGGATTCATCCTGACTCATGCTATTATTTGCTTTATAAGGTTCTAGTTCTGTCACAGTTCAAAGCAGAAATCTGTACTGTCCTGGTCTTGTATTCTTACTGGTGGTAGACCTAAAACTCTTCTGACCAAGCAAATGAGGCAATTTGTAGAAGGAAGTTCACAGAAAAACGTAACCAGGGTAACAGTAACAAAATACTTTCTGAAAATTGTGATTGCGTTAGTGCAAGAAAAGTAAGCAAAATCATGACATTAATCTTTATCTCAGAATTATTTTCCAGAATATACTGGGTTAAGATGCAGCTATCAGTTATCCACCCAAAACAGTGGAAAATTGTGGTCAGTTCCTATATATCCTCTTCAGAATTAAAAATAATTCAGGTAATAATACATAATTGCTACCTATTTTGTGGGCATTATAAAACAAAAAAATCCTTGCACTGTATTTCTTTGCTGGTCTTCCAGAAATGTTATAATGCAGCCAAGGTTCCCTGATTTTAAGGGATAGCAGAGGTGACTTTAAAAGAAATAGTGTCTTGTTTGCTTGATATTTTTGCTTCTATATTCAAGCTTTCATGAGACTTCCATACAGAACATAGAAAGAGCAATATTTTAGACTGCTTCTATGTTTTGTTTATGTCACAGTCTCCAGATGAATTAAGACTACTAATTTCTGTTGATAGTAGAAGTATTGATATCTCAGCATGTAACACTGATAATTATTCCTATTATTAGTTTAGTGCCTATCAGCACAGTATTAGGGGACAGATTTAAGATGCTGAGAAAGAGGACTTCCAGTTTGAAAATGTCATAACACTTTTCTGCTATGGCCCAGTGTAGCTGAGCATCCAGTGTATAAGAAGTCTGATGCATGTGGTATTAAGATGTTTTGCACACAGTCTGCTCACATGCTTCTTCCCAGTTTTGCAGACTATGAATCAGTTATCAAGTAGAATACTATTTTGCTAGACCAGTGATTTTTCAATCATTTTTTTATTTCCTTTTAGAGTTTGTAGATAGATAAAATATTTCCACTGGAGAAGAAAATCTTTGAATAGCAAATTTTAAGTCAGTCAAAAATAAGCTTATTTCTCTTGGTGTTACCTGATTAATGTTCAATTCAGAAATTGAACACTTAAACCCACTGTGGCTGATGTTTCAGAGAAGCTGAAGAAAAATCTAACCTTAACAAAGGTATTGTGAATTCTGCATTAATTTGAGCAAGGTGATAAGGACATATGAGTTCAGAGAATCAGAAAATCATAAGACAATAACAGGGATCGGTTTGTGGTACACTGCATTCGTTTTCAGGACAGTAGCTATTCTGAAGATTCTCTTTTCTGGTGAAAGAATGGATTTCAAGAGGGATTTCAAGCAGATCAGTGGCATTGCTTTGCAGGTATTTGTGGGAAATCATCCCAGCCAGAGTAAAATAACAGGAATATATTAAAATTTGTTTACTTTATGTTTACAGTATGCACTGTATTACAATGTAATTGCTTCAACAGTGTTTCTTCTAGTAGTAATAATGGTTCTAGTATTTTTTTATTGAGTGTTTGTCATTTAAACACTAATTCAATTGCCTTTGCAAATATTTGCTTTCTAGCAGTTACCAGGAAGCACAGCACAGTACACATTTTGAATCAAATCAGGGCAAACCCTACCATTTCACTCAGTGCCTTCCACAGGATTACTTGAAGAAGTAAGCTTTAGGTGAGAAATTTAACAACCTAGGGACCCTGTCTTATTAAAAATCTTTGGTTTGCTTTTTCTAAAAACAGTGTCTGAGCTTCAGTTTGAGCTAAATAAAGTCACTGATTTTTTTTTGTTTGTTTGTTTCTTAGATGTTGATACTTTGATAGCATGTTTCAACCACTGCCTTGTTTTTAATATCACACTTTCTTCTACCAGGCATTTCTTTGAGGTTAATAATCATCAGGGAGCATGATTAGAAGAGGTTCTGCTAGTGTGCATATTGGCAAATGTCAAGCCTGTATACAGCTCCTTTGTAGATGTTCTGCAGTTTTCTTAAGTACAAGAACACCTCTTAGAGAAAACCCAGACTCTGCAATCACCTGCCCTGCTAATCCTAATTATCTTTAGTAGGACTCTGGAGTTCATGATAGCAACGCATTGATGTTCAATTTCTTAATTCAATGTATGACATCTCGCCTCTATACTCATCAGTCCTACAGTTTAGAACTCAAAGGAAGGAATAGCTTGTGTCTTTCTAAAATACAACCCTATTGGCTACAATGAAATCAGGAAAAATCCTCCATTTTCATAAATTTTTTTTTTCTCCAGTTATTATGTCTAATGATGAAAATTATTTTCGTATTTGACTTCTCTTCAAACACTGCATTTTATTTAATTTTCCATCCTAGACCAAAGGCCACGTCTGATTCCACCTTTTCTCTTCATTGGGAAGTATAAATAAATAATAACTTTGTGGTAAAGTTCACCAGAATCATGTAATGCTCTTGACATTATAGTGTACCATAAAACACCAGTATTCCTAGGTTGCCTGACTTACCTCCTTAAACCTAAGTACACTGTCTTGCCAAGAATTATGGAATAATTCTGTTGGCAAAGATCTACAAGATTAGTGAGTGCAGCCTTTGATGGGTCACTGCCTTGACAGCTAGACCGTAGCCCTAAACACCACACCTAGATGTGTCTTGGAGGAAGACTTCCAAGGTTGGTGACAGTCTGAGGTCTGCCTGTTCCCATGCTTAACCACCTCTTTCATTAATTCTTTCTGGTATCCAACCTGGGCCTTCTCTGGCACAGCTTAAGGCTGTGTTCTCTTGTCCTGTCACTGGCTCTCTGGGAGAAAAGGCTGACCCCTGCTTGGCTACAACCTCCTTCAAAGTGGCTGTAGAGAACCATAAGGTCTCCCCTGACCCTCCTCTTCTCTAGACTAAATAACCCCAGCTCCCACAGGTGCTCCTAATATGACAATCTCTAGGACCTTCACCAGCTCCCTTGCCCTTTTCTGGATGTGCTCCAGTGCCTCAATGTCTTTGTTGAAGTGAGGGGCCAAAACTGAGCACAAGATTTGAGGTGTAGCTTCACAAGGGTTGAGTACAGAAGTTCTTAATTGAACAGATCTGTCAGATAAAAAAATGTCATAAAGCCATAGAAATATACTGCAAAGAAGTGTAATTTTATACAGAAATAATCTATTCAGTAACATGTTACTTTGTTCTTTGACGTGATATTTAATGTTGAGCTTATTACTTTGCAATTACCTAAATAGATATCTGTGCACTTCCATAGGGTTTTATATTAATGTTTTCTCTTAGTGCTCCCATTACAGAGATATTTAAAACTAACAAACAAACAAAAGTCAGATTTTAATTAAATTGTGATTGGAATTTATATAGTCCACATATGTTTCAGGAGTTTTAATAAACAATAGAATCCATTCAAATTTTTATGTTTTGCTCTGGGATTTTTCAAACTGTTTAAGAAATTAAGAAATATCTTCTGTCATATATCTGAAGATGGACATAATCCTCAGTGTTTGCCTGTCATCATAGTGAGAAAAACCTCAGATATCTTTATTTCCTTATGAACTTGCTTGCAAACTAAGAACTCTAGGCAAGCCCATTAAAATCTTTACAAGAGTTAACTGGCACACTGGAGCAAATCACCTAGTTTGAATCAGAATCCAATGCTAATTCATGATGCCTTCATTGCTCTGTGTTTGGGACAACTAATTAATCAAACTCAGATTAGGTTGTTAAAATGATCTGCCTAAATAGGATTTAAACTGATTATAATTTTTAAAATAGAATCTCATTACCTGGGTAGATTTGTCAGAACATTTATGTCTATGTTTGAATTGCTAATGTACAATTAGAAAAGTAATCATGTAAAGTATTAGAACACTATGTGCTCTGAGAATTATTTATTACTCCTTGAGTAGCCTCTCTGATATAAAAATAATTTTCCATTAATAAATGAAAAAATAGAAGCAGAATTTCAGTATCACATTTACAATACCTCTTTATTAAAGAACACACATTCCATATTGGGCTACTTAGAAGAAAATTCAAAATGCATTGCTGAAATGGAAAAGAAATGGAAAAAATCGAAACTGCAAAGGAATTTAATCCATTATACTACAAGGTTGACTTTTTTGATTATGTGTTTGGAAGCAATAATTGCTCAAGCATATATATGATAAGTATCTCTGAATTATACCACCATGTTTTGAACCTCACATACATATCCACCACCACACACAGAGAGACACCGAGAGATCATGAAGGATGGGATGAGAATTCCACCATCTTTTGTTTTGTGGTTGGTGCATCTTTGCTCTCCCCACTCCTCTCCCATCCTACTCTGTTATCTTAGGAGCTCCTGATAAGCCCTGACTGAATCAGCTGAGCCACCAGGTGAAGCACTCCTTGCTGGCACCAGTTTGTCACTGAAATGTCCCTTGACTAAGCTCTTGCATGATAAAGGTGGGAACAATTCTGGCCACAACAGGAACATCAGGTGCCTGATCCAGGTGAGGAACAAAGAATAAGCAGTTATCCTTCTTAGCCCTGGTAAATTATTCACCTGAATTGCATAGCCCAAGTGAATGCTGCTGTTTCTAAAACATTTTGAAAAAATTAATTTTAGCCTGAGTGGAACACTACATTGATAAAAATGTCTAGTAGTTACCCAGTTGTGTTATGGCCAGGATGGAAACTGACTGATGACTGGAGAAAATCCTCTTGCGACCCTATAAACAGTGGTCTTAAGGGAAGAGTTTGAATTGTCCTGGACTGCAGCAGGCTACACCAATATCCTCCCCTAAGTGGGACACTTCTTGGAGCTCATGAACTCTCAAGTTTGTGATATTGAAAAGGCCATGGTCTTAAGGGAAGACTGAATTGTCCTGGACTGCAGCAGGGTACACCAATATCCCCCCCTTAAGTGGTACACTTCTTGGAGGTCATGAACTCTCAAGTTTGTGATATTGAAAAGGCCATCACTGATGATGAGGCCTAGGTTGATATTCCCCACCTCATCATTCCTCAAGGTGCAAACCATGCCTCTTGAGAAATGCTAAGGCATTTAATGTATTTCACTGAACCTGAGTGGAATTTTAACAGGTACCTTTACAGCCATAGATACAGATATATACACTTCTTTGTCTGCATCTGTGCATTGATTAAGGTATGAATTATATTATTGTAAATCTATAATTAAATCAAGTAAACCCTACTGAATCACCTCAAAAATATTAAATTAGTCAATGATTAGGTGCTGACAAACCCTTTTGTGCCCTTATGTTTTGTAATCATATCCTTTGCACCTTTACCCTTTTGCATTCTTTGTCTTCTTGTAAATTATTCTAAATTGATTCTAATCCAATTTTCTTATATATTCTTCCTCTATGTAGTAAGTAATAGAGTGAACCTTGCCATTAAATTCTGTTAAAGTCATACTTTCACAAATTCATATAGAACCTGCTTTTTGCCAATTCCTTTGATGATGATTCTATAAGTTACTTTAAGCACTCATTCAGAACATGTATGAAGCAGTGGATCTAATAAAATCCAGTTTGACTTGTGATGTGCTATGACATGCATCGAGAATGTAGCACAATCCTGAGCTAAAAATAGTTTCAAATAAAGATATCCTGGCAGATGCATCCCAGTGGTAAAATTATCTGCAAACAGTCACTTGTACAAGAACAGTCCATGGTACAAGAGCAGTCCACAGAGTGAATTCAACACAAAGACCTCCCTGAATCACTTGGATGTTAAGCCCTCAGCACCAGCTGTTACCTGTTTTGCTTTACAGATGGACAGTTCTTGCCAATATAGGCACAACCATTCTTGTTCTGCAGTCAGTCGGCAGACTTCACACGCAGAGATATGTGCAGCTTCCCCTTGGGTCAGCAGCCATGACTCGCAGTGCAGCGAGAAAGCATTCAGTGGGTACACCTGCATTGGTAAGGACCATTTTCTGTATTATTAAGTTGTAAGAATGTTGTGAACACCCCACGTGTGGAGACGCAAGTCTGGACTCCATGTTCTTAGAAGGCTGGTTTATTATATTGTGATATATATTATATTAAAATGCCACATTAAAACTATACTAAAAGAATAGAGAGAAAAGATTGGTCAGAAGGCTTGAAAGAACAAGAATAGAATGCATAACAAAGACTTGTGACTCTCAGCGTCCGATGCAGCTGCATCTGTGATTGGCCGTTAATTAGAAACAACCAACATGCATCAATCACAGCTGCACCTGTTGCATTCCACAGCAGCAGATAGTTATTGTTTACAATTCTTTCCTGAGGCCCTTAGCTCCTCAGGAGGGAAAAATCCTAGCAAAGGATTTTTCATAAAATATCATGGTGACATAAGAAGGATCCTTAGAATTGTTTTCCTGCAGGCCAAAGAGCATTTCCCAAGGCTTTGAGGATGTTTCAGGATTTAGCTTAAAACTCTTGATGTTTGATTTTGAGGTGCAAGGATGGTTTGAGGGCAAAGGCAAAGAGACAAGTCCATTCAATAGGATGCATACAGACATTCCCATTTCAGGTGGTGTCAGTGCCTGTTACAGGGACAGTTTTTCCTTAGGCCCTCAGAGAGGGTCTGTGACTGCATTTGACATGAATTTTTGAAAGAATTTTTTGATTCAGATATATAATGTACAAAAAAAATCATTGTGATTTCTCCTCTCTTTCCATGTTTATATGGTTTCCCTCCTTTAGAACTTCTGTGAACTTCACAGAAAAAATCTTTTGCTATGTATGGGTGATGTGATTGCGAAATTTTTTATTGCATTTGCTGGAGACAATTTTCTGGTAGATGCTACAATCTTTTTCTTACAACCTGATTTAAGGAAAAAAAAAGTGAAAGGATTTTTTTTTCCATGTCTTCCCATTTCTTCTTTGAAATCAACTAATTCACATGTAATTTACTAATTCACAGGTCCTTCATGTGATTTTTTTGGTGCAAATCATTTCCTCAGCTGCCTTGGGCAGAAGTGTGACACTGGCATAATTAAGGAGACAAAAGTTATTGTTCACAGTTTGCAAATAATATGACATGTTTACATTTAAAAACCAGCCAATCAAACTGCACTTCCTTAATGGTTACCTAAAGACCACGTGCTAGAACTAGCATTCTGCCTCACATTTTAGATACACTAATGTTTTACAGTTAAATGATGGACTCCATGAACCAGTTTCAGCTAGAGTTTTCCTTATGGAGAACATTTAAAGTTTTATTGCTATTGGGTATTTTACTAAAAAAAAAATCTGCAAGATTATCTTACAGATCTGACACAGCTGACCAGTCCCACACCACAAAAACAATATAATATTGATACATTAAACTAATCTCCACTAAGAAGTTATTTAATTAACATAACTCTCCTGCATCCCAAGATTTTAATATTAAATTCACTTATGGTTCATATATTAAAAGGATGAAGATATTTAACTCCATATTTGCATATTCCCATATTTTTGCTTTTGTTTTTTCAGCTTCTCCACCAGTTAAATCAGAGAAACAGTTAATAAAATTCTATGTGTGAACTAGTGTTCTACACATTTAAGTTCTGCAGAGGAGGATTTCATATGGATAGATATATTCTTCTGTCTTTGGCAAACAGCAGAGACAAGGTATTAATTTCTATATTCCAAATATACTTGGTCTATGCATACAAAACAGTGCCCTCAAAAAGCTTCCATTTTATGAAATCTTTTAGCATTTTTTTAAATTCCAATCTAAACTCACTTATATATTTAATCTTGTTGATCATTGTGATTATGGTTTTGGAAACTTATTTCCAATAAATTATTAGGAATCAATCTGTAAGTACTAATTCTAAGGAATGCGTTTCCAGCAGGTAACATGCAAACAATAGAAATTAAAAGATAAAGGTTTTAAAAACGTTTAAACCTTTAAAAAGATTCAATTAAAAAAATGTTCTAAGGCCTTTTATTTTTGTTTCTTCTTTAATTATAATGATAATAATAAGTATTATTATTATAAGTCTCTGTTCATTTATTCAAAGCTTACAGTGTTTCAGGCATTCTAAATTTGGCCTGAGATATAAAGCCAAAGTGATTTGATTATGAAACAAGAATTTTAGGTCTGTAATAGTGCTGGTTTTCTGTTTCAAGTAAACCTTTACTTTCTAATGGTTTATTTTTTTTTCCTTTTATACTTCACATCAATTTACCTAACATAGAAAGATAATTTGCTAATGTTACATTTAAAATAAATAATATATTTGGGTGTCATTATTTTTATCAACACTACAATAAAACATGAATGACACAATAATGAAATCAAGTGATGACCAGGAAAAGAAATCTTAGTCTCAATTACACAGTGTTAGATATCTTTCTTCTAGAAGATAATGAGAACTGTCATTGACCTTATTCAAGTCACTTCTCACATTTAAGGTACTTTTTCATTTAACAGGTTGGGTCAATTCACAAGATTTAATATTGACTAAGATGTCTGTTCTTATTGGCAAATGAATAAGCTCTTCAGTGCTAAAGGTGACAATAGAAATGCTTGGATTCCTCCAATTTCAGATTTAGAAACCTTCAGTTACCACTTCTTACTACATTCATTAGACTTAATTGTGGTATTTGTTTAAAACCTCAATTTCATGTGAAAACGTGTCTGTTCTTTACTGCCATTCTCAAACTGCCATATATATTTACTTCAGTGTATATTTACTTCAGTATTTAGTGTAACCCATGAAAACTGGTAATGCACAAATATGGTCTTCATATGACCAACTAATTTCCTTTTTTATCCTAGTGTGCACAAATCCTCTAAATGAACAAAGCACCAAATCCAGTTAGCACTGAAATACCTTTTGCTGTCTTAGATATGGAAAGCTGAATCAAAAAACCTGCTGAAAAAGGACAAATTTGTAAATTGTTCCTAAATTTCCAGTGACGTGCCACAACCATTGGTCAAATAGGGGCAAATATATTTGGAGACAAAGGCTTTCTGTTGTCCCAAAATCCTTCAGTCCAATGATTTTAATAGTTGCATAATAGTATCCAAGCTAAATAAACTACCAATCAAGTAATACACTACCAGGTTTATTTTTCAGTTTAAAAAGGAAAAAATTGTGCAAAATATGGAATAAGGAATCCTATAAGTGCACCAGAGTATTTTCCAAAGAGCATAACTGAACAATAGTTCTGTGTTTTAAGAACAGCCATACCTGTGAATCCTTCCTACCATGGATGGCAATGCCGTAGTAGAAGGAGCAAGAGTCAAATTGTGTGACTGTATAGAAGCAAAGGTTAAGTGCAGGTTTGCAGAATTCAGTGCATGAGTTGTTCACCTACTGGCTGCTTTTAGCACCTAACTTAAAAGCAGTTCTCAGATCCTAAAGTTAGAAGTTAATGTTCCTCATTTAGTGAATAGGAAGGAAAAAAAAAAAAAAAGGAAAAGATGATGTGTCCAGAAAATGAACTTAGTAATAAAGGCAGGTGCTTAAATTTAAACTGTAAAATCTCTCTGCCATTTTACAACATTTTATTATTGAGTTTAAATTAGTTTTTTGAGTCTAGTCATCTACATAGCTACAAGAACAAACTTTGTTGGCAGCTGAACAAACTGTTGGCAATCTGAAACATACAGTCAAAAAATTTATTCTTAAAAGAGAGGTTTTACTTCAGAAACATATAGCTTAATTCTTCTATCACCTATTCTTCTTAATCTGTTCCACAAATATCTTAATGTTATTTGTATTCAGAACATACATCCTTGGTGTTACAATTACACAATGTCTTGGTTTAGGGCAATTTACACTCACAAATGTGAAAAATATGAAGTATCTTCAATAACCAACCACAAAAAATCTCTGAAAGTTTTTAATATTTATATCTTTTAAGATGAAGAAAATTAACTAAAGAGAAAATTTGTGTGCTGACTATTCTGCTATTTTTTTTCTGCTGTTAAGGAAAAAAATGATAAAACAGTGCTGCTATCACACAATGTTTCAAAATATGATTTTTTAAATATTAACAAACATAAATTCAGATTCGCTGCTATTTGCTATTTCTGTGGATATGAGTATTTCATATAAATAGCTTCCAAAGATTAATTTGATTGTCAATGTAGAGACAAATAAAGCAAAATTTGTGCAGCACTCAGATGATAGCTTTCTAGCAGCAGTTTATGCAGCTGACAATAAACGATGGCTGAGATACCCTTAAACTGCACATGTGGGGCAAAGCACCTCACTGTCCTGCTCAGCCTCCTGGCAGACTTCAGTATTCACCATCCCAACATGTAATTTTGTGGGTGGTTGTGATTCAAACCACAGCTGCACAATCAGGGTTGGAAACAGTGCCTCATCTCTCTTGCTATAGCTGCATGGCAGAAAATGAGTAGGAAGGAAACCTAACTCAGACTATGCACGTATTCAATAAAAAGTTCTTCTAAACCAGATCCCTTTTAAGACTGTTCTGGGCAGCATTACACAGTCTGGATTCATGTAGGATGAGGACAGAGATTTTACTGGGACCTGAGGTTGGTTCTCTGCTCTTCTTGCAATCCAGTTAACAGGGTATTTCACTAAGGCCACAGGCTTTGTGTCAATCTAATGTTGTAGGATTTAGTTCAGCCCTTGACTTTAAAGTCTTGGCCTGAGCTGATTTTAGATTGTTTTAAGATAAACCTACTGTAAACACAGCTTTTCATAAGCAGTGTGTACGTGAACCAAGCAGTGCAACATCTCTGTGTCCAGGGATTGATAATTGTCCCCATTTGGTTATTGTCCCTGTCACTGGAGAAGACATGGTCTATGTCTCTTCAATGACATGCAGATAATTTCGCATTAAGCTGCTAGCATACCCCCTAAGACAAAACTCATGTTCTCTGTCTAGCTTATCAGAATGTCAATATCTCAAATAAACTCAATGACTATATGAAGGACCTCACAGGCCATGTCTGTTTTGGGCTATAGAAAACAGCTACATTTCAATACTATTGTTACTTACACAAAAATTGTTTTTCAAATAGAACATACAGGGTATTTTCAGAGTTTTGTGTTTAAACAGGTCAGAATTGAATATTTCATTGGAATTTTCTGTCCGTGTATATAAAATGTGAGCTTTTTTATTAAAAAAAATCATAAGTTTCACTGGTGTTGATATGTTCCTCTTGGATCAATTGGCTCACTGACAAGAACAGTTTTAAAATAAGACTTCAGAGAAGAAGTTTGGGAGATGCTTATATAATGCCCAATTGCTAAAGAAATGCCAAAGTAATTTTTAAATAGTGGAAAATGAGGATGGAAAGAACAGATGGTTGTCCTCAAATCTGTACCCTTCTCACAAGTGGCATGGAGCTGCCCTTAAAAAAAAAAATTGAAAAAAAAGAAAATCAAGTTAAATTATTAAAAATAGATCTAGAAAATGAAATATCAAAGTACCAAAATAACTCAGATTTTGAAAGGAAAACCTCTGAAATTTGACTCCATAACTTTACTTTTTTCCAATTTTCTAATTTCACAAACTTCACTTCGTAATTTATTAAATCAATAATAATGTGTAAAACTTCTAGTTCCTAGAGCAATGAAAAATGGGGGAAAAAAAGTTATTCTAATAACTATTAGGTAAACATTAATGGAATTAGATAATCAGTGAAATATTTTATTGTAATATACTGAGGCAAAGATATTACTCATAAAATGGCATGTTATTTTTATCACAGACTACCATAAGTGAAGGCAGAAAGGGCACAATTCAAGCATTTTGAATTGTAACTTCATGTAATACAGGAGCATTTACAGTACCTAATGCATCAATGCCCAAAAGCAGATAAGGCAATAAAGTTCACACATCCAGCCAATGGCAAATTTGATTAAAAGTCAATTTTAACAAGGTTTCCATTTCTTTTGCTGTGCCTTGAGGACTGCCGTTCCATTTTAAATTAACATTTTATTATGCTATGTGGTTTTTACAGTGTTATTAGATTAATTAGCTGATCTTGTTTACTTAGGTTGAACTTTTATTTGGTTTTGGATTCAATATTGAGTTCTGTGGATAGAAATTCCAATTGTAATTTCAAAGTGAATATGCCTGTTCTTTTTAAAAGTAGCTCTTTACACTATATTTAATCTATACCAATTGTATTTCTTAGTGAACTCTCACATTCTTCTAAAGAGTTATCATGGTCTACAGCTGTGGTTACCAAAGCAGTCGCCTCCCTAGTCAAGTGGAAAAGCAAATTAAAATTTTATAGTCCACATATATGAGATTCAGTCTATTCAGTCTAAAGGAACTATTTAACACAGTTCTTTTTAGCAATTCAGAAATTTTATTTTCTTCTCACCATTAAACATTGTGCCATTGCTTAGCTGCTTTAGAGGCAATTAAGTACAAAAATATTAAAGCTACATCACTAGCACACTATTTGTACTTCCACTGCTGATGCATTAAAATAGACATTCTATTCCATGATAGTTGTAATCTTAATTTTCTCTTAAAACTTACATGCAATATGAGTATAACTGCATTTTTTTTCATAAACTAGAGGTAGACAGCCAATGACACAGGACTAAAGAGAAAGTAAGATGTGGTCTTGTGGAAGGTATTCTGTTCACTTGTCAAGCAATAGGAGATGTGGGGACATAATTTTGATCACATTGAATTATATCTCTCATACTTGCCCAAAAGACTGATACCTTTGACTTTCCTGTGGACATTTGAAAACTAAGTCTGTTTTGTCTATTTATTTTCACTATTTTGATAACACAGAGAAGGATTTAAGTTATAGCTAGCACCAGTAGGCAAGTTAGAATTTTATTAACATATAAACTAGTGGACATAAAATCCCAACCAAATAAATTTACATCATTTACAGTGTATTTTGTTCATCATGATTGCTGCAGATTTTGTGGGTTTTCTTCCTGAGAAAACTATTGGCTGCAAAAACCTCCAAATCTAAATGTTTTCAACTGCTATAACAAACTCTGGAGATGGCCATTTTATACCAGTCTTGTGCAGTCAAATTTTAAATCAAATACCTTTTTTGGAAGTCTGATCTTTACAGAATAAATTAGAAATTTAAGTATAACTTTTTCAGTAAAATAAAAGGCATATTGGAGTTGTCTTTTGTTCCACCTTTCATTATATGGACATAATAATATAGGAGTTATTCTGCCTAATAGCTGTCACAAAAAAATGGGTTGCAGTTTGCCAGCAGACCTACACTTCATTGAAGATCACAGAAATCAAAATTATTGATAAGTCCTAAGGAAACAAGAAAAAATGTAGTCTTTCCTCCCTCTGTTTTCAAAAAGACAATTCTGAATACTAGAGGAACAAGAACAAATAGACAATGTAAAATAGAAAAAAAAAAAAGGCACAAATAAGCAGTCTTCACTTTCCCCCCTGGATTCCCAAGGAAAGCAAAAAAAATTCCTGTTCATACAGCTCTTCCTGATACTGTTTATATCAGAATACCTAAAATATGATAAACAAAGGGGAAAAAAAATATGTAAAAATACAAAGACGGTGAGAAGATGAAAGAGACATCAACGTAACTACTTTGGTGCTCTTTGGCTGTTTAGAGATCATATTGTATTACCCATTCCCATAACTTGCTGAGAACATGCTGTGGCTGAGACTGTCATTGCCCTGCAGCATATCACCAGATTAACAAGAAAGAAAATCCATCACTTATCTAGCTATGGGATCAATATCTGTGAAATCTGACAGAAAAACATAGTATGGAACTCAGTTAATTTAATACAGAATGATTTGGTCTTGGATTACAGTAACAGAGAAGACAATATCTATCTTAAGATTTTGTTGTGCAAAGTATTTTTTAAAATAACTTTGAATGGCACAATTGGCTGTTGATTTTTGCTATTATCAGTCAGCAGTAAGATTCTGAATTCACCTCTTAGGTTCTAACAGCGAATTTATACTTTTGGTGAACAATTGCAACAGCCAAAAATTCTTCTTGACCTTAGGTGGACATTCCAAAGTCATTCCAAAATACTCTGGATCATAAAATATTGCACAGCCTTGCCAAAGGGCTAGATCTTAATAGTAGTTTATGGAATCACTGAATTTTTTAGGTTGGAAAAGACCTTTAAGATCAAGTCCAACTATTGACCCAACTCTGCCAAGTCCACCACCAAACCATGTCCACAAACACCACATCTACTTGGGTTTTTTATATGCCTCCAGGGTATGGTGACTCAAACACTTCCCTGGGAAGCCTGTTCCAATGTTTGGCAATCCTTTTTGTAAAAAAGTTTTTCCCGCTGCCCAATTTAAACCTCTCTTGGTGTAAGTTGAGGCTACTTCATTTTGTCCTACACTACACTCAGGCTACAGATCCCTTCCTTTTTGGGAAAGCAGCCCTAATTCCAATGTGGCCATTCTCAGGTGCTTTGTGGTTTTTAACACATCAGTCACTCTTGTGTTGCCACCTGGATCTCCATCCCTGACCTTCACTGAGAGGGCAGGTTGAACCACCTTGCTCACACAAATTGGATAAATAAGAAGAAGTGGGAGATCCGCATGTAGTAACAACTTGAACAGCATTTTTTGGTTTTGGGTTTGTCATTTGGTACTTTTAGGTGGTTGGTTAGCATGTGCTTTTAGAAAGACAGAGGTATGGAAATAATGTTTATTATTTAATCATGCCTGAGTTTCATTAAAGATTTATTTTAAGTTCTGCTTTTTCTAATTTGCCTATTTGGTACTTCTGTAAACGTTTATGCATAAGTGAAGAGGACAAGGTTTACCCCACCCCACTTCCTCCTTATTTCAACAGAAATTTAGAACACTGGAAAAGACCTTTACAGAGGTTCAATTAAATGTACTTTGACATGAAAAGTGCACTATTTTCATAAGCACCTGCTGAGCCCAGTAAGGACAAAAGCTAATTTATTTTTTATTTATTTTACTTCAGAGTTTGCTTTTAGGTAATTTTTTTGCTTGTTTTCTGAAAGAACAATTAAAAAGTTTTGAACAAGCAGAGTAATAGTTTGCCCTTTCATGGAATGCCTCATATCTGTTACAGATTTGTTAACAGATCTTTTTTTTTCCTTTTTTACCTTAGAACTCACACAAGACAGAAAATTAAGATGAGGAAGGGCCATGTACAAATGCCATAATCCACAGTCTTTAAGTTACTAAAAAGTGTAGCTTCTTTAAGTAGTAACACAAGCCACTCAACAAACCCAACATTCTGAAATACTTACTCACAAAATCAATTTCTTTTTTGGTATGCTAATCCTTGGGCTGAACAAATTTAAGAAATATTTCTTAATTTTAAAAATAAGATGAGTGAAATTAAGATAAAATCTTAATTAGTAGTAATAGCAATAATAATCCAGTGAAGTATTTTTCTGCTGTATAATAAACACATCTGTTTCTTGTTGTCCATGCATTAATTCAGTGTGTATTTGGGGGAGTATTTATTAATAAATCAGCTTCTCATTTAGTTTTCAATGCCAAAAATCCCTTTTAACAGCTAAGTATTTCAAACAACATACACATGCTAGCAGCTTGTTATGATTGGTCTAGTGGTTTGATTTATAACTGAACTTCATTTGATATACTCAGTGGTTTGAGTCACTGATATCTACATAGAGTAGTGACTTTTTTCAATGTATGCAATCATCAATTTAATTTACCTCACTCCTTTTATTTGTTTAAACTTTGTTGCTAAAGAAAACAAACTTTGTCCTTTACATAAAGGACTTAATTTTACTTACATCCCTTGTAATTATAATAGACCAAATTACCAATGAGTTAGAACAGGCACTTGAACTTAGTGTTTGTACAAGGTTTTTAGGAAGCTGAAGTTTTTAGGAAACAATATTATTTATCCATTTGTGAAATCCACTTATGTGTGGATTTGGTATCTGCTAGTCTTTTGGTATCTGCTAGTCTGGCTGTGGTGCAATACACAGATAAATGTCAAAATATTGTTTTAAAGAGACATGTCCAGTAGACACTGTTTACATATCTAGGGTACACCACAACTGGTGAGAGAATTAATTGCTACAGGCTCTTTTCCACAGCAACTAAAAATTAAAGCATTGATATTACTTGCTTTTATTTTATTCAAACTCTTCTCACTCAATCTCTCTTCTTCCTGGCTTGCCTTTTTTTACCTCATGTACCTCCAATTCAGACTTTGGTGAGTAATTTGGAAACAGTGAAAACCGGACAAAGTAAGCATGATGTGATGTGAGGATGAATAGACATTTAATGTGACTGGATGTAACATGGCATACCCAGCTTCTTCTGTAGTTTCCTCCCACTCCAGCCATGAAAGTTCTTTTATAGCTCTTGAGTACTTATGAAAGAAAAGAATAAAATGGAATTAAATTTCTTGTCTCACAAGGTGAATTTGCAAGATAAAAACAGTTCAGTAGCCTGCCATCCAATTAATTTATCTTCCAAAATTATTTCAGTGATCTTGCTCTTAAATTTTGCATATAATCATTCTATAAGCATAGTGATACTAAAGGAATTCCAGCTGTTGTTTAATATTAATATTCAGTTCACCACTGACTGCATCTTTATGCATGTTCTTAAGATGCAGAGATATCCAGACCTTCAGCTATAGTACACTCCCATTAAAACAATCATCAGGAAATTCTAAACTATTGGTTAATGATTTTTTTCTCTTTGAATATTAGTATAAAACTTCTACAATATTTTTTTTCCTTTTATATGTCATGGGGAGATGAGTGAACTGACTTTCCCTGTCAATGAAAAGTGATTTTCAAAAAAAGAAGAAAAAAAGCTGCTTTTAACTTCCTTTAGGGGGTACCGCAACCTTATTTTTACTGTCATTTCCCGAAGGCCTTCAACAATTTTCCACAAAGGCATTTTAGAAAAGTAGTAAAAGATAGTCTTGTCTGGTTTTGTCACATTTATGACTTCACTTGTTATTTGATTTCTTTTTTAACCTTTTGCATTATGGCCTTTGTTTTAGCTTGTGACAAGGCAGAGAGGAGAGAAGAGATAAGAGGTTGAGTTGCAAGTCTTCTGAGCATTGTGAGACTTAAACTCAATGCATGAGGGTGTTATTAAGACTACATTTGGATTGACTAATGCTTTTTTTATCTGTAGTATCCTGAAAGAATTCAGCAGGAAATTAAGTAAAACGGGTGATTTTTAACTCAGTGTTTTCAGGTGGCAAATAAAGCGCAAGACAAAATTGGAATTGTTAATTTACCTGACCCTAACAGAAACATAGAAACCAAAATATGGATTATGAACAGAACACAGAATGTTTCACTACATTTAGGTTTTTTCTTATTATTATTATTACTATTTTTAAGTGGTAACATGAGAGAATGATAGATATATTATTTCAGTTTCTTTTCTATAGGACTGTGATAGCAAAATTACTACAGTTCTTCATAGAGATATCCATTCAGCAAATAATTTATGTACATTAAATTTCCCTTCTTAAGGAGAATAAGACTTAAATTCAAACTCCCTTTCACCCCCCTTTTCATTCAGGGACACAAAGATAAAGTTAATTTCTAATGAAAATACTGGCAGGTGTTCTTTCTTTAGGTAACAAAAAGTTATAATACAAATTATTCCATCACACTGCCCCTGAATGCTTATTTAGCATGCCAAGATTTCTCATCATAAAGCTAATTGCCCCAAAATTTAGCCACTTAAAAATAAACTTTGAATCATTCCTCTCTAGTCACTGCCAATGGGCTCTCCTATCGTAAAGCATGAGCTTGTCCCAGGTGCCCTTATGCAGACACTTGAGCCACCCCAGGCGCTGCTGAGTGCGAGGTGCCAGTGAGTCTCTGGCTGTGCTACAACCTCTGGGCACCTCCTTGCAGTGTCTAGAGGTACTCTGTCCAGGCATTTAAAAGCATCTCAGTGAACCAGTGCATATTTGTAGGCAGCTGGACTACAGGCTGCCTCTACCTCACAGACACTGCATTAATTGCTGCTGCTGAGTCTGTATATTTTTGCATTGTCTATAGCAGAATAATAGATAACTCAATTACCTTGAATATTGTACCATATTATTAAAGTTGTCATATTCGTGTGAATTCTAAATCTAAATATTGAATTGGACTTTCAAGCACTGCTTACATCTGAGTAATCAAATAGGAGTCAACAAGGTAGAATAAAACTCAGTTCTCTTTCTGACTAGATTTAAATTTAGAGACTAAACAGAATACCTTAAATGAGAGATTTGAACCTTATACAAAGTCTTCAATGAACAGTTTCAGCACATTTTAACAGTGCTTCCTTAATCAATGATAGATAGTGAAAAAGTTGCTTTGTCTAGTCTCCAAATTCAACTAAATGTACATGTAAAATTATTTATTACCTCCTTCAGTGTAGCAAACTTTAGACTCCAGTGATATTCTAAGGTGAATGGATTTCTCCTATTTGTAATATATCTCTTATTTCTTTCTAAAATAAATTAATTATATAATTTTAAATTTTAAAACTTTTAAACCTTTCTTTCATTATTATGTTCCATAGGTTTTTTTGATCATTTTTTGTCTCAGGTAAGTCTAAAATATTAAACCTTTCAACAGACAGCTTCAGAATGCAATTTAATAAGAAAATTTATGAAGAAGAAATAAAATAACACATACATGAAGCAGACCTTCATCCAGCCTGCCCTTGAACATCTGTAGGAATGGGGCATCCACAGCTTCTCTGGAAAAACTTTTCCAGGGACTTACCACCTTCACAGTAAAGAATTTTTTCTTAATATCTTGTCTAAAACTACTCTCTTTAATTTCAAACCATTTCACCTTATCCTGTAACTTCATGCTCTTGTAAATAAGCATCTTGCTCCATCTTTCCTCTAAGTTCCCTTCAAGTACTGGAAAGCTGCAATTAGGTCACTGTTGCAGGGTGTTCACCGCTACAGGAGGTCTTATCTTCCTGCCCATCTGCTGGTGCAATAGCTGAGGGTATCTTCTCCCTCCCATGAATTTGCTAACTGGTGAAATATCTCAAGCTGATACCTGTCTGCTAGTGAGTTATTTCTGGTACCATGGAGGTAACATTCCCAGCTGACAATAAATATCTTGCCTTGTGAGCAAGATTGAAGGAAGATGAGCCTGAATTTCTGACTGACAAACACTTCACTTTACAAACTATAAAAGATACACAAAACTTTTACAAGCAGAAGTTTTCTTCACATTCCCTGGAAATGTGTGGGGCTTTCCCCCAAAGTCAGGACTCTGTACTGTGATTACTCTCTCAGGAACTGAGTGAAAGGAATCTGTATATCCCATCATCAGTTTGGTGGTGAGTTACGTTGACTCCATGCTATACTATTTCTATGCTAGCTATAATAGCACCTTTATGTCGTGCACTGTCTTATGCAATCACTAGTTGTTTGTTTTAACCTGGGTAGTAAGTAACTCTGTTTGAGGCCATTTATCTGTTAATCTCTTACCTGTTCAATAAATAACTCATAACAGACCTTATTGGCCATCCTTAAGAACTTGTGAGCCAAAGTGGTTTAGGAGCGGATCACCTGGATAAAGCTGCTGCCAAAAATCTGAACCTAAGGCAAGGCTTAGGTTAGACCTTCACTCAATCTATAACAGTCACCCTAAAGCCTTCCTTTTTCCAATCTGAACAATGTCAATTCTGTCAGGCTTTCCTCATAGGAGAGGTGCTTTATCCTTCCAATCAACTTTCTGGCTCCAGCCTTTCACCAGTTTTGTTGCCCTTCTCTGGACACACTCCAGAACCTCAATGTCCTTCTTGTGAGGAGCTCAAAACCTAACACAGGACTCAAGTGCAGCCTCACCAGTGTCAAGAATAAGGGGATGATCACTGCCTTGGTCCTGCTGGCCATGCTAAGCTGATACACGAGGAGATGCTGTTTGCCTCATTGGCCACCTCAGCATATATTTCCTTCCCACTGGTTGCCCTTCTGGTCTGTTTCAGGAGGAATGACTCTCTTAACCAGATGTAGAAATTGTTCATTGTCTTAGCAGAGTATGACAATATAAGTTAGCAATAAGTAATATCTGTGAGAAAGAATTTCAAGACAGAAAGAGACTGAAGAAAAAATGAAGAATGTTAATAAAAAAGTCCACCAGTTAATGTTTTGAGTTAGCTATAGTGTGTACTATAACTAGTTCCTTTCTCATAAGACTGATAGTAGTATCCTATGTAGTTTTCAGTATGTAAAACAAACAAAACCAAGGCAAGACCAAGGGGGAGAAAAAAAACAAAAACAAAACAAAAAACAAGGGGAAAAAATCAATAAACGAAGAGGAAGCATCTTAAGAAGCAGGGATTACAATTAGTGTTCCTCTTTCTAGATGAATACATTAACAAAAATTAAAAACATACATACATATCCATTCTCTTTCTAGACCTATATGTTCCTACTGCAGAACAATGCATAAGATGCTTTAATTTGTATCTATACAAATTAGGTCATTACCCATTCTGGTTTCCTAATGATAGAAATAGCAAAAAACTTTTACTTTTTGTCAGATCTGCAAGTGCTTTATTATCCAATGAAAAATGAAAGCTTAAGTTACACAAAGTAATTGCAAGGCTTTGAGACTGCCTACAATTCTTGATAAATTCCTTCTGCTGGAAATACTTGTATTTTTTATTGTGGTTTTTTTTTGGGTTTTTTTTGTTTTTTTTTTGCTAACCCTACGCCACAGGTCTCTTCTGCATAACAGGCAGAAATTATGGTTTGTTGTTTTGTGCTGTCAAAACTTTAGCAACCTGTTCATCTGATACTACTCTGGGGGATCAGTAGCTGCAATGAATTAGAACAATGTAGTTTATTTATCAGAACTTGTTCTGAAACATTGGTATAGCAAACAAAATGAATAATAACATGCATATTGAAACTTTGGGGTTTGAATTTTATAAATATTTTAGAAGCTTTACACAAAATCAAGTTCCTCATTTTCACATGTTGCAAATTATGGCCACATCGCATGCCATCATGGACAGATAAAAAGGGATAAAATTCCTCTTTTGCCAGTGATCACGACAACAGCTACAATACAATTTGATATTTGATATTTGTTGTTGTTGTTTTGTTCAGCATTAGCTTAAACTTCAAGTAGGTAGTAAAGAGAGTAAAGACTGAATTATAGAGGTGAGTTAATTAGGAGCTGTTAGGCAGCAGGTTTGAACAGATGCTGTTTTTACAATTCACTCTGGGAGATACAGGTGTAGAAAGAGTAGATGCAGATTACAGGGATTCATTTTCTGTAACTACATGAGATATATGCTATGTTCTACTTCTGCCCTATCCTGTTATCTTACTACATTAATTTGCATTCCTGACTACATTTTGTGCTAAAAATAGCAAGTCCCAGGACAGATAAAGCCTGTAGAGAGACTTGACAATTGGTTAGATCTGATTATTATATTAAAATGGTAAAATTCACCTCATTACACAGAGTACTTGCCTCAATTATTTATCCCATTAACCTGAGGCTAAAGATGCTGCATATGATACCAGCTTTTCTAGAGACTAATCTCAAGGGATCTTTTTCAAGGTTAAAGGCTTGCCATAGTATAGACTGCAGAAATGTCACTATTATCAAAGCCTGACGTTTTTTTTCCTGGTTTTTAAAATTAAATTTAAGCTTCAGCATATACTGTTTAGAAGTAAAGTTTCTACAATGTGTTCTGTTACAATTTTAAGTATTTTTAGATGCTCATATTATGAAGTCACCATAGAGGAAAATTTAGACAGTGGAGCTGGAAAACTAGTGAGGATATTCCAAGGGCTTGTGGTGAGGTGCTGATGTTACCCTGTTCTAATTTTGTCAAAATTCTGTTTTTCTGCCCATGTGAGAACTTTGACTCAGGATTCACATACCTCCTTATGGCTTTTTTCCATTTTTCAACCTTACTTTCACCATATTAGAACCTTCGCTTCCTTGAAACTGTCTCCTACCAGATAAATGTCGTACTCCAAAGGCGTTTTTTTTCTCATAGGTCCCAGTTTTGCCACCTTTGTCTCCAATTTTGGTATTTCTGGTATACCTGGGAAATTTCAGCCTTATATTTTATTACTCTCAAGGTTGCAAAGCAATGTGTGCCTTGCATGGCTCTGCTTCCTGAAGCTCCTCTCCAGTTTTCTATGAAATTGGAGCTTTTCTTCCTTAAAAGGTCCCCTCTTCTTGCCTTGACAATCTATTCCTAACAGTGCTGTGTGTAATTTTAGTCAGTTTATCACACCATGTTTATCACTGTTTGCCAGTAGTTTCCCATGCCTTGTAAGTACCCCAAATCAGGGCCTAGTCACTTAGTAAGTAATGTCCCTGCAGCGCTGCTAAATTCTAAATTAAAATTCCACTTAACAGAAGAAGCATACTGGGCCACTTTTGTGATAAAAAGTCACTTAAAATTATAAAAAATTATTAAACCAATAAACACCTTTTGCCTATTGGTTTAAATGGCATGAGACACTGGGAAAACATCCACACACATTTAAAAAGTATGCATCCGCTCCTTTCAAAATAGCAGACAGGCAGATAGAAGCAGAAGAGAAAAGCGAATAAATGGAAGAAAGCAGGAAGACAACTAGAAGATTCAGAAATCAAGAAGACAGAGGAAAGATAAGAATGAGAATGTTTCTGCTCATAATTTAGGAAAGACATTTCCTAGTTTGGCACTAGTTGTATAATAAATCATATTAGTCCATTTTTTTGCCTGCAAGTAACATATCAAGGTTCTTCTGTGCAATTAAGAATTTCTTCCACGGCTCTCTTGTCTTACTAAATAATTCAAGTTCCTTTTTTAACAAGGCTTGTCTTGTAGCAAAGTACAGAAATCATTCCAAAAGGTGATGGCCTGATTAAATTATCCTCTGCTAATTTTTTTATAACAAGGACAGAAAAAGTACCTGTCAGGCAATGGTGGCCAAAGCCTGATCCCCACGCACAGGGATGGGGGAGCCCTGGACCAGCCCCTTCCCACTGCCAAGGGAGCCCCAGGGGAGAGAGGAAGGATGTTAATAAAAGGCTGGGCCAGACCCATGAGGAGTAGGAGAGGCTCCTTGGTGTGAGAATGGGTGACAGAAGGGGCTGTTGGTGTAAACTGGAGCCAGCCAGTCCTTGTGCACAGCTGTGCCTGTGCTGCACTGGTCCTGTCTCCCCTAATTAAACTCTCTCTGTGATACCTTTCCGGGGCAAGGGGTGGGATGTCAAAGAGACATAAGGAAAGGGGAAGTATTTTACTTCCAGGTTAGAAATAATCAATGTGTTCAGATATTCCAAAATAATGGACTTAATTTCTTTCCAGAGATGTAGAGCATTTGCTTTAAACAATAATTCAGAATATTAACTTTGTATCACAATAACCATAACACTGTCTTATATGCTACATCTTTATTCATATTCTAATGGCTTAGAAACACAATAAAATGAATTTTGAATGTATTTGTGAAGTAAAAGTCACTATTAAAGGATTACAAATAAACAATATATATCCTTTTAAAGAATGCTGAACTTTTATCTGAGGCTAAATGCTAAACCATTTTAGAACTTAAAATATTTTCTTGCTTAATTCTGTTTTAATTATTGAAAAATTAATCCACTGATCTTGCATTTTCCCATCTGCATGGAGCAGTTTCTAAATAATGAAATGGAGTCTATAGAGTCCATTCTGAAAGCAAAAGATAATTTCTTAATTTTAAATATCAAATTAGATATTTTTTAATATTTATTAAAAGTCCAAAAGCTGTTGAAGACATATTACTGTATCAGTTGATTTCAGCAGGTTTTCAATCAAGTCTTCAACAACAAGAAATGATTATAGTGTCTGGCTGAAATATGAGTCAGGCACCCCTCAAAGATTTATTACGGAGTCTGAATAAGACTTGAAAAACTTAAAATTATTGCAGTAGAGGCTTATTCCAAAAAAGCTAATTTGGTACCGAATTCAAAAGCATTGCAAAATGTCTGAATCAAGGAAGTAATTGCTAAATCTAAGGAACTATCTACAAGATAAATGTTAGAATATCAGGCTGAGGTTCAGTTCTATATTCAGTCACATAAACATGAGCTTGTGTCTGTGTAGGGTGGGTGGCCTTGTTATGGTGAGCAGAGAAATTGTCAGTGCTGTTAGTAAGGTGGAAACCACTTTCCTAAATGTAATCACATTTCTGGCCTCCTTCTGCTTCTACAGAAAAGCTTGGGTGTCCTGAGGGTCATGTATTGCATCTCTTAATGCTCACTTCATCTACCACTCTTCTGGCACATCCCCTGCATTTATGCAGCAACATCACAATCTTATTAGAGCTTACAGGTCTTGCAAAATACCCAATGCAGGCATTAGCTAGAAGAGAAGTTGAATAAATCTCTAGACTCCAGAGACAGATTTGACTCTGTTGTCATTTGAGACCTACATGGTACTTTCAAAGAGATTTTACAGGCTGTGTCCCATCCTGAAAGAAATTTAATACTGGTGTGTTCTGTGTTAATGTGATTATTTAGTTGTTTCATTAATGAGTGCTCCAATGTAGAGGGATATTCCTGTGTATTTCCTTTTGAAAAGAGAGATCTGGCATTCCTGTGCAACAGCTGAGAATTAACTGGGAGGAATGCATATAAGGCTTATGATAAGATAAAGGCAACACATTTCTCCATTGCAAAAGTTTCACTTAGGTTAATGCTATAATGAGTAAAAATTCTGGCCATCAATCAAGGCTTGACTAAAGCAATCATTAAATGGCAAAAAGCAGTTGTTTCTTATAGGTGCATATGGTTCATTGCACCAAAGATAAATAGTGCAATGAAAAAAATATAATAGTCAAGATACTTGTATAGACAATTGTGCATAAAGTAGATGTGAAAGTGTTTAATTAATGTCTAAGGTTTTCTGACAAACACACTTAGGAAACAATGTATTATGATCCTGAAAGGGAAATAAGACACACGGGGAAATTTCCATGTACTAAAACTCAAGTACAGAGTTCTTTTTTTCAGATCTGTATTTATTATTCCAGATAGACACTCTACTAAAACTGGAGAGATGCTGAAGCGGGAAGTTCATTAATATGTGATCTGAATACAAACTGCCATTCTTAAATAAGGGATTGAGTCTGTCTGCATTCTGGTACTCTCTGGGAGCAGATACAGCTGATGAACTTATCTTGCAATGTAGGGTGATTGTGCCATTGCATTTAATGAAGCTGGCTGAAAAAGTTCTATTTTTCATACTGGAAAACCTAATACTTACAAAATAAAGAGGTTCAGGCTCTAGGAGGTTTCTGTAGAATGGCACACTTCAGCTAAAAATCTGGCAAACAAAAGGGGGTGTCTCTAAAATTTCAAAACTGATTTCTTTTATACTTTTAAGAATTATGAGTTAGATACTGTATTTTTAAAATAGAAAAAGTTCAGAGGTTTGCTGAAAAATCTGGGCTGAATATTTTATTTTATTTTAGTTGCTGGCAGGTAGTATATTCTAGTAAGAGACTATTGCAAAATGTTATTAATTTTACTTTTGGCTATCAAAATCTTTAATCTTACTCTACCACTTGGTTTGACAGCAAAACAAATTCCAAACACATTTATAGTTAATTATTTTTTTATATTTGAACCAAATTCATCTGCTTGCATATTAAAGACAGGAATAAAGCTGAAATGCCTTAGTCTGTCACTTCTGAGTTCTCTAAGGTTTTCATCATCCATCTATTTTTTTAATGAGTTTTTTTAAGATATTTCAGTTAAGATCTTTCTCTTCTTCCAGCTTCTGTCCCACTAGTGTTAATTTGACATGATTCTTTATAGTGTCTCTCTTGGTCTTAATATAAAACACCTTTCATGTAGTGGCACCAATAAACACACCTCTACACCACAAAAATAACTAGAAAGCTCTCTTAAGTCCTCTTACTTTTTTGACCAAAACAGTTATTTCTAGTCTCACCTTTAACTTGTAATGGTGTTGATAAAATTTAAAAATAATCCAAACCAATCCAAATCATAAATAACATGGGAATAGGAGTTAGAGGAAGAAAAAAAAATAGTTTGAGTCTTCTTCTAATGCCAACATCAGGACTAAGGAACAGAAGAATATGAGAGATAAAAATATCTGTTACTCCAGCCAAGCTCTTCTGTTGCATACATCCTTCAAAATTCAGCTTAGGTCCTTGGACCAGTTTGTATAGCTGGGATTCACATGATACAAATACATAAACACAGGCAGGACAGAGAAAGGAATGAGAGCAGCCCTGAGGAGATCTTGGGTGTGTTGGTTGGTAAGAAGCTCAACATGACTCAGCAATACATGCTTTACAGTCCAGAAAGACAACTGTGCCCTGGGCTGCACAAAAAGCAGAGCGGGCAGCTGATCAAGGGAAAATATTCTGCCCTTTTATTCCACTCTGGTGAGACCTCACTGCCAGAGACTGAAATATTATGGTTTATGACTTATACATTTTCATGAAAGACTTTTGCCTGTTACAGCAGAACTGTATTACAAAATCTGCACAGGAGACCACCATGCCCTGACTGAGGCCCCACACTGCTCACTGATGAAAGTGAAATAAAGTAACAACTCAGGTCTGGCGACATTCACAAAGCACAAGCTTAGCTGGAGACCACAACCCCAGGGCTATCAGCTGCCAGGCTGGCACAGACCCTCACCGCACTGGGCGGGGGGAGAGGGGCTTTGGGTGTGTTTTGGAAAGTCTCTGGTGAGAGGCAGTGACTGCCCATCCTCCCCTGTGCAGAGGAGCTCAGCTGAGGGGCATTTCAGCCCTGGAGAAGCTTATCCACAGCAGAGGGGTGTAATGGCCCATTAAAGAGCCCCCCAAATGGGTCCCCGACCCTATACCAGTGATGATGCAACAGATCCCTTGCAACAGTGCTGCAAGGGACCGTGTCCAACTGGACCCCTGCAAGGGAGGCACATGGGCATTCCCACCTGACCCAGAACGTATATTGTTCCACTGAATTCCCTACTCTTCAGCATTGCATGGGGTGGCAGCTGCAATGGGGGACACTCACCACCAGAAGACGAGATGGAGGGGAGCAACAAAGTGTTTTTGGAAGTCCTGGAATAGTGATTTGCTTCCACCTAACCCCTGTCACTCTCTCCCTGTCCCCCCAACCCCCATGCACACTTCTTTTTCTATTCCTTACTTTCTTTTTTTTTTTTCTTCCTATTTGCCTCTTTTGCTATTAAATAAATACATCAATGTATTTTTGGCACCAACATCTAACCTTATTTGATTTTACTCATCTTTTTTGGGTATATTTTGAACTTTCAAAGGTTTTTTTCCATTTTATATGCAGAGACTTGGTTTTCTTTGCTCTTCTGGGTTTAAACCAGATCATAACACCCACCCGCAGTGCTGCATCCAGCTTTAGGGTCCTCAACATGAGAAAGACTCTGACTTGCTAGAATGAGGAGGAGGTCATGAAGATGATCAGAGGGCCAGAGAACCTCTCCTATGAAGACAGGCTGAGACCGAGGAGGTTGTTCAGCCTAGAAAAGAGAAGACTTCAGAGACACCCTTTTGTGGCCTTTCAGCACCTGAAGGGAGCCTGCTAGAAAGATGGGGAGAGACTTCTGCCTGGGCTGCATAGGGACAGGACAAGAGGGAATGGCTATAAGCTGAAAGAGGGCAAGTTAAATTAGATATTAGGAAGAAACTCTTTATTGTGATGTTGGTGAGGCACCATAAGAGGTTGCCCAGAGGGGCTATGGATGCCTCACCCTTGGAAGTGTTCACGACCAGGCTGGATGGGACATCCTGGTCAAGTGGAAGATGTCCCTGCTCATGGCTGAGGGGTAGGAATAATATGATCATAATAATAGGGTCTCCCCAAACTATTGCTCTATGATTTGGGCAACAATAAAAGTGTGGGCATTGCTGCTGTTCTGTCAATATTCACTAATTTTTTTATTTTTAACTTTTCTTGTCTTTCTAGTAATTGCTTTGAAGATTAGTTTAACATGCCTGGAATTTTTGATGTTTTTAGTTACCACTAACCCAACCATGTTGCTTAATTTTTTTTCTTATCAATGAGGATATAATTGGTTTCCATTATATAATAATATATAATACATATTAAGACACATTTGTCTGGTTATTTGTCAGAAAAGCAGGCAAACAATGGTAACAATTTGGCTGCATACCATCTGTATAAGAAATTCAATAAAAAAGTTAACCATTTTGACCATTAAGTCTAACATACAGACAGAATATGGTCAAACACAAAAAAAGAATATTTCTCAAAAGAGCAATTATGGCAATATCATCCTCACACAGAAAAGAATTTATGAGTACTTTTACTTACTAGTATTTTCACTTACAACTACTATTCAAGCTGAATAGCTTTTGAGATTTTAAAATTTGTGACTGCTGTGTTTTAAGCTCATCCATTTTCTCCTCTAACATAGATAGATTCATCAGTAACTTTGACTAATTCACATCGTTTTCCCTGAATTATTTTGTTAAAAAATTGTATTAATAATATATCTTATTTCCATATTACTTGCATGAAGCTGTGCTCTGAAAATTATTTTAATCTAAATGTTTTAAAATTGTGACCTGAAATACTCAAAGAATCAAGTGCAACTTTTTTTCCACCCAAATTATTCTTGATGCTGTAGTATCCATTTGCTATTTTCTTTCAAGACATAATGATGAGGCAGCAATAACTATGAATTCTGGTTTAATTTCATTTGCAAATTCTATGTAGTTTGACATGGAAAGAGAAATATTTTTCTAGTTCTTGAATTCACTAGTATATTTCAATAGCTATGCTATAGTATACAATGTGGTAATCCATTAAATTATCATTATTTTAAAATGAGATTTTGAAAAATACTAAAACAGTTTAAAAAGGAAAAAAAAGTCAAAAGGTTTATCAGGCTGTTTTATTTCTTAGAGTTACTTTCCAATTGCTTTTCTAGTCTTTGTAAACAAAAGTGCATATAAATGGCCATTTCTGATGAAGTATTTCTTATTTTATTCACTTATTGTTTGATGTTGTCCACTTAGAAGTTGCCTTCTGCTGTAAATTCTTTATAACATATAAACTTTCAAAAAGTGCAAAATATATATAGGCTGAGCATTTTGACATTCCCCTTACACATTATGAAAGCTCTGGGCAGAAAACTATAAAAGGTGCTAATAAATCAGAAAACAAACACCGAGAAGGTCACAAAAGAACATTTTACAATTGTGATTGCTAAAATATATGAGGCATTAAAATTTGAATTCTACATTTGTATGACAATGTCTGTAATGAGAACAGAAAATACTGTGAGCCTAATCTATTCTCCTGCCAATTTAAATATTACTGTTACCCAGTTGTTATCTTGTACTTCCCCTACAGTTCCATAAATAGGGAAGGTCATAAAGATATGAAAATGCATTACTGAATTTAAACTTCTGACATTTTCCTAAATTGGCGGACTGAGAGAATATGTGAAAAACATGGTATGGCTTTCTTTGAAGGAAAGAATTTGGAGTAACAGTTAACCCATCCATTATTTTTGTGAGATTTTCACTTCCCTGTTAATTTCAGATCATATTATCAAAACATGTAATTCATTTCGCATTTGACAATTAGTATTAAAAACACCCCATAACTTTTCTCTGATGGTTCTCTTTATATGCTGAGGCCATAACTCTGAGTTAGTTTTGTTGCTGTTTTAATAAAGGACATATCTTGCTTACTCAGGCTTTTAAGTATTTTAAACCTGGAAGTTAAGTCTCAGTTTATAAATCTTCAATGAACTGGGACTACATCCCAATATTAACACTCAGAAAATTGGTTCTCTCAACTAATATGTTGCTTTGCATCTGAGACAATTTTGTTAACTGAGTTCATATATTTGAATATTTATAATCCTGGAGAAATGTTTAAGTCACCCATTAACAACATCATGGATTCATGCATTAACGCAATGAAACCACATGAAGTTATATAAATTACAGTCCCTACATATCGTACACTACAGAACCATTTTTTCATATTTTACAAGTTCAGCAGCAATCATTTCTGCAGGGCCTGATCTCATCCATATCCATTGTTCTTTGCTTTACATCTCAGTAAGTACAGTCTCTTTCTGAACATGGTGGTTATATGTTTACAAATAATGAGATGTGTATGCAGAGAACAGTTGTTGCTATCCAGCTGTTTGCGAGACAGGGTCTGACTGCAGAAGTTGCTTTGTTCTGATCACTGTTATTGTGGAGATAGATTATTTTGAGATAAATATAAATTAACTGTAGCATTGTATATAGTCAAGGAGAATTGCTGTTCCTCTCTAAGCCAAGTTATTTATAGCTCACTGAGAAGGTTAACACACTAACAAAATCTTCTTTATAATGACATTTTAACTCCAAATGTACTCTCTGAAACATTTACATGGTTCAGTTATCTTTTACCAAAGTTCTCATCTAGTCTGAACTGGAATCATTCTACATATTTTCTTGGATTTTTCTCTCATGTTTTACTGACTCTTTTATTTTTTTTTAATTGTGGTGACTGTTTTAAAATCATTTATGAATTATATTTCTAAATTCATCAGGGTAAGTGTAAAGCAAATTTGTAAGAGGAGCTACTCTGCAACAAAATAATTAACTTCCTCACTAGTATTATGATGATATTAGTTACCTTCATATATTTGTTTTCCAAATCCAAATTTCTGAGGAAGTGGGAGGCAACAAGGATCTCCATAACTGTAATATTAGAAGCAATTAATTAATTACAAGAATACCTAAGCCAAAGTCTCCAATACGTTTGACATGCAAGAGCTTTTTTTGTTACTTGGAATGCTAATTAGAGCCAAAACATGTGTTTCATTCTCTTTGCATTTGGATTCCAGTCCTACAAAAATTTACACAAAAGAAAAAGATTAAATGCATCAGTATACAGCTTCCCTTATACCATCTAGTTTTCAGTGTCAGAACTATAATTTCACTATTTAAAAAAAATACTAAAAAACCCTACTCTAATACACTTTCACCATTTTTTTAGCATTTACTACCTTCAGTATTTTTTTCATATTCTTTTCAGAAAGAGAAGTTTATTCTTTATCAATACTAAAAAAACCCTACTCTAATAAACTTTCACCATTTTTTTTAGCATTTAATACCTTCAGTATTTTTTTCATATTCTTTTCAGAAAGAGAAGTTTATTCTTTATATACTAAAGTTTAGGGCTGCTTTTTTTTTTTTTCTTGAAAATATTGACTTTTGTAGACAAATATCTTTAAACTTTCAAGATGGTTGGTCATTTCTTCACTCAGATAAAAAAAACATTGATTTTGTACGTAACATTCCCTTCAGGACAAAGCCAACCAAAGCAGTATCAGTGATGTGACAGAATTTTAAGTGCAATACAATTGCTCAGTGTAAATGTATTCTAAGCCATTATTTGAGGACAGCTTAAAGTCTGTGTTTCATTGCCCACAGGGCATGGATAGAGTAAAATCCAATCAAACACCTGGGAAACTCTGTTCTTCACAAGATCTGAATGATAGAGGTTAGATTCACAGTAAACCCATCTTTGACATAAATATCCAGGCAGGATTTCAATTACAGTGACTTTACTATACTATTTGCAAAATTTTTCCATTATTTCCTTATTTTTGTTCCTTTTCAAATGTAATTTTGAGTAGAAGAATTTCAAGTTACTGATGACTATCACATTGTCTCTGGTAATAATAATACAACTTTGAAAAATTTTGCATTTTTGACCCTCATGTCATAATGAATTGGAACATTATGTTTATATTATTTTATGACTTCTCTAGTAAAAGGCTAAATTTTTTTCCTGCTCCGTCTGTAAACCACAGTTTCAAAACATTGCTTTTAAAATCTGAGAGGTAAAAACAAAATACTGATACATTTTTTAAAAAGTTCCTCATTTTCCTATAAAATCTGCATCATTTAAAGGCACCCAGTAAGTGATTGAGGTCAAGAGTTTTATGGGCAGTCATTTGAGCTGACATCAGGAGTTTGAGCAGCATTACTTGTGAATAATATGGTTATTTAACATGCATTTCAATAAAATCCTCCATGCAATATATATGACACCCATAAGAAACCTAAAGAACAGAACAGATATTAGTGTTGTAATTTCTTTGATATGCTGGTGTAATTTATTTGGTCACCCAGATAAGTTTTTTGAATTATTTGTCACTTTTCTGTTTTTGTTTCATGCCATTGTTGGTAGGTCTGTTAAGCAATTGCATTCTGAAAGTTTTGGCTGTTGCAGTACCTTGTCAGGTAATATGATATTCATCAAAAAGTATATTTATAATACATTTTACTACTTCTTTAATGTACAACAAACAGAACAAGAAATAATACAAAAGATTATATAGAAGTGACTCTTGCTCTTTTGAAAGTGTTTTTAATTCAATCATTGAAACAAAAATAAAGATTCAGGAATTAATGTTCAATGCATTTTTTTCCCTGCAGAGTTCTCTCAAGTTTTTCTATTTTCTTATAAGATTGAACAGAGAATAATCAGCCTTCTTCTTAACAACAGATTTCATGTGCTGAAACAAATGAAAGAAGTGCAAAGTCTTAAGATAAGTACATAATTGTCCATGAGAGATTCATGTAGGAGGTTTTCCTAGTGAGCTATACCCTCTAGCTGCCTGTCATTACAATTTATACCTTTTTTCATATTTGATCATAAGCTCTCAGAGAGAAAACGTATTTTCCAAATATATGCATATGATATGAAGCAAAGCAATCTGTGGGCATGATGAAACACTTTACTTCATTAACCATTTTCACAGATGGTGAACTTTGTTAAAATTAGATTTTCTAACATAATAGAAAGCAACATTGCTAGCCAAAAAAGCAAACAAAACTGTTAATTGAAATAGTTACATTTTTCAATTGCATTAAATAATACAGTTGTTTTGGAAGCAAATATATTTGGAGTCTTTTTATGCTACTTACATATATTGCATGTGTTTGGAATAAATTATGGCTTTGTTTAAATGCTTTTCTGTCAGAAAATGCATTAAGCTTTAAGCTTCCCTGTGGCCTCCAAACAGACTGATGGTTATCTCAATAGTCTTATCACTGTCAAATTGTAGGAAGGATCAGAAAATCCCTTCCTTGTGGTATAGTTATAGAAAAAAATACAGGACAAAAAGGAATTGTGTCATTTTTATAGATGCAAGAATGTATGTTTTGCAGTCCTTGTCAGTATGACTCTTTTTGCTTTTGTCTTTCCAGATACAGAACTCTATCTTTCTTTTGATTTCCCTTTTTTTTCCTTTTGTACAATCAGTTATTTTCAGAGCACAAAAATCATAAAAAAATAATGAAGTGATACCTCAAAGGATGGCATTTTTATGTGTTGCAAGGAGAACAGATTGTTCATTGGCTTCATATTCAATACTATTCTTCCTTTTCTTTCAAAGTGTACCCATGATGCTTGTAGCAATCAGTGCTGGAATGAACTTCACTCTCCTGCTCCCATGTTGAGACAGTCTCTGCATAGAAAGATATGTACTTTCCTTTTTATCTCAATCTCCTACACTATTTAAATTGTTTGAAAAAATAGTTGATGCTTGTTATACAATATGATAATAACAACATTAGTTGTAGTATTACATGATGACTAAATATTTTTTTGTAAAAGAAAAAATATTTAGTCATCATGTAATACTGCAACTTTGCATAAGAAGAGGATATTGGGCAGAAAGCACAAGCTATTTATAGTCACCTCATTTTCAAGTACATTTTAATATGTTTTTTCAGAACCAAATGCCTTTGCAATTAAGAGGGTTATTATTTTCACTGAATTTTGGGTCCAGTACTGATCAAGTTTTCTTTTAATGAAAGAGATACATTATTTTAATGAGATACATATTTAACCATTTTTCCTTCAGTAGTTTGATACTATCATTTGTTGAATGAGTTGTCCTTAATGAATGTATGAGCTTGCTGTCATCATGTCCTTATGCAATTCTTTCCTCATGACTAAAATCTTTTCCAGAGAAGACACTGTAAACTTGATATTTGGTCACTTGTGGTTACTAACACCTTCTAGAATTCCCATCAGATGCAGCCCACAAAGATCACTGAGTTTGGAATTCTGAATAGACATAATGAAACAGTTTCAAAATGTTGCTTGGAAAAATACATCTCTTATTGTGAAATTTCTAAAGGTAGATTTTTAGGACAGCAGTAGTGCTGTTATGATCAGAGTGAATCAGAAAGGAAGATCCTCTGAAGACATAATTTTATTTTCTGTATGCAATCTATGAAGTTCTTTCAGATTTGACTGAGTTTACAGTGAGATATTTTGAACACTTGAAAATTGTTACCTAAAGTTCACTCCCATTAAGCATAAACAGAATAGTTTAGCATTTCTTGTGGGCAGTGAGCCAACAGATCTGTTCAGTTAATCTGTCTCCAACAGTCCCTGTTTAACTATACTTATAATGAGATGAAAAAGGAAAAAAAAAAATAACAAAAATATTCCTCCGCTCCCTAACTATCAGAAGAAAGCCCTAACAGTCATGGAAAGTTTATTCAGCAAATTTGCTGCTGTATTAAAGACATTGCTTAAATAACCAAAAATTTTCCCTGTCATATCACCTTAGAAAGACTGACCAAAGGTGTAATTTCAAAATTTATAATGTGCTAAGTATTTGAGAGAAAAAAAAATGCCAGTAGAGGTAATGTCAAATGCCTGTGCTCAGACTTGTAAAGCAGTAAGATGCACTGTACTGAAATAGTTCTTTAAAGCATCTTGGTATTCCTGTGTATTAAGATAATCTTTACAAGGTTCTGATTGCTGGTTATAGTAAAATGGAAGTGAGAAATAGCAGAACAGGAAAGCTGAATGTTTCTTGGGGTAGGAAATTCATCTCATTGAATATGCATACTTAGAACAGATATTCTGCTAGGATATTTTTCTGAAAAATTAAGTACTTTGAGAGCTTCATTCATCTTACCCTCACAGAGATGTCTAAAACAGGTCAGATTAATACCTAGCAGGTGTGTCTTGAGCATAAACACAAAGGAGAAACTTTGATTTAGGCTTCTCTATTTTAGACATTGAGGATATTCCTCAAACAAAGAAACAAAGAAACAAAAAAGACCATGAAGAAGGTTTGAGATGATGCTATATTTTACTCTCATCTTGCTAGCATGAATCCTGCTTTACTATATCCTAATTTGTTCCCTCAAAATACATTTTTTCTAGCAGGTATGATTTGATATTCTGAGGGAGTTTTCCCCAGCAGTCTCAGCTTTGATTTTGGTTATGTTACATCTGGTTAGATTCTATTTATAAATCACTTTACGTTTGCTGGTTCTCCATTCCCCATTCATTGTTTTTCCTTTGTAAGTGAGTGAACTGCAGTTGTACTAAATGTTAATAGCTATGTATTTCCTTTTTCTTTCTTTCCCTCAGTGAGTACTGTGAATAAATGTACGACATTCTGCCAGTGGCATTGGGGAGGACAGGAGCTCAACAAGATTCCATGAAGTATTCTCTTTGGAACAGCTTGGAGCTCTGAAATCAATATATTTTATGAAGCAATAATACTGAAAAGAATTCCCTCCACAACTATGCTCAGGCTTCTTTGAAGTCTGAAAAAGTAGTGGGGTTTTTTTGATATGAAATGTTATATTTCTTTATCAAAACATTCTCTTGAGAACCGACCATGTGCAGGGTAACAAGGATCTATGAAGGAAAATGAGATTTTCACTGCAAAACAAAAGTTCATTTCAATTTCTTGAGGGAACAGAGTGAAAAGAACGTCAGCCATTTGTCACCATTGCAATTTCAGGAGAACAGTTTACAAAAAATTTACAAAAGGTTAATTACCTACGGTGGGAGTGATTTTGACAGCTACCTGATATAAATCAGCAACAGTATATAAATGTGTGCAATCGATATTTGATCTAGAAATCTTAAATAGTGATGGGACACATTTTTACTGATTTTAAGTAATAAAATGTGTTGAAATTATAACATTTCACAGTAATATAAGTATTAGTTGTGACAGTTATTTGTGAAGAGAAGCTAAACAATGGTCTTTCTCTCTGCATAAAACAGCCAGGATGTAGGGATTAGAAAGATCTTTCACTAGCTAAGAATGGTGCAGGCCACAGAGAAGGCTTTTATTCATTGGAGAAAGGACTGAAAGCAACCATAATATTCTGACATGAATTATTAAATTATTTCTTTGAATTTAAGCTTAGTGTGCTGCAGCAGATTTTTCTAGGTAAAAGATTTCAACACACTGGACAATGGGGGATATGGAGATTTTTTTGCTTGATTTTCTTCTGGAGGGACTTTTTTTATCAGTTTGAAAATTCCTGTTTCATTCATGATAGGCAATGGTACAACAGACAGGACAGTTTCCTTCCATGTACTCCTACCACTCTTTATGAACCACAAGCCTACAAGAAGGGTAAAGAGTGCTTGAGTTTAATATCTCTTTATAGAGATATAATAGTGTGTGTGATAATTGTAAGAGGGAATTTTGAATAATAAAAGTTAGTACTTTTAAAGAGCACAGAAACTGAAATGATATTGTTCTGACGTGAGAATGAGATTAATGCAAAAAGACATGAATCCTATAAATGTTTTTAAAATGTTTCTGTGGTCATAAGATTTCAGTGAAGAAATTTGTTTCATTAGCAGCACAGCAAGAAGAAGCAGATTACTTTCAGTTTTGCCTGGTTTGCTACCTGTCACCCTTTCCTTATAGCAAGGGTAACACTAATTCTCCCTTCTGCTCTCTGCTGTCACCAGAAATTCTCTCCACCAAAGAAAAGATAACAGATGATACAATTTGGCGAGAGTTATGTGCATTTGTCTGGCCAGGAAAAGAAGCTGTTCTTTTGACACAGCCAGAAAAAAATATGCATGAATTGCATTTCCTCTGGTTTCTTCCTCAGTGAAGGCACAAATCTGAGACTCCTCCAAGATGCCAAAAATTTTCAACAAGATTGTAGGGACTCAATTATCTTTGAATTATCTTATAAATACAGTTTGAATTGTTTACAGTCTATCACAAGGGGGATCTATAGACAAAATGGATAGACACACAATGGTATTGAATATGCCCGCTGTTCCTACAAATTTTGCTAAAATTTCATTTTAATTTTAAAATTCACACATAAGTATCTATAAGTGAAATTTGTAAATCTATTTAATTTAGGGAGGTATCATTAGTCTGTCAGGAAACATTTATTATGCAGATCAGTTCTGACTGAAGTCAGACCATTTGACTATATTGCCAGTGATGCAAGAAATTCCTTGGCAAAGCTTCTTAAAATTAACATCAGCAAGGTTTCCAAGCTTGTGTTGATTTTGGCCTGCTACTCCACTTTGCTCTTTTGGCATGAGAGACTTACAGGCCTGATCTCAGGTCCCCACACTAGAGGTTGTCACTGTTGTAGCAGCACATTTGCACAACAATGAAATGCTGTTTTCATTCCCTTTCTTGGATTTGTTCTTCCTTTTTTTTTTCTCTTTTGTTTTTCTAAATTTTATTTCAAATTATAAATGATTGTCATTCTCTATACAAATTGTTATTATACCTTCCCTGAAACATCTTATGTTCCATATTAATTCAGATATTGACCTTGGAGCTGCTCCATTTCCTACGCTCCAATTTTTTTCTTGTTGAACTAACAAGACTGAATAGTTCATTCTCACAGGGGAAAAAAAAGAGGTTAAAAAAAAGTCCTCACATAACAATTGTTCTTTGGCATGGAAAGAATGCCAGAAGACAAGAGATTACAATGGTACATCCCAAAGGATTAGTCTAGAGAAAAGAACCCTATTAATGTAACAACAGAAGAGGTCACATTCAGTCTAGCAGACCAAATGCAGTGATTGAGACCAACTTGTACTGGTTTTTAGACTAAAAGAAGTACTGTTTACTTAAGAGAATGTGTTAGTGTTTGCATTCTCATTTAGATGAAATGTCAAAACAAGGTCACTTGGTTTGTTCATCCAGGAGGAGACTGAGGGGAGACCTCATTGCAGTTACAATTCCTTTTTAGGAGAAGAGGAGCGGGAGGCACTGATCTTCTCTCTGGCGCCCAGTGACAAGACCTGAGGGAATGGCCTGAATTGTGTTGGGGTGGGGGGGTTAGGTTGCATATAGGGGGAAAAAAACTCTAGAGGGTGGTTGGGCACTGGAACCGGTTCCCCAGGGAAGTAGTCACAACACCAAGCCTGACAGAGGTCAAGAAGTGTTTGGAAAAATGCTCTTAGGAATATGTTGTGATTTTTGAGGCTGTCCTGTGCAAGGCCGGGAACTGGGCTTTGATGATATTTGTGGGTCCCTTCCAGCTCAGGATATTTTATGACTTTATCAAACATTTGATTTTCTGGGCAAGCAATGGCACACAGACACACATTTATAAGAATTAATGTTTATCTATGAAAACTGTTGAAATCACAGTTTTGTTTCAACAAACTGAGTTTTTCATGCTTCACTGGCATAATTCAACATAAAAAAGGTACTGACTGAATTATCTGGAACAATCTGAGCACTTGCAACCATTTTGCTATTGTTTTGAGAGAACCAAATTCCTTACGGCTTTGATACCAATGAACAATGACTACCAATACCCCCCAAAAAGAAAGTGCCTGAAGTAGCAGCCCTTAAATAAGAGAAATAAGTAAAATTCCAGTCCTTCATGTCAAGGACTCACTTCTAGGTCCAAAAGTTACAGCATTATCTTGGCTAACATCTCTCATCACAGAGTTACCTTAGGGCTAGCACAAGTCTTGCTTAGAGATAGCAAAGAAATCAAGGAGAGAACTAATGCTAATGTAGCATGGATGATTATTGCAATGTTTGATATGGTTCAGTCTCCAACCCTCTACTGCATAAGGACTCATGAAAGAAAGAAGAGGAACAATCTCTCCTGGCTAAAAATAGTGGAAAAACAACTAAATACAAGGTACTGAGTAGCCAGGGAGCTATGCTGACAAGAGTCTCCTGTATCTATGAGAATTACAACATGGCTGCAATCATCATGAGAACTGAGGTTTGCACAGCCTACCATCTTGGCATTGTTCAGCAGGTTCTCTTTCCCCAGCATGACTTTGGGGAAACCCTGAGTATGATTAGAATTGAATGTGATTGCTTTTTTCATATTCTACATTTCTGTGATTTCAAAGCTATTTATCTTAAGATAAAAACTATAAAAGAAGAATGGATAAATGCTAAAGTTAATTTTGGCTCTAATGAATTCAAATACTTCAGTACAGGCAGCACTGAAAACTTTTTAATTTTATTTTGACCTTTTTATTTAGTATTTTTTCCTGAAAATCATGTAATGTAATTTATTTTATGTCACTAAAGCTTAATAATATTTCACCAATTTTACTTCAGACCATATGAAAAGTCTATCATTTTCATCCCTCACCCCATCCTATCTCCTGCCTATCTGTTTTTGTTGTTTTTTTAAGAAAACCAAACACAAAATTTATTTGATAAACTGGAATATCTGTATTAGTCAAATTATACAATAATGATTATGGCAATATTTACTCGTTGAATTATACTCCTAATTCTCATAATTACTATTCAGTATGCATTGTACCAAATGTACAGAAGAAATATGGCGTTTTTGTTTCACTATATGTGCTTCAAAATATAGGGTTTGTGATGAAACTCAGAGTAATAATTAAATAAAACTGGGCTGAGCAACACTGCCTGAAAAATTTGTAAATGAGCAGAGCAGAGATTTATGATTTCCACGCACATTGCAGATCACTGAAATAAGATAGATGAATATCCAAAATGTCGTACTGTCAGCACTTGACATGTCAAGCCAGAAGAATATGTGAGTATGAAAACTGTAAAATACCTTAGTATCTAAATTATGGTTCATAAAACTGGGGAAAAAAATCCAAAAATAAAATCACTTTCAACCTCTATGCACCGTTAAATGAGATACCCTCCGTGGCGTCCCTCCATATTAATGCTAGGAAAACATTGTCTTACCTCTTCATATATTTACAAGTTTGAATTGAGTAATCTAAATAGTTCCAGTGAAAATCTAAGAAAAACCTCATGGGTGTCATATAAATAACTGATCATAGAAAATATTGGAATAAACAATTTGTATCTTTAAAAACCCCAATCAAACAACCAATCAAATTTCATCTGCCCCCTCCCCCCAAAAAAACCCAAACAAAAGAAACCCCCAAGAAAACCCCTAAAGACATTCACTTGAAACTTCCAGATGATCTACAAATAAATTATATTTTCCCCACCTGTTTTCTTCCCATGTTCTGAAAGGTTTAAGTACATCCTCATCATTTCTTCTGGTTTTCACTTGTTTAGCACTTACTTTGTGTTTGCACGGGTGAAAGGCTTTGTTCGGTTCCAACTACTTACAAGATGGGCACTTAGCACGTGAGAAAGTGAATGCAAGAGAGGAGGCTGCTTCATATCCCTGCCCCAGTTCCAAACAGTACTGAAGATGTAGATGGATTCTCAATGTAAGCATAATGAACTTTTATCACATAATCTACTATCAAAATATTTTCCACAAACAGACCTGGACTGTATTAATGCCTGGTTCTGTTTTCATCAGCCAGTGTTTTTCACTTGTTTCAAACCTGTTTGGCTTATCATTTCAGCTTTTCTAGAGAGTAGTGGGGGCTTGATTTTGTCATGAGAACCTCATGAAGTTCCACAACCCTAACCTGCATTAGGGCAGTCCCAAACATGAGTACAGACTGTGAGAAGAATTCATTGATAAAAATCCCTAAGGACTTGGGGGTTCTGGTGGGTGAAAAGCTGGACATGAGCTGCCAATGTGCACTTGCAGCCCAGAAAAATCACTATCCTGGGCTGTATCTAAAGCAGCATGGGCAGAAGGGTGAGGGAGATGATTCTGCCCCTCTGCTCCTGTGAGACCAAACCTGACATATGGTGTCCAGCTATGGGGTCACCAATACAATAAAGAGGTGGGACCTATTAGAGCCAGTCTAGAAGAATGTCACAAAGCTGATCAGAGGTCTCAAGCACCTCTCCTATGAAAACAGGCTGAGAGTTGGAGTTGTTCAGCCTGGAGAAGAAGTGCTGCAAAACACTTAATTTCAACCTTTCAATACTAAAAGGAAGTTTATAAAGAGAAGAGATAGTGATTTACACACAGGCAGATAACAACAGGACAAGGAGAAACAATTTTAAACTAAAAGTGGAGAGCTTTAGATTAGATGTTAAGCAGATATTCTTCACTGTGAGGGTGGTAAGGCACAGGAATAGGTTTTCCAGAGAAGTTGTGGGTGCCCCATTCCTAGAGTGTCCAAGGTCGGATTGGATGGAATCCTGAACTCTACCATATCTGAAATCAGCACAACGGTGAAAGCAATTAAGCATGTATAATATTTGCCAAAGTGGTTTGAGAAGTCCCCATTCATAGAGGTATTCAAGGCCCAACTATAAAAGGACTGGGGATTCTGGCCCATATTAGTATTGACTTTATTTTGTGCACGAGGCTGGCTTGTGGAGCAGAAACCTCCAGAGAACCCTTCCCCTTTGTTTATATGATGGTCCTATAAAACGGCAAGGGAATTTGACAGAATGTCTAGTCCTGTGATATTGAGGTATTTCTTAATATTCTGAATAATATTTTTGAAGTTTTGCAGGTAAAATTATAACATGGCTGGGTTTTTTTATGGAGTTCTTGATCAAGTTACAAGTAAGCTAAGATCAAAGAGAGTTTTGTTACTGATTGGAAAGTTGTGGCAAGAATGGGTAAAATATCTTAGCCCGTATTTCTCACAATAATGCATGTTTATTAATATCTACCATCCTTTCTTAATCACAGCTGGAACACTAAAAAGGCCGTACACTGTTGAGGCAAACACCCCATGTGTGGGGACACGAGGTTTGACTCCATCTTTCACAGAAGGCTGATTTATTATGTTATATATTATACTAAAATGCTACATAAAACTATACTAAAAGAACAGAGAGATCAGAAGGCTACAAGGAACAAGAATAGAATAGAATGCACAACAAAATCCTGTGACTGCTCACAGCCTTGGCACATGTGGCAGTGATTGGTCATCAATTGAAAACAATCCACATGGACCAATGAAAGATGCACCTGTTGCATTCCACAGCAGTAGATAGTTATTGTTTACATTTCTTTCCTGAAGCTCTCAGCTCCTCAGGACAGGAAAAATCCTAGCAGAGGATTTTTCATAAAATATCATGGCTACATTACACAGCTCCTATTTTGAATGAAGTTATCACATCCAACATTGACCATATATATGCAGCTATATTTTGCATAAATTAATATGCAGTATTATGTAATATGTAATAAATTATTGATTTTCACTTAGTGGGGAATATTTTGCTCATTGGTATTGCTTTTTAATAAGAAATCTTTTAAAATTAGAGACTTTTCTTTGCATACTTTAGGTGGCACTGGAACCTTTTGTAGCAGGAGTACAGCACTCACAATGTTGGGAGAACCACTGGGGAAGGGAATCTCTTTCCAGCTGAGGAAGCCATATTTTATGAGAATATAAACTCTGCTTGTTTCTGTTGCTTTTCATTAAAATTCTTCCTTGAACTAAATGCAAATTGGACAATAACTTGAGGAAGTTATCAAAAGAGATTTTCGAAGAGTGTGTGTATATATATATATACATACACACATAAGAATAATTCTAACCTACTTATACATAGTTTCTGGGTTTTTTTCAATGTGTTTTCTGTGATATATGCACATATATTTTTCTGAAGATAAATTTGCAAGCTATTTTGGCTTTAAGAAAATTCAATTCTATTCTTCAGTATATAGTCAATATAATGTGCTCTGAATGACAAAATTGTAGCATTTATCCTACTCACTACTACATAGCAATTTTTCAATATACTTGGAGATTCTTCTTTCAAGTGCCATTGCATATACCTTTGTACATTCATATGCCTACAGATGTAGAAATGACAGCATCATACTTTTAAAATTGAAAAGTGTGGTCCCAAATGAAACAATTCTGCTTTGTGCTAAATATGAATTTGTCAAAAGAATATAGATTTAAAAAGATAAATTATAGAGATACATAGTCTATATGTAGCCCAAGCCTTCAATGCAACTGCATGACTATAGCTGTGTTATCTAATGAGGAACTGAATGTATCTATATATAATTGCATCATCAGTGACAGAAGAGAACAACCAATCTTGCAGGTCTTTACTGTAGGTAGGATCACTCAAAAATTAGGTTTGGTTCAGTTATTCAACATACTTGCTAATGTGTTTTTAAAAAGTAATTGATGACACTTAATTGTGAAAGCTGTGACTTTAAAAGGGACTTAGGGTTCATAGTGAATAGTTACAAGACCAAGAGTTACTGCTGCAGGTTCCTGGGTAAATAAGCTGATGAGCTCCTTTTATTAATAACAAGAGAATTTCTGTCTGCGCAGTGGTGGTATATTATTTGACCTGTGGAGTGACAACCTTACAAAAAATAGAAATTAAAAGGTAACATTATCCTGGTCTGTGAAGGCTCAAGCACTATTTTTACGGAAGGCCAAAAAAAAATATAAAAGTCTATAAGAAAGAATTTTTCAGAAAGCACTGCGTTCTTTAATCATCCCTTGGTGGACATCATTTCCATCTGCAAAAATTTAGATATCTTTTTATTTCTTGTATTGTATCATTAAACTCATTGAGCCATTTGCAATATCCACACTGAGTAAAATATAAGAATACAATACTGTCAGTAAACATAATACATTATAATGTATTTCATGCTTTCCAGTGAAAATACATTTTAAAGAAATGAATTAATATATATATTAAAATGAATATATATATTAAAATTCAAATGAATTTATATATATATTAAAAGAAAAAATACACTAGAAAGCACATTAGAAAATAATCACTAAAAGCAATAATAATCATTATACATTGGAAGAAATAAGGCTGTCAATTTACGATGGAGTCATGTTACATTTGTTGCCTGAAACAGTGACTTAAGTGCTTCAGACTTAATGTGAACATGTATGATAGCATTCAGTATGACACCTATATTTTCCTGATTTTTTTTGGCAGATGATGTACCTCTTCATGCCCTTTTCTTGTAGCCCTTAATATCCCTTAATGGTTTCAGGTCCAGGTGAGCTTTGGCTTTCTGAACTCTATTACTGCCCTCAGGAAGAGATCATTTATTGCCCCTGTCCCTGGTCATCTGAGCCTATTTCCAGTATACTTCCTGTTGATGTGTGACTTTAGTCAGGAACTCATTGTGCACACACTGGGGGCTCTTGCCACCTTGCCTTGACTTCAAGCTCTTTGAGGCAGCCTGTTTTTGAGATTGAAGGAGATGATCCTTGCATGTCATCTAGGTCACTCAGACCCTATTCTCTCCATGGTTGTATTCCTTGGGACATTTTCAAGGAGGTCTCTTCTCTCCTTAAGTCCAGGGCTGTGGTCATGATATAGCCCTGATCTCTCCTCACAGGAAACTGAAGTCCTCTAGGACTTATGGTTGTGTTTTTTTAGCATAGAGTCATATAGCATAGAGCTATATAGCTATAGCATATATAGCATAGAGACATATTTCATAAAATTTCAGTGACAAAGGAAATATATAAACATCTTAAGACATATTTTCTATAATGTGACTATAGGAAGAGTGTATAATAATATGCAAGAACAGAAACATGTAATAAGTATTAGGAAATATAATGTAGAGTAATTAATTTTAATCTGATTTTTTTCTACCAATATATAAAATACACAGCTATGAATCAGTACAAATGTACATAGACCTCTTTCAATCATACTTGAATTCTAATCTTTCAAGCTACTCCAACTCTAATACAACAAAATAATATGTCCCAAATACCTCAATAAGAAAGTGCTTTGAAAAATTTGAAGAATGTGAAGATTTTTATACAACTGTGCAATATCCCATTGTTCCTTATGTTGTATGCTTCATCGTGAAAAGAATGTAGCATTAAGATACATGAGAGCTTATTCTTAGGAAAGAAGTTCTTGGAAGGAAACTGGAATATTAATTCAAGCAAAAGAAAGTGAAAACAAAGAGTGAGGAAAAGCACTGTGTTTCAACTACACCAGCTGGAATACAAACTGTAGTATATAAATGGAATTTGTACATGAATTATTTTTTGGACCTTTTGTCCACTCCGTGCATAAAGAGAAGAACATTAATATAAACAATATACACAATATTGTGTATATTGTTTATATTAATATTCTTCTTAATTAACAATAATTGTTAATATATACAATCAACAAATTATTCAAGAAGACTTCATGAGGTCATCTTTTCAGACATGCACTTATTTATAAAAATAATAGATTGAATGTAGATTGACAGAATGGCCGTATAAAGTGGCCATGAAGAACTTCTGCATATTACTTTACCAACAAAATAATCTTAATGTCTTTGTATTGTCACACAAAATTAACTCCATATTTACAAATATTTAATGCTGTGTAAAATGGATCATTGGCAGCACTTTCTTTGAAGCATCTTTAGTCAGACTGACTTATATAGTGTTCATAATCTCTAAGGTAAAAACATGCTGAAATTGAACTGCTCACTGAATCCCACCGGAGAAACCTTAGCAAAAAAAAAAAAAAAAACAAAAAAACCCCACACCAAAAAAACCAAAACAACAAACCAAAAAAGTCAAAACCCAAACAAACAAGTAAAAGTAAACCCACAGAACATCCCTAAAAAAAATGTGAATTTAGGACTGGACAAGTATGAGAGAAAAAAGCTTTAAAAATGTTTTACCTTCCTTTTGGTTCCTGTAGAGATTGATATATAAATCTTGTTAAGATAGAACAATGAAAGACTGACACTGAATTTCTTCCAGTGTTGTTTATCTTACCTCGTAATACAATTCCATTAGGCATTCTTAAAACCTGAATACATTGTTTCACTATCTGAGAGTCCAATGCATTCTCTGAAGACTTGCAATGAAATCCTCAAAAGGACAAGGTGCAGATGTTTGGGATATTTTTTAGTGCTATTGCTAAGAAATTGTTTGGGGTAATTGGAAATTTACCATGGCAATTTATTTAAAGTTCAAATGCTAAAACCATTACCCACACCATCATCAAATTACATTTTGATTAGTGATTTGTATTTCTGAATTATTGGCTGACTAATTCTAAAACTGTAATTCAGCCTCTGTTGCATGTACTTGTCTGAAATCAGTATGAGTTTAAACTGCATAGTGAATTCAGCAAGAAGTCTTGATTTTCAAACATGCTTGGAGACCTATCCAGCAGTGTACCCAGTCAGAGACTAATTTTTTTTTTCCTCTCATTTTTAAATTTGGTAAGCTTTTGAGTCATCTTGCCACTGAAAAACTTTTTTCTCCTCTTTCTGCCTTTCTCAACATCTTTCTCTTCTGTGTCTGCTCACAGATCTTCTCTTTTATAGTCTATTTAGCTTTAATCTGCCAATTATTTTTCTCAAAAAAAAATCTCATTCTGGTGTCTGAAAAAAATTATGTTTATCTGTGAGCAATTTCACCGTGTTAATTAATACATGAATCATCTCCTGAAAAAGTGATGTAGCTATTCAGGTTTATTTTGCTTTGCTGTGGGTTTTTTTTACAAAGAAAACAATTTCCTAAACTGCACAAAAAATTTCTCAGTTTAGGAAATATGAGTAATTTAAGTGCTTCAGAGCTTATCTTCATACAGTGCAGAAGTTGCGTATTGCAGGGTTAATATTCAGCCTATTCTATTCTGTAAAGATAATTACATTTTCTGTGTAATGAGAACAGATTTTTAATAAAGTTGTGTGAACATAGATTAACAAAATTACCTATATAAATTGCTATCTGATGAGAAAATATGAACAATGGAAATTGTAGTGGTTGAAAAAGAACTTTCAGAATTTTACTTTTGATAGTTACTCATTTCAGAAATGACCCTTCATTTAGAACTATTTGGATATTTTTGGTATGCTACACTATCTCTTTTTGAACTCTTGGATTATAAGGCATTATGAAGCCTAACAATCTTACTTTATTCTTATTTTGTCTAGTGCAATTTTATATTTTATGTTTCACTGTTTAAACAATGGTTTTTCTTGACCAAAAATCTTGTATGTAAAACCAGCAAATCATTTTTAAAACAGACTTTAGATGTGACCCTTTCTGAACGAGTGATTAGAACCTGTTCTATACTACTTTGGTTTTTTTCAGACATTATGTATTTTGGAGAAAGTAGAATCTATTTTATCATTGAGAAGGCTTTCCAAGTGGAAGTGAGTTAATCCTTTACTTTGACTGCTACAATACATTGGGGTTTTTTAAATAAAATATAAGAGTCTGAGATTTCAAGGAAATACCTAGCAGAGAAAGGAAAAATTGGGACTCAGCATTTCTACAGTTGTGTTAGTAAAGCCAAAACAGTTCTTTTGTAACTTACTTTTAAATTCTAAGATCGCATAAAAGATATAGAAGAGCACTTTTTTGGCAGCTCCAATGTTTTCTTACTGATGTTTATATAAATCTTCATGATTACCTTAAACAAAGCAAATTTGTCAAACCTGGAAAATCTACATATTTTATATCTTAAAAAAGAAAAGCAAGTTGTCTCAGACATTTATTCTCAGACAAAGTTCAGATAAATCCAATATATGAAATGAGTAATGCTTTTTGTCATTAAATCTCTCAGACTATCAAAGACCTGAAGTTACTAGCTGAAGTTAATAAAACACTAACTTTATATAATGCATTGTCCTGTGCTGAGCATTGGGTGCATAGTTGAATTGTGCAATTTCTGTCTATTACTGAAAAGTGTTATTGTTTAAAAAGTACAACACAAACTGTGCCAAAGATGATGAGTCCATCAACGTTCCCAACAGCTGAACTAAATGCTACACCATCTGCTTGCTGAAATAAGATGGCATGCTAAAATGTTCTGGTGGAATACAAATTGACTGCCAATTCTGATTGTTGCCCCTAGTAGTCAGGGGATTTTTTATTATTTCAATGCAGCTTGGTCCCAATCATCTTTGTAAGAGAAAAAGATCTTTTGAAAGCATTCCCTTTTACTGTACCTGTGAGGGTAGAATAGACAGAGATTGATTGAATCTTTTTATGTACTTGATTTCCTTTTCCTTTCAGACAATCAAATATAAGAATGTAGTATATAAATGCAAGTCAAAGTCAAATTAGCTGGCACAGATAACTGTTTTAACAGTAACAAAAAGAAAGAAATTAAGACTGATAGAAGAAAGTCAATTCCCTTCTGATGTGAATTATGAAAAGCTTTTGGGTTTGATTAGTTTTCTGAGAAAAGAAATAGCTAGCAACAGATAAAATGAGAACATGTTACTGCCAGAACTGCCTTTTCTGCATATATGCATTATACATTACACACTATATTGAAAAATTATGTTAAAAGAATGTCAAAGTTCGAAAGTTAGGGATTTCAGAATTAAGGATGACAGCATTCTCGATCTTCCTGCCTGTGCAAATACAATTTGATACAGTCTTTGCATACAAAATTAGATAACATTTTAGCCCACAACTCCTGTCTCTTTCAGTGAATATTAATTTTGATATAGTCATTGCAGAGAGCTTCCTTTTCTATTGGTATACACACTTTGTCTGTTGCCATTTGACGAAGCAGCTCATGCTTTTCATCTTCCAAATACTGTTTACATCTCAAATCTCTAGTAACCTATGAACTGCCTCTTCTGTTCCCAGTTTATGAACTGCCAAGAGAAAGTGATCTTTATAGCCCGTACCATGATATTTTTCAAAACCACCTTTGCAGCAGTGTAAAAAAAAAAAAACCACCTGAAATAATGATAAAGAACTTGATTTCTCCAAAGGTACTGCTCCATTTTTTCTACAGATATTTTGTCCTCAAAACAGATTTAATTTTATCTGAAGATATCATGTGTATGTTTTTCTTTTTTTTTCCAGCAGAAAAGACCTCTCAGATCACGGAGCTCAACCTGTAGCCTAATACTGCCAACACCATCACTAAACCATGTCCCTAAGTTCCATATCTACACATTTTTTGAACTCTCCCAGGGACAGTGATTCAACCATTTCCCTGGGCAGGTTGTTCCAATGTTTGATCACACTTTCAGTGAAGAATTTTTTCCTAGCATCCAATCTAAACCTCCCCTGGAAGGCTAATGGCTGGACTCATTATTGTTAGAAGTCTTTTCCAACATTAATGGTTCTACAGCATTGTTGGTTTTTTCGGGTTTTTTTATCAAACTTTTCATTTTTGCCTACTTTCTATGAAATGTGGATCTATATCACTTGTCTCAACATACATATGAACAATAAAAATGAGTAAGTAATGAAACAAAAAAAACCCCAAGCCACTAAAATCCAAAGTAGATAGGTTTTGCAAAGTTCATTCCAGAAGAGTTTTTGAATGTGAACTTCAGTTCTTCCAATTGGCTACTATTGTATGCCAGGAAAAATCAACCAACCAAAGTGGAGCCTCTGCCTTCAGCAAACACTGTCAGGGAAAAGAGGAAATTGGATTGGGTGTCCCATACTTTTGAAGCAACTGCCACCTCCCAACTGCCCCACAGCTCTGGATGTGGCCATGTTGGGTCTTAAATGGAGAATAACATTTTTTGGACACAGTTCGAAATGGCATACAATAATGTTTTCAGTTACTCATGACACCATACTGTGAATCTACTTTCATAGAAGTAGATATTAATGCTACTGTTCTTCATTGCTTTATAATGTCACTAGTATCTGAAAATATAGTAGAAAATAATTATTTCAAAATTATGCTGTCCACTGTTTTGAAATTATATAGATAACTTGAGAAAATTTTCTATAAACTACTCTTTTGAAGTATTACAATGATCTGGGGTTGTATGCAAGCCCTGATAGTCTGAAATTAAAGTTATTATCAGCCATCTCTCAAGCAGACTTCATCATTACTTTTCAATACAAGGATAAAGTAAAGGTTTCTGCTATAGATATAGCTTTCGTCCAGCTGGTGATCAGGGAAGTGTGAGTGCATAAGCAGTGCACTTGGGTATGTTTTTCCTGGCTGCTGAGGAATTGCACAGCGAGTCTCTGTGAAGATTAAGGTAAAGCATTGACTTGGGTTTGATAGAAGTCCCATTCACTTTACAACAAAATGTTTCACTCACTGTTGCAGAATATCCAGGTAGGAATCTCAGTTCTGGAGATCATAAATGGAAATTCCAGGGGGAAAAAAAAGTTAATAAAAATTAGAGATTAGATTTAAATATTTCCAAGTGATATTTTGAAGTGATTTTTATCTGAAATATGTTTATATTTGTTGTTGGTTCAAACTTCTTAATTAGTAATGTGTGAACACTTTATTTGTCTCCCTGAGGACTATTACCCAAAGAAGAGCTAATGCGGATTTAAGAAAACACAATAATTTTTAAAAATTTATTATTTCCTTTTATGGCATCAGATGAAAATTGGTTGACAAAGTGCAAGCAGGAGAAAAACTTGGTTTTCACACCTCTAAATTGCTCTGGGAAAAGGCATTCTTGAATTTGTGCAGCTTTCCTTTAAACTAAATATCTTCCTCCTTTACTTACACATCATATCACTTGAGGAAGAAAAATTCATAGACTTCAAAGGCATATTTCAAAACAACTAAACCACCTATTTATGTAAGTTTAAAGTCAGGGTGGCAAGTATGGAAAACATTTTAAGCCCATTATCTAAGGATATAAGGGTTATTTTTCTGTATTTTTGCATATGCTTTGTATGTTATCCTATATTGACTAATTTTTTATTCCCCTCCTGGGCCACCAACCAGCTCTCTAGGAAGACTGTTTCAGGGCTTAACTATGCTCTTTGTGAAGAAATACTTCCTAAAGTCCAGTCTAAACCTCCCCTCATACAGCTTGGAGCCACTCCCATGCATCCTGTCACTGGATCCCAGGCTGAAGAGCTCAGCACATTCCTCTCCATTTCCCTTTCCCAGGAAGCTGTAGAGAGCAATGAAGTCATACCTTATCATCGTTGACTGAGAGACAACACAAACTCATATCAGAAGGCAAATAGCAAAAGCCCCATTTATTTGATTCTCTCCCTTTTTATACCCTAGTACACTACAGGTGGACCTAATTGGTCATTTAACCAAAACACCGTCACCTTTGGCTAACTAGGAACCACCCTTTTGGTAAGCATCCTTATGGGAAAACAGCTTGTTAAAAAACACCACCTGTGGATTGTTTCCATTTGGTTATCATTATGTCTTTCCAGCTCCCTAATACCTCAGCCTCATTTCCTCCAAACTACACAAACTGAGAGTCCTCAGTCCTTCTAGGACATGCCAGCCTCTTCACCAGCTTTGTTGCCCTCCTGTGGATGCATTTAAGGACATTCACTGCCTGGTTAAATTATGCAGCGCAGAACTGCACACAGCACTCAAACTGAGGCAGCAGGAATGCTGAATGCAGTGAAATAATCACATCTTCTGAGTGGCTGGTGATGCTGTTTGGTGCACCCAAGGTGGGGGTTTGCCCTCTTGGCTGCCCAGGTTCCCTGCTGGCTCTTGCTGAGCCTGTTGTTGACTAGCACTTCCAGACCCCTTTTTGCAGTGTTGCTCTCCAGCTGCTCCTCCCCCAGTTCTACTTGTATCCAGCATTATTCCATCCAAGATCCAGAATTTGGCACTTAGACCTGCTATATTTTATCCCATTAATCGTAGCTCAATGGTCCCATCCATAGAGCACCTCTCAGTTTGATGCAAACTTTCTAATGGTGTGTTCAACTCCTGCATCCATATTGCTGATAGAAATATTGACCAAAACTGTCTCTAAAATCAAACTTGAACACCACTGCTGGCTGGTTCCAGCCAGATGTAGACCTGTTCACAACACTTTGGCCTCTGCCCTTTATCCAGTTTTTCACTCCTGAATCCCCCATTAAGCAAAATTAGAAAGATTTAAAATATGAGTTTTATTTGATACCAAATAATTGACTGATCAGTTTTTTATGGTAAAAATTAAAAGTCTTTTTTTTTTTGCTTTGTTGAAATCTAAATTGTAAATTATCATTCTGTGTGATGGTAACAAGGATTGCTATATTTTAATTTTTATTTTACTGTCTTAGTGAAGACAGAGATAGCAATACAGCCAGATGTAGAGAGAGAAAGGTAAGTAATTGCATTCCATAAGTTATTTACATAGCTTTAAGAAAAACACCAATCTTTTGAAAACTGGATTTTTCTCTTCATTGCTTTTTGTGTTACTGCAAAAGAACAAAGAGGGGATATTTCCTGTTCCTATTTCCTTTGTTATTTATCTTATCATTATCCTAATATATCCATAAATAAAGTATACCAATTGCCTTCTTAAAATTTAATATCTCTGCTAATTTCTGTAGATTTGTTCTAGATCTAGCAAGAATATTGCAGGAAGTGTGTGCCTTTAACTTAAATATTAAATTATTAGCATGTGCACTGTGTTTTCAATGGAAAGAAAAGCTTTCATACCTGAATTTTCTGTTTGTCCTATCTCTTAAAGTATATTAAGGACATTCTATCTCAGTGCAACCAGTTTAGGGATCTGCGTTGTAACTACTTTAAGTATTTTCTCTGTTTGTGTGACTCTTGGATGTTGTTTTAGTTGGAAATGTGGACAGCGTGATCAAGCACTAATCAAGACATTCTATGGAGTTTGGAAAATTCTCACCAGGAAGCCTTGTGAAGCCAATACAGTTTCACAACAGCTCTGCTCTTTCACGCTGCCTAAAAGAAGGCCAAACTGGCTCTCAAGCCACATCCAGATCACAAGATTTTTAATTGTATCCTTCTGGATGCTATGGGAACTCCTGGGCCATCCAAATCTACTTTCCTTTCTCAGTCTTTATGGCTTATTGTGCATAGAACTAAAGACAGAAAAAATTGTATCAATTTAAGAAACTGACTTCATAAAAAAAAAATTTAGAAAAATATCCTAAACATTTCTATACATTAAGAACAAGATAAAGACCACATTTCCGATTTGGGGACCTATCCTGGACTGAGTTGGGTTGTATTTACTAATCCTTTTGGGTTGTATTTACTAATCCTTAGATTCCACTATTGAAGTCTACAAAGAATGAAAAATACAAAATCATATTTGATTATATCAAATATGAGTATATAGCATTACATTACGAACAAGATAAAGACCACATTTCCAATTTGGGGACCTATCCTGGACTGAGTTAAACTTGCGTTTTGGGTTGTATTTACTAATCCTTAGATTCCACTATTGAAGTCTACAAAGAATGAAAAATACAAAATCATATTTGATTATATCAAATATGAGTATATAGCAAATCTACTTAATTCTTTTATACAAAGGAAAAGACAAATTGTCTCTATGAGGACACAGTACTTTTTTTAAATTATGAAATGTGTCATTTACTGATGAGAAATATTTACTCAAAAGAACAGTGCTTTATTATTAATTATAATTATTATTATTACTATTATTAGTAGTAGTAGTAGTACTATGTCTTTCTCTTTCTTTTCATTTATGTTCAGATCAATGATCTGACTGAGCACAAGTGGATGCAGGTATATTACAGACTTGTACAAGAAAAAAAGGATACTTGTAGGCATGGCAGCTGCTGGTTACGGATTAATGTAAATCAAAGCCGTTAAATTCTAAGACTGATACAAATGCTGCTAGCATGGCCCAGGAATAGAAGTGCAGCTGTATGAAAAACGTCACAATGCTGGAAGTAAAAAAAACAAAAACAAACATGACAATTAACCCAAACAAAATTGATTTCTTAGGTTCATTAAAAGTATGTGACATCTTCCACATGTTTGTAATAAACCTGGAAAAATGTGGACTACGGTAATGAACCTATAGCTAAATGTAGAAGTAAAAAAAATAAACACCAAATGGTAAATAAGTAATTTTAGATTTTTTTAGGAAAGAATGTCCCTTCCAACCCAAGACATTCTGTGATTCTATGGTTTTACAAATTAATCATAAAAAGCTAAAATGAATTGGGCAATGGTCCATGTCAGGACAGTCTTACAGTTGTGATTAACCAATAAAGAGTACAAGGATGAAATACTAATGCAGTAATGGAGACAGCTCCTACTGCAATTAATATGAATATAGCTGGAATTGGACACTGAGGAGGTAACATGATTTCTATCAGAACATGACACCTGAAAACCTGGGAAAGACTATGGAGAGGCAGACAGGCATTAATCCGAAGTCATTTAGTAGTGGCAGAAAAATATTAGGTGCCTGTTTTGAGATTACTGTAGAAAATTATGCACCTATCACTCAAGCTACCTCGGAAAATAAAATATTTTTTATTTGTGTAGAACAGAAAATTGAGAGGGCATGCCACTGAGAGCAGCAAACAGATTTGGTTTTGTTTTCAGCTTGAATTTTATATTTTTCTTAAACATCCAGTATGGCAAATACAGAGGCAAACTTCACAATTTGCATGTAAACCATGAAAAAAAAAATTTGAAATGAAGGGATTAATTCCCTATGTGTGTAGATAGGCTTTCACTCATCCATCTCATAGGAGGAACAATGGTTTCTGCGTATCTTGGCTTCAACATTCCACACTTGAGTAATAATTGTGTTTGTGTGACCAGGTTTTGGTAACATCCCCTTTTGAGTACAGGGGTGCCTTGTGTGAGAAGCTGCCAGAAGCTTCCCCCATGTCTGACAGATTCAAAGGCAGCTGGCTCCAGAATGGACCCACCACTGGCCAACGCCAAGCCAAGCTGTGATGGTGGTACTGCCTTTGGGATAGCAGATTTAGGAGGGGCAAAAAACCTGGGCAGCTGCAGCTGAACAGAGAGGACTGAGAACATGTGAAAATGGCAGTCCTGTAAACAGCGAGGCTGGTGAATAAGGAGGGGCAGGTACTCCAAGTGTGAGAGCAGAGATTCTCCTGCAGCTTTGTGTGGTCTGTGATGGAGCCGAGATCCACCTGCAGCCCATGGAGGGCCCACACTGGAGGATATGTCCCTGTGAGGGAGGATGTGAACTCTTGGGAAGCCCACAGTGGAGAGGGGAAGACTGTGAGGAGTCCTCCCCATGAAGGGGAAGGGGCTGACTGCAGGCCCCATTCCCCATCTCACTGCAGTGCTGGGTGGGGAGGGAAAGGTAGAGAATTTAGGGAGTAAAGATGATTTGAGGAAGGAAGGTGTGGGGGGAAGGTGGTCTAAGAATTTTTTGATATCATATTCTACTGTGATTTGATTGGTAATAAATTCAATGAACTTCCCCAGAAATTGCATATAAAATTACATATTAAACTTCTCATTTCTTCCCTTTAGAAAGCAAATATTACTTCTGTAATAGATCATTACCTTAGTTCACTAATATTTCTAGGGAAATCATGGTGACTACTTGAATCTTCATGCTTCTCCAAAATGTCACTGTATTACTGTATTTTATTCTCCTATTGAAGAAGTGGGGTGATGGTGTACTGTACTGTTTTTAGGTAATGACATTATCCCAGACTATCAGAGGGAGTGTTTTACTCAGACCTCACTATGAAAAACTTCTTGCTGTAAAAGAAAACTCTTTCTGTATCATGTATCAGAAAGTGGGTAATCCATGAATATAGAGTGTCTAAGAATGAATGCAGGTGGACTTCCCTTGGTGAGAAATTTCATAGACTATTTGCATTTCTAGGAAATGAAAGCTCAGTCTTATTACTCATGAAAAATGTGAGAAGAAAAAGATCCCTGACCGAGTAGCCATTATTCTGTGGAGAGAGATCTTGTTAGTTTCATTCAATACATATCAGACATCTTTCTGGTAAAACTTCTCAAGTTTAGCAGGATAGAATATTTATTTTCTATGTAAATTTTTAGTGCCATCATATTTATTCTTTGTGCCTATTAAGTGTGCAGAAAATTATCTATGATGTGGGTCATGTTTTCTCTAATAATTTTTGTGTCTGGATGATAGGTAAGATTGTTTATACAGTTTTGCATTGAATTTACTGTTTTTCACTCTGGGGTAATAGCACACTTCATAGAGGCATTTGCATCAATTGAGCTGTTCAGAGCAAGCTGGGCTGCTTCTCATAAAATGGAAGTGTATACAGTCCTGATTTTACCCCTTTTCATAGAACCACTGAAGCTTGTTTCTTGTTCCTAGAGTAATATCCAGTCATGTTGATCTCAAAATTAGCCATAAATTTCTCTGGCATATGGTATTAAATGCCTTATTCTTTTATAGTCCTTTTGCGAATTCCCAAATCATAGTTATTTCTTGTTTTAGGGCAAAATTTGATCCATGCATTGAAGCAGTTTTCTGGTTATACTAATGCTAGATGAGAGTTTTTGAAGGCACTAGTTTTATGCTATTACAGAGTAGCAAAAGCAGGCTATTCTTTCAGCAGCTTTGAATTTAGAGCATTGAACAAAGTTACCATTCAGTCAAGGTTTGGATACAAATATTGAAATGGCACATGGGATCCCCTAGCACAGATCTGAAAGCAAGGAGGAATTGTTCTTTAAATGTGCAGCATGTCAGAAGGAACTCCTGACAAAGTAAATCCCCAGTGAAAACAGACCATTAATCTTGTTCAATATTAATGAGTTTGAGACATTAGTGGTAAACTACTGTGGGAGAACACCAGCACTAGCACAACTTAGGAAAGAGGTATTTCAGTGATATATTGGAGTTAGTAAAGCTGAAGAAGCACTATGTTTTTTAATCTTGATACAACCACTGAGATGCCTGAATATTTGCTAAAAATGCTGAATGAAGTTAAAGAGCCAAACTGCAAACTAATAGAATGGTGAGAGCCAAGGTCCTGAAGAAGCAGACACAATCTGTCAATTTTATATTTTCTTTATTTCAATGAAAAAAAAGAGCCATTGAAAGAAACAGAACAATTTTTAGGGAATAATTACTATGACCAAAAATGTTAATAGAAACCAAGGAGGTAACAAGGATAATTATTCAAAAACACTTCTTCCCTTCCAATCCCCCCCCCAGAATTAAAACTGAGGAGAAACTAACCTTTCTCTCTTTTCCATACAAAGAAGGAGCAAATGAAAACTCATTTGTTGAGGTCACACTTTGAATACTCTGTTCAGTTTTGGGTCCCTCACTCCAAAACAGAGACATTGAGGTGCTGGGGCATGAACAGAGAAGGACAACAGGACTGGTGAAGGGTCTGGAGCATAAGGAGTCCTATGAAGACTGATAGAGGGGGCTGGGTTTTTTAGCCTGGAGACAAGGAGGCTTGGGGGGACCTTATCACTCTCTACAGCTGCCTGCAAGGAGGTTGTAACAAGAGGGGGTCAGTCTTTTTTCCCAAGTACAAGTGATACAAGAAAAAATGGTGTCAAGTTGCACCAGAGGAGGTTTAGCTTGGGTATTAGGAATAAATTATTAACTGAAACCAATGGAGGTCTGGCACTTGATTGCACTATCCAGGGAAATGGTGGACTCATCATCCCTGTAAGCATTCAAAAGGCATGTTTATGTGGTACTTGGGGACATGGTTTAGAGGTTAACATGGAGGTGCTGGGTTAATAGTTAGACTCAATGGTCTTAGAGGTCTTTTCCAAACTGAGGGATTCTGTGGTACTATGAAAATTAGGTGCTTCACACTGTTTAACTATGCCAGCTAAGCCTGTTTGGAGAAAGGCTGCTCCTGTCAGTCAGCCAAGAGAGGTGAAGGCAAGATAATTGAGTATGTGACTGCAAAAGAGTTCATGTCAGTATAACTTACATCGCAGTTATGGACTTGGAGCTGGTATTAGTTGTAGGCAGTAGCTGTTCTAATTTAGGAGTAATTTTTTTTTTTTTTTTAATTAACAATTCTAGCTGCCACAACCACTCTGGAAAATCTTTGAAGGCTAGACCGAGTCTGAATCACGAGATTTCTAACTGATAATAAAAAATTCCCATTACTGTTTACTACCTTTTGTAATATGATTTCATCAGTGCTTACTAACCAGAAGGGGTAGAAGGGCAATGAAACCCTGAGTGACAAATCAAATTAAAATACAGCGTACACAGCATACAACATGAAATCAACCACACAGCTTTCTTCATATGCAGCTGTAGAATTACTTATCAAAGATGTGTGTGATTTGTTTTTTGATTGTTTGCTTTCCATTTTTTTTTGCCTACAGCTTTTTTTTTGGTGTGTGTGTGTCATGGGGGAACATCTGAACTGGTAAAGAAGGAACAAAGATTCATAAGGGAATGTTAGTTAAGAGGGAGTTCAGTGTTGTACTGAAACAGGAAAGATTCCCTTTTGTATGTGTGACCATTTTTGACTCTCTTTTTAAAATTAATATGACTCAATTAAAAATTTTTGCATTTTTTACAGTTCTTTTTTTATTCGTTGCTTGTTTATAGAGAGAAATGTTTTATGAATTTATTAATTCAAGTGGTTTAAAATTGTACTTTTCAGTGAATAAAAGTATATCTAATTTAAAAAAAGAGAAGAAATTAAAAGAAATTAAAATAGAAAGAAACAAATTAACGCAAACTCTGAACCATGTCAAATGTATGATTTCTATGTGAATATTCAAATTATAAATATGCTATATGTCTTTAAAATTTGTATTTTTATAGTGTGTAAGAAATATGTGGAAGATGTGATACTTTAAACTCACAAAGAACTAATTATCCAACTGTATTATGAAATTGCTTAGATATACTTTTACTGAAATAATTATAATTAGGCTCAAAGTAATGCACAGAGGTACAAAATATTTTTTTGTTCCTTGTATAAATTATTTTTGGTTAAATGGCTGGTTAAAATGATGAAATGAATAATCCACACCTGTTATATTAAAATGGTTCTTGAAACAGAAGTAATTACTTTGCAACTCCAATTTGAGTAATGGGTGAATGCAAATGAAAACTTTTGCTAATGTGATTCTGGTATTGGTTTAGTGCTTTAATTTATTTTTTTAAACTAAACTCTCAAAAAACCCCTTAATTAGGATTGAATATAATTTTACTCTATATACTATTTATTTTATATAATGAAGTTGCATGTCTTTAAAAAAAGATGTCTGTATGCAAAATGATTATTCAGTAAGTGGCAAGCTTCCTCTACTTTGGTACACCTATAGTTGTGATCAGAAGTTGTTTAGAAGCCTATTGACTAGTACTTGAGACAAAAAACTATGTGAGATCCTACCTTAAAAATTTAACAATATGCACAAACAAGTTCCAGCTTCTAGGAATATGGTTTGACTCTAATTTAATTTTAGAGATGTAGCTTTTGAATGGAAAGTGGCCTATCACTAAAATACTTCATACATAATTTATTCACTAAAAGAAATAAAAAAAAAGTAATGCATTTCTTATCAGCTTTAAAAATGTTAATTTTTTGGTTTTTCTATTTCCTTCCTTCCTTCCTCCCTCTCTTCTTTTTTTTTTTTTCTTTTCCTTCTTGACATTTTTTCTCCTTTTATCTTTCCCATTTTGTCTCTTCTTGAAGTGAACATTTCAAATGGGGTAAACATTCTTTTCTTTCTGCTGGGACCATATTTCACCCTTAATGTCAGGAGCTTGCAAAGCATTTTAATTTTCACCTTGTCAATCCGTGGAGGCTGAGAACCCAGACTTAAAAAACACTATTACTGAAAGTCAGAGGGGTTGCAGGATGTCAGGATGTGGTGCTGAAAGCTGGGTTCTGCTAAAGATTCTGTCATATACTTAATATATGAACTTGAATAACTGCAATTGTATCTCCTTTTGTGTTCCTAAACTTTAGGATCTAAAGTGCACCTTCACACTTATGGTTCATTTTCAGAGTATAACTAGGTGTCCAACAGCACAACTACATTATATGGTTTTGTCCTACATTTACAGCAGGCAAATCTGTGACTTTCATAGATGAGATACCTCTGATACTACAGTTTTGGTGTGCTTTTTCACCATATAAGTACATAAAACAAGGAAAGCTTTACACCACAATCATTTTGATCCTGAAACTCATGCTGCACAGATTCAGAGAACAGTTGGGGTTGGAAAGGATGCCTGGAATTCATTTAGTCTAATCCCTCTGCTAAAGCAAGTTCACCTGGAGCAGGTTAAACAGGATCACATCCACCTGGGTTTGGAACATCTCCAGTGAAGGAGATTCCACACTGTCTCTGGGGAGCCTATTCTGTTGATCAGTTATCCTTAAAGTTTTTTCTATATTCAGATGGAACCTCCTGTTTCAGTATCTGCCCGGACACCACTGTAAACATCCTCTTGACACCCACTTTTAAAATATTTGTATATTTTACAATAATGATCCCCTCTCAGTCATCTCTTCTCTGGGCAAACAAGCCCAGCTTTCCTTGTAAGTGAGGTACTCCAGCCTCCTAATCATCTTTTTAGCCCTCTGCTGGACCCACTTTGTCTTTCATGAACTGGGCAGCCCAGAAATGGACAAAGGATTCCAGAAGCAACCTCACCACCTCACTCAGACCTGTTTGCTACACTCTTCCTACAGCAGCCCTGGCCTTTTTTTTCAACAAGAGCACATTGGTGGCTCTTGGTTAACTTGTTGTCCACTGGGATTCCCACATCATCCTCCCCCAAGCTGTTTTCCAGCTGGTCAAGCCCTAAACTGTATTACTGCATGGGATTATTACTTCCTAAGTCTTCATATTTGTCTTTACCTACCTTCATTATGCTCCTTCTCTCTGTCCTACTCCTCAGTTTGTCCAGATATTGCTGAATGGCACCATAGTCTTCTGGTATATAAGATACTCCTCACAGATTCTATCATCATTGCTGAAAGTACACTCTGCCCCTTCATGCCAGCCATTAATAAATTAATTTAATAATATCAAACCCAATACTGATCACTGGAAAACATCATTGCCTGCAGACATTCAACTAGACTTTGTGCCACTGATCACAACCCTCTGAGCTCTGCCGTTCAGTTCTCAAAGTACATTACTGCTCACTCATCTAACACAGTCCCTGAGTTTACCTCTCAGGATGTTATGGGAAACAATGTCAAAAGCCTTGCTGAAGTCAAGGTTGATAACATCTCCACTGGTCTCCAGTCATCTACCCTGCCAGCCATGCCATCACTGAAGTCTATCAGAGTACTCAAGCATGACTTCTCCTTAGTGAATTCATATGAACTACCTGATAACTTTCTTTTCCTCTACAGGCTTAGAGATCTTATCCAGGGTGAATTGTTCCATCACATGAAATGAAGCTGACTGGCCTTCTATTTCCTGAGTTATACTTCTTGACCTTCTATAAGAATGGAGTAACATTAGCTTTCTTCCAGTCCTCTACCCATTCTCCACAACTCTTCAAAGATGACAGAGAGCAGCTTAGCAATAATGTCTGCTGTCTCCCTTAGCACTCCTAAGTGTTTCCCATTGAAACCTGTGGATCTGTCTAAATGAACTCTAATCTGATCTGCTTTGAACACAGGAAAATCTTCCTTTCTCCAGATTTTCTCTCTTGCCTCTAGGGGCTGAGATTCCTAAGGGTTGGCCTTATGAACAAATGTAAGAAGGCATTCAGTAACTCTGGTTTTGTTGTATTCATCAACAAGGTACCCTCCTCATCCAGTAGTGGGACCACATTTTCCCTAGTCTTTCCTTTTCTACTTATGTATTTGAAGAATCCCTTCTTGTTTTTTACATTACTTACCACTTTTGATTCCAAACTGACCTTAGCCTTCCTCATTGCATCCCTGTCTACTCTGACAATGTTCCTAATTCCTCCCATGTTGCCTGTCCCTTTTCTTAGAGTCTGTAAGCTTCTTCTGTTTCAATCCAGCCAGAAGCTCCTTGCTCATTCATACAATTCTCTTTCCCCCTTTGCTTGCATCATTGGGATGTACCGATCTGGAGCTTGAAAGAAACAATGCTTGAATATTAACCAGCTGTCTTAGTCCTGTGATACTCCACCAAGCACCTCCACCAAGCACATCCACCTGAAGAGGCAAACATCTGCTCTCCTGAAATCCAGTGTAAAAAGCTTGCTATATGCTCTCCTTACTAATATAAGGATCTTGAGCTCTACCATTTCATGGTTGCTGCTGCCAAGACTGCCACTGAACTTCCCATTTCCCACCAGGCCTCCTTTTTGGCATAAACAAGGTCCAGCCTAACACCTCTCCTTGTTGGCTCCTGTGTCTCTTGGAGAAGGAAGTTCTCATAAATGAATTCCAAGAATCTCATTGATTTTTTATATCCTGTTATGTTGACCGTCCAACAGATTTCAGGGTAGTTAAAATCCTCTATGTGGATCAGGCCCTGTAAATGTGAGGCTGTTCCAGTCTGTCTGTAGAGGGCCTCATCAGCTGAACTCAAGAGAGACTTGTCAGGAAATAATTATCTACATTTTTAAAAGATATGTCAGATTTTTGACATTATGAGAGATGAAACAAAGTATAAGAACACAAGAAAAAATTATTGCTGGTTAGAAACTAAATGTTGGAGTTCTACAATCAGCTCCATACAATTTTTTCCTGGAGCCTCCTTTCTTGCTGGCTGTCATGCCTGTTTCATAGATATTGCTGGTTAGAAACTAAATGTTGGAATTCTACAATCAGCTCCATACAACTTTTTTTCCTGGAGCCTCCTTTCTTGCTGGCTGTCATGCCTGTTTCATAGTGCCTGTTTTATGTTTGCTCTTGGTGCTCTGTTCGTTGACCAATTTGAAAGATAAATGAAGTATTAAAGAAGCAAGAGCAGCTGAGGCACTGGCTTCATCAGAGTGCTTGGGGACCATCTTCAGCTTTTGATAAGACTGTCACAGTTTGTGATTGCATCTCATAACTGTTTCTTAGTTACCGCTCACAATCAAATTCAGAATGCAGGGACTGTGGGAAAGCCAGATAATGACCTTGGCAAGTGTCTAGGAACAGAACTGAGAAATTATTTACAGCACTTGCCTTCAAGGGATAATTTGGCAATAGAACTACAAAGCAGGTTTCTATGGGTAATGCTGAAATTAGTAATAGACTTTTAAATATTAAAACCCCCTAAAAATAACCACAGATGGAATAAGGGAGAAAAACCTCTGGGACCTATTTTCCACCTCAGCTGGCAACATACAATTCTTGGTTTAATAACAAAAGACATCTTATTAAATTATATTAGAGTGAGTCTGTTGCTTAGTGCAGGTGTCAGGCTGGTAGCCTTGCTAACACCTACTGTAGCAACACAAGCTGCTATGAAAAGCTAGCCAATATTTCAGTACAAATGACATGCATGTATTATCTCTCAGTATTCTGAGATAATCTAATTAAATTTAATGTTTGCAAAAACTGCCTTCAAAGATTTTATAATATTCAGGTATATTTGCTATACATATCAATATAGATATTCAAAGATCACCCTTTCAAATCTGTGTTTAGAAATGAAAGGCCATAAATAATTCAATGTGATTTAATGTGGTGACAGTCTGGGTTCTCAGATTGTAAGGACTGGTATGTGTGTGTGCAACAAATATAATTTCAGACCGTACTTCTTCAGTATATAATAAATTGATTTTTCAATTTAAAAAAAAAAAGTTTTAATACTAAAATGGGAAAAATATTAATCACCAACATCTCTATAAGGTTACTAAACTGAACATCCAGGACAAAGATCTCCAATGTTCTCTTTTATTCCGGTCTAAATATATGCTGACTTAAAAAAAAAAAAATGTTTTAATACTGCAATGGGAAAAATATTAATCACCAACATCTCTATAATGTTACTAAACTGAACATCCAGGACAAAGATCTCCAATGTTCTCTTTTATACCGGTCTAAATATATGCTAACTTAAAAAAAAAAAGGGACACTGGTTACCTAGTGTTTTAGTATCATTAGAATGAGTTTACGAATATCTGTGGCATATGAGATGATGGGAAAAATTGCATTACAGAGCACTGAATTTAAAAATGACAAATAAAAGATACAACAATACACAAAGTAGTGTAAGGAAATATATTCTCAACTTTTTATAGACTGTGAAGGTTCCAGAAGATCATCAATTTCCCATAAATAGTGTAAGGAAATATATTCTGTTCATACTCAAACTTTTTATAGACTGTGAAGGTTCCAGAAGATCATCAATTTCCCATAAGAAAATGCTCTTCTAAACATTGCTGTTAAGAATCATCCACTTCTGTCAGGATTAATATCATCCCTTCTGACCTTGTTCTGAAAAGCTTTACAGTGCGTGGCTGGGGAGCTTTGGCTCTAATGAGGCAAAAATTCTCTGAAACAAACTTATGTACCTTTTTCATCAATCTTTATACTTTTTTCTACTCTCTGTTCAGCCAAATATGGTAAAAAATATAATGAGTAAGACATATCTGAGAGAGTCAAAACTTGCTATTTCTGCCTACTGAAACCACCTTTAGAATGACTTTCAAGTGGATGTGCTTGTCTCTTAGATTTTCTTTTGTTTATCATCAGAAAGTACTGAATTTTGCTGGGACAGTGTTGTGGTTTAAGTCTAGCCAGTGACCAAGTACCACAAAGCTGTGTCTCCTACCAGTAGGATTGGGAACAGAATGGGAAGGGCAAAAGCTAGGAAATTTGTGCATTGAGTGAAAGACAGTTTAATAAGGAAAGCTAAAGCTGTGCACACAAGCAAAGCAAGGAATTAATTTACCACTTCCCATTGGCAGACAGATGGGTAAGGACCCATCACATGAAATGGTGACTTGGGAAAACAAACATTGCAAAGATCCCCCACTTCCTCCTTCTTCTTCCCAATTTACATACTGAGCATGATGTCCTATGGCCTGGAATGTCCCTTTGGTCATTTGGGGTCACCTGTCCTGGCTGTGTGTCCTCCCAGCCCCCCATGCCACCCCAGCCTCCTCGCCAGTATGGCACTACAAAAACCAGAAAAGGCCTTTACTCTGAGTAGGTTCTTCTCGACAATAACAAACACATCTCTATATTATAATCCCTTTGTATTCAGTGCAAGTTCAAAACATAGCCCCATACCAGCTGCTGCAAAGAAAAATAACTCTACCTTAGCTCAAACCAGTACAGACAAGTCATTCAACTAGCACTGCATTTCTGAGCTGATCCAAGTATGTATTTATTATAGGAGCTCCCTTTTTTTGTCTCCCTGTTCATCTTCCTTCCGGACCAGTTGTGAGCCGCAATTATTTTCTCATTAGCTGTAATTGCTTGAAGGATTTCTAATATGTATTAAGACAGACTGAGAGGATTTATTATCTTATCATGCCAGGTCACCTCGTATGTGCTGCCATTTATTCACCTGGTACGATTATCTTTCTGTAATCCAGTACCTCACCACTTCTAGACTACAAAATACAAGCAGGCTTTGCAAAGAATAGTTGTAAGTAATGAGTGCTGAAGGAAGGAGTGGCTGTGCTATTGCACAAGCTTACTTATTCCCTTTCTTTTAATTTGTCATTAGCATACTCATCTTTTCTCTTTCCTCTCATGAATGTTTCTATTGCTAGAGTTACTAGGTTTGACTGCAGTATTTCTTGAAATCCCTGGTCTTCTCTGCATAGCTTTTGACTAAGACCCAGCAGGACACTCAGCTGGTATGGTAAACATTACAATATTGTCATCACTGCAGTGCCAGTCTGTGGCCTTCAAACACATTCACGTAATGGCAAATCACCAAAAACTCAGAACTGTGTTCCCTGAAAATCTTAATGCTGTCCTAAAATAAGGCATTTTGTCAACAGACAAATCTATTCCTTCTTTCTTGTTTTCTTAGTCTTTAGGTTAAATCTGTTCAAATCTTGACCTTTTTTCCCAACCCAATGGGGAAAATTGTAAACTACTGTAAACTAACACAGTTGTATGGGTTTCAGGAATATTTCACAATTAATATTGGGTATTTGTAAGGACTAAACCATGACATTCTGCTGTATGTAGTGCATACAGATTTTCACCTGGATAAAAGGAAAACAAACTAAAACAAATGAACATATAAAACAGTAGAAAAATTGGATTGTAGGGAACCTCGAGGCTGAATTTAATCATAAGGACTCTCTATCCTGCACAACCTTCATTCAACTTTGCCTTGTCAAAGTCTGCTAGTAATTTCATGCTTATATGGTGGGATTATGAATACGGTCATTCATCTGTGAATATCAGGGATTCAGGTGAATTAAAAGCTCTTCCACAAACATTCATACAACAAAACAGCTGTACAAATGTCCATGATGAAATTCAGATTGAAAAGAGTACAAGGGTAGAGCTTAATTTCACAGCTCATTGAAGTCTTTGAGAGTCTTTAAAGTGAATCCAATGGGTTTGTTCAAAGAATGAAGTATTATACAAGAGTACTCAAATATGTCCCAAAGGCTATAGAACTTTACTCACATTAGAATGATAAGTAGATAGACGTGACTTAGATTTGTAGAACAGCTAAGTGAGGTTATGGACATGAGTAGGTTACCCTGGAATAACTAATTATAATGTATTAGCTATTCCACAGTAATAGCCTTTTTGAAAATACTCACCCTGAAGTAAACAAACCACTGTATGACGTGGTATATGCCCTGAGTGAAATGAGGTTAAACTTGTTCTAGAATAGACAGAAGACAGATACACTACTGAGAACTACCTATTTCAGTTGTCCCAAATAATAGCTTTTTGGATCTTGAGGTGTTATTTTGATGCTTTTGTATTCTAGAACTTTATAGTTGAGTAATGTCAAATAACTGGATCAAATTTGCCATTACTGAGACTGAGGATGAAGAAAGCATCTGAAACAATTATGAGATTGAAGCTTTTATAAAACACTGAAGAATTTAAAAAACCAACCTGGCATTTGGCTAACAAAGCAGGATACCGAAATGGAGCTAAGGCAACATGTGCATTCATTTAACTATAAGTGGTTACTGTGTTATAAATCAAGGGGAGCAGAGTTCACCAGTCCAATGTGTTATTATTACCTTAACATATTTGCTCAAAGTTCGGCCATGACTGCTGCAGGAGTAATTTCTTTTTCAGAAAGCAGTAATTGGAAAATTGTTCTATATTTTAGCAGCCTCTGTTATAGGACTTTTAAAAGTAAGTTATTAGCACAGTTTTCAGTGTTAATTTCCATTTTTATTACATTTGTTCTGCTTCTGGTCTAGAAATCTACTGAACAGGTATCTATGGGCCATCACTATGCATTAAATATAGATAAGAATATATATAAGAGTATCTGAAAAAAAAGGAAAAAATTTGATTGCATATCAAATTTACTGTCCCTTTTTGAAATTACTGCTTTGTTTTACAGATTCCTGGAATAAGAATATGGCTGATGAATTATTGCCATGTATAGGTTTCCGTACCATTTCATAATCTCTTTTTTAGATTCAGGCTCCAGACAAGGAATTTTGTACAAATTATAGGAAAAAAAAAACCAAACAAAAAAAACCAACTTACATACAAAATATATGTATACACACTTATATGTATATGTACAATATACATACTGTACATACTGAAGAGGTATGATATTTTAATTTATTTTCCGATGCCGTTTATCAACAATGTTATCTGGTAATCATATGCCGTAGACATTTAACAATAAAAATCAATGTTGATATTAATTATGTGTTAATATTAGGGGATGCTACTCACATGATGTTTGCAAGATGCATACCTGTAATAGTCCTTCTTTCTTGTATTAATAGCAAACTGTTGTGTTAAGGCTATTGGAATAAAGCATAAAATAAATCCCCTTCATTTGCATCCCAAGGGATATGTAAATTAATGTGTTAATAGGGTTTAATGAGGGTCCTGTCAGAATTTATAGTTGACAAAAGAGGTAAGATAAACACTTAGGTCCTTCTTCATATCCTGAGGTGGAAGTAAAATGCTCTCTGACCTTCACCAGGGGGTCTTTGTACACAGCCTTATCTCCTTAATGAAGCAGACTTATAATAAGGTGTCGTTTTCAGGGTGCAAGGAGAGGGGCTGTTGGCTGGTACAGACATGCAGTGTTGTTCTGGGCCTCACTTGAACATCATCAAGTGGAGAGACAGCCTCTTCTCTCCAGACATCACTCAGTTGTTAGGCCCTGCTTGAGCCAGGTGTAAGATAAACGAGGGGCCAGGCTCCTGTTTATCTAAATCACTGTTGTCTAAATCACTCTCACCAATTTTTCAGCTTTTTAAAGGAACACTAGACAATTCTGACCACTTACCCCACTACTGCAAACAGGTCTTTGCAAAGTCAGTCTTAACTTGCAAATAGAATGCTGCTTGTAAGTAAACTCCTTCAGGGCCAGTTTTTTCTCTGTGTTTCAGTGATGAATATGTGCTCTATTACGTTATGATTTGTAATTTGGCTAAAGAAAATAAATTGATTAACTTCTTTATTGCACAAACAGACCATGGGTATATAATCAGATGACACATTTTGTTGAACAGGGTTTTCTATTTAAGTGTACATATATGTAAGCCAGAAGATACTTTTAGTTAATTAAATTTTAAGTGTAGTCTTACATTGCATTTAAAGGAACTGTCAAATGAATCTTGATAAAGAAATTAGTATTAGAGTAAGATAACTTGGTAACAAATTTGTTATTTCTGTCATTTCTGTCAATGTGGTTGCAATATTCCACTAAGATCCAATATCTCTGTAATAATAATATAAAATTGTAAGGATAGTACTTTTATAAAAGCAACAAGAAAAAAAGGAAAAAAAAAAGAAAAAAGAAAGAATTGAGAAACACAACTGCCCCACTCCCAACACTTCCCAAATGTCATTTTGTTGGTAGGAAACATTTAAAAAAAAATAGAAATTAAGTTTTCTTTGACAGTCATATCTTGGTATTTAGAAAACAGCTTTAAATAACAGGAATTTTAGTGAATAAGGGAAAAATTGTTGGTATATTGAGATATGTGAACCCCACAGATCCAGTTCTATGCTAAGGTATTGTTGGTAAAAAACCTTTTTCTGAGACATCCGCTGTAAGCTATAGACTCAAGAAGTGGAAATGTCAGTAGTGCAAAGAATTTTAATGTTCTAACAAATAAATACACATTGTGGTATCTCTGTGAAAAAGGGCAAAACTAATACTATTATATTTCAAGTCAAGTATTTTCAGGAATATGTAAGAATTGATGTCCCCTGCAGTGAGAAAATGATGTGGCAAACCACCTTTGCCAAGTAGATAAGGGCACAATGTACAAGAACCTGAAAACCATGAAGGTTGGTCATTGTGTACTGACCAATTTACTCCAGCCATGATATTTCATTATAGAAAGGCTATTTGATTGATGAAAAATAAGGGATTTGAGAAAGAATATCCTAAAAGAAATGTATCACAGAGCTACCTATACTCATGACACAGGTAGAGAAAATTTGCTAACTTATGTGTGTTCATGGGACAGATAAATAGATGTATGCAAATGCCAATCAACATATGGAAATATGAAACAGATGGAGAATCCTGGACAAAATTTAAGTACTACATCAAATTGCTGTGAAACTGACATTTTACTGCAGCAGCATTACAAAACAGAACTTTCTTTTCAGGCATATTCCCTGGATATAATTATAGAAATGTAATAGAAGTGATTTGTACTGTCATGTGTGCATCAAAAAAAAACCACTAAAAAAATGGTTTATGTACATTTCCTCAGTAAATTTGTGTTTTTATATTCAAACTCTCTTATGTAGACAGAAAATAAGATTACCCTATGTGCACATGCACATACATATGTGCATATAGTGCATGTGTGTGCATATATGTGTGCATATATATATATACAAAAACAATTTTTTATTTTTTAGAACAACTGTCTTAACAATTTAGTTGAATAATCATTGCTAGAATAGACCTATTTTTACAGAAAATATAAGAAAAGAAAATAGCACAGTCAGAATGCTTCTATAGAGAAAAACTTACTGTATAACTCATAGTATAATTTAAAAAAACATGCATAATTCTTAGTCTCTGTGCTTTATCCTGGTTTTATTCTCACCCTTTCTTTAATTTTTCCCATGCAGCTACTGCTATATGCTGCACACTGTCTTTGATTTTTTGAAGAGCCCTCCTGTCATTCCAGGTATACTTTTGTCTATAGAACATCAGTCATAAATGAGTAATTAGGGTTCTAAATGTCTTTGCAGAGAATAACTGCTTATTACTGCTATCTATATAAACTATGGTTATATAACATAAAGCTGAACTGATACAAAGGAAGGCCCATCTGAATATGAGGAAGAACTTCTTTATTTTGTGACAGTACTGCAATAGTCTCCTCAGAGAGCTTATGTCTGGACACAATCCTGTGCCTTGTGCTCTAGGATGATCCTGCTTGAGCAGGGAGGTTGGACCAGGTGGCCCCCCGTGGTTAATTCCAACCTCACTCATTCTGTGATTCTGTGAAAAAAAGAAAAAATGAGCCATAGACACCTGATCAAACATAAAAAAAATTAAATCATGATGCAGGCAGAAAAGTTCAGACAGAGGAAATCTGATGAAACTCAGAAGCTTTGCAAATTCAGTATGAAGCTTTTTACTAGCAATGACAATACTGTATTACAGGGCCACATTATGATAGTGTTTTCATTTTTTATCACTGAAGAAAAAGGTTGATCACAGTGATGGGTAAATATTGAATTGCAGTACAGATAATGAGAAAACAATATACTCTCAATTTAAGGAATTGTCTGATACCAGAGAACTCATGTATACCGATAATTTTCATGTGTCCTGCTGCTGCAAGTCAAGATTTTTTTAGAAGCATTATCTGTATAAAGCTATTATCTCTGAAGTTAGCCATGGATGGAGCACAGAGGAGCTAAAGGGGAATTCCTAAGCAGCACAAATGATGCAGTGTGAATTCATATGGATTATTTCACAGAGAGAGGGAGAAGAGAGGTATCTTTGCTCATATGAGAATCTTGCCCAGAGCTAAGGAGTTGAAATATAACATTTGATAGCCTTAGACTAATATTCCCTCAGACTCAATTTATACATGCATAGATCCACTGACAGTAATACCAACACAACCCACACTTATATCTGTTGAGGCACTAAGCAATACTGTATTGGAAAATAGAACTGTTGGTTCAATGTGGATATCTTTTGTTTACATGAATGTAGGCAAAAGAAAAATACTTGCTGTTGAAATCATGTTCATCCAGTAAGATACTAATTTATGATTTGTAACATATTCCAAAGGAAATAAAGTCCTTAAAGCCCAAATATTAGTAATGATATGAAGACAGCAAATAAAATGTAAATAATACTGTTAACACGAAGTACTTGCCATTATTTTTTAATTAATAGAGCTAAAGAAGAAACTTTTTCAAATTATTTATTTTATTTGACAAATTGTGCAATTATTTATGAGGTACCTTTGATGACAGAAACAAGAGAAAAGCTTTCATTTGAACAGACTCTAGTGGGGTGGTATAAGTGTTCTTTCTCTAGGGCTGGCTACAAATCATACATGCAATCTTTAGAATATGTTGACAGCTGTCTGCAAAATAACACACAAGAGAGGCAACTTAAGAGGTAATACTTACAGAAAAAGAATACACAAGAACTTGAAAGACATAATCAATAGTCAGTTCAGACTGTGTGTTGTAAACCTACCACCAAAAATACAATATAGCCATAGTTTGGCTCTATGACATGACTGATTATGAAGAGCCTGTAGTTTCAAATTAATTACTAAACTGACAAACTACTATTCTTAGGCTATCAACACAGCAGTGAAAGACAGATATGGAGAGAGGAGATGAGAGGGAGAATAACTATTAAAAGACAAAATCTGTAATGGTCTAAACAAATATCAGTGGAAAAGGATAGGTTAAGACATAATAACATCTATGGGATAGCAATAAACCATGCTGGGGTTTGAAGGAGGAATTAGAAAAATCTTTACATGGAAAGTTCCCACAGGGTTTTAGGATTATCACAGTGTTGTCTTTACTGTCAGAAAAAAAAAAAAGTGCATTCTAGATTTGAGGATTAAAGGATATGGTACTCTCTGTACCTACTCCAAGGTGTGCCTACACCTGTTTTCATTTTCAGCAAGTAAGACGAGGTATTTATAAATATGCATTGCACAAAAATATTTATTGGTTCTTTGGAAATAAGAGTTTCTCAGGTAATCCTCCTCATGCATACAAAGCAATATATGCATTTCATAAATAGGTAGATAAATAGACACATGTGTGGGTAGAAATAGGCAGGAATTTAGAATAAATGTTGTGCAAACTATCTACCATTCATGCTTGACAAATATACAGAACTTTTTTAATTAGAGAGATCTATGCCTATACACAAATACCTTGCACACTTAAAAAGCCAGGGGTATGCAAAATAAGTTCTTATATCTGAAATCACTGTTACAGAGCCCTCTAGAGACATTTAGCAAATCTTGGAATGTTGCTGTTAAGAAGTTTTTCATAGCTAACCTCTAAGGTCTGTGAAAACCTGTGCTAATGACCTATCATGCTTATTATGACACATTGCAAAAATACATTACTCTCAAAAATAACAGATGTTATATTTTGATGTTGAAAAAAGTACTTTTTTTTTCCTGTGGTGGAGGCAGTGGGGCCATGCTTATTATGACACATTGCAAAATTACTCTCAAAAATAACAGATGTTATGTTTTGATGTTGAAAAAAGTACTTTTTTTTTCCTGTGGTGGAGGCAGTGGGGAGCTGCTAACCAGCACTGTGGGCTGAGATTAATGCTGAGAAATTGGAATTTTGTTTTGAGTGAGTATACTCAAGGTGCAGCAAGCTTGAAGGTGGTATGACTAAAACTGGAAGCAAAATGTCATTGCTTTTTATTACAGATTTCCTACTTATTTCCAGTGCCTCCTATTAAATTCAGAGAGAAAATATTGATTTTGCTGGAAGTGATTAAGTGTAAGACAGGGTACAAATAGTTTGTGACTATATGAATTACGTATTGAACTTTAAAACTTTAAACTTTAAAAAGCAAAGCCAAGGAAGTTACACTGACAAAAGCACCTGCCAGACATTCTGTCTTGGTAAAGCCTATTGAATGCCCACAGTGCAAGACCACACTTGGATTTACACAATTTCTGGCCAGAGGTAGAACACCTCCTTGAAGACAGGAGTAGTCTTCTACAGGAAAATATCAGAATTTCTCATAAGACAACTTCAGAGAGTAATTCTGAAAATCTAATTTAAAAGTGAAATATTATGTCACATTTAAAACTTGACTATACAATATCCAGAATTTACTTATCTCAAGCTTACTTTGGATATAAACACATATAAGTTATCTCACATAAGTAGTATGAGATAGGTCTTGTGCAGTAATTCTGTATTTTATCCATAAGGGGGGGGAGGGAGGGAGGGAGGGAGG